>NW_027362769.1:120357916-121644791 GCF_046119375.1 Phyllobates terribilis
TCACAGTGGCTCATGCACATCTTTTGATTCTTATCTACCTGTATAACAACTCTTGTTTAGATGACTTTTGAATCACTTTTTTTGCACAAAATGTTGGAAGCACATTGGAGCATGGTAGGACATGACTTTTCAAACTAAGTCACACTCTGGTTCTGAGTGAGACACAAACAATTGGGGTTAATTATGAAGGCTTTTTTTCAAGTATCTGGTGTCAAATGGGTCAATCCAGTAAAGGGGTTGTCCAATACTCGGACAACCTCTTCTCAATCACTGTTTACCTTAAGTAAAATAAAGACAGCTATACTCACCTCTGGTGCTGGTTCTGTCCTGGCGGTGTCGGCACTGGCTCTCCCAGGGCTCACATAGCATAACAATGTCATCCCTGTAGCCAAACAGCGGCCGTTTCACTCTCCCCTTCTTCAGACATAGCTAAAATCTGTAGGAAGTGAAAAAGCAGCTACAGCTCTGACTTCCTCCGGGAGAGCCAATGCCAATGCCACTAGAACGGCACCCACACCGGAGGTGAGTATAGTTGTCATTATTTTACTTGAGAAAAACTTAGTGATTGAGAAGAGGTTGTCCGAGTAGTGGATAACCCCATTAAGCCTTTTACCATCAGAGAACTGGTATAGACTCTTGGCTTTTGTACGCCAACTACTCTTTTTGAAAACTCGAGTTTAGTGGAAGGGAGTGTGACGTAGCATAGCCCGGAATAAGTGGTATAAATTATGGAAGTCCTGGAGTACATTTGGGCAGCACGGTGGCTCAGTGGCTAGCACTGCAGCCTTGCAGCGCTGGGGTCCTGGGTTCAAATCAAACCAAAGACAACATCTGCAGGGAGTCTGTATGTCTCCCCATGTTTGTGTGGGTTTCCTCCAGGTTCTCTGGTTTCCTCCCACATTCCAAAGACATACTGATAGGGAATTTAGCTTGTGAGCCCCAATGGGGACAATGCTGATAATGTCTGTAAAGCACTGCAGAATATGTTGGTGCTATGTAAAAATAAAGATTATTATTATTTCTGACTGTCCCGCATGGGCAGCTGAAAGATGCTCCAAATTCATAAGGAGGCTTGCGTCTCTTAATGAATTTGGTGCACCTTATTCTTGCGGATTCTAGATCCAGATGTGCGTATAAAATGACAGTCTTGATCAATTTCTCTCAAAGAGCAAATTTTTTTGCATGCCAATTTTGCCCAAAATTGCAACTTTTTGCTCTTTTTCGTCACTTTTGCTACTTTTGCAAAGTGCTTTATAAATGTGATCCACAAGTAAAACTGACTTCAAAAAGTCCCCAAATAATGTATTCCCTCCTATTGTGTGAAACACACAATAAATAGATTTGTGCTGACTTCCTAATAGTATCATACTGTATTCTATGTTTTTTAGAAATTCCAATCAAGTTTTTTCATTTTTTTAATATATTGTTTTTTGTTTTTTTTGGGTGGTTCTAGTTTACTCCAAATTCTCTCTCGTTTTCAGCACATAATAAATAGGTCTGAAACTAGATGCAACAATTTGTGCCAAAGTTGTCAAAGTTTAGGGGCACTCACAACAGTGCATTGACCCCAATGTCTACATAATAGACCCCAATGTCTACATTAGATTCTTAACTGATATCGTCAGACGACTGGTAAATAATCCCCCAGAAATAAATGACTCCACTTTAATTCCGGATATATGACACGAATGTTGATCTGATCTGATCGCCCAGAAATATACCTGGATAATTCAGATGCTTCCATGTGTATGATATCTCCGGTATGAATGAGAGAAGGATGTATAAATGGTGCTAAAAATACCGGCTGATAAATGAATGTGACAAACAGCTTATACTAAGTGAAATATGAACAGACAGCTGTGTCTGAGAATTCAGGAATGAACGACTAATTGTTTCTGTATTGTCTTACGGCCATTTATCTGTTGGTTGTAAATGCAATGATGATGGCAACAAGCGGAATAAAACATGGATTTATCAGTAATTAGGGTGAATGCAGTGATTAGTGGAATTATGTGATGGATGTTGGTATATGCTCATTTATCATTCTCTTTATTAGCATTGTCAGCACCATCATTGATAATTAGTAGTTGTAGCAGAACTGAGTTTGACTCAGCTCAAAAGGAATTTATTATCAATTTTTTACTCCCTTAACAGATTCCATGGACATATTGGTTATGAAAATCCAAGGAAATAGATATCTGTATGGCCACAAAGTGCTTCTCCATTACTGAAAAATCCTGTACTGAGCATATATGTGACTGAGACTAGAAGTGCATTAGGGTGGTACCCCCTGCCCCGTGTCACCCTTCTCTCCTTGATTGACTGCTCCACCCTCTGCTTCATTAGGCATTTGGCTGCGGAGAACCGAGCTGTCAATCAAAATGAGTCGGGTGGCACCAGGCAGGAAAAAATTAAGAAGACTAATACATTCATTGGTTGTTAGCTATAGTGGAGGCAGGGGCTGCAGTCGTAACCAGGGTCCAGGAGGGTGGAGAAGCCCTAAAGGTCATTCTGGCCATAAGTGAAGACAAATACTATTGAAGATCTGTGATAGTTGTGGGCCCTGTTGGAAATTTTGCATTGGGGACCATGAACTTTAAGTAACACCTCTCCTTATACACTAGCTGTGCTTTGGTCCACCTCAATACACCTGCAGCTTCATTACCTTGTATGTTCAGGTTGGGATTTGTTAGTGCTGGAGGATCCCATACAGGATAACTCTCAACCGTCCCAGATCCAGTGAGAAAATCCCAAATCTGAAGAGCTGTCCCAGGAAGCTGGGGGTATGTACCGACCACAACTGTATCTATGTCATCAGAACACAGATCCAGTTGAACACAGTGGTGGAGCAGAGAGCCACCAGGTCCCTGCTTCACAATTCAGCCTAGGCAGCAGAGAGCAGCTCAGTCGTAGGGGAGTAAGAAAGCACTCAAAGGCAAGTGGGATATTTGTGTAGGGGCCACTTTTTGAAATTCATAATGTTGGGGCATTATACTGTGTGTTTCTGTGGGAGAATCATACTGTGTAGGGGGCAGTGACCCGGTCCGTGACCCAAGGCGGTCAATAAAAGGGGAAAAGTAAAAGGGGAATGAAGTTTTTAGAGAGATAATGTTCGTGACGCCACCTGAGGTATGCGGCTATATGGGGCCGCCGCTGCGGTGCAGATCCTCTGGAGCTGTTGGTGACGCAGCAGAGTTGGTTCAGCTCTCCACAGGCAGAGTTTAGCCCCAGGGCAGGATGTAGTGATACTATAGGGTAGATGTTGTTGGTGCGGTGTAGTGCAGGTGATGGCGCAGATAATGACCAGTCCACAACTTAATGGCGGTTTCCTCTCATCTTTACTTGCGGCTGTTAAGCAGACCAGGGCACGGGTACTAGCTGGTAGTAGAGGTCCGGGCGGCCTGGGAGCAAGTTGGGGTTCCACCTCGCCAGGTGAAGTTGTAGGCCTTTCCTCTGCACTAATCTCTTTGGCCCTGCTGCTTGTAGCTATGCTGCGGCCCTCATCCCTGAGTAAAACGTCTGTTCCTCACCCGTATGGCAGGCAGTTCGGGCCTTCCTTATGTGTTGCTCCCATGTGGCGGTGCTGGGCCCTATAGTGCTGCTGTGTCGCCAGGTGTCTGATGGGGTCAAGGGAGACCTGCAGTCTCCTGTCCTCCGGTTTCTGCTACTGGGCCTTCAGTGCCCCAAAACCTTGGACTCCGGTGTCCGGTTCTTCTGCGCTTCTCTCCTCTGGGGTGAGCTCATACACCGCTCCTTTCCCCAGGTCCTTCCTCTTCGCTGTCCTGTCTTCAACTCCTCTCAACTCACTACTACTACCCTGCTTCCAGATTCCAGTTGCTAAGGGGAGGAGCTCCCCTTTCTGGTTTGGAGCCAGGAAAGTGTTGTATGCTGGTATACCTGATTAGGGGACCCCTCCTTTGCTTCCAGGCATGGCATCACCTCCTGTGAGGGAGGCAATTCCACTGTGGCAACCGGACCCCTGGGGTGCCACATTCCCCCCTAGTTAAATTCAGTACTCCCGGACTGAGGACACCTTTTGAATTAACAATTAACAACAATAACAATTCACATTACAAATAGTTTACAAAGTCTCAAAAAACAAAAATTACAAAAACCCAATAAAAATTGGTAGCAGTCAATGCGGTGCTTAGCCTTTACGCCACTATCCAGGAATTGTCTTTTTTCCGGATACCTGAAGTTTGGTTGGTGGGAACCGCCTCAACTCACTTTGTGTATCATCCCTGGGCATGGCTTCAGGGCACTCTGTTGGTGGGCCTGGTTTTCGGCCACTCTTGCGGTTTATTTTCAAGGCCAACAATTAACATTGTTCAACATTGTCCTGACCACACCTAGTCCTGTGGTCCATTTGTCCATAAATTTAATAACTATACATACTCAGAATTACTTAACGGTTACAACTATATAACATACATTTTTATTCTATTACACTTTAGTCCCTACAACGGGCAGGGAGCTGACCTATGGTACTACGGGTTGATCTATGCAGTACATTTGTTGTCAATGACCTACCCGGGTCTCTAGTGTCTACCGCTGGTGTAGTGGGCTCAGTGTAGACTACACTATGGTTAGTCTGAGGTAACACTGGTAGGCTTGGTAGTCTTCTACGACTTCTTTGACTCACCATGGGTATGACAGATTCACTGCTAGCAGAGGGTAGATTCTCATGAACCGCTGCTGATGTAGCATCTGTTTCTGGGCCGACTGGTCTCTTTGCTGTTCTAGAGTCTCTGCGGCTTCCGGTGAGGCTACTTGGGGAAAGGTCAGGACAGGTACCACGATTGCTTGGTTCACCTGCATCCAAGACTGGGGAAATTCTCCAAGGATGGTTTGAACTGTTTCTTCCACCTTTTCTGTGTGCTGGGGGCTGTTTTGGTCTTCCTCTTTGTGTCTCAATTGATCAGGGCATATCTTCAGCTGGTCTCTTGAGACTGTCGCTGAAGTTTCTCCTCCATCTTTACTGATGAGGCATACCTTGGTGTTGTCTAAATTTGAAGGTAAGATGGTGTATGGCTCAACCTCCCACTGATCATCTAATTTGTGAACTCGTCTTTTCTTTTTGAGTACCTGTTCTCCAGGTGACAAGGGAACTGCAGGTGCATGCTGGTTATAAGTTCTCTCCTGCTTCTGTCTCGCCTGGGACAACCTTCTCTCCACACATTTTTGCTCCTTGTGGTATTGTTGCTGCCGCGCCGTATCCCAATCTGCATCTGGTGATGTCTCAGGTGTTAAAACTCCCATGTCTAAGTCAATGGGTAGCTTGCTAGGTCTTGCTCTCATCAGGTAGGCGGGTGTACAGTTGGTGGAGTTCACCGGGATGTGGTTATATAGGTCTACCAAATCTGGTAGCTTCTCTGGCCACAGGCTACGTTCTTCATGGGGCAACGTCTTCAACAGGTCTATTACCACCTGGTTCATCTTCTCACGCAACCCGTTGGTCTGGGGATGATATGGCATCATCCTCATTTTATTGCATCCATACAAGTTACAGAATTCTTGCAACACTTCTGCTTCAAAGGCTGGACTTTGGTTGGTAAGCACTCGTTCAGGGTAACTGTGTGGGCGACAAAAGTGTTATTGAAACTCTTTGGCTGCCGTCTGAGCCATCTGATCTTTCACTGGCACTACTACCAGGAATCGGGAGTAGTGGTCGACCATGGTGAGAGCGTAGACATAGCCTGACCGGCTTGGAGCTAGCTTCACCGGGTCCAAGGCTACCAGTTCAAGTGGTTGTTTGGTGATTATGGGCTGCAGGGGAGCCCTCTGGCTGTCACGGTCTTCCATCTCAAGTTGCATAGACCACATTCTCGACACCATCTCTCGATTGCTTTCCTCATGCAAGCCCAGTAGAATCGCTCACGTAGCAGGGCTTCCATATTCTTCCACTCGAAGTGTCCTGTTCCATCGTGGTACGCTTTTAAGACCATTGGCGCATCCCGCCTCGGGACTACCACCTGCCAGACGAATTCGTGTGTCCGGGAGTTGATGATTCTTCGACACAGCTTTCCCTCGTAGATGAACAGCTTGCCCTTCTCCTTCCACAACTGTTGGGTCTCCTGTGGAGCATTTGGATCAGGGTGCGAGTCAGCTTGTGTCAGCAATTCCTTTACTAGGTGGACAGCCGGGTCGCTATCCTGCGTATCTGCCCATCCATGGTGGGGCAATGGGTTAAACGTGGCCTCTCTGTTGGCGGAGTGCTTGTTCCTCACACAGTGGGAGCACTGGGTCACTCCGTGACGATGGAAAGCGGGTATCTCTATCTCCTCCAGCTCTTCTGGGTCTTCTCCCCCATCTGGCAAGTTGGGCATCCTGGACAGCGCATCAGCATTAGCGTTTTTATGCCCCGCCCGATACTTGATGGTAAACTCATAGTTAGACAGTTGAGCCATCCATTGTTGTTTTAGGGCACCAAGCTTCGCAGTCTCCAGGTGCGTCAGTGGGTTGTTATCCATGAAGACTGTAAATCTGGAGGAGGCGAGGTAATGTTTGAAGCACTCTGTTACAGCCCAGACTATGGCTAAAAACTCCAACTTGAAGGAACTATAGTTGTTGGGGTTCCTTTCCGTGGGCCGGAGCTTCCTGCTGGCGTAGCAAATCACTCTCTCTCTGCCCTGCTGTACCTAGGACAGCACCGCTCCCAATCCCACGTTGCTGGCATCTGTATGGAGTATAAAGGGTTGGTGATAGTCGGGGGAGGCCAGGACTTCGTCTCCCGTAAGAGCCACTTTCAGTTGAGTGAAGGATTCTTCCTCTGTTTTACTCCACTTGAACGGAGGATTCGGGTTCTTGGCCTTCTCGGACTGGCCCACTAGGAGGTCCTGCATGGGTGCCGCTATCTTGGTGAAACCCTTGATGAATCTCCTGTAGTAGCCTACCAACCCGAGGAACTGCCGCACTTCCTTGATAGTGGAGGGTCTTGGCCAGTCCTTGATCACGGTGACTTTTTCAGGGTCTGGTGCTACACCTTCGGCGCTTACCACATGGCCTAGGTACTATACCTTGGGCTTCAACAGGTGGCACTTGGACGGCTTTACCTTCAGGCCATAACCAGATAGGGCTTCGAACAATTCGGCCAGGTGCTCCAGGTGATCTTCATATGTCTTTGTTTAGACGATTACGTTGTCTAGGTATAGCAGGACGGTTTCGAAGTTTTTGTGTCCTAGGCAACACTCCATTAACAGCTGGAAAGTTCCCGGGGCAAAGCCCGAATGGCATGCAGTTGAACTCGCTGAGGCCCATTGGTGTCAAAAACGTGGTTTTCTCTCTGTCCGCCTCTGCCATGGGAACCTGCCAATACTCAGTGGTGAGATACAAAGTGAAGAAATTGTTAGCGGATCTCAGTGCAGCTAATGATTCCTCAATTCTGGGTAATGGGTAGGCGTCCTTATGGGTAATGCGGTTAATCTGCCTATAATCAACACACATCCTCATTGTACCATCTTTCTTTCTAACCAGGACTAATGGAACTGCCCACGGGCTACAACTATCTCTGATCACCCCAGCCTCCTTCATCTACCGTAACATTCCTTTGGCACATTGATAGTGAGCTGGGGGTACAGGCCGGTACCTCTCTTTAATGGGTGGATAATCTCCTGTGGGGATATGATGTTGGACCCCTTTTACCTGCCCAAAGTCTAGGGGGTGTTTGCTAAAGACTTGCTCATATTCTTGGACCACCCGGTACACCCCATGCTTTTGGTTCAAAGGGGTGAACACCAATCCTCCATCTGCCCCTTGGAGCCATTATCCTCCGCCTGTTTGGACGGAGGCAAGGGTTCCACTGCTTTTATTGTGTTGTTACTGACAGTGAACATCTTAGCAAGGGTAGCATACCGGGGTAAATGGACCTCTTTCTCCCCACAATTCAGGATGTGTATCGGTACTCTCCCATTGCGGACATCGACTACACCCCTGAATGTCAACATGGTGGGCCTGCTATCAGATTACACGGGTTCTACCAGGGCCTGATAATCTTGACCCCTGAGGCCTATTGCTGCCCGACACCATATTAACATTTCACTCCTGGGGGGCATTGCAATGGGGAATGGATCACTCATTCTGACACTGCCAACTTCTCCTCCAGACAGCTCTACCTGTTGTCTTTGCATCCGGGCTTTGATCTCCTTCTGCAGAAGTCGTTGCTTACTGTAACTGGCAGTCTCTGCGACCTGTTGCAGCAAAACAATAATTTCCCCAAGACAATTCTCTATCACATTGGTGCCTATAGTTATCATAGGATGGCTTTCTCGGCGATCAATATCTACAATAATCATCCCTTGTGATAGCAATTCTACTCGGCCAACTTTTATGGTCACCTCTTTATACCGCACCTGAGGCAAGGGCTGACCATTGCTGGCATAGATGTTAAGATGTTCATTTGGACTGTGGGTAATGTCTGAATCAGTCCAGTATCATTTGAAAAGGATATATGGCATCATTGTCACCTGGGAACCAGTGTCCAGCAATGCGTCCATTGGAATGCCATCAAGCACAACAGGTAGGACCGGTTGTCCTCCCACATACTTGTCTCACCAGCTTTGTGGGCCTGGTCGTCTTACTCCTGGGGGTTGGCCCTCTGCCCCACGGGTTGCTCGTTTAAATTACAGAATCTTGTGAAGTGCCCCGCCTTTTGACAGCGGCTGCAGATGGGTTGTCCGTCCTGGTCGTAGCGATCGCTGTTCCTCCCTCTGGTCGGTGGAATCCTTCTCTGCCGTTGCCACGGGACGTCATCTGGACTGGAGGCCTGCTGGATTCTTTCCTTTGGAGACACTTGCTTGGCCTGCACGGTTTTGGTTAGTGTAGCCATACTTTTGGTCAGCTCCTGTACCCGAAGGCGTAGGTCTGCAGAGGGGTCATTATCTAGGGTCTGCGTGTCAGCCTCCACAGGTGCCGGAGAAAAGGACGCCACCTCCTGGTGGTATGTGATAGCTGGGCACCGGAGGGGTGCAGTGCCACTTGGGGTTGGTTCTTGCAGCACCCGGATGGCCCGGTCCTTAAATTGCGCAAAGTCCAGATCAGAGTTTTGCAGAGCCATAATGCGCAGCTGTGTCCGGTGAGCGTTAGACAGGAGCCCCTCGATAAACTGCTCAGTTAGCAATCTGTCCTCGTCTCGCACACTGTCGGGGTCTACCTGTTTAAAGGCCCGCAGCGCCTCCTGCAGGTTTAGAGCATAGTCCCTTACACTGTCCTGCACCCTTTGTTTGCACCTGTAAAACTTCATTTTAATCTCTGCTGCTGTACGGGCGTCAAAGGTATCCTTCAACCGGGCTAGTATTTCCTTAACAGTGCTTTTATCCCTGCCCGGCCAGGACTTCACCTCCCTCTGGGCTGCACCGATTAGCTGGCCTATAAGGATGCTGACTTTATGCTCCTCAGACAGGGGGTACACTTGGAACAAACTGCGCAGTCTCTCCCCAACGTCACTCAGGGTGTGCGACTCCCCTGAGTACTGGGGCAACCACGCCGCCCATGGTATATATGGCATTACAGTGCCGGCGGCCGCACCTGCAGCTAGATCCTCTCCCAGGTTGGGCATCTTCCTCACCCCTAGTGAACCTCAGCCAGGTCCTGGATTTCTGCTGACGTGCTAGTATGCTGCTCTGCCGGCGAGAGGGATCGCTTAACTGGCGGTTCCGGCTCGGGGCCTCCTGCTTCCCCTCCGCTGACGGCAAATGACGTGATGACACAGTTCAGCAAAGTCTATGGCACACAGGACCCGGTTATACCGGGCTTCGTGAATCCTGTTCGTGACGCCAAGTATGACGCGCCCCCTGGGCCGTGGGGTACTCGGTAGCCGGGCCGGTCAATGCTGGGGGATTCACAGTGGCAGTGACCCGGTCTGTGACCCAGGGCGGTCAATAAAAGGGGAAAAGTAAAAGGGGAATGAAGTTTTTATAGAGATAATGTTCGTGACGCCACCTGTGGTATGCGGCTATATGGGGCCGCTGCTGCGGTGCAGATCCTCTGGAACTGGTGGTGATGCAGCAGAGTTGGTTCAGCTCTCCACAGGCAGAGTTTAGCCCCAGGGCAGGATATAGTGATGCTATGAGGTAGATGTTGCTGGTGCGGTGTACTGCAGGTGATGGCGCAGATAATGACCAGTCCACAACTTAATGGCGGTTTCCTCTCATCTTTACTTGCGGTTGTTAAGCAGACCGGGGCGCGGGTTCTAGCTGGTAGTAGAGGTCTGGGCGGCCTGGGAGCAAGTTGGGGTTCCACCTCGCCAGGTGAAGTTGTAGGCTTTCCTTCTGCGCTAATCTCTTTGGCCCTGCTGCTTGTAGCTATGCTGCGGCTCTCGTCCCTGAGTAAAACGTCTGTTCCTCACTCGTATGGCAGGCAGCTTGGGCCTTCCTTATGTGTCGCTCCCACGTAGCGGTGCTGGGCCCTATGGTGCTGCTGTGTCGCCGGGCGTCTGGTGGGGCCAAGAGACCTGCAGTCTCCTGCCCTCCGGTTTCTGCTGCTGGGCCTTCAGTGCCCCACAACCTCAGACTCCGGTGTCCGGTTCTTCTGCGCTTCTCTCCTCTGGGGTGAGCTTGTACACAGCTCCTTTCCTCAGGTCTTCAACTCCTCTTAACTTACTACTACTACCCTGCCTCCAGATCCCAGTTGCTAAGGGGAGGAGCTCCCCTTTCTGGTCTGGAGCCAGGAAAGTGTTGTATGCTGGTATACCTGATTAGGGGACCCCTCCTTTGCTTCCAAGCATGGCATCACCCCTTGTGAGGGAGGCAATGCAACTGTGACAACCGAACCCCTGTGGTGCCACAGGCACATATAAGGTACTGGGTGAGGTTAGGGAAATGGCTTAGCGTAGAATAAAAATTGCCACAACACTATGAGCGTCTTGTACCTGTGTCTCTTTTCTGATTTTCAAAGTTGAGAGGTATGCTTATAATTATCCATAACCTTATATTGTATTAATAGAAATACCAGATCCTTTCTCTCTAGAAGATAAGGCATTGTTGGGGGTGTATGGAAGCAGCTTACTTTCTCCCTCCCATTGACAAAAATATCCCGTCTCCTTGTCTGAATGTCTGCGCCATGTTGTCATCCAGCAGCAATGTCTCATGACACTTATTAAATCTGAGCCTTCAGGTACATTAGGAATAAATCCTTAACATGGCAGTAAATGGTAAATGTCCATGATACCATAAATAGTGTCATCCCAGTGATGTACTATGGGGGGGCTACTAAATCCGACCACAGTGTGATGTAGAAGGTGCAATAAATAACAAGATGACAGAACAAATGGACCACACCAAAATCAATGGTACATGTAGCATATTACACATAACATGATTATTGTAAGGAGAAATGAGCAAATAGATTCACAATACCCTGGTCCATCTGGTGCATAGTAATTGGGCGCGGGACAAAGACGTTTGTACTGTCCTGGTCCATCTGCCATGGATGCCGAGACTGGGTGGTGAGAACCTTTTCAATTAACTCTAGTTATGAGCATTATAACCATAACTAGATGGAGGCCCAATTCTATGTCACGATGGGGGCAGGCTTTGCATTGTTGAGAATCTCTCCCCCCATGTGCTCACCCACCTATCCACTCTCTCTTTCCCCCATGTGCTGATTTCTCCCGTCTGTGCTCTCTTCTTTGACCTGTCTACCCCATGTGCTATCCCCCTTGTCTGCTGTCTCTCTCTTTCTTGTGCTGTGTTCTCCCCTCATGTGCTGTCCCGTTTGAGCTGTCTCCCCCCTGTGCTCTGTCTCTCTCCCCCTGTGCGCTTTCTCTCTCCCCCATCTGCTGTCTTCTCCTCTCATGTAATCTCTTCTTTGACCTGTGTACCCCATGTGCTCTCTCCCTTGTCTGCTCTCTCTCTCCACCAGTGTGCTGGCTTCTTCCCTCATGTGTTCTCTCGTTTGAGCTGTCTCCCCCCTGTGTGTCCTCTCTTTCCTATATGCACTCACCCCAGACCACCGCCATCTTTGTGCAGGCAGATAGCGGCGGTCACATTAAAACTGCGCATGCACTCCTCCAGTACAAAGATGGCGGTGGTCAGTGAATCATTCTACTGATGTGTGGCGTGTACGGCGTGTTCGCAACGGTGTTCTGCTGGTGCCCTAGAGGCTGGTACCACCAGCGGTTTCCATATTGAGACACCCATCACTTGGGTGTCCCAATATGGCGGTCGACAAACTTCCGCCTCTTGGAATTCTGGGATCCGGACACATCTGGACAGAACCGGATGTGAAGACGTTACAAGGTAAGTATATATTAGAATGTTCTGATTTGTTATTAATTTTTTCAGCATGAATTATTTTATCGGCTGTTTTTGTAATGTAACAACTATGCATCTAACGGAAATCTGAAGGATAACATTGTAGTCAACGTGGTTAATCGGCACCATTGGTGTCCATCATGTGATAGATCCGACACTGCCGTCATTTTTGTTATTCCTCTTCTGTGATGGACCTCCAGACCCTGAAGTTCTGCAGATCTAAAGAAACAAAGATAAAACTTTCCTTCTACTTCCAGAAGTTTTTCTATTAGCAGCAGTGAAGTTACCAGCTAAACCGGTCTATTTGGAGATTGGTACATACGCCGTACGCATGTGGCATAAATAGGGAGATATAAGTAATGGATACGCAGCCAAGAAAGAATTTCTAAACAGATACAAAGAATGACTTCAGGAAGGAGCTCAGCAGATTGTATTTCACTAGCAGCTAACTTGGGAAGACCAAACATACGACGTGACCTTTGACTGTCAGCAGCGCTCAATTCGGCCCATGATTTCACACCAAGTTCCTGGAGACGGTTTACAGTCGCCTTCCATTTCCAGAAATACCTGCAGTGAGACGTCAAGCATGGCTGCTGCGTGACTCCCCCCTAGAAAGTTCTGCTTCATGAACACTGTAGTTATATCAGGCTGTGAGGTCATGGACCTCTAGTTTATCTTTGAAAAAAATTTCTAAGTCTTAAAGGGAATGACCGACTTAAAACAAAAAATTCCCCAAAGAAAGATAATGTTCTAATAAATAAAGCTATACTGACCAGTACAGTGCCGTGTCTCTTCTCCGGTGGTCCATCATGCCAGGACCAGCAGTGGTGACGTCCCATTCTTCAGGCACCTGACCAACAATGACAGTAATTGTCCGATGATTGGAACAGGATGTCATCACTTACGGTGGGATCAAGTCCAGTCCATCGGTCTGAATACATGATAGTGCCTACAGAGGCATCTTTGCAGGGGCTTTGGAGGTGGAAGTGGGTCACGTTTACCTCTTGGCCCATTGAGCAACTGCACAGATTGCAACGATGCTACGTCCTCCACCCCTCCATCCTTGTGCACATTTGCTTTTGTATTGCAGTCACAGTCACAGCAGAAATTGCACCATTACATTAACGGGTTACTTGAAATTTGAAGTTATCCCTAAAGCTTACTGATCACAAGGGTCTGGCCACTAGGACCCCAGTGATCTCAAGAATGGAGACTTTGTAACCTGAGAACCAGTATCCTAAATGGAGTAATGGAGTGAAGGTGCACATACTCGACCTCCGCTCTATTCATTGTCTATGGCGCTGTCAGTGAAAGCCGAGAATTTTGACCCCCATTATTCATTAAGTTATCCCCTATTATTTTAGAAATAACTAATTTATGTTCACTTTTCTATGAGGCACTGACTAATTTTGCCTTTTGCACGAACATTAAAGGAGTTGTCCATCTTTGAGGAGTCTTTTTCTTAATAAAATGCATGCATTAGAGGCTAAAAATCAGTTTTGCAATTGGGTTTCATTAAAAATGTTGCACCGTCTGGCGTTTATAGGCTGTTTTTTGTCCCTGCACATACAACTTTGAAGTAGTTTGTGGCCATAAATCAATTGAGAGGAGCTCAGAAAAAAAGATAAATAAGAATTCCAAACACCCTGGTCATTCAATTTGATTGAGCTCACTGACAGATTCTCAGTTAGCTCATTCTGCAGCCACCAATAGATAGTACAACACAGAGGCTATAAAAGGCAAATGGTGTAAAATATTCAATGAAACCTAATTGCAAGAATCATTTTTTAGCCCCAAATACATGCATAAAAACTGAGACTTGAAATCAGTAATAAAAAAAACTATGCACAAATTATATTAGAAAAATAGATCATTTTTCATTATACCATAAAAAAGTTTTCTTTTGTTTTTTTTTCTTTAATTTTATGATGTGATAGAACGAGGATAAACAATCTAATTTAACAAAAAAGGTCAAATAAAAATGTAACAAAAAGAGTAAAATAGTGAATACGTCAACGAGACGTCCCGGCTTTTTGCAATGACAGAATTACATTCCATGCCCTTACTGAATAACTTCAGTAAAATGAAATTACTGGACGCTTTTCAACTCAAACAATGCTCCAATTTGCCAATTCACTTGCTTTGGCATTCCTAAATAGAAGAATATAAATGTAAAACTATAAGACAAAATGTGGAGACGATCCAACGAAGGGGCCGGAGAACGCACTAAATAAACATAATCTGAAACCCAGATCCACTTCAATTTATAAACCTATTATCCTTTTTAATGATACTGCCTCCATACCAGCTGTGACATGCTGATTCAGAGTACCTTGGGCCCTAATTTATCATTTGCATTTTTAAAATTTTTATTTTTTTTTGTCTTGTCTTTTCTTTTTGTGCTAATAGATTTGTGCCAAATTCACCAAAATGAAAGCGCAATGTTTGATGAGTTGGATCAAATTCAAAGTTGAATATTTTTTTTTTGTTTTTTTTTCTATTTAGAAAGTAAAAAGTCACAAAATGCTACCAATAAGTTTATGAAACGTTGCCTGAGTAGAAAAAAAAATTAGACTGATTTTATACTATATTAGTGGAGCACAACTTGTGCAACATTTTAAATAGTCGTAAATTATGAAAAAGACTAAAACATTTGGATGACAAAAAAAAACACTAGCATAGTGTAATAAAAAAAAACAGACGAAAACTTAGTAAATCTTGAATAAAAAGAAACCTTTGGCATAGACTAAAGAGTTATTTTGTAAGCGTGTATTTATTGAACCAACCAGTGTATAACCCAAATAAGGTTATGTTCACACTAGCCATTTTTTCAGCTTTTTATGCAAATTTAATTTTCAGCTGAATTTTATAGTACCAGCAAAGTCTATGAGATTTCAGAAATCTCATGCACACAGCTTGGTTTTTTTGTCTTCCGTATTTTGTGCTTTGCGTGTTTTTTTGCACAATAGAGCAGGTCTCTTCTTTCAGCGTTTTTTCAGCGTTTTTCACTCCTTGAAAGTAATGAGTGGTGAAAAAACAATGCGAAAAATGCAGTTATCAGATTTTGCTGTGTTTTTAGTGAAAAAAAGCTAGTACAACAGTATGTGACACTCATTTATTTTTGTGATTTTCCCAAGTTTACCATTTTGTCTTGGTCACCTGAGATGGGAATTTAGATTAGTACAGTTTAAGTAAATTAGTGATGCGTAAAAAGTAAACATTGTCTGACTAAGGTGTGAGCTTGAATAATACATGTGGCCAACCAAGGTGTGAAATTGAATACTGTCCCAGCAACTCAATGGCAGACCAAAGTGTAACAGTAAACTGTGTCCTACAAACTCAATGCACTGCCATTGGTGACCTGTGTTCATGCTTCAGTGGTGGAAGCAAAGCTGAACTTTGGGATCCTGGAAAACGCACCAAAAACACAGCAAAAAGCAAGAAAAAACAAGCAGAACCTGCTTTTTTTGCAGCTTCTTTACTGCCAAGAGAGCAGGGTTTGCTGCTGAAAAAAATGCCTAGTGTAAACTTAGCCTAATATCTCAATGTTTCAGCCTATCCGGCCTTTATCAAGGGTTGCTGAAAGTGTCGATGTCTTCAGGGGAATGGTGTGTCTTCCCCTGAAGACACTGACACTTGCAGCAACAGATATCCTTGATAAAGGCCGAATAGGCTGAAACGTTGGAATATTATTTTTGTTATACACTGGTCGGTTCAATAAATACATGCTTACAAAAGAATTCTTTGTTCTGTGCCGAAGGTTTCTTTTTATTGAAGATATACTTATTTTTTCTTTCTAAGATGACAACTTTAATACAGTTGTGCAGGTCTCCTTATAACTTTTCAAAAACCTAGTAAAATTAGTCTAGAAAAAGTACAAATTAAATAACGAAGGTGAAAATGAAAAAAAAAAGTCACTATTAGATCTATTTATACACCAGAATACAAATGTAAAAGTAATGATGGATCAGCCATTAAAAAGGTTGCCCATTACTTTTTTATCCTTGGGATAGACCATCAAAATCTGATCGGTGGGATGCAGTACCCAGCATACCGGTCAATCAGCTGTCACCAGCAGAAGTCGGAAGTTCTCAGATGCTGCCAGAACGCAGCAGTGCAGTCAAAACTCCGCCATATATACAGTACAGACCAAAAATTTGGACACACCTTCTCATTTAAAGATTTTTCTGTATTTTCATGACTATGAAAATTGTACATTCACACTGAAGGCATCAAAATTCTGAATTAATACATGTGGAATTATATACTTAACAAAAAAGTGTGAAACAGCTGAAAATATGTCTTATATTCTAGGTTCTTCAAAGTAGCCACTTTTTGCTTTGATGACTGCTTTGCACACTCTTGGCATTCTCTTAATGAGCTTCAAGTGGTAGTCACCGGAAATGGTTTTCACTTCACAGGTGTGCCCTATCAGGTTTAATAAGTGGGATTTCTTGCCTTATAAATGGGGTTGGGACCATCAGTTGTGTCTGGTGGATACACAGCTGATAGTCCTACTGAATAGACTGTTAGAATTTGTATTATGGCAAGAAAAAAGCAGCTAAGCAAAGAAAAACGAGTGGCCATCATTACTTTAAGAAATGAAGGTCAGTCAGTCCGAAAAATTGGGCAAACTTTGAAAGTGTCCCCAAGTGCAGTTGCAAAAACCATCAAGCGCTACAAAGAAACTGGCTCACATGAGGACCGCCCCAGGAAAGGAAGACCAAGAGTCACCTCTGCTTCTGAGGATAAGTTTATCCGAGTCACCAGCCTCAGAAATCGCAGGTTAACAGCAGCTCAGATTAGAGACCAGGTCAATGCCACACAGAGTTCTAGCAGCAGACACATCTCTTCAACAACTGTTAAGAGGAGACTTTGTGCAGCAGGCCTTCATGGTAAAATAGCTGCTAGGAAACTGCTGCTAAGGACCGGCAACAAGCAGAAGAGACTTGTTTGGGCTAAAGAACACAAGGAATGGACATTAGACCAATGGAAATCTGTGCTTTGGTCTGATGAGTCCAAATTTGAGATCTTTGGTTCCAACCACCGTGTCTTTGTGCAACGCAGAAAAGGTGAACGGATGGACTCTACATGCCTGGTTCCCACCGTGAAGCATGGAGGAGGAGGTGTGATGGTGTGGGGGTGCTTTGCTGGTGACACTGTGGGGGATTTATTCAAAATTGAAGGCATACTGAACCAGCATGGCTACCACAGCATCTTGCAGCGGCATGCTATTCCATCAGGTTTACATTTAGTTGGACCATCATTTATTTTTCAACAGTACAATGACCCCAAACACACCTCCAGGCTGTGTAAGGGCTATTTGACCAAGAAGGAGAGTGATGGGGTGCTACGCCAGATGATCTGGCCTCCACAGTCACCAGACCTGAACCCAATCGAGATGGTTTGGGGTGAGCTGGACCGCAGCGTGAAGGCAAAAGGGCCAACAAGTGCTAAACATCTCTGGGAACGCCTTCAAGATTGTTGGAAGACCATTTCCGGTGACTACCTCTTGAAGCTCATCAAGAGAATGCCAAGAGTGTGCAAAGCAGTCATCAAAGCAAAAGGTGGCTACTTTGAAGAATCTAGAATATAAGATATATTTTCAGTTGTTTCACATTTTTTTGTTAAGTATATAATTCCACATGTGTTAATTCATAGTTTTGATGCCTTCTGTGTGAATGTACAATTTTCATAGTCATGAAAATACATAAAAATCTTTAAATGAGAAGGTGAGTCCAAACTTTTGGTCTGTACTGTATGAATAAGGGGTGGATGTGCAGTGCCCAACCACAGCCTTTATAGAAATGTCAAAGCATTTCAGCAGAATCCGAGAACTTCTGGCTGCCGATAACAGCTGTTCAGCCGAGGTGACAAGTGTCGGTCTAACACTCATCAGATATTGATAGCCTATCCTAAGGATAGGCTATCAATAAAAAAAACCAATGGCCAATCCCTTTAAGTATTTTATCTACAGGTTACATGTTACAATATTTTACCACCAAATGAAAGATATCACTTGTCCTATCAACATAGTGTTGTTAACCAGAGCAAAAAAATGCTTAAAGTGCCAAACAACTTTTAATATTTAAGTATTTTTAAGTTGGTTTCCAGGTGCTGACACCTTCCTGATTGCTAAAATGAAGGAGTGGCAAAGAACTCAGCCAAACATGGCCTTCATTCAATATGGGCTCAATTGTAAGTTTCAGCCGTCTTCAGCCTTGACGGAGAACAACGTTTCGCAAGCACTTTAGTTTTAGCGATCGTCAAGGGTTTAAGCACCCAGATAATAATACTGATCTAAACTTCTGACACATCCCGACCGTATAGCATGTTAAATGTTTTGTGAAAGTGCAGTGACACTTTAGCCGAAAGGGGTTGTTTCCTTTCAGTAAATGAATGTTCCCGGCTGAAGTTTATTATAATAGCAACAAATTGCCCTGCTCTCTCCTTCCCCGGTTCCACCGGCGAGTCTCCGACTCTGCTCACAGGGTTTGGCATTGTCAACCGGCGCTGACATCATGTTGACAGTGCCAGCGCCCCCTTCAGAGCTGCTGAGCACAGTAATGGCTGCCAAGCTGTCTATGTGACATCCGTGCCACAGCCAATGCCAGACAGTGGGAGCAATGGTGGAGACCCACTGGTCGATCTTATGGAAGGCGAATACGGCACATTTTGTTTCTTCATAACAACCTGCAGCCGGAACAGTCATTTACTGAAAGGGAACAACCCCTTTAATGAAAGGTATTATATAAGATAGAAGATAGTTAGATATGAGATAGATAGCTAGAGATGGGATAGATAGATAGATAGATAGATATGGGATAGATAGATAATAGATAGATAGATAGATAGATAGATAGATAGATAATAGATAGATAGATAATAGATAGATATGGGATAGATAGATAGATAGATAGATAGATAGATAATAGATAGATAGAAAGATATGAGATAGATATAGTAGATAGATATAGATAGATAGATAGATAGATATGAGATAGATAGATATGAGATAGATAGATAATAGATAGCTAATAGATAGATATATAATATATAGATAATAAATAGATAATAGATAGATAGATCGATAGAAAGATATGAGATAGATACAGTAGATAGATGGGTAGATAGATTAGAGATAGATAATAGATAATTGGATAGATAGATAATAGATAGATAATGGATATGCTAGCACATAGACTAAAGCAGGACTGTAATTAATATTGTCAGAATTAATATATTCATGTTAATGTAGTCTGAAGGACGCACATCATGCATTCGCTGTTCCATTAACTCACAATGACAGTGGCTATTATACGTCAGCATTGCACCTTGTAAACAGCTATAATTCTGCCCTATATCCTCTGGAAATTACAAAGTTTAAATGCTAATCTATTTAGAAATTTGCAGTGCAGTAAATGGCTTCATTGAAAAGTCACTGACCCATGCGGATTATATTTCTAAAGTGGAGCCAAACATTTTGATTGCCTTCATATAGCTATAAAGTGAAAAGAGAAAACTCTGGGTCAGTAGTGCGGCCACTAGGGGGGGCTACTGAAGATAATGCACTATGGGAGTGGCAGGTATTGGTCCAACATCAAATTTACTCTATTATAAGTTCACATTATGGATTTGTGTCAAGATCCAAATACCTCAAAGCTAATAAATTTATTGGAGTATTCCAATCTTAGACATTTAAAGCCATAAATGGCTGCTAAACATACGTCACATCCCCGAAGCCCACCACTATCTCCAGAACTGGGGTCTCCCCCCATCTTGTCCTGCCGCTAACAGGCACATTCAAAAGGAGTATGAAGTATGGAGATGTGCCTGTTCTTCGCTCTTCATTCACTTTTCTAGGGGTCACAGAAAAAGCAGAACTCTCTTGGTCGGCTTATTCCATGGAGGTGAATGGAGATAGATATGCACATGTGTAGCCACCTCTCTGTCCATTCCCTGCCTGTATGCAGCGGCAAGTAGCCACTTTACCTGGGAGGATGTAAGTCTTAAAGACATTTTCCTACAGATAGCACATATATAAAAATCTAGTTAGATAAAGATCTATTCGAAATTTGTTATATATCCTGTGGATAAACCATACATGTCGAAGAAGAGAAATCTGCTTTAAAGGGAATTTTCACTAATCGGACAACCCCTTATCAATCCTTATGTTTCCCCCAGTAAAATAATGATATCTATACTCACCTCTGGTCCGGGCACCATTCCAACAGTTTCGGCCCTGACTCTCCCGGGGCTCACTTGACATTATGTCACGCTATCCCTGTGGCCAATCAGCACTGTCTCCTCCTTATGACAAATCAATACATCCAGAAGAAGTTCCTCTTGATGTCAATTGCGTCCGTAGGAGAGGACAGTGAAATCAGCGATGATTGACAGCAGAGATCGTGGGACATAATAATGTCAAGTGAGCCCCGGGAGAACCAGTGCCGACACTGCTGGAACGGCGCCGGCACCGAGGTGAGTATAAGGGTGCAGTCAGATGGCCATATTACTCACATAACAATCCTTGGACTGGCCATTGACTCTCCTCACCTGAGCGTGAAAGCTCCATAGAAATACATGCTGTCACACTCAGGTCAGGAGAGCCAATGGCCAGTCCTAGGATTGCGATGATGCGATCCTTGAAAGAATAATACGGCCATCTAACTGCGCCCTTAGTGTTATTATTTTACTGGGAGGAAACATAGTGATTGAGAAGGGGTTGTCCCAGTTGTAGACAACCTCTTTAAGGACTGATGCTTAGTAATGTATTCTCTGTAGTAATCTCGTATCTCACAGAAGATCTTTAGTGCCCTGCCTGCTACCAGTTGTTTTACTATAAGATTGAACCTCATGGACCATAAGGATCATATGAAGACATTCCATGACCATCAGCGAAAGTCATGAAAAACTACTAGGTGATTGTAACCGGTCTGGGAGGTGGAACCACAGAGCAACTATACAAAGGGGCAGTCCTTGTAAGGAAGCGGGTGACACCCAGGGAAGGCGGGCAGGCAGTCACAGCTAGTGACGGGGACAGTCTCTGGGTAAGAGGGCAGGAGGTCACGGCAAGTGACGGGGGCAGTCTCTTGACAGGCAGGTGGTCACGGCAAGTGATGGCTAAGCCTCCAGGTAGGCAAGCAGGCAGGTAGCGGGTGGACGTTCCCAGGTGAGCGGGCGAGAGTCTCTGGATAAGCGGGTGGTCACAGCAAGTTACGGCTGAGCCTCCAGGTAGGCAAGCAGGCAGGTAGCAGGTGAGCGCTCCCAGGTGAGCGGGCAGACGGATCCATAGACAGACTGGCAGGGCTGGTAGGCAGACTGTCGGACCGCAGGAATAACAGCAGATAGACATGAGTCAAGCAGGTATCAGACAGGAAACTGGCAGGTAACTGTTAACGGGACCTGAGGGCTGAAGCAGAGTGATGAACTATGCTACAACATTGCTCGGGCACCTCCATTTTGGAGGAGGTGCCTTATATATGGTGAGGTCCTCCGGCCATTGGCCGGGGACTCCTTAGGATGGCGCGCGTGGCCCCTTTAATAGAGGGGGAGCGCGCGCGCCCTAAGCACAGTGGCCGGGAGGCAGCGCGCGCTGCCAGCAGAGCGGGAGGAGGACGCCGGGCACGGAGCGGAGAGGTGAGGGGAACAGCGTCCCTGCCTAGCAGGAGGCAGGGACGCCGACGCTACAATACCCCCCCCTTTAGGCCCCCCCTTTTTTAGGCCAGACAGAAATTTATCAAGGATGAGAGGGGCATGGATGTTCTCCCGGGGCTCCCAAGTTGTCTCCTCAGGACCAAACCCCCTCCAATCCACTAGAAAAAAGGACTTTCCTCTTACCCTTTTGGTGGCCAGAATGTTCTCTACCTCAAACTCGTTTTCAGCGGAAACCGGAGCAGGAGGCGTACCTGTAGACTTGGAAAAAGAGTTAAGTACCACGGGTTTGAGGAGAGATACATGGAAGGAGTTAGGGATCCGCAAGTTGGCCGGGAGTTTAAATTTATAGGCCACGGGTTGATTTGTTTGATAACTTCCAGTGGGCCGATGAACCGAGGCCCTAACTTGTAGGAAGGTATCTTGAACCGGACATACTTGGACGAGAGCCAGACTTTATCTCCAGGACGGAATTGTGGAGGATCCAGGCGTTTTTTGTCAGCGTGTCTTTTCATCCGCTCGGACGACAGAAGGAGTGCGGATCGGGTACTCTCCCAAATGGAGGAGAATTCGCTAACGAGAGATTCCGCAGCCGGATTGTCCACCGAGGTGGAGACTGGAAATGGGATCCGAGGATGCAGACCGAAGACTATAAAAAACGGGGATTTGGAGGAAGATTCGCTCTCGTGATTATTGTAAGAGAACTCGGCCCATGGTAGGAGATCCACCCAGTCCGACTGGTGGGCATTAACGAAGTGCCGGAGGTAACTGGTCAGGATCTGATTGATCCGCTCCACTTGACCATTGGACTGTGGGTGGTAAGCGGAGGAGAAGTCCAGGGTGACGTCCAGCAGCTTACATGTGGCTCTCCAAAAGCGTGAGGTGAACTGAACCCCACGATCCGACACGATGTGGAGGGGCAGGCCATGGAGACGGAAGATGTGGCGGATAAAGTCTTTAGCCAACTCGGGTGCAGACGGGAGGCCAGGCAGGGGAATGAAGTGAGCCATCTTGGAAAAGCGGTCAGCGACCACCCAAATGACCGTACAACCGGCAGAGACAGGGAGATCCGTTATAAAGTCCATAGCTATATGCTGCCACAGGGCAGCAGGTACTGGAAGAGGAGGGAGGCGACCGGCTGGCAGATGTCTCGGAACCTTGTTGCGGGCGCAGGACACACAGGCTGAAACAAAGTCTATTACGTCCTTGTGCAGGGTAGGCCACCAGTAATGCCGGGTAATAAGCTGGAGGGTCTTTTTCTAACCGGCGTGGCCAGCAAGCTTAGACGAGTGACCCCAGTGTAGGATCTTCTTCCGATCAGGTACTGTTACGAACGTCTTACCGGGAGGGAGACGATTTAGAATCACGGGGGCCACCTGCATTACTCTGGCGGGATCAATGATGTGCTTAGGCTCCTCCTCTAGATCAGACACCAGGAATGATCGGGACAAGGCGTCAGCTTTGATGTTTTTGTCTGCCGGGCGAAAATGAAGAACGAAATCAAAGCGGGCAAAAAACAAGGACCACCGGGCTTGGCGCGGGTTAAGTCTCTGGGCGCTCTGGAGGTAAGCCAAGTTCTTGTGGTCCGTGTAAATAGTTACCGGGTGAAGTGTCCCCTCGAGCAGGTAACGCCACTCCTCCAGTGCCAGCTTAATGGCCAATAACTCTCGGTCTCCTATAGAATAATTGCGCTCAGAAGGGGAGAAGAGTTTGGAGAAGAAGCCGCAAGTTACCATTATTCCGGAAGACGACTTTTGGGTAAGTACCGCTCCGGCTCCAGAGGAGGAGGCATCCACTTCCAGGAAGAATTGTTTGTTGCCGTCCGGACGATGCAGCACCGGGGCGGAAGAGAAAGCCTGTTTTAAGGAAAGAAAGGCTTCCTCTGCTTCGGGCGGCCATTCTCTGGGATTAGTGCCCTTACGGGTGAGCGCAGAGATTGGGGCAGTCCGGGAAGAGAAGTGCGGTATGAAGAGGCGGTAGTAGTTGGCGAAGCCCAGGAACCGCTGAATAGCCTTCAACCCCTCTGGTCGGGGTCACTTCTGGATGGCAGACAGTTTCTCAGGATCCATTCGTAGGCCGGTCTGAGAGATTATGTAGCCCAAGAACGGAAGCGAGGTCTGCTCAAAGAGGCACTTCTCATATTTAGCATAGAGGTGGTTCTGCCTGAGCCTGAGCAGGACCTGACGAACATCCCTCCGGTGAGTGAGAAGATCCGGAGAGAAGACCAAGATGTCGTCCAGGTACACCACTACGCAGGAGTAGAGAAGGTCCCGGAAGATGTCATTGACCAACTCTTGAAAGACGGTGGGAGCATTACAGAGACCGAAAGGCATTACCAGATATTCATAGTGGCCGTCCCGGGTGTTGAGTGCCGTTTTCCATTCATCCCCCTGACGGATACGGACCAGGCTATACGCCCCACGGAGGTCCAGCTTGGTGAAGATTCTAGCCCCCCTGAGACGGTCAAATAATTCCGGAATGAGCGGAAGGGGGTATTTATTCTTCACCGTGATCTGGTTAAGGCCTCTATAGTCTATACTGGGACGGAGTGAGCCGTCCTTCTTTTTGACGAAGAAGAAGCCTGCTCCCGCCGGGGAGGTCGACTTTCGGATAAATTCCCCGGGCCAGATTCTCCTCAATATATTCTGACAGGGACCGGGTCTCAGCAGTGGACAAAGGGTAAATACGCCCACGGGGAGGAGTAGCGCCGGGCATCAGGTCGATTGGGCAGTCGTATGGTCTATGAGGGGGTAATGTCTCTGCCTCCTTTTTATTAAAGACGTCCGCATATGATCAATAGGGTACCGGAAGACCAGGTAGATTGGCTGGGGTAGGAGAAGGATGGACAGGATGGACGGGAACTAAACAAGTCTTATGGCAGTCCTGTCCCCAGCGAAGGACTTCTCCGGTCTGCCAATCAAGCACGGGTGCATGTTTCTGAAGCCAAGGTAGGCCTAGCAAGAGGACGTGAGAGAGTCCAGGCAGAACATGAAAGAAGATGCTCTCAGAGTGCAGCATTCCCACCTGCAGGGTTATGGATTCGGTGATGAGTTGGATGGGATGTGGTAAGAGGCCCCCATCCACGGCAGCGACAGATAAGGGTACAGCCAGAGGTTTGGTGGGAATGTGGTATTTCTCTACCAGGGACTGAGAAATGAGATTTCCGGCAGCTCCAGAGTCAAGTTGGGCTAGTTCAAAATAACGGTTCTCCCCGCAGATGATAGAGACCGACAGCAACAGAGATGGAGAGGGTTTACTCTTGTCTAGGATGACCTCTCTGAGCGATCCTAGACACAGGCGTTTCCCGACCTCTCCGGGCAGGAACGAATCCGGTGCTCCTTACTGCCACAGTAGAAGCAGCTCCCCTCGGCTCGGCGTAACTCTTGACGGGTCTTGACCATCTTGGTCTGGTCGACCTGCATAGGCTCGGGTGAGTGAACCTGGGGAGTAGCGGGAGAAGTGACAGGTTTCTGAAAGGTTGGGGCTAGACATGGAAACTTCCTCTCACGGGTGACCTCTTTGGCGCGTTCCTGGAACCGGATGTCAATCCGGGTGGCAAGAGTTATTAAGTCGTCGAGAGTGGTAGGTATGTCCCGACCGGCGAGTTCATCTTTAATACGGCCGGACAGACCCTCCCAAAAGACAGACACCAGGGCGTCGTTATCCCAGGCCAGCTCCGAAGCAAGGGTACGGAACCGTATGGCATATTGGGTCACGGTGAGATTTCCTTGATGGAGGCGTAGCAGAGATGATGCGGATGAGGTCTTCCGTCCGGGTTCGTCGAAGACTTTCCAGAAAGCCGAGAGAAAGGCTATCAGGTTGGACACCAGGGGGTCTCCTCTCTCCCATAGAGGATTTAGCCAAGCCAGTGCCTCCCCCGTGAGATGGGACATGATGAAGGCTACTTTGGCCCGGTCGGAGATAAACTGGTGGGACAGGAGTTCAAAGTGCAGGGTGCACTGGTTTATGAAGCCCCGAGCTTGAGCGGGTTCGCCTCCGAAGCGAGGAGGTGCAGAAAGCCGGGGTCCGGGGCAGGATGCCATGGTATTGGTGGGCAGCGGCGCTGCCGGGCTGCGAGTCATGACACTAGCGGTGGTTGCTGGTGGAGCAGTCAGAGTGTCCAGGCGAGAGTTGACATTCCGCAGATGACTCAGGATGGACTCCTGTTGGGACCTCTGACGGGACAGTTCATGACATAGGTCCGAGAGCGAGGGAGCTTGGGTGCCACCGGGTTCCATGGCCCGAGCAAACTGTAACGGGTCTGGGAGGTGGAACCACAGAGCAACTATACAAAGGTAAGAGGGCAGGAGGTCACGGCAAGTGACGGGGGCAGTCTCTTGACAGGCGGGTGGTCACGGCAAGTGATGGCTAAGCCTCCAGGTAGGCAAGCAGGCAGGTAGCGGGTGGACGCTCCCAGGTGAGCGTGCGAGAGTCTCTGGACAAGCGGGTGGTCACAGCAAGTGACGGCTGAGCCTCCAGGTAGGCAAGCAGGCAGGTAGCAGGTGAGCGCTCCCAGGTGAGCGGGCAGACGGATCCATAGACAGACTGGCAGGGCTTGCAGGCAGACTGTCGGACCGCAGGAATAACAGCTGATAGACACGAGTCAGGCAGGTATCAGACAGGAAACTGGCAGGAAACTGGCAGGTAACTGGTAACGGGACCTGAGGGCTGAAGCAGAGTGATGAACTATGCTACAACATTGCTCGGGCACCTCCATTTTGGAGGAGGTGCCTTATATATGGTGAGGTCGTCCGGCCATTGGCCGGGGACTCCTTAGGACGGCGCGCGCGGCCCCTTTAAGAGAGGGGGAGCGCGCGCGCCCTAAGCACAGTGGCCGGGAAGCAGCGCGCGCTGCCAGCAGAGCGGGAGGAGGACGCCGGGCACGAAGCGGAGAGGTGAGGGGAACAGCGTCCCTGCCTAGCAGAAGGCAGGGACGCCGACGCTACAGTGATGAATCCCATCTCAGTTTTCTTGTAAACATCTATCAATTCTATATGATGAGGACATAGAAGACTTTATGATCACTTTCCACACACATAAGTTTGGAGAAACACTTTAGGAATGTTATGGGGACAAATATGACACTAACGCTAAGTGCTGGCCCATTCTCCAAATTTACCCAGCCTGCAAAAACCAGTCTGTCTGGATGCCGCAGCCTAAATATAAGCTAAGATGACTTTTAATGACAACTCGAGCACTTTCCTAAGATGTTAGCTCTGTTTTCAGTTGGAAAGAAAAACTTGAAGGGTTAGTCAAATGTGCTTACACTTGAGCCTATTAGTGAAGGACTTAGTGACATCTCCTGCTGGAGCTGTCGTCTATAAACCCAGTCGTCTATAAATGTCACCCTATATTTTACGCCAGTGTTCACAATGTGTGTCTAACTGTCTATATATAAAAAAAAAAAACTTTTTCAGTTCTGTCCTTGGCTAATTCTTTTCTCTGCACACAATACAAGTTCTGCGGTGCAACCTGTGTAACCGCACAGGGCCCCATGAAGTAAGGGGCCACCTCCACCTCTAAATCAGGAAGAATTGTGCATTATGATGAACTAACGGACTCCATATATCGTTCTTGTTCTTATGTCGGAGTTTGTTCTTCTTCTTTCCAACATTCATTAAAAAGGAGCAAGAGAAGAGTGTGAGTGGTGAAGGATTAACGGGAGTCCGACGGCAAAGAATGACTGTTCAAACCAAGTACTTGGTGTACCCTTTCTGTGGCCAAACATTTATAGGGAATCCTTCATCAGGATTTTTGCTATGTAATCTGAGAGCAGCACGATGAAGGGGCTGAGAGACTGATTCCAGCGATGTATCACTTACTAGGCTGTATTTTTGTTTCAATACAATCAGAGTTTAATCAGCAGGAGAAAATCATTACAGGACCAGGTATCTTGTACCTCCTGGTCCAACCACGCCCCAACACTGATTAGCAATATACAGTGTACACAGAAAGAAGCCAATCAGTGGTGTGGGTGAGGTTATACAGAGCTCAGTATTAGAGCTCTGCTCAATCTGCAGCAGAGAAAACTGTGATTGTATTACAACTCCTGCACCGAGTTAACTAAGTGATGCATCATTGGAATCAAGGCACCTGTCCCTACATAATCCTGCTGTCAGATTACATAGCAAAAGCCTGCTGACAGATTCCTTTAAGGACACCTTCCCATCTACTTTTACTGGTGTATTTCTAGTGTCCACATAGCTTGAAAATTAGTGATTAGTGATTTTTGTACCAATGTATAAACTATGATGTTTCACAGTGCACAGTTTCGCTGTCTGTGTACTTATGACAACATTTCTTGCCTTTACTTTGACAGTTCTTGGTGACTCTTTAAACATTTCACCCTATTTGAGAGACATTTTTTTTTACTAAAATGCATTCATTTCGTGTTAAAAAGTAATATTTGCAATCAGATGTTATTTTTCACCATTTAGCTTTTGCAAGCATTTTTCCTTGCACATTGCTAACTATAGTATGAGTTAACGGAGGTATCCATCAGTGAGCTCAATCTGAAGAAGAATTTTGGACTCTTTTAACTATCTCTTCCTGAACTCTTCTGTACTTAATTTATGATAACTGACCTCAACAAAGTTCATCCGAACTTCCTGCATGACCCCCATTGATATTGGATTGATCTTGTGCTGCCTTCTGCTACTTCCCAAAAGCATGTCATTCATTGCTCTCTGACTGCATCTTTTAATAAACAGTAGATTTGTTGAAAAAACAAAGTTGAGCTGAATTTTAATGTGGTCTTAAATAAGTTTAGAAGAGCTCAGAAAAAAATATACTGTAGATACATGAGTTACAAACTTCCCATCACAGCAGGCTCACTGATGGATTCTCTCAGTTAACTCATTCTGCAGCTAGCAATGTGCAGTGATACCAAGAGCCTGAAAAGCTAAAAAGTATAAAATGTTTAATGAAACGCAATTGTATTTATTTATTTTTTCCCCAAAATATTTGAAAGTTGCAACAAAAATTGTCCCCAATGTCCATATCCTTTAACTCCACATCATTTTTAATTTCTTAAAATTACCTGAATATTGAAATTCATGGGCTGAACATTAAACGTGAAATTTTAATTCACACAACTTTTTTTTTAATCTAGGGCCTGAAACAATAGATATAAATTGAGCAGACAGATAATTGAAGGGAGACTGTAAGCAATATAATGCAGTCTCTAATGGTGAAGTGGCCTCTGCACCACAATTTCCGCATCTCCTCCCCTCATGAATGATGGCACTAGTTAGATCCTTTCTATAGAACTTCCAAGGACTTTCCTTTGGGGTAAATATCTCAGTTATAAAATACACAGCATATTATAGGAGTAGCATTGTGGCTGAGATTTTACCATACCTTATCCACACTGTTCATAAAAAAAAATTGCATAAAATGTAAAAGCTGCAGATTTGTCATCCCCTACATGCCATTTTATACTGCCAATTTCCACTCCTAATTTTCCTGTAAAAGGTGAAATCTTTGGCAAATCTGCAGCATTTCCACCTAGAAATCTGCAAAAAAATTGGTGTGGATTATGCTGCTACCTGGAGACACTACTGGAGGGAGCTAAGGAGCTCACTGCATACAATCTAAAAGGGGTTGGCCACAACTTTTTTTTTTATTGATTACGTATCCTTAGGATAGGTCATTAATATCTGATTGGTGAAAATGTGGCACCTGGCACTCCTGACAATCAGCTGTTTTCAGTTACGTGTCTGTGTAGCAACTCACACTGTAAAATAGGTTATACACTAAAAAACTGCAACTGACCCTGCTGGTTCCTGTACAGATTAGATATCCTTACACCGAAGTCCCTAGTGGTGCCTGTGGGTGCAGTGATAGCACTAACCGCAGACTAATAGATGGAAAATTGGACCTAACCCGCTTAAACGGCCGTCAAGTTGCTTCGCGTTCCTCCTAAAGAACCAAAGGGCAGAACAGAGTGTGAATTACCTACAAGAGGAGAAGTGTGCCGAACAAAGGAAAGATCCCAGTGTGAGTAAAGTGAATAACAAAACATCAAACAAAGAATAAAGTAAGTACTGTTAACAAATATACTGCCTACTTCCTAATGATAAACAGAAGATAGCTCCAAAGTATAGCAAAGAAACACCAAAGTGAAAATCCTTAGTTGGAATCCCACAGACTGGCTCCAAACATCAATAGAATGTCAGAACATCCAAATGAATCTATCACCAGCAGGAAACGCCAGCAGGGCAACAGAATATAAAGCTGAATACAAAAGGTGATAGGCACACAAATGAAAACACCTGTATTAAGCTAGACAGACTTTATCCAGAAAACAGAACCCAAACACCCAGAGAAAATGTATGTCTCCTGTGGCTCGGCAGAAAGAGAAGCCGACTACAGAACACAAGCTCAAGTGATCGAATCCATGAGCATAACACCATCATTTCTATAGTGGCCACGGTTGGGTACTGCAGATCTATACCCTATTTATTTCAATAGGGGATGAATCAACAGTTCCCGACCATGGCTTTTATAGTTTTGACAGAGCTGTTCTGTCCTGGCAGCATTCGAGAACTTCCAGCCACCATCAATATCAAAGTAGTGGACAACCCCTTTATTTTTAGCATGCAGTAAACTCCTTCAACCCAGTTTAGTGGTGTCTCCAAGCTGCAGCATCTGACTTTTTTTCCCATTTAGGAAAACTTCTTATTCATCCAAAATGAAGTTGTATTCTGGAACCTTTTGTAGAATATAGTGACATGAGCTTCTCTATGGAGCACAGCAGTAGATGTTCTCTGAGTGTTTGTACCTTTGCTATCAGGGGATAATACATATTTTATGGCCTCATTGTGACTCTACAAATGTGAAACTTGCTTTACTGAGGACAGAAATGGTTACATTTTGCATCAATGCATGATATTATTTATGGATGTGTTGCATTCTGTGTTGTTATGTTTTGATACTTTGTATGTTGATGTATGTATGTTATATTTCGATGGAACATGTTCAGTGCTTGGATTGAACACGTCGTGCTGGCTTTTATGCATTGACTGTGTTGTGTTGGATGTTTACTGAAATAAGCTTTGTACTAGATGTTTTCTAGTGAATATTTTGCATAAAAGCTGCCAGAAGGTCCAGTCTACGCACATCGTACGGAACCTCTTTTCTCTGCTTGAATCAAACTCTTAACTCAGTATGTGAAGTAAGTACTGGAGATTATAATAATCTTTGTTCATTATCACCCCTCACGATATTTTATTCGTAAAAGGGTTCAATTATACTATTTTATTATTTTGCAGAATTTTGACTTTTTCTTAGTTTTTTTAATCATTGTAGGTCAGTTCGTAAATATATTGATTGTTAGCTGCATGATGACGTCACCAAATTTCATATCCTATAAATCAATATTGATGTTGATTGTACGCTCCATTTTTTGAAGGGTACTAAAATGTTTCTGTGTCTAGATATTGCTGTTACATGCTTATTATGTCGCCCCTTGATGCTTTTTTATTGCCTCTCAGAACGTCCATCTACTGTATCCAGTTTAGGATTCTACACACATTTTGTATTAAAAATAAACTTGGCACTCCAAAGTTAATGAGAAGAAAGTGAAAACATTTTAATAAATGGCGCCATTCCTACAGCATGGTTGTGCATTTTTCCAGCTCCATGAGCATTTATATGGGTTAATAAACGTCACATAAGGGTATCTCTCTTCTGATGAAGGCCTTATGATTGGCCAAAACGTTAACAATATATAGTGGATTACCTGTGTGAAATAAAATGTATTTACTTTTTTTCGCATCAACTTTGGAGTGCCAAGTTTATTTTGTATACATTTTTTGAAGTGAAATCCTATTTGAGCACCCATTATTAGGAGTGCCACGCAGCCTTTTGTTCTATACACATTTGGCAACGACATGGCCATCTCCTTTAAACCTTAAAGGCACATGCACAGAATAGTTTCAGAGTGTTTCCACACTTTACATTTCAAGCAGTCTAAGCAGTTTTCCAAATAAGTTCTACAAGCAGAGATGTCCGAATTCTGCGCCGCACCCAGGGGGCACATGATCCCACCAGTGCTGCTTTTGTTTTTCTCTGCTGATGTCACATTGACAGGTCAGGTGGTATAGCGTCTCCATTGCAGAGCAAAGACGTTCCTCCCCCGTCTTCTTCATTGACATGCCTTTCCTACACTCCTTTATTTTTAGGGGAAGAGAGGAGAGCGCCTCAGCACTTTGCTATGCTGCTCCTTTTACCATTCAGCTCCTGCTCTTCTTTCTTCTTACCGAAAAGAAAGGAGCACTGGAAAGGAATGTCAATCAAAGAGAAGAGGGAGGAATGTAAGCAGATCGATTCACAGACCCCGCTGACGAAATCACATGACCATCACCAAATTGGGCCAGAAAAATCTCTACTTAAAGAAACAATTTGGAAATTTGCTTGGACGGCTGCTGTGGACCGCTGGAAACATAAAAAGGGGAAACAGGACAAGCCTCTTAACTTATGCAGAGACTATGGTGGCCAAAAATCCATAATCAGGGGTGATGATAATGTTTTCTTTACGTAAAAACATTTCAAACAGATTATTTTAATGCTTTTGGTTCTTTTATTGTACGGGTCATACATTTATCATTATTTGTAACAGTCTGTGCCTAATCGATACCCAAATCATTTATATTTCTCATACAGCAGCTTCTGATACCACATGACCAAAACAGACTCACAAAATAAAGTCCTATTATAATGAGATTCCTTAACCCTTTCATGCTGCGGCAATTTCCGTCTTTTTGTTTCCGTTTTTTCCTCCCCTTCTTCCAACAGCCATAACCCTTTTGTTTCTATGTCCACATAGACATATAAGGCCTTGTTTTTTGTGGAATGAGTAGTACTTTTGAAGGACACCATTCATTTTAGCACTGGAAAAGTGCAGTGAAATTGTAAAAAAAATGCAATTCTGACAATGTTTTTTGGGAATCGTTCTTCTGATGTACAGTACAGACCAAAAGTTTGGACACACCTTCTCATTTAAAGATTTTTCAGTATTTTCATGACTATGAAAATTGTACATTCACACTGAAGGCATCAAAACTATGAATTAACACATGTGGAATTATATACTTAACAAAAAAGTGTGAAACAACTGAAAATATGTCTTTTATTCTAGGTTCTTCGAAGTAGCCACCTTTTGCTTTGATGACTGCTTTGCACACTCTTGGCATTCTCTGGATGAGCTTCAAGAGGTAGTCACCGGAAATGGTTTTCACTTCACAGGTGTGCCCTGTCAGGTTTAATAAGTGGGATTTCTTGCCTTATAAATGGGGTTGGGACCATCAGTTGTGTTGTGCAGAAGTCAGGTGGATACACAGCTGATAGTCCTACTGAATAGACTGTTAGAATTTGCATTATGGCCAGAAAAAAGCAGCTAAGTAAAGAAAAACGAGTGGCCATCATTACTTTAAGAAATGAAGGTCAGTCAGTCCGAAAAATTGGGCAAACTTTGAAAGTGTCCCCAAGTGCAGTTGCAAAAACCATCAAGCGCTACAAAGAAACTGGCTCACTTGAGGACCGCCCCAGGAAAGGAAGACCAAGAGTCCCCTCTGCTTCTGAGGATAAGTTTATCCAAATCACCAGCCTCAGAAATCACAGGTTAACAGCAGCTCAGATTAGAGACCAGGTCAATGCCACACAGAGTTCTAGCAGCAGACACATCTCTTCAACATCTGTTAAGAGGAGACTCTGTGCAGCAGGCCTTCATGGTAAAATAGCTGCTAGGAAACCACTGCTAAGGACAGGCAACAAGCAGAAGAGACTTGTTTGGGCTAAAAAACACAAGGAATCAACATTAGACCAGTGGAAATCTGTGCTTTGGTCTGATGAGTCCAAATTTGAGATCTTTGGTTTCAACCACCGTGTCTTTGTGCGACGCAGAAAAGGTGAACGGATGGACTCTACATGCCTGGTTCCCACCGTGAAGCATGGAGGAGGAGGTGTGATGGTGTGGGGGTGCTTTGCTGGTGACACTGTTGGGGATTTATTCAAAATTGAAGGCATACTGAACCAGCATGGCTACCACAGCATCTTGCAGCGGCATGCTATTCCATCCGGTTTGCGTTTAGTTGGACCATCATTTATTTTTCAACAGGACAATGACCCCAAACACACCTCCAGGCTGTGTAAGGGCTATTTGACCTAGAAGGAGAGTGATGGGGTGCTACGCCAGATGACCTGGCCTCCACAGTCACCAGACCTGACCCCAATCAAGATGGTTTGGGGTGAGCTGGACCGCAGAGTGAAGGCAAAAGGGCCAACAAGTGCTAAGCATCTCTGGGAACTCCTTCAAGATTGTTGGAAGACCATTTCCGGTGACTACCTCTTGAAGCTCATCAAGAGAATGCCAAGAGTGTGCAAAGCAGTCATCAAAGCAAAAGGTGGCTACTTTGAAGAACCTAGAATATAAGACATATTTTCAGTTGTTTCACACTTTTTTGTTAAGTATATAATTCCACATGTGTTAATTCATAGTTTTGATGCCTTCAGTGTGAATGTACAATTTTCATAGTCAAGAAAATACAGAAAAATCTTTAAATGAGAAGGTGTGTCCAAACTTTTGGTCTGTACTGTACATTTTGTGGTGAAAATGACCATGTAATATGATTCTTCTCATCAATATGATTACATGTCCATTTTTTGTATTATTTTAGTGGTGAAAAAAATCAGAAGTTTGCAAAGCAATTTTTTTTGGATTGTGTCGCCATTTTCTGAAAATAATAATACACAGCCATCACCTGCCGGGTATGGGGCAGGCTCTCTGTGTGAGCCCGCTCCATACACCCGCTTCCAACTTGTGCCTTACATGTATGGCGGATGTCATGAAGGGGTTAATATTTCATGCTCTTTCTTTCATAGCTGCACTGTAAAGCATTCATTCATTTTGTAGTATGTGCACTGTCCAATTTATCAGCAATGTACATAAATAGCAATTTCTTTGAAGACATGTCTCCAGTTCAAAAGTGGCCATTTTTTTGCCCTTATCTTATTTGCTTTTTTATGTATGTTTTTTTTAAATCCACCATATGGTTCTAGAGATATGGGCCTTTTTATCTAGTGCACGCAGTATACACATTTTTAGCATCTTTACCAAGAGCACTTGGTTCACAAGTTCCTCTGGGGTGTGTCTTTAGGCTGCTCTGCATAATTACCCAGTTAGCCATGCCCACTTGGCAAAGAATATAAAAAATAGCAGTAAATATAAAGGCGCATATCTCTGGAACCATATGACGAATTTTAAAAAAATATATATAGCCTGGACAGCAGAAGGAATAAAGTAAGAGCAAAAACTGGTCACTTTTGCTTTGTGAAGGGTCCTACTTAATATTCAATTATGGAAGCAAACTGGCTAGCGCTCTACAGGGAACCTTCAGATTCTACACTCTCTACTTCCCCCTTCAGTTACTTACTGAATTCTTCTTCACATTTACACTAACCGTTCACTAATGACTTTTCCAAAGTAGTTCCCGGAGTTTTCCCTTAGAAGAGATTCACTGTAATCAAAGTTGTAAGCAATTACATGCTAAAAAGTTGTAAATTTGCCAAATATCAAATGTTTATTTATTGGATACAGACATTCAATAGAATAAGTCTTTCATTGATATATTTTATGCCTAAGCACGAATCACTGCTGACATACACGCACCTAAAACGGAGACTTATATCAGAGATAGGAGGCATCTTAGAGCGTGTAAGACAGATCCTTTAATGCATAAAGTGGCCAGCTGTTCTTGTAGATCTTCCTGTACTTGTCCTGCAACCTGTTTCTGGAAAGTTAAAGAGTTCAGCTGGGGATAAAGATCTGAGCTGCACTAGTACAAGCAAGTGAAAAACTAGTCCTGAGCAAGTAGCTGCAATTTTGACTAAATATTGAGGAAGACCAAAATGTGGAAAACACCAGTATATACTTGAAGAAAACATGTTGGCTCTCCTGACATGTAAAAATAAATAAAAAAATTAAAAAGTTCCTTTGAGCTCATGATTCTCATTTGGTCTGACATGCACTGTGAGCTGTGAGGTCTTATATAGACAGGTGTGTGCCTTTCCAAATCAAGTCCTATCAGTGTAATTAAACACAGCTGGACTCCAATGAAGGAGTAGAACCATCTCAAGGAGGATCACAAGGAAATGGACAGCATGTGACTCAAATATGAGTGTCTGAGCAAAGGGTCTGAATACTTATGACCATGTGATGCTTCAGTTTTTCTTTTTTAATAAATTTGCAAAAATTTCTACATTTCTGTTTTTTTTTCAGTCAAGATGGGGTGCAGAGTGTACTTTAACCCCTTAATAACATCTGACGTACTAATACGCGTCTGTGCCCTGGGACTTAAGAGCCAGACCCGTATTAGTACGTCATCGCGATCGCGCGCGCACACAGGCTGTGCGGGCGCGATCGCCGCCGGGTGTCAGCTGATTGTCACAGCTGACACCCGGTACTATGTGCAGGGAGCGGTCACGCACCGCTCCCAGCACATTAACCCCCGCGATGCTGCGATCGAAGTCGATCGAAGTCGATCGCGGCATTGCGGGGGCAAGGGGAGGTGATCGGCGATACTCACCTCCTCTTCCGGCTTCCAGCGCAGTCTGCAAAGGCTTCCCGGGTGTTGCCATGACGACCCGATGTCGTCATGACAACATCCGGGTCACCAGAGAGCAGGAAGATTGTTTGGACATGCGCAGTGCATCTCCAAGCAATCTTCACACTGTGCAGTTCTGACAGCCTTCATGGCATAGGGATGGTGCTCCATTCCTGTGCCATGCAGGCGATCAGAAAAAAAAAGTGAAAGTCCCAGAGTGGGACAAAGTAATAAAGTGGATAAACTGTGTGAAAGTGGAAAAAAAAAAAAAATGTGCAAAAATATTATAAAAAAATAAAAAAAATAATACACCAAAAATAAAAATATAATGTACCCATCAATAAATATTATTATAAAAAAAATAAAAAAAAAACAATAAAAGTACACATATTTGGTATCGCCGCGTCCGGAACAACCTGACCTAGAAAACTGTCCCACTAGTTAACCCCTTCAGTGAACACGGTAAAAAAAAAAAAAAAAAAACCAAGCAAAAAACAATGCTTTATCACCATACCGCCAAACAAAAAGTGGAATAACACGCGATCAAAAAGACGCATATAAATAAAAATGATACCGCTGAAAACGTCATCTCGTCCCGCAAAAAACAAGCTGCCATATAGCTCCATCAGCCGAAAAATAAAAAAGTTATAGCTCTCAGAATAAAGCGATACTAAAAAATATTTTTTTCTATAAAATAGCTTTTATTGTGTATAAGCGCCAAAACATAGAAAAATGATACAAATGTGGTACCGCTGTAAACATACTGACCCGAAGAGTAAAGCTGCCTCATCAATTTTACCACACGCGGAACAGAATTAAAAAAAAAAAAAAAAAACAATTCCTGAATTGTTGGTTTTTGTTTATTCTGCCTCCCAAAAATCGGAATAGAAAGCGATCAAAAAATGTCACGTGCCTGAAAATGGCACCAATAACAACGTCAAGTCATCCCGCAAAAAACGAGCCGTCACATGACTGTCTGCCAAAATCTGGAAAAATTATAGCTCTCAAAATATGGCGATGCAAAAACTAGATTTTGCAAAAAATGCGTCTTTTAGTGTGTGACAGCTGTCAGTCATAAAAACCCCATATGATTCTGGCATTGCTGTAATCACACCGACCCGAAGAATAAAGTCGTCTAATCACTTATACCGCACAAGGAACGGCGTCAAAAATAAACTCTTGGGTTAGGATTGGGCTAGGGTTAGGGCTGGGTTTGGGGCTAGGGTTGTGCTGGGGCTAGGGTTGTGCTGGGGCTAGGGTTGTGCTAGGGTTAGGGCTGGGGTTGGGATTTTTTTCAAAAGTAAGAAAAAAAGATGACGATATGGCGACTAGTGTTGAGAGCAAGTGCTCGCTACTTGAGTTTGCATCGGGTGCTCTGGTATGCATTGAGTATCGTGGGTATTTGAGTGACATGCTCGAGTCTCTGCCCCATATGCTTCGTGGCCAAAAAACTTTACGGGGATTGCCTGCCATGCACGAGCGATCCCCGCATGTTTTTTTTTGGGTGTCTAATAACCGTGAAACATGCGGAGCAGGGACTCGAGCATGTCACTCGAGCACACGCTGTACATGGTGCATACCTGAGTACCCGATGCAAACTCAAGTAGCGAGCACTTGCCCTCAAGAATAATGACAACTTATTCAATATGATGACCTAATGTAAACAAATAATGTGCCGTACCTCTGGGTTCAAAATGTTCACTATACACCTTAATAAAATCCTTGAGGGGTATAGTTTCCAAAATGGGGACACTTGTGGGGGAGCTCCACTGTTTAGGCACATCACGGGCTCTCCAAACGCGACATGGTGTCCGCTAACAAATTGAATGGAAAATCGGCTCAAATTGTTAGCGGACGCCATGTTGCGTTTGGAGAGCCCCTGTGTGCCCAAACATTGGAGCTCCCCCACAAGTGACCCCATTTTGGAAACTAGACCCCCCAAGGCACCTATCTAGATGCATAGTGAGCACTTAGAACCCCCAGGTGCTTCACAAATTGATTCGTAAATATGAAAAAGTGAAAATAAAACACTTTTTCATTTTTATGAATCAATTTGTGAAGCACCTGGGGTTCCAAGTGCTCACTATGCATCTAGATAGGTGCCTTGGGGGGTCTAGTTTCCAAAATGGGGTCACTTGTGGGGGAGCTCCAATGTTTGGGCACACAGGGACTCTCTAAATGCAACATGGTGTCCGCTAACAAATTGAATGGAAAATCGGCTCAAATTGTTAGCGGACACCACATTGCGTTTGGAGAGCCCCTCTGTGCCCAAACTTTGGAGCTCCCCCACAAGTGACCCCATTTTGGAAACTAGACCCCCCAAGGCACCTTTCTAGATGCATAGTGAGCACTTGGAACCCCCAGGTGCTTCACAAATTGATTCGTAAAAATTAAAAAGTGAAAAAAAAAACACTTTTTCATTTTTATGAATCAATTTGTGAAGCACCTGGGGTTCCAAGTGCTCACTATGAATCTAGATAGGTGCCTTGGGGGGTCTAGTTTCCAAAATGGGGTCACTTGTGGGGGAGCTCCAATGTTTGGGCACACAGGGACTCTCCAAATGCAACATGATATCCGCTAACAAATTGTCGGCTCAAATTGTTAGCGGATATCATGTTGCATTTGGAGAGTCCCTGTGTGCCCAAACTTTGGAGCTCCCCCACAAGTGACCCCATTTTGGAAACTAGACCCCCCAAGGCACCTATCTAGATGCATAGTGAGCACTTGGAACCCCAGGTGCTTCACAAATTGATTCATAAAAATGAAAAAGTGTTTTTTTTTTCACTTTTTCATTATTACGAATCAATTTGTGAAGCACCTGAGGGTTCCAAGTGCTCACTATGCATCTAGAAAGGTGCCTTGGGGGGTCTAGTTTCCAAAATGGGGTCACTTGTGGGGGAGCTCCAATGTTTGGGCACACAGCAGCTCTCCAAACGCAACATGGTGTCGCTAACAATTTGAGACAATTTTGCGTTAAATTTGTTAGTGGACACCATGTTGCATTTAGAGAGCCGCTGTGTGCCCAAATATTGGAGCTCCCCCACAAGTGACCCCATTTTGGAAACTAGACCACCCAAGGCACCTATCTAGATGCATAGTGAGCACTTGGAACCCTCAGGTGCTTCACAAATTGATTCATACAAATGAAAAAGTGTTTTTTTTTTCACTTTTTCATTGTTACGAATCAATTTGTGAAGCACCTGGGGGTTCCAAGTGCTCACTATGCATCTAGATAGGTGCCTTGGGGGGTCTAGTTTCCAAAATGGGGTCACTTGTGGGGGAGCTCCAATGTTTGGGCACACAGGGACTCTCTAAATGCAACATGGTGTCCTCTAACAAATTTAACGGAAAATCGGCTCAAATTGTTAGCGACACCATGTTGCGTTTGGAGAGCCGCTGTGTGCCCAAACATTGGAGCTCCCCCACAAGTGACCCCATTTTGGAAACTAGACCCCCCAAGGCACCTATCTAGATGCATTGTGAGCACTTGGAACCCTCAGGTGCTTCACAAATTGATTCATAAAAATGAAAAAGTGTTTTTTTTTTTCACTTTTTCATTGTTACGAATCAATTTGTGAAGCACCTGGGGGTTCCAAGTGCTCACTATGCATCTAGAAAGGTGCCTTGGGGGGTCTAGTTTCCAAAATGGGGTCACTTGTGGGGGAGCTCCAAAGTTTGGGCACACATGGGCTCTCCAAACACAACATGGCGTCCGCTAATTATTCAAGCAAATTTTACAATCAAAAAGTCAAATGGCGCCCCTTCCCTTCCGAGCCCTGCCGTGCGCCCAAACAGTATTTTTTCCCCAAATATTGGGTATCTGCGTGCCCAGGGGAAATTGCACAACAAATTTTGGGGTCCATTTTTTCTTGTTACCCCTGTGAAAATAAAAAAAATTGGGTCTAAAGTAACATTTTTGTGAAAAAAGTTAAATGTTCATTTTTTTCTTCCACATTCAAAAAATTCCTGTGAAGCACCTGAAGGGTTAATAAAGTTCTTGAATGTGGTTTTGAGCACCATGAGGGGTGCAGTTTTTAGAATGATGTCACTTTTGGGTATTTTCTGTCATAAAGACCTCTCAAAGTGACTTCAAATGTGATGTGGTCCCTAAAAAAATGGTTTTGTAAATTTTGTTGGAAAAATGAGAAATCGCTCGTCAACTTTTAACCCTTATAGCTCCCTAACAAAAAAAAATTTTGGTTCCAAAATTGTGCTGATGTAAAGTAGACATGTGGGAAATGTTATTTATTAACTCTTTTGTGTGACATATCGCTCTGATTTCAGGGCTTAAAAATTCAAATTTTGAAAATTGCAAAATTTTCAAAATTTTCGCCAAATTTCCATTTTTTTCACAAATAAACGCAAGTGATATTGAAGAAATTTTTCCACAATCATGAAGTACAATATGTCACGAAAAAACAATCTCAGAATCAGGGGGATCCCTTGAAGCGTTCCAGAGTAATTACCTCATAAAGTGACAGTGGTCAGAATTGTAAAAATTGGCCCGGTCATTAACGTGCAAACCACCCGCGGGGCTTAAGGGGTTAATGAGAAAAAAATGAACTTTTTAGAATTTACCAAATGGCTGCAATGAAACAGAGTGAAAAATTTAAAGGGGTCTGAATACTTTCCGTACCCACTGTATATCGTCCATCATAGGCTCCTTCCTGGAGTTATATCCCCCATCCTTAGCCCTTTCCTGGTCTAATATACCCTATCCTGAGCCCTTTCCAGGTCTAATGTCCCCCATCCTGAGGCCCTTCCTGGTCTAATGTCCCCCATCCTGAGGCCCTTCCTGGTCTAATGTCCCCCATCCTTAACCCCTTCCTAGTTTAATGTCCCCCATGCTGAGCCCCATCCAGTGATAATGGTCTCCGCCCTGCTGCTCTCTTCCAACACATTTTAAGGAAAAAAAGAAATGATTCGTCATACCTTCCCACTCTCCCACAGCATGGGGCATCCTCTTCTCTAGCGAGTACAGAGGCTGACGAGCGATGCATGACATCAGTGTCAATGTGGCGCCCGTGACATGCCGATGTCAACTGCAGGCCTCTAATTGGCTGACCATGTGTTTTGCAGTGCAGGGATCTGATGGGTCTCTGCACCACCATACACTTGGTCTCTGCACCGCCATACACTTCAGTCATATTTATGTCCTCAGATGCACATTCAGCTGTAATAGGTACTAGCATTGGCGGACCCCACTCCCGAACGGGCCTATTCCCGGTTGCATCCTCTGCGACCGCAATCATTATGCTCCTGCCTCCACAAAATAACAAGTCTGGAGCAACCCATTGCTCTGTCTGTTACCGTCCTCCTTGTCAAATACTGACACACTTAACTGATTGCACACCGACTGGTTGGGCTGGGATCCCCCCACAGCTGGTAACACCCACTTGTCAATATATTTATACGATTTCTAAGAGGAACAACAGAGGAACAATAAAATGTAGAGTTGTAAGAAAAAGCGCTCCATGTCTGTACTTGATGAATACAAATATTTCCTAAAACTGATGTCTCTGGAGAATTGAAAAATCTTCAGAGTAAATTGATAATGGATCCTTTGTGTACATTAACCCGATCCAACATCTGACCTGGTCCAACATTATGATTCTCCTGTTTCGCTCCAATATCTGTCCGACATGTTTGCTTTTTTTCTTGCATTTGTTATAATTAGTGCTGACTTTAGCCAGCCGATGGCGTAGTTTGTGCCGATTCATTTTCTTGCCAGATGAGTATTGAAAAATCAGAAAAAAATGGGATTGGAAAAGGTTAAAATGTTAACCCCATTTTTAATTTCTTAATTAAAAGCCTTGATAGAATCATTTAAGGGTATACGCCTGAAGCCTGAGGTTGCACTACTATACACTGTTGCCATGGAGACCTTACGAGGTGTCAAATCACAAGTGATGTCAATTTTACCATCAGGCAGGATGTAGATGATGATGTGGGCAGTGATTTGTATGTACAAGGTCTCCATGACAACACTGCACTTATAAAAAAAAATTGATTTTTGGCCAGTAAATTCAAGCAATCATATTCAAGTATATAATGGGTTTCACATTTTATAATATGCTATAAAAAAGGAGTTTCTGGTTTTGAAAAACTCCTGTCTCTCGGTTTGTTTTAAAATCAAATTGTGCTTTAATCACCCTCCCCTGGCCCAGCACTCAGTCTCCGTCGCTGCTCCTGGCGTCTGGTATTTTCTGTAGCGGTGTATTCAGTCACTGAGCTCAGCATCTCGTGCCATCAACTTGGGCAGAGCCGTTGAGCTCAGTGATTGGCTGCAGTGCTGTCAACATCACAGAAAGTATCAGTTGCGAACCCAGGCTGTCTTGTCTGTATATTTTTTTTGCTTCCTCCCATGACCCGGAGCTGTAGTATGTGCAGACCATTCTCCAGCCTCTACACAGTACACAGCAGGGGCACATTTATAAGATTATCTCCACACAGGAACATTTTTTTTTAAATACATCCAATTGTGGAACTTAATATTATACCAAGATCTATTGATTAAACTGTACTTTGTTCATGGAACAACCCCTTTAAGTCAACTATTTGACTTTATTAATCTAGGCCATCTCCACCCATCTAGCTGCCAAGTGGATTCCAGTACAATGGTCCCTGGTCTGGAACTAAACCACCTCTCACTGTGGGGACTCTGGCCTGCTCTTCTGTACCACCTTCATTGTAACGCATCACTGTCTCATGATCCTTCTCTGCGGGATACGGAGCGGATTCAGGTTTACTGACTGTACTTCAGCACAGCTCAGGTCTACAGCTTTCTTAGAACTAGTCTCCACTTGTCGTCTTGTCTCTTGGCAGGAAGCAGTCACGTGATTCCTTGCCAGTCACTCAAAGTTTCGTACCACAACATGCCACGCATAAAACTTTGGTCAGTCTTCAAGCTAACTCCTTGTTACTGCACTCGCAAAAGAGATCTTGGACCAGTTTAAGACATTTTATCAATAAGCAACTGTAACATCTGTGCGGACTCGTTCCTTCTCTGTTTTCGCTTTGGCTGCTGGGCAGAGTCACGCCTTAATTGCTTGCGATGCGTGACAGTGCCAGTTCTATTTTTCCCAGGGACTTTGGTGCTCGTTAAACAAGGGTGCTATGGGGTTAATTTTGGTCTAAGTTTTGATCACTCCTTCCTGAGAGCCCTGGGAGGGGCAGTCAGCTATTGAAACTCCTGAGGCTCTGACTCCCACTGCCAGTCAAAAGCATTGCTGTCCTGGTATATACTGCTGTGTTGAGCGCCTGTTTGTTTGTCCTGATTATTCCCATTCTTTGACCTCGGCATGACTTTTGTCTACCCGCTTGCTTTACGATTTTGTCCCTGACGTGACCCCTTGGTTTTAATCCTGCTTGGTGACCCTTTTAGCCTCTGGCTCGCTCCTCTGGGCGATAGCCCTTCCTCTGAAGCAATCCAGTGGACCTTGTTATAAAGCCAGATCCCTATACTGGGGTTAAAGGCTGACGGTCGAGGTTTCTCTGTAATCTGTGAGACGGGGTGGCTTGTGCCAAGTCTGTCCAAGGCAGTCTTTTTGAGCCTGTGGCCTTTGACAGAGCCTAAATACATACAGAAAGGACTAAACATCCTTCCCATACTATTATATCTTATAGACAGTAATGCACCTTAAGACTGGACTTTATGACCGATTTTATTAAACACCGGCAAATCCGGCATTAAATTCTGTAACTTTCTTCTTCCTTTTCTGAATTTGCAATGCAAACTAAATATAAAATTTAGCTAATGGTATGGCTTTTGCTTCAATAATAACAGTTTCCTGACTTTTCTAAGCCCAACGAGCCTAAGCGTGAATGCAGACAGGCAGAACATATTTTATGATTAAACAAGGAGCATGTCATTGAATCGTTACTTCGGCTGATTTAAAAACTAAAGTTTATCCATCCTGGTTTCATTACTCGTTAAAATATCCAATCCTGAGGAATAAATCACTTTAAACTGCAATGGCTCCATAACTGATATGGAATAACCTGGTCTACAATTCAGGAGCATGCATATTTTTCTTTATCCTTGACAGTAATCTATGTACATTTGTTACGCTCGCAGCATTAATTTGAAGCTCATCATGAAGCAATGTCGCTCCAGCAATGTGTTTCAGTGATATAAAGATACTAGGTTTTATTTTGTTTGCATAAAAATACAGCGGATATAGTAAAATATGTATGTGCCATGTTCCAGAGAATCAGCAAGACTAATGACATACGTTTTTTTGCATGCGAGACTGCTTCTCTGTATATTTGCAGTCCTTTCTGTAGGAAATCTTTTTTTGTTGTTTTTAGGGAATTTTCATCTGTAGAAGTAAAATTTCATAATGTTCCTCTATACAAGCTGAATATATTAAGGCCAATGGAGGTGACCAAAATTGTCAATTAAAAAAAATAAAGTTATACAGTCTCTTTAATTTTAGACAATTTAATCTAATTTGATCGTTAATGTGATAAATACCAATTTGCAAAACACTTTATTTCAAAATGATGACTCTCCTCCCCTTAAAAAAATCATTCCAAAGTGTCAGCCAATATGTGTCTCTCTTTTGTCAAATGAGCTGTCCACTCCTCGTTATCAAGCGTAATCAGTATCTAGCATCAGAGACCTCTAGATAGATTACGTGACGTGGAAGAGGGTCATTGCTCCTTATCTCCTCTTTGCCAAACTGCATACAATTATAGAAATGAGAAGAAAGAGAAGTGCAGGCTTTCAGGATTAGGCAGGCTAGTTAATGGACAATAAAATAAGCAATGCATGTTGGAAAATGAGACAAAGGAAGTCCCTGCAACTATAGTGCTGGCAGAAAGCTGATGAAAAGGAACGGCCTTCTCAAAAAGAATGACAGTCCCAGGACATATTGTACTGGTATATGCAGTTTTAACTTTTGGGTAATGAGGACAGCAAGACCATATTTTCTGAGAAACGCCAGGTACATTTTAAAGAACTAACACTAAGACAACCTATTTCAATACCATGCCCTAACCCAAAGCTTTAACCTGCTTAGACAGGGCAGCTTTATCTCTAGTAGACAAAGTTTTTCCATATATTACATGATTAGCCATTCATTTTAAAGGTGACATATTATGCTTTATTTTCCCTCCCGTTTTCAGACCAATGGAGTCCAGCTGATTGATACATATGCTTTAGGATGGAACAGTTTACTTTCCTCTTTCATAGGCATAGTTACAGGCAAATGGTACAGGTATCTACAGAAATTAGCTAATGCACTGTTATTACTAGAATCATTAAAGGGGTATTCCCATCCCCAAGATCCTATCCCAATATGTAGTAGGTGTAATAATATTAGCAAATATATCCAATTAGAAATGTAGTATAGTTTTTCTGATTCACTGTCTCTTTCCTCATGTGCAGGTATTGCAGGACCTTAGGTATCCATGGTTATGACGACTGATATAGTGACAATTTGTTAGCTAGTTGCTAGTGGTTGTAACCGTGGATACCTAAGATCCTACAATGCCAACACATGGAGAAAGAGACATAGTGAATCAAAAGAACTATACTACATTTCAAATTGGAGGTATTTGCTAATATTATTATTCTTACACCTACTACTTACTGTGATAGGATCTTGGAGATGGGAATACCCCTTTAATAAAGCAGGAAAGATGGGAAATTTGTATTCCCTAGATCTTCTCTATAATCAGTCATAGAACGCAATGGGCTCCATGGTGGGAACTCCAGTATCATGAGGTCCAGTCAAAGTCTTTGGAGGAATCAGAGCAAAACATTATATAGAGACCCCATGTAACATTAGGCCTTCAAAAACAACCAAAAAATGAACCAAACCAAACCAAAAACCAAAAAACAAGAGTACTGTGTAGTGTTCAAATAAAACCCTCCGAGAGTGCCCAAATAATAGTCATCCTGAGAACATCAGGGAAGACTCATGTTGCCCAATCACTATTCTGCTCCTAACCAACATGGTGGAAGGAACAGCAGCCATGGAGGTCCATCTATACTCAGAGGTGGGATGCATCTAGTGATAACTGTGGATGGTGATAGACAAGAACAACCCATTAGCATCTTGAAGAAGTTTGGACCCATTCTAGGTTTTGCATTAAGGTCTCTTGGTTACTTGTTCTAGTCCTGGCAGCAGCAACCCTAAAGCTTCTAGATAATTTATAAAGGTTCATACTCATGGCCTACTGCCTGAGGTCTTACGAAACCCTTCTAAATATTCTTTAGGCTGGTCTACAGTGAGAGGTCAGACATCAGTGCCAATAATTTGCTACCTGCTAAATTAAGCACACGGCAGGGAGCAGTCGTTATACCATCAACTCTATCTAATGTTTTATATTTGGACCAATGACAGCATAAAAAAATGTGCTCAGTCAAGTTACATCCAATTTGAATTAAATACCGCGTCTTTACCAACGTCTCACCCTATGACGGTATCAAAAACTAATCAAATGTGGAATTGGCACCAGTGGGAGACATGAGGATAGAAACAGAGAGGCAGAGAAAGCACAGTGCTTGCCGAGGCAGCCCTGTAAATGGAAAGCAGAGAAGTATATTCAGGGTGGTCTCACACTAAGCTTTTCTCGCTTGCTGGACACGGTCAGGTCTCTTTTTTTTGCACATAGATATTTTCCCAGATTTGGATAAGAACTGCATCAGAATCCAAAATGGGGACACGGCATTATGAGAGCATTTTTACTAAAGAAAGCAATTTTGATAACAGAACTATAAATGAAAAGTTAGGCAGTCTAAAGGTATGTTCACATGTTGCATTTTTTCAGCTTTTTTTCTCCTATTTTTTTACGCTCATTTTTGCAGCATTTTTACTTGCATTTTTTACCCATTAATTTGATTGGGTGAAGTGCACTGCAAAAACACTAAAAGAATTGACATGCTGCATCTCGGAAAAACGTAGTTGGGGTCAAAATAAGTGTGGAAAACAAAAAACGCAGTGTGTGCATGAGATTTCAGGAATCTCATTTATTATGCTGGTACTGTAAAACGCTGTGTATCTTCCCCACCAAAAATTCAGCAAAGATGTCACGTATGAACGTACCCTTATGATACATCATCAGATCATTTAGGAACAATTTCTTGAAGCGAAGGCATCTCTATAGTGGAGAACAATTGTACAACTTGCTAGGCATTTTAGACACTTATCTTCATTGCCCCAATTTTGTGTTAAAAGATGATCAATGGTTTTACCATATTTGGAATAAATTTCTGATGCCAATTTTTTCTAGACAATATAAAACTAGATATTAGTAAGACCAATGACGAACTTTAGACTAAACTTTCAACCAAATTCTACAGCATTTGGCTTTGTAAGGCCACAGCCCCACTATCAGTATTTGGTCAGTATTTTCTCTCAGGAGTGGGAGACAAAACGAGGAGTGGGTGATAAATGCAGAATTGGTGACTTGTTTCTATTACACCTTTTTTTCTGATTGTTACTCACCTGGTTTTGGCTCCCACTCCTGAGAAATACTGACCAAATACTGACCAAATACTGATTAGTGGGGCCGTGGCCTAAATCTCCAACTCTCTTTCGAGTTTTCTTTAGACAGTATCTTTTAGGCCTAATTCAGACCATGAATTCTGAACTGGCAGCAGGTCTCCTCAACAATTTTGCAGGCATATATGGGTATGAGGCTGTTGAACTGAGGTCAGGACACCCATGGCCAGTCTGATAGTCATGGTTCGAAAGCAGATTTTGATATATGAATGCCTGAATTTGGCCTTAAATACCTTAAATATATTCTTTCTTACACAGTAAGAACAAGAGCTCTGTAGTTTTTGCATGGAAATTACAAGGAGGCACATGCAGTCGTCCATGTGCCTTGCACTACTGAGCTGTAGACACTTTGAATAGCTGCACGATGCCTCTGTCTGGTGCTACTATTATGGGGTTATTCTCCCTTTAAGGCCACGGCCCCACTGTATTTGATCAGTATTCAGTCAGTATTTTTTCTCCAGAGTGGGAGCCAAAACCAGGTGAGCAACAATCAGAGAAAAGGGGTAATAGAAACAAGTCACCAATTCTGCATTCATCACCCACTCCTGGTTTTGGCTCCCACGCCTGAGAAAAAATACTGACCGAATACTGACCAAATACTGATAGTGGGGCCGTGGCCTAAAGGAAAGCATCAGATGAAATCTGGTGGAAATAATCTTAGCGTGCCTCTCTATAAAATCTGATACATACGTTCGGTCCTTATAATAAAAGTAAACTTTAATTATATTAAAGATAGATTTCTATTAGAAACCTAGGAAGCTGTATGTGACCATGTACATGTATGAGAACAGATCACGCACGGACGTTAAAGATGAACACATGGATGAAAATTAGAAAAAAAATTCATCCAAGTTTTCTGTATGAAACGTGGACAATTTTTCATATGCTCGTCTAAATATGAGAAAGTTGAGAAACTTTGACCAAACTCCGATGATAAAAACTGACAATCTGACCAAACTGATAAAAAAACACTGATGAAACTGAGACTGTTTTTTTTGCTTTTGGAAATGTCACTGACATCGATATGAGCCCTGATGCCGTAATTGTGCTATTTGAGTACTCAGTGTATTGATATGCACTATAGATATAGAATATAATAACTACTGGAATCAAATAATAAAGGTAAGTTCTTACCTTATATCCTCTATGTCAGTAACACCCCATATACCGGTAAAAGATGACGTGTAATGTTCAGCTCCTCCTCTGGTGCTTTTTTCTGGGTAATTTTGGATAATAAGTGGGTACTTGTGTATATAGAATAATTCCCAGTCCCCGTTATATTACAGTATGCCTGTGGAGACCAGCTCCACACTCTGTGCTCTTTCCTTCTCAGACATGCATTAATGGTGACAGCTGATTTTATTTTTGCTTCCATGTAAAAGGTGGACCTTGGGGGCTATTTTTAGGGCCTGAGTCCTGTTTGCCCAGTGCCAGACTTAATTACTGTCTCTAGAAACCTGTTAGAAAAGAAGACATGAACTCCCCCAATAGCAAAAAACAATTATTTTATATCTTCTGATGATCTCGTTGTCACTTCTATTGTTGAAACATAAGACTAATTATACGCGGTCGGGAGAGCTGGGACCACTGGTGCGCTCGCTACTGGCAGATTGGAGATTGGGGGGGGGTGAATCCCACAAGCTCTGGTATCACACTTTGATTTTACAGCAGAATTAGGCGCTGGTTTATATAGCTGTAAAGTGTTGCAGGGATTCTTAGTAAGTGAAGCTGTTGGTTTGTATCCCGCTGGCTGAACACGAGGCAGTGACAGGAGGCTTCACAGCAGCCTGATCTACAGGGCTTAAAGGGATTGTCCACTTTACCTTTATTTTAGCAAAAGTGTTGGGGACATGATTTTCTAGAATTTAATATATAAGCATTACCATCATGGTCAAAAATTTTGAGACTGAAAAATTCTGTTTTTCACAAAGTTTACTTCTTCATTATTTTTATACCTCTTAGGGTACGTTACCACGATGAGTATTTGGTGAGTTTTTGATGTTGCAGATTTTCTTCAGCATTTCTGCACCTATTAGATAAATTAGATCACTTGCGTTTTTTTCATCTGTTTAACGCTGTTTTGTTGCTGTGTCATGTTTTAAATAAAGCTGCTTTGATTTTGATACTTCCTAGTATTTGGCTTTCACTAAATTTTATTGATACAGTTATTTGTGTCTTTAGTATTTCTCCAGAGCAGAAATGTGCTAAACACGCGTCTGCAATTTTTACCTGCGGTGTTTCCGCGTCAAATGGAATTTTATGGGGAAAATCCGCACATATAACTCAGTGTACCCGCAAGAGAGATTAACTTTTTGTGGCTTTCAAACATGCACAATGGGCAAGAGATTTCTAAAAATCCCATCTGCAATGCTCAAACTGTCAGACGCTGCATATTTTGCATTGTGTGTTAACAATTCACCAAAAACACATTGCGGGAACTTAACTTAAGTATTTTATAAATTTTATGCACAAGTACATCTAATTTATGCAAAGACTCAATATTTACAGCGTTCACCCTCACTTTCTAAGACTTTTGCCCTTTGCCATGGCAGCTGGATCTCAGCTTCTGGGCCAAATCCTGACTGATGGCTGTCCATTGTTGTCTAATTAGTGCTTGGAATTCATTTATTTTTGTGTTTTTGTTTGCCCTCCTGCATTTTGAGGATAGACCACAGGTTTGCAATGTGATTGAGATCTGGAAAGTTTCCTTGCCATGGACCCAAAATGTCAATGCTTTATTCACCTGTGATGAGGGACCAGAACTTGAACCTGAACCCCATAGAAATTAATGAGGACCTGAACTTTGAGGTTGGAAAATCCCTATCTCTCCTCCCGGAACTCAAGAACTGTAAAATGGACTTCCAGGAGAAGTCCGTGTTCGGAGTTCAACACCAGACACTAGATCTCCAGTGATGATCAACCCTCAAAAAGCAGGTGGACAAAAAAAAACCACAGTAATTGTGATAAACTCCAAGTACTGATGAGACAGAAATGAGACACAGAAGCGGCAAAGTTAGTGAAAACCAAAATTTGTGTTAGTCTGTAAACTTTTTTTTACAACTGTACAGGTTTCCCTTCTGCACCTGTTCCTTCAGCCTTCCTCACAGCTCTCCTGTTCCCAAACTAGTTGTTGATGGAGGAGAATGTGACCAGCTCTTCTTCGCTTTTGATTTCAACTTCTCGCCTTTCAAGACATATAACATTTTTAGTATTCTGTTGATAGAATTGTACTAGGGCTGGTTTACTGTTGGGTGAGTTGTCGTTTTTATCATTTCCATTTTCACACCCATACTAATTTCTGATCTCTATTTATTTCATTTATTAAGAAGAAAAAAAAGCAGCAATTCTGCCATTTCATTTTTTTTCGGTTTAGCATTCACTACCTAGGATAAATATTATGAATTTAATTTTTATTAGTTGAGTTACGTACCAGGCAATATCAAATTTGTTAATTTTTTTTTTTTAGATTTTATATACACTTTGGGAAAAGGGGGCTGATTTGAACTTTCATATTTTCATTTAAATATTTACATTTTTTTTACACCTTTTTATTGGTCTTCCTAGAGGACTTGAATCTGCGATCATTTGTACAATGCACTGCAATACTTTACTATTACAGTGTAATGTAATATTACCAATTCTATAGGAGCCCAGCCAAAGGCATATAAACATGGAAGACTCTAGGGCTTTCTGTAGGTTCCTTGGCTATCAAGACAATGCTATTTGCACCCCACAATCATGTTGCGCATGGGAGTGTGGGTAAAGGGTGTTGGAAGGGATAATTTTTTACATTTCCAACCTCTTTTATGCCTATGTCGCAATTGACAGGTATCTAACGAGATAAAATGCTACAATATGAGCCAACTTGCAGCAGATATACTTGGGTGCCAGCTAGTGCCAGCTATATAACTAAGCTCTGTTGTCTGCTCCATACATGCAGTGAGCATATTCAGTGTATAGGAAAAGCATGGCACATGGGAAAGTTGTTTTTTCACTTGGAGGAAGCTGATGGACAGTTCTGGTCACATGTTCCTCCAACAGCAGCTTTTTTGAGAACAGGAGAGCTGTACAATCTGTGAGGAAGGCTTTACTAACAAGTGCCTGAGGAGAATTTGTAATAGTAGTATATTAATAGCCTAGGTAAGTCCTATAAGTTTATGGGAGTATAATACGTATCAAGTCGAAAGAAGCTGAAGAAGCTACTATGCAAAACGCGCGTTAGGGGGGCTCTAGTTTTGGTAAATATATTATGCTTTCTTGATTTGAAGTGTCTTGACTTAGAAGTGTATACTGGCCTGCTTTCATCTCCTTTAGGGTTTAATTAAATGCACTTTGCACCTTATATACTCATACCTACCCTTATAAGTGAAGCAATATATGGTTTACAGCTGCCACTATTGTTGCACTTTTGTAATTTGATTACTGTTTCATCTGATCACACTGGAGATAAATTATTGATTTTCACTATCTGTATTATAATCACTCACTAATACTTACATATATATTTTTTTATAGGAACTCATATGTGACCTTTTGTTTACACATTTAATTGTTCTCAGTGTTTATTTAAATGTTTTTTGCACTTTATACTAACCCTTACATATGGAGTAATTCCACATAGTCTACAGCTGCCATTACTGCTACATTCTTGTAATCTGAATGCTATTCCATGTTGTTTCTTACTGGAGGGTGATAGTGTGTAGCAAACTGTTGATGTTGATTACTCATATGTATTTATTTATATATCTCCATTGTTATTATCCATTTATATTCTGCATATATTTCTCCATATGGCCTCATATGTATTTATACACTTCGCATAGCATTTATTGAGTATTGTACCATCTTTTACCTATGACTTGTTCATTTGCAGTAGATTCCCTTTTTTTAATGTTTTTACTTAGTATGTCATTTGAATATATGTTCAATAAAAAGATTATATTTTATTAGATCTTTTATCATTATTTATGAGAGTTTCCTTTTCGGCTTCATAGTAATATATTAGTAGGTACCACAAAATTTGGTATTCATCAACCTTGTTAAAATAAATCTAAAGCGGCCAACCCCTATAAGCTTCCAAGAAAAAGTTTACAAGTGCAACTTTTTGTGACGGTTTCAAGGTCACTGGCAACTTGCTCTTCCTGGCCAACCTGAGGAAAGTAGGAGGGTTGCAAGTGTTGGTGAAAAAAAAAAAAGATGATTTTTGAGGTTCTTCTAAAGGGTATTTGGATGTTATTGTAAAGTCGTATGGTAAATAAAAGCATACTCTGTCAATCAAGTATAATGATGGTAATTTAGCATCTGCAAGACCTATTTAGAGAAATTTATTAAAATAAATAGGCAGGGGAGAAAAGATCATTAGTTCTGTTTGGTGGACCAGCATTGACCACCATTGCAAGATTGACTAAGTGGACCCATAGTTACAAGAAATCACCTTATATTTCACATTGTTGAAGGACAATAGTATATGTTGTTGCCAGAACATTAAAAAAGAAAGTCAATTATTATTATAATGAATATTTGGGATTTATTTTTTGTATTTTCTTATTGAGCTCCCAGAATGATACATTAGCAAGGGTCTATAGATATTATGTTTGAAGTGTACATTCACCAGCAAATGTGTTGGGTTGCCATCCACTGGTACCTTGGTATACCATAACTTTTGTTTTGCTGGGCATAGAAGTATATTTTTAATTATTTATTTATTTATTTTATTCACTTATATAGTGCTATTAATTCCACAGTGCTTTACAGACATTATCATCACTGTCCCCATTGGAGCTCACAATCTAGATTCCCTATCAGTATGTCTTTGGAGTATGGGAGGAAATCCACACAAACATGGGAAGAACATACAAACTTCTTGCAGATGTTGTCCTTGGTGGGATATGAACCCAGGACCCCAGGGCTGCAAAGTAACAGTGCTAACCACTGAGTCATCCTGCTGCCCAATTACAATGGTAGTTTTTGGCTAACTGGATGGATGAGATAAATTTGCATACCTCAAAGGTATTTATCAAGACTTACTATATTAGTATCTAATTAATTTGAATTGAGTTTGGAGGGTGACTCCCTTTAATAAATCACAAAAAGGGCTCATTCACACTGGCATATAATATAGAAGAGGGCAATGCGAGAAAATCAATGTTATTCAACGAGACAAAGTTGATCCGCAAAAATTGCAGCATGCTGCGATTGGCAGCGTATCTTGCACAGCGTGCACCCATCCAAGTCTTGCAAAACATCGGACTGCACTAACATGTCATCCGAGTGCAGTCCGATATACGCCAAGACAGGCAATACAGAAGATGGAGAGATTAGTCTCTCCTTCTCCTCCGCAAAACTTGCAAAACATCGGACTGCACTAACATGTCATCCGAGTGCAGTCCGATATACGCCAAGACAGGCAATACAGAAGATGGAGAGATTAGTCTCTCCTTCTCCTCCGCACCTGTGATCCGATTCCGGCATGCAAGAGGATCGGAGCTCAGAGCACTGACACTCAGCTCCTGCTCGCAGCAGAGTTTGAACCAAGTGTCATCAATAAATCACATCCAATGCTCTTGCATCTGATGCTATACGCTAATGTGACCCCAGCTTTGGGGCTTGTGCTCACGACCATAAAAATCATATGGATAGCAACTAAATAATGATGGATAGTACTCATCCCATGTTATTCTATGGGGCCATGCAGATGTCCGATTTTTTGCTTGGACAGAGTCGATCCGAGGAAAAAATTGCAGCATGCACAAGTTGCATCTGATTATAAGATGGCACTCACCTATTTAACTCTATGGATCTGTGGAAAAAATTGTACCGCACTTGGATGACATCTGAGTGTGGCCCAATTTTTGCAGACTGACAGAATGAAGAAGGTGGAGAAACTTTTTTTTTCTCCACCTCCAAGAAAATTGGATCACACTTCAATGATACTCTGATCAGAGTTTTATCAGAGTGTGAGTAGCATAATCAGACCGATTTTCTCAGATGAGAAAAAAAACGGTGGTGTGACCGACCCTGACCTAACCTGCAGAAGTTTTTCTGTTTTTCTGAAAGCCAATCGAAAGATCCATATCTGTATGTAGTGTTTATGCAATGATTGACATCCCTGCTGCTTCATCCTTATTTCCACTGGAGGGAGGCAATAGTCTGAAAGTGATAGCGACATCCGTCATTGAGACTGCCATCAAGATTTTGCTGGATTGTGGTTGTCAGGACTCGGAGTTATTATAGCTAATTAGCCCTGACATCATATAAGTGACTGTCCGACTAGCCTGACGTGACTATATTTCTATGTACCCAATATTGTATTCCATCCATGCTTTATTCCCCTGCAAGTGTTCACAGTCAGCCTAAGCTTTTAGCTCCTTCCTATAGGAGTCTAAGGGGCAACGTTTCTCCTTGTGGAAAGTGACAACCCAGGCTTGGCATGTCAGAGTGATGAGACTTACAGTATTAGCCATGCATGCTCCTCTGGGACTAGAACTAGACTAGTGCTCTGGGACTAGAACTCTAGTGCCACCTATTGGAAGCAGCGATTCTAAAAGTCAATATTGAGGTTTCGTGTAGATTTTAGCTCCCCCATTTAATTTACCGTATTTTTTGGACTATAAAACGCCCTTTTTTCCTCCAAAATTTTGGAGGAAAGTGGGGGGTGCGTCTTATAGTCCGAATACTATATACATGGCTGTGGTGGTGGTGGGTGTGGGGGAGCGGCAGTGGGGGATCAGCGTGGCACAGGAGGCAGCAGCCGCCTGCTGCAGCCTACGCAGTGTCCGCTACTAAACAAAATGAATATTCCCTGCTCCCCAGGCCCATGGGCGTGGAGAGCAATGAATATTAATTTTTCTTAATAGCCGGCACACTGTACTGCAGCACGGCTCCTGCTGCGCTCTGCGGTCTGTGTGCCGGCTATTAAAGCTCATGAATATTCCCTACAACCCACTCCCATGGGTTGTAGTGAATATCCATTTCATTAAAAGCAGGCACACTGACCACAGAGCTGCAGCAAGAGCCACGCTGCGGTACAGTGCGCTGGCTATTAAAGAGACTGAATGGTCACTGCTCCCCATGCACAGAGTCCCGGCATGGGGAGCAGTGACTATTCCAGCACAGCGTCTCACACTGTGTGAGGGCATATGGCAGGGACGCCATGCGCACCCTGTCATGCGCAGCTCACACAGTGAGAGTGTCGGCAGCAGAGCGGGATGCAGTGCTGGAGGAGAGAGGAGGTGAGTATGATTGTTTATTTTTTTTTGTAGGCAGCGTGATAGGATCTCAGACGGTGCCATGCATACCAGGATGGGGGCTCAAGAGGTGCCATGCATACCAGGATGGGGGCTCAGAGGGTGCCATGCATACCAGGATGGGGGCTCAGAGGGTGCCATGCATACCAGGATGGGGGCTTAATGGGTGCCATGCATACCAGGATGGGGGCTCAGAGGGTGCCATACATACCAGGATGGGGGCTCAGAGGGTACCATACATACCAGGATGGGAGCTCAAGGGGTGCCATGCATACCAGGATGGGGGCTCAAGGGGTGCCATGCATACCAGGTTGGAGGCTCAAGGGGCACCATGCATACCCGGATGTGGGGCTCAAGGGGTGCCATGCATACCAGGATGGGGGCTCAGAGGGTGCCCTGCATACCAGGATGGGGGCTCAAGAGGTGCCATGCATACCAGGATGGAGGCTCAAGGGGTACCATGCATACCAGGATGGGGGCTCAAGGGGTGCCATGCATATCAGGATGGGAGCTCAAGGGGTGCCATGCATACCAGGATGGGGGCTCAAGGGGTGCCATGCATACCAGGATGGGGGCTAAAGGGGCACCATGCACACCAGGATGGGGGCTCAAGGGGTGCCATGCATACCAGGATGGGGGCTCAGAGGGTGCCATGCATACCAGGATGGGGGCTCAAGAGGTGCCATGCATACCAGGATGGGGGCTCAAGGGGTGCCATGCATACCAGGATGGGGGCTCAGAGGGTGCCATGCGTACCAGGATGGGGGCTCAAGGGGTACCATGCATACCAGGATGGGGGCTCAAGGGGTGCCATGCATACCAGGATGGGGTATCAAGGGGTGCCATACATACCAGGATGTGGGCTCAAGGGGTGCCATGCATACCAGGATGGGGGCTCAAGGGGTGCCTTGCATACCAGGATGGGGGTTCAGAGGGTGCCATGCATACCAGGATGGGGGCTCAAGGGGTGCCATACATACCAGGATGGGGGCTCAAGGGGTGCCATGCATACCAGGATGGGGTATCAAGGGGTGCCATGCATACCAGAATGGGGGCTCAAGGGGTGCCATGCATAACAGGATGGGGGCTCAGAGGGTGCCATGCATACCAGGATGGGGCTCAAAGGGGGCCATGCATACCAGGATGTGGGCTCAAGGGGTGCCATGCATACCAGGATAGGGGCTCAAGGGGTACCATGCATACCAGGATGGGGGCTCAAGGGGTGACATGCATACCAGGATGGGGGATAAAAGGATGCCATGCATACCAGGATGAGGAATCAAGGGGTGTCATGAATACAAACATGGGGTATAAAGGGGTGCCATGCATACCAGGATGGGGGATAAAGGGGTGCCATGCATACCAGGATGGGGGATCAAGGGGTACCATGCATACCAGGATGGGGATGAGGGTCAGGTATACCAGGATGGGATGGAGGCCACTTATACCAGGAAGGAGGGGCCATACATACCAGGATGGAGGATATTAACAGAATTGGGCGACATTACCCCAATACCAGTGTCAGCAGCAGACCCCCTCCCCCCATAACAGGGCATCATGACCACATTTTTTGCTTACATTTTTTTTCCTATTTTCCTCCTTTAAAACCTAGGTGCGTCTTATGGTCCGGTGCGTCTTATTGTCTGAAAAATACGCTATTACAAAAAAATCTGCAATAAATTCAAAACCATACCACAACATAATTTGACATATTGTGGACTTGCATCACAGATCAGATTCCACTTGGAATTTTTCAGGCGGTATTTATTGAAATCTTGTCTAATTGGTGGATACTGAATGTCACTGTGGATTTTCTATTTAATGGTCCGAATGGAAAATCCAGAGGAATTCTGGTACATGTGAACAGTACCCTAACAATTGATAATGAAGAGGAGTCTATATTTGTTATGCACTAATACAGGAATGAATATATTAATAAGCGTATAGAAATTAATAGTTCACATATATTGGTGTGTAAGTATAAAAGTAATAGAACAAACAGATGGTATTGTTGATTCCTAGAAAGAAACATTGCATTTTTAACTAACTTTCTGTTTCTCCACCTTGTGGTCATAAGTTGTACATTATTTTTCCCCATTATATTTATTATATTGGACCACTTAGTATAGTGGGGGGAAAACTCTAGAAAGGTGTCTTTAGTGCCAATATACCATCACAAAAAAAGTTCACATTTGGTAATGCAAAAACATATTTTGACTGCATTTCCCCTTTAAAAATGGTGACATCCAACCCTTCACCCATCGGTGCTAGTCATTTCCCCTATTACTGCAACATTAAAATATATTTTAAAAGTGGCATGTCTGTTCCACATTTATAACTTTTTCAAGAAAGTAGCTAGAGATTGACATGCTGAAGTAGTACTCTGAATCTTGATTGCTGACCTCCACTTATTTTATGCAACGTTATCGAAATGTCCTTTCCATTAGACTCTAGAACTCTTCTCCAGTAGTGATACAGTGACATGCGGATTATAAATTACAGCTAATCATTCATGTTTTGACACAGGTATAATTTTATTTTCTGCCGGTGCCCTTTTCATCTTTAATTTTCATGCTTTATGCTTTGCTAGTAACCAACCGTGCACAAAGCCCCAACCTTCTTGAAGTATCTCGCTGCGGAAAGATTTCCAGCATGCCCACCTGCATATTTTAACTCTCCGAACATATCCCACTGTATATACCGTAGCAACAAAGTTTGTCTACTATTAATTTAATCTTAATGTTATTAATTAGATGTAAATCTGCTGAAGAGAAATAAAATGATTTTTCTTTGTAAATGTTTTAACAATTCTTTGTTTATTATTAATTATTTTCCAGGCATTGCAAAGTTATATATTGGTAATAAATACTTTTTTTTACATTGTTTTTCTCCCTTTCCCAAGAAAATATGGTGAGGTGCAGTGTCATTTTCCAGGTTAAGATCCTTTAGAACCACTAAAGCAGGATCCCGTACACTAGATTCACACAGTGTGTGTACCGGACTTTCCCTGTCTGAGCCCTTCTGCTCCCAACCCACATATTCAGATAAGAATTTTTGTACACAGACTATTTAAAGGGAATCTGTCAGCAGCTTTTTCTACCTGATCTGAGAGCTGCACGATGTAGGCAAAGAGACCCTGAATCCAATGATGTATCACTTAGTTTTCTGGGTGCAGCAGTTCTGACACAATCAGAGCTTTTAGATTCAGCAATGCAGCAGAGCTGAGAAAGCTAACCCCGCCCACACCAGGCTCTGTATACACATTGTCTATTGAGAGTGAGTTGCTTATCACAGGGAACCCTTTCCTTTCTGAGAGTGGTTGCGATAGACCGAATTCTATTGTACTTTTTTTCTTGCTGCATTTTTTTTGCACTTGAGTGAAGAAATTCAATTTCTAGGGATTTTAATAAAAATTCTTCACAGAGCATTGTCCTAACACTGCTGTAGGTGTAATAAAATACCAAGTGAACTTAGACCCATCGATATCAACAGACAAGTTAAAGGCTTATACCAAAAGTTGAACGTTATATACCCTACCATAGGATAGGGCATATCTTACTGGTTGTTGGGGGTTTGAGCGCTAGGACCCCTCCCCTGGTGATCCTGAGAATGAAAGCCCAGAATTAAAGAAATGGAGTTGTGTATGCTCAACCTCTGCTCCATTTACTGTCTGTGGGATTGCTGGAAATCACTCTACTGTACTCTGCGCTCTCCAGCAGTGCCATAGACAGCGAATGAACTGAAGGTCAAGTATGTTCATCCTCGGATCTACAACCCCCTTCTTAGGATTACTGGGAGTCCCTTCACTAGTCAATAAATTATTCCCTATCGATAGGGCATAGCTTTCAATTCTGGGAATACCCATTTAATGGAATCTTTCCCCCTTTTCTTACCCAGTGGAGGTTGAGTTAAACAGAACTGAACCTAAGAGTAGAGATGAGTGAATCGTTTCTAAATTAATTGAATTCGCTCCAAATTTTCCCCAAAAATTTGCATTCTTAGAAATCCGAGTAATATATTTTTGGTGATTTGATTGACACAAATTCCAAAAAATGTTGGCCTGACATCTGCCATTTTGCTGGATTCTGAGCTCAGACTCCCCACTGACTAGGACCTACGTGGTCATGTGGGACATGATGTATGTCACTGACATAGTGGGGAGCGGCAGCAGAGCCTATAATAGTACAACATAAGAGTTTCTTGGGTTTTTTCCCGCCGGATTCGATTTGCACCAAATTTATTGGATGATTGAATTTGCACCCTCCCTCTCCCTTTTTCCAAATTGAGTTATTTTTCCAGAATAGAATTCGGGGAAAATTTACTTTACTCTACATAAAAGACCATATATCATATAATATATTTTATATAGGTAATTGTAATATTATCTCTTGTACTGCTGTATAGCGCATACATAAGTGTAATCTATGGAAACTCAATGCCCTTTTTTCTTCTGTTCACTGACTTTACCTTTTGTTTACTCTGCAATGTGTCCCTCTGGTAGATGTGTTATATGTCTGCTAATTGTAAGTGATAGCCACTAATTGTTCTCCATGGATCCAGCCATCAGTCTAGAAGCTGGGATGGTAAATATCGGAGCTACTACAGAGAAAGTAAGGTAGTGTGGATTTTAGATGTTACAAGAGAAAGTCAGTGGTTCATCATTCACAATTCCCAAGATATTTGAGGATGTAGTCCACTTCCTAATCTTGCTTGTTGGACATAAAAATCAAAGTCTAACAACTGCAGGTCTTGTCTCCAGTGATAATATAAACTACTGTGTACATTACTGTTACGAGCATCTATCTATCCCATATCTATCTACTGTTTCTATTTACAGTGAAGGAAATAATTATTTGATCCCTTGCTGTTTTTGTAAGTTTGCCCACTGACAAAGACATGAACAGTCGATAATTTTAAGGGTAGGTTAATTGTAATATTAAGAGATAGAATATCCCCAAAAAATCAAGAAAATCACATTGTATAAATTAGATAAATTTATTTGCATTTTGCAGAGAGAAATAAGTATTTGATCCCCTACAAACCATTATGAGTTCTGGCTCCTACAGACCAGTCCTAATCAACTCGCTACTTGCATTAAAGACAGCTGTCTTACATAGTCACCTGTATGAAAGACTCCTGTCCACAGACTCAATTAATCAGTCAGACTCTAACCTCTACAACATAGGCAAGACCAAAGAGCTTTCTAAGGATGTCAGGGACAAGATCATAGACCTGCACAAAGCTGGAATGGGCTACAATACCATAAATAAGACGCTGGGTGAGAAGGAGACAACTGTTGGTGCAATAGTAAGAAAATGGAAGAAATATAAAATGACTGTCAATCGACATCGATCAGGGGCACCATGCATAATCTCACCTCGTGGGGTATCCTTGATCATGAGGAAGGTGAGAGATCAGCCTAAAACTATACGGGGAGAACTTGTTAATGATCTCAAGGCAGCTGGGACCACAGTCACCAAGAAAACCATTGGTAACACATTATGCCTTAAAGGTTTAAAATCCTGCAGTGCCTGCAAGGTCTCCCTGCTCAAGAAGGCACATGTGCAGGTCCGTCTGAAGTTTACCAATGAACACCTGGATGATTCTGTGAGTTATTGGGAGAAGGTGCGGTGGTCAGATGAGACAAAAATTGAGCTCTTTGGCATTAACTCAACTCGCCGTGTTTGGAGGAAGATAAATGCTGCCAATGGCCCAAAGAACACTGTCCCCACTGTCAAGCATGGAGGGGGAAACATTATGTTTTGGGGGTGTTTCTCTGGGGGCACAGTACTACTTCACCGCATCAGTGGGAGAATGGATGGAGCCATGTACCGTAAAATCCTGAGTAACAACCTCCTTTCCTCCGTCAGGACATTAAAAATGGGTCGTAGCTGGGTTTTAAAGCAAGACAATGACCCAAAACATACAGCTAAGGCAACAAAGGAGTGGCTCAAAAAGAAGCACATTAAGGTCAAGGCGTGGCCAAGCCAGTCTCCAGACCTTAATCCCATAGAAAACTTATGCAGGGAGTTGAAGCTCCGAGTTGCCAAGTGACAGCCTTAAAATCTGAATGATTTAGAGATGATATGCAAAGAGGAGTGGACCAAAATTCCTCCTGACATGTGAGCAAACCTCATCATAAACTACAAAAAACGTCTGACTGCTGTGCTTACCAACAAGGATTTTGCCACCAAGTATTAAGTGTTGTTTGCAAGAGAGATCAAATACTTATTTCTCACTGCAAAAGGCAAATAAATGTATCTAATTTATACAATGTGATTTTCTTGATTTTTTTTTGGATATTCTATCTCTCAATGTTAAAATTAACCTACCCTTAAACTTATAGACTGTTCATGTCTTTGTCAGTGGGCAAACTTACAAAAACAGCAAGGGATCAAATAATTATTTCCTTCACTCTATTTATCTATCTATCTATCTATCTATCTATCTATCTATCTATCTATCTATCTATCTATCTATCTATCTACAAGAAAAAACCTGACCAGCACTTCCATATAATGTGAACAGGTGCACGCTGCAATGACTGCATAACATACAAAAAGAAAGCACAGCAGCACACTGTAAGGGCCAATATATATGCAAACACTAAAAGCATATGATCTAAGCTACATTTTTGCAAAATAAGATGTACTTATAAAAGATTGTACTTACAAAAAATGAAGGTTCTTAGCGCATAAACTGGCCAATTCATGTGTGCCCATCAACCGCGGCAAGGTGACCTTGGCCCGCTGATCTCCCGACAGCAAGTGTGGACGGAGGACCGAGGAGCGACGCCGCCGGTCGGGATGCTTCTGCTGCGAGTAGCCGCTCATCTCCCGGCTTCTCGCAGCAGAAGGAGCCGCTCAGGCAGCGCCTCTCCCTGGTCCTCGCTAATACGGAGCCGCACAAGCAGCGAGATGGGCGGCAAATTGAAACGCCGCTCTGCTGATTGGTCGCGGTGGCCAGCCGCGACCAATCAGCGAGATGGCCGGGAAATTTAAACGCCGCTCTGCTGATTAATTGCGGCCGGCCACCACGACCAATGAGCGAGATGGGCGGCAAATTTAAATGCCGCTCTGCTGATTGGTCGCGGTGGCCGGCCGACCGCGACCAATCAGCGAGATGGGCGGCAAATTTAAACGCCGCTCTGCTGATTGGTCGCAGTGGCCGATCGCGACAAATCAGCGAGATGGGCGGCAAATTTAAACGCCGCAGTGCTGATTGGTCGCGGTGGCCAGCCGTGACCAATCAGCGAGATGGGCGGCAAATTTAAACGCCGCTCTGCTGATTGGTCGCGGCCGGCCACCACGACCAATCAGCGAGATGTCCGGCAAATTTAAACGCCGCTCTGCTGATTAATCGCGGCCGGCCACCGCGACCAATCAGCAGAGCGGCGTTTAAATTTGCCGCCCATCTCGCTGATTGGTCGCGGTCGCCGGCCGCGACCAATCAGCGAGATGGCCGGCAAATTTAAACGCCGCTCTGCTCATTGGTCGCGGTGGCCGGCCGCGACCAATCAGCGAGATTGGCGCTAAATTTAAACACCGCTGTGCTGATTGGTCGTGGCCGCCGGCGACCGCTACCAATCAGCAAGATTGGCGCCAAATTTAAACACCGCTCTGCTGATTGGTCGCGTCTGGCGTCAGCGACCAATCAGCGAGATTGGCGCCAAATTTAAACAACGCTCTGCTGATTGGTCGCGGACGGCAGACGCGACCAATCAGCGAGATTGGCGCCAAATTTAAACAAGCTCTGCTGATTGGTTGCGGTCGCCGGCCGCGACCAATGAGCAGTATTAGCGCCAAATTTAAACCCCGCTCTGCTGATTGGTCGCGACCGCCGGCCACGACCAATCAGCGATTTTGGTGCCAAATTTAAACAACGCTCTGCTGATTGGTCGCGGTGGCCGGCCGCGACCAATCAGCAATTTTGGTGACAAATTTAAACAACGCTCTGCTGATCGCTCGCGGTCGCCGGCCGCGACCAATCAACAGTATTGGCGCCAAATTTAAACACCGCTCTGCTGATTAGTCGCAACCACCGGCCGTGACCAATCAGCGATATTGGCGCCAAATTTAAACACCGCTTCGCTGATTGGTCGTGGTGGCCGGCCGCGACCAATCAGCGATATTGGCGCCATATTTAAACACCGCTCTGCTCATTGGTCGCGGTTACCGGTCACGAATAACCAGCATTATTGGCGACAAATTTAAACACCGCTCTGCTGATTAGTCGCGGCCGTGACCAATCACCATTATTGGCGCCAAATTTAAATAACGCTCTGCTGATTGGTCGCGACCGCCGGCCGCAAACAATCAGCATTATTGGCGCCAAATGTAAACCCCACTCTGCTGATTAGTCGCGACCGCCGGCCGTGACCAATCTGCGATATAGGCGCCAAATTTTAACACCGCTTTGCTAATTGGTCGCGGTTGCCGGCCTCGACCAATCAGCGATTTTGGCGCCAAATTTAAATACCGCTCTGCTGATTGCGCCCGGTCAGCCGCATACCTATTCTAGAATACCCGATGCGTTAGAATCGGGCCAACATCTAGTCACATCTATAATAACGCAGTAAAAAAGCTGTGATTGATACAAAATTATGCGCAGATCGCAAAAAGTTCATAATAGTGCGTTTCTCACTTTTTGACCACGGCTCCACTATCAGTATTTGGTCAGTATTTTTTCTCAGGAGTGGGAGCCAAACCAGGAGTGGGTGATAAATGCAGAATTGGTGACTTGTTTCTATTATACCTTTTCTCTGATTGTTTCTCACCTGGTTTTAGCTCCCACTCCTGAGAAAAAATACTGACTGAATACTGAACAAATATGGGGCCGTGGCCTTTGAACTGAAGCCATCGCCACCACTATGGGTTATTAAATCACCAAAAATTTTTATGACTCAAATCGGTGTGCTGCCTCCATTTTTTTTAACTCTATCTATCTATCTATCTATCTATCTATCTATCTATCTATCTATCCCATATCTATCTATCTATCTATCTATCTATCTATCTATCTATCTATCTATCTATTGACCCATGGTGAAAGGGCGACGTTTCGTTCGACGTTTCGCTATTACTTTCAGATTCTTCTAGTGCTGCACATCTATTTTTCTATCTATCTATCTATCTATCTATCTATCTATCTATTTTTCTATCTATCTATCTATCTATTTTGTCTATACTTACTGGGCAAGTAAAGTTGCAGTATAAAGAACAGTTATGCTGTTTTTAATATGTTTTCAGTACTAAATTCCTTACTGATTTTAAGATCTCTGTTTGCAGTAATTGAAAAGGACACTTTATGGTTTACTTCCATTGGTTAAGATTAAGAATCATAAATATTTCCCACAACTCTTATTCTACTTGTTCACCAAGTCTAGATCTGTGCCCCCAACAAAGTGGTAAACAAGGTTGGCGGAGAATGAGCAAGTTTACGGTCATCGCCCCCTTCCAAATTTTCAGGGAGGGAGACCCATGAGGGTGTTAGAAAGATTAATGTGATAAACAAAACAGGAAAAAATATATAAAAAAATAAACATAAAATATATAACTACGGTATGTTCAGCCTTATAGAACAACTTTTTCACGTCTCACCATCTTTTCAAAAAGGAAAGAAAAGTTGCCAACATCAGACAAATTGAATTATTAAAATTTGCACTAGAAATTGCTCACAGCAGCAGTCATAGATTCTAGTGTTGAGCGAACATGCTCGACACTGCTCGGTACTCGCCCGAGCATCACGCTACTCGGGATGTTCGGCGAGCTCCGAGCATTTCCGGGTTACTCGGGCGGGAGCTCTGGTCTCCGCCCTGCATGTTTGGCGCTCTTTACAGAGCCAATGAACATGCAGGGATTGCCAGCCAGTCACTGTAATGCTGCAGCCATGTTGGTTGTGGGCATTACAGTGATTGGCTGGCCGCACAGCGTCACCTCGAGTATTTAAAACCGGGCGCCGCCATCTTGGACACAGTCGCTCCGGATTAGACATTATATCTGATTTAGGGAGAGATATAAACTGCGAAATAGTTAGTGTAGGGTCTGTAAAGGCTGCCAGAACAAACAAACAATCCTTTTCAGGACTAATATCCATCCCAGATACCAGGCAGGCAGGCTGTATAGGAGACACAGTGGTTATACCAGCAAATGCTGCATTACAGTCCTGTGTGCTCCTGTTGCTGAAATTGCTGGACTTAGCACCAGGTGTCGGGGGCCAGGAAAAATCCTTTTTTTTTCATCTAAATCCTCCTTTTTTTTTCCTCCTTCACACTGTACAAATACCCGTCTTATTAACCTTTTGGTGTGTCCCCCCCCCCCCCCCAAAAAAAAAGTGTGTCTCTGATTTTTCAGACACAAATATAACTGTTGAAAATAGTTTGGTGTAGGCTAGAGAAACAGAAGTGTTGTTTTGCACGTCCACAGTTCAAACCTCTGTATTATCCAGTTTGGGCCATTTGTATCTAAAAAAAAAACAGTTTGAGTGTGTCGCTCACTGTTCAGCCGCAAATCTATATATTGAAAAAAGTCTGGTATACCCCAGTAAACAATAACTGTGGTTTTGCCATCCCATGGTAAAAAATCTCTATTATTCAGGTTTTGGTATATTTTCCGTAAAGAAAAACAGTAGTGTCTCCTGACTGTTGTGACACAAAAATATATCTGTTGAAAATAGTCTTGTGTAGGACCGACATCCCAGTGTGGTTTCGCAGTTCCACGGGTCAAATCGCTGTACTATCCAGTTTTGGACCTTTGGTATCTAAAAAGAAAGCAGTTTGAGTGTGTCGCTCACTGTTCAGCCGCAAATATCTCTATTTAAAAAAGTGTGATATACCCCAGTAAACAATAAAATTGGTTTTGCCATCCCACGGTAAAAAATCTCTATTATTCAGGTTTTGGTATATTTTCCGTAAAGAAAAACAGTAGTGTCTCCTGACTGTTGTGACACAAAAATATATCTGTTGAAAATAGTCTTGTGTAGGCCCGACATACCAGTGTGGTTTCGCAGTTCCACGGGTCAAATCGCTGTACTATCCAGTTTTGGGCCTTTGGTATCTAAAAAAAAAGCAGTTTGAGTGTGTCGCTCACTGTTCAGCCACAAATATCTCTATTTAAAAAAGTGTGGTATACCCCAGTAAACAATAACTGTGGTTTTGTCATCCCACGGTAAAAAATCTCTATTATTCAGCTTTTGGTAGTTTTTTCCGTAAAGAAAAACAGTAGTGTCTCCTGACTGTTGTGACACAAAATATATCTGTTGAAAATGTCTTGTGTAGGCCCGACATCCCAGTGTGGTTTCGCAGTTCCACGGGTCAAATCGCTGTACTATCCAGTTTTGGGCCTTTGGTATCTAAAAAAAAGCAGTTTGAGTGTGTCGCTCACTGTTCAGCCGCAAATATCTCTATTTAAAAAAGTGTGGTATACCCCAGTAAACAATAACTGTGGTTTTGCCATCCCACGGTAAAAAATCTCTATTATTCAGCTTTTGGTAGGTTTTTCCATAAAGAAAAACAGTAGTGTCTCCTGACTGTTGTGACACAAAATATATCTGTTGAAAATAGTCTTGTGTAGGCCCGACATCCCAGTGTGGTTTCGCAGTTCCACGGGTCAAATCGCTGTACTATCCAGTTTTGGGCCTTTGGTATCTAAAAAAAAAGCAGTTTGAGTGTGTCGCTCACTGTTCAGCCGCAAATATGTCTATTTAAAAAAGTGTGGTATACCCCAGTAAACAATAACTGTGGTTTTGCCATCCCACGGTAAAAAATCTCTATTATTCAGCTTTTGGTAGTTTTTTCCGTAAAGAAAAACAGTAGTGTCTCCTGACTGTTGTGACACAAAATATATCTGTTGAAAATAGTCTGTGTAGGCCCGACATCCCAGTGTGGTTTCGCAGTTCCATGGGTCAAATCGCTGTACTATCCAGTTTTGGGCCTTTGGTATCTAAAAAAAAAGCAGTTTGAGTGTGTCGCTCACTGTTCAGCCGCAAATATCTCTATTTAAAAAAGTGTGGTATACCCCAGTAAACAATAACTGTGGTTTTGCCATCCCACGGTAAAAAATCTCTATTATTCAGCTTTTGGTAGTTTTTTCCGTAAAGAAAAACAGTAGTGTCTCCTGACTGTTGTGACACAAAAATATATCTGTTGAAAATAGTCTTGTGTAGGACCGACATCCCAGTGTGGTTTCGCAGTTCCACGGGTCAAATCGCTGTACTATCCAGTTTTGGGCCTTTGGTATCTAAAAAAAAAGCAGTTTGAGTGTGTCGCTCACTGTTAAGCCGCAAATATCTCTATTTAAAAAAGTGTGGTATACCCCAGTAAACAATAACTGTGGTTTTCCTCTGCCACGGTTCTAATCTACTCTTTATTACCCTTTTTCCATTGATAGTGCAAGTGTAAGCTATTTTACTTCATTTACAATGGGCAAGGCGCATGGCAAGGGACATGGAAGTGGACGTTCTGGTGATGGTTCGTGCAGAGGACGGGGCCGTGGCCAAGGTGAAAATGTGCCACAACCAACAGCCACATCTTCTCGCTCCCACTTCTTGACCGAATTACTAGGGAAGCACAGAACAACACCAGTATTGAGAACTGATCAGTGTGAACAGGTTATTAATTGGATAGCAGATAATACTTCCAGTTACCTGGGCACCACCACCTCCGGTCTGTCTTCCACACAGTCAACTCTTAGTAGCCGTGAGTCTCGACCGCATACTCCTCCTCACCCTGATGTTCCTTCCTCCCACCATGCCGAGTGTCGTCAGACAGCAAGTAATCCCACACTTGGACACTCTGAAGAGCTGTTCACTGGTCCATTTCCATATTTGGGCCCCTCGCCTGATACGCATGAAGTGGTGGAAGAGGAGATCCCATGTTGCAATGCCCAAATATTTGAACAGCCACGGCCACAGGAAGTCGACGTTGGCAATCTGTCACAAGAGGTGGACAATGATAAGACACAATTGCCAGGAAGTGAGGAGGAGGATCGTGGTGCGCAAGTGGAAGAGGAGGAGGTGGTGGATGATCTAGTAACTGACCCAACGTGGAAGGAGGACATGCAGAGTGAGGCCAGCAGCACACAGGGGGAGGGAGGCAGAGTACCCCAACAGGCAGGAAGAAGCAGTGTGGTGGCCGCAGACAGAAGGCAGGCAACCGTTCCCCGTAACACCAACACGAGGGACGTTGCCAGTACAAGCGGTAGGTCTTCCAGAGTCTGGAATTTTTTTAAAGACTCTGCTGATAACCCCAAAAAGGCCATATGTTCCACCTGCCATGCCAGCATCAGCAGGGGTGACAAAACTACCAGCCTGACCACCACCAGCATGATCAGGCACATGGCAGCAAAGCACCCGACTTTGTGGGGCGAAACCCAGGGTCCACGACCAGTGTCAGCGGGTGTCACCACTGCTTCTTCCACTGTTGTGCGTGAAATAGAAACCCCTGTTGTGTGTGCAAGGCAATCCCCTGTCCATACTGCATGTAAAGATGCCCCCTCCTCTCAGTCTTCACTTGTTATGGCAGTTTCTCAAGAAACAGTATCAACGTCCACGTCCACGTCCCAACGCAGCGTTCAATTGTCCATATCCCAGACCTTTGAACGAAAGCGGAAATTCGCAGCTAACGCCCCACAGGCCACAGTCCTAAATTCGCACAATCACGACTGCTTGCGTTGGAAATGCTGCCTTTTAGGCTGGTGGAGACGGAATCCTTCCGCAATCTTATGGCGGTGGCCGTCCCTTGGTACTCGGTCCCCAGCAGACACTATTTTGCCCGGTGTGCCATCCCCGCACTACACAAACAAGTGTCCCAAAGCATCTGCCGTGCCCTCAACAACGCAGTTACTGGGAGAGTCCACCTGACAACGGACACGTGGACAAGTGCTTGTGGCCAGGGACGGTACATCTCTCTGACGGCACACTGGGTAAACATTAGAGATGAGCGTTGTTCTACTCGAACTGTTCGCCAATCTCAAATTCGAGCTGTTTTGGGCGGTGTTCGAGCCGTTCGGCGAACACGAACAATTTGAGAAAAATTCGGCTGTTCGAGGTTATGTTCGATAACTGTTCGTGCACCAAAATCATAACTGGATTTTTTCTCAGTAATGATGAAAATTAATGTTAATACGCAGTTTGAGTGTACAGCGGGGTGGGGGGAGGGGCAGGGGATGGATCTCTGCAGGAATAATGAAGATCTCCATTTTTTTTCTCTTTCCCGCATTTACAGTGGGGAGGTGCAATCTGTCAGCCTATCAGCAGTTCACACACGGAGCGAAGTGCTTTTTTTCACACAAGCAAGGGCATGTGTCATTGGCAGTGTATGTCACATGTCCTTGCCCTATAAGACCAAGCCATTTTCCCCGTCGCCACCATTTTCTCACTGCTGCAGCTGCGTGTTAGACGGCACCGCTGTTGCTGTGTGCGCTATACCTTGTTAATTTCAAGCCAATTTTCGCACAAATCTACAGATAGCTTGGGAGTAGGGAATAGTTGTGATTGCAGTCCTTTTAAGGACTAGGTTACAGCATTTCCTACGACTTTTATCAGGCAGGTCTGTGCTCTTAAATAGATAGATTGTGGGAGTAAAGACTAATTGTAATTGGAGTCCTTTTCAGGACTAGGTTACATCAGTTCCTATCAGTTTTTGCCAGGCAGGTCTGTGCCAGTGCTGTGCAAGTTTTTTTCACAGCATTTGGCTGAATCTAGCAAAGCTAATCCTTTTTGGCCTATTGCAGAGTGTGTTAGTCAGTGGAGTAGCCTATCTGTGTTGCAAGATATACCACCTGTGTATAGAATACCAATTTTTTTACTGCACCTAGTGAAGTAAAATCTTTTGGGCATAGCATCATTCTATTAGTCCTTCTATACTGACCTCCATCAGGTTGCAAATTGAATATAATTTTTTTCTGCATCTAGCTCTGAAAAAATATTGGGCTTCTAGCTGTGTGTGGGACTTGTTGTATTAGTCCATCTATACTGACCTCCATCAGGTTGCAAACTGCATATATTTTTTTCTTCATCTACCTCTGAAAAAATATTGGGCTTCTAGCTGTGTGTGGGACTTGTTCTATTAATCCATCTATACAGACCTCCATCAGGTTGCAAACTGAATATATTTTTTTCTGCATCTACCTCTGAAAAAATATTGGGCTTCTAGCTGTGTGTGGGACTTGTTCTATTAATCCATCTATACAGACCTCCATCAGGTTGCAAACTGAATATATTTTTTTCTGCATCTACCTCTGAAAAAATATTGGGCTTCTAGCTGTGTGTGGGACTTGTTGTATTAGTCCATCTATACTGACCTCCATCAGGTTGCAAACTGAATATATTTTTTTCTGCATCTACCTCTGAAAAAATATTGGGCTTCTAGCTGTGTGTGGGACTTGTTGTATTAGTCCATCTATACAGACCTCCATCAGGTTGCAAACTGAATATATTTTTTTCTGCATCTAGCTCTGAAAAAATATTTGGCCTTCTAGCAGTGTGTGGGACTTTCTCTATTAGTCCATCTATACTGACCTCCATCAGGTTGCAAATTGAATATAATTTTTTTCTGCATCTAACCCAGCCAATAGTTTTGGCCTAATACCACAGTTTGGCCACTCAGCTCTGCTCGGTTCCCATCCATTGTTTTTTTGTGCAAACAACTCCAGAGTTGTTAATTAGTTAACCACCAAAATGAATGGAAAAAGGCCTGCTGCTGGTGGAAAGGGGAATAGGCGTGTTGGAAAGGGGAAAAAAGGTTGTGTCCGTGGGGTAGGTGTTAAAGCAACAGTAACATCTGCAGAAGAAAGACCATCTTCCAGCCAAACTAAAATGTCTACTTCTTTTAGCGGACAATGTGATAAGATCCCTTTCTTACGGCCACGCCAATCGCTACAAATTCCAGATGAGGCACAAAAACAGCAGGTGCTTCAACGGATATCAAGTGCTCCTTTAAGTGGGCTCTCCTCCACATCAACTTCAACATCACAAATACTCCAGTCCTCAAAGGTGTCACCCCAATCGCACTTGCTTCCTCACAGCTCCCAAATCTCCAGCTGCCCGTCTGAGTATGAGGTAGAACAGATGGTTGAGTCTGCAGAGCTGTTTACTCATACTATAGCCTGGGAATCAGAGGTCGACTCCAGCGCTTCTGTGAATCCAGACGAGGAAATGATCTGCACTGATGCCCAGAATCTTTATGAGTCGGATCCAGGACCAGACGCAGAAGGTTCTGACCATAATGTAGACCTCATTCCCAAACTGTAACTCCTGTTGGTGGAGACAATGAGGAAGACGATGATAAGACTCAAATACCTGATTGGAGGGACAACTTTAGTTTTTTGTCAGGGCAGGAACAGGTTGGCTCTGAGGACGACGGGTGTGATAACGCACAGGGTGATGATGATGAGGTTGGAGATCCCACTTACTGTCAACCCACAGTCAGCCAAGAGATGAGGTCAGCAGAGGAGGTGGAGGAGGATGCTAGTGACGACGAGGTCAGGTTGCGCCTTCCTGGACAGAGACGTAGTACTGGAAGCACGTCAACAACTGCATCCTCAAACACAACTCTGCCTCTCACCACAAGTCGTGGTGGCTCTTCAGGTCGCATGGGTGCTAAGCCTTGCATAGCCTGGGCATTTTTTCAGATCGATAAAGATGACCCAACTCGTGTTATCTGTAACATTTGTCAGCAAAAGCTAAGTAGAGGCCAAAAAATACATAGTTTGAGTACTTCATGCATGAACCGGCACATGGACATGAAGCATAAGTTGCAGTGGGAAGCTCAGTGTGCTACAATGCGGCCTAGCCGGCCGGGCCAACCACCGTCTGCCATATCTTGTGCATCCGCGGCCTCTTCATCCTCTGTGACTGGGGGGACAGCAGTCACACCTGTTTTGGGGCGCAGACCTGCCACCTCTTTACCCGCAACAGCCAGCGTGATTGGCAGGTCATCATTTTCTTTGGAGGTGGTAACACCAGCTGGTGTTGAGCGCTGTCCGACATCGATAGCACCACCTTTGGATCAAGGCAACCTAACATGTCCGCCTGCATCTTCCTCACAGACCAGCAGTTTGCCGGGGACACCCTTATCAACCCCGTCTAAGCACAATAGCCAGCCCTCGGTCCTTCAGATGTGGACAAGTAAAAGACCATTTCCTCCTAGCCATGAGAAAGCTAAGAGGTTGAATTTCACCATCTGCAAGTTCTTGGCTACAGAAATGCTGACTTTCCGCCTGGTGGACACAGAGGATTTTCGAGACCTTATGTCCGTCGCAGTGCCCCAGTACCAGATGCCCAGTCGGCACTACTTCTCAAAGAAAGGTGTGCCTGCGCTCCACCAGCATGTCGCACACAACATCACCGCTTCTTTGAGAAACTCTGTGTGTGACAGGGTGCATTTCACCACAGACACTTGGACGAGTAGGCATGGACAGGGGCGTTACATGTCGCTGACTGGGCACTGAGTAACTATGGTGACAGTAGGACAAGGGGCTGCTGTCCAAGTCTTGCCGTCCCCACGAGTTGTGCGTCAATCCTCTTTATGTCAAAGTTCCTCCACTGCTTCTGCCTCCTCAACCTCCTCTCGGTCTTCCACCTGCACCCAAAGCCTGTCTGGTCATGCCACAAGCTTTCTAACTGCACAGAAGGGATCCTGCACACCTCCTTACTATGCTGGCAGTAGGGCTCAACGTCATCAGGCTGTTTTTACATTGAAATGTCTGGGAAATGTGAGTCACACAGCTGAGGAGTTGTGGTCAGCTCTGGAGAACCAATTTCATGAATGGTTGTCTCCACTGGACCTGAAACCAGGGAAGGCCGTGTGCGACAATGCTGCAAACCTGGGTGCGGCCCTTCGCCGGGGCAATGTCACACACGTGCCTTGTATGGCTCACGTGTTGAACCTGGTTGTCCAGCAATTTTTAGCCCACTATCCCAGACTAGATGGCCTTCTGCAGAGGGCACGGTCGCTGTGTGCTCACTTTTGCCGTTCGCATCCCGCAGCTCAGCGACTTACATCTCTACAGAAGTCGTTGGGCCTGCCACTTCACCGGCTAAAATGCGATGTGCCTACCCGGTGGAATTCACCTCTGCACATGTTGCAGCGACTGTGGCAGCACCGACAAGCCCTGGTGCAATACGTTCTGACGTATAGCCTGGGCCAACGAGATCCAGAGGTGGGGCAAATCACGCTGGAGGAGTGGTCTCAGATCAGGGACCTATGCACCCTTCTGCACAGTTTTGAAATGGCGACGAAGATGTTTAGTGCTGACGATGCCATTATCAGCATGACTATTCCGGTGATTTACATGCTGGAGCACATGTTAAACAGAATTCGGAGTCAGGTGGTGGCACAAGAGGAGGTGGAGGAAGTAGAGGAGGAGGAGTTGTATGCGGAAGGGCTAACATCTGCAAGGTCCAGACGGTCGGCAGCACCAAGGCGGCAGGCATGTGAGGGTGGGGGAGATGGTTTTACCAGGGCGCATGGTAGCAGCCAAACTAGTGAGGAAGGTGCAGGAGCCCAGGAAGAAGTGGAGGACGAACTGATGGAAGACTCATCAGATGAGGGAGACCTTGATCACATTTCTGTTGTGCGAGGTTGGGGGGAGAGGACAGAGGAAGGAAGCATGATTGTTACCTCGCCACCAACACAACAGGGACTTGGTGCTCCTGGATGTGCAACACACATGAGTGCCTTCTTGCTGCACTACCTGCAACATGACCCTCGAATTGTGAGAATTAGAAATAATCCTGACTACTGGGTTGCCACACTGTTAGATCCCCGGTACAAAAGTAAATTTGCAGAAATTATTCCTGCCATAGAAAGGGATGCACGCATGCAGGAGTATCAGCAGAGACTGTTGCAGAATCTTACATGTGCTTTTCCACAAAATACCAGTGGTGCACGTAGTGAATCTCACAGTTCCAACTTGCCAACCGTGGGACCGTCAAGTGTTCAGCACTCAAACCGTAACAGAACCACAGTATCTGCTGGTAACATCAATTTTGCGGAATCATTTCACCACTTTTTTAGCCCATCCTTTGCAAGGCCACAGGTGACAAGAAGTCTGACACATAGTCAACGCCTAGAGACGATGGTACAGGAGTATCTCCAAGTAATCATTGAAGCCACGACTGTGTCACTGGACCCTTGCTCTTTTTGGGCTTCCAATCTGGATAAATGGCCGGAGCTAGCCACTTACGCCTTGGAGATCTTGTCATGCCCCGCAGCCAGCGTTCTGTCTGAACGTGTGTTCAGCGCTGCTGGTGGTGTGCTGACAGATAAGCGCACGCGGCTCTCCACTGATAATGTAGACAGACTCACGTTCATAAAGATGAACAAATCATGGATCCGAAACGACTTTTCTACCCCTGTGTCATCCTGGGGAGAGTAAAAGCTTGATGATTGGTTAAAATCACCCTACCAACCGTTTTAAGCTTTCAAATTACTAATCATGTTTATCTGTATCTTGGCTGGAAAATAATTTGGGCTTTGTAGCAGTGTGCAGCACTGATTCTATTAGGCCATCTATAATAAGTTCCACCAGATTTAAAATTACTAATCATGTTTATCTGTATCTTGACTGGAAAATAATTTGGGCTTTGTAGCAGTGTGCAGCACTGATCCTATTAGGCCATCTATACTAAAGCTTCACCAGATTTAAAATTAATAATAATTTTTAGCTGCATCTAGCCCGGAAAATAATTTTGGGGCTCCGAGATGCGCAAGACACATAAGTGCCTTCTTGCTGCACTACCTGCAGCATGACCCTCATATTGTCAGAATTCGAAGTAATCATGACTACTGGGTTGCCACACTCTTAGATCCCCCAAACTTTTCGATCAACCTTTTCATTTTAATAAAGACCAAAAAAATGGTCATTTTTGAAATTATAAGCATTAGCAGGTTGTTAGAAACTGAAATCAAACAGTTTTCAACTCAAAACTTTATTCTAGGTGATGTTACATTTTCACATAGGACCCCTTGTTCGAAAGGAGCTTCTGAACTCTCTCGTCCATTGAATTTGTCAGGTTTTGGATGGTTTCTGCTTCAATTGTTTTGCATGAGGACAGAATACCCTCCCAGAGCTGTTGCTTAGATGTGAACTGCCTCCCGCCATCATAGACACTCCTTTTAATGATGCTCCAAAGGTTCTGAATGGGGTAGAGGTCAGGGGAGCATGGGGTTCACACCATAAGTTTGTCCCCTTTTATGCCCATATCAGCCAGAGATGCAGATGTTTTATGTGCAGCATGAGATGGTGCATTATCATGCAGAAAAATGATCTTGCTGTGAAACACACGGTTCTTCTTCTTGAACCATGGCAGGAAGTGCTGTTTGAGAAAATCCACATACATTATGGAGTTCATCTTTAGCGCCTTCAGGGATCCTAAAGGGGCCGACAATCTCTCTCCCCATGATTCCAGCCCAAAACATTACTCCACCTCCTCCTTGTTGGCGCTGTAGCCGTGTTTGCGTGGGGTATCCATCAACCAGCCATCCTTCACTCCATCCATCTGGACCATCGAGCGCTGCACGGCACTCATCCGTGAACAAAACAGTTTTGAAATCAGTCTTCATGTAATGTTTGGCCCACTGGAGCCGTTTCTGCTTGTGTGAAGTGGATAGAGGAGGTCGACAGGATGTCGTATGCACAGCTGCAAACCTCTGAAGGACCCTGCATCTTGTTGTTCGGGGGACGTTGGTGGCACAAGCAGCTTCAAAAACTGCTGCTATGACAAGGCTTTTTTGCCGCTGCTCTTTCAACCTGACGTAATTGCCTGTAGGAAAGAGTCCTCAATTTGCCCTTATCAGCACGCACACGTGTGTACTGTGAATCAGCTACATACTTCTTGATTGCCAAGACACTTCATCCTGATCATCGCACAATGTTGATTGTAGTCATGCCTTGACCTAAACACTCCACAATTTGTTGCTTCTCAGCAGCCGACACATCCTTTTTCTTTCCCATTTTGGCAGAAAATGTAGGCTGCTTAATAATGTGAGACAGCCTTCTTAAGTAGTCTTGCCTTTCATTGGACACACCTACCAAACTAATTAGCACAGGTGTCTGCAATTGCTTACAGTGATATAAAGAGCCCTGACACACATCACCATCAATGAGTTTAACTGACAAACAAACAAATTCTTCCCTTATCACTCCTAAACACTTTTTCCATAATCATTTGGAAAACAGTGTACATGTGCTTTTCCACAAAACACCAGTGGTTCACGTAGTGAATCTTACAGTTCTAACTTGCCAACCGTGGTCTGTATGGAGTTGTTCAATAAAGGGCCCAAAATTAAGATAACATAGATGGGAGAGGTCTCTATGAATAGGAATTCCTAAGTATTTGATACCCTGTGAGGGCCAGGCAAAGGGAAAGTTGGACTGGATGGAATCCTATATGGATTTGGGGAGGGAGACATCGAGGGCCTCAGACTTTGCTGCATTGATTTTAAAATTTGACCATGTAACAAAGTGATCTATTTCAGCCATAACAGCATGGATGGATATATGTGATTGAGTGATATATACTAGGACATCATCAGCAAATAGAGAGCACTTGTACTCGGTGCCTCCCACCTCAATCCACCTAATATTGGGGTTATGGCGAATTGATGAGAGCAGGTGCTCCGTCACTAGGATGTATAAGAGAGGGGACAGAGAACATCCCTGCCTTGTCCCATTGGTGATTGTGAAAGGTGATGAAAATGTTCTGACGCGCCCCCTGGGCCTTGGGACACCCGGAGTCGGACCCTTTTTGGTGGATGCTGGTGGTTGTAGTCTCCGTGGCGGCAACCCGGTTCCGTGGCTCAGGGCGGTCAAACCACCTCCGTGGTTTTGATGTTTAAATGTCCGACTGCGCCACCCGTGGATTGCGGTCAGAGTAACCGCCGCTCCAGGGCAGACCGCTGAAGCTGGTGTTGTGGGTGCAGCAGAGCGTACCATAACTCCCCACGGGAGGAGTATAGCCTCAGGGCAGTGTATGCGGAGGATGGGGGTGATTGTGCAGGGCAGCAGCAGTAATGACACGGAGTCAGTGATGCAGTCCAGGGTCTTTACTCACAGTTCTTATTATCCAGACCACGTCTGCAGGTAACGGCTGCCCACGTCGTACTGTGCTCACCAGGTGAGGGGCTCAGACAACTCCCAGATAACTTTGGAGTGCTTCACAGGACCCCCTTTGTGTGTCCTTTGTCTGGCCTTTCTTACCAACCCTTCTGTCCGGCTGCCTCGGGCCTCCTCTTGGTAAACTTGGCGCCAGTTTCCCTGACCCTATGTGGTGTCTTCCTAGCGGGTGTAGTGAGGGGCTGCGCCACATAAAATGTCATAGCCTCCTGTTTCTAGCTGAGGGTCGTTTCCTGCCTCCACTAGTTTCGGGGACCGGTCTCCCCCTTTGGCCTGACCCCTCCACGCAGGTGGATTCGGGCGTGCGGTGGCGACTCGCCCGTCCGCACCCCTGAGATCCCTTCGTTCCTCGTTCCTGGAGCCTTCTCCGCTCCTCTTCCTTCCTTCTCCCTCTTCCAGGCCTGGGCCTCTGTTACTAGGCCCGCCTCCGGAGCAGAGCTCATGCAGAGCCCCTGCTCCCTGCCACTTCTGCTCAGACTTCTCTGCACTGAACTAAGATGGTGCCCACCTTTTATACTCCCTTCTCAATGCACCCAGGAACTGCTTCCTCCCTGCTCCTGCACTACAGGGTTCCCCTTCCTCAGTGTTCCCTCCCCCCACTCCAGCCAGGGACAGGGACTGTCGTGCCCATCTCAGGGGCATATTGGTCGCCCTGCCCCACGGCAATGTGGTGTAATGCATGCAGGTGTCGGGTCCTGATCCACACTACATCCTTACCTGAGAGTGAGATATCACACCTCTGGGTGAGGTGCAATACCTCTGTAGCAACCGAGCCCTCAGGGTGCTACAGTTCCATTTATCTTCAGCCTAGGTGACGTATTGCGATACAGGGCCGTGATTTTGGCTATTAAAAGGGTCCCCTAGACCCCTACCCCAAGCTTTTTAAGAGAATCATATATGGCGTGCCAGGAGACTCTATGGAATGCTTTCTCAGCATCCAACGAGAGTATCTAATTACAAATTTTTAACTGCATCTAGCCCAGGAAATACTTTGTGCCTAGTAGCAGTGTCTGCTAGTCAGCGGATTATCCCGGCTGTTAAGCAAGCTACACCACCTGTAGTTTGGACACTTCATTTTTTCAAAGGAAATGCTTCGGGACCACGGGATACTCAGTGAAGAGCATCAGGAGGCACCCCAAGGCAAAGGGGCTCGGACTGGCAGTAGGATGCCTTGTGGTGGACAGCCGAGCTCGATCCTTATAAAAGCTTTTTAACTGCAGCAGCTTTAGTGGACGCTACTGGAGCTGGAATTACGCGGCTGCTGGCATGAGACTTGCCCTCCAATAGATCCTTGTAAATGGATTTAAAGTGTATTTATTCAAATTAGAGAGACAATTTAAATTAAAAAGCTTAGAGCTGCCTCCACCACAGGGGGGCTCGCTCGACCCACCAGCGGACAGGCACCAGTATTGGGAGAGGGGGGCTGGCCGTCAGGGTTCACCGCGGCTCTGGCACAAACCCGGCGACACGGAGGTGGCACGGGCAGGAGCGGACTGAACGTGTCGGCTTCTCACTTTTTGGATTTTAGAAGGGCATGACATGCCTATATCTGTGTCTCCCCCTCCTTTTACTCCTCCACCTCTTTTCTTTTCGCATGACTATATGTACTTGTCACTTTTCCATGTGTTAGTTGTGTCTTCTGAGCAGTTTGTCAGCTTTTGGACACCTTTGAAGGTGTTTTATATGTGTTTCTATGTGTTTTTGTTTGCCTGCCATTGGTTTTAACGGTGTTCGAAGGTGTTCGACGAACAGTTCGACGAACAGTTCGGCGAACACACGGGTGTTCGACGAACCGAACCGAACTCGAACACTACGGGGGTGGCTCAACACTAGTAAACATAGTGGAAGCCGGGACCCAGTCGGACCTTGGGACGGAACACATCCTCCCCACACAGAGGATTGCAGGCCCTATGTCAGTCAGAGTTGCCCCCACAGTGTACAGCTCCTGCGCATCCTCCTCCTCCTCCTCATGTTCAGCCTCCATCTCAGATATCACCACATCAGTTACAAGCTGGAAGCATTGCAGTACTGCCTCCGCCAAGCGGCAACAGGCTGTGCTGAAACTCATAAGCTTAGGTGATAAACCTCACACTGCTTGTGAGTTGTGGACAGCTGTGAAAGAGCAGGCAGATCTGTGGCTGAGACCGCTGAACCTACATCCCGGCATGGTCGTGTGTGACAATGGCCGTAACCTGGTGGCGGCTCTGAGGCGAGGTGAGATCACACACGTACCATGCCTGGCTCATGTGCTTAACCTCGTGGTTCAGCGGTTTCTTAAATCGTACCCCGAGTTGCCAGATCTGCTCTTGAAAGTACGCCGCCTGTCAGCTCATTTTCGCAAGTCGGCTACAGCTTCCGCCGCCCTTGCTGTGTTGCAGCAGTGTTTGCAGCTTCCGGCACACCGACTGATGTGTGATGTCCCCACACGTTGGAACTCTACCCTCCACATGTTGCAAAGGATTTGTGATCAGAAGAGAGCAGTTGTGGAGTACCAGCTGCAACAAGGCCGTCGATATTCAGGTCAGACTCCACACATAAGACCTCAGGAGTGGACCTGGATGTCTGACATATGTACCATCCTGACAAACTTTGAGGAGGCCACCAAGATGGTGAGTGGCAATGACGCCATCATTAGTGTCAGCATCCCACTTGTCTGTGTTTTGCAACGCTCTCTGCAGAGAATTAAAGAGGAGGCATTGCAGCCAGAGTATGATGAGATGGATCAAGAAGCCGTATCGGGCGATTACACACAGCCCAGCCTCATCTCATCCCAACGTGCATTGGGGGACAATGAGGGAGAGGAGGAGGAGGAGGAAGAACAGGAGCTGCTATCATGCGTTGTAGACGGTAGTACCTGTACAAGTGTCATACCGTCGGTTCAGCGTGGGTGGCCTGAGGACAGCGGGGCGGAGGAAGAGGAGGAGGAGGAGGAGAGCATGGTCAGTCGTCATCTTGGTGAGGACACGGAAATCTTGCCCGTTACCAGTCTGGCACGCATGGCTGACTTTATGTTACGCTGCCTTAACCGTGACCCTCGCGTTGTCAAAATGTTGGGTGACATTCATTACTGGTTGGTGACACTTGTAGACCCCCGCTACAAGGAGAACTTTCACTCTCTTATTCCTGAGGTGGAGAGGTCTACAAAAATGGGGCAGTACCAGAAGGCCTTTGCTGCAGAACTCTTAAAAAAATTCCCATCTGAACACGCTAGCGGCAGAGGTCACAGTTCGTTGCCCAACCAAGGCGTACAGGCGAGAGAGATGCAACTCCAATCCAGCAGAGGCAGGGGAACACTGTCAACGTTCTGGGACAGTTTTCTGACACCCGCCCAGCTTATAGGCCCTGAGGCGCGGGGTACTCTCACAAGGAGTGGAAAGTTTCAAAAGATGGTGAGGGAGTACCTTGCCGACCGTACCAGCGTCCTCCGTGATTCCTCTGCGCCTTTTAATTATTGGGTATCCAAGCTGGACACTTGGAATGAACTCGCTCTGTACGCCTTGGAGGTCCTGGCCTGCCCTGCCGCTAGCGTGTTATCGGAGCGTGTTTTTAGTGCTGCTGGGGGAATTATAATTGATAAGCGCACTCGCCTGTCAACTGACAATGCTGACAAGCTGACCCTTATCAAAATGAACAAGGGCTGGATTGGGCCAGACTTCTCATCACCACCAAATGACAGCAGAGTAACATAAAGTCAAATCCACTGTGTTATTTCGGGAGGTGTATTCACATGCACCGCTTCACACCCACACATGGGTATACGCTTCCTCGTTTCGGCTGTTTTATCTTCTTCTCCTTATCCTCAGCCTCCACCACCACTACACCACCAGGGTGCCAGCATTGCAAGTTGCTCCGTCCTAGTTTTTGGCAGCTTTTGCTTGCAAGGCATAAGCAAATACTATGGGAGACCCACTCCCCAATAATGGGACTTATGTTTGTAATATGCTGTACTTCATGGCTCTTGTAAGGGGCATTGCAAGTTGCTCCGTCCTAATTTTTGGCAGCTTTTGCTTGCAAGGCATAAGCAAATACTATGGGAGACCCACTCCCCAATAATGGGACTTATGTTTGTAATATGCTGTACTGCATGGCTCTTGTAAGGGGCATTGCAAGTTGCTCCGTCCTAATTTTTGGCAGCTTTTGCTTGCAAGGCATAAGCAAATACTATGGGAGACCCACTCCCCAATAATGGGACTTATGTTTGTAATATGCTGTACTGCATGGCTCTTGTAAGGGGCATTGCAAGTTGCTCCGTCCTAATTTTTGGCAGCTTTTGCTTGCAAGGCATAAGCAAATACTATGGGAGACCCACTCCCCAATAATGTGACTTATGTTTGTAATATGCTGTACTGCATGGCTCTTGTAAGGGGCATTGCAAGTTGCTCCGTCCTAATTTTTGACAGCTTTTGCTTGCAAGGCATAAGCAAATACTATGGGAGACCCACTCCCCAATAATGGGACTTATGTTTGTAATATGCTGTACTGCATGGCTCTTGTAAGGGGCATTGCAAGTTGCTCCGTCCTAATTTTTGGCAGCTTTTGCTTGCAAGGCATAAGCAAATACTATGGGAGACCCACTCCCCAATAATGGGACTTATGTTTGTAATATGCTGTACTGCATGGCTCTTGTAAGGGGTATTGCAAGTTGCTCCGTCCTAATTTTTGGCAGTTTTTGCTTGCAAGGCATAAGCAAATACTATGGGAGACCCACTCCCCAATAATGGGACTTATGTTTGTAATATGCTGTACTGCATGTGACGCGCCCCCTGGGCCGTGTGTACACGTGTGTGGGATACCCGGTGCCGGGTCTCTGGGGTCTGTAGTCTCCGTGGCGGTGACCCGGTCCCGTGGCTCAGGCTGGTCAAACTTTCTTAGGTTTTGAGGTTAATTGTCCGACTGCGCCACCCGTGGATTGCGGTCAGGGAGTACCACCACTGCGAGGCAGACCGCTGAGGCTGGTGTTGTGTGCGCAGCAGAGAATGGGATAACTCCCCTCGGGAGGGCAGTGAGTGTGGATGATGGGGGTGATGGTGCACGAGCGCAGCAGTAACGACTCAGAGTCTTTGCAGTGCAGTTCAGGGTCTTTACTGATGATTATAAGGTAGACCCTCCCGGGAGTACTGGCTAGCATAAGAGGCCTGGTCAGTCTGTGAGCAAGCAGGAGTTCCCCTGGCCAGGTGGAGTTGTAGGCCTCCCCGTCTGTCTTCACTCTTCCTGGCTACCTTGCTGTAAGCGGGTAGAAGTAGCCCACGTCCCTGAGTGTACCGTGTAGTGCTCACCCGTATGGCTGGTGACTTGGGGCCTTCTGTTAGCCTCCGCTCCACGACGGCGGTGCTGGTCCCTTGCTTGTGACTGAGCCTCCGGGCTTCTATGGCCAGAGGACCTGAAATCCCCTGCCGGCTGGTTTCTGCTGCTGGATATATAAGTCCTCACAGCCTCGGACTCCTGTGTCCGGTTCCTATTGTCTTCTGCCAGGGCGAGCTCTGCTCAGCTTCCAGCCCCTGGTCTTTAGCTCCTAGCTCCTACAGAGCTCCTTGCTGTTACTTTCCCTTGCTCTCACTCTGACTCGGACTGTTCTTTGTTCTCTGACTCACTCAACCACGCCCCAGATCCAGTTTATAAGGGCACAATTCTCCCCTCCCAGGACAGGGGCAGGAGGATATTGCATGTTTAAGGGATCCTGACCAGGAAACCTCCCACTTTTTCTCCGACGTAATATCTCTATTACTGTGGTGACCAGACCCCTGGGGTGCCACACATGGCTCTTGTAAGGGGCATTGCAGTTCCTCATAATTTTTGGAAAGCCTTCCATTCACTGCTTAGGCCAACAGTGCACAGGAGACCCAGTTGCTATAAATGGAAAAAAAGGTTTAGTTAACGCCCTCTGACCTCCATGTAATTTCCAAGGGGCATTGGAGTGCCTCGAAATTTTTGGTAGGCATTGCACTCACTGTATGCCCTATAACTGTGTAGCCGAACCACTCCTTTTGTTACAGAAACATATCCTACAAGACATATCTGGTTGACTGGCCTGATATTGATGTGAATGGTCCCTGTTACTTCTGCTCTCTCTCCTTTGCCACTACCTCATCCATCATTTATCACCTGAAGCTTTGTTTTAACGGGAGTCATAAAACTTTGATAGTAGCAGGAAAACATCCAGCAATCCTCGGGGGAGGTAGGATATGCGCCAAAACGCTGACCACCTCAGGCCTAGCCGCTACTACATACATGCGCTTGCATTACAACAAAACAAAGCAGATGCTAACTTCTATCATCCTCATCATGCTCCTCACCTTGGCACTCTCAACTCCCCTGATGGAGAAGCCAGGGCCCACCGGAGGAGTCTGATCGTCCGGTGGGCTCGGCCAATGCTGCCCTAAAGCAGGCCAAGCTAAGAAAAGTGTGGGAAAGGTTACCGGGACAAATAGGGGTGGCTGGGGACCGAGTATGGACACCCGGCCACCCCCTGGAGGCTGGGGAGCAAGCGGGGACACCCGGCCACCAGGCGGCTGGGGACTGAGTATGGATACCAGGCCGCTGACACAGCCATGGCGTGGTGGCCAGATTCCGCCTCCACATGCCTAAAAGGCCCAATTTAAAGTGCAAGCAAGCAAGCAGTATGGTATTGCAGCCTGGGGGTGGGTGGGTGGCAGGCTGCATACTTGCACTTTCATTGCAAGGAATGGGAGAGGTACAGTTGAACACTGCCCTGGGACAAGGACTTGAATGGGGATAGTTGCAAGTCTTCAACGACAGGTGCAAGGTGGGAGGCATCTTCGCATGTACCATGAACAGGGGTTTGGCATGCACACACTACAGCAGAATAGGCTCTCCTTCCCACTAAATGCACTGGGGAGGGCACAGGTAATGTTTTGGTATACGCGCTTAATCTTATGTATAAGGCACACCAGGACAAATAGGGGCGGCTGGGGACTGAGTATGGATACCTCGCTGCCAAGCAGCCATGAGCTAGTGGCCAGCTTTGGCCTCCTCCAAACTAAAAGGCCCCATTTCAAGTGCAAGCTAGCAGTATGGAATTGCAGTCTGGGGGTGGGTGGGTGGCAGGCTGCACACTTACACTTGCATTAAAAGAAAACATAGCAGATGCTAACTTCTGTCATCATCATCATGCTCCTCACCTTGGCACTCTCAACTCCACTGATGGAGAAGTCAGGGCCCACCGGAGGAGTCTGGTTCTCTGGTGGGCTCGTCCAATGCTGCCTAAAGCAGGCCGGGCTAAGAAAAGTGTGTGGGGGGATGTTCCAAGGAGAAATAGGGGCGGCTGGGGACCGTTTATGGACACCCAGCTGCCCCCAGGCGGCTGGGGACCGTGTGTGGACACCCGACCGCGGGGCGGCTGGGGACCGAGTATGGACACCCGGCCGCCGGGCGACTGGGGACTGAGTATGGATTCCAGGCCGCCAACACAGCCATGACGTGGTGGCCAGATTCCGCCTCCACATGCCTAAAAGGTCCAATTTCAAGTTCAAGCAAGCAAGCAGTATGGTATTGCAGCCTGGGGGTGGGTGGGTGGCAGGCTGCATACTTGCGCTTGTATTGCAAGGAATGGGGGAGGTACAATTGAACACTGCCCTGGGACTAGAACTTGCATGGGGATAGTTGCAAGTCTGCATCTTCTGATGCGGCAAGGATCACTTATGATGGGCACACTTTTAGACAGTGACCTGGGAGTCAGAGATGCTTCCAGGGGTCTTCCCCATGCTGTTCCCATGTCTTTTCAGCACTTTATGCATGTGTCACACAGCACATGGCCAGATAAGGTTGTAAAATGTTAAAATGACATTTCCCGGTGAATGCATTTGTCATAGTTGAAAACAATACAAAAGTGCAAAAACGCATAAAAAATGCTACTTGTGAACATAGCCGAAGGTGTGGAGGAGTATTTTTGTTTTTGGTCATTTATTTTAACTTATACACAAGTCTTTTCCCTGGAAAGGATGTTCCTTAACATATTTCACAGGAAAAAAGTTTCACTTTCGTTTTTGAACGTTTTATTGTGAGCCCGTAAAAGTGGCTTAATACCTCTGACCACGTTGTTGACAGCAGTGACCTGGGGGTCAGAAATGCTTCTTGGGGCGATCCCCATGCTGTCCCCATGTCATTTGAGCACTGTCACTATCGTTTTGGGCACTTGTTAGGCTTTTAAAAGACTGCCGGGGGTGCCACCGCAAAAATGCTCGAGTCTCCCTTAGACTAACATTGGGCTCGTTGCTCGGGTCGAGCACCCGAGTATTACGGCGAGCTCGGCCCGAGCTTCGAGCACTCGAGCATTTTAGTGCTCGCTCAACACTAATAGATTCCAATATCTGGCGGAAGTGCAGCCAGAAATGCGCCTAATGAGTAAATGACTGGAATATGAATTGTTAGGCTTAATTTTTTTTTGTTGCATAAAAAATAGAAGGTTTTAAAGCCCATTTTTGATTAAAATATTTGAAAAACTTTTATTCCATATCATAAAAATAGGTACTCCCAATAAATCCAAGCATGATGTAATGTTTTATGCATTTCAGACTAAAAAAAGTCCTTCAGCATGGATTCTCCTAAGTGGCATGTAAATCTGATGGTAAAATTCCAAGTAATTTTAACAGAAATAACTCTATGTCTTTCTATTAAAAATGAAGGAAAAATGTCCTTTTTGTAATGATTCCACCCCTCAGTGCTGAGCTTTCTGTGCAGTGATTATCAGCTCAGTTGTCCAGTCTGGTGCAGGGGTGTGCTGAAGCGTCTGTGCAGTGATTGACAGCTCAGTTGTCCAGTCTGGTGCAGGGGTGTGCTGAAGCGTCTGTGCAGTGATTGACAGCTCAGTTGTCCAGTCTGGTGCAGGGGTGTGCTGAAGCGTCTGGGCAGTGATTGACAGCTCAGTTGTCCAGTCTGGTGCAGGGGTGTGCTGAAGAGTCTGTGAAGTGATTGACAGCTTAGTTGTCCAGTCTGGTGCAGGGGTGTGCTGAAGCGTCTGTGCAGTGATTAACAGCTCAGTTGTCCAGTCTGGTGCAGGGGTGTGCTGAGTTTTCTGTGTTTTAATTGACAGCTCGGCAGTTTAATCTGAGACTGGGAGGTGCTGAGCTCTCGTCAGGTGCTCCCATTTCCCGTAATTGCTCAGCTATTTAACTGATCTGGCAGTCCCAAATAGCTGTCAGCCATAACTTCAGCTAAGTGTGTTACTTGCTACTAGTATTACTAGCATTATTAGTTACTATTAGTGTTAGCTACTATTAGTATTAGTTAGTATTTTGCTTGTTGATGTATCGCTGCCTGACTTTGGACATCTTTCTGACCATCCGCCTGTTTAACCCCTTTGCTCTGATCTACTATTTTCCTGGTATTTTGACCTCAGACCGTTACCTGACTATGACTTTGTCTCTTCCCTCTGTTTATGACGTACCCTCCTGGCTATTGACCTCGGACTCCTATCCCGACTCACGGTTTGTCGGTGAGAAGTGACTCAGTGTCACACTTTTGAATATAACCTGAATCTAACATTTTAATATTTTAGATTGTAAGCTCCTTTGCCTCTGGGACTGATGATATATCTGATGAAGCCATACGTAGGTTATATACAATTTTGGTGTATGCCCAGTTGTACTTTATGTTCTCAGTATGTTATGTTATCTGCAAATCACTTGAGTTTATTTTTATAGAACTACCCTCCAGGGATGAGTGTTATTGCTGACAGGGTATAGACATAGAGATATGACTATCACTACAGTTATTTATAATCTTATATTAGGCACATTGACATTGTATAAATAAGGACTTCCCTTTCATTGTGCATTTACATCACACCATGGATGGCTTTCCTGTTAGGAAAACATATTAAATAGCGTATGACAATTTGTACTGAGCGAGCTCTGAATGCGGAGGAGTCATGTGTCATAGCTTCAGTTTTATTTTTATAGCAAAATACACCTTAGTAATACCAAACATCTATATATATACCTTACCCAACAGTAAAAACAGCAGATTATGCAACAGTCACATGAAGGCGTTGAGGCACTAATTACTTATACAGCCAAGTAGTCAGTATCGAAAAATATTAACAAGCTGATTTTTTCAGGAATTGAATAGGTGTTAGGCCTCTTTCACACATACTTTATTTATTATTTGACAAATACATTTTATCAATCTTTATATGTAAAGTAAAATCGACAAAATAACTCTGGTGAAAAATTTCAGTCACATTCCGGTTGAGCCCCTAAAATTTTCATATCCCAGAGATGACTTTCTTCTCTACCAACCAGATGCTTTTTCTGCATTCTAAAACATGTGTAAAATGTGTCATGCATCCAAAAAGACATTTTTGCATATGGTATTTTAATCTGTTATTTTTTCTTACCAGATATCCTATTCAGAAGGCCACCGAAAAATCAAGAGAAAACAAATACTACCGCCATTCACTCCTATACAGTGACCTGGACTAACAATGAGGTCTCCTGGGTTGTGTTGGAGTAGCTGCTGGCTGGTGGAGCGAGCTTGAGTTAAATGTTGTAAAACTAGCCAACAAAATCAGGAGACAAAGGACAAAACCATAGTCAGAGGAAAAGCTTGTGTCTGGTACCAGGAGGTCTTTCAAAAGCAAAGATATAAATGAATATAATTAGCACCAAATATGTATAAGGCAAGCCAAACAATAAATGACAACTCCTAGCAGACCGCTGAGAGTTTAAATAGGGTGTGGTGCTGTCCCACATGCCACAGAAGACAGCTAATAATACCTGCTGAGCAGCTGGGCAGTAGACACGCACACCCACCCTGGCAGTCATAGTCACACCAATATTCTTAACAGCACCTGCGCCACCCAGTGATTGTAGCAGTACTGTTCCCACCATCATCAGAGTCGCAGAGTAGGGGCGGAAGCACATGGCAACAAAGGCAACAAAAACAACTGATCCCAGGATAAAAAACAAACTAGAATCCAAAATTCGGAAGATCTAAGGTTGTGGGTTGTAATAAACACCTAGGCAGGTTAACAATGCAATTTGTTTTATTCCTTCCATCCACGGTCATACAGCAACCCCAGGTAGATGGTCAAAATACAATGCCCTCAGTCCACAAGTTCCCAACCCAGGATAGGCAGTTCCGCTGCCCCCGTACCAGGTGATACCCACTGTCTCCCAAATTTTGGTTGGCACACCGCTTTTGGTACCTCCCAATCCCCAACTGGTATAGTCTGCAGTCACAGCCTATGTTCCTCCAGTCGACGGATGTCATGACCGCAGAATGCGTATCCCACTCCAACCAGCCATAACTCCTCCATCTCCTCGTAAGTGTTCTAAATACTCCAAACCGTCCCCTGGGATTGAGCCCAGCCCTAAGGAAACACCACCGCCCCCAAAGCTAACTGTGCATTGCTGGAGGTATTTTCCTCAGGCCGAGCCCCATCACCTGGGACTGCATGTCAGACCCGCTGTGGTGACAGCTCCTCTGGGTCTACTATCCCCATCCACAAAATGGGACTAGTGACTGGGAGAACAATGGCTTGTGGCCCCTAAGACACTAATGAGAGTAATGGAACAATTGCTTTACCCTATGTATACATAAGATCCAGCCCGCACGTCCTCCTCTGCTTACTGTCACTGAATGGAAACATTGATTCCTGAAGCTGAACACTTTCCATGCAAGATTAGTGCACTTAAACTGACGAGCAAGTAAATCTCTTATAAAACACAGCAAGCAAATCTCCAATAAAACACAACAATAAGATATATACGGAACTGGTGCTCCGTGCTGGAAAAAGTCTGTATCCATTAGAACAATGGACTCCGCTCTATGTCCATTGGTCCAACAGTCTTTAGTAAGTGGCCAGCTCCTCACAAAAATATATGTAAACTTTATAATATATTTTGAAAAAACTTTAACGTTACATCTGACCACAGCCTTTTATTTTCCCCTCCCCCAAAATAACTGTGAAAATGTCAATGAAACAGGGTCCAAATGCTACGGTAAATTATACAGTTCCCATTGAACTTAATAATAAATTAATATACAGAGAACTCCCCTTAGTGGTTCCAGAAAGGATGGCTTACAAAGGGATTCTTAATACCAGCACCGCCCAATAAGCACACTGCTAAGCATTTTGCTTTAAATTAAGTTAACTGTTTTAATATCTTCTCATTTTACATTTAGCATATGCCTTTACGAGAAAATGTTTATGAATATGGTAATAATAGCTCAAAAACTTTGTTGGTCTTTTCTGAACTTTGCTGAAATACTTGTTTTGCTTTCCTGACAGTCCTTTCGACAACACAATTCCCAGTGTGTTATATGAATTACTTCCTATGTCAATCATCCGGCATATCCTAGCAGGATCTCATAGAATGACTGTGCCATCCCACTATTAATACCGCACTGTCGTGAATCCTCCGTATGTGCTATTATAATGATACACATACTAGATTACTAATAAACAAGCCTGTCATGCGCAGGGTATGGTTCTCCATCAGTAAGGTTTATAAGAAGGATATGATGGGTATAGTAGTATTTAGTAGTCTGTGTGTTTAACTTTTCTTTTGATTCATGGCTATAACCAATGTTGGAGTTTCACATCTATTCACCAATTGTAGCTGCAACTTAAATCTGACCTTGAACAGAGTCTAGTGAATCATTGGACAAAACCTTGACGTGCGAAAATTACAAGGAGGGCACTGTGAAAAAGTACACAGGGACAGATGAGTAAATTCTAGCTGCAATGCAGGTGATAGTCTGAGTCCATATTATTTAGTGGACAGGTCTACAAAATGCATGTGTCATATAATATACATCAGTATATAATACTGTATGTATTGTCTTTGATATGGGGCTTGTCTCAAGATGACAGCACTGGTCTATATGCCCTATAAGTAACATGAACATCATAGCCGGATGTTCACTGCTCAGGGCCCCTGATTCCCTCTGGCAGGTACAGTATGTTCATATATCACATGGATAGCTATTCATTCAAAATACTTCCTTGGGTCTTAGGGGTAACGTTTCTCCTTTTGTAGAGTGAAAAGCCAAGCCTGGCATGTCCGAGTGAGGAGATTTATAATACTTGCATTGCTCCTCTGGGAAATTAAATATGCAAATTGTCTCTTCAGAGAGGAAGAGGACTAAAACTCTAGCGCCACCTACTGGAAGCAGCGATCCTAAAAGTCAATATCGACTCATTATTGAGCTTTGCAATATGACTTAGGATAAAAGCCAAACCAGAATTTCAATTTGCAATTTTGGGGTGTTGCCGCTCATCAGTGCAAAGTATGAGATCTGATTTGTCTAGCTGAGAAACTCTGGACTGGTGTCTAAGGGATAACATTTCTCCTTGTAAAGAGTGACAAGCCAAGCCTGGCATGTCAGAGTGAGGAGACTTATATGCCTTAAAATGCTCCTCTGGGAAATTAAATATGCAAATTGTCTCTTCAGAGAGGAAGAGGACTAGAAGTCTAGTGCAACTTATTGGAAGCAGCGATCCTAAAAGTCAATATCGACTCAACGAGCCTTGCAATATGACTTAGGTGTTATTCTACAGCAGTAGTCACTACAGTGGAAATGCATGCTACAAGCGGGAGACTGTAAGGCAAAGGTCACACAACCGTAAGTTCCCCCATCCAAGAAAAATGGACCGATTATGCCAATCACGCTCTGAGAAGACTCTGATCAGACTCGGATCGGTTTTATTCGAATGTGGAGAATAACAAAAAAAAGTTTTCCCATCTTCCCCATTCTGTCAGTCCAAGAAAATCGGACCGCAATCGGATGATTAGTCTGATTTTTTTTTCACGGCCCCACAGACATGAATGGCCGAGTGTGATCTAATTGGAAGCAAATCGTGCATGCTGCAATTTTTATCCTTGGACCACTCAGTCTTAGGAAAAAATTGGACATGTGCACGACCCTATAGAATAACATTGGTCCGAGTCTGTTTTGACAGATCGCACTAGGCCATAAAATGCTATAGTCTGCACAAGCTGTGCACATGCGTATCCATCATGTGAGCAGCACAGATCTTTGTCATTTGGAAGTACCGGTAATTAGCAAAAGATCCTATTGAATGATAGCAGGCAGAGGTCTTAAAAAAGTAAGTAATGGAATAAAAGGGTAAATTATAAAATGTTTCTTTCCATTATGCAGTTTAAACCATCTAGCCATTATGCTTTGTATTATTATTATTATTATTATTATTATTATTATTACTGTTATTATTTATTGCAGAAATATTATATAACCATACACACTTACAGAAATAATATAAAAATAAATAAATAAAATATTAAAAAAAAATATATAGGACAAAATTCTAATTACCGTATATCTATTATGACAGTTTCACATGATCATAATATTGGCTTATTTTTGCATTACACCCAAATGTCCCAGCTCGAGCTTATTATTTCTGAAACAGCATTTGGACATTAGGCCAATAGATGCATTTTATTTTATTTTTTTTTTTTTTCCTTTTTAACTGTATATAAAAAAAAGTAAAAAAAACTTTTTTTAAACCCTTTCCATACAATGCTGCTTGGTATGCTGTGGCTGTGTGTTCTCGCTTTGTGACTTAATATTAAATTACTTTGCTAGTACCAAGTAAGGAAACAGATTTAGCCGCGCCGTGGTTCTCCACCTGTTTTCTATTGCCACCTGTTGTTTAACTACAAAGCCGACGATAGTGAGCCAGCTGACCCAGATAACACTGTACGGCGTGCCTGGGGTTGTAGCTTGAAAAGTAAAGACTCATTGTACATTCTGCATTTTAGTATGAGGGCTGAGGGTGAGGAGTTTATTCAATATCACTTACATATCGCTTACAATCATTGACTTTCATGGGAAAAAAAGGGTGAAAAATTTTGTGCCATTCCACAATAGCATTATATGGGTACATTTTTTATATGCAGTAGGGCTAGTGCAGATTATTCGGTCCAATGTCGGATCACAATGCACGGACTGGCCGCACATCTCCTGATCCGAGCGTGACAGCTACATAGAATTATATGAGGCTGTCACGCTCAGGTCATGAGATGTGTGGTCAGTCCGTGCACAAAAATTGCTTTTGGATGAAATAAGCCTTATGTTAGGGTCAAACCAGCGTATTTTCTCTCATCTGAGAGAATGGGTCCAATGTTGCTAATGACACTCTGAGTGTGGTCGGAGTGTGGTCAGAGTGTGGTCAGAGTGTGGTCAGAGTGTGGTCAGAGTGTGGTCAGAGTGTGGTCAGAGTGTGCTCCAATTCTCTGAGATGAGGAGATGATGGAGACTAACATTTTCTCATCTTCTTCATTTTGTCACTTTGTGGAAATTGGACTCCACTCAGATGTCACCCGAGTGCATTCCGATGGTTTCCACGCACTCACTGATTTACATATCGGATCGAACTCGGGCATGCTGCAATTTTTTTCCCCAGACTGGCCCTGCTGAGGAAAAATCGGACATGTGCCCAATAGAATAACATGCGAACGAGTTCTATCTATCACTACGACAGCAATCGTCCAATTATTACGGTCGTTTTCACGAGCTCTTAGTCACACGTATCAGTTGCGTTGCGGTTGTTGAAGCATTGCAAAGATCAGCCCCAAGGTTTTCTGCTAATTCATGCATTTGTAATAATTAGTGCATTATTTAGCTATAAAACACCGCTGTTATGCATTGGGTATAATTACACATCACAATGTGCCATTCAAATTAATAGGCTTATTATTTTTTTTGGGGGGGGCAACAGTTTTCTGTAAACTTTGGTAACATCATTGGCATACTGGCAGAAATTACTGCAACAAATCTCCATAAAGTCCTTTTTTAGTGATTTTAAATACAGGCAGAAAAAATAGCCATGACTTTTTAGAAATGTGGGCCTTTTTTACAGTTGTGTTTGGTGTGGAATTTTTTGTTAATATTTTATACAGTACATGTGTCATGTGGCGCGGGGTGGAAGTCCATGGGTGAGGTACTCGTCTCTTACGTCCCGGCACGTTACATGAAGATATGGGTCCTGGCTGGGTGTGTGGACTTGTGCTACATGGGCCTACACCCTTGCAGGCTGCATGTTACCGATGACTTTGGTTGGCCAGGGCCAGATGTTGAGGATTTCAATGAGGGAGACCACCTGTCAAAAATACACTTTTTACAGAACAATAACTTTTGTGGGAATTATGTAGAGTAGGTACCGGGTACACAGCTTGATAAATGTTTCCTTCACAATATGGAGCATCTTCACACACAGTCTCAGTTCCTTTCTTGTTACTTATTTGGTCTCTATCTCCACTGCTTCACTTTCCTTCACCACAACCCAACTCAATACTACAGTCCAATTAACAAGAGTCCTATTCTCAACCCATAGTTCTGCATCCTCTTTTCCCTCAAAGGAACTACTGTATGCTGCCAGTATGGCCGGTACTTATTTTCTCTGCTACTGATGCTTTGGAACTCCCACCTGGGGCACTCTCTTGGTCGCATGTTCTCACTTTGGGCCGTACTGCTAGGCGTCCTCCCCCAGGACCTGCCTCCAATTGTTCTCTCTATTGTCCTGTCAGCTTTCCTTTTCTCTTTACTCCAGTTCATGTTAACCACCATCTTGGTCTCCTCTCACTTCGGGACAGCCTCATCATGCAGCACTGCTTATTGTCTGCACCTCTGTTCTTGATGCACACTGGGCCCTATCTGATGTTCTGACTGGAAACTGTATCTGTCCCTTCACCATAGCCCCTCCCACTCTGGGCTAGTCCCAGTCATTAACTGTAACTCTCCCTACGGTCAGACAGAACACAATAGCAACACTATTAATGCATGTCACAGTTCACATTACATAATACAAAGATACGTGCATTCTTCTAGGGGGAACATGGGCAGTATGTCAATCTCCTTACACATGTGTTATGTTTCTTGGGTTTTTAAATTGATATAGAGAAGTCTAAGAAAAGAATCCAGACGAAAAGACATACCCAGAGCCTGCTTCACTTGAAAAAAATGCAATTGTCCATAAAACAGCATTAATAACACCACCAAGTAAAATACATTATATGTACACTTTTTCTTTCTATTCTATTCTTTTATATTGCTATAGACTTTAAATGGGTTCTCCTATTTCAACAAACTTTTGACTATTGGCTCAGCGATATGTAAAAAAATCAAACTGAGCTTTACTTACCCTTCCTGGGTTTAGCGCTGTATATTCACTGCAGTCTCAGTCTCTGTTGATCAGCTGCAGCGGTGCAACATTGAAAGCGTTGCAGCCAATCACTGAGTAAAGTGGCTCATCTGGCAGTAAAGCTCAGGATTTTTACATCTTTGAGTCAATGGGAAAAGTTTGTTGAATAGGGACAACCCCTTTAAGGGTTATTTCCATCATTAAAAGTTATCAACTATCTAAAGAATAGGTGGGAGTCCGACTGCTGGGACTCCCACCAATCCGAGAACGGGCTTCTGAAATCCCCAGTGACAGGTTATGTGTTCAATTATTCCATTCATTCTCTATGGGACTGTGGGAGATGGGGCATTTTCAGCCCTGTTCTTTGGATCGGTGGGTCCGAGTAGTTGTACCACCATTGATTCTCAAGTTATCACCTATCCTTTCAATAGATGATAACATTTACTTATAGGAATAACTCTTTAAAGTAACATTTCAGGCATTAATAAAGCCAATGAAAACACTGAGAAAACATAGCAAAACCCTGCAGGGAAATGTATTAAAAGGTCATACCCCAGCAAACTACCATAAAAATAAGTTGCAAATTATGGTGCAGATCAAGGTTGTCCAAAATTTACAAATATTCCAACTTTTTTTACTTTATTCTTCTTTGTCCAACTTTTTTTAAAAAAACGGCATGGCTTAAAAGGAAGACACAGTTTACGTTTTCAATTTACATTTACACCCAAAATTGGTGTAAAATATAGGACATACAGTTAGGTCCATATATATTTGGACAGAGACAACATTTTTCTAATTTTGGTTCTAGACATTACCACAAAGAATTTTAAACAAAACAATTCAGATACAGTTGAAGTTCAGACTTTCAGCTTTCATTTGAGGGTATCCTCATTAAAATTGGATGAAGGGTTCAGGAGTTTCAGCTCCTTAACATGTGCCACCCTGCCCCTGTAGCTCATCAGAATTGCAATTATGTGACGTGAATACATGATCGCGGGGGAGGACATTTTTTTTGCCCATCGTGGGGGAGGACATATTTTTTTACACTTCCTTTCAGTCATCTTATTCAAGAACTCTACAATTAGCGTTCCCAGCATTTCCACAATCCTAAATGGTTAATAACAGGGAAGAATAGATGTCATCCACTCTCCAGCAAATAAAGATGGCTATGGGCACGGTCAGACTGTAAGTGTAGAGCTCACCTGCCATGTTGTCATCCGTCTCGTTCTCTGACATGGTCTTAGGTAAAGATCTGCCACCCTTCTTGTTGAAATCGTTCCTTGAAAGGCTGGAATAATTCCCGGGCTGTCTCTTCGGTGCTGGCGAGCGTAAACTTCTCTCAATTTCAGCTTCCTGTTAGCAGATATAAAAGGGATGTTTGCTGAAAGTTATCAGGAGGAAACACATGCAGTTTTTCCTAAGGGTGTCTACAGCAAAAGTGACGTCTCATAGTATAACTCTCCAATATTCTCTAACCTGCACAGTGAATAGTCCACATTATACCCTGTATAGAGAAGATAGTAATAACGTAAAGGACGCTTTATCAAGATTCACTAGAAATAATATAAATAATATTATATTTATAGAGACATGTTCAGATTCTGAAAGAGGAGCTATCATCAGGTCAAAATTGGAAAGTTTTTGCTCTTATTTTATTCCTGGTGCTCCCATGAGTATACTGTATTTTGTTTTGTTTTTTATTAAATCCTCCATGCGTTTCTAAAGATAGGGACTAGTGATGAGCGAGTATGCTCAGTTAACCCTTTTGGCGAGTATGCTCGGGCGAGTACCGAGCATCTTCAGCGTACTCGGTGATATGTTTGAATCACTCCCGTGTGCATGATTTGCGACTGTTTGACTGCTTTAATACCTGTGAAGAATGCTTAAGAAGCAAGTATGCTGAAGATACTCAGTGTTTGCCCGAGCATACTCGCCGAAAGGGTTAACCGAACATACTCGCTCATCACTAATAGGGACCTTTTGATTTTTTTTGTGATATTTTGTTTTGTTTTTTTTCCCAAGGGGGCATGGCTCACAGGGTAATAGAGCAGCCTAAAGACACGCCCCAGAGGGTCCTGTGAGCATCGCTTCATTGGTAAAGACAATATAAACTATCATTAACCCTAGAATGCATACCTGGGGCCTCGCAGGCCTGCTAGGTTACTTGTTTTCTATTTTCTGCAAGATTACTTTAGTTAGAATTTTGAAACTCTAGGTATTCCTCAGGTATATAGTTGTTAGTAATTTCCAGCTGTTCATATATTTTTATGTTATAGGCATTTCGGTAAAACAACTCTTTTTTGGGACTACTCCATATTCACATACCTGGGGCCTCTTAGGCCTGTACTTGGTTTACATGTGATCCTCAGTCTTTTTGTCTGTACTGTTACTTAGAAGGAAAACATATCGCTTCAGGAAGAAAAAAAACATGGAAAAATATAATAAAAGAGGAACTATGTGGTTATATTGCCCTTACTCTTCTGGCAGGGTGTACAAAATCGTACGATGTTCCAATCAGAGAATTATTTCTGAACCCTTTTTCAGATCCACACTGCAAAGTTATAATGTCAGTCAATAGATTTGAGAATATTCGGAGAAGCCTTCATTTTGATGATAAGAGAACTCGTCCTGTGAGGTTGGAAACAGATAAATTAGCCCCTATTAGCTACATCTGGAATCTTTTCATCAACAACTGTACAAAGCTTTACCATTCTAATGACAATGTGACAGTGGATGAGCAACTTCTTGCCTTTAGGGGACGTTGCAAATTCATTCAGTATATGCCCAGTAAACCCGCCAAGTATGGCATAAAAATTTTCTGGATGTGTGATTCTACAAGCTATTATGGCATGAATGGCCTGATTTACTGTGGCAAAGAAGCTGATGCTCCAGTCCAGAAAGACCTATGTTTTGACATAGTAAAAAAACTTGCAGTACCAATTTTCAATTCTGGAAAAAATATAACAATGGACAACTACTTTACCAATCTGGAACTGGGCAAATTTTTGCTTCAGAAAAAACTCACAATTGTTGGTACTATGAGGCCAAACCACCGCAAAATTCCTCCAAACATGAAGCACAATCCCAAGCGACCACTTTATGAGAGTGTCTTTGGTTTCTGCAATCAAGCAACAATGGTATCTTATAAAGCAAAGAAAGAAAATCCCTGATATTACTAAGTACAATGCATCATGATGGAAGTATTGACACCGATGACAGGGAACAGAAACCTGAAATCATACTGCATTATAATAAAACAAAAGGAGGTGTGGACAAGATGGATGAAATGATTGGAGAGTATTCGTGCAAGAGGCAGACAAAAAGTTGGCCTGTAATCATTTTTTATAATATCCTCGATGTGTCAGCCCTCAATAGCTATATTGTTTATAGTGAAACTCAACCAGAATTCCATGCCAACAGGAAGGACAAGAGACGTCTATTCTTGACGGAACTTTGCTATGAACTTTTGATGCCTACCATGATGGAGCGAAGCAACACGAAATGCTTGTCAAGGCAAATTACGGAAGCTATGATCCGATGTGGTATACATTTTCAGGAACATCCAGAGCCAAGAGAAAAAAAAGAAAGCGCTGTTATATTTGTCCAGCAATGAAGGAAAGGAAATCTGAGCGTTTCAGTACTACTTGTGGACAAAATGTCTGCAAGGAACATTCTTCCGAAAAAATAATATGTGAAAATAGTAGGTAATTGGAGGTAATCAGTAAAGTTGAAAAGGAAAGTTTTTGAAAAGAAATATTCCTGCACCATGTTTACTACAACTTTTACATAAAAAACTTTTAGACAAAAAAATTGTTATATATATATTTAGAATTATATAGAATGCATATATTGGGCGTTTTAAGCCGGTGTAATTCCTTTTTTTTGTTTTATGCACATAATTATAATGTTTTGAAATATTCACAACTCAAATAAACTTTGAAAAGTATTTCTATTTGAGTTACTCCATGTTATTTGCACACAGGCCTAAAAGGCCCCTGGTATGTGAAAGTGTAGATTTCTATGGTTGCGCGTTCTAGGGTTAATTACAAAGACCCAAATCTCTGGAACCGTATGGTGGATTTATAAACATAGAAAAAATACACAATACTGAGAGAAGCAGTGGAAATAACATAAAAGGAAAAATGGCTTCTTTTGAACCTGTGATAGATTCTCTTTAAATAATGGGTATGTCACCTTGAAGATTTGTCATGTTTTTTATAAATTATTGCTTGGGGTAATCTGATAAACACATCCCCTCTTACTGTTGACACCCCTTTCCTTGCCCACATCTCCACCCCTTTAAAGGCACATCTGAATGCCTTTGATGATGCAGCACCCTGGTGCCAAACATAGAAAACATTTCATAATTGCTTCTGTCTAGGAAGATTCTAAAAGTTCTGGAGAATTGCCAATTTCTTCTTGAATCCAGGATGGTTTCTTTCCTTTTATCCCAGGAGTCATCCAAAGATTCCTGGACAGATTATTAACAGGCTATGAAGCAGCACAAAATGAATAATGACAGTCGCCACCATAAAGGGCATAAGAATACAACATACAGCACAGCAGGGGTAGACGTACCATTGGGGCAGCCCGTCACAAGTAGTAATAGGGCCAACTTCCATTTCCACAGACACATTATTGGGCTACATAGGGCCCATATACTGTCCTTGCTCAGGGGCCATCTTCAGTCTATGCCCGCCCCTGCAGCACACTACATATCGTATCACTACACTAACTTTTCCTCATGCTTGAACAAGTTAATAAAATATTACAGACAGTGATAGGGGAAGGTGAGTTGGAAAGTTGGGTTGGGCACGGGAGATCACAGAAATGAAACTTTCCAGAAAAACAACACACATGAAGGGGAGAGGACTATTCTACCTGAAATGTCCAGAATGCAGTATCTTATGAGCAGGTTGTGGCAGTCCCAGATATAGTGTCCTTTCCCAACAAGAGGCGTTTTCTAGATAGCCACGTAGAATCCTTAAAACAGTTGATAATACCCTAGGCCTCCTGAATGACCCCAATTGTACCAAGTGGTGCAATAGGCTGTGTACGGAGTTTGAGTTCATGTTCGAGGATATCCAACAGATCCTTTGCAAAGAGGAATTGCCAAAAGATGTGGAAAGTTGTTTCCTCCATAAAGGGATAACTTGGGAAGATTAGGAAACATCAGTATTGTAAAGAGCACTTCTTACTATGGAGGACCTTTTACATCATGTACTGAAAAATGAAAACAAATATTCCAAGTAGAAAAATGTTATTTCCGCTGTAGTTTTTAAGGTTTTGTTTTTATGGCCTTCATTGTGCATTAAAAATAACCTGGTAAAATGATTCACCACATCATATGAATACAGCAATACTAAACTTTACATTTCATCGATGGATCCACTCTGTTTTTAAACATTTTCAATAAAGAAATTGGTTTTATTACCGGATAGTTGTGCTGAAGATTACCCTATTTTTGTCTACCTTGAATGCTGCACTTACCAGCGGTATCGACACCAACCGGTGACAGTTTTCTCAGCACTGAAAATCGAGCGACGTAGTAAGCTCAATATATTTCTTCGTTTAAACTAAACTTGTATAGTTTTACTTTATATTTTAGAAGCTAACAAAAATTCTGAAATCTGTAAAGAAAAATTTTTGCTTGTGTTGTCATTTTCTGAGATTAGCATCTTTTTATTTTTATGTCACCCTTGCTGATCAGCTGTTATCGGTGCCGGTGGCAGCGGCACCTGGCCGGAAGTACTTACTTGCGGTGCTTAGCTGTCTAGCTGTAGTGGCCACCGCGGGATATTGCACATTCACCTCCTATTCAATTCAATGGGAGGTGGATGTGCAGTACCCTGCGGCAGACACCACAGCTAGACGGCAAAGCACTGCAAGTAAGTACTTCCGGCCCTGTGCCGCTGCCGCCGGCATCGATAACAGCTGATCGGCGGGGGTGCCGAGTGCGGGACCCCGCACTACGGATAGGGCATCAATGTAAAAGTAGTGAACAACTTCTTTAAATCTGGAGTTTTCATATTTTTCTATTTTTGATTTCAGCGTTCAATCTACCATATGTTGTTTATTTTTTGTTTATTTATTTTAAAACTTGAAAAAGAGGGAAGGGGTGGATTTATTTTTTATATAAATTTAATTTTTTTCAATATTTTTTAAAATTATTTTTTAATTTCTTAAGCGTCGCTAGTGCCGATCACTGATGTTATAGGCACATGCCAGCTGTGTATTATAGATGACAGCTGGCCGGTAGGGATTCGGCAAAGCTCCTGAGATTTCTCTATACACACATCCTTATTGTGATGTACAGTTATGTTGGGTGCGCAAAGGGCTTAACCCCTTTGCCACGTGGTACGTTTTAGTACGCATCACGTCCGTACCCCTGGTTCAGCGCGGGCTCTGGCATTGAGCCTGCACTGAACCGGGCACATGTCAGCTGATTATTACAATCTCTGACAGCGGCATTTAACTCGCGAGTCACTGACTCCGCCCATCGGTGACCCTGTCACGTGATCGTGGGTCACCGATGGGTTGGCATGACAACCCGGGGTCTGCAGCAGATCATGTCTAGATTGCTATGAGCGCTGCCTAGTGGTCGGCCCTCATAGCAAGTGAGAATTTCTGCTACATACAGGCGATCTGCTCATCACCTGTATGTAGCAAAGGGATCAGATAACTGCAGCTTCTAGTCTCCCATAGATGCAGAAAGTGTAAAAAAAAGTTTTTAAAAATATTAAAAAATAAAAAAAATATACAAGTTGAAATCACCCCTCTTTCGCCCCATTCAAAATAAAACAATAAAACCCACATACACATATTTGGTATCGCCACATTCAGAATCGCCCAGTCTATAAATATATGAAAAAAGAATTAATCGGTAAACGGCATAATGAGAAAAAAATTCTAAACACCAGAATTAAGTTTTTTTGGTCGCCGCAATATTGCAATAAAATGCAATAACGGGCGATCAAAACATTGGATCTACCCCAAAATAGTATCAATAAAAACATCAGCTCGGCACACAAAAAATAAACCCACACCCGGCCCGAGATCACGAAAAATGGAGACGCTACAGGTCTCGGAAAATCTAGATTATTTTTTTTTTTTTAGCAAACTTTGGATTTTTTTTCACCACTTAAATAATAAAGAAGCTATACATGTTTAGTGTCTACGAACTCGTAATGACCTGGAGAATAATAATGGTAGGTCAGTTTTAGCATTCAGTGAACATGGTAGAAAAAACCCAAAGAATAACTGTGGTATTGAACTTTTTTTGCAATTTCACCGCATTTGGATTTTTTTCCTGTTTTCCCGTACATGATATGGTAGAACCAGTGATGTTGTTCAAAAGTACAACTCGTCCTGCAAAAAATAAGCCCTCACATGGCCATATTGACAGAAAAATAAAAAAGTTATGGCTCTGGGAACAAGGGGAGCAAAAAACGAAAACGAAAAAAACGGAAAATGCCCCGGTCATTAAGGGGTTAAAGAGGACTTTTAAGCAAAATGTTTATGTTGAGATGGACACACGATGTAATAGTGGCTGCAGAGTGGAATGAAAAATGTATTCGATTTTTTTTTTAATTTTGTCTCTCCGTTGTGGAGATACTAGCAATCAATGTATTTGGCGCCTAATGAGTTAACTTTCATATGTCCAGCTCAACCTGAAAAATTTGCTGAAAGGTCCTCTTTAGATATATATCCAGAGACAATTAAAGACTTTTATGTAACCCGTTAATCTTGTTTTACAAGATCAGTCCTGTACCTTGTTTAGCAGTAAACTAGATATACTAAATTACTAAGCCTGGTAATTGCACTTCGCTCCTCAGTGTGATTGTCGCTTTCATCTTGCACTTTACAGGACACTTATTATCACCTATCCTGTTAGGTGACGAGCTGTGATTCTGGGGAAAAAAACCCTTGGTGATAAATCTGAAAGACTCTATACAGACTTGTAAATGTTGCACCTATAGATATCCTCACTGCTGAATATGACACCAACAAAGCATGTACTAGCCCAAAAAATGCAAGATAAGAACCAGAATGTTTTTTCTCTTCATCTGTCAGTAGGTGTATTCATATTAAAGGGAATCTGTCAGCAGATTTTTGATATTTAATCTGAGAGCAGCATGATGTAGGGGCAGATACCTTAATTCTAGAGATGTGTCTCTTACAAGGCTGTGTCCTGTAGCTTCATTACAATCAGTATTTTATCAGCAGGAGAATATCACTGCAGGACTAGGTGTCACATGCAAGGATGTAGAGTTAATCTGCATAACCACACCCCCACCACTGATTGCCAGTGTGACGCCCTCCCTGAGCAGAAGGGGGATACTCGGAGGTGGGCCTTGCAGATGTTGTGGGGATGCAGTCGTGGCCTTGACCCGTTCCGTGCCCAGGGCTGTCACAGTAAAAAAAAAAAAAAAAAGAATGTGCTTTTTGGATGAGTGGTTAATGTTCGACTACGCCACCTGTGGTTTCTGGTGAAGGCCACCAGCACTGCAACAGTCCTCTGAGGCTGATGTTCTGGGAGCTTGGTTGGTACTACTCCCCACAGGTGGCGTAGGCCTCAGGGCAGTGTTTGATGAACTGTGTGGAGGTATGGTGGGTGCAGTGCTGCGCAGGAATAAACAAGCGGAGGCGATAGATGAAGTCATCCAGGTCTTTACTCACTTTAGATGCACTTTCAGCTGCAAAGCTTCTCTCTGCTACACACGGTGTACTGCAGCCATCAGGAAGGGGGTTCAGCACTTCCCAGGTAGATCTGGAGCACCTGTCAAGACCCCGTTGGTGTGTTCCTCTCCTTCTTATCTCCTCCGGCTTGTGTTCCTTCCTGGGATCCACTAAGCCGCCGGGCTTTTCCAACAGTGACGTGAAGTACACAGTCAGATGTCGGGGGCCGGTCACCCCTCTTGCGGCAGGAGTCCCTCTGGCAAGGCCAGAGTGAAGAATACAGGTGGCGACTCCGCTCCGTCCGTATCCCCCTGGAATCCTTTTGCCTGTGGAGCCTATCTCCTCTGCTCCAATCCAAGGCCTTCTTAGAACGGGACCCTGACCGGGCAGAGACACTTGTTAACTATGACCCACTCCTCATCTCAAGGCCAGAGAACAAGGACCGTGGATCTTCAGCCAGCTACAGACTCTTGCTGGACCCTGACAGAGGACCACAATCAAAGGACCCTGAACATAAGATGGCCATCTATTATATATGATTCTATAAGTGCTTCCTGTAAGTGTTTTCTCCACCCTCACCCACTACTTGGTTCCCCCTCTCCTTGGTTCCTCCCATCTCCTCTATCCTGGAACGGGGCAGCACCTTGGTGCTATATGGCCCCCTACAGGACGGGAGAGGTGTAGTGTTGAGTGTGAAGTGGGGTCCTGTGTGATGCTCCATCCTTACCCGGAAGAGGAGATACCACACCTCTATCTGAGGTGCAGTACCCCTGTGGCGACTGAACCCTCTGGGGCGCCACATTCCCCCCTGGTGAAACACAGCACGCCCGCGGGCTGCAATAGAGCAAAAGATTGGTACATTTCAGACATTCAAAAGAAAATTTTTAAATGCTTTGTAAACAATAAAAAATCTTCCCTTTATGGGAGGCTCAGATGCTTTAACGTTACAGGATATATGGTGTAAATATATGAAACATTAAAGAGACATTATGCATGTAGAAAAATACTGTAGAAAAGTGCCAGTTCAGCAGCATGAGGGACCTGTCCAAAACCCTCAACATAGGCCCTGGGGTGGCTGCAGGGCATGGAGATCCCGGGTTGGACCTCCAGTAGAGCCACGACCACACAGGTTTTCCTTCTCAGGTCAGATGTAGAGGTGGTTTTGCATAAAACCAATAGGGGGCACCTAAATAGGTGCAAACTATGTACAAAGTTAGTCTGTCGACTGCTCAGTGTCCGCAGGGACAAATGTTTGTAGATAACCATAAATAAGAACAAATGAAAGTTCAACAACAGGGAGGTTCAGCCTATGGGGCTGCATCAGCAATGGTATCCCCAATGGGGAAATGGCTCATGCTTACCGACGGAGCCTGACCGGTCCTCTGTGGCTAGGTGCGTGGGGGTATCTTCTTTGAACACCCTGTAGACATCCAGGGCATACCACCCACGCTCCCCATGGTGGCGGGTGTAGGACACTAGATCACCCAGGTAGAGGTTCCGGCCTGGGTGGCCCTGCTCCAGCCGCGGTTCGACGTCCCGCTGGTTGACAAAGACGTCCCGGTTGAACTGTGGGCTACGGATGAAGCCCCATCCCGCCTCCTGGTGGAAGCGCACGATAAGGCCTTCTTCCCGAGGGCTTGGACGGGTGGCCTCCACCTGACGGGCCTGTGATTTAGCAGCCTGGGCGCGCACCTCCAGGCGCTCACAGGGGATCCTCCTCTCTCGCCGCTCCTTCTCAAGCTGGTGGAGCTCCTTACGGCAGAACTCCTCCCACCTCCGCGCTTCGGACTGGGTCTCCCGGGGGAAGCCCATCAGGTCGCCCCCCAGGTAGTCCCAGGCAAACTCTTCTGCCGCCGGGCAGGCGACCGGAGGTGCGGGCAGCTGCAATAGCAGGGGTCGTTGCGGGCCCTCTATTGGTGCAGACCGGTCCGGGTTGGGGCAGGTGTACACCTAGGAGAGTGCAGGGTTCTCTGGATCGGGAGTCGGGAGGCATAGCAGGCCTCCGGGAGTGTCGGTGGCTTGGGCCTCGGAGCCAGGAGTTGCTCCCACACGATGGCGCCCGGGGACAGGGGTGACGGCAGGAGATTTAGGAGGGCTTTGGTGCGTCCCGTGCCCGGGATAGGGGTTTCGACCTTACCCACTCTTGGGCTGCACAGGGCCTCCTAGGCTTCCTCCGCCTAGGCTGAGGCCTCAGTAGTAAGGCGCGACGAGCTCCGGCGGCGGGCCTCGATCTTCCGCAGCACCTCTTCCCTCCATTCAGCAGCGGCCAGGCATTGGGCCTCTTCGACCCTCCGGGTCAGATCCTGTGTTTTGCCGTGGAGGAACTCAGCCTCCTCCGCGGTCAGATACTTTCCCTCCATAGTGAGAGACGTGGCAGCTGGTGGGCCAGCGACGGAGGGCATCTCCTTGGCTGCGTCCATCTCTGCTGCAGGGTGCGGTCTCTCTGGACTTGTTGCGGCCGCACCCTGTCTCGATCTTCTTCTCCTTCTCCTTTTGGGGCGGCTTCAGGGCGGCTAGCTGACGGGCACTCCCTGGGACGTCCCATCCGTCTTGACGGACCCTACTATGCGGACGGTCTCTGTTGAAGGGGGTGGTCGGCACTTTTGACGCCATTGGGGAGCCAGGCCCACAATGGGAGGTCTTAGGTTGTTGTTGTTTTTGCACATAATGGCGTCCATTCTTCTTGAGCGGGCGCCACATTGAGTGTGTAAAGACAGTCTTTTGCGAAAGGCGCACAGTACCCGGCGGCAATGGGGATTAACTTCATCCGTTGCTGCGGGCACGCATCCTGCCGACTACGCCAGTTCTGTGACTCCCTACCTGAGCAGATGGGGGATACTCGGAGGCGGGCCTTGTAGATGTTGTGGGGATGCAGTCGTGGCCTTGACGCGTTCCGTGCCCAGGGCAGTCACAGTAAAAAAAAAAAAAAAAGAATGGGCTTTTGGATGAGTGGTTAATGTTCGACTACGCCACCTGTGGTTTCTGGTGAAGGCCACCAGCGCTGCAACAGTCCTCTGAGGCTGATGTTCTGGGAGCTTGGTTGGTACTACTCCCCACAGGCGGAGTAGGCCTCAGGGCAGTGTTTGATGAACTGTGTGGAGGTATGGTGGGTGCAGTGCCACGCAGGAATAAACAAGCGGAGGCGATAGATGAAGTCATCCAGGTCTTTACTCACTTTAGATGCACTTTCAGCCGCAAAGCTTCTCTCTGCTACACACGGCGCACTGCGGCCACCAGGAAGGGGGTTCAGCACTTCCCAGGTAGATCTGGAGCACCTGTCAAGACCCCGTTGGTGTGTTCCTCTCCTTCTTATCTCCTCCCGCTTGTGTTCCTTCCTGGGATCCACTAAGCCGCCGGGCTTTTCCAACAGTGACGTGAAGTACACAGTCAGATATCGGGGGCCAGTCACCCCTCTTGCGGCAGGAGTCCCTCTGGCAAGGCCAGAGTGAAGAATACAGGTGGCGACTCCGCTCCATCCGTATCCCCCTGGGATCCTTTTGCCTGTGGAGCCTATCTCCTCTGCTCCCCTCCAAGGCCTTGTTAGAACGGGACCCTGACCGGGCAGAGACACTTGTTAACTATGACCCACTCCTCATCTCAAGGCCAGAGAACAAGGACCGTGGATCTTCAGCCAGCTACAGACTCTTGCTGGACCCTGACAGAGGACCACAATCAAAGGACCCTGAACATAAGATGGCCATCTATTATATATGATTCTATAAGTGCTTCCTGTAAGTGTTTCCTCCACCCTCACCCACTAGTTGGTTCCCCCTCTCCTTGGTTCTTCCCATCTCCTCTATCCCTGAACGGGACAGCACCCTGGTGCTATATGGCCCCCTACAGGACGGGAGAGGTGTAGTGTTGAGTGTGAAGTGGGGTCCTGTGTGATGCTCCATCCTTACCCGGAAGAGGAGATACCACACCTCTATCTGAGATGCAGTACCCCTGTGGCGACTGAACCCTCAGGGGCGCCACACCAGCTTGCTGGCAGTGTACATAGAAAGCTTCCAATCAGGGGTGTGGGCGGGGTTATACACAGCTCCGCATTCTGAGCACTGTTAAATTTATACCAGATAAAACGGGATACTATCAAAATTGCACCAAGCAGCCCAGTAAGTGATACATTTCTGGAATTAGGCTATCTGCCCCTACATCATGCAGCTTTCAGATTCAATAGACAAAAATTTAGTGACAGATTCCCTTTAAAGAGTCTGATGAATTAATTATAGCTCGGTAGTATGACGTTGAATTGGTCTTGCTTCTGTTTTTTTGGCTATTTCCAGGTGAATAAAATAACTACTTCTCTTTCATACATACTTAATTGTGGCAACAAGTTTCCATAAGAAGCTGCCAGGAGATCTCAGGATGTTTACTGTAATTTGCAAATGTCATTATTTATGTCTACGCCACATCTCAAGGACTATAGAACAAAATAAAAAACAGATTGAGTGGGCTCTTTAATGCCTTGCAAGGGTACCTGAGAGTGATAACAAAAATGGTATGGAAGAAGATCGGATCTCTGCTTCTGATTGGCTAAGAGGGCTTACATTTCTTAAAGGGTGTTTCGCTAAATTTTTAGGTCATGGTCTTTCTGATGTTAGGCTCTCAATGTGTAATTGTTGGAGTCTGGGACCACTGTGACTTTCATGATCATCAGAACAATGAGACAATCACTGGAGAAAGTAGATCTGCTGCTGCAATGATTACTGCTGCAATCATTACTGTTGCTGCAATGATTACTGCTGCAGCAGCTAGTTCTGCCAGAGAACAGAAAGCAACATGAATTAATAAGTCAGATGTTTTTCCATTTCCTGCAGGTTACTGTCCTTCGTCTACGAACGTGTTCTTCCTTCCATACCTTTAATCTTGGCTTGAAATATCCCGCGATTACTGACGCAAGATAAACAGCTTTGAAAAAATAAAATCTTTTGGTGTTGCTCAAACGAGCATTGAAAGTAATGCAAAGTTTTATTTCTATTGACACTTATCTTAGGATATCTTGTGAAAAGGTGAGAAAGGACACATGTATACATCAACGTGGTCCTGGAATGCTTCTTTAACAAACATTTGTAACAATTGAAGCTTTCACAGATTAAGGATAAACTTGAAGGGATATGCAGAGAGAAAGATAAGAAGCGGCACAAAAAAATAACAAACTGAAAATATTGATTTAGTTACAAGAAAATCAATGTAAAATATTCAGCACGACAAAAATTCAATGTTGCATTAACTAAACACAAGACCTGAAGTTTTCTACCGAGAACCTCTTCTGTTTTTGGATAGATGCCTAGTATGTTAAAATTGTAATACAAAGGTATAAAAATATACTTCCAGCAGTGCCAGTGAGATGGTTTAGATGCTTCCAAGTCAATTCAAATGCTTTAGTCAAAAGTAATTGTTTCATACAGTGTATGGAATGTTTTTTTTCATTGTTTCATTTATTACCAGAAACACTGATACCAGATGTTATATGAAGCCACAAACTGCATTTCTGTTCCATTAATTGGGAGTGTTTGTTGCTTTTATTGAGTCAGTGGTCTTTTTTTCAGAAGCAGCAGGTTCAGACCTCAATTCTTCTGCCACCTTCTTGAGGAACACATCCAGTTGGCTAAAAAGTCTAGATTTATATACAGGGAATAGGAGGCCATACCTGAGTAATAGAGAGGTGCAGGAACAAAAAATAAACAGTGCCAGATTTAGGGGAACAGGTGAATTTAAACCAGGTAAAAAATAGATACTTAGAGCCTGTGACAGGACCTCTTTAAAGGGATTATCCGAGATTTATATTTTTTTGCCTACGGGCTAAGCACTTATTGGCTAGTAGGAACTCAACATTAAATCTTCAGGTTCTCTGTACCGCCATCAATGCGGAAATTAGACACTGAACAGGGGGCTAATACATAGACTAATTGACTCCTAATTGACTAATTGACTCCTCGAGAGTCTGAGAATGTAACTGCTCTTTCTTGATGAAGGTCAGCAATGGATGACTTAATGGGGTTATTCCGGACTTTTTTTCCCCCTATGGAGCTAAGAACTTATTGGCATGTAAGTGCTAATTACTGGCCTGTGCCTCATTATACCGATCTTTGTCGACTCAGAGAGGTCACGGACCACCCCTGTCGGTGATTCTCTTGCTTCCTATGACGTCACGATGATGGAACACTTCTTTCACCTATCCTTTGCTCTGTCACTGCCAACACGGCATGTTGATTGACAGCCAGCTTAGCCTAATGCAGCAGGGAGCAGACTCTCAATCAACATGTCATTAGTGATCCCACGTGACATCGCAGGAAGCAGGAGACTCACCGGCAGGAGTGGTGCTGGGGGAGATCAGAGCAGCAGAAGCAGGTAGTTAGCAACTACCTCCCAATAAGTGCTTAGTCCCATAGTAAAAAGAGTCCCGGATAGCGCCTTTAAGTCACCTATTGATGACCTTCATCCAACAACCAGAGAAGAAAGGAGTTACACACTCTCACTCTTGAGGACTCAACATGTCCATTCATTAGTCCCCAAATTTTAGAATATACTGTGTAATGCCTCATTTTATCTCTTGTGGTGATGCAGAGGAACTGAAGATTTAATGTTGGACTCCTTATAGATTACAGATGGACATTTTGCACTCTAAAGTAGATATATACATAAATTGCATATGTACAGTACAAAGTTCTGATTATATGAGTCCTTTCCATACAGTTATGGCTATTTATTTTACTTGAATATTGAATACATGTGCTGCAGTCACCCACAGAATACTGGACATTAAGATTATGGTTATGAGTAGGAGTTTTATAATTACAGGTCCTCATACCATCATTTATCTTTTTTTAAATACTACAAACTACCCAAATTGCTAGAAACATGCAGAAGTGAGTCGAAGCTAAATGTCTGCCATTTCCAATCAAGACTTCTCCTGCTGGGCGATAAACAATTCATTGTCTTGTGATGAGCACCACGCTCAGTGGTTCCATTGGCGTCTTTAAAAAAAAAAACGTCTAGAAGTGGTGATTCATTCATTCAGGTAAGTCTTGAAAGCAAATTACGGTTTATTATACTACAAAATCAGCATCTTGCTGCGAGGAACAACAAGAACAGCAAAGTGCAAGGTTGGTAATGAGAATTAACAAATCAAAGTAGGTTCCCCTTTGATTTTGCTCACAATTACTATGTTCTGATGTAGAAGAAGAGCACATACTGTAACTACCTTTGGTTATTCAAAGAATGTCGGAGCCACGAGCCAGTTAATTAGGATGATTGGATGACCAATTTACGTAATTATTTTCTGGAAACTTGATTAAAGCAGTTCTGAAAGAAATCCGTTTGTACAAGTGGACTTTTCCTTCTTGCAAAATGCAAAAATGTATCATATGAAATACTTGCAACAAAGGTTACATTTTTTTTGACATGTGATGAAAGTCCATGCCATTTGACATTCTCATCTCCAGACATGGTGGACATAACTAAACTTGTCACTAGTAGTGATGAGTAGTGTTGAGCGAGCACTAAAATGCTCGGGTGCTCGAAGCTCGGGCCGAGCTCACTGTGATACTCGGGTGCTCGACCCGAGCAACAAGCTCAACGCTAGTCTATGGGAGACCCGAGCATTTTTGCGGGGGCAACCCCGGCAGTCTGTAGAAAGCCTAAAAAGTGCCCAAAACGATAGTGACAGTGCTCAAAAGGCATGGGGACAGCATGGGCATCACCCCAGGAAGCATTTCTGACCCCCAGGTCACTGCTGTCAACAACGTGGTCAGAGGTATTAAGCCACTTTTACGGGCTCACAATAAAACGTTCAAAAACGAAACTGAAACGGTTTTCCTGTGACATATGTTAAGGAACTTCCTTTCCAGGGTAAAGACTTGTGTATTAGGTAAAATAAATAACCAAAAACAAAAATACTCCTCCACACATTGGGCTATGTTCACAAGTAGCATTTTTTATGCGTTTTTGCACTTTTGTATTGCTTTTAACCGTGACAAATGCATTCACCGGGAAATGTAATTTTCACATTTTACAATCTTATCTGGCCATGTGCTGTGTGACACATGCATACAGTGCTGAAAAGACATGGGAACAGCATGGGGAAGACCCCTGGAAGCATCTCTGACACCCAGGTCCCTGCCTAAAAGTGTGCCCATCAGAAGTGATCCTTGACGCATCAGAAGATGCAGACTTGCAACTATCCCCATGTAAGTCCTTGTCCCAGGGCAGTGTTCAATTGTACCTCTCCCATTCCTTGCAATTCAAGCGCAAGTATGCAGCCTGCCACCCACCCACCCCCAGGCTGCAATACCATACTGCTAGCTTGCACTTGAAATGGGGCCTTTTAGTTTGGAGGAGGCCGAAGCTGGCCACTACCTCATGGCTGCTTTGGCAGCGAGGTATCCATACTCAGTCCCCAGCCGCCTGGCGGCCAGGTGTCAATAAACGGTCCCAGCTGCCCCTATTTCTCCTTGGAACTTCCCCCCACACTTTTCTTAGCCCGGCCTGCTTTAGGGCAGCATTGGACGAGCCCACCAGAGAACCAGACTCCTCCGGTGGGCCCTGGCTTCTCCATCAGGGGAGTTGAGAGTGCCAAGGTGAGGAGCATGATGATGATAATAGAAGTTAGCATCTGCTTTGTTTTCTTGGAATGCAAGCGCATGTATATAGTAGCGGCTAGGCCTGAAGTGGTCACAGTTTTGGCGCATATCCTACCTCCTCTGAGGATTGCTGGATGTTTTCCTGCTACTATCCCAGTTCTGTGACTCCCGTTAAAACAAAGCTTCAGGTGATGAATGATGGATGAGGTGGTGGCAAAGCAGAAAGAGCAGGAGGAACAGGGACCATTCACATCAATATCAGGCCAGACAACCACACATGTCTTGTAGGATATGTTTCTGTACCAAAAGGAGCGGTTTGGCTACGCAGTTATAGGGCATGCAGTGAGTGCAATGCCTACCAAAAATTTTGAGGCACTCCAATGCCCCTTGGAAGTGACATGGAGGTCAGAGGGCCTTAACTAAACTGTTTTTTCCATTTATAGCAACTGGGTCTCCTGTGCACTGTTGTCCTAAGCAGTGAATGGAAGGCTTTCCAAAAATTATGAGGAACTGCAATTCCCCTTGAAACAGACGTGGATTACAGCATACTAAAAACCATCTACCCATTATTGGGGAGTGAGTCTCCCTTAGTGTTCGCCTATGCATTGAAAAGAAAGAGCTGACTAAAATTAGGAGGAAATGTAATGCCCGTTGGAAGAATGGTGGAGTTCGCAGTGGAATAAAAAGACAATATCAATGCCCCTTGAAAAAGTGGTGGAGGTCGCAGTAGCTTAACAAGATGGTTTTAATGCCCCTTGGAAGAGACGTGGAGGTCGCAGTAGCTTAACAAGATGGTTTTAATGCCCCTTGGAAGAGACGCGGAGGTCGCAGTGGAATAAAAAGATAATATCAATGCCCCTGGGAAAAGTGGTGGAGATCGCAGTAGCTTAACAAGACGGTCTTAATGCCCCTTGGAAGAGATGTGGAGGTCGCAGTAGCTTAACAAGACGGTTTTAATGCCTCTTGGTAGAGACATGGAGGTCGCAGTTGCTTAACAAGACGGTTTTAATGCCCCTGGGAAAAATGGTGGAGGTCGCAGTAGCTTAACAAGATGGTTTTAATGCCCTTTGGAAGAGACGTGGAGGTTGCAGTAGCTTAACAAGATGGTTTTTATGCCCCTTGGAAGAGACGTGGAGGTCGCAGTAGCTTAACAAGACGGTTTTAATGCCCCTGGGAAAAGTGGTGGAGGTCGCAGTAGCTTAACAAGACAGTTTTAATGCCCCTGGGAAAAGTGGTGGAGATCGCAGTGGAATAAAGAGACAATATCAATGCCCCTGGGAAAAGTGGTGGAGGTTGCAGTAGCTTAACAAGACGGTTTTCATGCCCCTTGGAAGAATGGTGCAGGTCGCAGTGGAATAAAAAGACAATATCAATGCCCCTGGGAAAAGTAATGGAGATCGCAGTAGCTTAACAAGACAGTTTTAATGCCCCTTGGAAGAGATGTGGAGGTCGCAGTAGCTTAACAAGACAGTTTAATGCCCCTTGGTAGAAACGTAGAGGTCGCAGTAGCTTAACAAGATGGTTTTAATGCCCCTGGGAAAAGTGGTGGAGGTCACAGTAGCTTAACAAGACGGTTTTAATGCCCCTTGGAAGAGATGTGGAGGTCGCAGTAGCTTAACAAGACGGTTTTAATGCCCGTTGGAAGAGACGTGGAGGTCGCAGTAGCTTAACAAGACGGTTTTAATGCCCCTGGGAAAAGTGGTGGAGGCCGCAGTAGCTTAACAAGATGGTTTTAATGCCACTTGGAAGAATGGTGGAGGTCGCAGTAGCTTAACAAGACAGTTTTAATGCCCTTTGGAAGAATGGTGGAGGTCGCAGTAGCTTAACAAGACGGTTTTCATGCCCCTTGGAAGAATGGTGCAAGTCGCAGTGGAATAAAAAGACAATATCCATGCCCCTGGGAAAAGTGGTGGAGGTCGCAGTAGCTTAACAAGATGGTTTTCATGCCCCTTACAAGAGCCATGCAGTACAGCATATTAAAAACATTATTTCCATTATTGGGGAGTGGGTCTTCCATAGTCTTTGCTTATGCCTTCCAAGCAAACCCTGCCAAAAATTAGGATGGAGGAACTTGCAATGCTGGCAACTCGGACCACGATTACCCTGGTGGTATAGTGGTGGTGGAGGCTGAGGATAAGGAGAAGAGCAAAATACAGCCGAAATGAGGAAGCGTATACTCATGTGTGGGTGTGAAGCGGTGCATGGGAATACACCTCCCGAAATAACACAGTGGATTTGACTTTATGTTACTCTCCTGTCATTTGGTGGTAAGGAGAAGTCTGGCCCAATCCAGCCCTTGTTCATTTTGATAAGGGTCAGCTTGTCAGCATTGTCAGTTGACAGGCGAGTGCGCTTATCAGTTATAATTCCCCCAGCGGCACTAAAAACACGCTTCGATAGCACGCTAGCGGCAGGGCAGGCCAGGACCTCCAAGGCATACAGAGCGAGTTCATTCCAAGTGTCCAGCTTGGATATCCAATAATTAAAAGGCACGGAGGAATCATGGAGGACGCTGGTACGGTCGGCAAGGTACTCCCTCACCATCTTTTGAAACTTTCCACTCCTTGTGAGAAAACCCCGCGCCTCAGGGTCTGTAAGCTAGGCGGGTCTCAGAAAACTGTCCCAGAATGTTGACAGTGTTCCCCTGCCTCTGCTGGATTGGAGTTCTCTTGCCTATACGCCTTGGTTGGTCAATGAACTGTGACCACTGCCGCTAGCGTGTTCAGATGGGAATTTTTTTAACAGTTCTGCAGCAAGGGCCTTCTGGTACTGCCCCATTTTTGTAGACCTCTCCACCTCAGGAATAAGAGAGTGAAAGTTCTCCTTGTAGCGGGGGTCTAAAAGTGTCACCAACCAGTAATGACTGTCACCAACATTTTGACAACGCGAGGGTCATGGTTAAGGCAGCGTAACATAAAGTCAGCCATACGTGCCAGACCAGTAACGGGCAAGACTTCCGTGTCCTCACCAAGATGAAGACTGACCATGCTCTCCTCCTCCTCCTCCTCCCCCCTGTCCTCAGGCCACCCACGCTGAACCGACGGTTTGACAGTTGTACAGGTACTACCGTCTACAGCGCATGATACCAGCTCCTGTTCTTCCTCCTCCTCCTCTCCCTCATTGTCCCCCAATGCACGTTGGGATGAGATGAGGCTGGGCTGTGTGTAATCGCCCATTACTGGTTCTTGATCCATCTCATCATAATTTGGCTGCAATGCCTCCTCTTTAATTCTCTGCAGAGAGCGTTGCAAAAGACAGACAAGTGGGATGCTGACGCTAATGATGGCATCATCGTCACTCACCATCTTGGTGGACTCCTCAAAGTTTGACAGGATGGTACATATGTCAGACATCCAGGTCCACTCCTGAGGTCTTATGTGTGGAGTCTGACCTGAATATCAATGGCCTTGTTGCAGCTGGTACTCCACAACTGCTCTCTTCTGCTCAGAAATCCTTTGCAACATGTGGAGGGTAGAGTTCCAACGTTTGGGGACATCACACACCAGTCGTTGTGCCAGAAGCTGCAAACGCTGCTGCAACACAGCAAGAGCGGTGGAAGCTGTAGCTGACTTCCGAAAATGAGCAGACAGGCGGCGTACTTTGACGAGCAGATCTGGCAACTCGGGGTATGATTTAAGAAACCGCTGAGCCACGAGGTTAAGCACATGAGCCAGGCATGGTACGTGTGTGATCTCGCCTCGCCTCAGAGCCGCCACCAGGTTACGGCCATTGTCACACATGACCATGCCTGGATGTAGGTTCAGCGGTCTCAGCCACAGATCTGCCTGCTCTTTCACAGCTGTCCACAACTCACAAGCAGTGTGAGGTTTATCACCTAAGCTTATGAGTTTCAGCACAGCCTGTTGCTACTTAGCTGAGGCAGTACTGCAGTGCTTCCAGCTTGTAACTGATGTGGTGATATCTGAGATGGAGGCTGAACATGAGGAGGAGAAGGATGATGCGCAGGAGCTGTACACTGTGGGGGCAACTCTGACATATTGCCCGCAATCCTCGGTGTGGGGAGGATGTGTTCCGTCCCAAGGTCCGACTGGGTCGCGGCTTTCAATATGTTTACCCAGTGTGCCGTCAGGGAGATGTACCGTCCCTGGCCACAAGCATTTGTCCAGCTGTCCGTTGTCAGGTGGACTCTTCCAGTAACTGCGTTGTTGAGGGCACGGCAGATGTTTTGGGACACGTGCTTGTGTAGTGCGGGGATGGCACACCGGGCAAAATAGTGTCGGCTGGGGACGGAGTACCGAGGGACGGCCACCGCCATAAGGTTGCAGAAGGATTCCGTCTCCACCAGCCTAAAAGGCAGCATTTCCAACGCAAGCAGTCGTGAAATGTGCGAATTTATGACTGTGGCCTGTGGGGCGTTTGCTGCGAATTTGCGCTTTCGTTCAAAGCTCTGGGATATGGACAATTGAACGCAGCGGTGGGACGTGGACGTGGACGTTGATGCTGTTTCTTGAGAAACTGCCATAACAAGTGAAGACTGAGAGGAGGGGGCATCTTTGCATGCAGTATGGACAGGGGATTGCCTTGCACGCACAACAGGGGGTTATATTACACGCACAACAGCGGAAGAAGCAGTGGTGACACCCATTGACACTGGTCGTGGACCCTGGGGTTCGCCCCACAAAGTCGGGTGCTTTGCTGCCATGTGCCTGATCATGCTGGTGGTGGTCAGGCTGGTAGTTTTATCACCCCTGCTGATGCTGGCCTGGCATGTGGTACAAATGGCCTTTTTGGGGTTATCAGCAGAGTCTTTAAAAAAATTCCAGACTCTGGAAGACCTACCGGTTGTACTGGCATCGTCCCTCGTGTTGGTGTTATGGGGAACTGTTGCCCGCCTTCTGTGTGCGGCCACCACACTGCTTCTTCCTGCCTGTTGGGGTACTCTGCCTCCCTCCCCCTATGTGCTGCTGGCCTTGCTCTGCGTGTCCTCCTGCCACGTTGGGTCAGTTACTAGATCGTCCACCACCTCCTTCTCTTCCACTTGCGCACCACGATCCTCCTCCTCAATTTCGTGGCAATTGTGTCTCATCATCGTCCACCTCTTGTGACAAATTGCCAGGGTCGACTTCCTGTGGCCATGGCTGTTCAAATATTTGGGCATCGCTACATGGGATCTCCTCTTCCACCGCTTCAAACGGAGCAGGCGAGGGGCACAAATATGGAAATGGACCAGAGAACAGCACTTCAGAGTGTCCAAGTGTGGGATCAGTTGCTGTCTGACGACACTCGGCATGGTGGGAGGAAGGAGCATCAGGGTGAGGAGGAGTATGCGGTCGAGACTCATGGCTACTAAGACTTGACCGTGTGGAAGACAGACCGGAGGTGGTGGTGCCCAGATAACTGGAGTATTATCTGCTATCCAATTAATAACCTGTTCACACTGATCAGTTCGCAATACTGGTGTTGTAGTATGCTTCCCTAGTAATTCGGTCAAGAAGTGGGAGCGAGAAGATGTGACTGTTGATTGTGGCACATTTTCACCTTGGCCACGGCCTCGTTCTCTACACCCACCATCACCAGAACTTCCAGTTCCACGTCCCTTGCCACGCGCCTTGCCCATTGTAAATGAAGTAAAACAGCTTAAACTCGCACTATCAATGGAAAAAGGGTAATAAAAAGGAGATTGTAACCATGGGAGAGGAAAACCACAGTTCTATTTTTCTGGCCTGCACCAGACTCTTTTAAACAGATATATTGGTGTCTGACCAGTCAGAGAGACACTATTACAGTTTTTTTATGGCAAAAAATGCCAAAAGCAGGATAATACAGAGATTTGACCCGTGGAACTGCAAAACCACAGTTCTATTTTTCTGGCCTACACCAGACTCTTTTAAACAGATATATTGGTGTCTGACCAGTCAGAGAGACACTATTACAGTTTTTTTATGGCAAAAAATGCCAAAAGCAGGATAATACAGAGATTTGACAGTGGAACTGCAAAACCACAGTTCTTTTTTTCTGGCCTACACCAGACTCTTTTAAACAGATATACTTGTGTCTGACCAGTCAGGGAGACACTATTACAGTTTTTTTTTGTACGGCAAAAAATGCCAAGAGCAGGATAATACAGAGATTTTACCCGTGGAACTGCAAAACCACAGTTCTATTTTTCTGGCCTACACCAGAATCTTTTAAACAGATATATTTGTGTCTGTCAGTCAGGGACATACTATTACAGTTTTTGTGTACGCAAAATATGCAAAAAAGCAGGATAATACAGAGATTTGACCCGTGGAACTGCAAAACAACAGTTGTATTTTTCTGGCCTACACCAGACTCTTTTAAACAGATATATTTGTGTCTGTCAGTCAGGGAGACACTATTACAGTTTTTTTTTACGTAAAAAAATGCCAAAAGCAGGATAATACAGCGATTTGATCCGTGGAACTGCAAAACCACAGTTCTATTTCTCTGGCCTCCACCAGACTCTTTTAAACAGATATATTGGTGTCTGATCAGTCAGGGAGACGCTATTACAGTTTTTTTTACGGCAAAAAATGACAAAAGCAGGATAAAACAGAGATTTGACCCGTGGAACTGCAAAACCACAGTTCTTTTTCTCTGGCCTACACCAGACTCTTTTATTCAGATATATTGGTGTCTGACCAATCAGGGAGACACTATTCCAGTTTTTTTTACGGCAAAAAATGCTCAAAACAGGATAATACAGAGATTTGACCCGTGGAACTGCAAAACCACAGTTATAGTTATGTGGCGTACACCACAATCTTTTAAACAGATATATTGGTGTCTGACCAGTCAGGGAGACACTATTACAGTTTTTTTTACAGCAAAAAATGCCAAAAGCAGGATAATACAGAGATTTGACCCGTGGAACTGCAAAACCACAGTTCTTTTTCTCTGGCCTACACCAGACTCTTTTATTCAGATATATTGGTGTCTGACCAATCAGGGAGACACTATTCCAGTTTTTTTCACGGCAAAAAATGCTCAAAACAGGATAATACAGAGATTTGACCCGTGGAACTGCAAAACCACAGTTATAGTTATGTGGCGTACACCACAATCTTTTAAACAGATATATTGGTGTCTGACCAGTCAGGGAGACACTATTACAGTTTTTTTTACAGCAAAAAATGCCAAAAGCAGGATAATACAGAGATTTGACCCGTGGAACTGCAAAACCACAGTTCTATTTTTCTGGCCTACACCAGACTCTTTTAAACACATATATTGGTGTCTGACCAGTCAGGGAGACACTATTACAGTTCTTTTACGGCAAAAAATTCCAAAAGCAGTGTTAGGTGACGGTCTGGGGCTGGATTCAAAATGGGTCGAGGATCTTCTGTGGTCTCCCATTCAGTCCTGCCAGAGCTGATGCTGCTCAGCATCTCTGTCAGCCCCAATGCCTAGCTGGTTCGCAAGCACTGTTTGTCTTGCAGGTAGTTGTGCCTAGCAATGTTAAGCCTGGGTTGCAGAGGGAGACAGGGCTTGTGGAATCTAAGTCCAGGATTTGCCGCACTGAGCATGTCTGTGACCTGGCGGATCATGATTGGTGGGTTGGCACCCACCTGACCCGGTGACCTGGCACCGCCTGATTGGTCGACGGGTAACGTCACCAATGGCGTGTCGATGGGCAGGGCTTAGTCTTTAAAAGGCCCGCCCACAAACATGGCGACGCGCTCAGATCATTTCAGCTGGTTGTTTGTTGTGTGCACGCTTAACTCTTGGGCTCTTCAAAGAGCCATAGCTTTATGTAGGCAGGTAGCTTGAGCCATATAGAGCGGGTCTGCTCAGTCCGGTAGCACGCCGTCTGAATGCACGAATACCCGGCGGGAATCTCACCCGCATACTAGCGCCAACTACTATAGCGTAGCGCCTGTATCAAAGACAGGGCTACTGCTTCTCCCACGGTCACACGTCTCCCTGTGGTTCTTGGAGATTGTGTGAACCGTTATACTAGCACAAACTCCTATAGGTAGCACCTGTATCGAAGACATGGCTACTGCTTCTCCCACGGTCGCACGTCTCCCTGCGGTTCTTGGAGATTGTGCGAACCATCTTACCCTTCCGTGTGCATTAACACGAAGGGCTTAGATAGTTTGTAGGTGTGTCGCCGGTCGCTCTTCCTCCGTGCAGTTAACGGAGATAGAGCGTACCGCTTAACCCGGTTCTGTGTGCAGTTAACATGGACAGGTTACCATTTTAGTTGGTTACTTCCCTTTCCACCCGGGAAGTGTTCGGCAGCAGTCCACCAGGCTGCATCGCGGACCCCGGAGTCGGTTGCGCTCCATTTAAATAAAGTTGTCTGCAACCGCCCTCCTAACAGTATCTGAGTGCCAGGGTCTTGCCGAACATGGCCGACAATCAACAATTGCAGCGTTATATACAACAACTGGAGACCAGACTTAGAACTCTGGAACAAACTGCTCCGGCCATTGATATCACTGCAGTAGCGTCCCAGGCGGCTACTTTAGCAGCCAATATTATTAACTCGGCTGCGGCGAATACTGCAACCACTGCAAGTACCCCATTACCCCAGTTTGCTCTCCCGGAGAAATTTTCTGGGGATAGTAAGCTCTGCAGGGGTTTTATTAATGTATGCTCCATTCATTTGGAGATGATGGAGGCACGGTTCCCCTCCGAAAGAGCCAAAGTGGGATATATCATCTCTTTGCTTTCCCACAGGGCTCTGGAGTGGGCTACTCCTCTATGGGAGCGGAACGACCCGGTTGTAGTAAATGCGGGTCTTTTCCTCAAGACCCTAAAAAGTGTTTTCCTGGGTCCTCAGGTCACGCATGATACGGCTCTTAAGCTCCTTGCGTTGGTCCAGGGTTCGGCCACCGCCAGTCACTATGCCGTCCAGTTCAGAACCTTAGCGGCTGAACTGGATTGGTCTGAGCGGTCGCTTATCCCGGTGTTCTGGAAGGGTCTAGCTGGGCATATTAAAAATGCTCTATCTACCAGAGAGATTCCAACCTCTCTGGAGGAGTTAATATCTCTCGCCGACCGTATAGACTTGCGTCATGCAGAACACAAGCTAGAGCTAGAGGTTGGCAGACCTCAGTATCGACTGGCACCAGGCGTCTTTGGATCCAAACCCAAGACTCTCGACCCGGAGCCTGAGGCTATGGATATATCCCGGACTGAGTCTAGTTCCTCTCGTTCCCGACCTGTACATCTCTTGGAGAACCCAGTAAATAAGGGATCCAAGCAGTCGGTAAAACGAGTAGGTCTTACCACCGTTGGGGGAGGTATATTAAATTCCGGACCTTCTTCCTCCAAGCTATCATATAATGTGACATTGTTCTTTGGCAAATCTGCAGTTACTGCCAAGGCGTGGGTGGACTCTGGTGCTGAGGGCAACTTTTCATCATCTACGTTTGCCCAGAGGCATGCCATCCCTATTGAGCTACTCTCTAGTCCAATGAACATTACTGTTACCAATAGTTCACTCCTGGATGTGCAAATCACCCATCAGTCGATCCCTCTCACCATGTCATTTCCTCAGGGCCACCGGGAGGTTATCTCTTTTCTTATTATTCCTGGTGGATTAGACGAGGTGTTATGGGTCTCCCCTGTTTACGTTGTCATACTCCACACATTGACTGGAATACGGGGAGAATTTCTTCCTGGAGTGAGAATTGTGCATCTCTGTGTTTGGGCAAAGTCACCCGGAGGGTAGTCTCTAATCCTCCTATCAGTGCGACATCCGGTACAGATTCTTTGTCTGTTTCCAGGATCCGGCCCTTGTCAGATTATGTCGCAAAGAACTCTCAGGAAGAGAGGGTGGCTGCAGTGTCCTCCAACCCGCTTCCGTCGGTAGGACGTTTGTTTCCCCTAATCTACGGAGTATGGTGCTCTCCTGGGCTCATGCCCCTAAGATCGGAGCTCACCTGGGGGTCAAACGTACCACTAAGTCCCATCTACGGTCCTATTGGTGGCCCCAGTACGTCAAGGACTTTGTTCTCGCGTGTCGCGTCTATGCGAGAGATAAATCATTTCGCTAGAGACCGGCGGGTCCTTCCTCCCTGTCACCCGTGAAGGATCCTACGCATAGAGAACCAGTTGTCATTGTTTCCCGTCCTAAAAGAGGGTACCTGTACACCGGAGGGGTCACTGTTTCGTGAATCCTCTCTGTGACCCGTTGGACCACATCCTTGCCCCCTGGCTCATGAAGGAAAATGAGCGTAAAGTGGAGGGGGGGATAAAGTTAGGTGTCGGTCTGGTGCTGGATTTGAAATGGGTCCAGGATCGTCTGTGGTCTTCCATTTCAGTCCAGCCAGGGCTGATGCTGCTTAGCATCACCGTCAGCCCCAACACCTAGCTGGTCCATGAGCACTGCTTGTCTTGCAGGTAGTTGTGCCTAGCAATGTTAAGCCTGGGTTGCAGAGGGAGACAGGGCTTGTGGAATCTAAGTCCAGGATTTGCCGCACTGAGCATGTCCGTGACCTGGCGGATCATGAATGGTGGGTTGGCACCCACCTGACCCGGTGACCTGGCACCGCCTGATTGGTCCACGGGTAACGTCACCAATGGTGCGTCGGTGGGCAGGGCTTAGTCTTTAAAAGCCCCGCCCACAAACAAGGCGACGCGCTCAGATCATTTCAGCTGGTTGCTTGTGGTGTGCACGCATAACTCTTGGGCTCCTCGAAGAGCCATAGCTTTATGTAGGCAGGTAGCTTGAGCCATATAGAGCGGGTCTGCTCAGTCCGGTAGCACGCCGTCTGAGTGCACGAATACCCGGCGGGAATCTCACCCGCATACTAGCGCCAACTACTATAGCGTAGCGCCTGTATCGAAGACAGGGCTACTGCTTCTCCCATGGTCACAAGTCTCCCTGCGGTTCTTGGAGATTGTGTGAACCGTTACACTAGCGCCAACTCCTATAGCGTAGCGCCTGTATCGAAGACAGGGCTATTGCTTCTCCCACGGTCGCACGTCTCCCTGTGGTTCTTGGAGATTGTGCGAACCGTCTTACCCTTCCGTGTGCATTAAAACGAAGGGCTTAGATAGTTTGTAGGTGCGTCGCCAGTCGCTCTTCCTCCATGCAGTTAACGGAGATAGAGCGTACCGCTTAACCCGGATCTGTGTGCAGTTAATACGGACGGGTTACCATTTTAGTTGGTTACTTCCCTTTCCACCCGGGAAGTGTTCGGCAGCAGTCTACCAGGCTACATCGCGGACCCCGGGGTCGGTTGCGTTACATTAAAATAAAGTTGTCTGCAACCGCCCTCCTAACAAGCAGGATAATACAGAGATTTGACCCATGGAACTGCAAAACCACAGTTTTATTTTTCTGGCCTACACCAGACTCTATTAAACAGATATATTGGTGTCTGACCAGTCAGGGAGGCACTATTACAGTTTTTTAATGGCAAAAAATGCCAAAAGCAGGATAATACAGAGATTTGACCCGTGGAACTGCAAAACAACAATTCTATTTCTCTGGCCTACACCAGACTCTTTTAAACAGATATATTGGTGTCTGACCAGTCAGGGAGACACTATTACCGTTTTTTTTTTACAGCAAAAAATGGCAAAAGCAGGATAATACAGAGATTTGACCCGTGGAACTGCAAAATCACAGTTATAGTTATGTGGCGTACACCAGACTCTTTTAAACAAATATATTGGTGTCTGACCAGTCAGAGAGGCACTATTACTGTTTTTTTTACGGCAAAAATGCCAAAAGCAGGATAATACAGAGATTTGATCCGTGGAACTGCAAAATCACAGTTCTATTTCTCTGGCCTACACCAGACTCTTTTAAACAGATATATTGGTGTCTGATCAGTCAGGGAGACCCTTTTACAGTTTTTTTTACGGCAAAAAATGCCAAAAACAGGATAATACAGAGATTTGACCCATGGAACTGCAAAACCACAGTTCTATTTCTCTGGCCTACACCAGACTCTTTTAAACATATATTGGTGTCTGACCAGTCAGGGAGGCACTATTACAGTTTTTTTTTACGGCAAAAAATGCCAAAAGCAGGATAATACAGAGATTTGACCCGTGGAACTGCAAAACCACAGTTCCATTTTTCTGGCCTACACCAGACTGTTTTAAACAGATATATTGGTGTCTGACCAGTCAGGGAGACACTATTACAATTTTTTACGGCAAAAAATGCCAAAAGCAGGATAATACAGAGATTTGCCCCGTGGAACTGCAAAACCACAGTTCTATTTTTCTGGCCTACACCAGACTCTTTCAAACACATATATTGGTGTCTGACCAGTCAGGGAGACACTATTACAGTTTTTTCACGGCAAAAAATGCCAAAAGCAGGATAATACAGAGATTTGACCCGTGGAGCTGCAAAACCACAGGTCTATTTTTCTGGCCTAGACCAGACTCTTTTAAACAGATATATTGGGGTCTGACCAGTCAGGGAGACACTATTACAGTTTTTTTTAAGGCAAAAAATGCCAAAAGCAGGATAATACAAAGATTTGCCCCGTGGAACTGCAAAACCACAGTTATAGTTATGTGGCATACACCAGAATCTTTTAAACAGATATATTGGTGTCTGACCAGTCAGGGAGACACTATTACAGTTTTTTTTACGGCAAAAAATGCCAAACGCAGGATAATACAGAGATTTGACCCGTGGAACTGCAAAACCACAGTTCTATTTTTCTGGCCTACACCAGACTCTTTTAAACACATATATTGGTGTCTGACCAGTCAGGGAGACACTATTACAGTTTTTTCACGGCAAAAAATGCCAAAAGCAGGATAAGACAGAGATTTGACCCGTGGAACTGCAAAACCACAGTTCTATTTTTCTGGCCTAGACCAGACTCTTTTAAACAGATATATTGGTGTCTGACCAGTCAGGGAGACACTATTACAGGTTTTTTTTACGGCAAAAAATTCCAAAAGCAGGATAGTACAGAGATTTGACCCGTGGAACTGCAAAACCACAGTTATAGTTATGTGACATACACCAGACTCTTTTGAACAGATATATTTGTGTCTAAACAGTCAGGGAGACACTATTACTGTTTTTCTTTACGGCAAAAAGTGCCAAAAGAAGGATAATATAGAGATTTGACCCGTGGAACTGCAAAACCACAGTTCTATTTCTCTGGCCTACACCAGACTCTTTTAAACAGATATATTGGTGTCTGACCAGTCAGAGAGACACTATTACAGTTTTTTTGACGACAAAAAATGAGAAAAGCAGGATAATACAGAGATTTGACCCGTGGAACTGCAAAACCACAGTTCTATTTTTTTGGCCTATACCAGATTCTTTTAAACAGATATATTGGTATCTGACCAGTCAGGGAGACACTATTACAGTTTTTTTTTTACGGCAAAAAATGCCAAAAGCAGGATAATACAGAGATTTGACCCGTGGAACTGCAAAACCACAGTTATAGTTATGTGGAGTACACCAGACTTTTTTAAACAGATATTTTTGTGTCTAAACAGTCAGGGAGACACTATTACTGTTTTTATTTACGGCAAAAAATGCCAAAAGCAGAATAATACAGAGATTTGACCAGTGGAAATACAAAACCACAGTTCTATTTCTCTGGCCTACACCAGACTCTTTTAAACAGATATATTGGTGTCTGACCAGTTAGAGAGACACTATTACTGTTTTTTTATGGCAAAAAATGGCAAAAGCAGGATAATACAGAGATTTCATCCTTGGAACTGCAAAACCACAGTTCTATTTCTCTGGCCTACACCAGACTCTTTTAAACAGATATATTGGTGTCTGACCAGTCAGAGAGACACTATTACTGTTTTTTTATGGCAAAAAATGGCAAAAGCAGGATAATACAGAGATTTGATCCTTGGAACTGCAAAACCACAGTTCTATTTCTCTGGCCTACACCAGACTCTTTTAAACAGATATATTGGTGTCTGACCAGTCAGGGAGACCCTATTACAGTTTTTTTTGCGGCAAAAAATGCCAAAAGCAGGATAATACAGAGATTTGACCCGTGGAACTGCAAAACCACAGTGATAGTTATGTGGTGTACACCAGACTCTTTTAAACAGATATATATGTGTCTGAACAGTCAGGGAAACACTATTATTGTTTTTTTTTTACGGCAAAAAATGCCAAAAGCAGGATAATACAGAGATTTGACCTGTGGAACTGCAAAACCACAGTTCTATTTTTCTGACCTACACCAGACTCTTTTAAACAGATATACTTGTGTCTGACCAGTCAGGCAGACACTATTACAGTTTTTTTTATGGCAAAAAATGCCAAAAGCAGGATAATACAGAGATTTGACCCATGGAACTGCAAAACCACAGTTCTATTACTCTGGCCTACACCAGAATCTTTTAAACCAATATATTGGTGTCTGACCAGTCAGGTAGACACTATTACAGGTTTTTTTTTACAGCAGAAAATGCCAAAAACAAGATAATACAGAGATTTGACCTGTGGAACTGCAAAACCACCATTCTATTTCTCTGGCCCACACCAGACTCTTTTAAACAGATATATTGGTGTCTGACCAGTCAGGGAGACACTATTACAGTCTTTTTTTATGGCAAAGAATGCCAAAAGCAGGATAATACAGAGATTTGACCCGTGGAACTGCAAAACCACAGTTATAGTTATGTGGCATACACCAGACTCTTTTAAACAGATATGTTTGTGTCTGAACAGTCAGGGAGACACTATTACTGTTTTTTTTCACGGCAAAAAAATGCCAAAAGCAGGATAATACAGAGATTTGACCTGTGGAACTGCAAAACCACAGTTCTATTTTTCTGGCCTACACCAGACTCTTTTAAACAGATATATTAGTGTCTGAACCGTCACAGACACACTCAATTTTTTTTTTTGGGGGGGGGGGGGGATACCAAAAGGTTAATAAGACGCTTATTTGTACAGTCTGACTGAGGAAAAAAAAAATGCAGGATTTAGATGAAAAAAAAACTATTTTTCCTGGCCTCTGAGACCGGGGTCATAAGTCTAGCAATTTGACCAACAGGAACACACAGGACTGTAATGCAGGTATAAACACTGCGTCTCCTATACTGCCTGCCTGCCTGCCTGATATCTGGGATGGATATTGGTCCTGAGAAGGTCTGTTTGTTTAATTTGGCAGGCTTTAGAGACCCTATACTACCTATTTTGCACTATATATCTCTCCCTAACTCAGCAGCACCCTCTCTACACTGTCTGATCCGGAGCGACTGTGTCCGAGATGGCAGCGCCCAGTTTTAAATACTCGAGGTGACGCTGTGCGGCCAGCGAATCATTGTAATGCCCACAAACAACATGGCTGCGTCATTACAGTGACGGGCTGGCAATCCCTGCATGTTCATTGGCTCTGTAAAGAGTGCCAAACGTGCAGGGCGGAGACCCGAGCTCCCGCCCGAGTAACTCGGAAATGCTCGGTGCTGGCCGAACATCCCAAGTGGTGAGATGCTCGGCTGAGTATACTTGGCCTAGCACCGAGTATTTATAGCGTGCTCGGGCTTTAAGTTTTCGTCGCTCCGTGAATATGATTTGCGACTGTTTGACATATTTTATACATGTGAGGAATGCTTGTTTTTCCAGCATTCTTCACATGTATTAAATCTGTCAAACAGTTGCAAATCATGTTCACGGAGCGACGAAAACTTAAAGCCCAGGCACGCTATAAATACTTGGTGCTCGGCCGAGGGTTAACAAAACATATTCTCTCATCACTATCGCTCATCACTAGTGATGAGCCAATGTGCTCGCCACTACTCGGTACTCGCCCGAGCATCATGGTGCTTGACAAGCTCGGCGAGTATTTCCGGGTTGCTTGGGTGGGAACTCGGGTCCCCTCCCTGCATGTTTGGCGCTCTTTAGAGAGCCAATGAACATGCAGGGATTGCCTGCCATGCACTGTAATGCAGTAGCCATGTTGGTTGTGGGCATTACAGTGATTGGTTGGCCGCACAGCGTCATCAGGTGTATATCAGACCTGGCGCCGCCATGCTCGTCACAGTCACTCCAGATCAGACAGTGTAGAGAGAGCTGCTGCTATGTCAGGGAGAGATTTGATGGTGTATTAGGAAGTGTAGGTGTGTCACCCTGGCCTGGATGCCACAAGTGTAATTAAAGCTGTGTCTGAGAGCAAGGGGGAGGTTCTCTAGTCAGGGGAACATTAGCATGCAATGCCTCCTGTCTCAGGCCAGTAGGGGGAGCAGGCTGCCCCTATAAAAGCTGATGCTGGGGGCAGGGTTAGGGAGAACTGGACGACCTATCTGGGGATTCAGGTCCCAGAGCAGAGAGGGACAGTTGTGTTGCACCTAAGAGGAAGTGTGGCAGGAGGAGAGCCACAAGCCAGAGACAAGAGGCGAAGCAAGCCTGTCTTGGCAGAGAAAATACTTAATTTTACCAGACTTTGGTGTCTGAGGCTGGGAGGATTCTACATCCCCCAGCAGAGAACCAGTCCGCAAGGGACTGTACATTCCTTGGCCTAAGAAGCCTGGAGGCCCTGCCACAACCGAAGGGACCAGCAGAGCCGTACAAGGCTGGGAGCAGAAAGGAACCCATGTCGCAGGCCATACAGGTGAGAATACACGGAAAGCTCGGAAACATGGGCTGTTACCCTATAACGAGGAGATAGCCAGAAGGAGCACAGAAAGCACGGTAGGCCTACACCCTCACCCTGACCAGGGCCAATTTCCCCGTTGCTCTCAGACATCCAGGTCCCCTCCTAGCTGGGACTGTTTGTGGGTCAATTTACCTGTTCTAATAAAGACCCTGGACTGCAACCTGTTGTCTGTGTGCTCCTTGCTCCTCCAGCACTATCAGCACTGGGACTCTCACTACCATCACTCCCACCATCCATTATACTGCCCTGGGGCCGCACTCTTCCCGTGGGGAGTCACACTACCCTATCTGCACACCTCATCAGCCCCAGCGGTCTGCATGCAGCGGCGGTTCCTAATAACCGCAATCCACGGGTGGCGTAGTCGGACATTATCAGCAGAACGTAGCAGACTACCATTGGCCTGACCACCCTGAGCCACGGAACCGGGTCGCCACTACTACCCTCATCGTCTCCCTATTGCCCGGATCCGAGTGCCCCACGGCCCAGGGGGCGAGTCATAGGGAGAAAAACCGTACATTACACATATCCATCTTAACAAACAGTCCTTCTGAGGACTAATCCATCTGCAGAGATATCAGGCAGGCAGGGTATATAGGCAGGCAGTATATATAGCAGACTGTAGTGCATATAGCACAAGACGCTCCATTCCATTTCTCTCGGCTGCTGCTGTTAGATATTTCTGGAAATAGGCCCAGGTCTCAGGGGCCAGGAATACTTTTTTTTGCATCTTAATCCTCATTATTTGCTTAAGAATCAATCCAGAGAACACGGTTTTTCTGCGCCATTTGCTTGTTGGCACTGCAGAATACAGCCAGGTCCTTTCTATATTACAGCACTAAAAATCCATCTATCTAAAACTGTGTTTTCTCCATCACACGGATCAAATATACGTTTTCAGAAAATACTGCCATTTCTGGCCTCCATTAAAAAAAAAATTCAGTGCGTCAGCAAAGTTTTTGACACTGGTTTGCTGTTCAAAACAGTTACCTACAGGGCAGGTATTTAAAACTATGTTTTCCCCATTTCACGGATCACCACCACCACCCTGTCTTCCACACGGTCAAGTCTCAGTAACCGTGAGTCTGGACCGCATATTCCTCACCCTGATCCTCTTTCCTCCCACCATGCCGAGTACCCAGAGACAACTGATCCCCCACTTGGACATTCTGAAGAGCTGTTCACTTTTCCATTTATAGATTCGGGCCTCTCACCCGATCCACTTGAAGCGGGGCAAGAAAAGATCGCGTGTAGCGATGCCCAAATATTTGAGCAGCCACGGTCACACGAAGGCGACGGTGGGAAAGTGTCACAAGAGGTGGACAATGATGAGAGACAATTGCCAGAAAGTCAGGAGGAGGACCAGGGTGCTGAAGTGGAAGACGAGGTGGTGGATGATATAGTAACTGACTCAACCTGGCAGAAGGACATGCAAAGCGAGGACAGCAGCACACAAGGGGAGGGAGGCAGAGCACCTCAACAGACTGGAAGAAGCAGCGTGGTGGCTGCAGACAGAAGGCAGGCAACCGTTCCCCGTAACACCAACACGAAGGAAGTTGCCAGTACAACTGTTAGTTTTTCCAGAGTCTGGTTGATTTTTAAAGACTCTGCCGATAACACCAAAAAGGCCATTTGCACCACCTGCCAGGCCAGCATCAGCAGGGGTGGCAAAACGACCAGCCTGACCACCACCAGCATGATCAGGCACATGGCAGCAAAGCACCCGACTTTGTGGGCTGAACCCCAGGGTCCAGGAACAGTGTCTGCGGGTGGAACCATTGCTTCTTCCGCTGTTGTGCATGCAAGCCAATCCCCTGTCCATGGTGCATGCGAAGATGCCTCCTGACCTGCACCTGTCGTTGCACACTCTGAAGTATCAGCATCAGGAAGCACGTCCATGTCCTTGTCCCAGTGCAGCGTTCAATTGTCCATACCCCAGTCCTTGGAACGCAAGTGCAAATATGCAGCCAACGCCCCACAGGCCACACTACTAAATTCTCAAATTTCACGACTGCTTGCACTCGAAATGTTGCCTTTTAGGCTTGTGGAGACGGAAGAATTCTGCAATCTGATAGCAGTGGTCATCCCTCGGTACTCGGTCCCCAGCCGCCACTATTTCTCCCGGTGTGCCATCCCCGCATTACACAAGCACGTGTTTCAAAACATTAGCCATGCTCTCAACAACGCGATTACCGGTAAAGTCCACCTAACCATGGACACGTGGACAAGTGCTTGTGGGCAGGGACGGTTCATCTCGCTGACGGCACACTGGGTTAACATAGTGGAAGCCGGGACCCAGTTGGACCTTGGGATGGAAGACGTCCTCCAGACGCCAAGGATTGCGGGCCCTAGGTCAATCAGGGTTGCCCCCACAGTCTACAGCTCCTGCACCTCATCCTCCTCAGCCTCCTCCGCCTCTTCAGCCTCCATCTCCGAAATGACCACATCAGTCACAAGCTGGAAGCACTGCAGCACTGCCTCGGCCAAGCGGCAACAGGCTGTGCTGAAGCTAATATGCTGAGGTGAAAAACCGCACAATGCTGAAGAGTTGTTGACAGCTCTGAAAGAGCAGGCAGATCTGTGGCTCACACCGCTGAACCTACAGCCAGGCATGGTCGTGTGTGACAATGGACGGAACCTGGTGGCGGCTCTGAGATGAGGCGAGCTAACACACGTACCATGCCTGGCCCATGTGCTTAACCTCGTGGTTCAGCGGTTTCTCAAATCCTACTCGGAGCCGCCGGATCTGCTTGTTAAAGTACGCTGCCTGTGTGCCCATTTTAGAAAGTCAGCTACAGCTTCCGCCGCCTTTGCAGTGTTTCTGCAGCATTTGCAGCTTCCGGCTCACAGACTGGTGTGTGATGTTCCTATGCGTTCGAACTCTACACTGCAGATATTGGGAAGGATTTGTGAGCAGAAGAGGGCAGTTGTTGAGTACCAACATCAACAAGGCCGTCGGTATTCAGTTCAGACTCCACACATAAGACCTCAGGAGTGGACATGGATGTCAGACTTATGTACCATCCTCCAAAACTTTGAGGACTCCACCACGATGGTGAGCGGTGATGACGCCATTATTAGCATCACCATCCCGCTTCTCTGCCTTCTGAAATGCTCTCTGCTCACAATCAAACAGGATGCATTGCAGGCGGAGCAGGATGATATGGAGCAAGGAACCATACAGGGTGATTACATACAGCCAAGTCTCATCTCATTGGAACGTGGATTGGGTGACAATGAGGAAGAGGAGGAGGAGGAGAAAAGACAGGAGCTAGTTTCATGCACTATAGACGGTACTACCTGCACAGCTGTCATACCGTCTGTTCAGCGTGGATGGCCAGAGGACAGAGAGGAGGAGGAGGAGGAGAGCATGGTCAGTCATCCTCTTGGTGAGGACACGGAAATCTTGCCTGTTAGTAGTCTGGCACGCATTGCCGAGTTTATGTTACGCTGCCTTTCCCATGACCCTCACATTCTCAAAATTTTGGGTGACAGTCATTACTGAATGGTGACTCTTCTAGACCCATGCTACAAGGAGAACTTTATATCTCTTATTCCTGAGGCGGACAGGTCTACAAAAATGGGGCTGTACCAGTAGGCCCTTGTTGCCGAACTATTAAAAAAATTCCCATCTGAAAACGCTGGCGGCAGTGGGCACACTTCGTTGGACAACCAAGGAGTACAGGCGAGAGAGACGCAAGTTCAATCAAGCAGAGGCAGGGGAACACTGTCAAAGTTCTGGGAGAGTTTTCTCAGATCCTCCCATCGGACAGGCCCTGAGGCGCGGGGTTAGTCTCACAAGGAGTGCAAAGTTTGGGAAGATGCTGAGGGAGTACCTTGCCGACCGTACCAATGTCCTCTGTGATTCCGCTGTGCCTTATAATTATTGGGTATCCAAGCAGGATACGTGGAATGAACTGGCTCTCTATGCCTTGGAGGTCCTGGCCTGCCCTGCCACCAGCGTTTTATCAAAGTGGGTTTTTAATGCCGCTGGTGGAATTATAACTGATAAGCGCATCCGCCTGTCGACTGAAAATGCTGACTGGCTGACTCTCATAAAAATGAACAAGGGCTGGATTGGGCCAGACTTCTCAACACCACCGAATAATAGCAGCGTAACATAAACTCAAATCCAGTGTCTTTTCTTGGGAGGTGTATTCCCATGCACCTTTTCAGACCCACACATGGGTATACGCTACCTGATTTTGGCTATTTGCTCTTGTCTTCCTCCTTCTCCTCATCCTCCACCACCACATCACCAGGGTGACCGTGGTCCGTGATGCAACACCCACCTAATTTTTTTAAAGGGTGATTATGACGCCTGTAAAAAAAAAAAAATTATACAGTATGTTCATGTATACCGCCCAGGGGTAAATGTTTGTCAGCCAATACACTTAGTGCATGGGCATTACAAGTATAGGAGGCCCGCTCCTTTCTAATGGGAACATTTTTTTATGAGGCCCTCCTCCACGTCTCTTCCAAGGGGCATAGAAGTGCCTCCAAATTTTTGGCAGCCCTTGCATTCACTGCATAGGCCAACCCTATGGGAGATTCTCTCCTTTCTAATGCGAATTTGTCATTACTGTGGCCCTGCTCTGTGTGTCTTTAAATTCTTAGTGGGGTTTTTCCTAAAATTGGTCAGCCGTTGGACTCACTGCACACCCTATAACTGTATAGCAGACTCTCTCCTTTCTAATGGGAACATGTCGTACGTTTTTACTGTGGGCCTGTTCTGTGTGTCTTTATATTCTTTGTGGAGTTTTTCCTAAAATTGGTAGGCCGTTGGACTCACTGCATACCCTATAACTGTATAGCAGACCCTCTGCTTTCTAATGGGAACATGTCGTACCTTGTTACTGTGGCCCTACTCCATGTGTCTTTAAATTCTTAGTTGTGTTTTTACTAAAATTGGTCAGCCGTTGGACTCACTGCATAACCTATAACTGTATAGCAGACTCTCTCCTTTCTAATGTGAACATGTCGTACCTTGTTACTGTGGCCCTGCTCCGTGTGTCTTTAAATTCATAGCGGGGTTTTTACTAAAATTGGTCAGCCGTTGGACTCACTGCATACCCTATAACTGTATAGCATACCCTCTCCTTTCTAATGGGAGCTTGTCGTACCTTGTTCCTGTGGCCCTGCTCTGTGTGTCTTTAAATTCTTAGTGGGGTTTTTCCCAAATTTTTGCAGCCCTTGCAGTCACAACATGGGCATTATCACTATAGGAGACCCGCTCCTTTATAATGGGAACATTTTTTTTTACTGAGACCCTCCTTTATGTCTCTTCAAAGGGGTATTGGGTTGCATCCAAATTTTTGGCAGCCCTTGCAGTCACATGATACGCAATAACAGTATAGGAGACCCACTTGTTAATAATGGGAACAACAAAGCATAGCCGGCTGATGGCTATCTAGCAATAGCTAGGGCCGACTGCTGGCCTTTTAAGAATAGTAACGGCCGTCTGATGTCCCTATAAAAATAGGCTTTATGACGTTCAGAGTCCCTCCATCATAAATAAAACAGGATGTGTCTGATGATGTGTCACACACCACATTGCCAGATAAGGTTGTAAATTGTTAAAATGACATTTCCCGGTGAATGCATTTATCTTAAAAAAAAACGTAAAAAAAACAAAACAATAGGATCTTTCTTTAGTATAATAAACAGCATCACCAATTTAACAACAATGTAATCACATTGTTAAGCTCATGCACCTCCTCCTCCATCTCCGAAATGACCACATCAGTCACAAGCTGACAGCACTGCAGCACTGCCTTGGCCAAGCGGCAGCAGGCTGTGCTGAAGCTAACATGCTTAATGCTTAATTGACAAACCGTCCAGCACTGCAGAGTTGTTGAAAGCTGTAACACAGCAGCCTGATCTGTGGCTCTCACCGCTGAACATACAGCCAGGCATGGTTGTGTGTGACAATGGGTGGTGCCTGGTGACAGACAAATGACAGCCGGGGTAGATACGGTTTCCCTCTCTGCCAGTCCTTTCACCGAGCTACAGAATATGGCTGCGGTGAAATACAACTCCCACTGAGAAGCTGTTTCAGATTGAAAAACATTGTGCCCACCAGAGGATTTTATTCTGAGGGCTAACCTTTCTCCCCCACTCAAGAGCCCCATAGCAGCTGCAAAGTTAGCTCTATCATGAACTCTCCTGAGGTAGAAGCCAGGGCACACCAGAGGATTCTCTGGTGGGACCGTCCAACCCTGCCAAGAAGCAGTCCTGGCTAACAAAAGTGTGTGGAAAGGTTTCCGGACACTCTATGGATGCTTTTTTACTGAGGAGGAAACACATGCAAACACGGGGAGAACATACAAAGTCCTTGCAGATGTTGTCCTTGCTGGGATTTGAACCTTGGATCCCAGCGCTGCAAGTCTTCAGTGCTAACCACTGATCCAATGTGCTGCTGTTCACCCTCTAATATCTAACAGGCTGGAGAAACTTGCACCTACTGCCACTCTATCTTCAGCTCCTTTGTGAGAAAATGTATTTGGGCAGCCACTCAGTCTATCAAATAAAATTCCTGAGAAGGAAATTGAGGATGGCTTCGCTACTGGTACTGGGGTCAGTGCTAATACCATGGCGTCATACCATAGTTTGCTGGAAATATTCCAGGCTGGTAGGAAGCAAGAAAATTCCCACAGAAAAGTACCAGCAGTAATGTTCAGGGACCCGCGCTTGTAGAAGACGGAGACAACAGCGGGAGAAATAATGAGGGCAGGGGACCAAATATGGACACGAGGCATAAGGCATGTGGTTGTGAAAAGATTCCGCCTCCATGAGCCTAAAAGGCCACATTTCAAGTGAAAGCAGCTTTACTGGACTTCCTGTGAGAAATGACATGCAGGGTAGATAGGGTTTCCCTCTATGCCAGTCCTTTCACCGGGCTAAATACAACTGTCAGCAAAAAAAGTTGTGGACTGGCTCCGTACTGTCCCTGGCCACATTCACCTGTCCACGTGTTTGTGGTTAGGCGGTCCTTCCCAGTAAGTGCACTGGGGAGGGCACGGGTAATGTTGTGGGACCTGTGCTTGTGGAAGGCAGAGGCGATACCGGGAAATATAGTGGCGGCTGGGGACCGAGAATGGACGCCGGGCCGCCACCGGCATGAGGTTGTGAAAAGCTTCTGCCTCCACGAGCTTAAAAGGCCATATTTCAAGTGCAAAAAGCTGCCCAGAAATCTTTCAGTTTAGTGTTGCGGCCTGTGGGTGGGTGGCTGGCTGGCTGCATACTTACACTTGCATTCCAAGTAACAGAAAACTAAGCAGATGGTGGCCTCTATCATCATCATGGCCTCACCTCGGCACTATGGACTTTCCTGAAGGAGAAGCCAGGGCCTACCGGAGGAGTCGCCGGTTCTCCGGTGGGCCTGTCCAACCCTGCCGAAAAGCTGCCCTGGCTAAGAAAAGTGTGGGGGAAGGTTCCCGGTCACGCTATGGCTGCTTTTTTAATGTGGATCGGCCATGCTTATGCATGTTATTTCTCAAACCGCATTACAGATCAGGCCATTGTCCAACTCTGTATTCAAGAAATTAAATGCGCAAAGAAAGATGTGTGTGTGTCAAAGCACCACCGACAAGGGCGAGTTGATGTTGGACGGGCTGCCATTGCTTGTGCAACAAGCTCAATTACAGGACTTCCTGTGAGAAATGACATGCAGGGTAGATAGGGTTTCCCTCTATGCCAGTCCATTCACCGAGCTAAATACAACTGTCAGCAAAAAAGTTGTGGACTGGCTCTGTTCCGTCCCTGGCCACATTCACCTGTCCACGTGTTTGTGGTTAGGCAGTTCTTCCCAGTAACTGCACTGGGGAGTGGACGGGTAATGTTTTGGGACCTGTGCTTGTGGAAGGCGGAGGCGATACCGGGAAATATAGTGGCGGCTGGGGACCGAGTACGGACAACCGGCTGCCACCGGCTTGAGGTTATGAAAAGCTTCTGCCTCCACGAGCCTAAAAGGCCACACTTTGAGTGCAAGCAGCTGTCAAAAATTTGGCAGTATAGTATTGCAGCCTGTGGGTGGCTGGCTGCCTGCATACTTGCGCTTGCATTCCAAAGAATGGGTTAGGGACAACTGAACGCTGCAGTGGGACAAGGACATGGATGGTGATTGTTGCAAGTCTGCAACAACAGGTTCATGGCGGGAGGCATCTTCGCATGTGGCAAGGATCACTTATGATGGGCACACTTTTAGGCAGTGACCTGGGAGTCAGAGATGCTTCCAGAGGTCTTCCCCATGCTGTTCCCATGACTTTTCAGCATGTGTCTGATGATAAGTCGCACACCACATGGCCAGATAAGGTTGTAAAATGTTAAAATGAAATTTCCTGGTGAATTCATTTGGCTTGGTTGAAAACAATGCAAAAGTGCAAAAACGCATCAAAAACGCTACGAGTGAACATAGCCCAAGGTGTGGAGGAGTATTTTTGTTTTTGGTTATTTATTTTGCTTTATATACATTGTACATGTCATGGAAAGGATGGTCCTTAACATATTTCCCAGGAAAATCCATTTTGGTTTCGTTTTGGTGTGTTTTATCGTGAGTCCGTAAAAGTGGCGTAATACCTCTGACCACGTTGTTTACAGCAGTGACCTGGGAGTCAGAAATGCTTCCAGGGGTCTTCCCCATGCTGTCCCCATGTCATTTGAGCACTGTTCCCATCGATTTGGACAATTTTTAGACCCTCTGCAGACCGCCGGGGAGAGCCGCCTGAAAAATGCTCGAGTTTCCCATAGACTTACATTGGGCTCGTTGCTCGGGTCGAGCACCCGAGTATTCCAATTTGCTCGACCCAAGCATTTTAGTGCTCGCTCATCACTACTTGTCACCTATAACTTAGATAAGACCGGAACAAATGATGAATACATATTACTTATGTAAAGTAGGTTAATCCTATGTGTTGAATATGGTTTTCTATATGTAATGTGCACATTTAAGAGGTTATCCAGGCTTAGGCCTCAGATCTGCAGTCACTTTATGTGTCTGCAGACTTTTGAATCCCCACAGCGAGCACACTGTGTGCTGTCAGGATTCTCAAGTGCTGGCGGCGTGAGTGGGCAGGTGTATGACATGTGCAGACTACAGTCATGGCCAAAAGTTTTGAGAAAGACACCAAAATTATATTTTCACATGATCTTCTGGCCTCTGGTTTTTATTAGTGTTTGTCTGATGTTTATATCACATACAGAAATATAATTGCAATCATATTATGAGTACCAATAGGTTATATTGACAGTTAGAATGAGTTAATGCAGCAAGTCAATATTTGCAGTGTTGCCCCTTCTTCTTGAAGACCTCTGTAATTCTCCCTGGCATGCTCTCAATCAACTTTTGGACCAAATCCTGACTGATAGCAGTCCATTCTTGCATAATCAATGCTTGCATTTTGCCAGAATTTGTTGGTTTTTGTTTGACCACCCATCTCTTGATCATTGACCACAAGTTCTCAATGGGATTAAGATCTGGGGTGTTTCCAGGCCATGGACCCAAAATCTCTATGTTTTGTTCCATGAGCCATTTTGTAATCACCTTTGCTTTATGGCAAGGTGCTCCATCATGCTGGAAAAGGCTTTTTTGGGCGCCAAACTGCTCTTGGACGGTTGGGAGAAGTTGCTCTTGGAGGACATTCTGGTACCATTCTTTATTCATGGCTGTGTTTTTAGGCAAGACTGTGAGTGAGCCGATTCCCTTGGCTGAGAAGCAACCCCACACATGAATGGTTTCAGGATGCTTTACAGTTGGCATGAGACAAGACTGGTTGTAGCGCTCACCACTTCTTCTCCGAATAAGCTGTTTTCCAGATGTCCCAAACAATCGAAAAGGGGATTCATCAGAGAAAATGACTTTGCCCCAGTCCTCAGCAGTCCACTCCCTGTACCTTTTGCAGAATATCAGTTGGTCCCTGATGTTTTTTCTGGAGAGAAGTGGCTTCTTTGCTGCTCTCCTTGAAACCAGCCCTTGCTCAAAGAGTCTCCGCCTCACAGTGCATGCAGAAGCACTCACACCAGCCTGCTGCCATTCCTGAGCAAGCTCGGCACTGCTGGTAGTCCGATCCCGCAGCTGAAACAGTTTTAAGATACGGTCCTGGCGCCTGCTGGTCTTTCTTGGGCGCCCTGGAGCCTTTTTGACAACAATGGAAGCTCTCTCCTTGAAGTTCTTGATGATGCGATAGATTGTTGACTGAGGTGCAATCTTTGTAGCTGCGATACTCTTCCCTGTTAGGCCATTTTTGTGCAGTGCAATGATGGCTGCACGTGTTTCTTTAGAGATAACCATGGTTAACTGAAGAGAAACAATGATACCAAGAACCAGCCTCCTTTTAAAGTGTCCAGTAATGTCATTCTTACATAATCATGACTGATTGATCGCCAGCCCTGTCCTCATCAACACCCACACCTGTGTTAATGGATCAATCACTAAAACGATGTTAGCTGCTCCTTTTAAGGCAGGACTGCAATGATGTTTATTAAATGGAAAGAGGGAGGCATATCTAAAGAAGATTATAATGCAGTCTGCAGATCCTGTAGGGCACGTATCAGGATAGCTAAAGCTGACAATGAATTAAGGCTTGCAAGAGATGTCAAAAGCAATAAAAAAGGATTTTGGGGGTATGTCAAAAGTAAAAGAAAAGTCAAAGATGCTATAGGATTTTTACAGGATGAAAATGGAGAAATGGTAAGAGAGGATGTTGAGAAGGCCGAACTTTTTAATTCCTATTTTGCATCTGTTTTCTCTCAGAAAAAAAAGTAACATCAACTGATCTTCACTGTCCTTTTAAAGGAATAGAGGAATCCAAGTTATCTGTAAACAGAAAGATTGTGAGAGAATATTTAGCTAACATAAATGAGTTCAAGTCTCCAGGTCCAGATGAATTACACCCCAGAGTACTGAAGGAGATCGTAGAAGAAATTTTAGAACCACTCTCCATAATCTTTGAAAATTCTTGGAGAACAGGAGAAGTCCCAGAAGACTGGAGAAGAGCAAATGTTGTTCCTATCTTCAAAAAGGGGAAGAAGGTGGACCCAGGGAACTATAGGCCGGTGAGTCTGACTTCTATACCAGGAAAGATCTTTGAACAAATTATTAAACAACATGTATGTAAGTACATGGATAAGAATGAAGTGATTAACCAGAGTCAGCATGGGTTTGTAACTAACAAGTCATGTCAGACTAACTTAATTTCCTTCTATGACAGAATCACTGACTGGGTGGATCAGGGAAATGCTGTAGATATAGTATATCTTGACTTCAGCAAAGCATTTGACAAAGTATCTCACACCATCCTTATTGAAAAAATGACCAAGTATGCAATGGACCAGGCAACTGTTAGGTGGATTCATAACTGGCTTAGTGATCGGACTCAAAGGGTGGTTGTAAATGGTTTCACATCCAGCTGGATGAATGTCTCAAGTGGGGTACCGCAGGGCTCCGTCCTGGGACCTGTATTGTTCAACATCTTTATCAATGATTTAGATGAAGGAATTGAGGGTAAACTGATTAAATTTGCTGATGACACAAAGCTAGGAGGGATAGCTAATACTAGAGAAGAGAGAGAGAGGATTCAAAAAGACCTAAATAAACTGGAGCAGTGGGCAGCAACCAACAGAGTGGTTTTTAACAGGGAAAAATGCAAAGTACTACATCTGGGCAATAAAAATGAAAAAAGCATATACAGAATGGGAGGAATAGAGCTAAGCAACAGTACATGTGAAAAAGACTTATGTATACTAATAGATCATAGACTGAACATGAGTCAACAGTGTGATACAGCAGCAAAAAAGGCAAATACAATTCTGGGATGTATTAACAGAAGCATACAGTCTAGATCGCGTGAAGTCATTATCGGTCTTTACTCCTCTTTGGTCAGACCTCATCTGGAATACTGTGTACAGTTTTGGGCACCACATTTTAAAAAAGACATAGACAAACTGGAGCAAGTTCAGAGAAGAGCGACCAGAATGGTGACTGGTCTGCAAACCATGTCCTATGAGGAACGGTTGCAGGATTTGGGAATGTTTAGCTTGCAAAAGAGAAGACTGAGAGGAGACTTAATAGCTGTCTACAAATATGTCAAGGGCTGTCACATTGTAGAAGGATCATCTTTATTCTCATTTGCACAAGGAAAGACTAGAAGCAATGGGATGAAACTAAATGGGAGGAGACACAGATTAGATATTAGAAAAAACTTTTTGACAGTTAGGGTGATTAATGAGTGGAACAGGCTGCCACGAGAGGTGGTGAGTTCCCCTTCAATGGACGTCTTCAAACAGAGGCTGGACAGACATCTGTCTGAGATGATTTAGTGAATCCTGCTTTGAGCAGGGGGTTGGACCAGATGACCCAGGAGGTCCCTTCCAACTCTACCATTCTATGATTCTATGTTGAAATGTGTTTTGGGGGTTAAAGTTCATTTTCTGGGCAAATATTGACTTTGCAAGTACAGTAGTTGCTGTTAAGCTGATCACTCTTTGACATTCAGGAGTATATGCAAATTGCCATTACAAAAAATGAAGCAGTAAACTTTGGAAAAATTACTATTTGTCTCATTCTCAATACTTTTGGCCATGACTGTAGACGTGCGCGGCCTCACTCAATACAAGTGAACAGAGTGAGGCTGGATACATCTAGTCAGAATGTGGCTGGAAGTATGCAAATCACATTCCTGGTGCTGACACCACAGAATCCTGACAGCACACACTATGAACTATGAACCACAAGCCTGGATAATCCTTTTAAGGAAAAGAATCTCCAAAGCTTTATCCTGGCAATGACTTATGCCACCAGGATCCTCGTCCCAGAGAGTTAGTCTACTTTTTTTTGCCTTTCTGCTCCTTGTCATCTCTTTTGGAGAAGAAGATATGGATGGCCTTTATTTCTGCTCCTCCTTTACTTGTGCAAAGAGAGACTTTGCCGGTTTAGGTGACCCATGTAAAAAAGGCAGTGGCATATCCATAGGAAGAACATAGGTGACTGTTGCAACTGTAAGGTACCCAAACGAGGTAGTCGTGGGTGAGCTGTAGCCCATGCTCGCTTTGTGTATGGCTGCACCAGGGCCACAGCATACCAGCCCAGTAGAAATTCACACTTCATGAAGTCTATGATCTCTCCCAGGCACAGGCTGTGGAGTTGGGAGGACAGGTACTTCCGCTTGATAACATCGAGGCTGACATAGACCTCATCTCCAGTCCATTCCTCTTCCAGAAATCCATACCCCTCCTTTAGGTAAAACTCCACCACGCGCCCACCGGTCTGGGACTCCTCCACCGACACACGTCGGGCAGTACTGGATCCCTCTAGCCATCCTCTCAGAAAAGTGTTGGTCCATTTCCTGTGTTCTAGCAGAGTCGTTGGGGGTGGATGCTCAGCCTGCCACTTCGGCTGATAACCCAGGTGGGGGGTATTCATGAGGTCTCTCTCTATTCCCCACCAGTCGATATCATGGGCCGTCCTCTTAGTTACCCTTGCCGTCGTTTCGCTGCCTTCTGTCCCCGCCATGCTCGTCGCATCTCCAGGGATTGCATCCACTCACCTTGGAATCGGGACCAGCCATGGTGGAAAATGTTTGTCAACCTCTTCCGGCTGCGCTGCTGCTGTGCCGCCTCCGCTGGGGTTTCTCCTCCCTCAGCCAAGGGGGTATCGCTGCCCGGCATCCAGCTCCAGAACCTCCCCCCGAGCTCGTGCACCAAAAGATCCATATCTGGCTGTGGCACAGTCATCCACTGCACAGTGACCAGTGGTAGAGTTGGCGGTCCATGGGCAGCGCCCGTTGCCCGTCGCCTAGTAACCTCCGGCTGCGGCCCCAGGGGTGACGATCTCCTGCATCTCTTCCCCGTTACTCACCTCCATCAGGCATTCTGCCTCACTGCATGCAATCCTTGCTAGAAACCAGCTGCCAAACACCTCACTTCTCAGTTGCAGAACAGAGAATGGTGCCAGTCGCTTACCAGTGACGCTCTTCCTGCGCACCCAACTCCACCTCTTTCTGGACCGATCTCCTGACGCGACCGCCTTGACACACTAAACTCTCAGTGGCTCCGCCTTCAGCTGCGCCTCCTTCCCTGGCATGCTGGCACTCACTGGGCTGGGCTTTACTCTGCGCCGCATTCTCTTCATCAACATACCTCCTATTCTGGGATGGACCTTGGCTGCTGGGCCTATCCTTCTTCGGGCCTGAACTTGTGGGGACTGGACACATTTTCACACTCTCGGACACCATCCACACCCATGGTAGGCAGTTTGTTTCCTCTTTTTCACTGCCACTGTCGCCATTTTGGAATCCATGCTTCGAGCCGCCATCTTGGGCCGCATGTCTTCCAGCACTCTTCTATCTGTACTATAGGTCGGCTCTTCCCTGTTTTCTTTGTGCGAGGAGCACACTTCCTGCCAACTACGCCAAATGTAAGGTGCCAAATGAGGCAGTCATGGGTGAGCTGTAGCCCATGCTCACTTTGGCACCCTACAGACAAAGGGTGTCCTCTTTCTGGTGTGCTGCTGTGTATGTGGTGTTTCCCACTTACTTCTGGCCAGCCGGCCTCTTCTGACTTCAGGCATTCCTCTTCTGGAACCAGGGCATCAATCAATTCAGAGGACACAGAGTTCATAAAAACAACCAGAACTTTACTTGGAAACTGACAGTATTTACAGGCAGGTATAAAGTATAAGGTTGTCATCTTTCCCACAGTTACTGGATACAACTTAAGCCCTGATTCCCGATCTAGGTGAAGTATCTCTGTTGCTTTCTTCTCTAGCCCTAGAGACTCTTCCTCACCAATGACAGTATATCTGGAGCCCAATTCACTCCACCTCCTAGAGCTTGAGTCCTGACTTCTTCTGCGGTTCGCAGACAGAATGTGCCCCCAGGCCCCCCATGAGTTTCTCGAGGTTCCCAGGCCAGCTAAAGGGACTCTTGTGGAGGGATTGTATTGCGATCCACTCTCCGGAATACTAGGCCCACGTCTACCCTAGCAGCCCTTACAAAGCCTGTTGATTTCTGCAGTACTGTACACTACTGATTGTCTCACTTCTTACACTTTACACTAGCACTCAGTTCTCTCTCCCTCTACTGGGCTGGCGGTTACAGTTAATCCTACCTAGAAAAACTGCAACCCCAGAGGGTTCTAACTTCAGGAACGTGCTTTTAACTCATTTTGGTATCAGGGGCAGACTATCACTTCCACCACTACTACACAACCCAGACCAAATGTTCTTCTGCTACATAAGAAGACATTATTCTCTTTTAATGTGGCAGACTCTGGCTGGCTCTGTTACAGCTTTTGCATAGCAGTCCTAAAGCTTTAAAGAATTTTCCTCTCTTAAAAACATTTCTCAGCTATCCACAGAATAAGTGAAAAATGTACAATCATTGAGGAGCCATATGCTAGGACAACCACAACACGGGTTCCAAAGTCCCCTATGTGAATTGAATGCCTCCCATTGTGTCATTTAATTCTATGGGACCAATGGAAAAAGCCATTCGATCTAACTCATAGAAATAAATGGAGTGGTGGTCAAACATGTGGATCATTCTCCATTCACACAGGGGACTTTGGACCATCGATTAAAGAAATAAATGTTAAAAAAATATATTTTTGAAAAATTAACTTTTTGTAGCTGGAACATTTATTTCTTTAATCCATTGCTTAACTACGTGAGGATCAGGACAGAGTTCCGTGCATCACTCTGGAAAATTGGTGAGCTGACAACTCTCTTTTTCCTAACGACTTTAGACCATCATTCTAAGGATCACGGGATTGGTCGGACACCCACTAACTAATGTTTATCACTTATTTTATAAATATATTTACTCTTTACGTTACACCTCTGGTGTATACTGTATATAATGAATGTACTAAAGTTCCTCCTCCTTGCCAAATCCTTGGTAGGAAAGGAAGATAAGTGAGTTTTTTGTGGTTATTTTTTCAGTTCTAATAAGAGAGCCCTATGTAGGTTATGCATTACATTAAGCATATGTACCCAACAAAAAGAGAGAGGGAAAAGACGCTCAGAGAGTAAATATGTCTGGAGAGAATGGACAATATACTGGTCAAAAAAGACTCATTTTAAGGCCACGTTCACACGTTCAGTATTTGGTCAATATTTTACATCAGTATTTGTAAGCCAAAACCAGGAGTGGGTGATAAATACAGAAGTGGTGACGTGTTTCTATTATACTTTTCCTCTGATTGTTCCACTCCTGGTTTTGACTTACAAATACTGATGAAAAATACTGAACAAATACTGAATGTGTGAACGTGGCCTAAACAGCTGTGCTGTGGGCACAACTCTAGTGAAGGCATATCAGAAATACAAAACCAGAGGAAAGCGCTGCAGTATCCCAGTCGGGGATGCCAAACCCCTATGTGATATGAATGGGACTTCTGTATGGTAAAGGACACTTTGTTCATCGCAGATTACCGGATGGAGATGTAGATAATGAATAAAAGCTCTTTAGTAAGGTATCATCAGGTACAGGTACAACACGTTTAGAGACTCTTGGCCTTCTTTCTCAAGTAGCAAATTACCTATCAAATATTTGCAGGTGTGGCACAAAATTGTGTGACATTTATAACACTGGTGTCCTGTCCTCTTATGGGCCCTTGAATCACTCTAAGCAACCATTGCATTTAGCCTCCTTTGAGAGGAAGATTACTTGAACTTTAGCGCCACCTATTGGATGTAACAATCATAAAAAAAGTCAGTATTGACTCTTAATGAGCCTTGCCACATGAATTAGGATAATAAGCCAAACAAGATGCTCAATTTGCAGATATATGTTTCGGAGTGCTTGCCACTCATCAGTGCAAAGCAGAAGATCTGATTTAGCTCAGTGAGAGGACCCTGGCAAAGGGGAACATTTAATTTAGGCAAAGAGACTGGCTATAACTGCTACCCACTGAGTTTTACCAGTGGAAGACTCTTCAGGACACGCTGATATTCATTGTCCTGATGCATCTTTCTTTGGTCTCTTTTGGATCTTTTTTTTTTGTAGTTTTTGTCTATTTTTTTTCACCATTTTGATATAAACTATTCAGCAACATGATCAGGTGACATCTTTTAACTGTTTCCTGGCTATCAAAGCCTAAGGTGATTAAGAAAAGCTCAAAAAGACTGTACTTATGCACAGCCAGTTGTTTTGTCATGGCAGTGCATATGCTCTTTTTTTTTTTGCATTTTATACAGAACTTTTTTCAGTTTTCAGACAGAATGAGCCTGAAAAAAAAATATTGTGTGCTCATACCCTTAATGAAAAAAGCTTCAAGATTGGTATTACATTAGATATAAGGATAAATCCTCCGGATATTTCTTTCTACTTCTGCTTTGTTTAACGTTGTGTATTTATGTCCCTCCTCGGTGTGAACACTATGATATTGTAACTCTTGAAGTGATAAAACTATTCCCTGTAGTCTTAGCCTTTGCTTTATATTCGCTATCCCTATTCTCATGCTTGGGATATTTTTGCCATGACACTATTTGCCAAACCAGAAGCTACACTTACGAGAACGGAGAATGACTTTAACAACTTATTCCCCCAATTCTTGTCTTATTGCCAGTACTTCTTCCTTCCTTCTTAAATCAAAGTCCTTTCCTACAGTCTTAAATCATCTCTTGACATTTAGACAAAAGAAAAAAATACAAAAGTCTATCAAATACATGGGTATTTTAGTCACGTAAAAGGGCAACACAGTAGCGTTGCAGCGCTGCGGTTCTGGGTTTAAATCCCACCAGGAACAACATCTGCACGGAGCTTGTATGATCTCGCCGTGTTTGCAGGGGTTTATTCCCTGTACTGTGGTTTCCTCCTACACTTCAAAGACATACTGATAGGGAATTTACATTGTGAGCCCCAATGGGGGACAGTGATGAAGGTGTTCGTAATATGATTGCTATATTGCTATAGATGCAAGCAAACTGGAGAATAGAAGAACAGTTAGAATTTTTCTCGATATTGCTAGTGAAAGGGGTTGTCTACCCTAACCCAACCTAATCCTATATGTCTTGCTAGAGCACTTTGATATGAGAGGACTTCTTAAAAGCCCAGAAATTGATTGCAGAAGGGTCTCACTGATTTTGCTATTAAAGAAGTTTTTCACTTTCAGGAAAGTGCACCCCAAATGCTGTATAAGTCTCAAAATAACAAACAGAGCAGATACTTACCCGGGTCTTTGTATTTTGGCTGAAGCAGTGACGTCACTTTGACAGCGTGCATTACCATTGTAGCCAATAACTGAGCTCAGCTCTCATGCCGAGTTAGACTGCTGAAGTTATTGAGTTCAGTGATTGGCTGCAGTGTTGATGCGTCCTGTCAATGTGACATTACCGTTGCAGCCCCAAACTGTGCGAATCGAGATTCTGACACTGTACCTGGGAAAGGTGAGTACCTCCTCTATTTATTATTTTAAGTATTTTACAGAGTTTTGGGTCAACTTTCCAGAGGATGGAAAACTCCTTTAGGTTAAGGCAGAATTAAGCGGACATTGCTCTTTGAGAGCCATATTGGTTGTCATTTAGATAAAACTGTCTTAAAGCATTTGTCCCATGAACAAAGTACATTTTAATCAATAGATCTTGGAATAATATTAAGTTCCTCAATTGGATGTGTAAAATAAAAATGTTCCTCTGCTAAGATAATTTTATAAATGTGCCCCTGCTATACAATGTTATTTGCTGTGTTCGACCATTTAGAGTTGCTACAATTCATAGTTGGCGCATATCACAGCTTTTGTCCTGGAGATGAAGCATAAGTCACTTATGATAAGTGAGTATACAGAAGCTGCTTGTGTGAGGGAACATATTTCCCTACCTGCCTGTTTTATCACAGGAGCAAGTGTTTCTGCCACATCACAAGTCTTGTGAGCTTATCATAAATCAAGTCAGTGACATATAAGCTCAGCAGCTTCTTGAGCTCCTACATCACTGCCTTGATTTATGATCAGCTCAGAAGGCTGGAGATGCAGAAGAGGTAGACATGGTGGAGACTGTGATAAAACAGGCATCAGTGGGCGTCTCAGGACCTGGAACCCCACCAATCTGTTGTTAATTATAAGGGCACAAAAATATGAAAAACACCTTATAAATGTTTAGTTACTCTTTAAATCATGTAGGTAAAGTAACCAAGTTCATTGAATAGTTGTAACCTTATCCTGCATAAAGCTCAGAGATGTTGGAAAATCTGAGATTACAACCCAGCTATTTTTTATTAAACGAAGTCGTGTTCATGGACCCCTTCTAAATCAAGTTTTTACTGTCCCATAAAAGCAGCATATAAGCATCTGCACAATTTAAAAAGATACACCTGAATACTATGGACACAAAAGCTATTCCTGGTCTTCCAGTTAACCACCAATTACTTCATATCCAACCATATCTAATGATAGCCTGCTGTATAAATACTATATGCAAGTACGGTACATTAATTAGTGATAAAGCCTCAGTGTAGTTGTTATTTCTGCATCTGCTACAGCGACACTACTGCCGGATTCACACCAAAAATATATCCTCATTTTTTTGCACATTTGTAAAGCTGTGTGTTCTTTCTAATTAAAAGTGCTATATTTGCTATATATTTTAGTATATTCAAAAGCTGCCAATGAGCCGTGATTGCATGTGACAAACATATTATAATTTCCACATTTGCACTTTAGCTGTCATTAAATATCAGTAACTTCAGGAAGATGCTTAACTTCCCATAATTTACACTCTATAATTATCCTTGGAAAAACAGATATTTTTTTGTGTTATATTCTTAGTGATTTGAGAAAACGTATAGACTGTGTATTTAACTATATACGTTACACAATTCTATAGTGTCCTGCCTCCACCTTTACTGTCATATCAGATTGGTCATTCATAATCCTTTGTGGGCAAGTCAAGTTCTTCTACACCAGGGATGCCAACCTCAAACACTCAGAGGGCCAAGATGAAAAACTTAGACAAAGTTGCAGGCCAAACAGCATACAGTATAATGGAACTCAACAAAGACCTCCATAAAGAATAATGGGCCCCACATAGTCTTCCATACAGAATAATGGGCCCCACATAGTCCTCCATATAGAATAATGGCACCCCATAGTCCTCCATACAGCATAATGGGAACCACATAGTCCTCCATACAGTATAATGAGCACCACATAGTCCTCCATACAGAATAATAGACCCCACATAGTCCTCCATACAGAATAATGGGCCCCACATAGTCCTCCATACAGAATAATAGGCCCCACATAGTCCTACATACAGAATAATGACCTCACATAGTGCTCCATACTGAATAATGGGCCCCACATAGTCCTCCATACAGAACAATGGACCCCACATAGTCCTCCATACAGAATAATGGGCTCCACATAGTTCTCCATATAGAATAATGGGCCCCACATAGTCCTCCATATAGAATAATGGCCCCACATAGTCCTCCATACAGAATAATGGGCACCACATAGTCCTCTATACAGAATAATGGGCACCACATAGTCCTCCATACAGTATAATGAGCACCACATAGTCCTCCATACAGAATAATGGGTCCCACATAGTCCTCCATACAGAATAATGGACCCCACATAGTCCTCCATACAGAATAATGGGCCCCACATAGTCATCCATACAGAATAATGGGCCCCACATAGTCCTCCATACAGTATAATGAGCACCACATAGTCCTCCATACAGTATAATGAGCACCACATAGTCCTCCATACAGAATAATGGGCCCCACATACTCCTCCATACAGAATAATGGACCCCACATAGTCCTCCATACAGAATAATGGCCCCACATAGTCCTCCATGTAGAATAATGGCCCCACATAGTCCTCCATACAGAGTAATGGGCACCACATAGTCCTCCATACAGTATAATGAGCACCACATAGTCCTCCATACAGAATAATGAGCACCACATAGTCCTCCATACAGAATTATGGACCCCACATAGTCCTCCATACAGTATAATGGGCCCCACATAGTCCTCCATACAGTATAATGGGCCCCACATAGTCCTCCATACAGAATAATGGACCCCACATAGTGCTCCATACAGAATAATGAGCACCACATAGTCATCCATACAGAATAATGGGCCCCACATAGTCCTCCATACAGAATAATGGACCCCACATAGTGCTCCATACAGAATAATGGGCCCCACATAGTCTTCCATACAGAATAATGGGCCCCACATAGTCCTCCATATAGAATAATGGCACCCCATAGTCCTCCATACAGCATAATGGGAACCACATAATCCTCCATACAGTATAATGAGCACCACATAGTCCTCCATACAGAATAATGGGCCCCACATAGTCCTCCATACAGAATAATGGACCCCACATAGTCCTCCATACAGAATAATGGGCCCCACATAGTCCTCCATGTAGAATAATGGCCCCACATAGTCCTCCATACAGAGTAATGGGCACCACATAGTCCTCCATACAGAGTAATGGGCACCACATAGTCCTCCATACAGTATAATGAGCACCACATAGTCCTCCATACAGAATAATGAGCACCACATAGTCCTCCATACAGAATTATGGACCCCACATAGTCCTCCATACAGTATAATGGGCCCCACATAGTCCACCATACAGAATAATGGACCCCACATAGTGCTCCATACAGAATAATGAGCACCACATAGTCATCCATACAGAATAATGGGCCCCACATAGTCCTCCATACAGAATAATGGGCCCCACATAGTTCTCCATACAGTTTAATGAGCACCACATAGTCCTCCATACAGAATAATGGGCACCACATAGTCCTCCATACAGAATAATGGGCACCACATAGTCCTCCATACAGAATAATGAGCACCACATAATCATCCATACAGAATAATGGGCTCCACATAGTCCTCCATACAGAGTAATGGACTCCACATAGTCCTCCATACAGGATAATGGGCCCCACATAATCCTCCATACAGAATAATGGCCCCACATAGGGGTGGTGGTTCTGGTGTCGTAAGTCAAAAAAAACCACCCTGCGGGCCAGATTTGGCCCAAGGGCCAGAATTTGACATATATGCCCTACACCAATCTTAGCAGTTTTAAAGTGGTGCCCACGCAAGCGCGACACTCTGCATTTACTATTAAAGGGGTTATCCAATACTATTTTGTTTTTACTATGGGCCTTAAAACCAGCAGGCCAGTAGTTGCCAACTACTTGTCTACTCTGCCCAGCACAGATCTTTGCCGGCACTGAGCAGTCACAGACCGTTCCTGCTGGCGATTCTGCGACTTCTGTTGACGTCATGTTGACAGAGAATCTTCTTCTGCTCTGCTCTGTTGACGTGGCGTGACTATCGACTTCATGCTGATTGCCAGTCGACTCTCCGCTGCATAACTGCGGGAAGCCAGTTGTGAATGAGCAAGGTGGCAGCAGTCACGCCACATCAACAGAGCAGCCTTGAAGAGGAAGAGTTGCTCTGTTTAGGTGGAGCAGCAGACGAGAGTAGGAGCAGTCAGTAACTGCTCTGAGCCGGTGCCAGATATATTAGGCAGGTAATTAGGACCTACTTGCCTGCCTCTTTTTTGGTTAGTAAAAAAAATAATATAGTTATGGATAACCCCTATAAAGCGAGCTGTAAAAACGGCTCAACAAGTTGTCCTTGGCTGTTTTTGACAGTCCTATAAAGAATGAATCCAGTGAGCCAAGCATGCGCAACTACCTCTCCACTGACAGAAGTTGAAAGGTAAGGGTCACAGAACCCCATTCTGGATGTTTGACCCTTAAGCAAATTTGGTATATTTATAGTACACTTTACAAAATGGGAATAATCCTTCAATGAAACTAAGGGACAAAAACTATGAAACAAAGACCCAGACCGGTATCCCTGTCTTATTCTGGTAACCAGACAGAAGTTTTTTGGGGGATATATAGCAAGTGCTTAACAACAACAGTTATTTTCTAGTGTTGAGCGAGCATGCTCGACACTGCTCGTTACTTGCCCGAGCATCTCACTACTCGGGATGTTCGGCGAGCACTGAGCATTTCCGGGGTACTCGGGCGGGAGCTCGGGTCTCCGCCCTGCACGTTTAGCGCTCTTTACAGAGCCAATGAACATGCAGGGATTGCCAGCTAGTCACTGTAATGCCGCAGCCATGTTGTTTGTGGGCATTACAGTGATTGGCTGGCCGCACAGCGTCACCTCGAGTATTTAAAACCGGGTGCCGCCATCTTGGACACAGTCGCTCCAGATCAGCCAGTGTAGGGTCAGTGCTGATGAGTTGCGGAGAGATTTATACTCCGAAATAGTTAGTGTAGGGTCTCTAAAGCCTGCAAAATCAAACAAACAGTCCTTCTCGGGACTAATATCCATCCCAGATATCAGGCAGGCAGGCTGTATAGGACACGCAGTGGTTATACCAGCAAACGCTGCATTATAGTCCTGTGTGCTCCTGTTGGTCAATTTGCTAGACTTATCCCCCGGTCTCAGGGGCCAGGAAAAATCCTTTTTTTTTTTCATCTAAATCCTTTTTTTTTTTTTTTTCCTCAGTCAGACTGTACAAATACGCGTCTTATTAACCTTTTGGTACTTCACCCCCCCCCAAAAAAAAAAAATTGAGTGTGTCTGTGACTGTTCAGACACCAATATACCTGTTTAAAAGAATCTGGTGTAGACCAGAAAAATAAAACTGTGGTTTTGCAGTTCCACGGGTCAAATCTCTGTATTATCCTGCTTTTGGCATTTTTTGCCATAAAAAAACTGTAATAGTGTCTCCCTGACTGGTCAGACACCAATATATCTGTTTAAAAGATTCTGGTGTACGCCACATAACTATAACTGTGGTTTTGCAGTTCCACGGGTCAAATCTCTGTATTATCCTGCTTTTGGCATTTTTTGACGTAAAAAAAAACTGCAATAGTGTCTCCCTGACAGGTCAGACACCAATATATCTGTTTAAAAGATTCTGGCATACGCCACATAACTATAACTGTGGTTTTGCAGTTCCACGGGTCAAATCTCTGTATTATCCTGCTTTTGGCATTTTTTGCCGTAAAAAAAAACGGTAACAGTGTCTCCCTGACTAGTCAGACACCAATATATCTGTTTAAAAGATTCTGGTGTAGGCCAGAGAAATAGAACTGTGGTTTTGCAGTTCCATGGGTCAAATCTCTGTATTATCCTGCTTTTGGCATTTTTTGCCGTAAAAAAAAACTGTAATAGTGTCTCCCTGACTGGTCAGACACCAATATATCTGTTTAAAAGAGTCTGGTGTAGGCCAGAGAAATAGAACTGTGGTTTTGCAGTTTCAAGGGTCAAATCACTGTATTATTGTGCTTTTGGCATTTTTTGCAGTAAAAAAACTGCAATAGTGTCTCCCTGACTGGTCAGACACCAATATATCTGTTTAAAAGAGTCTGGTGTAGGCCAGAGAAATAGAACTGTGGTTTTGCAGTTCCACAGGTCAAATCTCTGTATTATCCTGCTTTTGGCATTTTTTGCCGTAAAAAAAAAACTGTAATAGTGTCTCCCTGACTGGTCAGACACCAATATATCTGTTTAAAAGATTCTGGTGTAGGCCAGAGAAATAGAACTGTGGTTTTGCAGTTCCACGGGTCAAATCTCTGTATTATCCTGCTTTTGGCATTTTTTGCCATAAAAAAAACTGTAATAGTGTCTCCCTGACTGGTCAGACACCAATATATCTGTTTAAAAGATTCTGGTGTAGGCCAGAGAAATAGAACTGTGGTTTTGCAGTTCCACGGGTCAAATCTCTGTATTATCCTGCTTTTGGCATTTTTTGCCATAAAAAAAACTGTAATAGTGTCTCCCTGACTGGTCAGACACCAATATATCTGTTTAAAAGAGTCTGGTGTAGGCCAGAGAAATAGAACTGTGGTTTTGCAGTTCCAAGGGTCAAATCACTGTATTATTGTGCTTTTGGCATTTTTTGCCTTAAAAAAACTGCAATAGTGTCTCGCTGACTGGTCAGACACCAATATATCTGTTTAAAAGAGTCTGGTGTAGGCCAGAGAAATAGAACTGTGGTTTTGCAGTTCCACAGGTCAAATCTCTGTATTATCCTGCTTTTGGCATTTTTTGCCGTAAAAAAAACCTGTAATAGTGTCTCCTTGACTGGTCAGACACCAATATATCTGTTTAAAAGATTCTGGTGTACGCCAGAGAAATAGAACTGTGGTTTTGCAGTTCCATGGGTCAAATCTCTGTATTATCCTGCTTTTGGCATTTTTTGCTGTAAAAAAAAACTGTAATAGTGTCTACCTGACTGGTCAGGCACCAATATATCTGTTTAACCCCCCGTCACATACAATATCGGTTCTAACGAGTTCACATACAATGTGACTGTCAGGCGCAGGCTAGAAAAATACCTATAATATCTAATGTTTGCAATTTCAGTGCTTTAAAAGTGATCAGTGACCTTCATAGGGATGTAATAAAAGAGACTACACATAATCAGGTGCAAAAAAAACCATTTACTTAACATAAAACTAATAACTCTGAAATACAAACATTTCCAAACTCCTGCCAAATAGTCCCCAGTTCGACTCTGTCAAAAAACTCTACAATGAAAATTTATGGAAACAAACTTAATTTTAAGGTACCTTAAGTACTATTAAACACATATTCAATCGGAATTAGATCCTTAAGTTTCCCCAGAAAAATTACACTTGCAGAGCAAAGAGCAAGAATTACACATCATTTTTGCATGTGTCAGGCAGATTGCATTATGACATTTGTGACATTCATAATTAGAAAGCCTTCTGATTCCGCTTTCCGTGGTGTAGGTGATGCATCTCCTTCTTTTGGGAGGTGGTTCAGGTGGTGAATTTTCACTATCATCTTCTGGGCGGAATCTTTTGAGCTGAACTTGAAGGCGAGAGGGGATACCGATTGTTTTCATACTTCTCCTGCGTAGCTCTCCAAGCACTAGTTCATGGGCCAATTTTTTCAGATAGAATTGTCTATGGAGTGGTTCAAGCTTGTTTTCAAGGTAAATGACTTGTGAATTTATACCACCCAAATTCAACATAGCAAAAAATATGACCATTGGCCAGCGTTTGATGTTTCTGCTGACGTTGAAAGTTGAGCACATCTGATCAGCTGTATCAACACCCCCTTTGGTTGCATTATAAAATGTAATTATCTCCGGGTTTTTTTGTGCCTCAGTCCCAGGATCGATGGCATCATCATCATGAAGTGTTGATAGAAGAAGTACAACTTTTTTTGCTTGTGGTACATAGGAAACCAAAACCTTTCCATTATGGAATGTAAACATACTGCTGTACTGTTGTCTCCCTTTCACACTTACAAACTGTGTAGGCAATTCTTTTTTATTTTTTCTTACAGTTCCGACATATGAAAGCTTCTGCATTTTCAGATAATCAATCAGATCACAATTTGAAAACCAATTGTCAGCTGTTATATTGCGACCCCATCCAAATAAGGGCTCAGCCAGTCTTTTTACAACATCACTGGGTTTGTTGCTGACACAGTAAGGACCTTCTGGTTGTTTTCCTGCATAAACTTCCAAGTTGTAAGTGTAGGTCTTACTGGCATCAACAAGGGCATACATTTTTATTCCATAATTGTTAGGCTTTGATGGAATATATTGACGAAAGGCACATTTACCACGAAAACCAGGGAGCATTTCGTCAATAGTGAGATTCTTCCCAGGGCAATAGCTTTTTTTACAGTTTTCAACAAATTTTTGGAATATATCATGAATTGGAGCAAGTCGGTCATGTGTTTTATGTTCGGTTCGGGTAGTTTTGTCGTCAAACCGAAGGCAACGAATTAGAAGCTTGAATCTGTTTATGGACATAACAAGGCCAAATTTTTCAACTCCATCCCCATCTTTACTCCAAAGTTCCTCCAAACTTTGTCTATTTGCCCTATAAGCTCCTGCAAGGTATAATAATCCGAAAAAAGCACGCAGTTCTATTTCATCTGTGGCCTTGATGGTTCTGTTGCAGATGACCTTGTCCTTTATAATGTCTATATATTGGTTGGTATATGTGACAATAGAGTCCAGAATGTCATCTGTGAATAAACTATTCCAGCATTCAACTGCAGTTTTTGCATTACTTGCAGTTCCTATAACTGCAGGAAGGTGAGTAATAATGTTTTGAGGTTCCCTACGTTTTTTCTGGAGTGGCTTCTTGTTCCATTGTTTTTTTTTATCTTTTCCCATATAATAAGATTCTACATCTTCATCCTCATCACTGTCACCATCTTGCTCTGTTTCAGAATCCACTTCACATACTTCCACCTCATCATGAGAATCAATCTCACTTTCCTCTCCTAAATCCTCATTCAGTGTGGGGTCTGCATCATCTAACAGCATGTTTGTTACTTCCTCAACATCAAGGTTTTTTGATAAATTGTACATTTTCCTCTCCATTTCAGCAGATAATCTGAAGCAAGAGAAGGAATATGTGTTAGGGAACTACTGTATATGCCTGAGCAGCACAGTTTCTTTTTTAATCTGCCTTATTTCTATGAAATATCCTCACACTTTGTGCTATACATTCATAAAACAAGCTAAATAAACAATTGTGATGAATAAAAACATAAAATACCAACCTTATTGAGTGTGACGTGTTCACATACAATGAACCTGAGAGATTAGCGCAGTTATATCTGTCCTCCTGAAGCTCTCCAATCCAACTGTGGTATGAGGTTTCACAGAGCTGCTAGAGACAGGAGACTACCTGGAGGGAGGGGATTTCCTCACAATCTGGTGAGGAAGGAGAAATGAAAGTAAAAGAGATGTGCCTGTCAGGCCTATTGTATGTGACAGAGGGTTAAAAGAGTCTGGTGTAGGCCAGAGAAATAGAACTGTGGTTTTGCAGTTCCACGGGTCAAATCACTGTATTATTGTGCTTTTGGCATTTTTTGCCGTAAAAAAAACTGCAATAGTGTCTCCCTGACTGGTCAGACACCAAAATATCTGTTTAAAAGAGTCTGGTGTAGGCCAGAGAAATAGAACTGTGGTTTTGCAGTTCCATGGGTCAAATCTCTGTATTATCCTGCTTGTGGCATTTTTTGCCGTAAAAAAAGCTGTAATAGTGTCTCCCTGACTGGTCAGACACCATTATATCTGTTTAAAAGAGTCTGGTGTAGGCCAGAGAAATAGAACTGTGGTTTTGCAGTTCCACGGGTCAAATCTCTGTATTATCCTGCTTTTGGCATTTTTTGCCATAAAAAAACTGTAATACTGTCTCCCTGACTGTTCAGACACAAATATATCTGTTTGAAAGATTCTAGTGTACGCCACATAACTATAACTGTGGTTTTGCAGTTCCACGGGTCAAATCTCTGTATTATCCTGCTTTTGGCATTTTTTGCCGTAAAAAAAAACTGTAATAGTGTCTCCCTGACTAGTCAGACACCAATATATCTGTTTAAAAGATTCTGGTGTAGGCCAGAGAAATAGAACTGTGGTTTTGCAGTTCCACAGGTCAAATCTCTGTATTATCCTGCTTTTGGCATTTTTTGCCGTAAAAAAAAAACTGTAATAGTGTCTTCCTGACTGGTCAGGCACCAATATATCTGTTCCAAAGATTCTGGTGTGCGCCATATAACTATAACTGTGGTTTTGCAGTACCACAGGTCAAATCTCTGTATTATCCTGCTTTTGACATTTTTTGCCATAAAAAAAACCTGTAATAGTGTCTACCTGACTGGTCAGGCACCAATATATCTGTTTAAAAGAGTCTGGTGTAGGCCACAGAAATAGAACTGTGGTTTTGCAGTTCCACGGGTCAAATCACTGTATTATTGTGCTTTTGGCATTTTTTGCCGTAAAAAAAACTGCAATAGTGTCTCCCTGACTGGTCAGACACCAATATATCTGTTTAAAAGAGTCTGGTGTAGGCCAGAGAAATAGAACTGTGGTTTTGCAGTTCCACAGGTCAAATCTCTGTATTATCCTGCTTGTGGCATTTTTTGCCGTTAAAAAAAACTGTAATAGTGTCTCCCTCACTGGTCAGACACCAATATATCTGTTTAAAAGAGTCTGGTGTAGGCCAGAGAAATAGAACTGTGGTTTTGCAGTTCCACGGGTCAAATCTCTGTATTATCCTGCTTTTGGCATTTTTTGCCATAAAAAAAACTGTAATACTGTCTCCCTGACTGTTCAGACACAAATATATCTGTTTGAAAGATTCTGGTGTACGCCACATAACTATAACTGTGGTTTTGCAGTTCCACTGGTCAAATCTCTGTATTTTCCTGCTTTTGGCATTTTTTGCCGCAAAAAAAAATGTCATAGTGTCTCCCTGACTGGTCAGACACCAATATATCTGTTTAAAAGATTCTGGTGTAGGCCAGAGAAATAGAACTGTGGTTTTGCAGTTCCACAGGTCAAATCTCTGTATTATCCTGCTTTTGGCATTTTTTGCCGTAAAAAAAAAACTGTAATAGTGTCTTCCTGACTGGTCAGGCACCAATATATCTGTTCCAAAGATTCTGGTGTGCGCCATATAACTATAACTGTGGTTTTGCAGTACCACAGGTCAAATCTCTGTATTATCCTGCTTTTGACATTTTTTGCCGTAAAAAAAACCTGTAATAGTGTCTACCTGACTGGTCAGGCACCAATATATCTGTTTAAAAGAGTCTGGTGTAGGCCACAGAAATAGAACTGTGGTTTTGCAGTTCCACGGGTCAAATCACTGTATTATTGTGCTTTTGGCATTTTTTGCCGTAAAAAAAACTGCAATAGTGTCTCCCTGACTGGTCAGACACCAATATATCTGTTTAAAAGATTCTGGTGTACGCCACATAACTATAACTGTGGTTTTGCAGTTCTACGGATCAAATCTCTGTATTATCCAGGAGCTGGTATCATGCGCTGTAGATGGTAGTACCTGTACAACTGTCATACAGTCGGTTCAGCGTGGATGGCCTGAGGACAGGGGGGAGGAGGAGGAGGAGAGCATGGTCAGTTGTCATCTTGGTGAGGACACGGAAGTCTTGCCCGTTACCAGTCTGGCACGCATGGCTGACTTTATGTTACGCTGCCTTAACCGTGACCCTCGCATTGTCAAAATGTTGGGTGACAGTCTTTACTGGTTGGTTACACTTTTAGACCCCCGCTACAAGGAGAACTTTCACTCTCTTATTCCTGAGATGGAGAGGTCTACAAAAATGGGGCTGTACCAGAAGGCCCTTGCTGCAGAACTGTTAAAAAAATTTCCATCTGAGCACGCTAACGGCAGAGGTCACAGTTCGTTGACCAACCAAGGCGTACAGGCGAGAGAGACGCAACTACAATCCAGCAGAGGCAGGGGAACATTGTCAACATTCTGGGACAGTTTTCTGAGACCCGCCCAGCTTACAGGCCCTGAGACGCGGGGTACTCTCACAAGGAGTGGAAAGTTTCAAAAGATGGTGAGGGAGTACCTTGTCGACAGTACCAGCGTCCTCCGTGATTCCACTGTGCCTTTTAATTATTGGGTATCCAAGCTGGACACTTGGAATGAACTCGCTCTGTACGCCTTGGAGGTCCTGGCATGCCCTGCCGCTAGCGTGTTATCGGAGCGTGTTTTTAGTGTCACTGGGGGAATTATAACTGATAAGCGAACTTGCCTGTCAACTGACAATGCTGACAAGCTGACCCTTATCAAAATGAACAAGGGCTGGATTGGGCCAGACTTCTCATCACCACCAAATGACAGCAGAGTAACATAGTCAAATCCACTGTGTTATTTCGGGAGGTGTATTCCCATGCACCGCTTCACACCCACACATGGGTATACGCTTCCTCACTTCGGCTGTATTTTGCTCTTCTCCTTATCCTCAGCCTCCACCACCACTATACCACCAGGGTGACCGTGGTCCATGTTGCCAGCATTGCAAGTTCCTCCGTCCTAATTTTTGGCAGCTTTTGCTTGTAAGGCATAGGCAAAGACTATGGGAGACCCACTCCCCAATAATGGGAATAATGTTTTTAATATCCTGTACTGCATGGCTCTTGTAAGGGGCATGAAAACCGTCTTGATAAGCTACTGTGACCTCCACCACTTTTCCCAGGGGCATTGATATCGTCTTTTTATTCCACTGCGACCTCCACGTCTCTTCCAAGGGGCATTAAAACCGTCTTGTTAAGCTACTGCGACCTCCACCACTTTTCCAAGGGGCATTGATATTGTCTTTTTATTCCACTGCGACCTCCACGTCTCTTCCAAGGGGCATTAAAACTGTCTTTTTATTCCACTGCGACCTCCACGTCTCTTCCAAGGGGCATTAAAACCATCTTGTTAAGCTACTTCGACCTCCACCACTTTTCCCAGGGGCATTAAAACCATCTTGTTAAGCTACTGCGACCTCCACCACTTTTCCCAGGGGCATTGATATTGTCTTTTTATTCCACTGCGACCTCCACCATTCTTCCAAGGGGCATTAAAACAGTCTTGTTAAGCTACTGCGACATCCACCACTTTTCCCAGGGGCATTGATATTGTCTTTGTATTCCACTGCGACCTCCACCATTCTTCCAAGGGGCATTAATACCTTCTTGTTAAGCTACTGAGACCTCCACCATTCTTCCAAGGGGCATTAAAACCGTCTTGTTAAGCTACTGCAACCTCCACCACTTTTCCCAGGGGCATTAAAACCGTCTTGTTAAGCTACTGCGACCTCCACCATTCTTCCAAGGGGCATTAAAACCGTCTTGTTAAGCTACTGCGACCTCCACCACTTTTTCAAGGGGCATTGATATTGTCTTTTTATTCCACTGCGACCTCCACGTCTCTTCCAAGGGGCATTAAAACCGTCTTGTTAAGCTACTGCAACCTCCACGTCTCTTCCAAGGGGCATTAAAACCGTCTTGTTAAGCTACTGCGACCTCCACTTCTCTTCCAAGGGGCATTAAAACCTTCTTGTTAAGGTACTGCGACCTCCACCACTTTTTCAAGGGGCATTGATATTGTCTTTTTATTCCACTGCGACCTCCACCATTCTTCCAAGGGGCATTAATACCTTCTTTTTAAGCTACTGAGACCTCCACCATTCTTCCAAGGGGCATTAAAACCGTCTTGTTAAGCTACTGCAACCTCCACCATTCTTCCAAGGGGCATTAAAACCGTCTTGTTAAGCTACTGCGACCTCCACCACTTTTTCAAGGGGCATTGATATTGTCTTTTTATTCCACTGCTACCTCCATCATTCTTCCAAGGGGCATTAAAACCATCTTGATAAGCTACTGCGACCTCCACCACTTTTTCAAGGGGCATTGATATTGTCTTTTTATTCCACTGCTACCTCCATCATTCTTCCAAGGGGCATTAAAACCATCTTGTTAAGCTACTGCAACCTCCACCACTTTTCCAAGGGGCATTGATATTGTCTTTTTATTTCACTGCGACCTCCACCATTCTTCCAACGGGCATTGCATTTCCTCCTAATTTTAGTCAGCTTTTGCTTTTCAATGCATAGGTGAACACTAAGGGAGACCCTTCTCCCCAATAATGGGTAGAAGGTTTTTAGTATGCTGTAATCCACGTCTGTTTCAAGGGGCATTGCAGTTCCTCATAATTTTTGGAAAGCCTTCCATTCTCTGCTTAGGCCAACAGTGCACAGGAGACCCAGTTGCTATAAATGGAAAAACCGGTTTAGTTAAGGCTCTCTGACCTCCATGTCACTTCCAAGGGGCATTGGAGTGCCTCGAAATTTTTGGTAGGCATTGCACTCACTGCATGCCCTATAACTGCGTAGCCGAACCGCTCCTTTTGTTACAGAAACATATCCTAAAAGACATGTGTGGTTGACTGGCCTGATATTAATGTGAATGGTCCCTGTTCCTCCTGCTCTTTCTCCTTTGCCACCACCTCATCCATCATTCATCACCTGAAGCTTTGTTTTAACGGGAGTCATAGAACTGGGATAGTAGCAGGAAAACATCCAGCAATCCTCGGAGGAGGTAAGATATGCGCCAAAACGCTGACCACCTCAGGCCTAGCCGCTACTACATACATGCACTTGCATTCCAAGAAAACAAAGCAGACGCTAACTTCTATCATCATCATCATGCTCCTCACCTTGGCACTCTCAACTCCCCTGATGGAGAAGCCAGGGCCCACCGGAGGAGTCTGGTTCTCTCGTGGACTCATCCAATGCTGCCCTAAAGCAGGCCGGGCTAAGAAAAGTGTTGGGGAACTTCCAAGGAGAAATAGGGGCGGCTGGGGACTGTTTATGGACACCTGGCCTCCCCCAGGCAGCTGGGGACCGTGTGTGGACACCCGGCCGCGGGGCGGCTGGGGACCGAGTGTGGACACCCGGCCGCCGCCTGGCGGCTGGGGACCGAGCGTGGACACCCGGCCGCCGGGCGGCTGGGGACTGAGTATGGATACCTTGCTGCCAAAGCAGCCATGAGGTAGTGGCCAGCTACGGCCTCCTCCAAACTAAAAGGCCCCATTTCAAGTGCAAGCTCGCAGTATGGTATTGCAGCCTGGGGGTGGGTGGGTGGCAGGTTGCACACTTACGCTTGCATTCCAAGAAAACAAAGCAGATGCTAACTTCTATCATCATCATCATGCTCCTCACCTTGGCACTCTCAACTCCCCTGATGGAGAAGCCAGGGCCCACCGGAGGAGTCTGCTTCTTTGGTGGGCTCGTCCAATGCTGCCCTAAAGCAGGCCGGGCTAAGAAAAGTGTGGGGAACTTTCAAGGAGAAATAGGGGCGGCTGGGGACCGTATGTGGACACCCGGCCGCGGGGCGGCTGGGGACCGAGTATGGATACCTCGCTGCCTAAGCAGCCATGAGGTAGTGGCCAGCTTCGGCCTCCTCCAAACTAAAAGGCCCCATTTCAAGTGCAAGCTAGCAGTATGGTATTGCAGCCTGGGGGTGGGTGGGTGGCAGGCTGCATACTTGCGCTTGCATTGCAAGGAATGGGGAGGTACAATTGAACACTGCCCTGGGACAAGGACTTGCACGGGGATAGTTGCAAGTCTGCATCTACTGATGCGGCAAGGATCACTTCTGATGGGCACACTTTTAGGCAGTGACCTGGGAGTCAGAGATGCTTCCAGGGGTCTTCCCCATGCTGTTCCCATGTATTTTCAGCACTGTATGCATGTGTCACACAGCACATGGCCAGATAAGATTGTAAAATGTTAAAATGACATTTCCCGGTGAATGCATTTGTCACGGTTGAAAGCAATACAAAAGTGCAAAAACGCATAAAAAATGCTACTTGTGAACATAGCCCAAGGTGTGGAGGAGTATTTTTGTTTTTGGTTATTTATTTTACCTTATACACAAGTGACTCGCCCCCTGGGCCTAGTGTGGACGTGTGTGGGATACCCGGAGCCGGGTCTCTGGGGGTTGTAGAATCCGTGGCGGTGACTAGAGATGAGCGTTGTTCTACTCGAACTATTCGCCAATTTCAAATTCGAGCTGTTTTGGGCGGTGTTCGAGCCGGTCGGCGAACACGAACAATTTGAGAAAAATTCGGCTGTTCGAGGTTATGTTCGATAACTGTTCGTGCACCAAAATCATAACTGGATTTTTTCTCAGTAATGATGAAAATTAATGTTAATACGCAGTTTGAGTGTACAGCGGGGCGGGGGGAGGGGCAGGGGATGGATCTCTGCAGGAACAATGAAGATCTCCATTTTTTTTCTCTTTCCCGCATTTGCAGTGGGGAGGTGCAATCTGTCAGCCTATCAGCAGCGCACACACGGAGCGAAGTGCTTTTTTTCACACAAGCAAGGGCATGTGTGATTGGCAGTGTATGTCACATGTCCTTGCCCTATAAGACCAAGCCATTTTCCCCGTCGCCACCATTTTCTCACTGCTGCAGCTGCGTGTTAGACGGCACCGCTGTTGCTGTGTGCGCTATACCTTGTTAATTTCAAGCCAATTTTCGCACAAATATACAGATAGCTTGGGAGTAGGGAATAGTTGTGATTGCAGTCCTTTTAAGGACTAGGTTACAGCATTTCCTACGACTTTTATCAGGCAGGTCTGTGCTCTTAAATAGATAGATTGTGGGAGTAAAGACTAATTGTAATTGGAGTCCTTTTCAGGACTAGGTTACATCAGTTCCTATCAGTTTTTGCCAGGCAGGTCTGTGCCAGTGCTGTGCAAGTTTTTTTCACAGCATTTGGCTGAATCTAGCAAAGCTAATCCTTTTTGGCCTATTGCAGAGTGTGTTAGTCAGTGGAGTAGCCTATCTGTGTTGCAAGATATACCACCTGTGTATAGAATACCAATTTTTTTACTGCACCTAGTGAAGTAAAATCTTTTGGGCATAGCATCATTCTATTAGTCCATCTATACTGACCTCCATCAGGTTGCAAACTGAATATAATTTTTTTCTGCATCTAGCTCTGAAAAAATATTTGGGCTTCTAGCAGTGTGTGGGACTTGGTCTATTAGTCCATCTATACTGACCTCCATCAGGTTGCAAATTAAAAATAATTTTTTTCTTCATTTAGCTCTGAAAAAATATTTGGGCTTCTAGCAGTGTGTGGGACTTGTTCTATTAGTCCTTCTATACTGACCTCCAGCAGGTTGCAAATTGAATATAATTTTTTTCTGCATATAGCTCTGAAAAAATATTTGGGCTTCTAGCGGTGTGTGGGACTTGGTCTATTAGTCCATCTATACAGACCTCCATCAGGTTGCAAATTAAAAATAATTTTTTTCTGCATCTAGCTCTGAAAAAATATTTGGGCTTCTAGCAGTGTGTGGGACTTGGTCTATTAGTCCATCTATACTGACCTCCATCAGGTTGCAAATTAAAAATAATTTTTTTCTTCATTTATCTCTGAAAAAATATTTGGGCTTCTAGCAGCGTGTGGGACTTGTTCTATTAGTCCATCTATACTGACCTCCATCAGGTTGCAAATTAAAAATAATTTTTTTCTTCATTTATCTCTGAAAAAATATTTGGGCTTCTAGCAGCGTGTGGGACTTGTTCTATTAGTCCATCTATACTGACCTCCATCAGGTTGCAAATTAAAAATAATTTTTTTCTGCATCTAGCTCTGAAAAAATATTTGGGCTTCTAGCAGTGTGTGGGACTTGGTCTATTAGTCCATCTATACTGACCTCCATCAGGTTGCAAATTGAATAAAAAAATTTTCTGCATCTAGTTCTGAAAAAATATTTGGGCTTCTAGCGGTGTGTGGGACTTGGTCTATTAGTCCATCTATACTGACCTCCATCAGGTTGCAAATTAAAAATAATTTTTTTCTGCATCTAACCCAGCCAATAGTTTTGGCCTAATACCACAGTTTGGCCACTCAGCTCTGCTCGGTTACCATCCATTGTTTTTTTGTGCAAACAACTCCAGAGTTGTGAATTAGTTAACCACCAAAATGAGTGGAAAAAGGCCTGCTGCTGGTGGAAAGGGGAATAGGCGTGTTGGGAAGGGGAAAAAAGGTTGTGTCCGTGGGGTAGGTGCAGAAGAAAGACCATCTTCCAGCCAAACTAAAATGTCTACTTCTTTTAGCGGACAATGTGATAAGATCCCTTTCTTACGGCCACGCCAATCGCTACAAATTCCAGATGAGGCACAAAAACAGCAGGTGCTTCAACGGATATCAAGTGCTCCTTTAAGTGGGCTCTCCTCCACATCAACTTCAACATCACAAATACTCCAGTCCTCAAAGGTGTCACCCAAATCGCACTTGCTTCCTCACAGCTCCCAAATCTCCAGCTGCCCGTCTGAGTATGAGGTAGAACAGATGGTTGAGTCTGCAGAGCTGTTTACTCATACTATAGCCTGGGAATCAGAGGTCGACTCCAGCGCTTCTGTGAATCCAGACGAGGAAATGATCTGCACTGATGCCCAGAATCTTTATGAGTCAGATCCAGGACCAGACGCAGAAGGTTCTGACCATAATGTAGACCCTCATTCCCAAACTGTAACTCCTGTTGGTGGAGACAATGAGGAAGACGATGATAAGACTCAAATACCTGATTGGAGCGACAACTTTAGTTTTTTGTCAGGGCAGGAACAGGTTGGCTCTGAGGACGACGGGTGTGATAACGCACAGGGTGATGATGATGAGGTCGGAGATCCCACTTACTGTCAACCCACAGTCAGCCAAGAGATGAGGTCAGCAGAGGAGGTGGAGGAAGATGCTAGTGACGACGAGGTCAGGTTGCGCCTTCCTGGACAGAGACGTAGTACTGGAAGCACGTCAACAACTGCATCCTCAAACACAACTCTGCCTCTCACCACAAGTCGTGGTGGCTCTTCAGGTCGCATGGGTGCTAAGCCTTGCATAGCCTGGGCATTTTTTCAGATCGATAAAGATGACCCAACTCGTGTTATCTGTAACATTTGTCAGCAAAAGCTAAGTAGAGGCCAAAAAATACATAGTTTGAGTACTTCATGCATGAACCGGCACATGGACATGAAGCATAAGTTGCAGTGGGAAGCTCAGTGTGCTATAATGCGGTCTAGCCGGCCGGGCCAACCACCGTCTGCCATATCTTGTGCATCCGCGGCCTCTTCATCCTCTGTGACTGGGGGGACAGCAGTCACACCTGTTTTGGGGCGCAGACCTGCCACCTCTTTACCCGCAACAGCCAGCGTGATTGGCAGGTCATCATTTTCTTTGGAGGTGGTAACACCAGCTGGTCTTGAGCGCTGTCCGACATCGATAGCACCACCTTTGGATCAAGGCAACCTAACATGTCCGCCTGCATCTTCCTCACAGACCGGCAGTTTGCCGGGGACACCCTTATCAACCCCGTCTAAGCACAATAGCCAGCCCTCGGTCCCTCAGATGTGGACAAGTAAAAGACCATTTCCTCCTAGCCATGAGAAAGCTAAGAGGTTGAATTTCACCATCTGCAAGCTCTTGGCTACAGAAATGCTGCCTTTCCGCCTGGTGGACACAGAGGATTTTCGAGACCTTATGTCCGTCGCAGTGCCCCAGTACCAGATGCCCAGTCGGCACTACTTCTCAAAGAAAGGTGTGCCTGCGCTCCACCAGCATGTCGCACACAACATCACCGCTTCTTTGAGAAACTCTGTGTGTGACAGGGTGCATTTCACCACAGACACTTGGACGAGTAGGCATGGACAGGGGCGTTACATGTCGCTGACTGGGCACTGGGTAACTATGGTGACAGCAGGACAAGGGGCTGCTGTCCAAGTCTTGCCGTCCCCACGAGTTGTGCGTCAATCCTCTTTATGTCATTTTTCCTCCACTGCTTCTGCCTCCTCAACCTCCTCTCGGTCTTCCACCTGCACCCAAAGCCTGTCTGGTCATGCCACAAGCTTTCTAACTGCGCAGAAGGGATCCTGCACACCTCCTTACTATGCTGGCAGTAGGGCTCAACGTCATCAGGCGGTTTTTACATTGAAATGTCTGGGAAATGTGAGTCACACAGCTGAGGAGTTGTGGTCAGCTCTGGAGAACCAATTTCATGAATGGTTGTCTCCACTGGACCTGAAACCAGGGAAGGCCGTGTGCGACAATGCTGCAAACCTGGGTGCGGCCCTTCGCCGGGGCAATGTCACACACGTGCCTTGTATGGCTCACGTGTTGAACCTGGTTGTCCAGCAATTTTTAGCCCACTATCCCAGACTAGATGGCCTTCTGCAGAGGGCACGGTCGCTGTGTGCTCACTTCCGCCGTTCGCATCCCGCAGCTCAGCGACTTACATCTCTACAGAAGTCGTTGGGCCTGCCACTTCACCGGCTAAAATGCGATGTGCCTACCCGGTGGAATTCAACTCTGCACATGTTGCAGCGACTGTGGCAGCACCGACAAGCCCTGGTGCAATACGTTCTGACGTATAGCCTGGGCCAATGAGATTCAGAGGTGGGGCAAATCACGCTGGAGGAGTGGTCTCAGATCAGGGACCTATGCACCCTTCTGCACAGTTTTGAAATGGCGACGAAGATGTTTAGTGCTGACGATGCCATTATCAGCATGACTATTCCGGTGATTTACATGCTGGAGCACATGTTAAACAGAATTCGGAGTCAGGTGGTGGCACAAGAGGAGGTGGAGGAAGTAGAGGAGGAGGAGTTGTATGCGGAAGGGCTAACATCTGCAAGGTCCAGACGGTCGGCAGCACCAGGGCGGCAGGCATGTGAGGGTGGGGGAGATGATTTTACCAGGGCGCATGGTAGCAGCCAAACTAGTGAGGAAGGTGCAGGAGCCCAGGAAGAAGTGGAGGACGAACTGATGGAAGACTCATCAGATGAGGGAGACCTTGATCACATTTCTGTTGTGCGAGGTTGGGGGGAGAGGACAGAGGAAGGAAGCATGATTGTTACCTCGCCACCAACACAACAGGGACTTGGTGCTCCTGGATGCGCAACACACATGAGTGCCTTCTTGCTGCACTACCTGCAACATGACCCTCGAATTGTGAGAATTAGAAATAATCCTGACTACTGGGTTGCCACACTGTTAGATCCCCGGTACAAAAGTAAATTTGCAGAAATTATTCCTGCCATAGAAAGGGATGCACGCATGCAGGAGTATCAGCAGAGACTGTTGCAGAATCTTACATGTGCTTTTCCACAAAATACCAGTGGTGCACGTAGTGAATCTCACAGTTCCAACTTGCCAACCGTGGGACCGTCAAGTGTTCAGCACTCAAACCGTAACAGAACCACAGTATCTGCTGGTAACATCAATTTTGCGGAATCATTTCACCACTTTTTTAGCCCATCCTTTGCAAGGCCACAGGAGACAAGAAGTCTGACACATAGTCAACGCCTAGAGACGATGGTACAGGAGTATCTCCAAGTAAACATTGAAGCCACGACTGTGTCACTGGACCCTTGCTCTTTTTGGGCTTCCAATCTGGATAAATGGCCGGAGCTAGCCACTTACGCCTTGGAGATCTTGTCATGCCCCGCAGCCAGCGTTCTGTCTGAACGTGTGTTCAGCGCTGCTGGTGGTGTGCTGACAGATAAGCGCACGCGGCTCTCCACTGATAATGTAGACAGACTCACGTTCATAAAGATGAACAAATCATGGATCCGAAACGACTTTTCTACCCCTGTGTCATCCTGGGGAGAGTAAAAGCTTGATGATTGGTTAAAATCACCCTACCAACCGTTTTAAGCTTTCAAATTACTAATCATGTTTATCTGTATCTTGACTGGAAAATAATTTGGGCTTTGTAGCAGTGTGCAGCACTGATCCTATTAGGCCATCTATAATAAGCTTCACCAGATTTAAAATTAAAAATAATTTTTAGCTGCATCTAGCCCGGAAAATAATTTTGGGGCTCCGAGATGCTCAAGACACATAAGTGCCTTCTTGCTGCACTACCTGCAGCATGACCCTCATATTGTCAGAATTCGAAGTAATCATGACTACTGGGTTGCCACACTCTTAGATCCCCCAAACTTTTCGATCAACCTTTTCATTTTAATAAAGACCAAAAAAATGGTCATTTTTGAAATTATAAGCATTAGCAGGTTGTTAGAAACTGAAATCAAACAGTTTTCAACTCAAAACTTTATTCTAGGTGATGTTACATTTTCACATAGGACCCCTTGTTCGAAAGGAGCTTCTGAACTCTCTCGTCCATTGAATTTGTCAGGTTTTGGATGGTTTCTGCTTCAATTGTTTTGCATGAGGACAGAATACCCTCCCAGAGCTGTTGCTTAGATGTGAACTGCCTCCCGCCATCATAGACACTCCTTTTAATGATGCTCCAAAGGTTCTGAATGGGGTAGAGGTCAGGGGAGCATGGGGGTCACACCATAAGTTTGTCCCCTTTTATGCCCATATCAGCCAGAGATGCAGATGTTTTATGTGCAGCATGAGATGGTGCATTATCATGCAGAAAAATGATCTTGCTGTGAAATACACGGTTCTTCTTCTTGAACCATGGCAGGAAGTGCTGTTTGAGAAAATCCACATACATTATGGAGTTCATCTTTAGCGCCTTCAGGGATCCTAAAGGGGCCGACAATCTCTCTCCCCATGATTCCAGCCCAAAACATTACTCCACCTCCTCCTTGTTGGCGCTGTAGCCGTGTTTGCGTGGGGTGTCCATCAACCAGCCATCCTCCACTCCATTCATCTGGACAATCGAGCGCTGCACGGCACTCATCCGTGAACAAAACAGTTTTGAAATCAGTCTTCATGTAATGTTTGGCCCACTGGAGCCGTTTCTGCTTGTGTGAAGTGGATAGAGGAGGTCGACAGGATGGCGTATGCACAGCTGCAAACCTCTGAAGGACCCTGCATCTTGTTGTTCGGGGGACGTTGGAGGCACAAGCAGCTTCAAAAACTTGTCTGCTGCTATGACAAGGCTTTTTTGCCGCTGCTCTTTCAACCTGACGTAATTGCCTGTAGGAAAGAGTCCTCAATTTGCCCTTATCAGCACGCACACGTGTGTACTGTGAATCAGCTACATACTTCTTGATTGCCAAGACACTTCATCCTGATCATCGCACAATGTTGATTGTAGTCATGCCTTGACCTAAACACTCCACAATTTGTTGCTTCTCAGCAGCCGACACATCCTTTTTCTTTCCCATTTTGGCAGAAAATGTAGGCTGCTTAATAATGTGAGAGAGCCTTCTTAAGTAGTCTTGCCTTTCATTGGACACACCTGCCAAAGTAATTAGCACAGGTGTCTGCAATTGCTTACAGTGATATAAAGAGCCCTGACACACATCACCATCAATGAGTTTAACTGACAAACAAACAAATTCTTCCCTTATCACTCCTAAACACTTTTTGCATAATAATTTGGAACGCGGTGTACATGTGCTTTTCCACAAAACACCAGTGGTTCACGTAGTGAATCTTACAGTTCTAACTTGCCAACCGTGGTCTGTATGGAATTGTTCAATAAAGGGCCCAAAATTAAGATAACATAGATGGGAGAGGTCTCTATGAATAGGAATTCCTAAGTATTTGATACCCTGTGAGGGCCAGGCAAAGGGAAAGTTGGACTGGATGGAATCCTATATGGATTTAGGGAGGGAGACATCGAGGGCCTCAGACTTCGCTGCATTGATTTTAAAATTTTACCATGTAACAAAGTGATCTATTTCAGCCATAACAGCAGGGATGGATATATGTGATTGAGTGATATATACTAGGACATCATCAGCAAATAGAGAGCACTTGTACTCGGTGCCTCCCACCTCAATCCACCTAATATTGGGGTTATGGCGAATTGATGAGAGCAGGTGCTCCGTCACTAGGATGTATAAGAGAGGGGACAGAGGACATCCCTGCCTTGTCCCATTGGTGATTGTGAAAGGTGATGAAAATGTTCTGACGCACCCCCTGGGCCTTGGGACACCCGGAGCCGGACCCTTTTTGGTGGATGCTGGTGGTTGTAGTCTTCGTGGCGGCGATCCGGTTCCGTGGCTCAGGGCGGTCAAACCAGTGGCGGAACTATTTATGTGGTTTTGATGTTTAAATGTCCGACTACGCCACCCGTGGATTGCGGTCAGAGTGAACCGCCGCTACAGGGCAGACCGCTAAGGCTGGTGTTGTGGGTGCAGCAGAGCGTAGCATAACTCCCCACGGGAGGAGTATAGCCTCAGGGCAGTGTATGCGGAGGATGGGGGTGATGGTGCAGGGCAGCAGCAGTAACGACACGGAGTCAGTGATGCAGTTCAGGGCCTTTACTCACAGTTCTTATTATCCAGACCACGTCTGCAGGTAACGGCTGCCCACGTCGTACTGTGCTCACCAGGTGAGGGGCTCAGACAACTCCCAGATAACTTTGGAGCGCTTCACAGGACCCCCTTTGTGTGTCCTTTGTCTGGCCTTTCTTACCAACACTTCTGTCCGGCTGCCTCGGGCCTCCTCTTGGTAAACTTGGCGCCAGTTTCCCTGACCCTATGTGGTGCCTTCCTAGCGGGTGGAGCAAGGGGCTGCGCCACATAAAATGTCAGAGCCTCCGGTTTCTAGCTGAGGGTCGTTTCCTGCCTCCACTAGTTCGGGGACCGGTCTCCCCCTTTGGCCTGACCCCTCCACGCAGGTGGATTCGGGCGTGCGGTGGCGACTCGCCCGTCCGCACCCCTGGGATCCCTTCATTCCTCGTTCCTGGAGCCTTCTCCGCTCCTCTTCCTTCCTTCTCCCTCTTGCAGGCCTGGGCCTCTGTTACTAGGCCCGCCTCCGGAGCAGAGCTCATGCAGAGCCCCTGCTCCCTGCCACTTCTGCTCAGACTTCTCTGCACTGAACTAAGATGGTGCCCACCTTTTATACTCCCTTCTCAATGCACCCAGGAACTGCTTCCTCCCTGCTCCTGCACTGCAGGGTTCCCCTTCCTCAGTGTTCCCTCCCCCCACTCCAGCCAGGGACAGGGACTGTCGTGCCCATCTCAGCGGCATATTGGTCGCCCTGCCCCACGGCAATGTGGTGTAATGCATGCAGGTGTCGGGTCCTGATCCACACTCCATCCTTATCTGAGAGTGAGATATCACACCTCTGGGTGAGGTGCAATACGTCTGTAGCAACCGAGCCCTCGGTGCTACAGTTCCATTTATCTTCAGCCTAGGTGACGTATTGTGATACAGGGCCGTGATTTTGGCTATAAAAGGGTCCCCTAGACCCCTACCCCAAGCTTTTTAAGAGAATCATATATGGCGTGCCAGGAGACTCTATGGAATGCTTTCTCAGCATCCAACGAGAGTATCTACTTACAAATTTTTAACTGCATCTAGCCCAGGAAATACTTTGTGCCTAGTAGCAGTGTCTGCTAGTCAGCGGATTATCCCGGCTGTTAAGCAAGCTACACCACCTGTAGTTTGGACACTTAATTTTTTCAAAGGAAATGCTTCGGGACCACGGGATACTTAGTGAAGAGCATCAGGAGGCACCCCAAGGCATAGGGGCTGGGACTGGCAGTAGGATGCCTTGCGGTGGACAGCCGAGCTCGATCCTTATAAAAGCTTTTTAACTGCAGCAGCTTTAGTGGACGCTACTGGAGCTGGAATTACGCGGCTGCTGGCATGAGACTTGCCGTTCAATAGATCCTTGTAAATGGATTTAAAGTGTATTCATTCAAATTAGAGGGACAATTTAAATTAAAAAGCTTAGAGCTGCCTCCACCACAGGGGGGCTCTCTCGACCCACCAGCGGACAGGCACCAGTATTGGGAGAGGGGGGCTGGCCGTCAGGGTTCACCGCGGCTCTGGCACAAACCCGGCGACACGGAGGTGGCACGGGCAGGAGCGGACTGAACGTGTCGGCTTCTCACTTTTTGGATTTTAGAAGGGCATGACATGCCTATATCTGTGTCTCCCCCTCCTTTTACTCCTCCACCTCTTTTCTTTTCGCATGACTATATGTACTTGTCACTTTTCCATGTGTTAGTTGTGTCTTCTGAGCAGTTTGTCAGCTTTTGGACACCTTTGAAGGTGTTTTCTATGTGTTTCTATGTGTTTTTGTTTGCCTGCCATTGGTTTTAACGGTGTTCGAAGGTGTTCGACGAACAGTTCGACGAACAGTTCGGCGAACACACGGGTGTTCGACAAACCGAACCGAACTCGAACACTACGGGGGTGGCTCAACACTAGCGGTGACCCGGTTTCGTGGCTCAGGGTGGTCAGGCCGATGGTGGTATTTTGTGGGGGTTTTAGGTTAATTGTCCGACTACGCCACCCGTGGATTGCGGTCAGCGCGGACCGCCGCTGCAAGGCAGACCGCTGGGGCTGATGGTGTTTGCAGCTGAGGTAGTATGACTCCCCACGGGAAGAGTGGAGCCCCAGGGCAGTGTAGTTGATAGTGAGGGTGACAGTGCACGGGAGTCCCAGCACTAGTAGTGCTGATGCGGCGATGAAGCAGGAACGACTCAGAGTCTTTGCAGTGCAGTTCAGGGTCTTTACTGGTGATATTAAGGCTGACCCTCCCGGGAGAACTGGCTAACATAAGGGGCCTGGTCAGTCTGCGAGCAAACAGGAGTTCCCCTGGCCTGGTGGAGTTGTAGGCCTCCCCGTCTATCTTCACTCTTTCTGGCTACCTTGCTGTAAGCGGGTAGAAGTAGCCCACGTCCCTGAGTATACCGTGTGGTGCTCACCCGTATTGCTGGTGACTTGGGGCCTTCTGTTAGCCTCCGCTCCTGGATGGCGGTACTGGTCCCTTCCTTGTGACTGAGCCTCCGGGCTTCTATGGCCAGAGGACCTGGAATCCCCTGCCGGCTGGTTTCTTCTGCTGGGTGAATATCAGTCCCCACAGCCTTGGACTCCGGTGTCCGGTTATCAGATTCTTCTGCCAGGGCGAGCTCTGCTCAGCTCCAGCCCCTGGTCTTCAGCTACTGCTCCTACAGAGCTCCTGCTGTAACTCTCCCTGTGTCTGGAACTGTCTCCAGGCTCTGACTCCTCTCATCCCGCCCCAGACCCAGTTTATAAGGGCAGATTCCTCCCCTCCCAGGTCTGGGCAGGAAGTGTTGCATGCTTAAGGGCTCCTGACCAGAGAAACCTCCCACTTTCTCTCAGACGTAATATTTCTATTACTGTGGCAACCAGACCCCTGGGGTGTCACACAAGTCTTTACCCTGGAAAGGAAGCTCCTTAACATATTTCACAGGAAAACCATTTCAGTTTAGTTTTTGAACGTTTTATTGTGAGCCCGCAAAAGTGGCTTAATACCTCTGACCACGTTGTTGACAGCAGTGACCTGGGGGTCAGAAATGCTTCCTGGGGCGATGCCCATGCTGTCCCCATGTCTTTTGAGCACTGTCACTATCGTTTTGGGCATTTTTAGGCTTTCTACAGACTGCCGGGGGTGCCGCCACAAAAATGCTTGGGTCTCCCATAGACTAACATTGGGCTCGTTGCTCGGGTCGAGCACCCGAGTATCACGGCGAGCTCGGCCCGAGCTTTGTGTACCCGAGCATTTTAGTGCTCGCTCAACACTATTATTTTCCAAAATCAGAATAATTGAGTATCATTCTAGGAACAGGTCGGAAATGTCCCCAAAATCCCACTTTTGGACAGATTAAGCCTGACCCTTTTGGGATTATTTCAAGACATTTGGTAAGAAAAGAAAATTAATCAATACAAATGTATTTTCTCGGTTAAAACAAGATAGATTTAAAGGAGTTTTTCAAGTTTTTAAATTTCTGTTCCAGAGGCACATTTTTGGTAAAATTCAACATTACTTAACCTCTGCTGCTCTAATGTTGCCTCTATTTTGGCAGGGGTGTGGCTGTAATGGTAGAGCTAAAGCACGTGACTGGTGCTACCAATCACTTGCTTGTGTCTTCTACATTTGTAACACCACTAAGCTCAGTGATTGGCTGCAGTGGTCATGTGAGGTAAACTGGTGGCAGAGGCAATAGGCATCACTGTTGTGGCAGGGGGTAATGAATAATGATTTTGTTATTTTTGAACAAAAGATGCTTATAAGAGATGAGCAAAAAGATTAGGGATACCCACTTGTGACTACTGGTTTTATTTTCTGTTGCTGATGGACTTTACCATTGTGGCCATCCTGGGTGCCTCTTTTGCATTCCAGGCCCTGCGACATCATGACGTCAGGGAACGCTTCTTGTCATGACGTCGGGTGAGACTTAATGACTTAACCTTACACAATGTCATCATGTTGCGGAGACTAGAAAGCCATGGAGACACCAAAGAGATGCTGGACCGAGGAAGCTAGCAGCGGAGGTGAATTAGCGGCTGCAACAGAAGATCAAACCGGAGGTCAGAACAGGGTACTGCAAATCTTTTAACTCATCCCTAATGCTTATGAGATAAAATGTGTTAAACATGGAAAACCCTTTTAAGGAGCAAAAGAGGGATGGAAGGTTTTGGCACAAAAATAGAGACTGTGGGGCCGATTCATTAAAACAGGCAAAGTGCATGGTCGCGCTATGCCAGTCTTGACATGGTAAAAGGCGCTGAATTCATTAAGAAGTGCATGCCACTTAATGAATTAGTCCCCTCACTAAGTGGCGTGCATCTCCGTGTGCTGTACCAGAAATGCTACTCCAGTGCTGGAGTAATATTTTTGGCATAGAAAATGCTGTCAGATTCCATGAATTTGATGGGTGCTGTAGCCACACCCCAGCTCATTCCCAGCTCCCCACTTTTCAGCAGAGCTGATCCTAACTGGCTTGAAAATGCCAAAAGCTGCAAAATTTTTGCTCAACTTTGCAATTTTTCAAAACTTTTACACCCTTTTTATCGCCTAAAAGCTTTGATGAATCGGCCCCTACCTCTCCAAAAGAGGGACACTTGGGTGGCAGATCAAATATTATATGTATAATCTCAAAGACCATTTACACAAATTATTGTACGTTTCCTCGTCTAATTATCTCAAATAATTCTATGTATTTTTGTGCTGCAGCTCCATTATCAGTGCAGGCATTTCACATTTGGCATGGTTCAATTTTTACTGTCAACAAATCTGTAAAAAAATTTCAATAAGTGCATCTCGTGTAAATATAAATATTTTCTGTTTTCTTGCCATTCAAGATGCACTATTCTGAAAAAGGTTAGTCAATGTGATTGCTGTCATTCCTTTATTTATGTTGTCATAGGGACAGTTTCTTCTGAAACATAGCTAAAATGTAATGCAACAATATAAAAGAAAAGAAAAACTGAAACACTGGTAGTAACATTTTCCAAGCGACACAAAGCTTTAAAAAAAAAAATAAACAAAAGGATATTAAATAAACAAGGATTTACCGGATTCTTCTCGAAAAAGGTTATGAAAACTGCACATATGCTACAACTGAATATATTTGGTGATTTTCAAGGATCATGATGTCTTCTCTTGTGAAAATAAAGATGATATTTGCGGTGAATGATGAGCATCGAGATAAACATTGTCTGGAAAGTTCCATTTCAAATACAATCAATGGAAAGACATTGTGCTGAACAGCATCACATTTACAGTGACAGGCTGTGCTGCGCTGGCAGCTGCTGTCAGGATATACTGATCTCTGGGGCTAGTTCTTAAGTGTATGGTTTAAAAAAGAATTAAAAATATATTAGGAAAGAGTTCTGTAGCATTAAAGGGATGATGTCGGCATAAAATATAGATGACTGAGCTTTAGGATAGGTCATCAATATCAGATCGTTAGAGGTCCAACACTTTTTGATTGATGGGGGTGCTGGGTGCTCGACATTCACCAATCCGACAGGCAAGTTGGTAGATAAGAGGCAATGCAATGTATGTTTATTGTATGTACAGTATTTATTGTAACTCATCCTTTTTCAAGTAAATAGAAATGAACTGCAACACTTATAACCCATGGAAACATGCAGTATTGTTACTGGAAAAAAATAAAAAGATAGACCCTTTTTTATTATTTGCGAATAGAACAGCGGTCAGACAAAATGGAGGAGCTGATCAAGGACCTGATCCTAAGCCAGTAGCAGCACCAGCAGCACCGAGAGCAGCAGCAGCAGCACCGAGAGCAGCAGCAGGTCCAACAGAACAGAGAGCAGCAGCAGAGGCACAAGGGCATCAATACATCCTTGTGATCATGGATTACTCGACCCAGTACCCAGAAAAGGTACCACTAAGGAACTCGTCGAGCAGGAGTATAGCCCTGGAACGTGTCCATATTTTTGCCATGACTGGCCTGCCAAAGGAGATATTGACAGACCAGGGAACCCTCTTCATGAGCAAGGTGATGAAGAAGCTGTATAAGGTCCTCCAAATTGCACAGCTGTGTACCCCAGTTTACCATCCACCTCCAGATGGCCTAGTGGAGCTCTTTAATAAGACCTTAAAGACAATGCTCAAGAAGGTCGTTGAGAAAGATGGTCGAGACTGGGACTATCTGCTTCCATTCCTGCTCTTCTCCATCAGGAAAGTTCCTCAAGCCTCTACTGGCTTCTCACCATTCGAGCTACTGTATGGTCGACATCTGCAACGGCTCCTGTATATTGCCAAGGAAATCTGGAAAGCTGAGGTTACCCCTCACCGGAGCATTATAGAGTATGTTGCCCAGATTCAGGAAAGAATGGCAAAAGTGATGCCTATCATGAAGGCACATCTCCTCCAGGTGCAGGAGGCACAGGCAATGGTGTATAACCGATCAGCAAGGCTAAGGCAGTTCCAGCCTGAGGACCATGTTCTGGTGCTTATCCCCACAATCGAAAGCAAAGTCCTGGCCAAGTGGCAAAGCCCATATTTGCTGGTGGAGAAACTCAACAAAGTTAATTACAAAGTACACCAGCCAGGATGAAGAAAGCCACACAAAGTATATCATGTAAACTTGCTCAAGCTGTGGCGAGTTCGGGAAAGTGTGGGAGCTCCTTGCCTGAAAGCCAGTCCCGAAGCCAAAGTGGAGGATGTCACGATAGCGTAGACTCTATCACCGGCCCAGAAGAAACAGTGTCGAGAATTGCTGCAGTGGAACCGTGACCTGTCTCGTAGTCTCCACACTGGAGACTTCTCTGTCTCCAAACACACCACCATAGTGTCACGGGTGTGTCGCCACGAAGATCGTCACGATTACACAGCCTGACTTCTCGCAGCTGACTTTTTGGTGCTTTGTGTTTTTCGGCAGTGAGGGAGTTAATTTTCTCTCTCTCTGTGCTAGACGAGGTCCAGCCTCGCCCAGCTGCAATCAATGCTGCTGTAGTGAGACTCCTTCAAATGCCTGCTGGTCTGTTAGGGAAGTGTCGGTGAAAGCATTTCATGCAGACTAACAGAGCGGATCGTGGTATTTGGAGTTTCAGAGATAAGTGCATTTGGAGTGTTTTTTCCCTTCCTCGCTTTATCATTTATCTCCTTTCCCGTTGGTGTTCCCTCTGTTGTAGTTGTGTAGTTTTTGTATGCAAGGTGGTTTTGGTTTTTCCCTTGTACTGTCTCGTTCGTCTAAGTACTGTGTGTGGGCATATTATTACTTGTCCCCTTTTGTTGTGATCGGGGTCCTTCTCAGGACTAGATTACTTAGGTGCAGGGATCCTCAGGAGGTAGGGGTTACGCTGGCGGCCTGGACCTCTGTACCTTTAACAGTACCTCCAGGTTGAGGGATTAGTCAGGGCCCCAGCTTAGGGTCAGCTTAGGCCCCCTACCTCCAGTATACAGAGACAGCGTGACATTTTCACCGACCACTTAGTTTTTCTCCAGCTACCATGGATCCAGTAGCCGGTCTAGCTCGGCAGTTGCAGAGTTTGTCCATGGAGCTGGCGGACGTTAGGTCCAAGGTTTTGTATCCTCAGGAGCAAGCCAGACCAGAACCTAAAGTAGCTCTCCCTGACAGGTTCACTGGGGGGCGGGACAAGTTTTTTGTTTTCCGGGAGGCATGCAAGTTGTACTTTCGGCTGCGGCCTCGGTCATCGGGGAGTGAAGAACAAAGGGTGGGAATTGTCATCTCGCTCCTACAAGGGGACCCACAATCTTGGGCGTTCTCTCTTCCCCCGGACTTCCCGGCTCTCCAGTCAGTGGATAGGTTTTTCGCTGCTCTGGGACTCGTATATGATGACCCAGATCGGATCTCCCTTGCTGAGTCTAAGTTACGTAGGATTCAGCAGGGAGATCGTCCGGCGGAGGAATTCTGTTCGGAGTTCCGTAGGTGGGCCATGGACACCCAGTGGAATGACCCGGCTCTTAGGAGCCAGTTTTGTCAAGGCTTATCCGACAAATTACAGGATGTGTTGGCACAGTATGACTCTCCCGCGTCACTGGAAGCCGCTATGGCCCTTGCTATTCGTGTTGACAGACGGCTTCGGGAGAGGTGCGGGATAACTCTACCCCCTGTGATGACTCCACCTCCTACAAGGTCCCCTCATATGGTGGTTCCCCTGGTCAGTCCAGAGGAGCCTATGCAATTAGGAGGGACATCATTTCGGGGGAGGGGACCGGTGGTGCGCCATAAGACAGGAAGGTGTTTCTTCTGCGGGAGAAAGGGACATTTTATTGGGGGGTGTCCATCCCGTCCCTTGCAGAGTGAAGAGTCATCGGAAAACTGTTGATCCCAGGTTGTGTGGTGGACGGCAATCTGGGAGTAGGTATTTCGTCCCTAGGTTCGTCTCAGTTTCTCGTACCGGCGGAGGTGGTGGTGGGTACGAGAACTGAGAGGATATCTGTTCTTCTGGATAGTGGGGCCGGGGCTAATCTGGTTGATGCTCGGTTTGCCCGGGTTCAAGGTATGCGATTGAGTGAGTTGGCTAAACCCATCCCCATATTCTCGATCGATGCCAGGCCTCTCGGTCAGGGAAGTTTTTTGCAAGCTGTGCATGACGTAAAACTTCAAGTGGGGGCGATACATAAAGAACTGTTGTCTTGCTACGTGTTGGAGGGTCTTCCCACTCCTATAGTGTTGGGCCTTCCTTGGTTAACTAAGCATAACCCGGTTATTAATTGGCAAACCAGAGAGATAAGCCAATGGAGTAAATTCTGTAATAAAAACTGCATGAACACGGTCATCGGTGCGGTTACTCCTTGGGTCTTACCTCCATTTCTGGCAGACTTTGAGGATGTATTCTCGGAGAAAGGGTGTCAGGAACTACCTCCTCATCGCGAGTATGACTGTTCTGTAAAACTGCTCCCTGAGGCCAAGTTACCTAAAGCTAGGTTGTATAACCTTTCTGGTCCTGAGAGGCAGGCCATGAAGGATTATATTTCAGAAAGTCTGGCTAAGGGGCATATTAGACCTTCATCTTCACCGGTGGCTGCGGGGTTCTTCTTTGTTAAGAAGAAAGATGGAGGACAACGCCCTTGCCTGGATTTCCGTGAACTTAATCGGATTACGGTCCGAGATCCGTATCCGCTCCCACTTATTCCCGATCTCTTTAATCAGATCGTGGGCGCCAAATGGTTCTCTAAGTTGGATCTCAGGGGGGCGTACAATCTGATTAGGATGAAGGAGGGGGATGAGTGGAAGACGGCGTTTAACACTCCGGAGGGGCATTATGAGAACCTTGTCATGCCATTCGGTCTGACTAATGCCCCGGCGGTGTTCCAACACTTTGTTAATGACATTTTTCGCCGCCTGGTGGGACAGTTTGTTGTCATATATCTGGATGATATCTTAATTTACTCGCCGGATCTGGTGTCTCATCAGGAGCACGTTAGGCAGGTGTTACAGATTTTGCGGGATAATAAACTGTATGCCAAATGGGAAAAGTGTGTGTTCGCCGTACAAGAACTCCAGTTTTTAGGCTTCCTGGTTTCAGCGTCCGGTTTTCGTATGGACCCTGGGAAAGTGCGGGCAGTTCTTGAGTGGGATCGGCCAGAGAATCTTAAGGCACTACAACGTTTCCTGGGGTTTGCTAATTATTACCGGAAGTTCATTCGTAATTTCTCGTCCATGGTTAAGCCTCTCACAGACATGACTAAAAAGGGGACGGATTTTTCTAGGTGGTCTGACAAGGCTTGTCAAGCATTCTCCTCCTTGAAAAAATGTTTTGCCTCGGCACCCATACTCATTCAACCTGATGCGTCACAGCCATTCATTGTAGAGGTAGACGCTTCCGAGGTAGGGGTGGGAGCAGTATTGTCACAAGGTTCGTCCCCTGGTAAGTGGCATCCGTGCGCCTTTTTCTCTAAAAAATTGTCATCCGCTGAGAGGAATTACGATGTCGGCAATAGGGAACTCTTGGCCATTAAGTTAGCTTTTGAGGAGTGGCGCCATTTTTTGGAGGGGGCAGTCCATCCGGTCACCGTCATCACCGATCACAAGAACCTGCTATATCTGGAGTCCGCGAAACGTCTGAATCCCAGACAAGCTAGGTGGTCATTGTTTTTTACCAGGTTTAATTTTGTCGTTACATATCGTCCTGGGACAAAAAATGTAAAGGCGGATGCCTTATCTCGTAGTTTCCCTGGGGCCGGGAATACGGACGACCCGATTCCTATCCTTCAGGAGGGGGTGGTGGTTTCGGCAGTATGCTCTGAGCTGGAGGAGGAGGTATTGGAGGCTCAGGGGGACGCCCCTGTTGGACCTCCGGGGAGACTGTTTGTTCCAGATCAGTTGCGACAAAAGGTGATCGAGGCACACCATAACTCAGTTTTTGCAGGACACCCGGGGAGTAGAGCAACTGTGGATCTCCTCTCGCGTCGGTTTTGGTGGCCTAACTTACATAAGGAGGTGATAACTTTTGTCGCGTCCTGTGGTGTTTGTGCGCGCTCTAAGACCTCACATACCCGTCCGTCTGGGGCCCTCTTACCTTTGAAGATCCCGGAGCGTCCTTGGACTCATCTGTCTATGGACTTTATTACGGACCTCCCTCCGTCTTCGGGTAAAACGGTCATACTCGTTGTAGTGGACAGGTTCAGCAAGATGGCACATTTTATCGCTCTTCCGGCTCTCCCTAATGCTAAAACTCTTGCGCAGGTGTTCATTGGGGAGATTGTGAGGATTCACGGGGTACCCTCCGAGGTGGTGTCTGATCGGGGGTCTCAGTTTGTGTCCAAGTTCTGGAAGGCGTTTTGTGCACGGCGGGGGATGCATTTGTCGTTCTCATCGGCTTTTCATCCTCAGACCAATGGTCAGACGGAACGTATGAACCAGAGCTTGGAGACATATCTCCGGTGTTTTGTGTCAGAGAACCAGGAGGACTGGGCTTCTTTCATACCTCTGGCAGAGTTTGCTCTTAATAATAGGCGGAGCGAGTCCACTGGTAAGTCCCCGTTTTTTGGGGCATATGGTTTTCACCCCCAGTTTGTACTTTCAGTAGGGGGGGCTCTTCGGGGGTTCCTGAGGAGGAACGATTTTCCTCATCACTCGCTTCAGTATGGAGAGGGGTGCTGAAGAATCTGAATACTATGGGGAACCGATACAAACGTATGGCTGATAGGAGGAGAGTGTCTGGTCCGGACCTAAGTGTGAACGATCTGGTATGGTTGTCTACCAGGAATATAAAACTTAAGGTTCCCTCCTGGAAACTGGGTCCCTGGTTCATCGGGCCGTACAGAATCAGTTCTATTATTAATCCGGTGGCATTCTGTCTTGACCTCCCCCCTACGTTTAAAATTCACAACGTGTTCCACAGATCGTTGCTTAAGAGGTATGTGGCGCCGGTGGTACCGTCACCTTTACCTCCCCCTCCAGTGGTGGTCAAGGGTAACTTGGAGTTCCAGGTATCGAGGGTCATCGATTCACGCTTTAATCGCCGGTCCCTTCAGTACCTGGTTCATTGGAAAGGGTATGGTCCTGAGGAGAGGATGTGGGTTCCTGCGTCGGATATTAACGCAGACCGATTAGTTCGGGCCTTCCACACGACTCACCCGGATAAACCTGGCCCTGAGGGTCCGGAGGCCCCTCGTAGAAGGGGGGGTACTGTCACGGGTGTGTCGCCACGAAGATCGTCACGATTACACAGCCTGACTTCTCGCAGCTGACTTTTTGGTGCTTCGTGTTTTTCGGCAGTGAGGGAGTTAATTCTCTCTCTCTCTGTGCTAGACGAGGTCCAGCCTCGCCCAGCTGCAATCAATGCTGCTGTAGTGAGACTCCTTCAAATGCCTGCTGGTCTGTTAGGGAAGTGTCGGTGAAAGCATTTCATGCAGACTAACAGAGCGGATCGTGGTATTTGGAGTTTCAGAGATAAGTGCATTTGGAGTGTTTTTTCCCTTCCTCGCTTTATCATTTATCGCCTTTCCCGTTGGTGTTCCCTCTGTTGTAGTTGTGTAGTTTTTGTATGCAAGGTGGTTTTGGTTTTTCCCTTGTACTGTCTCGTTCGTCTAAGTACTGTGTGTGGGCATATTATTACTTGTCCCCTTTTGTTGTGATCGGGGTCCTTCTCAGGACTAGATTACTTAGGTGCAGGGATCCTCAGGAGGTAGGGGTTACGCTGGCGGCCTGGACCTCTGTACCTTTAACAGTACCTCCAGGTTGAGGGATTAGTCAGGGCCCCAGCTTAGGGTCAGCTTAGGCCCCCTACCTCCAGTATACAGAGACAGCGTGACACATAGAGAAAAAAAAATCAGTGGCTGAAGATCTAACTTTTCCAGCCACTCCCTTGAGGTGGAGATATGGTGAGTAGGTAGGCATCCCGTCTATCTCACACCTACTCACAATAAATCCAACCCAAACATGGCTGATTAACCTCTTCAGCACCTAACATGCTGGAGAAAAGCTGACAGCTGAACCCAGTTGTATCCTGAGCGGGCGAATCCCGCATGTAAAGGACTGTGTTTAAGTTATCTTTTTGTTTTGCCGTTATTCCAGAAAGGCCGTGTTTATGTTGCTAACCACTGCTCTGGTTTATGCCACATTTGTAATAAACCAGCAAAAGATCAGTTCCTGTGCCTACCTCTGAGAGTTCAAGTGAGTCAACCTACCACAGTGTCTAAATGTGATGTAAGTCCCAACTTGTTGAGGCGTATTCTATAATGCCGCAATAAAGTTTGGAATTGAAAGACAATAACGGTGGACACATTTGTTTGGCCATAAATTTTTACCTAGTAGCATTTTATAGCCTGACTGAGCACTTCCATACATTTCAACTGCCAGCAGTAAAGAAGAGCCAACTTATCCAGAAGTAAACACAACAGTTCCTTTTTTAAAGGAATTTTCTGGAATCCAGAGAGGCATGAATTAAAGCCCAACTCCAGTGGAGTAAGGAGGCTTTATCTTAGCAATTGTCTCCATTGAAGCACCACTCCAACATTTTTTTTATTGCAGTACTGGAGTGGTACTACAAACGTAAGGTCCCTGCACCTAGTCTTATACTTACCTGCTTTCTTCATCCTTTACTGGCGGCGTTTCGGTCCTGCACCGTCATCTTGTGACCGCAACTTCTGGCTGACCGGAAGTTAGAGTAATGGTCACAAGCTCTTAATATAAGTTTATGAGAGCCTCATTCTGCCCTCTTTCTGGTTGTCATAGACTTACATTGAATTGTGACTTCTGGATTGCCCAGCAAACTCTGGAGTGATCTGGCAGGTCACAAACCGCTGGAGACCGACCAGAGTGGCGCACATAAAAGATGAAGACGGCAGCTGGTAAGCATAACATTAAGTGCACGGGCCTTACATTAGTAGCACCACTCCAGCACTGCAGTAAAAAAAATGCTGGAGTGGTGGCTTAATGGCCACAGCCTCTATGGTAAAGGTCAACAGCAGGTGAGCTATCACTTTCTCTTAATGGTCTTATACGCCTCTACAACAGTTTGGGCAGTCAGAATCTCATTCAGCACAGAAATCAGAATATTCTTTAAAAAGTTTTTAAACCAGGAACATAATTTATATAAGTTTTAGAAAACAATCTTTTTTTCCAGGGAAAAAAAAAGGTTTTAAAGAATGCACTTAAATTTCTGAGTTTGTGTAAATGCCTGATCGTTGGCAGTAAATCATTTTATTGGCAGAAGACTTTGGGAAAAAAATGACAATGCTGGGAAAAAGTAATAGTTTAGGTAAAAGATGTCCTAAATTAAAAACTGTGATTAATGTCATGCTATTTTACAAAAAGAGTCTAAGCTACAATTATTTTTCCTAAAATGATGGGTGAATTCATGAGGTTCTGAATGAAGGTGTTGCAGAAGTTAAAATCCTGCAGACTAAATACTGTAGATATATAGCAGAATCTATTGTTATTATGAATTACCCATCATCCCAACATCATTTCTGGCTTGATGAGGTGTTAAAGCTACAGTAAACCTGGGGTGCATTTGCTTTGATATGTTTCTGAGAATTAAATGTGGTGAGAAGTAGAGATGAGCAGATAAATTAGTGGAAAATCAACTTCCAGTGCCCACCGCTTACATGTTTCCATGATCTGGATTAACCCCTTTCTGATGTATGACCTAATAGTACGTCATGGTGACCTGGGCCGATTGGACCAATGACGCATTATTAGGTCATACGGCGATCGCGCCCGCACACAAGCTGTGGGGGGTGATCGCCGCCGGGTGTCAGCTGATTGTCACAGCTGACACCCGGTACTACGTGCAGGGAGCGGTCTCGCAACGCTCCCGGCACATTAACCCCCTCAATGATGCAATCGAAGTAGATCGCAGCATTGCGGTGGCAAGGGGAGGTGATCAGGATACTCACCTCCTCTTCCGGCCTCCAGCGCTGTCTGCCGCGGCTTCCCGGATGTTGCCATGATGACACAATGTCGTCATGGCAACATCCGGGTCACCAGACAGCAGGAAGATTCTTTGATCATGCGCAATGCATGATCAAACTATCTTTTCCCTCTGCAGCACTGACAGCCTGTGTAGCACAGGGATGGTGCTGCATTTCTGTGCTATACAGGCGATCAGAATAAAAAAAGTGAAAGTCCCAGAGTTGAACACAGAATAAAAGTCCAAAAAGTGTTTAAAAAAAAAGAAAAAAATGTAAAAAAAATTTCAAAAATATAAAAAAAAAAATAAAAAAATAATCCACCAAAAATAAAATATAATGTACCCATCAATAAATATTATTATGAAAAAAACAAAAAAAACAATAAAAGCACACATATTTGGTATTGCCGCGTCCGGAACGACCTGACCTATAACATTTTCCCACTAGTTAACCCTTTTAGTGAACACAGTAAAAAAAAAAAAACGAAGCAAAAAACAATGCTTTATCATCATACCGCCAAGCAAAAAATGAAATAACACACGATACAAAAGACGAATATAAATAAAAATAGTACCACTGAAAACATCATCTTGTCCCGCAAAAAACAAGCTGCCATAAAGCTCCATCAGTTGAAAAATAAAAAAGTTACAGCTCTTAGAATAAAGCGATGCAAAAAATTTTTTTTTTTAAATAAAATAGCTTTTATTGTGTAAAAGCGCCAAAACATAGAAAAACGATATAAATGTGGTACCGTTGTAAATGTACTGACCCGAAGAATAACGCCGCCCTATCAATTTTACCACACGCAGAACAGCATAAAAAAAAAACATAAAAAAATTCTGGAATTGTTGGTTTCTGTTTATTCTGCCTCCCAAAAATCGGAATAGAAAGCGATCAAAAAATGTCAAGTGCCTGAAAATGGTACCAATAAAAATGTCAACTCGTCCCGCAAAAAACAAGCCGTCACATGACTCTGTCGGCCAAAATATGGAAAAATTATAGCTCTCAAAATATGGCGTTGCAAAACCTAGATTTTGCAAAAAAAATGTGTCTTTTAATGTGTGACAGCTGTCAATCATAAAAACCCGATATGAGTCTGGTATCGCTGTAATCGCACCGACCCAAAGAATAAAGTCGTCTAATCACTTATACCACATGAGAAACGGCGTAAAAAATAAACTCTAGGGTTAGGGTTGTGTTAGTGTTAGGGTTGTGTTAGGGTTAAGGTTGGGCTAGGGCTAGGGTTGGGCTAGGGTTAGGGTTGGACTAGGGATTTTTTTCAAAAGTAAAAAAAAAAAAAGATGACGATATGGCGACTAGTGTTGAGCACAAGTGCTCGCTACTTGAGTTTGCATCGGGTGCTCAGGTATGCACTGAGTATCGCTGGTGCTCAAGTGACACGCTCGAGTCTCTGCCCCATATGCTTCGTGGCCAAAAAAAACCTCGCGGGGAATGTCCATTCTCTCCTCTTACCCTTGTGAATATAAAAATAAAAAAATTATGGCTAAAACATTATTTTTGTAGAGAAAGTTTGATTTTTTTATTTTGACGGCTCCATGTTATAAACTTCTGCAAAGCACTTGGGGGTTCAGGGTGCTCACCACACATCTAGATAAGTTCCCTGAGGGGTCTAGTTTCCAAAATGGTGTCACTTGTGGGGTTTTTCCACTGTTTAGGCACATCAGGGGCACATCCGCTAAGTATTCAAGTAAATTTTACATTCAAAAAGTCATATGGCGCTCCTTCCCTTCCGAACCCTGCTGTGCGCCCAAACAGTGGTTTTCCCCCACATATGGGGTATCTGCTTACTCAGGAGAAATTGCTCAACAAACTGCACGGTGAAATTTCTTCTGTTACCCTTATGAAAATGCAAAATTGGGGGCTGAAAAACATTTTTGTGGGAAAAATGTGAAAAAAATTTTACGGCTCAATGTTCTAAACTTCTATGAAGCACCTGGGGGTTTAAGGTGCTCACCACACATCTAGATAAGTTCCCTGAGGGGTCTAGTTTCCAAAATGGTGTCACTTGTGGGGGTTTCCACTGTTTAGGTACATCAGGGGCTCTCCAAACGCAACATGGCGTCTGCTAATTATTCAAGCAAATTTTACATTCGAAAAGTCAAATGGCGCTCCTTCTCTTCCGAGCCCTGCCGTGCGCCCAAACTGTGGTTTTTCCCCACGTATGGGGTATCTGCATGCTCTGGGGAAATTGCACAACAAATTTTGGGGTCCATTTTTTCCTGTTACCCCTGCAAAAATAAAAAAATTGGGTCTAAAGTAACATTTTTGTGAAAAAAGTTAAATGTTAATTTTTTTTCTTCCACATTCCAAAAATTTCTGTGAAGCACCTGAAGGGTTAATAAAGTTCTTGAATGTGGTTTTGAGCACCTTGAGGGGTGCAGTTTTTAGAATGGTGTCACTTTTGGGTATTTTCTGTCATAAAGACCCCTCAAAGTGACTTCAAATGTGATGTGGTCCCTAAAAAAATGGTTTTGTACATTTTGTTGGAAAAATGAGAAATTTTGGTTCCAAAATTGTGCTGATGTAAAGTAGACATGTGGGAAATGCTATTTATTAACTATTTTGTGTGACATATCTCTCTGATTTAAGGGCATGAAAATTCAAATTTTGAAAATTGCTAAATTTTCCAAATTTTCGCCAAATTTCCATTTTTTTTCACAAATAAACGCAAGTGATATCAAAGAAATTTTACCACTATCATGTAGTACAAAATGTCACGAGAAAACAATCTCAGAATCAGTGGGATCTGTTGAAGCGTTCCAGAGTAATAACCTCATAAAGTGACAGTGGTCAGAATTGTAAAAATTAACCTGGTCATTAACGTGCAAACCACCCTTGGGGGTAAAGGGGTTAAAGTATTGTAAGACTGACAGCCTGTGGTGAGTGCTTTCTTTTCCTGCATTCTTGGTCATGGTTTTCATTTAAATTAGTAGGAGGATTTAAGTGGACCTGTCACCAAGTGGCTAGTTTTTGATGTTATTTTATTTCCACTACCCCCTAGAGTATTACATTTTTTTTTAAAAAATGCTGCCATATAGTTCCAGAGATATGGGCCTTTATGTGAGGTTAATGTGGCACCCCAAGGGTCTGGTTGCCACAGTGGCATTGCTTCCCTCAAAAGAGGTAATGCCATGCCTGGAAGCAAGCAGGGGTTCATTTAGCCAGGTAACACAATACATGCAACACTTCCTGGCTCTAGACCAGCAAGGGGAGGACCCTCCCCTTGGCAACTGGATCTGGAGGTGGGGTTAGTTAGTTTAGTGTCAGGAGTTGAGTTTAGGACATCGAAGAGAGAGGAGCTAGGGACTGGAGCTGGAGATAGCTCGTCCTAGCTAGAATTCACAAAGAACCGGACACCAGAGTCCGAGGCTGTGGGGGATTCCAGACCCAGCAGCAGATACCGCAGGGCAGGAGATTGCAGGTCTCCTGGCCCCCATCAGACGCCCGGAGGCTCAGCAGCACCGAGGGACCAGTACCGTCAAAGAGGAGCGAGGCATCCACAAGGCCCGAGCTGCCAGCCATACGGGTGAGCACAGCACGTTACACTCAGGGACGTGGGCTACAACACAGCGGCAAGCAGAATAGCCAAAAGAGTATAGTAAGAACGGCAGGCCTACACCTCCACCTGGCCAGGAGGACTCTATGCTTGCTCCCAGACTGACCAGACTCTTATCTCTAGCCAGTACTCCAGTCCAGGCCTGTCTAATTGCTACCAGTTAAGACCCTGGGACTGCACTATACGGACTCTGTGGTTATTTCTACACCGCGACACCCTGCACAACCACCATCATCCACACACACTGCCCTGAAGCTAACTCTTCCTGTGGGGAGTTATACCACCTTTGCTGCTATACCACCGGCTTCAGAGGACTGTTCCGCAGTGGCGTTTTCTATTAACCACACTGCACAGGTGGCGTAGTCGGACATTATATAACCTATATACATCTACTACCCTTGGATTGACCGCCCTGGGTCACGGACCGGGTCACTGCCACTGTGACTACAACCCCCAGCATCTACCAGCCCGGCTCCGGGTACCCCACGGCCCAGGGGGCACGTCAACTTTGGCGTAGTCGGCAGGATTTTGTGCCCGTTACCACCGGGTACTGTGCGCCTTCACGAACTGTGTCACATACCGTGGTGAAGTTTCCCGCCAATTGCCACTGTTTCCCGCCATTGTCCGCCATTTCCGGGTCGCCGTGCGGGAAGAAGAGGGGCGTAACTGCTGGAAGCGCGCGAAGTCCAAGCCCCGCCTCATGCACTAACGCAGCGCCAGGTCCTGGAAGGAGCCCCTGCAAGCGCTGACGTCAGAAGCAAGCGATGCCAGGTCCTCAAAGGAGACCATCGCCTGCGGAACTGCGGCCTACGGAAGCAAAGTGAAAGAAGGTAGGCCACGGTTCACTAGGGGGGAGGAAGACGCCCAATATGGAAGGAACTTCAGCCACAGGCGCGGCCGCTGCCACGGTAATGCCATTCTGCATGCCATATATGCCGGGGGCGGCGTGGTTGCCCCAGTACTCAGGAGAGTCGCACACCCTGAGTGACTTTAAAGAAAGACTGCACAGCTTATTTAAAGTATACCCCCTGTCTGAGGAGCAGAAAGTGAGCATCCTCATAGGCCAGTTAATTGGTGCAGCCCAGAGAGAAGTGAAGTCCTGGCCGGGGAGAGACAAAGGTACTGTGAAAGAGATACTGGCCCGCCTAAAGGACACCTTTGACACTCGTACTACAGTTGAGATAAAAATGAAGTTTTATGGGTGCAAACAACGGGCGCAGGACAGTGTACGGGACTATGCTTTAAACCTGCAGGAGGCGCTGAGGGCCATCAAACAGGTAGACCCCGACAGTGTGCATGATGAGAACAGATTGCTAACTGAGCAGTTTATTGAGGGGCCCCTGTCCAGCGCTCACCGGACACAGCTGCGCATAATGGCTCTGCAAAACCCCGATCTGGACTTTGCACAATTTAAAGACAGAGCCATCCGGGTGCTATGAGAACCAACACCAGGTTGCGCCACATCTCACCGGCGCCCAGCTATCACATACCACCAGGAGGTGGCATCCTTTTCCCCAGAGCCTGTGGGAGCTAATGCACAGACTCTGGACAATGATCCATCTACAGATCTGCACCTTCAGGTCCAAGAGCTGACTAAAAGTGTAGCTGCACTAACCAAAACTGTGCAGTCCTTGCAGGTGTCCCCCAAAGGGAAGATCCAGCTGGCTTCCAGTCCAGAGGACGTCCCGTGGCGACAACAGAGGAGGATTCCACCAACCAGAGGGAGGAACAGTGACCGCTATGACCTGGACGGACAACCCATCTGCCGCCGCTGTCACAAGCCAGGACATTATGCAAGGTACTGTAGTTTAAACGAGCAAAACCTGGGGCAGAGGGCCAACCCCCAGGCGTAAGACCACCAGGCCCACACAACTGGCGAGACAAGTATGTGGGGGGACGACCAGTCCCACCTGTCGTGATTGACGGCATCCCGATGAGCGCGTTGCTGGACACTGGATCCGAGGTGACCACTATCCCCTATATTCTCTACCAACGCTACTGGACTGATTCAGACATTACCCGCCGTCCAGATGAATATTTAAGCATTTATGCCACCAATGGTCAGCCTGTGCCTCAAGTGGGATATAAAGAAGTGACTATAAAGGTTGGCAAAGTGTAATTGCCGGCGCAAGGAATGATAATTGTTGACATTGATCGCCGAGAAAGTCATCCCATGATAACCTTAGGCTCTAATGTTATTGAAAATTGTCTTTCAGAAATTATTGTCTTGTTGCAGCAGGTTGCGGAGACCGCCAGTTCCAGTCAGCAGCAGGTTCTGCAGAGAGAAATCAGAGCCCTGATGAGAAGACAACAGGTAGAACTGTCTTGTGGTGAAATTGCCAGTGTCAGGATGAGTGACCCATTCCCCACTGCCATGCCCCCTAGAAGTGAAATGTTGATATGGTGTCGGGCAGCAATCGGTCTCAGGGGTCGAGATTACCAGGCCTTGGTAGAGCCTGTATACTCTGACAGTAGGCCCACCATCTTGACAGCCCGGGGAGTAGTTGATGTCCGCCATGGGAGAGTGCCAGTCTGCATCCTGAATTGTGGGGAGATAGAGGTTCATTTGCCCCGATATGCTACCCTTGCCAAATTATTCACCGTCAGTAACAACTCTATAAAGACAGTGGAACCCTTACCTCCATCCAAACCGGTGGAGGATAATGGCTCCAAGGGACAGATGGAGGACTGGTGTCAGAAGCTACACGTGGCACTAACTCCACCCCTCAGGACCAAAAACATGGAGTATACCGGGTGGTCCAGGAGTATGAGCTGGTCTTCAGCAAACACCCGCTCGACTTCGGGCAGGTGAAAGGGGTTCAACAGCATATCCCCACGGGAGACCATCCACCCATTAAAGAAAGGCACCGGCCTGTACCACCAGCACACTACCAAAATGCCAAAGGGATGTTACGAGAGATGAAGGAGGCTGGGGTGATAAGAGATAGTTGTAGCCCCTGGGCAGCTCCATTAGTTCTCGTAAGGAAAAAAGATGGCACGATGAGAATGTGTGTAGACTACAGGCAAATTAACCGCATTACACATAAAGATGCGTACCCATTACCCAGGATGGAGGAGTCACTAGCTGCATTAAGATCTGCTAATTATTTCTCCACTTTGGATCTCACTAGTGGGTATTGGCAGGTTCCTGTAGCAGAGGCGGATAAAGAAAAGACCGCATTCACAATGCCGATGGGCCTCAGCGAGTTCAACTGCATGCCATTCGGGCTCTACAATTCCCCAGGAACCTTCAAGCGGTTGATGGAGTGCTGTCTAGGACATAAGAACTTCGAGACAGTCCTGCTTTACCTGGATGATGTCATAGTATACTCCAAGTCCTATGAAGATCACCTGAAGCACCTGGCAGAGGTGTTTGAAGCCCTAGCTGGTTTTGGCCTGAAGGTGAAGCCGTCAAAATGCCACCTGTTGAAGCCCAAGGTACAATACCTAGGTCATGTGGTAAGCGCTGAAGGTGTAGCACCAGACCCTGACAAGGTCACAGTAATCAAGGACTGGCCAAGACCCTCCACTATCAAGGAAGTGCGGCAGTTCCTCGGGTTGGTGGGCTACTACCGATGATTAATCCAAGGCTTCACCAAGATGGCGGCACCGATGCAGGACCTCCTAGAAGGCCAGTCCAGGAAGGCCAAAAACCCGAAGCTTCTATTCAAATGGGATAAGCCGGAAGACGAATCCTTCAGCAGGCTGAAGATGGCTCTCACAGGAGACGAGATCCTGGCCTACCCTGACTATGGCCAACCCTTCATACTACATACAGACGCAAGTAACGTGGGACTAGGAGTGGTGCTGTCCCAGATACAGCAAGGTAGAGAAAGAGTGTTTGCCTATGCCAGCAGGAAGCTCCGGCCCACAGAAAGGAACCCCGAAAATTACAGTTCCTTCAAGTTGGAGTTCCTCGCCGTAGTCTGGGCTGTGACAGAGCGCTTCAAGCATTATCTCGCCTCCTCCAAATTTACGGTCTTCACGGACAATAACCCGCTGATGCACCTGGAGACTGCGAAGCTTGGTGCCCTGGAACAGAGATGGATGGCCCGACTATCTAACTACGAGTTCACCATCAAGTACCGGGCTGGGCGCAAGAATGCAAACGCCGATGCGCTGTCCAGGATGCCTAACTTGCCAGATGGGGGAGAAGACCTGGAAGAGCTGGAGGAGATAGAGATCCCCGCTTTCCACCGTCATGGAGTAACCAAGTGCTCCCATTGTGTGAAGAACAGGTGCTGCGCCAACAGAGAGGCCACGTTCAATCCATTGCCCCACCATGGATGGGCAGAGACACAAGATAGTGACCCAGCTGTCCACCTAGTCAAGGAGTTTCTGACACGAGCTGACTCGTAACCTGATCCAGATGCTCCAGAGGAGACCAAACAGCTGTGGAAGGAGAAGGGCAAGCTATTCATCTTTGAAGGGAAGCTGTGTCGAAGAGCCATCAACTCCCGGACACATGAATTGGTCAGGCAGGTGGTAGTCCCGAGGCGGGATGTGTCAATGGTCTTGGAAACGTACCACGATGGATCAGGACACTTTGGCTGGAAGAAGCTGGAAGTCCTGCTATGTGAACTGTTCTACTGGGCTGGCATGAGGAAGGCAATCGAGCGGTGGTGTCGAGAATGCGGACCATGTAACCTGAGGCGAAAAGACCGTGACAGCCAGAGGGCTCCCCTGCAGCCCATCATCACCAAACAGCCACTTGAACTGGTAGCCTTGGACCACGTGAAGTTAGCCCCAAGCAGGTTAGGCTATGTCTACACTCTCATCATCATAGACCACTACTCCCAGTTCCTGGTAGTAGTGCAAGTAATGGACCAGACGGCTCAGACAGCAGCCAAAGCATTCCAACAGTACTTCTGTCGCCCCCACGGTTACCCAGAACATGTGCTTACTGACCAAGGTCCAGCCTTCGAAGCGGAGGTGTTCCAGGAATTCTGCAACCTGTACGGCTGCAAGAAAATCAGGACAATGCCGTATCACCCCCAAACCAACGGGCTGTGTGAGAAGATGAACCAGGTGGTGATAGACCTGCTGAAGACGTTGCCCCTTGAGGAACGCAGCCTGTGGCCAGAAAAGCTACCAGATCTGGTGGACCTCTATAACCATATCCCAGTGAACTCTACCAACTGCACGCCTGCTTACCTGATGAGAGCAAGACCTGGTAAGCTGCCCATCGACCTGGACATGGGAGTCCTAACACCAGAGACGGCCTCACCAGATGCAGATTGGGACACTGAGCGGCAACAACAGTACCGCGAAGTGCAAGAGAGTGTTGAAAGAAGTCTGTCCCAAGCAAGACAAAGGCAAGAGAAGACTTACAATCAACATGCACCTGCTGTTCCATTGTCACCTGGAGAACAGGTCCTTAAGAGAAAGAGGCGACTCCACAAATTGGATGACCAGTGGGGGGTAGAGCCGTACACCATCCTACCCTCGAGTCATGATAATACCAAGGTGTGCCTCATTAGTAAGGATGGAGGAGAAACATCAGCAACAGTTACAAGAGACCACTTGAAGAAATGTCCCGAGCAATTACAACACACTAAAGAATACCAGGATAGCCCTCAACCCACAGAGGAAGCGGAAGAAATGGTCAAAACAGTACTCAGAGAATTTCCCCGGTCGTGGACACAAGTGAACAATGGAATTGTTGTGCCAGTCCTTACCTCTCTCCAACCAGCCCCTCAGGAAGCTGTAGAAGTCCCAGAAGAGTTGGAAGAACAGTTGGCCCCAGAGGCAGAAGTTTCATCGACAGCAGACCAGGAGAATCAACCCTCTGCTAATAGTGAACCTGTCGTACCCACGGTAAGCCAAAGAATCCGTAGGAAGTTTCCGAACCTACTAGTACTACCTCATACTACCTTTAGGGCAGTTCACATTGAACCCACCACACCAGGGGTAGACACAAGGGACCAGGGTAGAGCAGTGACAGATAGTGTACTCCGTAGATCCACCAGAAGTACGAGAGGTCAGCCCCCTGCTCGTTGGAGAATTTAAAATGCAAAGTTTAAAGTATAATAGTATTGAAATGTGTGTTTTTCCAGTTACCAGAAAGGGATCCAGAGACTTTTAGGTTATGGACGGTGAATAACCAAAGAACTTTCCCTTGTAAATAGTTGCACTTGCTAAAGTGCCCCTTATTGGTAGACCACTGAACAAAAACTTGTTGGAGGTGGCCGAAGACGTGGTCCAACACTTGGATCATCTATGCCCTGCAGCCACCCCAGGGCCTCCGTGGAGGGTTTTGGACGGGTCCCTCAAATTACACCTTGCACAGTGGAATGGACACCTGGTTGCAGATTATACTGTAACCTATCAAGGACTGTAATGTTTGTAAATATTCTAATGTGCCTGTTATTGTTAATGCTATTGTTACTTTTGAAAAATATGTTCAGTCCCGGAGTACTGAAATTAACTAGGGGGGAATGTGGCACCCCAAGGGTCTGGTTGCCACAGTGGCATTGCTTCCCTCAAAAGAGGTAATGCCATGCCTGGAAGCAAGCAGGGGTTCTTTTAGTCAGGTACACAATACATGCAACACTTCCTGGCTCTAGATCAGCAAGGGGAGGACCCTCCCCTTGGCAACTGGATCTGGAGGCGGGGTTAGTTAGTTTAGTGTCAGGAGTTGAGTTTAGGACATCGAAGAGAGAGGAGCTAGGGACTGGAGCTGGAGATAGCTCGTCCTAGCCAGAATCCACAGAGAACTGGACACCAGAGTCCCAGGCTGTGGGGGATTCCAGGCCCAGCAGCAGATACCGCAGGGCAGGAGATTGCAGGTCTCCTGGCCCCCATCAGACGCCCGGAGGCTCACAGGCACCGAGGGACCAGTACCGCCAAGGAGGAGCGAGGCATCCACAAGGCCCGAGCTGCCAGCCATATGGGTGAGCACAGCACGTTACACTCAGGGACGTGGGCTACAACACAGCTGCAAGAAGAATAGCCAAAAGAGTATAGTAAGAATGGCAGGCCTACAACTCCTCCTGGCCAGGAGGACTCTATGCTTGCTCCCAGACTGACCAGACTCTTATCTCTAGCCAGTACTCCAATCCAGGCCTGTCTAATTGCTAACAGCAAAGACCCTGGGACTGCACTATACGGACTCTGTGGTTATTTCTACACCGCGACACCCTGCACAACCACCATCATCCACACACACTGCCCTGAAGCTAACTCTTCCTGTGGGGAGTTATACCACCTTTGCTGCTATACCACCGGCTTCAGAGGACTGTTCCGCAGCGGCGGTCTCTATTAACCACACTCCACAGATGGCGTAGTCGGACATTATATAACCTATATACATCTACTACCCTTGGATTGACCGCCCTGGGTCACGGACCGGGTCACTGCCACTGTGACTACAACCCCCCGCATCTACCAGCCCGGCTCCGGGTACCCCACGGCCCAGGGGGTGCGTCACTAATTTCTACAGTCTTTATTAATGGGATGTGGTTCACAGAGGAATTTTGCAAAGCAGTGTGAAGACACACATCCAGAGAATCTTGTAAGAGGAGCAGTGGGAATAAAATAAAAACTAGCTGCTTTTTTTCCTGGTGACTGAACCTCTTTAAGTGGACTTGAGCTAAAATATCTATACAATCACGGTTCAGTGTCATGTCACTAGTCTGTGGCTGGACTAGACAGCTGCAAACCTCTTAACCCGGTTCCTTTTTTGATGAGTAGACCCCCAAGATGTCACATATGGCAAAGTGGTTCTTATGCATACTAATCAGGGGCTCTGTAGGTAGTAGCAGGTTTAAAGGGCTCTGGTCTACAAATGTGTTCGCAAATCTTTTTGCTGAATTCTAGTTTCAAACATATAAAAGTTTTCTATTGCATGATAAAAAATTATACCATATAAATTCTGAATCTAATATCTAATCCTCGGGGCTATTGAGACCTCCACTTGCTGTCATCGAAAACCAATGAAAGCAAGCAATGCAGATTTCCAAATCTAGGAGGAATTAATATACGGTAGTTTGGAAAACTATGTAACTTTTGATCACAAAATAAATATCTTTTATTTGTGCAAAATATACTATAGCTTTATCTATAACAATAGTCCAAAGTGAGAACTATCCAAATTGGATCCACTGTGGGCCGAATGCAGCACCACCAATTGATCTGATTGATTGACTGTTTTTGGTCACAATGAGAATATTATTTACTCAAGTCATTGGTGGAAATTAGTTTTTCATTTCATGAGTTACAGCTGAAACCTTGCCCTAGGGAACTAGACGGATTTGTTTGGCATCTGTACTAATTAAGCCACTGGTGTCAGCTTGTGTTGGTTTGGATTTCTTCCTGTTTCAGTAGTTGTGACAAGTCTTAGAATAAGTGCACGCCGAGCAGCACAATGTCCTTATGTGATGTTATAAAATATCCTGTACGTGTGGGGACATCTAGTGTCTTATTTGTTTCTACTATTCAAATCCACTTTTTGTGTTACAATAGACTCATACGTCCTGCCCTTTCAGGAGGAGTTTTCAGCAAGCTCCTTATCAGCAGAGACAGGCTTACAATCATAGCTAACAACTCTGTACACATCTGATAAAAAAGGATCCACCAATCACAATAGGTGATGTCTCAGCTTACCCTGCTCCCTCTCCCTTCACAATGACCTGTGCACACACTCACTAGATGCTTCAATACAAAAGATAGGATCAGTGTCTTTTCATCCTGGCTAATGTACATGTGTTATTTCCTTAAACAACAGAAGGTTAGAGTAAAAATTTCCCAGTGACCAGTATTAAAATTAAAAGATTTCTACTTTTTCTTTTTTTATAAAGTTTGTGATATAGAAAACAAAAATTAAACATTTAACACAAAAATGTATTAAAAAAACCGAATCATTTTCCAATGACAGATTCCAAAATCCAGAGTATGAGATACCTGTGACTTACCACAAAAGAGTATTAATTCCTGCCTCCTATTTTACGTAATGCATCTAGTAGTGTGGGGATAGGTAAAAAAAAGTTTAAATCAAGCAAAAATGGCCATGCTACTGCACACTGTGCAAGCGATAGCTGCTACATCACATGCACACACGCCGTGGCCATTTCTACTTGATGTAAACTTTTTTTACCTAATCCCACACTACTAGATGCATTATGTAGAATAGGAGACAGGTCACTGAACGATTAGTGACCTGTCATAAAAGCATACAGATGAATATGTAAGCAGAGCATAACTTAAAGCCCCGCCCACAGACCTCCCCGAAGCACGAGCATATCATTATCTCCAACCTGAAAATAAAGATTAAACAAGAACCACAGGACGGATTTCATCAACCAAGGTATAATTTTAATCAGTGTAATAGCGCCAACCTGCCAGTGTATGTAGTTTACTGAGCACAATCCTGCTGACAAGTGCACTTTAAATAAAGTCTCCCAAGATACACACCTGTATCTTGGTATTAACATTTGCTAGTAACTCTTTTAGTTGTCTGTGCACAGTTCCTGTCCACAGTTCAGGATGTCTCCTGGCTTTCTGTGGTTTACAGTCCATGAGTTAGTTGTTTGCAGCTTCCAGTAACCCCGCTACCTGTCAGTCGCCTCCAGGACTTCACCTGCTTGCCTGCGACTTCCAGTAACCACACTATCTGTCAGTGGTCTCCAGGACTTCACCTGTTTGTCTGTGGCTTCCAGTAACCCCACTACTTGTCAGTCATCTCCAGGACTTCACCTGTTTGCGGCTTCCAGTAACCCCACTACCTGTCAGTCGTCTCCAGGACTTCACCTGTTTGTCTGCGGCTTCCAGTAGCCCCACTACCTTTCAGTCGTCTTCAGGATGTCACCTGTCTATGGATTCCAGTAACCCCACTACCTGTCAGTTGTCTCCAGGACTTCACCTGTTTGTCTACGGCTTCCAGTAAACCTGCTACCTGTCAGTGGTCTACAGTCCTTCACCTGTTTATCTGCAGCTTACAGTAACCCTGCTTCATGTCTGCCTGCAGCTTCAAGGACATTTCCTGACTGCTTGCAGCTTCCAGGACTCTATTAAGACTTTTAGTTTGCCTTTGCTAATTATCCGCCTGTGGCTTCTAAGATGCAACTACCTGCTGCACCAACACCCATGGCCCGTGTGCCCACCCAGACCTTGGGCTTAGAGGATCCACCTCACCCAGTGACCCCACATTGTGTAATAATATATTAGTAGGTGTCACAAAGTCATATCCACAACTAAAGATAAAGTAAATAAAAAAAAGTGGACAATCCCTTTAACTTGGTGCTTAATATATCTTTCTCACTGAGAAATGAGATAAAACATGTTCCTGTCAAAGTCAGTACACCAGGCTTAGGAAGCAGATGTGCTTTATAGTTTTTCTAGTATTCTCACATAGATTGTAGGGATCCAACAGATCGGTCATTTTTTCAGTAAACTGTGATTTGTTACAAAGAGTTATTAGCACTTCACTGTATCTCCCAAGTACCTGCTTATTTCATATTATCAGAAGACACGTAAGGCCATTTCACACGTGATTTTTCAAGAAATGTGTTGTTGTTTATCACTCTGGTCATTTCCCTTCTTTTCTGATGCTATTATGTGCATCTCAGTGGGATCAGCGAGGTTTGCAACTTTGGTGTGTCAGCGTTTTAATAAAATGATTGATTAGACCTTAAACAGAAGAACCTGTCTGGAAGCAATGACTAACACATCAATCTCTGTGGATGCATCACACAACCAGTCGCTAATCATCAAGATGTCTCATAATCTCATTCTCTCGCTGCACCTCTATTCAATTCTGTACGGAATATTCTATCCGAGTAAGCTGGACGCCGTGGTATGGGCTTTCTCATCCCTCTCTCCAAGTTCCCAGCAGAAATAACTGAATATTTGTGGGGCTGCCATTATAATATATCTAATATATATCTATTTCCGCATATTCCCCTGCTGTAAATGCCTCATTTTCATCGACTAGCGTGAATATAACTGGAATATATTAAATATTGTGTCAGCCGTTAAAGTAACTGCTACACTCTGTAGTAAAGAGAATTCATTCAATGTACAGAACTTCACCAAATACATTCTAGGGAATTTGTGCTCAATATTGAAATTGCAGCACCATCAGAGAAAAGACGAGGAAGAATGGAAATCATTGGATCCTGCTCCCTAAAAAAAAGAAAATAATACAAATTTGTTTGTGCCTCAACATAATATCAATGCCCCCTTTGTGTCTCCATGTTGTAGCGTCGGCGTCCCTGCCTCCTGCTAGGCAGGGACGCTGTTCCCCTCACCTCTCCGCTTCGTGCCCGGCATCCTCCTCCCGCTCTGCTGGCAGCGCGTGCTGCTTCCCGGCCACTGTGCTTAGGGCGCGCGCGCTCCCCCTCTCTTAAAGGGGCCGCGCGCGCCGTCCTAAGGAGTCCCCGGCCAATGGCCGGAGGACCTCACCATATATAAGGCACCTCCTCCAAAATGGAGGTGCCCGAGCAATGTTGTTGCAAAGCCTTCACTCTGCTTCAGCCCTCAGGTCCCGTTACCAGTTACCTACCAGTCACCTGCCAGATTCCTGCTTGTTACCTGCCAGTCACCTGCCAGATTCCTGCTTGATACCTGCCTGATATCCGCTTACCTGCTTGCAAGCCTGCGGTCCGACGGTCTGCCTTCCGACACCTGTCAGTCTGTCTCTGGACCAGCCTGCCCGCTCACCTGGGAGCGCTCACCTGCTACCTGCCTGCTAGCCTACCTGGAGGCTCTGCCGTCACTTGCCGTGACCACCTGCCTGTCCAGAGACTCTTACCCGCTCACCTGGGAGCGCTCACCTGCTACCTGCCTGCTAGCCTACCTGGAGGCTCTGCCGTCACTTGCCGTGACCACCTGCCTGTCCTGAGACTCTTACCTGCTCACCTGGGAGCGCTCACCTGCTACCTGCCTGCTAGCCTACCTGGAGGCTCTGCCGTCACTTGCCGTGACCACCTGCCTGTCCAGAGACTCTTGCCCGCTCACCTGGGAGCGCTCACCTGCTACCTGCCTGCTAGCCTACCTGGAGGCTCTGCCGTCACTTGTCGTGACCACCTGCCCGTCCAGAGACTCTTGCCCGCTCACCTGGGAGCGCTCACCTGCTACCTGCCTGCTAGCCTACCTGGAGGTTCTGCCGTCACTTGCCGTGACCACCTGCCCGTCCAGAGACTCTTGCCCGCTCACCTGGGAGCGTCCACCTGCTACCTGTCTGCTAGTCTACCCAGAGACTGTTCCTGTCACTTGCCGTGACTACCTGCTCTTCTACCCAGAGACTGTCCCTGTCACTTGCCGTGACTACCTGCCCTTCTACCCAGAGACTGTCCCTGTCACTTGCCGTGACTACCTGCCCGTCTTCCCTGGGAGCCACCCGCTTCCTTACAAGGACCGCACCCTTGTATAGTTGCTCAGAGGTTCCGCCTCCCAGACCCGTTACAGTTTGCTCGGGCCATGGAACCCGGTGGCACCCAAGCTCCCTCGCTCTCGGACCTATGTCATGAACTGTCCCGGCAGAGGTCCCAACAGGAGTCCATCCTGAGTCACCTGCGGAAAGTCAACTCTCGCCTGGACACCCTGACTGCTCCACCAGTAACCACCGCTAGTGTCATGACTCGCAACCCGGCAGCGCCGCTGCCCACCAATACCATGGTATCCTGCTCCGGACCCCGGCTTTCTGCACCTCCTCGCTTCGGAGGCGATCCCGCTCAAGCCCGGGGCTTTATAAACCAGTGCACCCTGCACTTTGAACTCCTGTCCCACCAGTTTATCTCCGACCGGGCCAAAATAGCCTTCATTATGTCCCATCTCACGGGGGAGGCACTGGCTTGGCTAAATCCTCTATGGGAGAGAGGAGACCCCCTAGTGTCCGACCTGCCAGCCTTTCTCACGGCTTTCCGGAAAGTCTTCGACGAAGCCGGACGGAAGACCTCATCCGCATCATCTCTGCTACGCCTCCATCAAGGAAATCTCACCGAGGGCCAATATGCCATACGGTTCCGTACCCTTGCTTCGGAGCTGGCCTGGGATAACGACGCCCTGGTGTCTGTCTTTTGGGAGGGTCTGTCCGGCCGTATTAAAGATGAACTCGCCGGTCGGGACATTCCTACCACTCTCGACGACTTAATAACACTTGCCACCCGGATTGACATTCGGTTCCAGGAGCACGCCAAAGAGGTCACCCGTGAGAGGAGGTTTCCACGTCTAGCCCCTACCTTCCAGAAACCTGTCACTTCTCCCGTTACTACCCAGGCGCACTCACCTGAGCCTATGCAGGTCGACCAGACCAAGATGGTCAAAACCCGTCAAGAGTTACGCCGTGCCGAGGGGAGCTGCTTCCACTGTGGCAGTAAGGAGCACCGGATCCGTTCCTGCCCGGAGAGGTCGGGAAACGCCTGTGTCTAGGATCGCTCAGAGAGGTCGTCCTAGACAAGAGTAAACCCTCTCCATCTCTGTTGCTGTCGGTCTCTATCATCTGCGGGGAGAACCGTTATTTTGAACTAGCCCAACTTGACTCTGGAGCTGCCGGAAATCTCATTTCTCAGTCTCTGGTAGAGAAATACCGCATTCCCACCAAACCTCTAGCTGTACCCTTATCTGTTGCTGCCGTGGATGGGGGCCTCTTACCACATCCCATCCAACTCATCACCGAATCCATAACCCTGCAGGTGGGAATGCTGCACTCTGAGAGCATCTTCTTTCATGTTTTGCCTGGACTCTCTCATGCCCTCTTACTAGGCCTACCTTGGCTTCAGAGACATGCACCCGTGCTTGATTGGCAGACCGGAGAAGTCCTTCGCTGGGGACAGGACTGCCATAAGACTTGTTTAGTTCCCGTCCATCCTGTCCGTCCTTCTCCTACTCCAGTCAATCTACCTGGTCTTCCGGCTACTTATTGGTCGTATGCGGACGTCTTTAATAAAAAGGAAGCAGAGACATTACCCCCTCATAGACCATACGACTGCTCAATCGACCTGATGCCCGGCGCTACTCCTCCCCGTGGGCGCATTTACCCTTTGTCCGCTGCTGAGACCCGATCCATGTCAGACTATATTGAGGAGAATCTGGCCCGGGGATTCATCCAGAAATCTACTTCCCCGGCGAGAGCAGGCTTCTTCTTCGTCAAAAAGAAGGACGGCTCACTCATTCCCTGTATAGACTATAGAGGCCTTAACCAGATCACGGTGAAGAATAAATACCCCCTTCCGCTCATTCCGGAATTATTTGACCGTCTGAGGGGGGCTAGAATCTTCACCAAGCTGGACCTCCATGGGGCTTATAACCTGGTCCGTATCCGTCAGGGGGATGAATGGAAGACGGCATTCAACACCCGGGACGGCCACTATGAATACCTGGTAATGCCCTTCGGTCTCTGTAACGCTCCCGCCGTCTTTCAAGAGTTGGTCAATGACATCTTCCGGGACCTTCTCTAGTCCTGCGTAGTGGTGTACCTGGACGACATCTTGGTCTTCTCTCCGGATCTCCCCACACACCGGAGGGATGTTCGTCAGGTTCTGCTCAGGCTCAGGCAGAACCACCTCTACGCTAAATATGAGAAGTGCCTCTTTGAGCAGACCTCGCTTCCGTTTTTGGGCTACATAATTTCTCAGACCGGCCTATGAATGGATCCTGAGAAACTGTCTGCCATCGAGAAGTGGCCTTGACCAGAGGGGTTGAAGGCTATTCAGCGGTTCCTGGGCTTCGCCAACTACTACCGCCTCTTCATACCGCACTTCTCTTCCCGGACTGCCTCAATCTCTGCGCTCACCCGTAAGGGCACTAATCCCAGAGAATGGCCGCCCGAAGCAGAGGAAGCCTTTCTTTCCTTAAAACAGGCTTTCTGTTCCGCCCCGGTGCTGCATCGCCCGGACGGCAACAAGCAATTCTTCCTGGAAGTTGACGCCTCCTCCTCTGGAGCCGGAGCGGTACTTACCCAAAAATCATCTTCCGGGAGAATGGTAACTTGCGGCTTCTTCTCCAAACTCTTCTCCTCTTCCGAGCGCAACTATTCTATAGGAGACCGAGAGTTATTGGCCATTAAGCTGGCATTGGAGGAGTGGCGTTACCTGCTCGAGGGGGCTCTTCACCCGGTAATAATTTACACGGACCACAAGAACTTGGCTTACCTCCAGAGTGCCCAGAGACTTAACCCGCGCCAAGCCCGGTGGTCCTTGTTTTTTGCTCGCTTTGATTTTGTTCTTCATTTTCGCCCGGCTGACAAAAACATCAAAGCTGACGCCTTGTCCCGATCCTTCCTGGTGTCTGATCTTGAGGAGGAACCTAAACACATCATCGATCCCGCCAGAGTAATGCAGGTGGCCCCCGTGAGTCTAAATTGTCTCCCTCCCGGTAAGACGTTCGTAACGGTACCTGATCGGGAGAAGATCCTACACTGGGGTCACTCGTCTAAGCTAGCTGGCCACGCCGGTCAGAAAAAGACCCTCCAGCTTATCACCCGGCACTACTGGTGGCCTACCCTGCACAAGGACGTAATAGACTTTGTTTCTGCCTGTGTGTCCTGCGCCCGCAACAAGGTTCCGAGACACCTGCCAGCCGGTCGCCTCCTTCCTCTTCCAATACCTGCTGCCCCCTGGCAGCATATAGCTATGGACTTCATAACAGATCTCCCTGTCTCTGCCGGTTGTACGGTCTTTTGGGTGGTCGCTGACCGCTTTTCCAAAATGGCTCATTTCATTCCCCTGCCAGGCCTCCCGTCTGCACCCGAGCTGGCTAAAGACTTTATCCGCCACATCTTCCGTCTCCATGGCCTGCCCCTCCACATCGTGTCGGATCGTGGGGTTCAGTTCACCTCACGCTTCTGGAGAGCCACATGTAAGCTGCTAGACGTCACCCTGGACTTCTCCTCCGCATACCACCCACAGTCCAATGGTCAAGTGGAGCGGATCAATCAGATCCTGACCAGTTACCTCCGGCACTTCGTTAATGCCCACCATTCAAACTGGGTGGATCTCCTGCCATGGGCCGAATTCTCTTACAATAATCACGAGAGCGAATCTTCCTCCAAATCCCCGTTTTTTGTAGTCTTCGGTCAGCATCCTCGGGTCCCATTTCCCGTCTCCACCTCGGTGGACAATCCGGCTGCGGAATCTCTCGTTAGCAAATTTTCCTCCATTTGGGAGAGTACCCGATCCGCACTCCTTCAGTCGTCCGAGCGGATGAAAAAACACGCTGACAAAAAACGCCTGGATCCTCCACAATTCCGTCCTGGAGATAGAGTCTGGCTCTCGTCCAAGTATGTCCGGCTCAAGGTTCCTTCCTACAAGTTAGGGCCTCGGTTCATCGGCCCACTGGAGGTTATCAAACAGATCAACCCGGTGGCCTATAAATTGAGACTCCCGGCCAACTTGCGGATCCCTAATTGCTTCCATGTATCTCTCCTCAAACCCGTGGTACTTAACTCTTTTTCCAAGTCTACAGGTACGCCTCCTGCTCCGGTTTCCGCTGAAAACGAGTTTGAGGCAGAGAACATTCTGGCCACCAAAAGGGTAAGAGGAAAGACCTTTTTCTAGTGGATTGGAAGGGGTTTGGTCCTGAGGAGAGAACTTGGGAGCCCCGGGAGAACATCCATGCCCCTCTCATCCTTGATAAATTTCTGTCTGGCCTAAAAAAGGGGGGCCTAAAGGGGGGGGTACTGTAGCGTCGGCGTCCCTGCCTCCTGCTAGGCAGGGACACTGTTCCCCTCACCTCTCCGCTCCGTGCCCGGCGTCCTCCTCCCGCTCTGCTGGCAGCGCGTGCTGCTTCCCGGCCACTGTGCTTAGGGCGTGCGCGCGCTCCCCCTCTCTTAAAGGGGCCGCGCGCGCCGTCCTAAGGAGTCCCCGGCCAATGGCCGGAGGACCTCACCATATATAAGGCACCTCCTCCAAAATGGAGGTGCCCGAGCAATGTTGTTGCAAAGCCTTCACTCTGCTTCAGCCCTCAGGTCCCGTTACCAGTTACCTGCCAGTCACCTGCCAGATTCCTGCTTGTTACCTGCCAGTCACCTGCCAGATTCCTGCTTGATACCTGCCTGATATCCGCTTACCTGCTTGCAAGCCTGCGGTCCGACGGTCTGCCTTCCGACACCTGTCAGTCTGTCTATGGACTAGCCTGCCCGCTCACCTGGGAGCGCTCACCTGCTACCTGCCTGCTAGCCTACCTGGAGGCTCTGCCGTCACTTGCCGTGACCACCTGCCTGTCCAGAGACTCTTACCCGCTCACCTGGGAGCGCTCACCTGCTACCTGCCTGCTAGCCTACCTGGAGGCTCTGCCGTCACTTGCCGTGACCACCTGCCTGTCCAGAGACTCTTACCCGCTCACCTGGGAGCGCTCACCTGCTACCTGCCTGCTAGCCTACCTGGAGGCTCTGCAGTCACTTGCCGTGACAACCTGCCTGTCCAGAGACTCTTGCCCGCTCACCTGGGAGCGCTCACCTGCTACCTGTCTGCTAGCCTACCTGGAGGCTCTGCCGTCACTTGCCGTGACCACCTGCCCGTCCAGAGACTCTTGCCCGCTCACCTGGGAGCGTCCACCTGCTACCTGTCTGCTAGTCTACCCAGAGACTGTCCCTGTCACTTGCCGTGACTACCTGCCCTTCTACCCAGAGACTGTCCCTGTCACTTGCCGTGACTACCTGCCCTTCTACCCAGAGACTGTCCCTGTCACTTGCCGTGACTACCTGCCCGTCTTCCCTGGGAGCCACCCGCTTCCTTACAAGGACTGCCCCCTTGTATAGTTGCTCAGAGGTTCCGCCTCCCAGACCCGTTACACATGTATTAACAATGCCCCCTCTATATGTTCACATGCTAACAATCCCCCCCTTTTTTCCTTTATGGCTCAATAAATTAGTAATGTCTCTCTTTGAGTGATTCCATGTCCATAATCGCGGGAATTAAAAATAAATGAAATTTACCTAACACCACTTCCATGATGAGTGACAGGGCCCTGCTACTTCTTCCTGTAGTTTTCAGCCAGGCACAGGCGGTGTGCTGCAGTGATTTCATCGCTCTGCCAGTCGTTTTCCATGCAAACCTGACCGATGATAGTCTACTAGGCTAAATCAGCTTATGATTTACCCAAGTAAGTGGAGGGGCAGGGAACCAGTGGCTCTCTGCTCCAACCCAGCTTTTAACTGTACAAGCATCGTGAAGAAACATATAAAGTTAAGAGCAAAGTCTATCTGGAGATCTGGGTGGGCCTCCTTCTCTTCCAGACTCCAGAATGTGTGACTGCAATCGTTATGCCACTACCTTGAACTCACATTGCCAAACCACACTCATCAGTAAATCTTTTGGGCAAACCATCTGGCTTAAATTTCACCATCATAGGGAATGTGCACATGATGTTTTTTAGATGCCGGTGTGCTCACCTAGTTTTACATACTTAGCGTTACAGAGTGCTACTTTATTTGTTAGTTATATATGGAGATGGCTACTTTTAGTAAGCACCGGTACACACCAGTTTTCTGTTTTGGATGTGACGGTCAGTCTTTTTCGTTTATATGCATAGGTCTTCTGACTGAGTACTCCACCTCTAAGCCACAGGTGGTTTTAATTACAGCAGGTTCTTACCTTTCCATACACATTCAGACTTTAGTCTCTAAGACAGGATACACATTGATAGGTTCCTGGTAACGAGAAACGCCTTACCGTGGCTGCGGGGTACACATGAATTGGCCAATTTATGTTCTAAGATTTCTCATTTATTTCTATTTTCTACAGCAGTAATGCTATTCATTAGTGATGAGCGAGCATCCTCGCTACTGCTTGGTGCTCGCCCGAGCATCTCACTGCTCGAGATACTCGGCGCTCGCCGAGTATTTCCGGGTTGCTCGGGCGGGAACTCGGGTCCCCTCCCTGCATGTTTGGCGCTCTTTAGAGAGCCAATGAACATGCAGAGATTGCCTGCCATGCACTGTAATGCCGTAGCCATGCCAGTGATTGACTGGCTGCACAGCGTCATCAAGTCTATATCAGATCTGGCGCCGCCATGCTTGTCACAGTCACTCCGGATCAGACAGTGTAGGGGGAGCTGCTGCTGCTTCAGGGACAGATTTGATTGAATATTAGGTAGTGTAGGGAGAAAAAACGTACATTACACATATCCATCTTAACAAGCAGTCCTTCTCAGGACTAATCCATCTGCAGAGATATCAGGCAGGCAGTGTATATAGCAGACGGCAGGGCATATAGCAATAGAGGCTCAATTCCAATTCTGCCTTCTGCTGCTGTTAGATATTTCTATACAAAGGCCCAGGTCTCAGGGGCCAGGAATACTTTTCTTTGGATCTTAATCCTCATTATTTGCTTAAAAAGCAATCCAGAGAACACAATTTTTTCTGCGCCATTTGCTTGTTGGCACTGCAGAATACAGCCATGTCCTTTCCATATTAGAGCACTAGAAATCCAGCTATTTAAAACTGTGTTTTCTCCATCAAGCGGATCACATATACGTTGTCAGAAAATACTGCCATTTCTGGCCTCCATTAAAAATTTCCTTTAGTGTGTCATTGAAGCAATTCACCGCAGTTTGCTGTTCAAACTACTTATCTACAGGCCCCGGTATTTAAAACTCTGCTTTCTCCGTCACACGGATCATATATACATTGTCTGAAAATACTGCCATTTCTGGCCTACATTAAAAATTTCCTTTAGCGTGTCATTGAAGCAATTCACCTCAGTTTGCTGTTCAAACTACTTACCTACAGGCCAGGTATTTAAAACTCTGTTTTCTCCGTCACACGGATCACATATAAGTTTGCTCCAAACTCATTCATTTGTAGTGAGCGTTGAAGATACCGTCCTCCATTTAAAATGGGCAAGGTACGTGGCAAGGGACGGGGAACTGGACATGATGGGAATGGTACATGCAGAGACCGAGGACAAGGCCGTAGGTAAGCCGAAATTGTGCCACAACAAACACCCACATCTTCTCGCCTGACCTTCCTGTCCCAATTTCTAGGGGACCGCAGCACACCACTATTGAACCCAGAGCAGTGTCAAAAGGTTGTTGGTTGGATAGCGGATAATGCTTCCAGTCACTTAGCCACCACCACCCTGTCTTCCACACGGTCAAGTCTCAGTAGCCGTGAGTCTGGACCGGATATTCCTCACCCTGATCCTCCTTCCTCCCACCATGCCAAGTACCCAGAGACAACTCATCCCACACTTGGACACTTTGAAGAGCTGTTCACTTTTCCATTTATTGATTCTGGCTTCTCGTCCGGTCCACTTGAAGCGGGGCAAGAGGAGATCGCGTGTAGCGATGCCCAAATATTTGAGCAGCAGACAGAAGGCAGGCAACCGTTCCCCGTAACATCAACACAAAAGAAGTTGCCAGTACAACTGTGGAGACGGAAGCATTCCGCAACCTGATGGTGGCGGCGGTCCCTCTGTACTCAGTCCCCAGCCGCCACTATTTCTCCCGGTGTGCCGTGCACGCATTACACAAGCACGTGTCCCAAAACATTAGCCGTGCTCTCAAAAACGCAGTTACCGGTGAAGTCCACCTAACCACGGACACGTGGACAAGTGCTTGTGGGCAGGGATGGTACATCTTGCTGACGGCACACTGGGTTAACATAGTGGAAGCCAGGACCCAGTCGGACCTTGGGACGGAACACGTCTTCCCGACACCAAGGATTGCGGGCCCTGGGTCAATCAGGGTTGCCCCCACAGTCTACAGCTCCTGCACCTCATCCTCCTCAGCCTCCTCCTCCTCGTCAGCCTCAATCTCCGAAATGACCACATCAGTCACAAGCTGGAAGCACTGCAGCACTGCCTTGGCCAAGCGGCAAAAGGCTGTGCTGAAGCTAATATGCTTAGCTGAAAAACCACACAATGCTGAAGAGTTGTGGACAGCTCGGAAAGAGCAGGCAGATCTGTGGCTCACACCGCTGAACCTACAGCCAGGCATGGTCATGTGTGACAATGGCTGGAACCTGGTAGCGGCTCTGAGGCGAGGCGAGCTCACACACGTACCATGGCTGGCCCATGTGCTTAACCTCGTGGTTCAGCGGTTTCTCAAAGCTTACCCAGAGCTGCCGGATCTGCTTGTTAAAGTACGCCGCCTGTGTGCCCATTTTAGAAAGTCAGCTACATCTTCCGCCGCCCTTGCCGTGCTTCAGCAGCATTTGCAGCTTCCGGCTCACAGACTGGTGTGTGATGTCCCCACGCGTTGGAACTCTACACTGCAGATGTTGGGAAGGATTTGTGAGCAGAAGAGGGCAATTATTGAGTACCAGCATCAACAAGGCCGTCGGTATTCAGTTCAGACTCCACACATAAGACCTCAGGAGTGGACATAGATGTCAGATATATGTACCACCCTCCAAAACTTTGAGGACTCCACCAAGATGGTCTCTGTCTTCTGAAACGCTCTCTGCTCACAATCAAAGAGTATGCAATGCAGGCGGAGCACAATGAGATGGAGCAAGGAGCCATAGAGGGTGATTACACACAGACAAGCCTCATCTCATCCCAACGTGGATTGGGTGACAATGAGGAAGAGGAGGAGGAGGAAGGACAGGAGAGCATGGTCAGTCATCTTCTTGTTGAGGACATGGAAGTCTTGCCTGTTAGTAGTCTGGCACGCATGGCTGAGTTTATGTTACGCTGCCTTTCCCATGACCCTCACATTCTCAAAATTTTGGATGACAGTGATTACTGGTTGGTGACACTTCTAGACCCATGCTACAAGGAGAACTTTCTCTTATTCTTGAGGCGGACAGGTGTACAAAAATGGGGCAGTACCAGAAGGCCCTTGTTGCGGAACTATTAAAAAAATTCCCATCTGAAAACGCTGGCGGCAGAGGGCACACTTCGTTAGACAACCAAGGAGCACAGGCGAAAGAGACACAACTTCAATCCAGCAGAGGCAGGGGAACACTGTCAAAGTTCTGGGAGAGTTTTCTCAGACCCTCCCATAGCACAGGCTCTGAGGCACAGGGTACTCTCAGAAGGAGTGCAAAATTTGGGAAGATGCTGAGGGGGTACCTTTCCGACCATACTAACGTCCTCCGTGATTCCGCTGTGCCTTATAATTATTGGGTATCCAAGCTGGATACATGGAATGAACTGGTTCTCTATGCCTTGGAGGTCCTGGCCTGCCCTGCCGCCAGCGTTTTATCAGAGCGGGTTTTTACTGCCACTGGTGGAATTATAACTGATAAGCGCATCTGCCTGTCAACTGAAAACACTGACAGGCTGACTCTTATAAAAATGAACAAGGGCTGGATTGGGCCAGACTTCTCAACACCACCGAATGATAGCAGCGTAACATAAACTCCAATGCAGTGTCTTTTCTTGGGAGGTGTATTCTCATGCACTTTTTCACACCCACACATGGGTATACTCTTCCTGATTTTGGCTATTTGCTCTTGTCCTCCTCCTTCTCCTCATCCTCCACCACCATATCACCAGGGTGACCGTGGTCCGTGATGCAACACCCACATAATTTTTTTAAAGGGTGTTTATGATGCCCGTAAAAAAAAGTTTTTATACAGTATGTTCATGTATACCCCCCATGGGTAAATATTTGTCAGCCCATACACTTAGTGCATGGGCATTACAAGTAGAGGAGGCTAGCTCCTTTCTAATGGGAACATTTTTTTATGAGGCCCTCCTCCACATCTCTTCCAAGGGGCATTGAAGTGCCTCCAAATTTTTGGCTGCCCTTGCATTCACTGCATAGGCCAACCCTATGAGAGACTCTCTCCTTTCTTATGGGAATTTGTCATTACTGTGGCCCTGCTCTATGTGTCTTTAAATTCTTAGTGGGGTTTTTCCTAAAATTGGTCAGCCGTTGGGACTCACTGCATACCCTATAACTGTATAGCAGACTCTCTCCTTTCTAATGGGAACATGTCGTACTTGTTACTGTGACCTTGCTCTGTGTGTCTTTAAATTCTTAGTGGGGTTTTTCCTAAAATTGGTCAGTCGTTGGACTCACTGCATACCCTATAATTGTATAGCAGACCCTCTCCTTTCTAAGGGAAACATGTCGTACCTTGTTACTCTGGCCCTGCTCTATGTGTCTTTAAATTCTTAGTGGGGTTTTCCCAAATTTTGGCAGCCCTTGCAGTCACAGCATGGGCATTACCACTATAGGAGACCCGCTCCTTTACAATAGGAACATTTTTTTTACTGAGACCCTCCTCTATGTCTCTTCAAAGGGGTATTGGGTTGCGTCCAAATTTTTGGCAGCCCTTGCAGTCACATGATATGCAATAACAGTATAGGAGACCCACTTGTTAATAATGGGAACAACAAAGCATAGCCAGCTGATAGCTCTCTAACAAAAGCTAGGGCCGACTGCTGGCCTTTTAAGAATAGTAAGGGCCATCTGATGTCCCAATAAAAATAGGCTTTATTACTTTCAAAGTCCCTCCATAAATAAAACAGGATGTGTCTGATGATGTGTCACACACCATATTGCCAGATAAGGTTGTTCCCTCCTCAGTAAAAAAGCAGCCATAGAGTGTCCGGGAACCTTCCCACACACTTTTCTTAGCCAGGACTGCTTCTCAGCAAGGTTGAACTGTCCCACCAAAGAATCCTCTGATGTGCCTTGGCTTCTGCCATGGGGGCTCTTGAGCGGGTGAGAAAGGTTAGCCCTCAGAATCAAATCCTCTGGTGGGCACAATGGTTTTCCATCTGAAACAGCTTCTCAGTGGGAGTTGTATTTCACCACAGCCATATTCTTTAGCTCAGTGAAAGGACTGGCATAGAGGGAAACCGTATCTACCCCGGCAGTCATTTCTCCGTCACCAGGTTCCGCCCATTGTCACACACGACCATGCCTGGCTGTATGTTCAGCGGTGAGAGCAACAGATCAGGCTGCTGTGTTACAGCTTTCAACAACTCTGCAGCGCTGGGCGGTTTGTCAATTAAGCATTAAGCATGTTATCTTCAGCACAGCCTGTTGCCGCTTGGCCAAGGCAGTGCTGCAGTGCTGTCAGCTTGTGACTGATGTGGTCATTTCGGAGATGGAGGAGGAGGTGCATGAGCTGAAAAATGTGATTACATTGTTGTTAAATTGGTGACGCTGTTTTTATACTTAAGAAAGACCCTATTGTTTTTTTTTTACGTTATTTTTTAAGACAAATGCATTCACCGGGAAATGTCATTTTAACATTTTACAACCTTATCTGGCAATGTGGTGTGTGACACGTCATCAGACACATACTGTTTTATTCATGATGGAGGGACTCTGAAAGTAGTCATAAAGCCTATTTTTATAGGGACATCAGACGGCCCTTACTATTCTTAAAAGGCCAGCAGTCGGCCCTAGCTATTTTTAGAGAGCTATCAGCCGGCTATGCTTTGTTGTTCCCATTATTAACAAGTGGGTCTCCTATATTGTTATTGCGTATCCAGTGACTGCAAGTGCTGCCAAAAATTTGGACGCAACCCAATACCCCTTTGAAGAGACATAGAGGGTCTCAGTAAAAAAAATGTTCCCATTATAAAGGAGAGGGTCTCCTATAGTGGTAATGCCCATGCTGTGACTGCAAGGGCTGCCAAAATTTGGGAAAAACCTCACTAAGAATTTAAAGACGCATAGAGCAGGGCCACAGTAAGAAGGTACGACATGTTCCCATTAGAAAAGAGAGGGTCTGCTATACAGTTATAGGGTATGCAGTGAGTCCAACGGCTGACAATTTTAGGAAAAACCCCACTAAGAATTTAAAGACACACAGAACAGGGCCACAGTAGCAAGGTCCGACATGTTCCCATTAGAAAAGAGAGGGTCTACTTTACAGTTATAGGGTATGCAGTGAGTCCAACGGCTGACCAATTTTAGTAAAAACACCACTAAGAATTTAAAGACACACGGAGCAGGGCCACAGTAACAAGGTACAACATGTTCCCATAAGAAAGGAGAGGGTCTGCTATACAGTTATTGGGTATGCATTGAGTCCAACGGCTGACCAATTTTAGTAAAAACACCACTAAGAATTTAAAGACACACAGAGCAGGGCCACAGTAACAAGGTTCGACATGTTCCCATTAGAAAGGAGAGGGTCTGCTATACAGTTATAGGGTATGCAGTTGTGGCACCCCAGGGGTCTGGTTTCCACAGTAATGTAATGTTATGTCTGAGAGCAGGTGGGAGGTCCTTTGGTCAGGGATCCTGTGCATGCCACACCTCCTGCCCAGTCTTGGGAGGGGAAGAACTTCCCCTATATAAACCCGGGGCTGAAGCAGGGTTAGCAGTCAAGGAGAGTAGAGACAAGAAACAGCAGAAGCAAGACTACTACGAGTCAGGGGCTGGCAGCTGCAGAGCTCGCCCTGACTGAGAAGCTTTCTTACCGGACCCGGCGTCCGAGGCTGTGGGGACTAACTCTTACCCAGCAGCAGAAGCCGACCGGCAGGGGATTTCAGGTCCTCAGGCCCAGAAACCCGAAGGCACGGTCGCACGCGTGGGACCAGCACCGCCATCGTGGAGCGGAAGCCATTAGAAGGCCCCGAGTCACCGGCCATACGGGTGAGCACCACACGGTACACTCAGGGACGTGGGCTACTTATATCCGCTTCTAGCAAGGTAGCCAGAAGAGTACAGTCAGTTTGGGAGGCCTACAACTCCGCCTGGCCAGGGGAGATCCCATCTGCTCAAGGACTGACCAGGCCCCGTTCACTAGCAAGTACTCCGGGAGGGTCTATCGTTGTTACCAGTAAAGACCCTGAATTACACCGCACCGTCTCTGAGTGGTTCCTGCTACCCCCATCATCCACATCTGCTGCCCTGAGGCCATACCCCTCCCGTTGGGGGTTATACCATCTACGCTGCACCATCCATCCACCGGCCTCAGCGGACTGTCCTGCAGCGGCAGCTCCATAGCTGCATTCAACGGGTGTCGTAGTCGTCCTGCATCTACCGCTGTTACATCGCCGCTCAGTTTGACTCCCTGGGCACGGACCGGGTCACCGCCACGAGACTGCAACCCTCAAGAGATCCGGCTCCGGGTAAGCTCCCGCGTGCGCAACGCAGCGCGACACAGGCCCAGGGGCGCGTCAACTTTGGCGTAGTCGGCAGGATTTCGTGCCCGCAACCACCGGGTACTGCGTGCCTGAAAAAGAGACTTTTCAAACTTACCTGTGGTGAAGATTCCCGCCATCCGGCGCCATCTTCAGCCTTCTTCCCGCCATCGGTGAAGTTTCCCGCCATCCGGCGCCATCTTCTGCCTTCTTCCCGCCATCCGTGGAGTTTTCCCGCCATTGGACGCCATCTTGAGGACGCCGCACGGGAAGAAGAGGGGCGTGGACTCCGAAAGCGCGCGAGAACTGAAGCCCCGCCTCACGTCCGGACGTTGCGTAAGGTCCTGGAAGGAGCCCAGCAGACGCCGACGTCACAGGAGCGCGACGGAAGGTCCTCAACCCTGACGATCCACTGCGGAGCCGCGGCCTACGGAAGAGGATCATCGCAAGGTAGGCCACGGTCCACTAGGGGGGAGGAAGATGTCGGATACGGAGGAGAGCTTCACTGCCTCAACCCCCGCCAGCGCTACCGCTGCTGCACTTATGCCCTTCACCATGCCCTATATCCCGGAAGCAGCTTGGCTACCCCAGTACTCAGGGGAGTCACATACCCTGCATGACTTTAGAGAAAAGCTGGATAGCCTCTTCCAGGTGTACCCCCTCACAGAAGAGCAAAAAGTGAGCATCCTGGTGGCCCAACTAACCGGGGCAGCCAAAAGGGAAGTAAAATCCTGGCCACCTGGGAGGAAGTCTGTCGCAGGGATACTAACCCGGCTGAAGGACACCTTTGATACCCGCACCTCAGCCGAGATTAAGCTTAGATTCTACGGGTGCAAGCAGCGAGCGCATGAGAGTATAAGGGACTATGCACTAAACCTACAAGAGGCCCTGAGGGCCATTAAGCAGACCGACCCTGATGGAGTGGGAAACGAGGACAGGCTGTTGACCGAACAGTTTATAGAGGGACTGTATTGTAATACCCACCGAACCCAGTTGCGGGCAATGGCCTTACAGGATCCCCATCTGGGCTTTGCACAGTTCAAGGACAGAGCCATCCGGGTGCTCCGAGAACCGGCACTGGGTGGCGTTGTGACCCACAAGCGCCCTGCTATCACTTACCACCAGGAGGCGGCGCCCTTGTCGGCAGGGCCTGTGGGAGCTGATGCGCAGGCTTTGGACAATGACCCGGCTCCAGACCTACACCATCAGGTCCAAGAGCTAGCTAAGAGCGTTGCTGCGCTAACCCGAACTGTGCAGTCTTTACAGGCTTCCACCCCAGGGAAGATCCAGCTGGCATCCGGACCGGAGGACATCCCGTGGCGTCGACCAAGGAGGACCCCACCGGCCAGAGGAAGACCCAGTGACCGATACAGCGAGGACGGACTACCCATCTGCCGCCGCTGCAATCAACCTGGACATATGGCAAGGTACTGTTCTTTAAACGGGCACAACCTGGGGTAGAGGGCCAACCCCCAGGAAAAAGATCACCAGGCCCATCGAACTGGCGCGACAGATATGTGGGAGGACGTCCAGTCTTGCCTGTGGTACTGGATGGCATTCCCATGAGTGCCCTACTGGACACCGGGTCACAGGTCACCACCATCCCGTACGTGCTCTTTAAGCAGTACTGGAATGACTCGGATATTACCCGCTACCCTGACGACGACTTGAGTATCATCGCCAGCAATGGCCAGCCCGTGCCACAGATCGGATTTAAAGAGGTGACCATCAAAATCGGTAGAGTCGAACTGGCAGCACAGGGACTGATCATTGTAGATATTGACAAACATGAGAGTCACCCAAAAATAACTCTAGGAACTAATGTAATTGAAAATTGTCTTGCAGAGGTGATTTTCCTTTTACAGCAGGTTGCCAAGAACGCCAGCTCCGGCGAGCAGCGGGTGCTCCAGAAAGAGATCCGGGCACTGATGCGACGGCAACAGGTGGAACTCTCCGGCGGTGAGATTGGTAGCGTAAGAATGTGTGACCCTTTTCCTATTGCCATGCCCCCAAAAAGTGAAATGATGATTTGGTGCCGGGCAGCTATTGGTCTGAGAGGTAGAGATTACCAGGCAATGGTAGAACCAGTTTACTCGGACAGTAGGCCCACCATTTTGACAGCACGGGGGGTGGTTGATGTACGCCATGGGAGGGTGCCCGTTCGCATAATAAATATCGGGGAGAGGGAAGTGTACCTGCCCCGGTATGCCACGCTAGCCAAATTATATACCATTAACCAAAATTCTATACAATCTGTGGAACCCTTGCCTCCATCTCACCCGGAGGAAGGTAACGGCTCTAAGAAAAACATGGAGGACTGGTGTCAGCAACTACATCTGGGTACTGACTCCACTCCCGCACACCAGAAACAAGGAGTCTATCGGGTGGTTCAGGAGTACGAGAGAGTGTTCAGTAAACACCCGTTAGACTTCGGGCGAGTCAAGGGGGTAGAACACCACATCCCCACGGGAGACCATCCTCCTATAAAAGAGAGGTATCGACCCGTACCCCCTGCCCACTACCAACACGCCAAGGGGATGCTTAGAGACATGAAGGAGGCTGGGGTGATCAGGGATAGCTGTAGCCCCTGGGCAGCTCCACTAGTCTTAGTCCGAAAGAAAGACAACACCATGAGGATGTGTGTAGATTACCGGAAAATCAATCGTATCACACACAAGGATGCGTACCCCTTACCAAGGATAGAGGAGTTATTGGCTGCTTTAAGATCTGCTAACTTCTTCTCTACCTTGGATCTCACTAGCGGGTACTGGCAGGTTCCTGTAGCAGAGGCGGACCGGGAGAAGACCGCATTCACCACCCCGATGGGACTTAGCGAGTTCACCTGCATGCCGTTCGGACTCTGCAACGCACCGGGAACCTTCCAACGACTAATGGAGTGTTGTCTGGGCCACAGAAACTTCGAGACGGTCCTGTTGTACCTGGACGATGTCATCGTATATTCCAAGACGTATGAGGACCACCTGAAACACCTGGCGGAAGTGTTCGAAGCTCTGGCAAGTTACGGCCTAAAGGTGAAACCCTCCAAGTGTCACCTCCTGAAACCAAAGGTGCAGTACCTGGGACACGTGGTGAGCGCTGACGGAGTGGCTCCCGACCCTGATAAGATCACCGCAATTAAGGAATGGCCAAGCCCCTCCAGCGTAAAAGAAGTGCGGCAGTTCCTCGGGTTGGTAGGCTACTACCGAAGGTTTATTCCCGGTTTCACCAAAAAGGCAGCACCTATGCAGGACCTCCTGATAGGCCAGTCCCGGAAGGCCAAGAACCAGAAGCCGCCCTTCAAATGGGAGGAGCTGGAAGAAGAGTCCTTCCGCCAGATGAAGATGGCCCTCACGGGGGACGAAATCCTGGCGTACCCGGATTATAGCCAGCCCTTTATCCTCTACACCGACGCCAGTAACATCGGGCTAGGAGCCGTACTGTCCCAGATCCAGCAGGGGAAGGAACGAGTAATCGCCTACGCCAGCCGAAAACTGCGACCCACCGAAAGGAACCCCGAGAATTACAGCTCATTTAAGCTAGAGTTCCTGGCCGTAGTATGGGCAGTCACCGAGCGCTTTAAGTATTACCTCGCTTCTTCCCGGTTCACCGTGTACACGGATAACAACCCGTTGACACACCTGGACACGGCAAGACTCGGTGCCCTGGAGCAGAGGTGGATGGCCCGTCTGTCCAACTACGAGTTCACAATCAAATACCGGGCAGGACGCTCCAATACCAACGCGGACGCCCTGTCCAGGATGCCCAACCTGCCGGACGGAGGAGAAGATCCGGAGGGACTGGAAGAAGTTGAACTCCCTGCGTTCCACCGTCATGGGACTATCCAGTATTCCCACCGGGTAAGGAGTAAGCAGGCTGCTACGTTGAACCCCTTACCCCACTACAACTGGGCGGAAACGCAAGACAGCGACCCTGCCGTCCGACTGGTGAAGGAGATGCTGACTCGGCCGGATGCTCGCCTTGAACCAGACGCTCTGGAGGAAGCCAAACAACTATGGGCAGAGAAGAGTCGACTGTTCCTTTACAAAGGGAAGTTGTGCCGCAGAATGGTTAACTCCCGGACGCATGAATTACTCTGGCAAGTAGTGGTGCCACGAAGAGACGCAGCCATGGTGATGGAGGCATACCACGACGGAGCTGGACACTTCGGGTGGAAGAAGCTGGAGTTCCTGCTGCGCGAGCGGTTCCACTGGGTAGGCATGAGGGGAACCATCGAGAAGTGGTGCAGAGACTGTGGCCCGTGCAACCTGAGAAGGAAGGACCGTGCCAGCCAGAAGACTCCCCTGCAGTCCATCGTCACCCGGCAACCGTTGGAACTGGTAGCCTTGGATCATGTAAAACTGACCCCAAGCAGAAGTGGCTACGTCTACGCGTTAACCATCGTGGATCATTACTCCCGGTTTCTGGTTGTCGTCCCCGTCAAGGACTTAACGGCTCAAACAGCAGCTAGAGCCTTCCAGCAGCACTTTTGCCGTCCACACGGGTACCCGGACCAAGTGCTGACGGACCAGGGACCTGCCTTTGAAGCGGAGGTCTTCCAGGAATTCTGCAATCTGTATGGCTGCCGGAAGATAAGGACGACACCGTACCATCCGCAAACTAATGGACTTTGTGAGAAAATGAACCAGGTGGTAATGGATCTTCTAAAAACGTTGCCCCTGGAAGAACGCAGTCTGTGGCCTGAGAAGTTGCCCGATCTGGTGGACCTATACAACCACATCCCGGTAGGTTCCACCAACTGTACCCCGGCTTACCTAATGAGGGCAAGACCTGGTAAGTTACCTGTTGACCTGGAAATGGGAGTCCTGACACCCGAGGACACTTCACCAGAAACAGACTGGGACACAGAGAGGCAGCAGCAGTACCGGAGAGTACAGGAGAGCGTGGAGCGAAGTCTCTGTCAGGCTAGGGAAAGACAAGAGAAAACTTACAACCAGTATGCTCCCGCTGTTCCCCTGGTACCCGGAGAGCAGGTCTTGAAGAGGAAGAGACGGCTCCACAAGTTGGACGACCAGTGGGAGAAGGACCCGTACACCGTACTGCCCTCAAGCCACGAGAACCCGAAGATTTGTACCATCAGTAAAGACGGAGGGGAAACCACAGCCATTGTATCCCGGGACCACCTGAAGAAGTGTCCCGAACAACTGAGGAACCCTGAAGAGGAACAAGAAGACCATCGACCCGTAGAGGAAAGGGAAGATATGGTTAGTACTGTGCTCGGGGACTTCCCTCGGTCTTGGACTCAAGTCAATGGTGCAGTTGTGGTACCCGTACTCACCTTCCTCCAACCAGCATCCCAAGCACCTACGGAGCAACAGGTAGAGCTGGAAGAACAGCCGGTCCAGGAGGCAGAAGTCTCCACACAAGCAGAACAGGAGGATCAACCCTCTGCTTATAGTGAGCCTGCCGTACCCCTAGTGAGACAAAGAGCCGGTAGACAGCTGCCCAGTTTACCCTTGACAGCTCCTACACCCTGTAGTTCAGGGCCAGACAGTCAGCTCCGTAGGTCCACTAGGGCCACTAGAGGCCAGTTACCCGCACGCTGGAGGATTTGAAGTGTATAAATTGTTTTATTTATGTTTATCTGTGTATTGTTGCTTGTGTATAATTTTGTGTTTCCAGTTATTTTTAGGAATCCTTGGTGGATTTACCGGGAATCCTTGTACATAGTTGGAGCGTAACCCAGGATGGACTAGAGACTGTTAAGGACTCGGGGTAGGACAGACCCCTACCTGGTTACGTCTCCCTGTTTTGGTGAAATGGACACCTTGCTTTCTTCAAAGACTGCACCCGGTTACGGACATGCCGTGACCACCTTTATGTGTTTCTTATTGTATTGTTATTGTTATATCTTGTTATGTTTTTCTAAAATGTGTTTAGTCCCGGAGTACTAAATTTTACTAGGGGGGAATGTGGCACCCCAGGGGTCTGGTTTCCACAGTAATGTAATGTTATGTCTGAGAGCAGGTGGGACGTCCTTTGGTCAGGGATCCTGTGCATGCCACACCTCCTGCCCAGTCTTGGGAGGGGAAGAACTTCCCCTATATAAACCCGGGGCTGAAGCAGGGTTAGCAGTCAAGGAGAGTAGAGACAAGAAACAGCAGAAGCAAGACTACTACGAGTCAGGGGCTGGCAGCTGCAGAGCTCGCCCTGACTGAGAAGCTTTCTTACCGGACCCGGCGTCCGAGGCTGTGGGGACTAACTCTTACCCAGCAGCAGAAGCCGACCGGCAGGGGATTTCAGGTCCTCAGGCCCAGAAACCCGAAGGCACGGTCGCACGCGTGGGACCAGCACCGCCATCGTGGAGCGGAAGCCATTAGAAGGCCCCGAGTCACCGGCCATACGGGTGAGCACCACACGGTACACTCAGGGACGTGGGCTACTTATATCCGCTTCTAGCAAGGTAGCCAGAAGAGTACAGTCAGTTTGGGAGGCCTACAACTCCGCCTGGCCAGGGGAGATCCCATCTGCTCAAGCACTGACCAGGCCCCATTCACTAGCAAGTACTCCGGGAGGGTCTATCGTTGTTACCAGTAAAGACCCTGAATTACACCGCACCGTCTCTGAGTGGTTCCTGCTACCCCCATCATCCACATCTGCTGCCCTGAGGCCATACCCCTCCCGTTGGAGGTTATACCATCTACGCTGCACCATCCATCCACCGGCCTCAGCGGACTGTCCTGCAGCGGCAGCTCCATAGCTGCATTCAACGGGTGGCGTAGTCGTCCTGCATCTACCGCTGTTACATCGCCGCTCAGTTTGACTCCCTGTGCACGGACCGGGTCACCGTCACGAGACTACAACCCTCAAGAGATCCGGCTCCGGGTAAGCTCCCGCGTGCGCAACGCAGCGCGACACAGGCCCAGGGGCGCGTCACAGTGAGTCCACCGGCTGACAATTTTAGGAAAAACCCCAATAAGAATTTAAAGACACATGGAGCAGGGCCACAGTAACAAGTACGACATGTTCCCATTAGAAAGGAGAGAGTCTGCTATACAATTATTGGGTATGCAGGTGAGTCCAACGGCTGACAATTTTAGGAAAAACCCCACTAAGAATTTAAAGGCACACAGAGAAGGGCCACAGTAACAACAAATTCCCATTAGAAAGGAGAGAGTCTCCCATACTGTTGGCCTATGCAGTGAATGCAAGGGCTGCCAAAAATTTTGAGGCACTTCAAAGCCCCTTGGAAGAGACGTGGAGGAGGGCCTCATAAAAAATGTTCCCATTAGAAAGGAGTGGGCCTCCTATACTTGTAATGCCCATGCACTAAGTGTATGGGCTGACAAACATTTACCCCTGGGGGGTATACATGAACACACTGTATAAAAAATTTTTTTTGCGGGCATCATAAACACCCTTTAAAAAAATTATGTGGATGTTGCATCACGGACCACGGTCACCATGGTGATATGGTGGTGGAGGATGAGGAGAAGGAGGAGGACAAGAGCAAATAGCCAAAATCAGGAAGCGTATACCCATGTGTGGGTGTGAAAAGGTGCATGGGAATACACCTTCCAAGAAAAGACACTGGATTGGAGTTTATGTTACGCTGCTATCACTCGGTGGTGTTGAGAAGTTTGGCCCAATCCAGCCCTTGTTCATTTTTATAAGAGTCAGTCTGTCTGCATTTTCAGTTGACAGGCAGATGCGCTTATCAGTTATAATTCCACCAGCGGCAGTGAAAACCCGCTCTGATAAAACGCTGGCGGCAGGGCAGGCCAGGACCCCTAAGGCATAGAGAGCCAGTTCATTCCACGTATCCAGCTTGGATACCCAATAATTATAAGGCACAGCGGAATCACGGAGGACGTTGGTACGGTCGGCAATGTACTCCCTCAGCATCTTCCCAAACTTTGCACTCCTTGTGAGAGTACCCCGCTCCTCAGGGCCTGTCCGATGGGAGGGTCTGAGAAAACTCTCCCAGAACTTTGACAGTGTTCCCCTGCCTCTGCTGGATTGAAGTTGTGTCTCTCTCGCCTGTACTCCTTGGTTGTCCAACGAAGTGTGCCCTCTGCCGCCAGTGTTTTCAGATGGGAATTTTTTTAATAGTTCCGCAACAAGGGCCTTCTGGTACTGCCCCATTTTTGTAGACCTGTCTGCCTCAGGAATAAGAGATATAAAGTACTCCTTGTAGCGTAGGTCTAGAAGTGTCACCAACCAGTAATGACTGTTCCCCAAAATTTTGAGAACGCGAGGGTCATGGGAAAGGCAGCGTAACATAATCTCGGCCATGCGTGCCAGACTACTAACAGGCAAGACTTCCGTGTCCTCACCAAGAGGATGACTGACCATGCTCTCCTCCTCCTCCTCTCTGTCCTCTGGCCATCCACACTGAACAGACGTTATGACAGCTGTGCAGGCAGTACCGTCTATAGTGCATGATACTAGCTCCTGTCCTTCCTCCTCCTCCTCATTGTCACCCAATCCACATTGGGATGAGATGAGGCTTCGCTGTGTGTAATCACCCTGTATGGTTCCTTGCTCCATCTCATCATGCTCCGCCTGCAATGCATCCTCATTGATTGTGAGCAGAGAGCGTTTCAGAAGACAGAGGAGTGGTATGGTGACGCTAATTATGGCATTGTAGCACCCTGAGGACTCGGCTGCTACAGGGGTATTACACCTCAAGCCAGAGGTGTGGTATTCCACTCCCGGGTAAGGATGGAGTGTGGTACTGAGCTCAGTTAGCTGCATGCACTACATACATCCCATTTCCGGGGGACAGAACGACGGTACTCCCACCAGTTTATGTGCAGGTACGACTGCGTCTGTCCCTGGCTGGAGTGGGAGGGGGGTGGAACATCCCAGTAGTGTAGGGGCAGATAGGGGGAGCAGTCTGGGTAAGGCTAGGAGCTCATTGGGTGCTGGTCACCTGAGCTCACACATAGAAGGAGTATATAAAGTGGGCACCATCTAGAGACAGGGTCTTTTGAGAGAGTCTGAGCAGAGCAGAGAAGCTCAGCCAGAAGGGCTGACAGGGAGCTGTGGCTCCGGCTGGGCCCAGCTCCAGAGCAAGGCCTGCTGAGAGAGAGAGAGGAGTCAGAAGGACCCAGAGAGGAAAGAAGAAAGAACCCCAAGACCCCAGAATACAGACAGAAGGGTGAAGGGTTGGCGGACCAGGGTACCGGAACCCAAGCTGGCAGAGGCCAAAGCACACCTTAGCCAGGAACCGGAGGTCGTGGTCAGGATCTGCCACGACCCTCACCAAATCCACTAGAAAGGCACACCAAGCATAGGGTCAGGGAACCCAGAAAAGGTGCAACCAACAAGAGACCCGAGGGAGCCGGACATAAGTGGATCCCTGGTGGGAACGGCCAGTAGAAAGGGAAAGTCAGAAAGGAGCTCAGGACCACGCTCCAGAATTGCCTGGGGGTTGGCCGAGTCCAGGACCTGGTGGATGCAGCACGGCTCGGGTGGTCACTCAAGGCCAGAGTGACCAAAAGAACATCAGTAAGTAAAAACCCTGAACTGCACCTCCCATCTCAGAGTCTCCTTTCTACACCACAACAACCCCCATCATCCACACCTGCTGCCCTGAGGCCATACCCCTCCCGTTGGGGGTTATATCATCACTGCTGCACATACACCACCGGCCTCAGCGGACTGCTTTGCAGCGGCGGCTTCAAAGCCGCACTCAACGGGTGGCGTAGTCGACAATCAAAGTAACATCTACTGCCATAGACTGCCACTTAGTTTGACACCCTGGGCACGGACCGGGTCACCGCCACAAGGACTACTACCCCCATCGAGATCCGGCTCCGGGTATCCCCTACAGCACTGGCCCAGGGGGCGCGTCAACTTTGGCGTAGTCGGCATGATAACGTGCCCGCAACCACCGGGTACTGCGTGCCTGAAGAAAAGTTCACATTTACCTCAAAAAGAAGTCTCCCGCCAATTCCGGAGGGTCCCCGCCATCGGACACCATCTCGGATCGTTTCCCGCCATTTGCCCGCCATCTGCAGTCTTTTCCCGCCATCCACAGATTTTCCCGCCACTGGGAGACGATTCCCGCCATTTTGAGAAGATTTCCCACCTTGGAAGAGCAGACGCCATTATGGGCGTGCCAGAGGGTGGCAAGAGGCCACCTCCCATCGTGGGCCAGGTCAAGGAATGGCGCCAAAAGTGGAAACCGCCCCCACTAACAGAGACTGTGATGATAGAAGTGTCCATCAGCGTGAGGGAACTGCCCCTGGAACTGACAATCACAAAGTTGCCCCGGGACCACCCTCAGTGTGGGCGGACCCAGAACAAAACAGTGAAGATGGGAGCAGCCTGGAGGAGTCTGGAGGAGCCGTACCCGGAGATGGAGGGAGAGGCAGGCAGCACCGACCCAGTGGTCAGGAGCCTGTTGCAAGCGACAACCCCACTAGGCCTGGTGGAGATCCTGGCACAGCTCCCCCGAGACCGGGAGTGTGCGCAGACGGCGCTGGAGGGCCTCGCACGGAGGATGGCCCAGGTGCAGCGAGAAACGCTGGCGGAGTGGAGCAGAGAGATGGCCCAGCAGGCTGGAACCCGCCAGCGAAGCACGCCACCCGAGACGAGGAGACAGACCGCCTCTGAGGATGGTGCAGGAGGAGTGAAGGCCGGAGACGACGCCGAGGAGGGAGCTGGAGAGACGGAGGCAAGTAAAGGGGACGTCACTACCCCAAGCCCAGCCACCGTAGGCCTACGCCCGCTCCCCGTCGCAGAGCCCGAGACCCCACTCACCACTCACGTTGCACCGTCACCGCTCCCGACTAGGCCTCAAACAGAAGCCGCGGCCGCGCTCCCCGTGACGTCACGCGCCTCAAATCAGAGTGCGACCAAACAGGAAGCGCCATCGGCCTGGTCGCAAGGCCGAGTGCCCCCGGGCGCCGCCGTCTTCACGGTGCCCTTTACCTTCAGGGTACCCCAAGCCTGGTCGCAAGGCCTAGTGATCCCGGGCGTCGCTGCCACCACCGCGCCCTCAACTTCCACTGTGCCGCACCTGGGTGATGAGGTCACCTTCACCCGGCACCAATGTGCCAAAGGACCCTATGCCCTTCATGTACACCGACTGACAGAGAAAGAGCTGAGGTGTCAGGAGGAGCAAGAGGACCCGGACGGGTCTGAAGCCTACTTGCGAGAAGGAGCAGGAGGACGCCGTCATTAGAGTACGGTATAGTGAAACTGTAAAATAGTTACCCGTCGGGGTACAAGAACTGCTGCCGTTTAAAATATGTTCCCCGTTGGGACAAGTGTAAACTGTTACCCGTATATCCCTTATTCCCACTGACCGAGGACTGAGAGCGGTCATCCTTTCCTAATATCTGGCCGAGGACTGAGAGCGGCCATTTTCCTTTGTATATAGTTGCGCTTTCTAAGGCGCCCCCTACTGGTTTTATAGGAAACTGTTTTTCAAGAAGAGACTGTTGCACTTTACCCGGTCACAAGTTGTCCCGTGGCCGGAGGAACAAGAATATTTATTATGCTGCTGATAGTGTTTATATGTTTTCTATGTTTATGTTTTATGGAAAAATATTGTATGTTTGTGGATGTTTTTATTCTTTTACAGCCCGAGGACGTGCTGTGATTTACCAGGGGGGAATGTAGCACCCTGAGGACTCGGCTGCTACAGGGGTATTACACCTCAAGCCAGAGGTGTGGTATTCCACTCCCGGGTAAGGATGGAGTGTGGTACTGAGCTCAGTTAGCTGCATGCACTACATACATCCCATTTCCGGGGGACAGAACGACGGTACTCCCACCAGTTTATGTGCAGGTACGACTGCGTCTGTCCCTGGCTGGAGTGGGAGGGGGGTGGAACATCCCAGTAGTGTAGGGGCAGATAGGGGGAGCAGTATGGGTAAGGCTAGGAGCTCATTGGGTGCTGGTCACCTGAGCTCACACATAGAGGGAGTATATAAGGTGGGCACCATCTAGAGACAGGGTCTTTTGAGAGAGTCTGAGCAGAGCAGAGAAGCTCAGCCAGAAGGGCTGACAGGGAGCTGTGGCTCCGGCTGGGCCCAGCTCCAGAGCAAGGCCTGCTGAGAGAGAGAGAGGAGTCAGAAGGACCCAGAGAGGAAAGAAGAAAGAACCCCAAGACCCCAGAATACAGACAGAAGGGTGAAGGGTTGGCGGACCAGGGTACCGGAACCCAAGCTGGCAGAGGCTAAAGCACACCTTAGCCAGGAACCGGAGGTCGTGGTCAGGATCTGCCACGACCCTCACCAAATCCACTAGAAAGGCACACCAAGCATAGGGTCAGGGAACCCAGAAAAGGTGCAACCAACAAGAGACCCGAGGGAGCCGGACATAAGTGGATCCCTGGTGGGAACGGCCAGTAGAAAGGGAAAGTCAGAAAGGAGCTCAGGACCACGCTCCAGAATTGCCTGGGGGTTGGCCGAGTCCAGGACCTGGTGGATGCAGCACGGCTCGGGTGGTCACTCAAGGCCAGAGTGACCAAAAGAACATCAGTAAGTAAAAACCCTGAACTGCACCTCCCGTCTCAGAGTCTCCTTTCTACACCACAACAACCCCCATCATCCACACCTGCTGCCCTGAGGCCATACCCCTCCCGTTGGGGGTTATATCATCACTGCTGCACATACACCACCGGCCTCAGCGGACTGCTTTGCAGCGGCGGCTTCAAAGCCACACTCAACGGGTGGCGTAGTCGACAATCAAAGTAACATCTACTGCCATAGACTGCCACTTAGTTTGACACCCTGGGCACGGACCGGGTCACCGCCACAAGGACTACTACCCCCATCGAGATCCGGCTCCGGGTATCCCCTACAGCACTGGCCCAGGGGGCGCGTCAGCATCATCGCCGCTCACCATCTTGGTGGAGTCCTCTAAGTTTAGGAGGATGGTACATATGTCTGAGATCCATGTCCACTCCTGAGATCTTATGTGTGGAGTTTGAACTGAATAGCGACGGCCATGTTGATGCTGGTACTCAACATCTGCACTCTTCTGCTCACAAATCCTTCCCAACATCTGCAGTGTAGAGTTCCAATGCGTGGGGACATCACACACCAGTCTGTGAGCCGGAAGCTGCAAACGCTGCAGAAACACTGCAAGTGCGGTGGAAGCTGTAGCTGACTTTCTAAAATGGGCACACAGGCAGCATACTTTAACAAGCAGATTCGGCAGCTCCAGGTAGGATTTGAGAAACCGCTGAACCGCGAGGTTAAGCACATGGGCCAGGCATAGTACGTGTGTGAGGTCGCCTCGCCTCAGAGCCGCCACCAGGTTCCAGCCATTCTCACAAACGACCATGCCTGGCTGTAGGTTCAGCGGTGTGAGCCACAGATCTGCCTGCTCTTTCAGAGCTGTCCACAACTCTTCAGCTTTGTGTGGTTTTTACCCTAAGCATATTAGCTTCAGCACAGCCTTTTGCCGCTTGGCCGAGGCAGTGCTGCAGTGCTTCCAGCTTGTGACTGATGTGGTCATTTCGGAGATGGAGGCTGAAGAGGAGGAGGAAGCTGAGGATGAGGTGCAGGAGCTGGAGACCATGGGGGGAAACACTGATTGACCTAGGGCCCGCAATCCTTGGCGTCGGGAGGATGTGTTCCGTCCCAAGGTCCGACTGGGTCTCGGCATCAACTATGTTAACCCAGTGTGCCATTAGCGAGATGTACCATCCCTGCCCACAAGCACTTGTCCACGTGTCCCCGGTTAGGTGGACTTTATCGGTAACTGCGTTGTTGAGAGGACGGTTAATGTTTTGGGACACGTGCTTGTGTAATGCGGGGACGGCACACCGGGAGAAATAGTGGCAGCTGGGGACCGAGTACCGAGGGACGGCCACCGCCATAAGGTTGCGGAATGCTTCCATCTCCATGAGCCTAAAAGGCAACATTTCGAGCGCAAGCAGTCGTGAAATGTGAGAGTTTAGTAGTGTGGCCTGTGGGGTGTTGGCTGCATATTTGCTCTTGCTTTCCAAGGACTGAAGTATGGACAACTGAACACTGCGCTGGGACAAGGACATGGACGTGCTTCCTGATGCTGCTACTTGAGAGTGTGCAACGACAGGTGCAGGGCAGGAGGCATCTTCGCATGGACCATGTACAGGGGATTGGTTTGCATGCACAACAGCGGAAGAAGCAATGGTGCCACCCGTAGACACTGCTCCTGGACCCTGGGGTTCGGCCCACAAAGTCAGGTGCTTTGCTGCCATGTGCCTGATCATGCTGGTGGTGGTCAGGCTGGTCGTTTTGCCACCCCCGCTGATGCTGGCCTGGCAGGTGTTGCAAATGGCCTTTTTGGGGTTATCGGCAGAGTCTTTAAAAAACAACCAGACTCGGAAAGACCTAACACTTGTACTGGCAACTTCCTTCATGTTGGTGTTATGGGGAACGGTTGCCTGCCTTCTGTCTGCTGCCACCACACTGCTTCTTTCTGCCTGATGGGGTGCTCTGCCTCCATCCCCCTGTGTGCTGCTGTCCTCGCTCTGCATGTCCTCCTGCCAGGTTGGGTCAGTTACTATATCATCCACCACCGTCTGCTATCGTCTTCCGCTTCCGCACCCTGGTCCTCCTCCTGACTTTCTGGCAATTGTGTCTCATCATCGTCCAAATCTTGTGACACTTTCCCACCGTCGCCTTCTTGTGACCGTGGCTGCTCAAATATTTGGGCATCGCTACACGCAATCTCCTCTTGTCCCGCTTCAAGTGGACCGGGCGAGAAGCCAGAATCTATAAATGGAAAAGTGAACAGCTCTTCAGAGTGTCCAAGTGTGGGATCAGTTGTCTCTGGGTACTCGGCATGGTGGGAGGAAGGAGGATCAGGGTGAGGAATATGCGGTCCAGACTCACGGCTACTGAGACTTGACCGTGTGGAAGACAGTGTGGAGGTGGTGGTGGCTAAGTGACTGGAAGCATTATCCGCTATCCAACCAACAACCTTTTGACACTGCTCTGGGTTCAATAGTGGTGTGCTGCGATTCCCTAGAAATTGGGACAGGAAGGTCAGGCAAGAAGATGTGGGTGTTTGTTGTGGCACAATTTCGGCTTGTCCTCAGCCTCTGCATGCACCATTACCATCACGTCCAGTTCCCCATCCATTGCCACGTGCCTTGCCCATTTTAAATGGAGAACAGTATCTTCCACGCTCACTACAAATGACTGAGTTTGGAGTGAATTTATATGTGATCCGTGTGACGGAGAAAACAGAGTTTTAAATACCTGGCCTGTAGGTAAGTAGTTTGACCAGCAAACTGCTGTCAATTGCTTCACTGACACACTGAAAGACATTTTTAATGTAGGCCAGAAATGGCAGTATTTTCTGACAACGTATATGTGAGCCGTGTGACGGACAAAACACGGTTTTAAATAACTGGCCTGTAGGTAACTATTTTGAACAGCAAACTGGTGGGAATTGCTTCACTGACACACTGAAAATTATTTTTAATGGAGGCCAGAAATGGCAGTATTTTCTGAAAACGTACCCTGTTCCCTTTAGCCGCATACCACAGGTGGCGTCACAAACTTTATATAAACTATAATCCCCTGTAAATATTCCCCTTTTGATTGACCGCCCTGGATCACAGACCGGGTCACCGCCACTGTGACATGTCCCCTTGCAATGACCGGCCCGGCACCAAGTAACCCACGGCCCATCTTACTATTTTGAACAGCAATCTGGTGTCAATTGCTTCACTGACACACTGAAATTTTTTTATAATGGAGACCAGAAATGGCAGTATTTTCTGAAAATGTATATGTAATCCGTGTGACGGAGAAAACACAGTTTTAAATAGATGGATTTTTAGCGCTGTAATATGGAAAGGACCTGGCTGTATTCTGCAGTGCCAACAAGCTAATGGCACAGAAAAACCGTGTTCTCTGGATTGCTTTTTAAGCAAATAATGAGGATTAAGATGCATAGAAAATTATTCCTGGCCCCTGAGACCTGGGCCTATTTCCAGAAATATCTAACAGCAGCAGAAGGCAGAACTGGAATGGAGCCTCTTGTGCTATGTGCACTGCAGTCTGCTATATACACTGGCTGCCTGCCTATATACACTGCCTGCCTGATATCTCTGCAGATGGATTAGTTAGTCCTCAAAAGGACTGTTTGTTAAGATGGATATGTGTAATGTACGGTTTTTCTCCCTACACTACCTAATACACAAGCAAATCTCTCCCTGACACAGCAGCAGCTTTCCCTACACTGTCTGATCCGGAGTGACTGTGGCGAGCATGGCTTTGCCAGGTCTGATATACACCTGATGACGCTGTGCGGCCATCCAATCACTGTAATGCCCACAACCAACATGGCTACGGCATTACAGTGCATGACAGGCAATCCCTGCATGTTCATTGGCTCTCTAAAGAGCACCAAACATGCAGGGAGGGGACCCGAGTTCCCGCCCAAGCAACCCGGAAATACTCGCCAAGCTTGTCGAACAACATGATTCTCGGGTGAGTACCGAGTAGTGGTGAGCACGTTCGCTAATCACTAATAATTATCAAAAATGTAGCAAAAATATGCTAGATATAGACACTGTTGTAAAGCAAATAATAGATACTATGATTTTAAAACAGTGCTAAGTCTGCTTTTTATTTTGTATGTTGTAAAACTACATTCAATTTTGCTTTTCCATTCTTAGCTGCAAATTTTTAGTGCAGAATGTAAACCAAACCTTAGCATCCAGCACCATTAGTGGTGGGGTTTATATACTTTGTTATGACCTTGTCATAATCAAGAAAAACTTATAGGTGGAAACTGACTCTCAGGGGTTTATAAGGTGAGCAGCCCCACCCAGTGATGACAACAGACAGAAACCCAAACCAACAGGATCAACCCCATAGCTTCTGGACTAGCAAGAGCTAAAAGTCCCAGGAATCAAATAGGATTGATGCTGTCAAACATCAATCGCAACAGCACAGATCTAAAAAAAAAATATAGAGATACATACAGTACAGACCAAAAGTTTGGACGCACCTTCTCATATAAAGATTTTTCTGTATTTTCATAACTATGAAAATTGTACATTCACACTGAAGGCATCAAAACTATGAATTAACACATGTCGAATTATATATTTAACAAAAAAGTGTGAAACAACTTAAAATATGTCTTATATTCTAGGTTCTTCAAAGTAGCCACCTTTTGCTTTGATGACTGCTTTGCACACTCTTGGCATTCTCTTGATGAGCTTCAAGAGGTAGTCACCGGAAATGGTTTTCCAACAATCTTGAAGGAGTTCCCAGAGATGCTTAGCACTTGTTGGCCCTTTTGCCTTCACTCTGCAGTCCAGCTCACCCAAAACCATCTTGATTGGGTTCAGGTCTGGTGACTGTGGAGGCCAGGTCATCTGGCGTAGCACCCCATCACTCTCCTTCTTGGTCAAATAGCCCTTCCACAGCCTGGAGGTGTGTTTGGGGTCATTGTCCTGTTGAAAAATAAATGATGGTCCAACTAAACGCAAACCGGATGGAATAGCATGCCGCTGCAAGATGCTGTGGTAGCCATGCTGGTTCAGTATGCCTTCAGTTTTGAATAAATCCCCAACAGTGTCACCAGCAAAGCACCCCCACACCATCACACCTCCTCCTCCATGCTTCATGGTGGGAACCAGGCATGTAGAGTCCATCCGTTCACCTTTTCTGCGTCGCACAAAGACACGGTGGTTGGAACCAAAGATCTCAAATTTGGACTCATCAGACCAAAGCACATATTTCCACTGGTCTAATGTCCATTCTTTGTGTTCTTTAGCCCAAACAAGTCTCTTCTGCTTGTTGCCTGTCCTTAGCAGTGATTTCCTAGCAGCCATTTTACCATGAAGGCCTGCTGCCCAAAGTCTCCTCTTAATAGTTGTTGAAAAGATGTGTCTGCTGCTAGAACTCTGTGTGGCATTGACCTGGTCTCTAATCTGAGCTGCTGTTAACCTGCGATTTCTGAGGCTGGTGACTTGGATAAACTTATCCTCAGAAGCAGAGGTGACTCTTGGTCTTCCTTTCCTGGGGTAGTCCTTATGTGAGCCAGTTTCTTTGTAGCGCTTGATGGTTTTTGGAAATGCACTTGGGGACACTTTCAAAGTTTTCCCAATTTTTCGCACTGACTGATCCTAATTTCTTAAAGTAATGATGGCCACTCGTTTTTCATTACTTAGCTGCTTTTTTCTCGCCATAATACAAATTCTAACAGTCTATTCAGTAGGACTATCAGCTGTGTATGCACCAGACTTATGCACAACACAACTGATGGTCCCAACCCCATTTATAAGGCAAGAAATCCCACTTATTAAACCTGACAGGGCACACCTGTGAAGTGAAAACCATGTCCGGTGACTACCTCTTGAAGCTCATCAAGAGAATGCCAAGAGTGTGCAAAGCAGTCAACAAAGCAAAAGTTGGCTACTTTGAAGAACCTAGAATATAAGACATATTTTCAGTTGTTTCATACTTTTTTGTTAAGTATATAATTCCACATGTGTTAATTCATAGTTTTGATGCCTTCAGTGTGAATGTACAATTTTCATAGTTATGAAAATACAGAAAAATCTTTAAATAAGAAGGTGTGTCCAAACTTTTGGTCTGTATATATATACACATACACTAATGACCGAAAGTGTTGGAAACCTTGAAGTTGTTCCAGAAAATGAAATATTTCTCCCAGAAAATTATAGCAATTAAATATGTTTTGTTATACACACGTTTATTCCCTTTGTATTGGAACAACACAAAAAAATGAGAAAAATAGGCAAATTGGACATAAATTTACACAAAACCTCAAAAATGGACAGGACAAAATTGTTGGCACCTTTCCAAAATTGTGGATAAACAACTTTGTTGCAAGCATGTGATGCTCGTTCAAACTCACTTGTGGCAAGTAATAGATGTGGGCAATATGAAAATCACACCTGAAACCAGATAAAATAGGGAGAAGTTGACTCAAGCTTTGCATTGTGTGTCTGTGTGTGCAATACTAAGCATAGAGAATAGAAAGAGGAGAAGAGAACAGCCTGAGGACTTGAGACCCAAAATTGTTGAAAAATATCAACAAACTCAAGGTTACAAGTCCATCTCCAGAGATTTTGATGTCCCTTTGTCCACAGTAGACAACATAATCAAGAAGTTTTCAATCCATGGCACTGAAGCTAATCTCCCTGCATGTGGACGGCAGAGAAAAATTGATGAAAGATTGATGAAAGATTGTAAGATAGTTGAGACGGTGGATAAGCAGCCCCAATCAAGTTCCAAAGAAATTCAAGCTGTCTTGCAGGCTCAGGGTGCATCTGTGTCAGTACAAACTATTCATTGACATTTGAACTAAATGAATTGATACGGCAGGAGACCCAGGTAGACCCTACAGCTGACACAGAAGCATCTTGTGGACAGATGAGACCAAGATAGAGCTTTTGGTAAACACATCATTCTACTGTTTAGCGAAAAAGGAATGAGGCCTACAAAGAAAAGAACACAGTATCTACAGTCAAATACAGTGGAGGTTCAAATATGTTTTGGGGTTGTTTTTTGCTGCATCTGGCACTAAGTCCCTTGACTGTGTGCAATGCATCATGAAATCAGAAGATTACCAAAGGATTTAGGGTCGCAATGTAGTGCCCAGTGTCAGAAATCAGGTTTTGCATCCTAGGTCATGGGTGTCACGCTGTCTCTGTATACTGGAGGTAGGGGGCCTAAGCTGACCCTAAGCTGGGGCCCTGACTAATCCCTCAACCTGGAGGTACTGTTAAAGGTACAGAGGTCCAGGCCGCCAGCGTAACCCCTACCTCCTGAAGATCCCTGCACCTCAGTAATCTAGTCCTGAGAAGGACCCCGATTACAACCAAAGGGAACAAGAAATAATATGCCCAAACACAGTATTTAGACGAACGAGACAGTACAAGGGAAAAACCAAAACCACCTTGCATACAAACAACTTCTCAACTACAACAGAGGGAAAACCAACGGGAAAGGAGATAAATGATAAAGCGAGGAAAGGGAAAAAACACTTCCAAATACACTTATCTCAGCAACTCCAAACACCACGATCCGCTCTGTCAGTCTGAATGAAATGCTTTCACCGACACCTCCCAAACAGACCAGCAGGTATATGAAGGAGTCTCACTACAGAAGTATTAATTGCAGCTGGGCGAGGCTGGACCTCATCTAGCCCAGAGAGAGAGAGAGAATTAACTCCCTCACTGCCGAGAAACACAAAGCACCAACAAGTCAGCTGCGAGAAGTCAGGCTGTGTACTCGTGACGATCTTCGTGGCAACACACCTGTGACAGTACCCCCCCTTCTACGAGGGGCCTCCGGACCCTCAGGGCCAGGTTTATCCGGGTGAGTCGTGTGGAAGGCCCGAACTAATCGGTCTGCGTTAATATCCGACGCAGGAACCCACATCCTCTCCTCAGGACCATACCCCTTCCAATGAACCAGGTACTGAAGGGACCGGCGATTAAAGCGTGAATCAATGACCCTCGATACCTGGAACTCCAAGTTACCATTGACAACCACTGGAGGGGGAGGTAAAAGTGACGGTACCACCGGCGCCACATACCTCTTAAGCAATGATCTGTGAAACACGTTGTGAATTTTAAACGTAGGGGGGAGGTCAAGACGGAATGCCACCGGATTAATAATAGAACTGATTCTGTACGGCCCGATGAACCTGGGACCCAGTTTCCAGGAGGGAACCTTAAGTTTTATATTCCTGGTAGACAACCATACCCGATCGTTCACACTTAGGTCCGGACCAGACACTCTCCTCCTATCAGCCATACGTTTGTATCGGTTCCCCATAGTATTCAGATTCTTCAGCACCCCTCTCCATACTGAAGCGAGTGATGAGGAAAATCGTTCCTCCTCAGGAACCCCCGAAGAGCCCCCCCCACTGAAAGTACAAAACTGGGGGTGAAAACCATATGCCCCAAAAAACGGGGACTTACCAGTGGACTCGCTCCGCCTATTATTAAGAGCAAACTCTGCCAGAGGTAAGAAAGAAGCCCAGTCCTCCTGGTTCTCTGACACAAAACACCGGAGATATGTCTCCAAGCTCTGGTTCATACGTTCCGTCTGACCATTGGTCTGAGGATGAAAAGCCGATGAGAATGACAACTGCATCCCCCGCCGTGCACAAAACGCCTTCCAGAACTTAGACACAAACTGAGACCCCCGATCAGACACCACCTCGGAGGGTACCCCGTGAAGCCTCACAATCTCCCCAATGAACACCTGCGCAAGAGTTTTAGCATTAGGGAGAGCCGGAAGAGCGATAAAATGTGCCATCTTGCTGAACCTGTCCACTACAACGAGTATGACCGTTTTACCCGAAGACGGAGGGAGGTCCGTAATAAAGTCCATAGACAGATGAGTCCAAGGACGCTCCGGGATCTTCAAAGGTAAGAGGGCCCCAGACGGACGGGTATGTGAGGTCTTAGAGCGCGCACAAACCCCACAGGACGCGACAAAAGTTACCACCTCCTTATGTAAATTAGGCCACCAAAACCGACGCGAGAGGAGATCCACAGTTGCTTTACTCCCCGGGTGTCCTGCAAAAACTGAGTTATGGTGTGCCTCGATCACCTTTTGTCGCAACTGATCTGGAACAAACAATCTCCCTGGAGGTCCAACAGGGGCGTCCCCCTGAGCCTCCAATACCTCCTCCTCCAGCTCAGAGCATACTGCCGAAACCACCACCCCCTCCTGAAGGATAGGAATCGGGTCGTCCGTATTCCCGGCCCCCGGGAAACTACGAGATAAGGCATCCGCCTTTACATTTTTTGACCCAGGACGATATGTAACGACAAAATTAAACCTGGTAAAAAACAATGACCACCTAGCTTGTCTGGGATTCAGACGTTTCGCGGACTCCAGATATAGCAGGTTCTTGTGATCGGTGATGACGGTGACCGGATGAACTGCCCCCTCCAGAAAATGGCGCCACTCCTCAAAAGCTAACTTAATGGCCAAGAGTTCCCTATTGCCGACATCGTAATTCCTCTCAGCGGACGACAATTTTTTAGAGAAAAAGGCGCACGGATGCCACTTACCAGGGGACGAACCCTGTGACAATACTGCTCCCACCCCTACCTCGGAAGCGTCTACCTCTACAATGAATGGCTGAGACGCATCAGGTTGAATGAGTATGGGCGCCGAGGCAAAACATTTTTTCAAAGAGGAGAATGCTTGACAAGCCTTGTCAGACCACCTAGAAAAATCCGTCCCCTTTTTAGTCATGTCAGTGAGAGGCTTAACCATGGACGAGAAATTACGAATGAACTTCCGGTAATAATTAGCAAACCCCAGGAAACGTTGTAGTGCCTTAAGATTCTCTGGCCGATCCCACTCAAGAACTGCCCGCACTTTCCCAGGGTCCATACGAAAACCGGACGCTGAAACCAGGAAGCCTAAAAACTGGAGTTCCTGTACGGCGAACACACACTTTTCCCACTTGGCATACAGTTTATTATCCCGCAAGATCTGTAACACCTGCCTAACGTGCTCCTGATGAGACACCAGATCCGGCGAGTAAATTAGGATATCATCCAGATATATGACAACAAACTGTCCCACCAAGCGGCGAAAAATGTCATTAACAAAGTGTTGGAACACCGCCGGGGCATTAGTCAGACCGAATGGCATGACAAGGTTCTCATAATGCCCCTCCGGAGTGTTAAACGCCGTCTTCCACTCATCCCCCTCCTTCATCCTAATCAGATTGTACGCCCCCCTGAGATCCAACTTAGAAAACCATTTGGCGCCCACGATTTGATTAAAGAGATCGGGAATAAGTGGGAGCGGATACGGATCTCGGACCGTAATCCGATTAAGTTCACGGAAATCCAGGCAAGGGCGTAGGCCTCCATCTTTCTTCTTAACAAAGAAGAACCCCGCAGCCACCGGTGAAGATGAAGGTCTAATATGCCCCTTAGCCAGACTTTCTGAGATATAATCCTTCATGGCCTGCCTCTCAGGACCAGAAAGGTTATACAACCTAGCTTTAGGTAACTTGGCCTCAGGGAGCAGTTTTACAGAACAGTCATACACGCGATGAGGAGGTAGTTCCTGACACCCTTTCTCCGAGAATACATCCTCAAAGTCCGCCAGAAATGGAGGTAAGACCCAAGGAGTAACCGCACCAATGACCGTGTTCATGCAGTTTTTATTACAGAATTTACTCCATTGGCTTATCTCCCTGGTTTGCCAATTAATAACCGGGTTATGCTTAGCTAACCAAGGAAGGCCCAACACAATAGGAGTGGGAAGACCCTCCAACACGTAGCAAGACAACAATTCTTTATGTATTGCCCCCACCTGAAGTTTTACGTCATGCACAACTTGCAAAAAACTTCCCTGCCCGAGAGGCCTGGCATCGATCGAGAATATGGGGATGGGTTTAGCCAACTCACTCAACCGCATACCTTGAACCCGGGCAAACCGAGCATCAACCAGATTAGCCCCGGCCCCACTATCCAGAAGAACAGATATCCTCTCAGTTCTCGTACCCACCACCACCTCCGCCGGTACGAGAAACTGAGACGAACCTAGGGACGAAATACCTACTCCCAGATTGCCGTCCACCACACAACCTGGGATCAACAGTTTTCCGACGACTCTTCACTCTGCAAGGGACGGGATGGACACCCCCCAATAAAATGTCCCTTTCTCCCGCAGAAGAAACACCTTCCTGCCTTATGGCGCACCACCGGTCCCCTCCCCCGAAATAATGTCCCTCCTAATTGCATAGGCTCCTCTGGACTGACCAGGGGAACCACCATATGAGGGGACCTTGTAGGAGGTGGAGTCATCACAGGGGGTAGAGTTATCCCGCACCTCTCCCGAAGCCGTCTGTCCACGCGAATAGCGAGGGCCATAGCGGCTTCCAGAGACACGGGAGAGTCATACTGTGCCAACACATCCTGTAATTTGTCGGATAAACCATGACAAAACTGGCTCCTAAGAGCCGGGTCATTCCACTGGGTGTCCGTGGCCCACCTACGGAACTCCGAACAGAATTCCTCCGCCGGACGATCTCCCTGCTGGATCCTACGTAACTTAGACTCAGCAAGGGAGATCCGATCTGGGTCATCATATACGAGTCCCAGGGCAGCGAAAAACCTATCCACTGACTGGAGAGCCGGGGAACCCGGGGGAAGAGAGAACGCCCAAGATTGTGGGTCCCCTTGTAGGAGCGAGATGACAATTCCCACCCTTTGTTCTTCACTCCCCGATGACCGAGGCCGCAGCCGAAAGTACAATTTACATGCCTCCCGGAAAACAAAAAACTTGTCCCGCCCCCCAGTGAACCTATCAGGGAGAGCTACTTTAGGTTCTGGTCCGGCTTGCTCCTGAGGATGCCAAACCTTGGACCTAACGTCCGCCAGCTCCATGGACAAACTCTGCAATTGCCGAGCTAGACCGGCTACTGGATCCATAGTAGCTGGAGAAAAACTAAGTGGTCGGTGAAAATGTCACGCTGTCTCTGTATACTGGAGGTAGGGGGCCTAAGCTGACCCTAAGCTGGGGCCCTGACTAATCCCTCAACCTGGAGGTACTGTTAAAGGTACAGAGGTCCAGGCCGCCAGCGTAACCCCTACCTCCTGAAGATCCCTGCACCTCAGTAATCTAGTCCTGAGAAGGACCCCGATCACAACCAAAGGGAACAAGAAATAATATGCCCAAACACAGTATTTAGACGAACGAGACAGTACAAGGGAAAAACCAAAACCACCTTGCATACAAACAACTTCTCAACTACAACAGAGGGAAAACCAACGGGAAAGGAGATAAATGATAAAGCGAGGAAAGGGAAAAAACACTTCCAAATACACTTATCTCAGCAACTCCAAACACCACGATCCGCTCTGTCAGTCTGAATGAAATGCTTTCACCGACACCTCCCAAACAGACCAGCAGGTATATGAAGGAGTCTCACTACAGAAGTATTAATTGCAGCTGGGCGAGGCTGGACCTCATCTAGCCCAGAGAGAGAGAGAGAATTAACTCCCTCACTGCCGAGAAACACAAAGCACCAACAAGTCAGCTGCGAGAAGTCAGGCTGTGTACTCGTGACGATCTTCGTGGCAACACACCCGTGACAATGGGTCTTCCAGCAGGACAATGACCCAAAACACTGTTCAAGAAGCCCCCAGAAATGGATGGAAACAAAGCGCTGGAGAGTTCTAAAGTAGCCAGCAATGAGTCCGGATCTACGATCCTTTGAACACCTGTGGAAAGATGTTAAAATTTCTGTTGGGAAAAGGCGCCTTCAAATATGAGAGACCTGGAGCAGTTTGAAAAAGAAGAGTGGTCCAGAATTCCAGTTGAGAGGTGTAAGAAGCTTGTTGATGGTTATAGGAATCGATTGATTGCAGTTATTCATTCCAAAGGTTGTGAAACCAAATATTAAGCTGAGGGTGCCTACAATTTTGTCAGGACCATTTTGAGGTTCTGTATGAAATTATGTCCAATTTGCCTTTTTTTCTCTTTTTTTGTGTTGTTCCAATACACACAAAGGAAATAAACTTGTGTATAACAAAACATGTGTAATTGCAATAATTTTCTGGGAGAAATACTTCATTTACTGGAACAACTTCAAGGCTACCAACACGTTTGGCCTTGACTGTATATGAATGATATGACCAGGAACATGGAGATTCAAAAAAGTATATACATTTTCTCTCTAGTAGAATGAAAGTGAATATTCTCACAAGAACCACCTTCTAGAGCGAGCTACTCTATTAGTTTATGTACAACGCTTCAATGAGCCTTGCATCAAATCAGAGATAACAGACAAGACAAACAATCATTTCCAGACAGATGTTTTTGGGGTGATTGTCCATCATCAGTGCAGGGTAGAGTTTGATGATCTGAATGAGAAGCAGTTTTGGGGAGAGATTATCTCTCCTACTAGAAGTAGCTACTAAAGATGAGTGAATTGATTTGAAGTGAATGAAGTCGCTTAGTATTTCACCCCAAAAAAAATGAATTAGCCAGAATCTGAAATTTCTGGAATTTGATTTGCTCAGATGTTATTAACAAGGCCTCATGCAATGTCATGACATCGTAAGGTCTAGTCTGAGCTGAACTCAACAAAGAGCTTTACGATTGACCTAAAATGAAGGGAGTTGCATACTGAAGCAAGTGAAGGAAGAAGAGTATTATGCTTATTTTTAAGTATTTAAATTGTGAATTTGAATCACAAATAGTAAAACTGAATCAAATTTTCTAACTGAATTTGAACAAACCTTCCGGATTTGAAATTTGGAAGATTAACTCATCTCTTGTGCTACCATATTAAACAATGAACGACCAGTTAACTAGCCTTGCAACATTTCCAGGAATAATTTCTGGGAGATGGGAAACCTGGAAAAAAAACTTACACAAACATAGGGAAAACCTACAAACTCCATGAAGATGTCATTCTTGGTTGGATTCAATCTCAGCACAGCAACAATAGTAACCACTGAGCCTTCTTTCTGCTCAGCTCCACAAATCCGATTTCAATTTATCACAATCAAGTTAGTTTTGTTGAGTGTAGACATATCTATAACGGTACATTATTCTTTGTTAATCTAACTAAAGTGGCGGAAAGGTTTTATTTTCCTTCTCTAATTCAAGCCATGGTTGAAGCAAAGACAATTTGACAAAAATTTATTTTACATGTTTGATAATTTGGGCCATTCCTTCTTTATTTAATGGATGTCTATCAGCACAAAATGACCTTCCAAAGCAAGCACAACATCTTATAGGGCTATGCTATATTATAGAAATGGTTTCATCCTAAAGAGATTACCGTACTTACCTTAATTTGAGATTTTAGCAAAACTTTACAGGTTTGCAACTTGCATATGAATTAAACAAACCCAAACCCTACTCTCCCAAAGGCTTTATGATTTATGTCATTGTGAAGAATATTCTAGAATAATCACATGTGTCCTGGTTGTCAGGTTTTCAGGAACAGCGTAATCCAAATCCCAGCTGTAAGAGAGAAGGGAGAGGGGCTTCAGGCAGGCCCCCTGCAGTGATCCTTTCCTTTGTTCACTATCATGTGCTGTTTTGTTAAGGTACTATATTTCAATACCGAGTTGTGGAAGAACTATATGTCCCAGCTCTTCACAAGATGGATTTTCTTGCTCAGGGGGAGATAATGAATGGCAGACTGCATCCTAGCCCAATCTAGCGTGTAGGGATGAGGAGATACACATCTCAGCCTTTTGGAACCTCCTAGGACCAGTGTGTTTGGTCTCCACATGTAGCAGGGGCTCGGCTGGGTTAGTTGACACCAGAACCGGTTCCCTAGGACCTTCCAGCAAAGAGGTATGGCCCACTTTAGTTCTTGGAGTCTCTTAGCTAAGAAGGTACAGGGGTGGAGACTTGGGCTTGAGCTGGGGGGTGGTAGTGGGAGTTCTCAGAGAGTTTGAAGGTCTCTGTAGCTAAAGCCTATTGTCTTTTCCTGGGGAAGCTGGTGACATCAAGACATGTAGGAGAAGTCCAGCAACCAAGCAGGGACCACATACCTTCTCCATGTGGCCGCCCATCCCCCGAGCCATGCTTTCCATCTACTGGTAACTGACTTTGAGATCTGTTATGCTTGATGTATCATGCTTTTGTATTTGTAACTCTGACCACTGTCTATGTATAACCTAGTGTATATAGTAGATTGTTTAGTGAGACCTTATGGCGATTAAATATATAATTTAATCTTGGGCTGTACTTGTATCTCGATCCACAAACCCTTCGTCTGTTGTTCGGTCCAACGAATGCTCTGCCAGGCTGGTTTCTAGCCTGATATAAGTCTGTTATCTCAAATACAAACTGGTGCCACTCTATCCAGGCCGACAAGGCTCTGCTTCACTGGAGTACTGAAAGAGCCTCTCAACCTGTCAGAAGTGTGGGAGAGTGTGGGCCACGTCAGCATCTGAGTGGACCGCCTTGTCCCACTCCCCGGTGCCTCTCTGTACCCATGTGGACAGGAGGTGATGGTGTAGAACTGTGCCGATCTGACCATACGCGTCCTTGAGGGGGTGCAGAATGTCACATTGGTGCAAAGGGTAGATCCGTATCACGTGCTCTGTCTGGTGTAGTATTACGTCAGGTGGGTGGCGGGGAGTGAATCCAGTGGAAGAAGCAGCGACAGTGGGATTCTGCGGGGCCCCCCTGGTGCCGTTTCTTCACAGTCATTTTTAACTTAACTATTTGACCCTACAGACTATAAAATAGACTATAAAATACACTTCTCTAATAATACAGTATATGTAGACACTAATGAACCTTTGAACATTCACCTTGCCTGCGTTACTCCGATAGAGAATATTCTTATTGTGACCATTATTTGCCAAATTTGTCAATGGAGGCTTAAATGTTAGCCTCTGGATCCATATTAAATAGGGAAAGGCCTCACAAATTAAAAATAAAACAAAACTATATAGAACCCAATATAATAAAATTCTTAATTAATTCCTGATCCCCTACATCAGTTTAATCTTGAATAATTCCAGATTAAGAGTGTCTGGCGATAAGTTTTATGTATCTTTAGCTTCTAAAAAAAGGTTTGTTTCTGCCATATTATGAATCAACTAGGTCTAATAAAATAATTATTGGATGAGGGGTACTTCCAGATTGTATGAAAATAAATAAATCTAATGCCATCATAAGTAGAGATAAGCTAATAAACTCGAATGGCATTGAAGTCTACTTGAATTTTGTAAAAATCCGCATTCGACTAAAATTCAGATTTTTTGGTAATTTACTTCTACAAGGATTCAGCGAATGATAAAAGGCCATCAGAATTTTAAGAAAATAAAAGAAAAAAAATTAAACTCATCACATCTTTGAAACGGCGTCAGCAGCACTAAAATCTCCGGGCTACCGATCTGGATCCAAAGCTGAGACAAGGATCAATAAGGTGGCGATGAATAGCGGAGTTGCTGGCGAGGCGAGCGGAGGGTGAGTATTGCTTCTTTTCCTAGCCACTCTGACACTGGCCAATAACTGCTGACTGTATCCGACTGTGCAGGAACATGCCCCATTTGTATAGAAAAATTGGTAACATCCAGTCATCAATTTTTCAGAAATTTCTAGGAGGAATAACAGTTGAAGAGCTCAATACAGATTTTTACTAAAAAGATGTTCTGGAATTGATATATTATTCTTAATGTAAATATTTACTAAAGCAGAAATGTCACGAGTAGTGTTGAGCCACCCCCGTAGTGTTCGAGTTCGGTTCGGTTCGTCGAACACCCGTGTGTTCGCCGAACTGTTCGTCGAACTGTTCGTCGAACACCTTCGAACACCGTTAAAACCAATGGCAGGCAAACAAAAACACATAGAAACACATAGAAAACACCTTCAAAGGTGTCCAAAAGCTGACAAACTGCTCAGAAGACATAACTAACACATGGAAAAGTGACAAGTACATATAGTCATGCGAAAATAAAAGAGGTGGAGGAGTAAAAGGAGGGGGAGACACAGATATAGGCATGTCATGCCCTTCTAAAATCCAAAAAGTGAGAAGCCGACACGGCCAGTCCGCTCCTGCCCGTGCCACCTCCGTGTCACCGGGTTTGTGCCAGAGCCGCGGTGAACCCTGACGGCCAGCCCCCCTCTCCCAATACTGGTGCCTGTCCGCTGGTGGGTCGAGCGAGCCCCCCTGTGGTGGAGGCAGCTCTAAGCTTTTTAATTTAAATTGTCTCTCTAATTTGAATGAATACACTTTAAATCCATTTACAAGGATCTATTGGAGGGCAAGTCTCATGCCAGCAGCCGCGGTAATTCCAGCTCCAGTAGCGTCCACTAAAGCTGCTGCAGTTAAAAAGCTTTTATAAGGATCGAGCTCGGCTGTCCACCGCAAGGCATCCTACTGCCAGTCCCAGCCCCTATGACTTGGGGTGCCTCCTGATGCTCTTCACTAAGTATCCCATGGTCCCGAAGCATTTCCTTTGAAAAAATTAAGTGTCTAAACTACAGGTGGTGCAGCTTGCTTAACAGCCGGGATAATCCACTCACTAGCAGACACTGCTACTAGGCACAAAGTATTTCCTGGGCTAGATGCAGTTAAAAATTTGTAATTAGATACTCTCGTTGGATGCTGAGAAAGCATTCCATAGAGTCTCCTGGCACGCCATATATGATTCTCTTAAAAAGCTTGGGGTAGGGGTCTAGGGGACCCTTTTATAGCCAAAATCACGGCCCTGTATCGCAATACGTCACCTAGGCTGAAGATAAATGGAACTGTAGCACCCTGAGGGCTCGGTTGCTACAGACGTATTGCACCTCACCCAGAGGTGTGATATCTCACTCTCAGGTAAGGATGGAGTGTGGATCAGGACCCGACACCTGCATGCATTACACCACATTGCCGTGGGGCAGGGCGACCAATATGCCCCTGAGATGGGCACGACAGTCCCTGTCCCTGGCTGGAGTGGGGGGAGGGAACACTGAGGAAGGGGAACCCTGTAGTGCAGGAGCAGGGAGGAAGCAGTTCCTGGGTGCATTGAGAAGGGAGTATAAAAGGTGGGCACCATCTTAGTTCAGTGCAGAGAAGTCTGAGCAGAAGTGGCAGGGAGCAGGGGCTCTGCATGAGCTCTGCTCCGGAGGCGGGCCTATTAACAGAGGCCCAGGCCTGCAAGAGGGAGAAGGAAGGAAGAGGAGCGGAGAAGGCTCCAGGAACGAGGAATGAAGGGATCCCAGGGGTGCGGACGGGCGAGTCGCCACCGCACGCCCGAATCCACCTGCGTGGAGGGGTCAGGCCAAAGGGGGAGACCGGTCCCCGAACTAGTGGAGGCAGGAAACGACCCTCAGCTAGAAACCGGAGGCTCTGACATTTTATGTGGCGCAGCCCCTTGCTCCACCCGCTAGGAAGGCACCACATAGGGTCAGGGAAACTGGTGCCAAGTTTACCAAGAGGAGGCCCGAGGCAGCCGGACAGAAGTGTTGGTAAGAAAGGCCAGACAAAGGACACACAAAGGGGGTCCTGTGAAGCGCTCCAAAGTTATCTGGGAGTTGTCTGAGCCCCTCACCTGGTGAGCACAGTACGACGTGGGCAGCCGTTACCTGCAGACGTGGTCTGGATAATAAGAACTGTGAGTAAAGGCCCTGAACTGCATCACTGACTCCGTGTCGTTACTGCTGCTGCCCTGCACCATCACCCCCATCCTCCGCATACACTGCCCTGAGGCTATACTCCTCCCGTGGGGAGTTATGCTACGCTCTGCTGCACCCACAACACCAGCCTTAGCGGTCTGCCCTGTAGCGGCGGTTCACTCTGACCGCAATCCACGGGTGGTGTAGTCGGACATTTAAACATCAAAACCACATAAATAGTTCCGCCACTGGTTTGACCGCCCTGAGCCACGGAACCGGATCGCCGCCACGAAGACTACAACCACCAGCATCCACCAAAAAGGGTCCGGCTCCGGGTGTCCCAAGGCCCAGGGGGTGCGTCACAACATTTTCATCACCTTTCACAATCACCAATGGGACAAGGCAGGGATGTCCTCTGTCCCCTCTCTTATACATCCTAGTGACGGAGCACCTGCTCTCATCAATTCGCCATAACCCCAATATTAGGTGGATTGAGGTGGGAGGCACCGAGTACAAGTGCTCTCTATTTGCTGATGATGTCCTAGTATATATCACTCAATCACATATATCCATCCCTGCTGTTATGGCTGAAATAGATCACTTTGTTACATGGTAAAATTTTAAAATCAATGCAGCGAAGTCTGAGGCCCTCGATGTCTCCCTCCCTAAATCCATATAGGATTCCATCCAGTCCAACTTTCCCTTTGCCTGGCCCTCACAGGGTATCAAATACTTAGGAATTCCTATTCATAGAGACCTCTCCCATCTATGTTATCTTAATTTTGGGCCCTTTATTGAACAATTCCATACAGACCACGGTTGGCAAGTAAGAACTGTAAGATTCACTACGTGAACCACTGGTGTTTTGTGGAAAAGCACATGTACACCGCGTTCCAAATTATTATGCAAAAAGTGTTTAGGAGTGATAAGGGAAGAATTTGTTTGTTTGTCAGTTAAACTCATTGATGGTGATGTGTGTCAGGGCTCTTTATATCACTGTAAGCAATTGCAGACACCTGTGCTAATTAGTTTGGCAGGTGTGTCCAATGAAAGGCAAGACTACTTAAGAAGGCTCTCTCACATTATTAAGCAGCCTACATTTTCTGCCAAAATGGGAAAGAAAAAGGATGTGTCGGCTGCTGAGAAGCAACAAATTGTGGAGTGTTTAGGTCAAGGCATGACTACAATCAACATTGTGCGATGATCAGGATGAAGTGTCTTGGCAATCAAGAAGTATGTAGCTGATTCACAGTACACACGTGTGCGTGCTGATAAGGGCAAATTGAGGACTCTTTCCTACAGGCAATTACGTCAGGTTGAAAGAGCAGCGGCAAAAAAGCCTTGTCATAGCAGCAGACAAGTTTTTGAAGCTGCTTGTGCCTCCAATGTCCCCCGAACAACAAGATGCAGGGTCCTTCAGAGGTTTGCAGCTGTGCATACGCCATTCTGTCGACCTCCTCTATCCACTTCACACAAGCAGAAACGGCTCCAGTGGGCCAAACATTACATGAAGACTGATTTCAAAACTGTTTTGTTCACGGATGAGTGCCATGCAGCGCTCGATGGTCCAGATGAATGGAGTGGAGGATGGCTGGTTGATGGACACCCCACGCAAACACGGCTACAGCGCCAACAAGGAGGAGGTGGAGTAATGTTTTGGGCTGGAATCATGGGGAGAGAGATTGTCGGCCCCTTTAGGATCCCTGAAGGCGCTAAAGATGAACTCCATAATGTATGTGGATTTTCTCAAACAGCACTTCCTGCCATGGTTCAAGAAGAAGAACCGTGTATTTCACAGCAAGATCATTTTTCTGCATGATAATGCACCATCTCATGCTGCACATAAAACATCTGCATCTCTGGCTGATATGGGCATAAAAGGGGACAAACTTATGGTGTGACCCCCATGCTCCCCTGACCTCTACCCCATTCAGAACCTTTGGAGCATCATTAAAAGGAGTGTCTATGATGGCGGGAGGCAGTTCACATCTAAGCAACAGCTCTGGGAGGGTATTCTGTCCTCATGCAAAACAATTGAAGCAGAAACCATCCAAAACCTGACAAATTCAATGGACGAGAGAGTTCAGAAGCTCCTTTCGAACAAGGGGTCCTATGTGAAAATGTAACATCACCTAGAATAAAGTTTTGAGTTGAAAACTGTTTGATTTCAGTTTCTAACAACCTGCTAATGCTTATAATTTCAAAAATGACCATTTTTTTGGTCTTTATTAAAATGAAAAGGTTGATCGAAAAGTTTGGGGGATCTAAGAGTGTGGCAACCCAGTAGTCATGATTACTTCGAATTCTGACAATATGAGGGTCATGCTGCAGGTAGTGCAGCAAGAAGGCACTTATGTGTCTTGCGCATCTCGGAGCCCCAAAATTATTTTCCGGGCTAGATGCAGCTAAAAATTATTTTTAATTTTAAATCTGGTGAAGCTTATTATAGATGGCCTAATAGGATCAGTGCTGCACACTGCTACAAAGCCCAAATTATTTTCCAGTCAAGATACAGATAAACATGATTAGTAATTTGAAAGCTTAAAACGGTTGGTAGGGTGATTTTAACCAATCATCAAGCTTTTACTCTCCCCAGGATGACACAGGGGTAGAAAAGTCGTTTCGGATCCATGATTTGTTCATCTTTATGAACGTGAGTCTGTCTACATTATCAGTGGAGAGCCGCGTGCGCTTATCTGTCAGCACACCACCAGCAGCGCTGAACACACGTTCAGACAGAACGCTGGCTGCGGGGCATGACAAGATCTCCAAGGCGTAAGTGGCTAGCTCCGGCCATTTATCCAGATTGGAAGCCCAAAAAGAGCAAGGGTCCAGTGACACAGTCGTGGCTTCAATGTTTACTTGGAGATACTCCTGTACCATCATCTCTAGGCGTTGACTATGTGTCAGACTTCTTGTCTCCTGTGGCCTTGCAAAGGATGGGCTAAAAAAGTGGTGAAATGATTCCGCAAAATTGATGTTACCAGCAGATACTGTGGTTCTGTTACGGTTTGAGTGCTGAACACTTGACGGTCCCACGGTTGGCAAGTTGGAACTGTGCGATTCACTACGTGCACCACTGGTATTTTGTGGAAAAGCACATGTAAGATTCTGCAACAGTCTCTGCTGATACTCCTGCATGCGTGCATCCCTTTCTATGGCAGGAATAATTTCTGCAAATTTACTTTTGTACCGGGGATCTAACAGTGTGGCAACCCAGTAGTCAGGATTATTTCTAATTCTCACAATTCGAGGGTCATGTTGCAGGTAGTGCAGCAAGAAGGCACTCATGTGTGTTGCGCATCCAGGAGCACCAAGTCCCTGTTGTGTTGGTGGCGAGGTAACAATCATGCTTCCTTCCTCTGTCCTCTCCCCCCAACCTCGCACAACAGAAATGTGATCAAGGTCTCCCTCATCTGATGAGTCTTCCATCAGTTCGTCCTCCACTTCTTCCTGGGCTCCTGCACCTTCCTCACTAGTTTGGCTGCTACCATGCGCCCTGGTAAAATCATCTCCCCCACCCTCACATGCCTGCCGCCTTGGTGCTGCCGACCGTCTGGACCTTGCAGATGTTAGCCCTTCCGCATACAACTCCTCCTCCTCTACTTCCTCCACCTCCTCTTGTGCCACCACCTGACTCCGAATTCTGTTTAACATGTGCTCCAGCATGTAAATCACCGGAATAGTCATGCTGATAATGGCATCGTCAGCACTAAACATCTTCGTCGCCATTTCAAAACTGTGCAGAAGGGTGCATAGGTCCCTGATCTGAGACCACTCCTCCAGTGTGATTTGCCCCACCTCTGAATCTCGTTGGCCCAGGCTATACGTCAGAACGTATTGCACCAGGGCTTGTCGGTGCTGCCACAGTCGCTGCAACATGTGCAGAGTTGAATTCCACCGGGTAGGCACATCGCATTTTAGCCGGTGAAGTTGCAGGCCCAACGACTTCTGTAGAGATGTAAGTCGCTGAGCTGCGGGATGCGAACGGCGGAAGTGAGCACACAGCGACCGTGCCCTCTGCAGAAGGCCATCTAGTCTGGGATAGTGGGCTAAAAATTGCTGGACAACCAGGTTCAACACGTGAGCCATACAAGGCACGTGTGTGACATTGCCCCGGCGAAGGGCCGCACCCAGGTTTGCAGCATTGTCGCACACGGCCTTCCCTGGTTTCAGGTCCAGTGGAGACAACCATTCATGAAATTGGTTCTCCAGAGCTGACCACAACTCCTCAGCTGTGTGACTCACATTTCCCAGACATTTCAATGTAAAAACCGCCTGATGACGTTGAGCCCTACTGCCAGCATAGTAAGGAGGTGTGCAGGATCCCTTCTGCGCAGTTAGAAAGCTTGTGGCATGACCAGACAGGCTTTGGGTGCAGGTGGAAGACCGAGAGGAGGTTGAGGAGGCAGAAGCAGTGGAGGAACTTTGACATAAAGAGGATTGACGCACAACTCGTGGGGACGGCAAGACTTGGACAGCAGCCCCTTGTCCTGCTGTCACCATAGTTACCCAGTGCCCAGTCAGCGACATGTAACGCCCCTGTCCATGCCTACTCGTCCAAGTGTCTGTGGTGAAATGCACCCTGTCACACACAGAGTTTCTCAAAGAAGCGGTGATGTTGTGTGCGACATGCTGGTGGAGCGCAGGCACACCTTTCTTTGAGAAGTAGTGCCGACTGGGCATCTGGTACTGGGGCACTGCGACGGACATAAGGTCTCGAAAATCCTCTGTGTCCACCAGGCGGAAAGGCAGCATTTCTGTAGTCAAGAGCTTGCAGATGGTGAAATTCAACCTCTTAGCTTTCTCATGGCTAGGAGGAAATGGTCTTTTACTTGTCCACATCTGAGGGACCGAGGGCTGGCTATTGTGCTTAGACGGGGTTGATAAGGGTGTCCCCGGCAAACTGCCGGTCTGTGAGGAAGATGCAGGCGGACATGTTAAGTTGCCTTGATCCAAAGGTGGTGCTATCGATGTCGGACAGCGCTCAAGACCAGCTGGTGTTACCACCTCCAAAGAAAATGATGACCTGCCAATCACGCTGGCTGTTGCGGGTAAAGAGGTGGCAGGTCTGCGCCCCAAAACAGGTGTGACTGCTGTCCCCCCAGTCACAGAGGATGAAGAGGCCGCGGATGCACAAGATATGGCAGACGGTGGTTGGCCCGGCCGGCTAGGCCGCATTGTAGCACACTGAGCTTCCCACTGCAACTTATGCTTCATGTCCATGTGCCGGTTCATGCATGAAGTACTCAAACTATGTATTTTTTGGCCTCTACTTAGCTTTTGCTGACAAATGTTACAGATAACACGAGTTGGGTCATCTTTATCGATCTGAAAAAATGCCCAGGCTATGCAAGGCTTAGCACCCATGCGACCTGAAGAGCCACCACGACTTGTGGTGAGAGGCAGAGTTGTGTTTGAGGATGCAGTTGTTGACGTGCTTCCAGTACTACGTCTCTGTCCAGGAAGGCGCAACCTGACCTCGTCGTCACTAGCATCTTCCTCCACCTCCTCTGCTGACCTCATCTCTTGGCTGACTGTGGGTTGACAGTAAGTGGGATCTCCGACCTCATCATCATCACCCTGTGCGTTATCACACCCGTCGTCCTCAGAGCCAACCTGTTCCTGCCCTGACAAAAAACTAAAGTTGTCGCTCCAATCAGGTATTTGAGTCTTATCATCGTCTTCCTCATTGTCTCCACCAACAGGAGTTACAGTTTGGGAATGAGGGTCTACATTATGGTCAGAACCTTCTGCGTCTGGTCCTGGATCCGACTCATAAAGATTCTGGGCATCAGTGCAGATCATTTCCTCGTCTGGATTCACAGAAGCGCTGGAGTCGACCTCTGATTCCCAGGCTATAGTATGAGTAAACAGCTCTGCAGACTCAACCATCTGTTCTACCTCATACTCAGACGGGCAGCTGGAGATTTGGGAGCTGTGAGGAAGCAAGTGCGATTTGGGTGACACCTTTGAGGACTGGAGTATTTGTGATGTTGAAGTTGATGTGGAGGAGAGCCCACTTAAAGGAGCACTTGATATCCGTTGAAGCACCTGCTGTTTTTGTGCCTCATCTGGAATTTGTAGCGATTGGCGTGGCCGTAAGAAAGGGATCTTATCGCATTGTCCGCTAAAAGAAGTAGACATTTTAGTTTGGCTGGAAGATGGTCTTTCTTCTGCACCTACCCCACGGACACAACCTTTTTTCCCCTTCCCAACACGCCTATTCCCCTTTCCACCAGCAGCAGGCCTTTTTCCACTCATTTTGGTGGTTAACTAATTCACAACTCTGGAGTTGTTTGCACAAAAAAACAATGGATGGTAACCGAGCAGAGCTGAGTGGCCAAACTGTGGTATTAGGCCAAAACTATTGGCTGGGTTAGATGCAGAAAAAAATTATTTTTAATTTGCAACCTGATGGAGGTCAGTATAGATGGACTAATAGACCAAGTCCCACACACCGCTAGAAGCCCAAATATTTTTTCAGAGCTAGATGCAGAAAATTTTTTTATTCAATTTGCAACCTGATGGAGGTCAGTATAGATGGACTAATAGACCAAGTCCCACACACTGCTAGAAGCCCAAATATTTTTTCAGAGCTAGATGCAGAAAAAAAATATTTTTAATTTGCAACCTGATGGAGGTCAGTATAGATGGACTAATAGACCAAGTCCCACACACTGCTAGAAGCCCAAATATTTTTTCAGAGCTAGATGCAGAAAAAAATTATTTTTAATTTGCAACCTGATGGAGGTCAGTATAGATGGACTAATAGACCAAGTCCCACACACCGCTAGAAGCCCAAATATTTTTTCAGAGCTAGATGCAGAAAAAAATTATATTCAATTTGCAACCTGCTGGAGGTCAGTATAGAAGGACTAATAGAACAAGTCCCACACACTGCTAGAAGCCCAAATATTTTTTCAGAGCTAAATGAAGAAAAAAATTATTTTTAATTTGCAACCTGATGGAGGTCAGTATAGATGGACTAATAGACCAAGTCCCACACACTGCTAGAAGCCCAAATATTTTTTCAGAGCTAGATGCTGAAAAAAATTATTTTTAATTTGCAACCTGATGGAGGTCAGTATAGATGGACTAATAGAACAAGTCCCACACGCTGCTAGAAGCCCAAATATTTTTTCAGAGATAAATGAAGAAAAAAATTATTTTTAATTTGCAACCTGATGGAGGTCAGTATAGATGGACTAATAGACCAAGTCCCACACACCGTAGAAGCCCAAATATTTTTTCAGAGCTAGATGCAGAAATTTTTTTTATTCAATTTGCAACCTGATGGAGGTCAGTATAGATGGACTAATAGACCAAGTCCCGCACACTGCTAGAAGCCCAAATATTTTTTCAGAGCTAGATGCAGAAAAAAATTATTTTTAATTTGCAACCTGATGGAGGTCAGTATAGATGGACTAATAGACCAAGTCCCACACACCGCTAGAAGCCCAAATATTTTTTCAGAGCTAGATGCAGAAATTTTTTTTATTCAATTTGCAACCTGATGGAGGTCAGTATAGATGGACTAATAGACCAAGTCCCACACACTGCTAGAAGCCCAAATATTTTTTCAGAGCTAGATGCAGAAAAAAATTATTTTTAATTTGCAACCTGATGGAGGTCAGTATAGATGGACTAATAGACCAAGTCCCACACACTGCTAGAAGCCCAAATATTTTTTCAGAGCTAGATGCAGAAAAAAATTATATTCAGTTTGCAACCTGATGGAGGTCAGTATAGATGGACTAATAGAATGATGCTATGCCCAAAAGATTTTACTTCACTAGGTGCAGTAAAAAAATTGGTATTCTATACACAGGTGGTATATCTTGCAACACAGATAGGCTACTCCACTGACTAACACACTCTGCAATAGGCCAAAAAGGATTAGCTTTGCTAGATTCAGCCAAATGCTGTGAAAAAAACTTGCACAGCACTGGCACAGACCTGCCTGGCAAAAACTGATAGGAACTGATGTAACCTAGTCCTGAAAAGGACTCCAATTACAATTAGTCTTTACTCCCACAATCTATCTATTTAAGAGCACAGACCTGCTTGATAAAAGTCGTAGGAAATGCTGTAACCTAGTCCTTAAAAGGACTGCAATCACAACTATTCCCTACTCCCAAGCTATCTGTATATTTGTGCGAAAATTGGCTTGAAATTAACAAGGTATAGCGCACACAGCAACAGCGGTGCCGTCTAACACGCAGCTGCAGCAGTGAGAAAATGGTGGCGACGGGGAAAATGGCTTGGTCTTATAGGGCAAGGACATGTGACATACACTGCCAATCACACATGCCCTTGCTTGTGTGAAAAAAAGCACTTCGCTCCGTGTGTGCGCTGCTGATAGGCTGACAGATTGCACCTCCCCACTGCAAATGCGGGAAAGAGAAAAAAAAATGGAGATCTTCATTGTTCCTGCAGAGATCCATCCCCTGCCCCTCCCCCCGCCCCGCTGTACACTCAAACTGCGTATTAACATTAATTTTCATCATTACTGAGAAAAAATCCAGTTATGATTTTGGTGCACGAACAGTTATCGAACATAACCTCGAACAGCCGAATTTTTCTCAAATTGTTCGTGTTCGCCGACCGGCTCGAACACCGCCCAAAACAGCTCGAATTTGAGATTGGCGAACAGTTCGAGTAGAACAACGCTCATCTCTAGTCACGAGTGATAACAGGTTTTCTTTAAAGTTGTTATTTTGCCCTCACTTATACAAGTTGCATTTCACATTTGATTCGTTAGAGAACTTGAACGGGTTTTTTGATTAGTACTGTTCATTTTTTTTTCTTGCAGTTTTGGAAATTAACAATCACCAAATTAAAGAAGTCCGTAGTGTGAAACCCAGTAATTAATTAAAAAAGAAAAGGAATGATTCTGACGCGCCCCTGGGCCTGTGTCGCGCTGCGTTGCGCACGCGGGAGCCTACCCGGAGCCGGATCAGTGGAGGGTTGTAGTCTCGTGGCGGTGACCCGGTCCGTGCCCAGGGAGTCAAACTAGACGGCAGTCTATTAGTAGTAAATAGTTCATGACTACGCCACCCGTTGAGTGCAGCCAGGAAGCTGCTGCTGCAGGGCAGACCGCTGAGGCCGGTGGTAGGATTGTGCAGCGTGATAGTATAACCCCCAACGGGAGGGGTATGGCCTCAGGGCAGCCGACGTGGATGATGGGGGTAGCAGGAACCACTCAGAGACGGTACGGTGTAGTTCAGGGTCTTTACTGGTAACAACGACAGACCCTCCCGGAGTACTTGCTAGCAAACGGGGCCTGGTCAGTCTTTGAGCAAATGGGATCTCCCCTGGCCAGGCGTAGTTGTAGGCCTCCCAAACTGACTGTACTCTTCTGGCTACCTTGCTAGAAGCTGATGTAAGTAGCCCACGTCCCTGAGTGTACCGTGTGGTGCTCACCCGTATGGCCGGTGACTCGGGGCCTTCTAATGGCTTCCGCTCCACGATGGCGGTGCTGGTCCCACGCGTGTGACCGTGCCTTCGGGCTTCTGGGCCAGAGGACCTGAAATCCCCTGCCTGACGGATTCTGCTGCTGGGTAGGAATTAGTCCCCACAGCCTCGGACTCCGGGTCCGGTAAAGAATCTTCTTAGTCAGGGCGAGCTCTGCAGCTGCCAGCCCCTGACTCCTTGTAACTCTGCTGTTTCCTATGCTGCTTCTTGTCTCCACTCTCCTTGTCTGACTCACCCTGCCTCAGCCCCGGGTTTATACAGGGGAAGTTCTTCCCCTCCCAAGACTGGGCAGGAGGTGTGGCATGCACAGGATCCCTGACCAAAGGACCTCCCACCTGCTCTCAGACATAACATTACATTACTGTGGAAAACCAGACCCCTGGGGTGCCACATTCCCCCCTAGTGAAATTTAGTACTCCGGGACTAAACACATTTAGAAAAACATAACAAGGCAAAAACATTAATAATACAATAAGAAAACATATAAAGATGGTTACGGCGTGTCCGCAACCGGGTGCAGTCTCTGAAGAGAGCAAGGTGTCCATTTCACCAACACAGGGAGACGTAACCAGGTAGGGGTCTGTCCTACCCCGAGTCCTTAACAGTCTCTAGTCCATCCTGGGTTACGCTCCAACTATGTACAAGGATTCCCGGTAAATCCACCAAGGATTCCTAAAAATAACTAGAAACACAAAATTATACACAAGCAACAAGACACAGAAAAACATAAATAAAACAATTTATACACTTTAAATTCTCCAGCGTGCGGGTAACTGGCCTCTAGTGGCCCGAGTGGACCTACGGAGCTGACTGTCTGGCCCTGAACTACAGGGTGTAGGAGCTGTCAAGGGTAAACTGGGCAGCTGTCTACCGGCTCTTTGTCTCAATAGGGGTACGGCAGGCTCACTATAAGCAGAGGGTTGAGTCTCCTGTTCTGCTTGTGTGGAGTCTTCTGCCTCCTGGACCGGCTGTTCTTCCAGCTCTACCCGTTGCTCCGTAGGTTCTTGGGATGATGGTTGGAGGAAGGTGAGTACGGGTACCACAACTGCACCATTGACTTGAGTCCAAGACTGAGGGAAGTCCCCGAGCACGGTACTAACCATATCTTCCCTTTCTTCCACGGGTCGATGGTCTTCTTGTTCCTCTTCAGGATTCCTCAGTTGTTCGGGACACTTCTTCAGGTGGTCCCGGGATACAATGGCTGTGGTTTCCCCTCCGTCTTTACTGATGGTACAGACCTTCGGGTTCTCGTGGCTTGAGGGCAGTACGGTGTACGGGTCCTTCTCCCACTGGTCGTCCAACTTGTGGAGCCGTCTCTTCCTCTTCAAGACCTGCTCTCCGGGTACCAGGGGAACAGCGGGAGCATACTGGTTGTAAGTTTTCTCTTGTCTTTCCCTAGCCTGACAGAGACTTCGCTCCACGCTCTCCTGTACTCTCCGGTACTGCTGCTGCCTCTCTGTGTCCCAGTCTGTTTCTGGTGAAGTGTCCTCGGGGGTCAGGACTCCCATTTCCAGGTCAACAGGTAACTTACCAGGTCTTGCCCTCATTAGGTAAGCCGGGGTACAGTTGGTGGAACCTACCGGGATGTGGTTGTATAGGTCCACCAGATCGGGCAACTTTTCAGGCCACAGACTGCGTTCTTCCAGGGGCAACGTTTTTAGAAGATCCATTACCACCTGGTTCATTTTTTCACAAAGTCCATTAGTCTGCGGATGGTAGGGTGTCGTCCTTATCTTCCGGCAGCCATACAGATTGCAGAATTCCTGAAAGACCTCCGCTTCAAAGGCAGGTCCCTGGTCCGTCAGCACTTGGTCCGGGTACCCGTGTGGACGGCAGAAGTGCTGCTGGAAGGCTCTAGCTGCTGTTTGAGCCGTTAAGTCCTTGACGGGGACGACAACCAAGAACCGGGAGTAATGATCCACGATGGTTAACGCGTAGACGTAGCCACTTCTGCTTGGGGTCAGTTTTACATGATCCAAGGCTACCAGTTCCAACGGTTGCCGGGTGACGATGGACTGCAGGGGAGTCTTCTGGCTGGCTCGGTCCTTCCTTCTCAGGTTGCACGGGCCACAATCTCTGCACCACTTCTCGATGGTTCCCCTCATGCCTACCCAGTGGAACCGCTCGCGCAGCAGGAACTCCAGCTTTTTCCACCCAAAGTGTCCAGCTCCGTCGTGGTATGCCTCCATCACCATGGCTGCGTCTCTTCGTGGCACCACTACTTGCCAGAGTAATTCATGCGTCCGGGAGTTAACCATTCTGCGGCACAACTTCCCTTTGTAAAGGAACAGTCGACTCTTCTCTGCCCATAGTTGTTTGGCTTCCTCCGGAGCGTCTGGTTCAAGGCGAGCCTCCGGCCGAGTCAGCATCTCCTTCACCAGTCGGACGGCAGGGTCGCTGTCTTGCGTTTCCGCCCAGTTGTAGTGGGGTAAGGGGTTCAACGTAGCAGCCTGCTTACTCCTTACCCGGTGGGAATACTGAATAGTCCCATGACGGTGGAACGCAGGGAGTTCAACTTCTTCCAGTCCCTCCGGATCTTCTCCTCCGTCCGGCAGGTTGGGCATCCTGGACAGGGCGTCCGCGTTGGTATTGGAGCGTCCTGCCCGGTATTTAATTGTGAACTCGTAGTTGGACAGACGGGCCATCCACCTCTGCTCCAGGGCACCGAGTCTTGCCGTGTCCAGGTGTGTCAGCGGGTTGTTATCCGTGTACACGGTGAACCGGGAAGAAGCGAGGTAATGCTTAAAGCGCTCAGTGATTGCCCATACTACGGCCAGGAACTCTAACTTAAATGAGCTGTAATTCTCGGGGTTCCTTTCGGTGGGTCGCAGTTTTCGGCTGGCGTAGGCGATTACTCGTTCCTTCCCCTGCTGGATCTGGGACAGTACGGCTCCTAGCCCGATGTTACTGGCGTCGGTGTAGAGGATAAAGGGCTGGCTATAATCCGGGTACGCCAGGATTTCGTCCCCCGTGAGGGCCATCTTCAGCTGGCGGAAGGACTCTTCTTCCAGCTCTTCCCATTTGAAGGGCGGCTTCTGGTTCTTGGCCTTCCGGGACTGGCCTATCAGGAGGTCCTGCATAGGTGCTGCCTTTTTGGTGAAACCGGGAATAAACCTTCGGTAGTAGCCTACCAACCCGAGGAACTGCCGCACTTCTTTTACGCTGGAGGGGCTTGGCCATTCCTTAATTGCGGTGATTTTATCAGGGTCGGGAGCCACTCCGTCAGCGCTCACTACGTGTCCCAGGTACTGCACCTTTGGTTTCAGGAGGTGACACTTGGAGGGTTTCACCTTTAGGCCGTAACTCGCCAGAGCCTCGAACACTTCCGCCAGGTGTTTCAGGTGGTCCTCATACGTCTTGGAATATACGATGACATCGTCCAGGTACAACAGGACCGTCTCGAAGTTTCTGTGGCCCAGACAACACTCCATTAGGCATTGGAAGGTTCCTGGTGCGTTGCAGAGTCCGAACGGCATGCAGGTGAACTCGCTAAGTCCCATCGGGGTGGTGAATGCGGTCTTCTCCCGGTCCGCCTCTGCTACAGGAACCTGCCAGTACCCGCTAGTGAGATCCAAGGTAGAGAAGAAGTTAGCAGATCTTAAAGCAGCCAATGACTCCTCTATCCTTGGTAAGGGGTACGCATCCTTGTGTGTGATACGGTTGATTTTCCGGTAATCTACACACATCCTCATGGTGTTGTCTTTCTTTTTGACTAAAACTAATGGGGCTGCCCAGGGGCTACAACTATCCCGGATTACCCCAGCCTCCTTCATGTCTCTAAGCATCCCCTTGGCGTGTTGGTAATGTGCAGGGGGTACGGGTCGATACCTCTCTTTTATGGGAGGATGATCTCCCGTGGGGATGCGATGTTCTACCCCCTTGACTCACCCGAAGTCTAACGGGTGTTTACTAAACACTCTCTCATACTCTTGAACCACCCGATAGACTCCTTGTTTCTGATGTGAGGGAGTGGAGTCAGTACCCAGATGTAGTTGCTGACACCAGTCCTCCATGTCTTTCTTAGAGCCGTTACCTTCCTCCGGGTGAGATGGAGGCAAGGGTTCCACAGATTGTATAGAATTTTGATTAGTGATATATAATTTGGCTAGCGTGGCATACCGGGGCAGGTACACTTCCCTCTCCCCCCATATTTATTATGCGAACGGGCACCCTCCCATGGCGTACATTGACGACCCCCCGTGCTGTCAAAATGGTGGGCCTACTGTCTGAGTAAACTGGTTCTACCATTGCCTGGTAATCTCTACCTCTCAGACCAATAGCTGCCCGGCACCAAATCATCATTTCACTTTTTGGGGGCATGGCAATAGGAAAAGGGTCACACATTCTTACGCTACCAATCTCACCGCCGGAGAGTTCCACTTGTTGCCGTTGCATCAGTGCCCGGATCTCTTTCTGGAGCACCCGCTGCTCGCCGGAGCTGGCATTCTTGGCAACCTGCTGTAAAAGGAAAATCACCTCTGCAAGACAATTTTCAATTACATTAGTTCCTAGAGTTATTTTTGGGTGACTCTCATGTTTATCAATATCTACAATGATCAGTCCCTGTGCGGCCAGTTCGACTCTACCAATTTTGATGGTCACCTCTTTAAATCCGATCTGTGGCACGGGCTGACCATTGCTGGCGATGATACTCAAGTCGTCGTCGGGGTAGCGGGTAATATCCGAGTCATTCCAGTACTGCTTGAAGAGCACGTACGGGATGGTGGTGACCTGTGACCCGGTGTCCAGTAGGGCACTCATGGGAATGCCATCCAGTACCACAGGCAAGACTGGACGTCCTCCCACATATCTGTCGCGCCAGTTCGATGGGCCTGGTGATCTTTTTCCTGGGGGTTGGCCCTCTACCCCAGGTTGTGCCCGTTTAAAGAACAGTACCTTGCCATATGTCCGGGTTGATTGCAGCGGCGGCAGATGGGTCGTCCGTCCTCACTGTATCGGTCACTGGGTCTTCCTCTGGCCGGTGGGGTCCTCCTTGGTCGACGCCACGGGATGTCCTCCGGTCCGGATGCCAGCTGGATCTTCCCTGGGGTGGAAACCTGTAAAGACTGCACAGTTCGGGTTAGCGCAGCAACGCTCTTAGCTAGCTCTTGGACCTGATGGTGTAGGTCTGGAGCCGGGTCATTGTCCAAAGCCTGCGCATCAGCTCCCACAGGCCCTGCTGACAAGGGCGCCGCCTCCTGGTAGTAAGTGGTAGTGGGGCGTCTGTGGGTCACAACGCCACCTGGTGCCGGTTCTCGGAGCACCCGGATGGCTCTGTCCTTGAACTGTGCAAAGTCCAGATGGGGATCCTGTAAGGCCATTGCCCGCAACTGGGTTCAGTGGGCATTGCAATATAAACCCTCTATAAATTGTTCAGTCAACAGCCTGTCCTCGTTTCCCACCCCATCAGGGTCGGTCTGCTTTATGGCCCTCAGGGCCTCTTGTAGGTTTAGTGCATAGTCCCTTATACTCTCATGCGCTCGCTGCTTGCACCCGTAGAATCTAAGCTTAATCTCGGCTGAGGTGCGGGTATCAAAGGTGTCCTTCAGCCGGGTTAGTATCCCTGCGACAGTCTTCCTCCCAGGTGGCCAGGATTTTACTTCCCTTTTGGCTGCCCCTGTTAGTTGGGCCACCAGGATGCTCACTTTTTGCTCTTCTGTGAGGGGGTACACCTGGAAGAGGCTATCCAGCTTTTCTCTAAAGTCATGCAGGGTATGTGACTCCCCTGAGTACTGGGGTAGCCAAGCTGCTCCCGGGATATAGGGCATGGTGAAGGGCATAACTGCAGCAGCGGTAGCGCTGGCGGGGGTTGAGGCAGTGAAGCTCTCCTCCGTATCCGACATCTTCCTCCCCCCTAGTGGACCGTGGCCTACCTTGCGATGATCCTCTTCCGTAGGCCGCGGCTCCGCAGTGGATCGTCAGGGTTGAGGACCTTCCGTCGCGCTCCTGTGACGTCGGCGTCTGCTGGGCTCCTTCCAGGACCTTACGCAACGTCCGGACGTGAGGCGGGGCTTCAGTTCTCGCGCGCTTTCGGAGTCCACGCCCCTCTTCTTCCCGCGCGGCGTCCTCAAGATGGCGTCCAATGGCGGGAAAACTCCACGGATGGCGGGAAGAAGGTCGAAGATGGCGCCGGATGGCGGGAAAACTTCGCGGATGGCGGGAAGAAGGTAGAAGATGGCGCCGGATGGCGGGAAACCTCCACGGATAGCGGGAATCTTCACCACTGGTAAGTTTGAACAGTCTTTGCTTTTCAGGCACGCAGTACCCGGTGGTTGCGGGCACGAAAGCCTGCCGACTACGCCAAAGTTGACGCGCCCCTGGGCCTGTGTCGCGCTGCGTTGCGCACGCGGGAGCCTACCCGGAGCCGGATCAGTGGAGGGTTGTAGTCTCGTGGCGGTGACCCGGTCCGTGCCCAGGGAGTCAAACTAGACGGCAGTCTATTAGTAGTAAATAGTTCATGACTACGCCACCCGTTGAGTGCAGCCAGGAAGCTGCTGCTGCAGGGCAGACCGCTGAGGCCGGTGGTAGGATTGTGCAGCGTGATAGTATAACCCCCAACGGGAGGGGTATGGCCTCAGGGCAGCCGACGTGGATGATGGGGGTAGCAGGAACCACTCAGAGACGGTACGGTGTAGTTCAGGGTCTTTACTGGTAACAACGACAGACCCTCCCGGAGTACTTGCTAGCAAACGGGGCCTGGTCAGTCTTTGAGCAGATGGGATCTCCCCTGGCCAGGCGTAGTTGTAGGCCTCCCAAACTGACTGTACTCTTCTGGCTACCTTGCTAGAAGCTGATGTAAGTAGCCCACGTCCCTGAGTGTACCGTGTGGTGCTCACCCGTATGGCCGGTGACTCGGGGCCTTCTAATGGCTTCCGCTCCACGATGGCGGTGCTGGTCCCACGCGTGTGACCGTGCCTTCGGGCTTCTGGGCCAGAGGACCTGAAATCCCCTGCCTGACGGATTCTGCTGCTGGGTAGGAATTAGTCCCCACAGCCTCGGACTCCGGGTCCGGTAAAGAATCTTCTTAGTCAGGGCGAGCTCTGCAGCTGCCAGCCCCTGACTCCTTGTAACTCTGCTGTTTCCTATGCTGCTTCTTGTCTCCACTCTCCTTGTCTGACTCACCCTGCCTCAGCCCCGGGTTTATACAGGGGAAGTTCTTCCCCTCCCAAGACTGGGCAGGAGGTGTGGCATGCACAGGATCCCTGACCAAAGGACCTCCCACCTGCTCTCAGACATAACATTACATTACTGTGGAAAACCAGACCCCTGGGGTGCCACAATTCCATAAATGTCTAAAGATGTTCTAAATATTCTAACCTATTATGTACTGCAATAATTTCATTGTAATGGCTCCATGAGACATTTTATTGTATTAAATTAACTGAAATGTTTGTATATTAAATCGTTAAGGTGTAAAAAATCAAATTGCCATTCTCTTTACAGCTTATTATAAGGAACAGCCTTAATTACACTGTTTGTGCAAAAATGCGGGTTGCAGCTTTAGCCAAAAAGCTCAAAGGATTAATTAAAAATTAACATTATAAAATGCACCAGAAAAGCATATTGTGAGACTATTTATATGTGATTTTCCAGATCATGCAAAGTGATATGTCAGATATGAGCTAAAATAAATGCTCTAAGGTCTTAACCATATGTTTTTTCATCCTCCGATGAGAAGAAAGTGGTTAGGCGAGAAAGAGAGAAGTCTGTGATGGACAGTTTTTGACAGGGCCTCATTATTGTGACTGGGCCCATTGAACAACACTCTAGTCCTCTTTTGGGTCAATCTAATCCTGAAAGAGGTGAAAAAGAAAATAGAAAATGAATGAATACTGTAGATTTGTGATCCCTCACATTGTACGTACTGCGCGCTGTGAGGATTCTCCAGTGCCAGCACCAGGAGCGGTGAGCGGTGACCGCAAGTATGTGATTTGTATAAATGCAATCACATGCCGACTAGATGAGCACAGCCTCGCTCAATGCAAGTGAGGCCAGATACATTATAGTTGGAGTGTGGCCATAAGTATGTGAATTGCATACTTGTGGTCACACGACTGCCTGATCCCTGTGCCGGCCATCGGAGAATCCTCACAGTGCACATGATGATTGACAAATCTGCAGTCACATAGCTTAAGACTCTGCAAAAAGGAGCTCTTTCTCTTCCAGAAGCAAAAAAAACCCTGTCTTTCTAGTGCCGCAATTGTTATGTGCACACATAATGTTTTCCTGGGGGTTTTCTGTACATTTTATGTTTTCCAGTGGTGCCAAAATAAATGTAATTTATAACATCTCATTTACAAGATGCATTTAGTTTTTGAGCTGCGGTGTTTTATTTTTATAGTACAGCATGTCAAATGTTGTAGCATTTTTTGCCATTTTTCAGCCATTTAGATGAATGTTAAAAAATGCAAGTAAAAACATACACATAAAAACATATAAAGAAAAGCTTCTTTAAAAACATAGTGTATACAGTGTTTTACCTGCCAACACTCTGTTTTTTTGGTGCACAAAAATCTGCTGCAAATACTAAACATGTGAATATACCCATACCGTTACTCACCTTTCATACTTCCAGTACCAGTTGTCCTTTCACTGCTGCTGGATCCCTCTACTCATATGAAACCCAATGCACTCCTATGATTTCACTCTTGGGGGCCACACAGTCCAGATCAGGCTGCGAGATGCCATCTCTGTTCTTAGGTAGCTAGTGTCCATGCGAATAATGAGAATTCTTTTGATATCTAAGCTTTTCTACTCTGGTACATCATCTCTGGTACATCATCACTTAGTCAGTTCTGCTACATCTCTGTACCAACTCTGTTACATTGAGCCTCCTGTGCAACTCGGCTCAGTTACTCTAGTTGCTCATCACTGAGTTAGCTCTATTACATCACTAGTTGCTATGGTGGGCATTGACAAAGTGCCGGAGGAAGCTAGTCAGGATTTGACGCTCAACCTTGCCATTACATTGTGGATGATAAGCCAATGAGAAATCCAATGCGACATTCAGAAGCTTGCACGTGACTCTCCAGAAGCATGAAGTAAACTGGACTCCCCGAGATAATATGAAGGGGTAGACCATGGAGAGGGAAGATGTGAAAAATGAACTCTTTAGCCAGCACTGGCACAGAGGGAAGACCAGTCAAGGGAATGAAGTGGGCCATCTTGGAGAAGCGGTCAGCGACCACCCATATGACAGTACAACCAGCCGATACTGGAAGATCCGTGATGAAATCCATCGCAATGTGTTGCCATGGAGCGGAGGGCACAGGTAGAGGAAGTAGTCGCCCAATCTGAAGTTGCCTAGGAGTCTTGTTTCGAGCACAAGAAGAGAAGGCAGAGACAAAATCCGCAATGTCCTTGCGCAGGGTTGGCCACCAATAATGTCGGGAGCTAAGCCGAAGTGTCTTCCTCTGTCCAGCATGGCCTGCCAGCTTAGACTAATGACTCCAGAATAGGACCCTCCTCCTATCCGGATCAGATACAAAAGTCCTACCTGGAGGAAGATGAGACAGATTAAAAGGGCCACAGAAATTATTCTGGAAGGCTCAATGATGTGTAGAGGCTCCTCCTCTTTGTCGGTCGACAGAAATGATCTGGAGTGTGCGTCTGTCTTGATATTTTTATTTGCCGGCCGGAAGTGTAGAGAGAAATTAAAGCGGGCAAAGAACAGAGACCATCTGGCCTGACAAGGATTAAGTCTTTGGGCAGACTGCAGGTATGCGAGATTCTTATGGTCCGTGTAGATGACCAAAGAATGCAGAGCCCCTTCCAGCAAGAACCACCATTCCTCCAAGCCAGTTTGATGGCAAGCAGTTCCCGATCTTCTATGGAGTTATTACGCTCGCGCCCGGACTGACTGGCGTGAGCGTGATTAGTGATCCCACTGAACCATGAACCGAGAAGTGCCTGGAGGGGCGTAACTAAGTATCAACCTGGTCCGACCAAGGTCGCACGGCGGCTCAGTCGACTCCGTGAACCAGGGAGGAACCGAGCAGAGGCACCAGGTGCTACTCCAGGTCAGACCCCGGTCACAGCTGTTGACCCACACTGGGGGAATGCAGGAACAGGCAGGTTAGACTGGCATATTGAGAGGTGGGTACTGGCAGGCACGGCTGGTATACAGACAGGTGGATATTGACAGGCACAGCTGGTATGCAGAAAAGTGGGCACTGGCTGGCACAGCTGGCATGCAGACAGGCAGGTACTGGCAGGTAGGAACGTAGGCAGGATAGGGACCAGTACAGACTGGGATACAGTAACGGAGCTGCAGGTGCGGTAGACAAGCAGAGCAGAGCAAAACCCACAGGTGCGGTAGACAAGCAGAGCAAAGCAAAACCCACAAGTGTGGTAGACAAGTGGAGCAGAGCAAAACCCGCAGGTACGGTGAACAAGCAGAACAGAGCAAAACCGCAGGTGCGGTGAACAAGCAGAGCAAAGCAAAACCGCAGATGCGGTGAACAAGCAAAGCAGAGCAAAACTCGCAGATGCGGTGAACAAGCAAAGCAGGGCAAAACCCGCAGATGCGGTGAACAAGCAGAACAGAGCTAAACCGCAGGTGCAGTGAACAAGCAGAGCAAAGCAAAACCTGCAGATGCGGTAGACAGGATAGGGCTCTGTTCACATGGAACAGACTGGAAAACGCAAGAAGTTAGCTGGAACACAGGAGTTAGATACGGAGGCAGAGAAACAGAATGAGCAGAACCAGATACACACAAGGTACTTGCAATGAAGTAGCGAGTGGACACAAAGCTCACAAACAGAAGTACAGAGACAACGAGTTGGAGTTAGGTGCAGGTTCAGGTTCTGCAGGAAAAGGGGAAGGTACAGACATAGAGACAAACAGGTAATGGACTAGGACACTGTTCAGACAGGATCTGAAACAGGAACAAGATACAGGAACGAGCCTGGGAACTCAGCCCCCAGGTTGGCGGAAACTGACTAAAGTCACAGGTACAGGTAACAGGCCTCGGTATACAGCCCCCAGGGTGGCAGAAACAGACTAGATACAGGACAGGACCTGGCAACTAAGCTGCAAGAAACACACAGATGGAAAGTGTTGCTCAGGCACCTCCTACTGGGTGGAGGGGGTTTAAGTATCCAGTGACTCACAGCAATAGGCTGGGGACGCTTTAGGACTGCACACACTGTAGCTTTAAGAATCAAGAAGTAACAGCACCGCCACCCTAAGCCAGCAGACAAGAGACATACAAACAGCTGGTACTGGAGCAAAGTGTGCAGCCTGGTCTGATAGATAAGATTGCGGTCTTGCATGGTGAGAGGTGGTAAGCCATGCAAGTACGCCGCCAGGGATGTTGCAGGAGTAATTGGGCTCAGAAGAAGAGAAGAGCTTAGAAAAGAAGCCGCAGGTCACCATTAGCCCGGACGAGGATTTTCTGGGTGAGAACTGCCCTGGCCCCTGAGGAAGAGGCATCAACCTCCAGGAAGAACTGTTTGTTACAGTCAGGCTGGTGTAGCACTGGAGCCGAAGGGAAAGCTAGTTTCAAGGACATAAAGGCACTTTCCGCCTCTGGAGTACATTCCTTGGGATTAGCCCCTTTGCGGGTCAGGGCAGAAATGGGAGCAGTCCGGTAAGAGAAGTGAGGGATGAACAGGTGGTAATAATTGGCGAATCCCTGAAACCGCTGAATAGCCTTTAGCCCCTCAGGTCTGGGTCACATTAGAACGGCCGACACCTTTTCGGGGTCCATCTTAAGACCGGTCTCCGAGATTATGTATCCCAGGAATGGAAGAGAAGTCTGTTCGAAAACGCATTTCTCGAACTTGGCATACAGACAATTCTTCCTGAGCCTCAGCAGTAGGAGACCAAACTAACACATTGCACAGGGAACTCCATATTAGGGAAAGTATCTTATATATTACCTGTCCTCCGGCCATTGGCGCGCGCCACCCCTTTAAGAGACAGGGAGCACGCGCACGCCCTAAGTACGGTTCCCGGGGATTGGCGCGCAGTGTGCGCTTCCCGGACTCAGCCAGCATGGGAGACGAGCGGCGGCGCGGGAGACACCTGGCCGGGGCTGTGGCGCTAAGGGGATCAGCGTCTCTACCAGGCAGTAGGCAGAGACACTGGTCCTACACTAATCTAACCACATTTTCATTTGTCCTAACTCTTCCTAAAACTTTTCTAATATACTTTTATTACCTGCCCTGCTCCAGTACACTCATCTCTATGTGGGTCACATATCCTTTTGTTTTGATTCTGGCCCTGCTACTTCCAATCTTGGGACCAGAATTAGAAGAACAGAGCAGGGCATGTCACGGGTGGGGGTGAGGCTACATCTCGGTGAGTGACTGCAGTCTGAGCATTCATGCTAAGATCAGACTTCACTCTTCTTTCTGCTTGAAAGCTGCTTTGAAATGCTGGCCGTTCAACTGACAAGCCCTGCTATGTGCTGATCATTAGAAAGTATATCACAGGGCTTGTCAGCTGAAGGCATAGCACTTCAAAGCATCAGCAGACTCAGTTGAAACCATGCATGACTGAGCTCATGTCAGGCTTCACTCTCCTCTGCCTAAATTCTGCTTTGAAGTGCCTTGCCTTTAGCTGACAAGCCCTGTAATATACTTTCTAATGATCAGCACATTGCAGCGCTTGTCAGCTGAACAGATGGAATGGAGCTCTTTGTTTAAGCTCCCTGTGCTCTTTGGAGCTCTTTGCTATTGACGCGCCCCCAGGGCAGTGGGGTACTCGGTGCCGGGCCTATAGATGCCGGGGGAGGGATATGTCACAGTGGCGGCGGCCCGGTCCGTGGCCCAGGGCGGTCAACAAAAAGGGGAAGAAATATTTATATGGGATTTGTAGTTCTTAGGAAGAGTTCGTGACGCCACCTGTGGTTTCTGGTAATATGTACCAGCGCTGCTTCAGACCTCTGGGGCGGTTGATAGGGCAGCTGGGTTGGAACGGCTCCCCACAGGTGGAGCAGGCCCCAGGGCAGTGTAGGTTCAGATGGTGGTGATGCTGGGGCTTGTAGTGCAAGAGAGAGATGGCGCAGAGGAAATAACTGACGGAGGCAGGGGAGTGTAGTCATCCGAGTTTACTCACAGTTCTGTTTAAGTTCCTCAGGTACACAGTGTCAGCCTCCCGCATTGCACTGCGTCTACCAGACAAGGGGTTCAGTGCTTTCTCAAGTATATCAGGAGCGCTTGACGGAACCCCGCTTTTGTATGTTCCTCTCTAGACCGACCTCCCGCACTGGGTCTTCTCCCTCCTGCCCTGCCCTTCCGCACACGAAGTCCCGATCGGGTGCTCTGAAGTCCCTCTGGGCAACCTGAAGTTCCCGGACCTACTTGATGCCCTTTACGGAGACTAGGATTAGGCTGTGGCAACTGCACCATGGAAGTGCAGAAGCCTCCGGTTTTCCAGCCGAGACCTGGAGTAACACGGCTGGTCCAGGGACCGGTTCCCTTCTTGCGGCCTGATCCCTCTGACACTTGGCAGATTTGGGCGTACGGGTGCAGTCCTGCACTCACCGTACCCCCAGGGATCCCTTATGTTATCGGAGCCTTTCTCCTCTGCTCCCCTCCTGGGCCTCTCAAACTAGGCCCCACTTCTGGAGCAGAGCTCCTGAAGAGACTCTGCCCCCCTCCTCTCCTTACTACTCACTGACTGAACTCCACTCTCCTCACTAACTAAGATGGCTTCCCTATATATACCTATTCTCTAAGTGCTCCCCTGTTCTCCGTCCTCCACCCACACCCACTACTGGTTCCCCCTCTCTTTGGTTCCCCCCACTCCAGCCAGGGACAGGGCAGCAAAAGAAGTGCATAATGCCCTTCCAGCCGGCCTGGAGTAGTGTAGTGTTGAATGCGGGTGTTGGGGTCCCGGGCAGCACTCCCTCCTTACCTGAGAAAAGGAGACGCCACACCTCTGGGTGGGGTGCAGTACCTCTGTGGCGACTGAACCCTCAGGGGCGCCACACTATTACTCCGGTGGTCCCCTAGCATTGTTTCAACTAGAATTATCAATCATAAAAGCTTCTTTATTATATATTAATGCACGCTGCCCCTGGTGAATTTTTGGATTACAGAGTATATAATTATAGAGATGTCACTTCATACATGAGATTAACTAAATGACAATTTTTTTCATTTCCTTTTAGAGCTTTTCACCTTTTCTTATTCTTTAGTCAAATTCTAACCAGTTTATTTTTTCTGCAGCACCAGATGTTAATACGGATTTATCTCTAGTTTTAATGAGTGTGAATAGCAGCAGGCAGCTTAACCTCTTAAAAAAAACACATGTACAGGAAAAGATACCTCTAAAATTAGCCAAATGGAGCTTTTGAGAAAACACAATGTAGCTCTGCATTTAAAAAAGGGAAATACATCAGTACTCTAAGAAACAGGGACTTAAAGGGGTTTTTCCACTAACATAATACAGCTAGTACTGGAGCCACCTTGAGTCTACTTTTTAATAGAAAATGGCATAAATTTATGGAAATATCCTTACTTATTTTCACTTTTCGTGTCCCCATGGTTTCCTGTACTACCTGGTTGGGTATTAAAAATGGGAGTGAAATATGCATATGACTTGACGTGATTCCGTTCAAAAATTGTGCAGCAGTCTGTCAACCTATTCATCATAAGGGTCGGTGTATTATGATTCGAATTGATATTTATATGTTTTAATGAAGTCATTGGAGTCCTTATAGTCTAAGAATAAAGTCAAACATGTGCATTAACAAGCAGCATGGAACAGTATAGCAGCAAGATTTGTAGACTCGGCCTACATAGACCAAAAGCAGAACAAAATCATAGATCCTAAATATAGAAAAAAATGGTTCATATTTAAAAATGATACTTTTTTTTTTTTAAATAAATTGCATGAATTGAGCATGAGGGTATTTGCCACAACTGACAATTATTATTTATCTATGGGATAGGTAATTAACATCTGATTACAGGGGACCCCACCACTAGGACCCCTAATGATCTCTTTAGCAGGATTCCCAAGTGAGGTGACACTCTATTAAATATGCATATTGCCTCTTCAGAGAAAAAGAGGACTTTAACTCTAGTACCACCTATTGTAATTAACAATCCTAAAAGGCAATACTGACCTTTTAATGAGCTTTGCAAGGCTCATTAAAGGGTTGATATTGGCTTTTAGGATTGCTAATTACAATAGGTGCTACTAGAATTAAAGTCCTCTTTCTCTCTGAAGAGGCAATATGCATATTTAATTTCCCTGAGGACCATTGCATGGCCAATAAGTCTCCTTAAACTGGCATGTCATGAATGTCACTCTCCAGAAGGAGGGATGTTACCTCTTAGACTCTATTCAATGTTACTGGGCTGACGTAAACAGCTGATCACTCTACTCGGCTGTCTTCATCAGTCCTAACAGTTAAGGTGGTGAGAAGACAATCCCTTTTCATTTGTACTTCAATGGCGTATTGACATAATAGATTTTTACAAGTATAAGTGCAAATCTGAACCATATCGCAAAACTACTGACAAGGAGTGACCCTAATAGTGGACCGGAACTTTCATGGCTAACATGTATAATGCGTTTCTTCCAGAGCAGCCAGACACTTATTAGAGAACCTGGACTTTCAATGATCAGCTGATTGCCCTTAGGAGACCTCCCACGTGTTCCCCGATAAGTTATGTTGGGGTCCATAAGGATTAGGCTGTTAGAATTTAATCACCTGATCCTTTTGTTTGGGGGAAATAAGTCAATGTTAGATGACTCTGTGAGCAGTCTCATAAAGAACACAGGCCAAGCCAAGCATTCATGGGTATGGGGTTTGGAGAGAAAATTTGCAGCTGAATAATAGTAAAAGCCCTTATACACATTAGGCTATCCGGTCAATATCAAGGGATTCATCCAATAATTTAATGTATATAGTGGGCCCCAGATAGGTGATGGTCGGGGAGACAAGGACCAATTTCTGACAGCCAGTTCTTTTGTTCTCTAAAAGTAAACCATGGGCAGAGGCTCAGCAGAGTGAGCGCTCCTGTGTATGGAAGAGTTGGGTGATATAGTTGCCAGCCAAACAGTTGGCATACCATCATTTGGCTGACAACTATCTAAAATATATGGCGAGCTTTACAGGTGGATTATAGGTAAACATCCATTTTTTCGAAGGGTTGTCCTGTCCTACAAAGTTGCATCAAAGGTGTGTAGCTTATTGAAAAAGTGCCTAGAAGTGTCTGCTTTGGTGATATTTTCTGTTTCTTCCTGTTATATCACATAGGGTTTGTATATGTATCTCTAATACAGATTAAGGCTATGTGCACACGAACGATTTTTTGATGCGTTTTCACAGCGGTTTTCCCACCGCGGAAACGCTGTGAAAATGCTTGTTAATAGGTCTGACAGGTATAGCCATGGTAATCCAGATGTGCTGTGCACATGATACGAAAATTTCCGCTCCGGATTACCATTGCAAAAAAAAATGCAGCATGTCCATTGTTCGGGCGTTTCCGTTGCGAATTTGTGCCCATTGGCCCATTGACTTGCATTGAACCACAGCAAACCCGCAGGTATAATATCTATATCTGCGGATTTTCTGGGTTTCAATTAAAGCCAATGGGCGCAAATTCGCGCCGGAAATGCGCTGTGGGTGGTACCCGGGTCGGGAGAGGAGGACTACTACTCCTCTCATCCAACTGCTGCTCCCACTGATAACAGCAAGAGCGGCGTGGCTGGGAGGAGCAGTAGTCTGTTCTGCCCAGCGCGCGTGCCCAATGTGAAAAAAAGGAAAAAAAAAAGGAAAAATAAAAAAAAGCCCACTACACTCACATGTCCGGCGGCATACAGTGTCCTCCTGGTCCCCGGCGGTGATGCGCTGCTCTCAGCGGCCGGCGATACACTGCGGAAGCACGCTCGCTCCCAGCAGTGTACTAAACTGCCAGGACCTGCGGTGACGTGGGCGATCAGCTGATCGCTCACGTGACGTCACCGTGGGAACATTCAGAAGAAAGTTCCCAGGGTGTTGGTGGTGAGAGCACAACGGGGCTGATAAACTGATCTTCAGCTGCTGAACCCCAGTGACCTCCTGCAGCAGCATGTATACTGACAGGGGTGATTTTACACCCCTGTCAGTATACACTGCTGTCTTCTACAGCAGTGACATCAGTGATTGCTGATGTCACTGCTGTAGAAGTGACACGGATAGTCGTGGGACACTCGTTGGCGGTGATCGTGGACTACGTCGTTGACGGCGGACAGGTGAAAGATATCGTTGTTTGTTATTTTACGTTTCTTTTCAGAAGATCGAGGGCTTCGCGAACGGAATGTAATGAAAAAAATTGTAGAACCGTGTGTTTTTTGTTTAATTAAAATACTTTATTCTGGCCGTGTCTTTTATTGAAAAAGCGGCGACCAATTTACTACGCAGTTAGGAATGGGGGCGTCTTATAGATGCCCTCCATTACTAACCTGGGCTTCACGTCAGCCACCAATACAAGGCTGACGTGAACCCCAACCCCATTACCCCACTCACCACCGCTACAGGGCAGTGGGAAGAGCAGAGGCTAAGCGTCAGATTTAGCGCATCTTCCCCGGCTATTAATATCAGCCCTCAGTGGTTGGTTTTCCCTCTGCTGGTTATAAAAATGATGTGGGAGCCTGCGCCATTTTTTTTCTAAATTTTAGGCTATGTGCCCACGATCTGGACATAGCAGCGCTTTGGACGCATATTTTTTGCTGGGTCCAAAATGTTGCATTCTATTGAATGCAGGTAAATCCACATGTGTTTACTGAACCATGCGTTTTTACCGCATTCAATACATTCTAGTGGTCAAATTTCTGGTGCGGAGACTAGCAACTCGACAAGAGAATTTGACATGCTGCGGTCCTGAAAGAAGCGCCGCATGTCAGTGTCCACTGGTGGCTCGCAGCCTATGATGCATGCATAGTGGACATGTGGACATGGGATTTCTAGAGATCCCATCCACTATGCTGTAACATCTGGATGCTGCGAGTTTGACGCTGTATAAACACGCAGCTTCAAACCCGCAGCGGCTACTGATCGTGGCCACGTACCCAAACTCACCCGCAGCATGTTAATTTCTGTAGCGGACACGCTAGTCTCCGCTACAGATTTTGACCGAGTGAATTGTCATTATATGAGGTGGATTCACATGTACCGACAACAAAAGTCTGGCATTAGAACACGGCATTTTGAATGCAAAAAAAACACGATGCATTCAAAGCGCTGCTAAGTGCTGACTGGAGGACATAGTGGCTAGCGAAACAGCTGTGGGCTGTTAATTATGGCCAGGGACCATGTTTGCAAATGGCACCTTCCCAGGCTAAAAATAGCAGCTCACAACAGCCACATAAATAACATGAATAGAAATGCTAATGAAGATTCTCATTTTTTAGCTCTTTTGTTTGGTGATGTCAATCAGACTTTTTCATGACCTAATTAAAGTAAAGTAAAGAGATAAATAAACACACGGACACAGAGTAAACACTTTATTTGAAATATAACAGACACATTCTTTAATCATTCAAATTAACCAATATATTCACCCCAGTTCTGATGGTAATCCAAGGTTTAAGCAATGTCCCACCAAATAACTTTATTTAGCTCCAAAAAGCATTCATTGATGTACAAAAATGCTTAAAAAAAACACTTAAAAAAACACATGCAAAAACCGTATCAAAAATGCGTCAAAAACACGTGGAAAATCCGGATGCGTTTTTCCGGCCAAGGAGATGCGGAAACATACAGGAAATTTCTGCTTCAAATCCTGACCATGCGCACATAGCCTAAATGTTGGGAGGTATAAGGTAAGGGTTGACATAAATGATTGCCATCTAGAATTTATGAAAACCCAGCAACTGCACAAAAGTGAAGATAAAATTGAAAATAAAAAAGAAATTAAAAAAAAGTGGAAAAAGTTCTTCATGTGATGCGAAGACACATAAGATTGCCATAACTAACCTAAATCGTAAACTAATTATTGCACAATGTCTTCCTGCTGTTACATCTATTCTTTATAAGTGTCTTAGCCGAATGTACTGAATTTATCAACTCAGTCATCCCAAAGGATAAGTCAAGAGGATTTGAAAAGAGTGGGTAAAATGTCATATGATATTAATACTATGCCAAAAATATAACAAATTTAATATAAGACAAAGTCCATATGAAATACAAGTGTTTTCCTCTGGAAAAGCACAACCCTATTATCACTTTTATCTAGATGGCATTTTCAAAAAGGTTATGTTTCCAAAATAGTCCGTAATATTTTTAAAATAATATTGTAATGACTTTTTTATTTAATTTTCTTCTTGAAGTGATGGCGGGCTGACATAACCTTTCTGTAGTCTTATGGCAGGTTTGTGATTTTTGCACTGATAAGCAAAAGGCATTTAAATTTAGCCCAAATTAGTATGCTAGTTTTTCTTAGGACTGAATTAAACATTGGATGTCTCATTTCAATCACTTTACTAGTCTGGCATAATTGCTTTAAAACAATCATTTAGCATGACATTGGATGATGAATTCATGATCATTCTTTTTTTACCCAGCTGTACTTATTAATAGATAAATCTGCACTGTGTAGTGCTTTTGTTAAAAATTAAAAAACAGTTTGAAGAATTCAAAATTATTTTCTTTGCTGATGGAAACCAGACAGACTCTATTAAACACATTGTAGTCTATAAGGCTCCGTTGGAATCCTACATGGAACACAAAAAACAAAATATGAATGCAAATGTCAACATAGTATTATCAGTTTCCTTATTTATATACCTTGTGCAAGGCATAGTTTGTCTGTAGCTCCCATCAGAATCCCATTTAACAACTTTTAGATTCCTATGATGTCTATCTTTTTACAGCATCCTTACAGTTTATACAGTTTATCATCCTGTTAATATTACAGCCTTCTCAAGTGGGTCAAGGATCTGAAACAATAATGGACATCAAAGGTCCCATTATATACTGACTTTGGAGCCAGTTACTTAAATGAAGGACGATTTCTTATAGGTTGGTTCATAAATAACAAATAAGACCTCACAGATTATATATTCTGTGTGCACAATGAGAACAAAAAAGTTTACAATGCATTTAAAACTTAATGTGCACAAGTCAAGGATGGAAATACCATCCTTTTGGTCTGTTATTCTTTACATTCTGACCTTCCTGACAGCTCTTTCTCTGTGCTTGCAGACTAAGTTTCTCGAGATGTAGTCCTCTCTGGTTTCTCTGCCAGAGCTGTGTCCGCTGCACAGCTCCCACTCCCACTCTCAGTGCTGACCAATCCACATACAAAGCACCATTCTGAGACTCCTATACAATCTCAAGATGGATGAATCACTACCCACACAGTTTCTTACTCCTAACACTACTACCTCACCTAATATGCACAATCATGAGACTCTCCTGCAGTCAATAATGTTACAAGTGTTGATAATGGCACCACACGGGCTCAAGGTTGTCTGTGTTCTGTGCGGGGGGGGGGGGGGGGGGGGAGTCATATAATGTCTTAATTTATTATCATGTAATTGAGCACTATAGAACACCCAGCAGCATTCCCTCTAGTCAAAGTGACTAATTGATAAGCTTACTATTGTCTTTGGAGCATGCATTGTCTTTATGGTTTCTGCTCTTCCTTCCTGTACACATCACTCACAACTGGCCAAGGATCACTATCAGCATGTTGGGAATAACCAACTTTCCCACTGTATAATAACAATCTAAACAATGAAGTGTTTGTTATCAATTTTGCTTAATCATATAGTGCCTAGCATCACCCCACAAAGCCACAGCCACCTGCTCCATGTACCTTATTTGTGCAATAGCATAACACAAAAGAAGCCTCTAAAACTGTGATCAGTAATAGCAACGTGCAGCTCAAATTGATCTGTATTCCCAATGTGTAAGTCAAGTCTTTTGTAGCATTGACGTTTTTTAGATTATATCCTAAAGCTTTGTTATCAGGAGACGGATTCACTTTAAAGTATAGCTGTCCTTTCGCCAATCACTTATATAAAAGCATTGCCTTGCTGCCCTCATCCCTCACAATAAGTTAAAACTGCTTATGGTGCACATACCAGTCTTACATATACTCATGCTCTACAACTTGTCTCCTCTTTTTGAATGGACATTCCTCTTCATCAGCATTCTGCCAGCACTAAAATCCAACATAATTCCCCCTCCCACCCCACCATTGTACAATGGATTTCCTGCCCTGAAATGAAAGACCGCCTCTCTGTTATGCTTGTATTCAAAAATAAAAAAAAATGAGCCGGAGTATAAGTTGGTATGCATGCAATGTATATGAGCATGTTAGATGAAACCTAAGATAGAAACAACATGAGAAAAAACCTGCTGTAAGTAAAAAGTAATAGTACATACAGTGGGGAAAAAAGTATTTAGTCAGCCACCAATTGTGCAAGTTCTCCCACTTAAAAAGATGAGAGAGGCCTGTAATTGACATCATAGGTAGACCTCAACTATGAGAGACAAAATGAGAAAACAAATCCTGAAAATCACATTGATTTGTAAAAAAAAAAAATTCAAATTTTGGTGGAAAATAAGTATTTGGTCGATTACAAAAGTTCATCTCAATACTTTGTTACATATCCTTTGTTGGCAATGACAGAGGTCAAACATTATCTGTAAGTCTTCACAAGGTTGGCACACACTGTTGCTGGTATGTTGGCCCATTCCTCCATGCAGATCTCCTCTAGAGCAGTGATGTTTTGGGGCTGTCGCTGGGCAACTTTCAACTTCCTCAAGAGGTTTTCTTTAGGGTTTAGATCTGAAGACTGGCTAGGCCACTCTAGGACCTTGAAATGCTTCTTACAAAGCCACTCTTTCATTGCCCTGGCGGTGTGCCCTTGGGATCATTGTCATGCTGAAAGACCCAGCCACGTTTCATCTTCAATGCCCTTGTTGATGGAAGGAGGTTTGCACTCAAAATCTCACAATACATGGCCCCATTTATTCTTTCATGTACACGAATCAGTCGTCCTGGTCCCTTGGCAAAGAAACAGCCCCAAAGCATGATGTTGCCACCCCCATGCTTCACAGTAAGTATGGTGTTCTTTGGATGCAACTCAGCATTCTTTCTCCTCCAAACATGACGAGTTGTGTTTCTACCAAACAGTTCTACTTTGGTTTCATCTGACCATATGACATTCTCCCAATACTCTTCTGAAACATCCAAATGCTCTCTAGCAAACTTCAGATGGGCCCGGACATGTGATGGCTTAAGCAGGGGGACACGCCTGGCACTGCAGGATCTGAATCCCCGGCGGCGTAGTGTGTTACTGATGGTAGCCTGTGTAACGTTGGTCCCAGTTCTCTGCAGGTCATTCACTAGGTCCCCCCGTGTGGTTCTGGGATTTTTGCTCACCGTTCTTGAGATCATTTTGGCCCACGGGGTGAGATTTTGTGTGGAGCCCCAGATCGAGGGAGATTATCAGTGGTCTTGTATGTCTTCCATTTTATAATTATTGCTCCCACAGTTGATTTCTTTACACCAAGCTGCTTACCTATTGTAGATTCAGTCTTTCCAACATGGTGCAGGTCTACAATTTTGTTTCTGGTGTCCTTCGACAGCTCTTTGGTCTTCACCATAGTGGAGTTTGGAGTGTGACTGTTTGAGGTTGCGGACAGGTGTCTTTTATACTGATAATAAGTTCAAACAGGTGCCAGTACTACAGGTAATGAGTGGAGGACAGAGGAGCCTATTAAAGAAGTTACCGGTCTGTGAGAGCCAGAAATATTGCTTGTGTAAAAGCCATCACACCACAACAAGGTGTACCCAAGTTGGGCTCTTGTCCTGCTCTGCTCTTATTCACATTGAGGTAGTTTTTGACACATGGTAAGGATTTAATTTTATATTATTAATATTATATATTTATATATACAGGTGCATCTCACTAAATTAGAATATAATCAAAAAGTTAATATATTTCAGTTCTTCAATACAAAGTGAAACATATATTATAAACTCTGTGCAGAATTATTAAGCAAGTTGTATTTTAGAGGATTTTTTTTATTATTGATCAACAACTATGTTCTCAATCAACCCAAAAGACTCATAAATATCCAAGCTTAAAATTTTTGGAAGTTGGAGTGTTTTTTTTTAGATTTGGCTATCTTAAGAGGATATCTGTTTGTGCAGGTAACTATTACTGTGCAGAATTATTAGGCAACTTAATAAAAACCAAATATAATCCCATCTCACTTGTTTATTTTCACCAGGTAAACCAATATCAGTGCACAAAATTTAGAAATAAACATTTCTGACATGCAAAAACTAAAACCCCAAAAATTAGTGATCAATATAGCCACCTTTCTTTATGATGACACTCAACAGCCTTCCATCCAAAGATTCTGTCAGTTGCTTGATCTGTTTTCGATCAACATTGTGTGCAGCAGCCACCACAGCCTCCCAGACACTGTTCCGAGAGGTGTACTGTTTTCCCTACCTGTAGATCTCACATTTTATCATGGACCACAGGTTCTCTAAGGGAGTCAGATCAAGTGAACAAGGGGGCCATGTCATAATTTTTTCTTCTTTTAGACCTTTACTGGCCAGCCATGCTGTGGAGTAGTTGGATGCATGTGATGGACCATTGTCCTGCATGAAAATCATGTTTTTCCTCAACGATACCGACTTCTTCCTGTACCACTGCTTGAAGAAGTTGTCTTCCAGAAACTGGCAGTAGGTCTGGGAGTTGAGCTTCACTCCATCCTCAACCCAAAAAGGTCCCACAAGTTCATCTTTGATGATACCAGCCCATACCAGTACCCCACCTCCACCTTGCTGGCGTCTGAGTTAGATGCAGCTCTCTGCCCTCTACTGATCCAGCCTCTGGCCCATCAAGAGTCACTCTCATTTCATCAGTCCATAAAACCTTTGAAAAATCAGTCTTAAGATATTTCTTGGCCCATTCTTGACGTTTTATCTTATGTTTCTTGTTCAAGAGTCGTCGTTTTTCAGCCTTCCTTACCTTGGCCATGTCCCTGAGTATCGCACACCTTGTGCTTTTTGATACTCCAGTAACGTAGCAGCTCTGAAATATGGCAAAACTGGTGGCGAATGGCATCTTGGCAGCTTCATGCTTGATTTTCCTCAATTCATGGGCAGTTATTTTGCGCCTTTTTTGGCCAACACGCTTCTTGCGACCCTGTTGGCTATTTGCCATGAAACGCTTGATTTGTCGGTGATCATGCTTCAAAAGTTTAGAAATTTCAAGACTGCTGCATCCCTCTGCAAGACATCTCACAATTTTGGACTTTTCAGAGCCCGTCAAATCTCTCTTGTGACCCATTTTGCCAAAGGAAAGGAAGTTGCCTAAAAATTAAGCACACCTTATATAGAGTGTTGATGTCATTAGACAACACCCCTCCTCATTACAGAGATGCACATCACCAGATTTACTTAATTGGTACTTGGCTCTCAAGCCTACGCAGCTTGGAGTAGGACAACATGTATAAAAAGTATCATGTGATCAAAATACTCATTTGCCTAATAATTCTGCACACAGTATATAGAGTCATTACAAACAGAGTGATCTATGTCAAGTGTTTATTTCTGTTAATGTTGATGATTAAGGCTTACAGCCAATGAAAACACAAAAGTCATTATCTCAGTAAATTAAAATAATTAACAAAAAATACCTGCAAAGGCTTCCTAATCATTTAAAAAGGTCCTTTAGTCTGTTTCAGTAGGCTCCACAATCATGGGGAAGACTGCTGACTTGGCAGATGTTCAGCAGGCAGTCATTGACACACTGAACAAGGTCCCAGAGTTCCAATTTTCATTTGTAAATCAAGGAGTCTGGAGGAAGAGTGGAGAGGCAACAATCCAAGCTGCTTGAGGTCTAGTGTGACGTTTCCACAATCAGTGATGGTTTGGGGAGCCATGTCATCTGCTGGTGTAGGTCCACTGTGTTTTATCAAGACCAAAGTCAGCGCAGCCGTCTACCAGGAAATTATAGAGCACTTCATGCTTCCTTCTACCAACAAGTTTTTTGGAGATGGAAATTTCATTCTCCAGCAGGACTTGGCACCTGTCCACACTGCCAAAAGTACCAATACCTGGTTTACACACAACAGTATCACTGTGCTTGATTGGCCAGCAAACTCGCCTGACCTTAATCCCATAGAGAATCTATTATAGAGAATCTATTGGGTATTGTCAAGAGGAAGATGAGAGACACCATACCCAACAATGCAGACGAGCTGAAGGCTGCTAGCAAAGCCACCTGGGCTTCCATAACACCTCAGCAGTGCCACAGGCTGATCGCCTCCATGCCATGCCACATTGATGCAGTAATTGATGCAAAAGGAACCCTGACCAAGTATTGAGCGCATTTACTGAACATACATTTCAGTAGGCCAACATTTCACATTTTAAAAACATTTTTCAAGCTGTTGTTATGAAGTATTCTAATTTACTGAGATAATGACTTTTGTGTTTTCATTGGCTGTAAGCCATAATCATCAACATTAACAGAAATAAACACTTGAAATAGATCACTCTGTTTATAATGACTCTATATAATATGAGTTTTACTTTTTGTATTGTAGAACTGATATAAATTAACTTTTTGATGATATTCTAATTTAGTGAGATTGTTACGCTGGCGTGTCCTTTAATAAAATAAAATAAAACTTAAAGGACACGTCGGGGTCCACCGGACTGCAGAGGAGCTGCAGCAGCTGAGTCCCAGAGGAATGTTCAGCTAAGCACAGAGAAAGAAATAAACTAGTGTGTTAAGTGCACACACAAGTAGTAACTAAACAAGGTACAATGCTGGGAGTTAACAACACTCCAGAAACTAAACTAATAAACTTCTGCACTGCAAGAAACCGCTGTGCAGAGCAGGAAGGATCTGGCAGCATGAAACGCCTGAGCACTAGATGGCGGTGTATAGAGCTGCAGATAGCTGCTGGCCAGGAAAGGCCTGGAACCTAAGTTCCTAAAGAGGAGGAGAATCTCTGCAGCACTCAGCACATGGGTGTAAAAGTGGCAGTGTGACCATACATACAATGGCGGACCCTGGAATGCTGGATCGGTAGCAAGGACGCCTCCGTGGCTTGGACACCAACTGGTGAACCGACACGGTAGAGCGTGCTGCTCACAGCATTCCCCTAGCCCTAATTGATGGCTAGGATGACTAGGGAGCACACAGCAGGAACCCTTGACAACGACTCTCACACACTGCATTTACTGCCAGAGACCTCACCCAAGGTCAGAAAGAGATAGACTAGGCACCGGGGCGGAGCCCACAGAACCCTTAAATACACTAGAGACAGCCCCAGCCCCCCAGGACAACCAACCACGCTGGACCAGACTGCAGGGGGCGTTGCTTAGTGGCACATGACCGCCAGGGGCGTGGCTTAGTGGCACATGAGCAGAAACGCAGAAACCACACTTAGAATCCCTAGAACGGAGCCTAAATGCTGACAATTACTGACCAGCAGGAAAGGGCCTGGCCGGATGCCGCGAGAAAGCCCTTCTCCTGCGTACCGGCCTAACAGTGATGCACCTGTATATTATATATGGAAAGATAGTATAGGACTGACCTGATTTGGGTACACCTTGTCACGGTAGGGTGGCTTTTATGCTTTTTTTTAAAATCAAAAATACTGTTTACAAAGTACCCTGTTATTTATATGTACTATTTCTTTTCACTTACTTACAGCAGGGTTTTTGCTTAGTTTGTTTATATCTTCAATATGGCAGACAGGAGAGAAGGAGCAGAGAGACAAAGTCCAGTCCCCTCTTCCTATAATCCATTTCAGCATCTCTGAATAATAATATAATGAAACACCAAATAGAGCATCCATGTATCATGCATGACCCCCCGCAGGCCTGGCACTGAACCCAACACAGTGTATAAGTTTTCCCTGATGTGTTCGTTTTAAAGAACCATTAGCTGGATCTTTAATTTTCCAATAAGTTTAAAATTAGAAATCTAACTTATCAATATCAACAACTCCCCTAAGTTTTTCCATGTATTCATTCTGAAAAAAATCCCACATGTTGTATGTATGTGCTTTCCAGTTCTGTAGGTTAATGTCAGAGGACAACTCTGTATTGTTTAGATTGTTTTATCTTTTGGTACAGTACAGACCAAAAGTTTGGACACACCTTCTCATTTAAAGATTTTTCTGTATTTTCATGACTATGAAAATTGTACATTCACACTGAAGGCATCAAAACTATGAATTAACACATGTGGAATTATATACTTAACAAAAAAGTGTGAAACAACTGAAAATATGTCTTATATTCTAGGTTCTTCAAAGTAGACAGCTTTTGCTTTGATGACTGCTTTGCACACTCTTGGCATTCTTTTGATGAGCTTCAAGAGGTAGTCACCGGAAATGGTTTTCACTTCACAGGTGTGCCCTGTCAGGTTTAATAAGTGGGATTTCTTGCCTTATAAATGGGGTTGGGACCATCATTTGTGTTGTGCAGAAGTCAGGTGGATACACAGCTGATAGTCCTACTGAATAGACTGTTAGAATTTGTATTATGGCAAGAAAAAAGCAGCTAAGTAAAGAAAAACGAGTGGCCATCATTACTTTAAGAAATGAAGGTCAGTCAGTCCAAAAAATTGGGCAAACTTTGAAAGTGTCCCCAAGTGCAGTTGCAAAAACCATCAAGCGCTACAAAGAAACTGGCTCACATAAGGACCGCCCCAGGAAAGGAAGACCAAGAGTCACCTCTGCTTCTGAGGATAAGTTTATCCGAGTCACCAGCCTCAGAAATCGCAGGTTAACAGCAGCTCAGCTTAGAGACCAGGTCAATGCCACACAGAGTTCTAGCAGCAGACATACCTCTTCAACAAGTGTTAAGAGGAGACTTTGTGCAGCAGGCCTTCATGGTAAAATAGCTGCTAGGAAACCACTGCTAAGGACAGGCAACAAGCAGAAGAGACTTGTTTGGGCTAAAGAACACAAGGAATGGACATTAGACCAGTGGAATTCTGTGCTTTGGTCTGATGAGTCCAAATTTGAAATCTTTGGTTCCAACCACCGTGTCTTTGTGCGACGCAGAAAAGGTGAACGGATGGACTCTACATGCCTGGTTTCCCATCGTGAAGCATGGAGGAGGAGGCGTGATGGTGTGGGAGTGCTTTGCTGGTGACACTGTTGGGGATTTATTCAAAACTGAAGGCATACTGAACCAGCATGGCTACCACAGCATCTTGAAGCGGCATGCTATTCCATCCGGTTTGCGCTTAGTTGGACCATCATTTATTTTTCAACAGGACAATGACCCCAAACACACCTCCAGGCTCTGTAAGGGCTATTTGACCAAGAAGGAGAGTGATGAGGTGCTACGCCAGATGACCTGGCCTCCACAGTCACCAGACCTGAACCCAATCGAGAGGGTTTGGGGTGAGCTGGACCGCAGAGTGAAGGCAAAAGGGAAAACAAGTGCTAAGCATCTCTGGGAACTCCTTCAAGATTGTTGGAAGACCATTTGCGGTGACTACCTCTTGAAGCTCATCAAGAGAATGCCAAGAGTGTGCAAAGCAGTCATCAAGGCAAAAGGTGGCTACTTTGAAGAACCTAGAATATAAGACATATTTTCAGTTGTTTCACACTTTTTTGTTAAGTATATAATTCCACATGTGTTAATTCATAGTTTTGATGCCTTCAGTGTGAATGTACAATTTTCATAGTCAAGAAAATACAGAAACATCTTTAAATGAGAAGGTGTGTCCAAACTTTTGGTCTGTACTGCATGTGTTGATTGACAAGTTCTTGAAGTCAGTAGAAAAATGACTTTGCATTGACCCACTCTTCTCTTTTTGCCTGGAGGTTAATAATTTGCATATTTTAATGTCATAAGATAGAAGCACGGCTTTTCTTATTGAGACATTTCACGCTTTCTGATTTATTTAACAACATCTCCCTGATCAAAAGAAAGCAATAACGTTCCTGACTGAAACAAAAGGTAGATGAAAGAAGTCTGCCCCGGAGACAGGAATATCCTATACACTGTGTCACGTTCTGATCCAGCATATCACTTATCTGAATAAACAGCTGCATGGAAGAGCAGTAGTATGTAAAAGGACTTTATTAAGCCCTCGCTGGAAGAGAGTTTATAATAGATAAAATGTTAGACTCACTAAAGATAACAAAGGTCATGTTTGAAGTGGATATCATATCTGACATAATGGGGTTGTTGTTTATAACAAAAAATTGGAATTCTGAACTACAGTATTTTGTGCTATTAGAGGGAGTCCTTGGTTTGGGACTTTCAGCTAATGGCTAGAACATCTAAAAAGGGTGTCTCACTCGGGAGGAAATTAAATGTCCATGCATTTCACAAACAGACCATTGATTTCAAAAGGGACTGTGTGATTCTTTATTTCCTCTGTAGTGGTATTGCAGTGAAATTAAATGGAACCTGTGTAAGGTGCCTCAGCGAGGTAGTCGTGGGCGAGCTGCAGCGCCTGCTCGCTCTGGCACCCTTCAGACAATACGTGTCCTCCCTGTGATGTGTGGCTGTGTATGTGGTGCTTTCCACTTACTTCCAACAATCCAATCGCGGCTGTCTCCAGGCATTTCTCTCCTGGGACCAGAGCAGCAATAAATTCAGAGGACACGAGGTTCTTAACCAGAACTTGGACTTTACTTGGCGAAGTGGAATATGTACAATATTTACTGGCAGATATAATGGATAAGGCCCGACAGGTTATTATCTCCCTCACAGGCGCTGGCAATATCTTCAGCCCTGGTTCCCTCTTTAAGTGAAGCATCTCTGTGACTCTAATCTCTAGCCCAAGAGACTCTTCTGCAATAACAACAGTGTTCCGGATCCGATATCTCCCACACGTCTTAGCTGGAGTCCTAATTATCTTCCTATGCTACCTGCAGACTAGAAGTGCCCCTGGTCCTCAATACCTCCGTTGAGTTTCTCCGGACGGCCAACAGGACTCTTGCGTAGGGAGACTTTTACACTGGTGATCCCACTGTCTGACGGTATGGAGCTCCCGTCTACCCTAGCAGCCACCATATATTCAGGCTGCCCGTATGGTTCACTGTCCTAACTCTTACTGACTCATCACTTCCTGCTTCTGGAAACTAAGCCGAGATTTTCCTGATGTGCCCACCCTCTGTGGGCTGCCATCACACAACATTAACCGCATCACTGTCTGTAACACTGCTGGCAGACTCAACCTGACATCTGCACCCAGAAACAGTGGCATCTTGTGGCTGGTTACAAGTACTGCAGCCCACAAGGAATTATGACAGGAACAAGCTCTATAAACACTCAAGGCTTGATCAGGGCACTAAGTTCCCCCTCTACTCTACTGACTGGACCACTGAAGGTAACCCCTTAGCTTGGCCTTCCGACAGCCCAGAGAGGTTTAACTACGGGAGCACTTTCTTTAACTACTTCAGTGCCAAAGGAAGGCTACGTCATTCCCCACTATTACACCTGTTACCAGCTTTTCCCAATATAAAGTACAGCCACCACCTTTGCCACCTCTTTAACATCATTCTACTGTGCTGTATGTAAGTTCCTAACCCCTCTGTATAGCACCAAAAAATTTTTTTATTACACCCCCATATAGTGCGACCAGTCCGATGGGCGTTGCTGATCTTGATTCGGAGTCTCCTCTCTTCCCACAATCATCATCCTCCTTCTCAGCTTCATGTGGATGATGGGTCTTATGTCATCCACACAGTGTCGCCCAATTGTGCTCCTGCGCAAGCGCACTTCTCTTTCCCTGGCTGAGGACAGAGCACAGTACTGTAGTGTGCATGCACCAGCTTTACTTTCGGGTTATCGGCCCTCTTTGGTGTTTCCCAGTGCATGTACATTACAGTATCTTGCGCTGCCCTTGGTAGTGTAGAGAGAAGTCCACTCACGCAATAGCATGATTGAGGGACACTGTGTGGAAGATGTAGGATGCATCATCCACATGAAGCCTGAACCGAGGATGGCGATCGCAAAGAGAGACCAGCGACGCCCACCGGACTGGACCACACCATATGAGGATATAATAAAAGGTCTTTTTTGTGTTATGCAAAGGGGATTTGGGACTTACATACAGCTTACTAGAATGTTGTAAAAGAAGCTGTAAGAGTGGAGGTTGTACTTTATTTAAGACTAACATCCTTCATAATCTTAACCTTCCACTTTCATCTCCATGACTTCTCTCATGCTGCTCCAGTTCTCTAGAAAGCACTATTGTGGCGCCCCTGAGGGTTCAGTCGCCACAGAGGAACTGCATCTCACCCAGAGGTGTGGTATCTCCCTCTCAGGTAAGGAAGGAGTACTGCCCGGGACCCTAACACCGGCATCCAACACTACACTACTCCAGACCAGCAGGAGGGGCAAGATGCGCTACTCCTCTGCTGAGCCCTGTCCCTAGTTGGAGTGGGGGGGAACCAAAGTAGGGGGAACCATGTAGTGGGTGTAGATGGAGGAAGAAGTTCCGGGGAGCTCAGTAAGAAGTGATATAAAAGAGAGGGTGGAACATTCTAGAGAGAGTTCTGAGGAGATTGAGTCAGAGAACGAGTTGGGAGCAGGAGCTCTGCAGGAGCTCTGCTCAGGGAAGCACGGGCCTGAGTGAGGAGGCCCAGGAGAAGGAGAGGAGGAAGGAACGGGAGCAGAGAGAAGGCTCCAGGAGTGAAGAAAGGATCCCAGGGGTATGGGCAGTGCTGGAGGCCACCCGTACGCCCGAATCTACCAGGCGGTGGAGGGATCGGGTCGCAGAGGGGACTGGCCCCTAACTAGTGGGAATTGCAACGTTCAACTAGGTAACAGGAGGGTGCAGCATTTCAGGTGCTGCAGCCAAAATGTCACCAAAAAGGTGGCCATAGAGGACCCAGGGAACAAAGAAGACGTCTCCCAACAAGGTCCGGGGTCACTGGATTGGGACACTGGGTGTGAGGTGCAGGGAGTCGACCTGAAGGAACACACAGAAGGGGGTCCCGTTATGTACTCCGGAGGTACCTGAGGGTTGGCTGAACCCCTCGCTGAGTAAGCACAGGACGACGTGAGAAGTTATGATCTGCAGTTGTAACCAGGAGCAAAGGGAGAACTGTGAATAAATCCGGAAGACTGCATCCCACTGTCTCTGTGAATTATTACTACTGTGTCATCATCCCCTGCACTACACTGCACCGCAGCCTCCATGACATCACCATTTACTGCCCTGGAGCTAAGCTCTGCCTGTGGAGAGCTGAACCAACTCTGCTGAATTAAAATCAGCTCCAGAAGACCTGCTCCGCAGCGGTGGCTCCCTTTTGCCGCATACCACAGGAGGCGTCACGAACATTATATAAAAACTATAAATCCCCTGTAAATAACCCCTTTTATTGACCGCCCTGGGTCACGGACCGGGTCACCGCCACTGTGACATCTCTCCTAGCAACGACCGGCGGCACCGAGTACCCCATGGCCCAGGGGGTGCGTCACTATCCCAGGCAACTTGATTAATACCAAGTCCCGACACATCTCTTTAAACAGGCTTATCACTCCACTTCTCTAATCTAACTGTTCCCTGTTCCTCCTTACTAAAGTTTCTTGATCCCTCCTATATATCTGTCTCCACATCCTCCATGTACCTAAAAGCACTTGGTAACTTTACTTAGACAGATATTGGCTGATAACCGGGTAATGCAGCCTTATATAATTCATAACCACTATTTATTATAATGATGGCTAAACCGTACAGGACAAGCACTTTTTACCTACAGTACAGACCAAAAGTTTGGACACACCTTCTCATTTAAAGAGTTTTCTGTATTTTCATGACTATGAAAATTGTACATTCACACTGAAGGCATCAAAACTATGAATTAACACATGTGGAATTATATACTTAACAAAAAAGTATGAAACAGCTGAAAATATGTCTTATATTCTAGGTTCTTCAAAGTAGCCACCTTTTGCTTTGATGACTGCTTTGCACACTCTTGGCATTCTCTTGATGAGCTTCAAGAGGTAGTCACTGGAAATGGTCTTCCAACAATCTTGAAGGAGTTCTCAGAGATGCTTAGCACTTGTTGGCCCTTTTGCCTTCACTCTGCGGTCCAGCTCACCCCAAACCATCTCGATTGGGTTCAGGTCTGGTGACTGTGGAGGCTAGGTCATCTGGTGTAGCACCCCATCGCTCTCTTTCTTGGTCAAATAGTCCTTACACAGCCTATAGGTGTGTTTGGGGTCATTGTCCTGTTGAAAAATAAATGATGGTCCAACTAAACGCAAACCGGATGGAATAGCATGCCGCTGCAAGATGCTGTGGTAGCCATGCTGGTTCAGTATGCCTTCAACTTTGAATAAATCCCCAACAATGTCACCAGCAAAGCACCCCCACACCATCACACCTCCTTCTCCATGCTTCACGGTGGGAACCAGGCATGTAGAGCCCATCCGTTCACCTTTTCTGCGTCGCACAAAGACACGGTGGTTGGAACCAAAGATCTCAAATTTGGACTCATCAGACCAAAGCACAGATTTCCACTGGTCTAATGTCCATTCCTTGTGTTCTTTAGCCCAAAAAAGTCTCTTCTGCTTGTTGCCTGTCCTTAGCAGTGGTTTCCTAGCAGCTATTTTACCATGAAGGCCTGCTGCACAAAGTCTCCTCTTAACAGTTGTTGTAGATATGTGTCTGCTGCTAGAACTCTGTGTGGCATTGACCTGGTCTCTAATCTGAGCTGCTGTTAAACTGCGATTTCTGAGGCTGGTGACTCAGATAAACTTATCCTCAGAAGCAGAGGTGACTCTTGGTCTTCCTTTCCTGGGACGGTCCTCATGTGAGCCAGTTTCTTTGTAGCGCTTGATGGTTTTTGCAACTGCACTTGGGGACACTTCAAAGTTTGCCCAATTTTTCGGACTGACTGACCTTCATTTCTTAAAGTAATGATGGGCACTCGTTTTTCTTTACTTAGCTGCTTTTTTCTTGCCATAATACAAATTCTAACAGTTTATTCAGTAGGACTATCAGCTGTGTATCCACCTGACTTCTGCACAACACAACTGATGGTCCCAACCCCATTTATAAGGCAAGAAATCCCACTTATTAAACCTGACAGGGCACACCTGTGAAGTGAAAACCATTTCCGGTGACTACCTCTTGAAGCTCATCAAAAGAATGCCAAGAGTGTGCAAAGCAGTCATCAAAGCAAAAGGTGGCTACTTTGAAGAACCAAGAATATAAGACATATTTTCAGTTGTTTCACACTTTTTTGTTAAGTATATAACTCCACATGTGTTAATTCATAGTTTTGATGCCTTCAGTGTGAATGTACAATTTTCATAGTCATGAAAATACAGAAAAATCTTTAAATGAGAAGGTGTGTCCAAACTTTTGGTCTGTACTGTATAATGTCCCCTCCTATTTCTTTATAGATTGTAAGCTTCCTATTATTTATTAATGTCTAAAGGCCTCTTGGACCCTTAGGGTTCTACTGTGGAGGAACCTGACAAGTATTTAATTTCCCTGGAGCACCACCACAGGAGAAACGGAGCATTACACAGTGCCCATTCACATGAATGAGCTGTCATGTTAGAAAAGGATGTGTTGGGTCCTCCAAGGTTAGAACAACTCTTTTTAGTTACTCAGTGATCTGACAAAATTATAAGAGTCCTAAAAGGGAAAATCACACCTTTATCAACTCAAATTTCTCCAATAGGGTATTTGAAAATTACCAAAATTACGCAAGCCTTTTAAAACTAAAGGAAAATTGAGTTGATGTGGTCATGTGTATTTAAGTATAGGTTTTACTTAAAAAATAGCCCTTTCCTAATTTACAGTTAAGCGAAGGACAAGCTTTTTAATGATGTTGAAAACTTAACTAAAATAGAGAAAGAAAATAGGCCCAGTTACAAAGATTATGATATGTGATCTAAATGAATTTAGAAGTAAATGCATGAAAATGAAATAAAAGATTTTATGATAATGGATTATAGACTTTTATGTAGTGATAAAATTAAACTTTTATAGCATCTGTATATATATCTTTTTTTTCAGTTGTTTGATTGATCACTCAATAACTTTATTTTATGCATAACCAAAACGTTAAGAACAAGACTTTATGAAGAAATGGTGCCAAGGCTTTTCGATTCTGTTTGTCTTATCAAGATGTGAAGCAGTAACACTTGCCTCTGGCAAAAAGAGGAATTCTGAGAAATTGGGTCCATTCTACTCTATTTTTCCGAAGATGAGAAAAAAGTAACACATTGCTTGCATCAAAAGAATGTTATAGCCACACAATGACATTGAGGGAAAGGGTCATTAATTAGCAATCAACATAAATTTGAAAATTGGAATAAAACTTTTTAAGTATTATGCTTTTTAGCTTCAATTTAATGTATACCCTGGAAGAAGCTCTTGATTTGTATGATAGACATAGTTTGTGACAAATGCCTAAGAGTTGCACCCATCACCCATAAGCTATAATGGACTACAATATATCATGAGCTTTTCAATAGGTTTTCAGGCTCATCCATTAAATGGTTTGCCAATATAGCCTATGGCTGACAGATGCATCCGTCACAGCCATCCATAGAATATAATGGTAAGTGTATAAGAAATATGTCATGAAGAGGTATCAAAATAGATGATCAAATCTGCAGAATTTGGAATTCACCAAAGCATGTGGATTTTACATGGAATTTTGATCGACATTAAAGGCATTCTCTACTAATTTAATGTTCTTTATTACGCTCTTGGGTCTACTCAATGCCAGGTCTTTTCAGTATCTTCACTCCACCGCGTCTTCCACCTGCACTAGGCCTTGGAAGTTACTGAATGCTGTACTGCTATTTTAGATATGCACGTCATAATGTTGTGACGTCATGACATATGCCACCACCGCACTGTGACTTCTGAGGCTTATTCCAGGCAGACGTCATAGAATAGAGTAAAGATTCCAAAATAAATGTGCTGTCACGGGTGTGTCAGAGATGACAGACAGTCGCCCTGCAGTTGGTTGCAGGAGATCTCTACGTTTGGCATTACAGACATCTTCTTGGAGGCTGTCTCTCTAGGACCCAGTGGCTACCTCCCTCTAGCTAATTAACACCCTGTCTGGGTGTATAAATACCTGCTGTGTTTCAGAGGGAGGTGCCGGTGATATTCATTACTACTTGTGAAAGCTTTAGCAAGAGCAGTACTTTGTCCTCTCTGGAGCTTGAGGGCATGTGCGCATTTGTCTGGAGTTCATCTAAAGCTAAGCAATTTCCCCCTGTTTGTCCATCCCTATTGTCTATAGTATTTATTGGAGACCGACTAGTGCTCATCTCCTCCCTTCCTTAGCCTTAGCCATACACCAGGGAAAGACAGGGCGAGGCACGCATGCGGCGATTGGTGAAGAGCCAATACAAGGACGTTAGGGGAGACAGGGTGATGCTAGATTAACCTAGGTCTCCACTTACCCCCTTTCTCTAGAGTCTGGGCTCCCTTTCCCACTTCCCTCTGTGTTGCACTAGTCTTTCCCATACCCTGCATGACATGTGCTCAACTGGAGCTGTGGTGATGATGGAACTGGGGAGAGGTTTGATGAGTATTTTTTTAAATCATATTTAGCCTGGTCATCTACAGTTCCATTAAATCACTACTTCACCTGGCAGATATTTTGCAGAATTAATTTGGACCGAATTGCAAAAATTCTGTATTCTGGAAACTGCAGATTTTTGTAAAATTCAGAGACTTTAATTCCACTCAAATAAATATGGTCATCTGTATTCATAATGTATCTGTTTAATGGATGCCAGTGATATATGACTTACAGTGGCATTCGTTGTCCATGGGCCACCAAAATAAAAAAAAAAACAGTATGTTTTACATACTGGGCTACTTTTCTATTCCATATCTTTTTTTGGTAGTATAGTGATATACACCAAAGAGATGGAAGCCAATGGATGACCTCCATCTGACAATTGAGCTTTATGCACACATTTAACATGTACTGCAGTTCACGAGCTAACTCTAAACATGATCAAAAAATAACAAAGTGAACAGGGCCTAGGTAGAACAACATCCTCCCTCCACCTGAAATCCATTTGGCTCAGGTACAACGTCGGAAATATTTTTGATCATTAACCTTTCTGAGTATTTAGAGGAAAAAAAGCTCATAATGGAAGGAAATCATGAGTGAGCAAGTAAAGTCATGACTAAGAAAACAGGACCGCCTGGAGGCTGATTGCAATGTTTTAAAATCATGTTGTATTTTATGCATGTATTAATGTGATTGTAGGTTGACGGCATTGTTTTGATAGAATTTTAATTGTTGTATAACATTGTTATAAGTTTCTCAAGATATACATTAGTTTTGAGGTAGTTAAAGCTAGATAAGAAGTGTTAGCAACATTAGTTATTGCACACTAGCATCTTTTAGAGTAGGCAGAATAGTTTGTGTGTCTTAGGCCACAGTGTGTGCAAGGAGGAGAGCAGCAATGATAGCAAGAAAGTACCCTGGATCAAAAGTGGCTGACTGGATTTAAGATACAACAAATACATCTTTGGGGCCCCATAATTGTGGCACAGACCTTAAGAGAGTTCAGTTTTAGCTTTGTACGGAGCCAGGAGTCCAGAAAGGTTCCACTGCGTGTTGAGTGCGGACCCCGACACAGCGAAGGAAAATGGGACTTAGGTGAGTGCAGGCCTGATTCTTGAAGTTTCAGTGAAGAAAAACTGGGTTTGCAAACCGGGCACTTGGTACTGTCTAGAATTCGGGCCATAGGCAGCAAGGAAGTTATGGGAAGAATAAAGGAACCAAGTATGCTGTTTCATGCAATTTTGATGTTACCCTCAAGAATTGTGTCGCCACTGAAAACTATAAGGCCAAGATGTCTACTATTGACAGAAGATCGATTTGTTAAGCAATGTGCCTGCTATCATCTGAATGTACAATGTTAATCAAGTTCTGAGTAAAAGTGTGGTTATTTTTAATTTTCTTCTTCCTTGATGTGGGTAAGAATTACCAAGTTAGATGCCAACTAGAAGTGTACACTGGGAAAGAGACTGGAAGTTACACCATTCACACATGCAAGGGAACCATTTTCACTTCGATTTAGCGGTGCTGTTGTAATCCTTAGCCCATGTACCCCTTACAACAGTGTTTTTTCTCTGTGTCTTTGGCAGGCACAAGAATATGCAACACAATTCTACAAGGTGAAGAGGTCACAAAACTCCATCAATTTCCAATGCATAGTTACTTTTGTTAACCACAGTGAATTTTGGGAAACATGGAATAGTGAAGCCTACTTTTTAAAAAAAGTTTATGTTTTGAATAGTTAGTTGAGTTAAAGTGCATGTTCACCGTTAAACACCAATTTTAAGCTAAATTGGTTCTAATAACAACTTAATTATTTCTTAATTTAGATGCATAGAGGTCAACTTTTTCCAAAAATGCACTGCATACACATATAAGAGGAAGCCCAGGATTTTACAGTATTTAGCCTAGAGTACGAAAGTTATAAAATAAAGAAATAACCAATTAAATCCACCACAATTTGACTATTGCTACCAGTCACTAGTCTCAGCAGTCACGTGCCATACAAGAAATCATCACCAGTACTAAAGACAATGATTGGCTGCAGGGGTCAGTTGACTGATGGAAACACAATGTCATCAGTGCAGGATCATCAAAGCAATGGCCGTGGAGCAGTGGGGGATTCAACAGGTAAGTAATTGTTATTACTTTATTTTGCAACACTAACTCCTCTAGGGATTTTGGCAAAATCTTGGTAAACGCATTATTTCCTTTTGTTATTGAGCGTAATGTACATTATGCAGAAAGCTCTGCCTGTATGTCACGAGTGTGTCAAGTGTAAAAGACAGTTGTTCTGGATCTGGTTGAAGAAGGTCACTGTGCTTGGCATTGCAGACATCTTCTTATTCCTTTCTTCCTTTAGAACCCAGCGGCAACCTCCCTCCTGCTGCTGATTGACACACACTTGCTGGGGAGTTAAAAACACTCAGTTTGCTCCAGTGAATTGCCAGTGATAGTTCTATGTACCTCTGTGTTGGCTTGGAGCACTAGCAGTTGGCTAGTTTCTGGTGCACTTGGAGGACAGTTGGCGTTATCTCTCTGGTGTCTGCTCAAGTTAAGTGTATCCTGTTTGTTTGTCTACCTTATCGTCATTAGTTTGTAGTGTGACTTGACTAGTGCACACCCTGCCCACTCCCTATCTACGGCCAAGCTTTAGGGACATTCAGGGCTTAGGTTCCTGCTTGGAAATAGGTGTGGAACTTATATAGGGATGTGAGGGTAGGCAGGGTAATATTAGATACTGCCTAGGGGTCTCCACTAGAGATGAGCGTTGTTCTACTCGAACTGTTCGCCAATCTCAAATTCGAGCTGTTTTGGGCGGTGTTCGAGCCGTTCGGCGAACACGAACAATTTGAGAAAAATTCGGCTGTTCGAGGTTATGTTCGATAACTGTTCGTGCACCAAAATCATAACTGGATTTTTTCTCAGTAATGATGAAAATTAATGTTAATACGCAGTTTGAGTGTACAGCGGGGTGGGGGGAGGGGCAGGGGATGGATCTCTGCAGGAACAATGAAGATCTCCATTTTTTTTTCTCTTTCCCGCATTTGCAGTGGGGAGGTGCAATCTGTCAGCCTATCAGCAGCGCACACACGGAGCGAAGTGCTTTTTTTCACACAAGCAAGGGCATGTGTCATTGGCAGTGTATGTCACATGTCCTTGCCCTATAAGACCAAGCCATTTTCCCCGTCGCCACCATTTTCTCACTGCTGCAGCTGCGTGTTAGACGGCACCGCTGTTGCTGTGTGCGCTATACCTTGTTAATTTCAAGCCAATTTTCGCACAAATATACAGATAGCTTGGGAGTAGGGAATAGTTGTGATTGCAGTCCTTTTAAGGACTAGGTTACAGCATTTCCTACGACTTTTATCAGGGAGGTCTGTGCTCTTAAATAGATAGAATGTGGGAGTAAAGACTAATTGTAATTGGAGTCCTTTTTAGGACTAGGTTACATCAGTTCCTATCAGTTTTTGCCAGGCAGGTCTGTGCCAGTGCTGTGCAAGTTTTTTTCACAGCATTTGGCTGAATCTAGCAAAGCTAATCCTTTTTGGCCTATTGCAGAGTGTGTTAGTCAGTGGAGTAGCCTATCTGTGTTGCAAGATATACCACCTGTGTATAGAATACCAATTTTTTTACTGCACCTAGTGAAGTAAAATCTTTTGGGCATAGCATCATTCTATTAGTCCATCTATACTGACCTCCATCAGGTTGCAAACTGAATATAATTTTTTTCTGCATCTAGCTCTGAAAAAATATTTGGCCTTCTAGCAGTGTGTCGGACTTTCTCTATTAGTCCATCTATACTGACCTCCATCAGGTTGCAAATTAAAAATAATTTTTATCTACATCTACAGTACCTCTGAAAAAATATTTGGGCTTCTAGCTGTGTGTGGGACTTGTTGTATTAGTCCATCTATACTGACCTCCATCAGGTTGCAAACTGAATATATTTTTTTCTGCATCTACCTCTGAAAAAATATTGGGCTTCTAGCTGTGTGTGGGACTTGTTGTATTAGTCCATCTATACTGACCTCCATCAGGTTGCAAACTGAATATATTTTTTTCTGCATCTACCTCTGAAAAAATATTTGGGCTTCTAGCTGTGTGTGGGACTTGTTGTATTAGTCCATCTATACTGACCTCCATCAGGTTGCAAACTGAATATATTTTTTTCTGCATCTACCTCTGAAAAAATATTGGGCCTTTAGCTGTGTGTGGGACTTGTTGTATTAGTCCATCTATACTGACCTCCATCAGGTTGCAAACTGAATATATTTTTTTCTGCATCTACCTCTGAAAAAATATTGGGCTTCTAGCTGTGTGTGGGTCTTGTTCTATTAATCCATCTATACAGACCTCCATCAGGTTGCAAACTGAATATAATTTTTTTCTGCATCTAGCTCTGAAAAAATATTTGGCCTTCTAGCAGTGTGTGGGACTTGTTCTATGAGTCCACCTATACTGACCTCCATCAGGTTGCAAATTCAAAATAATTTTTTGTATGCATCTAGCTCTGAAAAAATATTTGGCCTTCTAGCAGTGTGTGGGACTTTCTCTGTTAGTCCATCTATACTGACCTCCATCAGGTTGCAAACTGAATATAATTTTTTTCTGCATCTAGCTCTGAAAAAATATTTGGCCTTCTAGCAGTGTGTCGGACTTTCTCTATTAGTCCATCTATACTGACCTCCATCAGGTTGCAAATTAAAAATAATTTTTATCTGCATCTACAGTACCTCTGAAAAAATATTTGGGCTTCTAGCTGTGTGTGGGACTTGTTGTATTAGTCCATCTATACTGACCTCCATCAGGTTGCAAACTGAATATATTTTTTTCAGCATCTACCTCTGAAAAAATATTGGGCTTCTAGCTGTGTGTGGGACTTGTTGTATTAGTCCATCTATACTGACCTCCATCAGGTTGCAAACTGAATATATTTTTTTCTGCATCTACCTCTGAAAAAATATTGGGCTTCTAGCTGTGTGTGGGACTTGTTGTATTAGTCCATCTATACTGACCTCCATCAGGTTGCAAACTGAATATATTTTTTTCTGCATCTACCTCTGAAAAAATATTGGGCTTCTAGCTGTGTGTGGGTCTTGCTCTATTAATCCATCTATACAGACCTCCATCAGGTTGCAAACTGAATATATTTTTTTCTGCATCTACCTCTGAAAAAATATTGGGCTTCTAGCTGTGTGTGGGTCTTGTTCTATTAATCCATCTATACAGACCTCCATCAGGTTGCAAACTGAATATAATTTTTTTCTGCATCTAGCTCTGAAAAAATATTTGGCCTTCTAGCAGTGTGTGGGACTTTCTCTGTTAGTCCATCTATACTGACCTCCATCAGGTTGCAAACTGAATATAATTTTTTTCTGCATCTAGCTCTGAAAAAATATTTGGCCTTCTAGCAGTGTGTCGGACTTGTTCTATTAGTCCATCTATACTGACCTCCATCAGGTTGCAAATTAAAAATAATTTTTATCTGCATCTACAGTACCTCTGAAAAAATATTTGGGCTTCTAGCTGTGTGTGGGACTTGTTGTATTAGTCCATCTATACTGACCTCCATCAGGTTGCAAACTGAATATATTTTTTTCTGCATCTACCTCTGAAAAAATATTGGGCTTCTAGCTGTGTGTGGGACTTGTTGTATTAGTCTATCTATACTGACCTCCATCAGGTTGCAAACTGAATATATTTTTTTCTGCATCTACCTCTGAAAAAATATTGGGCTTCTAGCTGTGTGTGGGACTTGTTGTATTAGTCCATCTATACTGACCTCCATCAGGTTGCAAACTGAATATATTATTTTCTGCATCTACCTCTGAAAAAATATTGGGCTTCTAGCTGTGTGTGGGACTTGTTGTATTAGTCCATCTATACTGACCTCCATCAGGTTGCAAACTGAATATATTTTTTTATTCATCTACCTCTGAAAAAATATTGGGCTTCTAGCTGTGTGTGGGTCTTGTTCTATTAATCCATCTATACAGACCTCCATCAGGTTGCAAACTGAATATATTTTTTTCTGCATCTACCTCAGAAAAAATATTGGGCTTCTAGCTGTGTGTGGGTCTTGTTCTATTAATCCATCTATACAGACCTCCATCAGGTTGCAAACTGAATATATTTTTTTCTGCATCTACCTCTGAAAAAATATTGGGCTTCTAGCTGTGTGTGGGTCTTGTTCTATTAATCCATCTATACAGACCTCCATCAGGTTGCAAACTGAATATAATTTTTTTCTGCATCTAGCTCTGAAAAAATATTTGGCCTTCTAGCAGTGTGTGGGACTTTTTCTGTTAGTCCATCTATACTGACCTCCATCAGGTTGCAAACTGAATATAATTTTTTTCTGCATCTAGCTCTGAAAAAATATTTGGCCTTCTAGCAGTGTGTCGGACTTTCTCTATTAGTCCATCTATACTGACCTCCATCAGGTTGCAAATTAAAAATAATTTTTATCTGCATCTACAGTACCTCTGAAAAAATATTTGGGCTTCTATCTGTGTGTGGGACTTGTTGTATTAGTCCATCTATACTGACCTCCATCAGGTTGCAAACTGAATATATTTTTTTCTGCATCTACCTCTGAAAAAATATTTGGGCTTCTAGCTGTGTGTGGGACTTGTTGTATTAGTCCATCTATACTGACCTCCATCAGGTTGCAAACTGAATATATTTTTTTCTGCATCTACCTCTGAAAAAATATTGGGCTTCTAGCTGTGTGTGGGACTTGTTGTATTAGTCCATCTATACTGACCTCCATCAGGTTGCAAACTGAATATATTTTTTTCTGCATCTACCTCTGAAAAAATATTGGGCTTCTAGCTGTGTGTGGGACTTGTTGTATTAGTCCATCTATACTGACCTCCATCAGGTTGCAAACTGAATATATTTTTTTCTGCATCTACCTCTGAAAAAATATTGGGCTTCTAGCTGTGTGTGGGTCTTGTTCTATTAATCCATCTATACAGACCTCCATCAGGTTGCAAACTGAATTTAATTTTTTTCTGCATCTAGCTCTGAAAAAATATTTGGCCTTCTAGCAGTGTGTGGGACTTTCTCTGTTAGTCCATCTATACTGACCTCCATCAGGTTGCAAACTGAATATAATTTTTTTCTGCATCTAGCTCTGAAAAAATATTTGGCCTTCTAGCAGTGTGTCGGACTTTCTCTATTAGTCCATCTATACTGACCTCCATCAGGTTGCAAATTAAAAATAATTTTTATCTGCATCTACAGTACCTCTGAAAAAATATTTGGGCTTCTAGCTGTGTGTGGGACTTGTTGTATTAGTACATCTATACTGACCTCCATCAGGTTGCAAACTGAATATATTTTTTTCTGCATCTACCTCTGAAAAAATATTGGGCTTCTAGCTGTGTGTGGGACTTGTTGTATTAGTCCATCTATACTGACCTCCATCAGGTTGCAAACTGAATATATTTTTTTCTGCATCTACCTCTGAAAAAATATTGGGCTTCTAGCTGTGTGTGGGACTTGTTGTATTAGTCCATCTATACTGACCTCCATCAGGTTGCAAACTGAATATATTTTTTTCTGCATCTACCTCTGAAAAACTATTGGGCTTCTAGCTGTGTGTGGGACTTGTTGTATTAGTCCATCTATACTGACCTCCATCAGGTTGCAAACTGAATATATTTTTTTCTGCATCTACCTCTGAAAAAATATTGGGCTTCTAGCTGTGTGTGGGTCTTGTTCTATTAATCCATCTATACAGACCTCCATCAGGTTGCAAACTGAATATATTTTTTTCTGCATCTACCTCTGAAAAAATATTGGGCTTCTAGCTGTGTGTGGGTCTTGTTCTATTAATCCATCTATACAGACCTCCAACAGGTTGCAAACTGAATATAATTTTTTTCTGCATCTAGCTCTGAAAAAATATTTGGCCTTCTAGCAGTGTGTGGGACTTTCTCTGTTAGTCCATCTATACTGACCTCCATCAGGTTGCAAACTGAATATAATTTTTTTCTGCATCTAGCTCTGAAAAAATATTGGGCTTCTAGCTGTGTGTGGGTCTTGTTCTATTAATCCATCTATACAGACCTCCATCAGGTTGCAAACTGAATATATTTTTTTCTGCATCTACCTCTGAAAAAATATTGGGCTTCTAGCTGTGTGTGGGTCTTGTTCTATTAATCCATCTATACAGACCTCCATCAGGTTGCAAACTGAATATAATTTTTTTCTGCATCTAGCTCTGAAAAAATATTTGGCCTTCTAGCAGTGTGTCGGACTTGTTCTATTAGTCCATCTATACTGACCTCCATCAGGTTGCAAATTAAAAATAATTTTTATCTGCATCTACAGTACCTCTGAAAAAATATTTGGCTTCTAGCTGTGTGTGGGACTTGTTGTATTAGTCCATCTATACTGACCTCCATCAGGTTGCAAACTGAATATATTTTTTTCTGCATCTACCTCTGAAAAAATATTGGGCTTCTAGCTGTGTGTGGGACTTGTTGTATTAGTCTATCTATACTGACCTCCATCAGGTTGCAAACTGAATATATTTTTTTCTGCATCTACCTCTGAAAAAATATTGGGCTTCTAGCTGTGTGTGGGACTTGTTGTATTAGTCCATCTATACCGACCTCCATCAGGTTGCAAACTGAATATATTTTTTTCTGCATCTACCTCTGAAAAAATATTGGGCTTCTAGCTGTGTGTGGGACTTGTTGTATTAGTCCATCTATACTGACCTCCATCAGGTTGCAAACTGAATATATTTTTTTCTGCATCTACCTCTGAAAAAATATTGGGCTTCTAGCTGTGTGTGGTTCTTGTTCTATTAATCCATCTATACAGACCTCCATCAGGTTGCAAACTGAATTTAATTTTTTTCTGCATCTAGCTCTGAAAAAATATTTGGCCTTCTAGCAGTGTGTGGGACTTTCTCTGTTAGTCCATCTATACTGACCTCCATCAGGTTGCAAACTGAATATAATTTTTTTCTGCATCTAGCTCTGAAAAAATATTTGGCCTTCTAGCAGTGTGTCGGACTTTCTCTATTAGTCCATCTATACTGACCTCCATCAGGTTGCAAATTAAAAATAATTTTTATCTGCATCTACAGTACCTCTGAAAAAATATTTGGGCTTCTAGCTGTGTGTGGGACTTGTTGTATTAGTACATCTATACTGACCTCCATCAGGTTGCAAACTGAATATATTTTTTTCTGCATCTACCTCTGAAAAAATATTGGGCTTCTAGCTGTGTGTGGGACTTGTTGTATTAGTCCATCTATACTGACCTCCATCAGGTTGCAAACTGAATATATTTTTTTCTGCATCTACCTCTGAAAAAATATTGGGCTTCTAGCTGTGTGTGGGACTTGTTGTATTAGTCCATCTATACTGACCTCCATCAGGTTGCAAACTGAATATATTTTTTTCTGCATCTACCTCTGAAAAACTATTGGGCTTCTAGCTGTGTGTGGGACTTGTTGTATTAGTCCATCTATACTGACCTCCATCAGGTTGCAAACTGAATATATTTTTTTCTGCATCTACCTCTGAAAAAATATTGGGCTTCTAGCTGTGTGTGGGTCTTGTTCTATTAATCCATCTATACAGACCTCCATCAGGTTGCAAACTGAATAAATTTTTTTCTGCATCTACCTCTGAAAAAATATTGGGCTTCTAGCTGTGTGTGGGTCTTGTTCTATTAATCCATCTATACAGACCTCCATCAGGTTGCAAACTGAATATAATTTTTTTCTGCATCTAGCTCTGAAAAAATATTTGGCCTTCTAGCAGTGTGTGGGACTTTCTCTGTTAGTCCATCTATACTGACCTCCATCAGGTTGCAAACTGAATATAATTTTTTTCTGCATCTAGCTCTGAAAAAATATTTGGCCTTCTTGCAGTGTGTCGTACTTGTTCTATTAGTCCATCTATACTGACCTCCATCAGGTTGCAAATTAAAAATAACTTTTATCTGCATCTACAGTACCTCTGAAAAAATATTTGGGCTTCTAGCTGTGTGTGGGACTTGTTGTATTAGTCCATCTATACTAACCTCCATCAGGTTGCAAACTGAATATATTTTTTTCTGCATCTACCTCTGAAAAAATATTGGGCTTCTAGCTGTGTGTGGGACTTGTTGTATTAGTCCATCTATACTGACCTCCATCAGGTTGCAAATTAAAAATAATTTTTATCTGCATCTACAGTACCTCTGAAAAAATATTTGGGCTTCTAGCTGTGTGTGGGACTTGTTGTATTAGTCCATCTATACTGACCTCCATCAGGTTGCAAATTAAAAATAATTTTTATCTGCATCTACAGTACCTCTGAAAAAATATTTGGGCTTCTAGCTGTGTGTGGGACTTGTTGTATTAGTCCATCTATACTGACCTCCATCAGGTTGCAAACTGAATATATTTTTTTCTGCATCTACCTCTGAAAAAATATTGGGCTTCTAGCTGTGTGTGGGACTTGTTGTATTAGTCTATCTATACTGACCTCCATCAGGTTGCAAACTGAATATATTTTTTTCTGCATCTACCTCTGAAAAAATATTGGGCTTCTAGCTGTGTGTGGGACTTGTTGTATTAGTCCATCTATACTGACCTCCATCAGGTTGCAAACTGAATATATTATTTTCTGCATCTACCTCTGAAAAAATATTGGGCTTCTAGCTGTGTGTGGGACTTGTTGTATTAGTCCATCTATACTGACCTCCATCAGGTTGCAAACTGAATATATTTTTTTATTCATCTACCTCTGAAAAAATATTGGGCTTCTAGCTGTGTGTGGGTCTTGTTCTATTAATCCATCTATACAGACCTCCATCAGGTTGCAAACTGAATATATTTTTTTCTGCATCTACCTCAGAAAAAATATTGGGCTTCTAGCTGTGTGTGGGTCTTGTTCTATTAATCCATCTATACAGACCTCCATCAGGTTGCAAACTGAATATATTTTTTTCTGCATCTACCTCTGAAAAAATATTGGGCTTCTAGCTGTGTGTGGGTCTTGTTCTATTAATCCATCTATACAGACCTCCATCAGGTTGCAAACTGAATATAATTTTTTTCTGCATCTAGCTCTGAAAAAATATTTGGCCTTCTAGCAGTGTGTGGGACTTTTTCTGTTAGTCCATCTATACTGACCTCCATCAGGTTGCAAACTGAATATAATTTTTTTCTGCATCTAGCTCTGAAAAAATATTTGGCCTTCTAGCAGTGTGTCGGACTTTCTCTATTAGTCCATCTATACTGACCTCCATCAGGTTGCAAATTAAAAATAATTTTTATCTGCATCTACAGTACCTCTGAAAAAATATTTGGGCTTCTATCTGTGTGTGGGACTTGTTGTATTAGTCCATCTATACTGACCTCCATCAGGTTGCAAACTGAATATATTTTTTTCTGCATCTACCTCTGAAAAAATATTTGGGCTTCTAGCTGTGTGTGGGACTTGTTGTATTAGTTCATCTATACTGACCTCCATCAGGTTGCAAACTGAATATATTTTTTTCTGCATCTACCTCTGAAAAAATATTGGGCTTCTAGCTGTGTGTGGGACTTGTTGTATTAGTCCATCTATACTGACCTCCATCAGGTTGCAAACTGAATATATTTTTTTCTGCATCTACCTCTGAAAAAATATTGGGCTTCTAGCTGTGTGTGGGACTTGTTGTATTAGTCCATCTATACTGACCTCCATCAGGTTGCAAACTGAATATATTTTTTTCTGCATCTACCTCTGAAAAAATATTGGGCTTCTAGCTGTGTGTGGGTCTTGTTCTATTAATCCATCTATACAGACCTCCATCAGGTTGCAAACTGAATTTAATTTTTTTCTGCATCTAGCTCTGAAAAAATATTTGGCCTTCTAGCAGTGTGTCGGACTTTCTCTATTAGTCCATCTATACTGACCTCCATCAGGTTGCAAATTAAAAATAATTTTTATCTGCATCTACAGTACCTCTGAAAAAATATTTGGGCTTCTAGCTGTGTGTGGGACTTGTTGTATTAGTACATCTATACTGACCTCCATCAGGTTGCAAACTGAATATATTTTTTTCTGCATCTACCTCTGAAAAAATATTGGGCTTCTAGCTGTGTGTGGGACTTGTTGTATTAGTCCATCTATACTGACCTCCATCAGGTTGCAAACTGAATATATTTTTTTCTGCATCTACCTCTGAAAAAATATTGGGCTTCTAGCTGTGTGTGGGACTTGTTGTATTAGTCCATCTATACTGACCTCCATCAGGTTGCAAACTGAATATATTTTTTTCTGCATCTACCTCTGAAAAACTATTGGGCTTCTAGCTGTGTGTGGGACTTGTTGTATTAGTCCATCTATACTGACCTCCATCAGGTTGCAAACTGAATATATTTTTTTCTGCATCTACCTCTGAAAAAATATTGGGCTTCTAGCTGTGTGTGGGTCTTGTTCTATTAATCCATCTATACAGACCTCCATCAGGTTGCAAACTGAATAAATTTTTTTCTGCATCTACCTCTGAAAAAATATTGGGCTTCTAGCTGTGTGTGGGTCTTGTTCTATTAATCCATCTATACAGACCTCCATCAGGTTGCAAACTGAATATAATTTTTTTCTGCATCTAGCTCTGAAAAAATATTTGGCCTTCTAGCAGTGTGTGGGACTTTCTCTGTTAGTCCATCTATACTGACCTCCATCAGGTTGCAAACTGAATATAATTTTTTTCTGCATCTAGCTCTGAAAAAATATTTGGCCTTCTAGCAGTGTGTCGGACTTGTTCTATTAGTCCATCTATACTGACCTCCATCAGGTTGCAAATTAAAAATAACTTTTATCTGCATCTACAGTACCTCTGAAAAAATATTTGGGCTTCTAGCTGTGTGTGGGACTTGTTGTATTAGTCCATCTATACTAACCTCCATCAGGTTGCAAACTGAATATATTTTTTTCTGCATCTACCTCTGAAAAAATATTGGGCTTCTAGCTGTGTGTGGGACTTGTTGTATTAGTCCATCTATACTGACCTCCATCAGGTTGCAAATTAAAAATAATTTTTATCTGCATCTACAGTACCTCTGAAAAAATATTTGGGCTTCTAGCTGTGTGTGGGACTTGTTGTATTAGTCCATCTATACTGACCTCCATCAGGTTGCAAATTAAAAATAATTTTTATCTGCATCTACAGTACCTCTGAAAAAATATTTGGGCTTCTAGCTGTGTGTGGGACTTGTTGTATTAGTCCATCTATACTGACCTCCATCAGGTTGCAAACTGAATATATTTTTTTCTGCATCTACCTCTGAAAAAATATTGGGCTTCTAGCTGTGTGTGGGACTTGTTGTATTAGTCTATCTATACTGACCTCCATCAGGTTGCAAACTGAATATATTTTTTTCTGCATCTACCTCTGAAAAAATATTGGGCTTCTAGCTGTGTGTGGGACTTGTTGTATTAGTCCATCTATACTGACCTCCATCAGGTTGCAAACTGAATATATTATTTTCTGCATCTACCTCTGAAAAAATATTGGGCTTCTAGCTGTGTGTCGGACTTGTTGTATTAGTCCATCTATACTGACCTCCATCAGGTTGCAAACTGAATATATTTTTTTATTCATCTACCTCTGAAAAAATATTGGGCTTCTAGCTGTGTGTGGGTCTTGTTCTATTAATCCATCTATACAGACCTCCATCAGGTTGCAAACTGAATATATTTTTTTCTGCATCTACCTCAGAAAAAATATTGGGCTTCTAGCTGTGTGTGGGTCTTGTTCTATTAATCCATCTATACAGACCTCCATCAGGTTGCAAACTGAATATATTTTTTTCTGCATCTACCTCTGAAAAAATATTGGGCTTCTAGCTGTGTGTGGGTCTTGTTCTATTAATCCATCTATACAGACCTCCATCAGGTTGCAAACTGAATATAATTTTTTTCTGCATCTAGCTCTGAAAAAATATTTGGCCTTCTAGCAGTGTGTGGGACTTTTTCTGTTAGTCCATCTATACTGACCTCCATCAGGTTGCAAACTGAATATAATTTTTTTCTGCATCTAGCTCTGAAAAAATATTTGGCCTTCTAGCAGTGTGTCGGACTTTCTCTATTAGTCCATCTATACTGACCTCCATCAGGTTGCAAATTAAAAATAATTTTTATCTGCATCTACAGTACCTCTGAAAAAATATTTGGGCTTCTATCTGTGTGTGGGACTTGTTGTATTAGTCCATCTATACTGACCTCCATCAGGTTGCAAACTGAATATATTTTTTTCTGCATCTACCTCTGAAAAAATATTTGGGCTTCTAGCTGTGTGTGGGACTTGTTGTATTAGTCCATCTATACTGACCTCCATCAGGTTGCAAACTGAATATATTTTTTTCTGCATCTACCTCTGAAAAAATATTGGGCTTCTAGCTGTGTGTGGGACTTGTTGTATTAGTCCATCTATACTGACCTCCATCAGGTTGCAAACTGAATATATTTTTTTCTGCATCTACCTCTGAAAAAATATTGGGCTTCTAGCTGTGTGTGGGACTTGTTGTATTAGTCCATCTATACTGACCTCCATCAGGTTGCAAACTGAATATATTTTTTTCTGCATCTACCTCTGAAAAAATATTGGGCTTCTAGCTGTGTGTGGGTCTTGTTCTATTAATCCATCTATACAGACCTCCATCAGGTTGCAAACTGAATTTAATTTTTTTCTGCATCTAGCTCTGAAAAAATATTTGGCCTTCTAGCAGTGTGTCGGACTTTCTCTATTAGTCCATCTATACTGACCTCCATCAGGTTGCAAATTAAAAATAATTTTTATCTGCATCTACAGTACCTCTGAAAAAATATTTGGGCTTCTAGCTGTGTGTGGGACTTGTTGTATTAGTACATCTATACTGACCTCCATCAGGTTGCAAACTGAATATATTTTTTTCTGCATCTACCTCTGAAAAAATATTGGGCTTCTAGCTGTGTGTGGGACTTGTTGTATTAGTCCATCTATACTGACCTCCATCAGGTTGTAAACTGAATATATTTTTTTCTGCATCTACCTCTGAAAAAATATTGGGCTTCTAGCTGTGTGTGGGACTTGTTGTATTAGTCCATCTATACTGACCTCCATCAGGTTGCAAACTGAATATATTTTTTTCTGCATCTACCTCTGAAAAACTATTGGGCTTCTAGCTGTGTGTGGGACTTGTTGTATTAGTCCATCTATACTGACCTCCATCAGGTTGCAAACTGAATATATTTTTTTCTGCATCTACCTCTGAAAAAATATTGGGCTTCTAGCTGTGTGTGGGTCTTGTTCTATTAATCCATCTATACAGACCTCCATCAGGTTGCAAACTGAATAAATTTTTTTCTGCATCTACCTCAGAAAAAATATTGGGCTTCTAGCTGTGTGTGGGTCTTGTTCTATTAATCCATCTATACAGACCTCCATCAGGTTGCAAACTGAATATAATTTTTTTCTGCATCTAGCTCTGAAAAAATATTTGGCCTTCTAGCAGTGTGTGGGACTTTCTCTGTTAGTCCATCTATACTGACCTCCATCAGGTTGCAAACTGAATATAATTTTTTTCTGCATCTAGCTCTGAAAAAATATTTGGCCTTCTAGCAGTGTGTCGGACTTGTTCTATTAGTCCATCTATACTGACCTCCATCAGGTTGCAAATTAAAAATAACTTTTATCTGCATCTACAGTACCTCTGAAAAAATATTTGGGCTTCTAGCTGTGTGTGGGACTTGTTGTATTAGTCCATCTATACTGACCTCCATCAGGTTGCAAACTGAATATATTTTTTTCTGCATCTACCTCTGAAAAAATATTGGGCTTCTAGCTGTGTGTGGGACTTGTTGTATTAGTCCATCTATACTGACCTCCATCAGGTTGCAAATTAAAAATAATTTTTATCTGCATCTACAGTACCTCTGAAAAAATATTTGGGCTTCTAGCTGTGTGTGGGACTTGTTGTATTAGTCCATCTATACTGACCTCCATCAGGTTGCAAATTAAAAATAATTTTTATCTGCATCTACAGTACCTCTGAAAAAATATTTGGGCTTCTAGCTGTGTGTGGGACTTGTTGTATTAGTCCATCTATACTGACCTCCATCAGGTTGCAAACTGAATATATTTTTTTCTGCATCTACCTCTGAAAAAATATTGGGCTTCTAGCTGTGTGTGGGACTTGTTGTATTAGTCTATCTATACTGACCTCCATCAGGTTGCAAACTGAATATATTTTTTTCTGCATCTACCTCTGAAAAACTATTGGGCTTCTAGCTGTGTGTGGGACTTGTTGTATTAGTCCATCTATACTGACCTCCATCAGGTTGCAAACTGAATATATTATTTTCTGCATCTACCTCTGAAAAAATATTGGGCTTCTAGCTGTGTGTGGGACTTGTTGTATTAGTCCATCTATACTGACCTCCATCAGGTTGCAAACTGAATATATTTTTTTATTCATCTACCTCTGAAAAAATATTGGGCTTCTAGCTGTGTGTGGGTCTTGTTCTATTAATCCATCTATACAGACCTCCATCAGGTTGCAAACTGAATATATTTTTTTCTGCATCTACCTCAGAAAAAATATTGGGCTTCTAGCTGTGTGTGGGTCTTGTTCTATTAATCCATCTATACAGACCTCCATCAGGTTGCAAACTGAATATATTTTTTTCTGCATCTACCTCTGAAAAAATATTGGGCTTCTAGCTGTGTGTGGGTCTTGTTCTATTAATCCATCTATACAGACCTCCATCAGGTTGCAAACTGAATATAATTTTTTTCTGCATCTAGCTCTGAAAAAATATTTGGCCTTCTAGCAGTGTGTGGGACTTTTTCTGTTAGTCCATCTATACTGACCTCCATCAGGTTGCAAACTGAATATAATTTTTTTCTGCATCTAGCTCTGAAAAAATATTTGGCCTTCTAGCAGTGTGTCGGACTTTCTCTATTAGTCCATCTATACTGACCTCCATCAGGTTGCAAATTAAAAATAATTTTTATCTGCATCTACAGTACCTCTGAAAAAATATTTGGGCTTCTATCTGTGTGTGGGACTTGTTGTATTAGTCCATCTATACTGACCTCCATCAGGTTGCAAACTGAATATATTTTTTTCTGCATCTACCTCTGAAAAAATATTTGGGCTTCTAGCTGTGTGTGGGACTTGTTGTATTAGTCCATCTATACTGACCTCCATCAGGTTGCAAACTGAATATATTTTTTCTGCATCTACCTCTGAAAAAATATTGGGCTTCTAGCTGTGTGTGGGACTTGTTGTATTAGTCCATCTATACTGACCTCCATCAGGTTGCAAACTGAATATATTTTTTTCTGCATCTACCTCTGAAAAAATATTGGGCTTCTAGCTGTGTGTGGGACTTGTTGTATTAGTCCATCTATACTGACCTCCATCAGGTTGCTAACTGAATATATTTTTTTCTGCATCTACCTCTGAAAAAATATTGGGCTTCTAGCTGTGTGTGGGTCTTGTTCTATTAATCCATCTATACAGACCTCCATCAGGTTGCAAACTGAATTTAATTTTTTTCTGCATCTAGCTCTGAAAAAATATTTGGCCTTCTAGCAGTGTGTGGGACTTTCTCTGTTAGTCCATCTATACTGACCTCCATCAGGTTGCAAACTGAATATAATTTTTTTCTGCATCTAGCTCTGAAAAAATATTTGGCCTTCTAGCAGTGTGTCGGACTTTCTCTATTAGTCCATCTATACTGACCTCCATCAGGTTGCAAATTAAAAATAATTTTTATCTGCATCTACAGTACCTCTGAAAAAATATTTGGGCTTCTAGCTGTGTGTGGGACTTGTTGTATTAGTACATCTATACTGACCTCCATCAGGTTGCAAACTGAATATATTTTTTTCTGCATCTACCTCTGAAAAAATATTGGGCTTCTAGCTGTGTGTGGGACTTGTTGTATTAGTCCATCTATACTGACCTCCATCAGGTTGCAAACTGAATATATTTTTTTCTGCATCTACCTCTGAAAAAATATTGGGCTTCTAGCTGTGTGTGGGACTTGTTGTATTAGTCCATCTATACTGACCTCCATCAGGTTGCAAACTGAATATATTTTTTTCTGCATCTACCTCTGAAAAACTATTGGGCTTCTAGCTGTGTGTGGGACTTGTTGTATTAGTCCATCTATACTGACCTCCATCAGGTTGCAAACTGAATATATTTTTTTCTGCATCTACCTCTGAAAAAATATTGGGCTTCTAGCTGTGTGTGGGTCTTGTTCTATTAATCCATCTATACAGACCTCCATCAGGTTGCAAACTGAATATATTTTTTTCTGCATCTACCTCTGAAAAAATATTGGGCTTCTAGCTGTGTGTGGGTCTTGTTCTATTAATCCATCTATACAGACCTCCATCAGGTTGCAAACTGAATATAATTTTTTTCTGCATCTAGCTCTGAAAAAATATTTGGCCTTCTAGCAGTGTGTGGGACTTTCTCTGTTAGTCCATCTATACTGACCTCCATCAGGTTGCAAACTGAATATAATTTTTTTCTGCATCTAGCTCTGAAAAAATATTGGGCTTCTAGCTGTGTGTGGGTCTTGTTCTATTAATCCATCTATACAGACCTCCATCAGGTTGCAAACTGAATATATTTTTTTCTGCATCTACCTCTGAAAAAATATTGGGCTTCTAGCTGTGTGTGGGTCTTGTTCTATTAATCCATCTATACAGACCTCCATCAGGTTGCAAACTGAATATAATTTTTTTCTGCATCTAGCTCTGAAAAAATATTTGGCCTTCTAGCAGTGTGTCGGACTTGTTCTATTAGTCCATCTATACTGACCTCCATCAGGTTGCAAATTAAAAATAATTTTTATCTGCATCTACAGTACCTCTGAAAAAATATTTGGGCTTCTAGCTGTGTGTGGGACTTGTTGTATTAGTCCATCTATACTGACCTCCATCAGGTTGCAAACTGAATATATTTTTTTCTGCATCTACCTCTGAAAAAATATTGGGCTTCTAGCTGTGTGTGGGACTTGTTGTATTAGTCTATCTATACTGACCTCCATCAGGTTGCAAACTGAATATATTTTTTTCTGCATCTACCTCTGAAAAAATATTGGGCTTCTAGCTGTGTGTGGGACTTGTTGTATTAGTCCATCTATACCGACCTCCATCAGGTTGCAAACTGAATATATTTTTTTCTGCATCTACCTCTGAAAAAATATTGGGCTTCTAGCTGTGTGTGGGACTTGTTGTATTAGTCCATCTATACTGACCTCCATCAGGTTGCAAACTGAATATATTTTTTTCTGCATCTACCTCTGAAAAAATATTGGGCTTCTAGCTGTGTGTGGGTCTTGTTCTATTAATCCATCTATACAGACCTCCATCAGGTTGCAAACTGAATTTAATTTTTTTCTGCATCTAGCTCTGAAAAAATATTTGGCCTTCTAGCAGTGTGTGGGACTTTCTCTGTTAGTCCATCTATACTGACCTCCATCAGGTTGCAAACTGAATATAATTTTTTTCTGCATCTAGCTCTGAAAAAATATTTGGCCTTCTAGCAGTGTGTCGGACTTGTTCTATTAGTCCATCTATACTGACCTCCATCAGGTTGCAAATTAAAAATAACTTTTATCTGCATCTACAGTACCTCTGAAAAAATATTTGGGCTTCTAGCTGTGTGTGGGACTTTTTGTATTAGTCCATCTATACTGACCTCCATCAGGTTGCAAACTGAATATATTTTTTTCTGCATCTACCTCTGAAAAAATATTGGGCTTCTAGCTGTGTGTGGGACTTGTTGTATTAGTCTATCTATACTGACCTCCATCAGGTTGCAAACTGAATATATTTTTTTCTGCATCTACCTCTGAAAAAATATTGGGCTTCTAGCTGTGTGTGGGACTTGTTGTATTAGTCCATCTATACCGACCTCCATCAGGTTGCAAACTGAATATATTTTTTTCTGCATCTACCTCTGAAAAAATATTGGGCTTCTAGCTGTGTGTGGGACTTGTTGTATTAGTCCATCTATACTGACCTCCATCAGGTTGCAAACTGAATATATTTTTTTCTGCATCTACCTCTCAAAAAATATTGGGCTTCTAGCTGTGTGTGGGTCTTGTTCTATTAATCCATCTATACAGACCTCCATCAGGTTGCAAACTGAATATATTTTTTTCTGCATCTACCTCAGAAAAAATATTGGGCTTCTAGCTGTGTGTGGGTCTTGTTCTATTAATCCATCTATACAGACCTCCATCAGGTTGCAAACTGAATATATTTTTTTCTGCATCTACCTCTGAAAAAATATTGGGCTTCTAGCTGTGTGTGGGTCTTGTTCTATTAATCCATCTATACAGACCTCCATCAGGTTGCAAACTGAATATAATTTTTTTCTGCATCTAGCTCTGAAAAAATATTTGGCCTTCTAGCAGTGTGTGGGACTTTCTCTGTTAGTCCATCTATACTGACCTCCATCAGGTTGCAAACTGAATATAATTTTTTTCTGCATCTAGCTCTGAAAAAATATTTGGCCTTCTAGCAGTGTGTCGGACTTTCTCTATTAGTCCATCTATACTGACCTCCATCAGGTTGCAAATTAAAAATAATTTTTATCTGCATCTACAGTACCTCTGAAAAAATATTTGGGCTTCTAGCTGTGTGTGGGACTTGTTGTATTAGTCCATCTATACTGACCTCCATCAGGTTGCAAACTGAATATATTTTTTTCTGCATCTACCTCTGAAAAAATATTGGGCTTCTAGCTGTGTGTGGGACTTGTTGTATTAGTCCATCTACACTGACCTCCATCAGGTTGCAAACTGAATATATTTTTTTCTGCATCTACCTCTGAAAAAATATTGGGCTTCTAGCTGTGTGTGGGACTTGTTGTATTAGTCCATCTATACTGACCTCCATCAGGTTGCAAACTGAATATATTTTTTTCTGCATCTACCTCTGAAAAAATATTGGGCTTCTAGCTGTGTGTGGGACTTGTTGTATTAGTCCATCTATACTGACCTCCATCAGGTTGCAAACTGAATATATTTTTTTCTGCATCTACCTCTGAAAAAATATTGGGCTTCTAGCTGTGTGTGGGACTTGTTGTATTAGTCCATCTATACTGACCTCCATCAGGTTGCAAACTGAATATATTTTTTTCTGCATCTACCTCTGAAAAAATATTGGGCTTCTAGCTGTGTGTGGGTCTTGTTCTATTAATCCATCTATACAGACCTCCATCAGGTTGCAAACTGAATTTAATTTTTTTCTGCATCTAGCTCTGAAAAAATATTTGGCCTTCTAGCAGTGTGTGGGACTTTCTCTGTTAGTCCATCTATACTGACCTCCATCAGGCTGCAAACTGAATATAATTTTTTTCTGCATCTAGCTCTGAAAAAATATTTGGCCTTCTAGCAGTGTGTCGGACTTTCTCTATTAGTCCATCTATACTGACCTCCATCAGGTTGCAAATTAAAAATAATTTTTATCTGCATCTACAGTACCTCTGAAAAAATATTTGGGCTTCTAGCTGTGTGTGGGACTTGTTGTATTAGTCCATCTATACTGACCTCCATCAGGTTGCAAACTGAATATATTTTTTTCTGCATCTACCTCTGAAAAAATATTGGGCTTCTAGCTGTGTGTGGGACTTGTTGTATTAGTCCATCTATACTGACCTCCATCAGGTTGCAAACTGAATATATTTTTTTCTGCATCTACCTCTGAAAAAATATTGGGCTTCTAGCTGTGTGTGGGACTTGTTGTATTAGTCCATCTATACTGACCTCCATCAGGTTGAAAACTGAATATATTTTTTTCTGCATCTACCTCTGAAAAAATATTGGGCTTCTAGCTGTGTGTGGGACTTGTTGTATTAGTCCACCTATACTGACCTCCATCAGGTTGCAAACTGAATATATTTTTTTCTGCATCTACCTCTGAAAAAATATTGGGCTTCTAGCTGTGTGTGGGTCTTGTTCTATTAATCCATCTATACAGACCTCCATCAGGTTGCAAACTGAATATATTTTTTTCTGCATCTACCTCTGAAAAAATATTGGGCTTCTAGCTGTGTGTGGGTCTTGTTCTATTAATCCATCTATACAGACCTCCATCAGGTTGCAAACTGAATATAATTTTTTTCTGCATCTAGCTCTGAAAAAATATTTGGCCTTCTAGCAGTGTGTGGGACTTTCTCTGTTAGTCCATCTATACTGACCTCCATTAGGTTGCAAACTGAATATAATTTTTTTCTGCATCTAGCTCTAAAAAAATATTTGGCCTTCTAGCAGTGTGTCGGACTTGTTCTATTAGTCCATCTATACTGACCTCCATCAGGTTGAAAATTAAAAATAATTTTTATCTGCATCTACAGTACCTCTGAAAAAATATTTGGGCTTCTAGCTGTGTGTGGGACTTGTTGTATTAGTCCATCTATACTGACCTCCATCAGGTTGCAAACTGAATATATTTTTTTCTGCATCTACCTCTGAAAAAATATTGGGCTTCTAGCTGTGTGTGGGACTTGTTGTATTAGTCTATCTATACTGACCTCCATCAGGTTGCAAACTGAATATATTTTTTTCTGCATCTACCTCTGAAAAAATATTGGGCTTCTAGCTGTGTGTGGGACTTGTTGTATTAGTCCATCTATACCGACCTCCATCAGGTTGCAAACTGAATATATTTTTTTCTGCATCTACCTCTGAAAAAATATTGGGCTTCTAGCTGTGTGTGGGACTTGTTGTATTAGTCCATCTATACTGACCTCCATCAGGTTGCAAACTGAATATATTTTTTTCTGCATCTACCTCTGAAAAAATATTGGGCTTCTAGCTGTGTGTGGGACTTGTTGTATTAGTCCATCTATACTGACCTCCATCAGGTTGCAAACTGAATACATTTTTTTCTGCATCTACCTCTGAAAAAATATTGGGCTTCTAGCTGTGTGTGGGACTTGTTGTATTAGTCCATCTATACTGACCTCCATCAGGTTGCAAACTGAATATATTTTTTTCTGCATCTACCTCTGAAAAAATATTGGGCTTCTAGCTGTGTGTGGGTCTTGTTCTATTAATCCATCTATACAGACCTCCATCAGGTTGCAAACTGAATTTAATTATTTTCTGCATCTAGCTCTGAAAAAATATTTGGCCTTCTAGCAGTGTGTGGGACTTTCTCTGTTAGTCCATCTATACTGACCTCCATCAGGTTGCAAACTGAATATAATTTTTTTCTGCATCTAGCTCTGAAAAAATATTTGGCCTTCTAGCAGTGTGTCGGACTTTCTCTATTAGTCCATCTATACTGACCTCCATCAGGTTGCAATTTAAAAATAATTTTTATCTGCATCTACAGTACCTCTGAAAAAATATTTGGGCTTCTAGCTGTGTGTGGGACTTGTTGTATTAGTCCATCTATACTGACCTCCATCAGGTTGCAAACTGAATATATTTTTTTCTGCATCTACCTCTGAAAAAAATATTGGGCTTCTAGCTGTGTGTGGGACTTGTTGTATTAGTCCATCTATACTGACCTCCATCAGGTTGCAAACTGAATATATTTTTTTCTGCATCTACCTCTGAAAAAATATTGGGCTTCTAGCTGTGTGTTGGACTTGTTGTATTAGTCCATCTATACTGACCTCCATCAGGTTGCAAACTGAATATATTTTTTTCTGCATCTACCTCTGAAAAAATATTGGGCTTCTAGCTGTGTGTGGGACTTGTTGTATTAGTCCATCTATACTGACCTCCATCAGGTTGCAAACTGAATATATTTTTTTCTGCATCTACCTCTGAAAAAATATTGGGCTTCTAGCTGTGTGTGGGTCTTGTTCTATTAATCCATCTATACAGACCTCCATCAGGTTGCAAACTGAATATATTTTTTTCTGCATCTACCTCTGAAAAAATATTGGGCTTCTAGCTGTGTCTGGGTCTTGTTCTATTAATCCATCTATACAGACCTCCATCAGGTTGCAAACTGAATATAATTTTTTTCTGCATCTAGCTCTGAAAAAATATTTGGCCTTCTAGCAGTGTGTGGGACTTTCTCTGTTAGTCCATCTATACTGACCTCCATTAGGTTGCAAACTGAATATAATTTTTTTCTGCATCTAGCTCTGAAAAAATATTTGGCCTTCTAGCAGTGTGTCGGACTTTCTCTATTAGTCCATCTATACTGACCTCCATCAGGTTGCAAATTAAAAATAATTTTTATCTGCATCTACAGTACCTCTGAAAAAATATTTGGGCTTCTAGCTGTGTGTGGGACTTGTTGTATTAGCCCATCTATACTGACCTCCAGCAGGTTGCAAACTGAATATATTTTTTTCTGCATCTACCTCTGAAAAAATATTGGGCTTCTAGCTGTGTGTGGGACTTGTTGTATTAGTCCATCTATACTGACCTCCATCAGGTTGCAAACTGAATATATTTTTTTCTGCATCTACCTCTGAAAAAATATTGGGCTTCTAGCTGTGTGTGGGACTTGTTGTATTAGTCCATCTATACTGACCTCCATCAGGTTGCAAACTGAATATATTTTTTTCTGCATCTACCTCTGAAAAAATATTGGGCTTCTAGCTGTGTTTGGGACTTGTTGTATTAGTCCATCTATACTGACCTCCATCAGGTTGCAAACTGAATATATTTTTTTCTGCATCTACCTCTGAAAAAATATTGGGCTTCTAGCTGTGTGTGGGACTTGTTGTATTAGTCCATCTATACTGACCTCCATCAGGTTGCAAACTGAATATATTTTTTTCTGCATCTACCTCTGAAAAAATATTGGGCTTCTAGATGTGTGTGGGTCTTGTTCTATTAAACCATCTATACAGACCTCCATCAGGTTGCAAACTGAATATAATTTTTTTCTGCATCTAGCTCTGAAAAAATATTTGGCCTTCTAGAAGTGTGTCGGACTTTCTCTATTAGTCCATCTATACTGACCTCCATCAGGTTGCAAATTAAAAATAATTTTTATCTGCATCTACAGTACCTCTGAAAAAATATTTGGGCTTCTAGCTGTGTGTGGGACTTGTTGTATTAGTCCATCTATACTGACCTCCATCAGGTTGCAAACTGAATATATTTTTTTCTGCATCTACCTCTGAAAAAATATTGGGCTTCTAGCTGTGTGTGGGACTTGTTGTATTAGTCCATCTGTACTGACCTCCATCAGGTTGCAAACTGAATATATTTTTTTCTGCATCTACCTCTGAAAAAATATTGGGCTTCTAGCTGTGTGTGGGACTTGTTGTATTAGTCCATCTATACTGACCTCCATCAGGTTGCAAATTAAAAATAATTTTTATCTGCATCTACAGTACCTCTGAAAAAATATTTGGGCTTCTAGCTGTGTGTGGGACTTGTTTTATTAGTCCATCTATACTGACCTCCATCAGGTTGCAAACTGAATATATTTTTTTCTGCATCTACCTCTGAAAAAATATTGGGCTTCTAGCTGTGTGTGGGACTTGTTGTATTAGTCCATCTATACTGACCTCCATCAGGTTGCAAACTGAATATATTTTTTTCTGCATCTACCTCTGAAAAAATATTGGGCTTCTAGCTGTGTGTGGGACTTGTTGTATTAGTCCATCTATACTGACCTCCATCAGGTTGCAAACTGAATATATTTTTTTCTGCATCTACCTCTGAAAAAATATTGGGCTTCTAGCTGTGTGTGGGACTTGTTGTATTAGTCCATCTATACTGACCTCCATCAGGTTGCAAACTGAATATATTTTTTTCTGCATCTACCTCTGAAAAAATATTGGGCTTCTAGCTGTGTGTGGGACTTGTTGTATTAGTCCACCTATACTGACCTCCATCAGGTTGCAAACTGAATATATTTTTTTCTGCATCTACCTCTGAAAAAATATTGGGCTTCTAGCTGTGTGTGGGTCTTGTTCTATTAATCCATCTATACAGACCTCCATCAGGTTGCAAACTGAATTTAATTTTATTCTGCATCTAGCTCTGAAAAAATATTTGGCCTTCTAGCAGTGTGTGGGACTTTCTCTGTTAGTCCATCTATACTGACCTCCATCAGGCTGCAAACTGAATATAATTTTTTTCTGCATCTAGCTCTGAAAAAATATTTGGCCTTCTAGCAGTGTGTCGGACTTTCTCTATTAGTCCATCTATACTGACCTCCATCAGGTTGCAAATTAAAAATAATTTTTATCTGCATCTACAGTACCTCTGAAAAAATATTTGGGCTTCTAGCTGTGTGTGGGACTTGTTGTATTAGTCCATCTATACTGACCTCCATCAGGTTGCAAACTGAATATATTTTTTTCTGCATCTACCTCTGAAAAAATATTGGGCTTCTAGCTGTGTGTGGGACTTGTTGTATTAGTCCATCTATACTGACCTCCATCAGGTTGCAAACTGAATATATTTTTTTCTGCATCTACCTCTGAAAAAATATTGGGCTTCTAGCTGTGTGTGGGACTTGTTGTATTAGCCCATCTATACTGACCTCCATCAGGTTGAAAACTGAATATATTTTTTTCTGCATCTACCTCTGAAAAAATATTGGGCTTCTAGCTGTGTGTGGGACTTGTTGTATTAGTCCACCTATACTGACCTCCATCAGGTTGCAAACTGAATATATTTTTTTCTGCATCTACCTCTGAAAAAATATTGGGCTTCTAGCTGTGTGTGGGTCTTGTTCTATTAATCCATCTATACAGACCTCCATCAGGTTGCAAACTGAATATATTTTTTTCTGCATCTACCTCTGAAAAAATTTTGGGCTTCTAGCTGTGTGTGGGTCTTGTTCTATTAATCCATCTATACAGACCTCCATCAGGTTGCAAACTGAATATAATTTTTTTCTGCATCTAGCTCTGAAAAAATATTTGGCCTTCTAGCAGTGTGTGGGACTTTCTCTGTTAGTCCATCTATACTGACCTCCATTAGGTTGCAAACTGAATATAATTTTTTTCTGCATCTAGCTCTGAAAAAATATTTGGCCTTCTAGCAGTGTGTCGGACTTGTTCTATTAGTCCATCTATACTGACCTCCATCAGGTTGCAAATTAAAAATAATATTTATCTGCATCTACAGTACCTCTGAAAAAATATTTGGGCTTCTAGCTGTGTGTGGGACTTGTTGTATTAGTCCATCTATACTGACCTCCATCAGGTTGCAAACTGAATATATTTTTTTCTGCATCTACCTCTGAAAAAATATTGGGCTTCTAGCTGTGTGTGGGACTTGTTGTATTAGTCTATCTATACTGACCTCCATCAGGTTGCAAACTGAATATATTTTTTTCTGCATCTACCTCTGAAAAAATATTGGGCTTCTAGCTGTGTGTGGGACTTGTTGTATTAGTCCATCTATACCGACCTCCATCAGGTTGCAAACTGAATATATTTTTTTCTGCATCTACCTCTGAAAAAATATTGGGCTTCTAGCTGTGTGTGGGACTTGTTGTATTAGTCCATCTATACTGACCTCCATCAGGTTGCAAACTGAATATATTTTTTTCTGCATCTACCTCTGAAAAAATATTGGGCTTCTAGCTGTGTGTGGGACTTGTTGTATTAGTCCATCTATACTGACCTCCATCAGGTTGCAAACTGAATATATTTTTTTCTGCATCCACCTCTGAAAAAATATTGGGCTTCTAGCTGTGTGTGGGACTTGTTGTATTAGTCCATCTATACTGACCTCCATCAGGTTGCAAACTGAATATATTTTTTTCTGCATCTACCTCTGAAAAAATATTGGGCTTCTAGCTGTGTGTGGGTCTTGTTCTATTAATCCATCTATACAGACCTCCATCAGGTTGCAAACTGAATTTAATTATTTTCTGCATCTAGCTCTGAAAAAATATTTGGCCTTCTAGCAGTGTGTGGGACTTTCTCTGTTAGTCCATCTATACTGACCTCCATCAGGTTGCAAACTGAATATAATTTTTTTCTGCATCTAGCTCTGAAAAAATATTTGGCCTTCTAGCAGTGTGTCGGACTTTCTCTATTAGTCCATCTATACTGACCTCCATCAGGTTGCAAATTAAAAATAATTTTTATCTGCATCTACAGTACCTCTGAAAAAATATTTGGGCTTCTAGCTGTGTGTGGGACTTGTTGTATTAGTCCATCTATACTGACCTCCATCAGGTTGCAAACTGAATATATTTTTTTCTGCATCTACCTCTGAAAAAAATATTGGGCTTCTAGCTGTGTGTGGGACTTGTTGTATTAGTCCATCTATACTGACCTCCATCAGGTTGCAAACTGAATATATTTTTTTCTGCATCTACCTCTGAAAAAATATTGGGCTTCTAGCTGTGTGTTGGACTTGTTGTATTAGTCCATCTATACTGACCTCCATCAGGTTGCAAACTGAATATATTTTTTTCTGCATCTACCTCTGAAAAAATATTGGGCTTCTAGCTGTGTGTGGGACTTGTTATATTAGTCCATCTATACTGACCTCCATCAGGTTGCAAACTGAATATATTTTTTTCTGCATCTACCTCTGAAAAAATATTGGGCTTCTAGCTGTGTGTGGGTCTTGTTCTATTAATCCATCTATACAGACCTCCATCAGGTTGCAAACTGAATACATTTTTTTCTGCATCTACCTCTGAAAAAATATTGGGCTTCTAGCTGTGTCTGGGTCTTGTTCTATTAATCCATCTATACAGACCTCCATCAGGTTGCAAACTGAATATAATTTTTTTCTGCATCTAGCTCTGAAAAAATATTTGGCCTTCTAGCAGTGTGGGGGACTTTCTCTGTTAGTCCATCTATACTGACCTCCATTAGGTTGCAAACTGAATATAATTTTTTTCTGCATCTAGCTCTGAAAAAATATTTGGCCTTCTAGCAGTGTGTCGGACTTTCTCTATTAGTCCATCTATACTGACCTCCATCAGGTTGCAAATTAAAAATAATTTTTATCTGCATCTACAGTACCTCTGAAAAAATATTTGGGCTTCTAGCTGTGTGTGGGACTTGTTGTATTAGTCCATCTATACTGACCTCCAGCAGGTTGCAAACTGAATATATTTTTTTCTGCATCTACCTCTGAAAAAATATTGGGCTTCTAGCTGTGTGTGGGACTTGTTGTATTAGTCCATCTATACTGACCTCCATCAGGTTGCAAACTGAATATATTTTTTTCTGCATCTACCTCTGAAAAAATATTGGGCTTCTAGCTGTGTGTGGGACTTGTTGTATTAGTCCATCTATACTGACCTCCATCAGGTTGCAAACTGAATATATTTTTTTCTGCATCTACCTCTGAAAAAATATTGGGCTTCTAGCTGTGTTTGGGACTTGTTGTATTAGTCCATCTATACTGACCTCCATCAGGTTGCAAACTGAATATATTTTTTTCTGCATCTACCTCTGAAAAAATATTGGGCTTCTAGCTGTGTGTGGGACTTGTTGTATTAGTCCATCTATACTGACCTCCATCAGGTTGCAAACTGAATATATTTTTTTCTGCATCTACCTCTGAAAAAATATTGGGCTTCTAGATGTGTGTGGGTCTTGTTCTATTAAACCATCTATACAGACCTCCATCAGGTTGCAAACTGAATATAATTTTTTTCTGCATCTAGCTCTGAAAAAATATTTGGCCTTCTAGAAGTGTGTCGGACTTTCTCTATTAGTCCATCTATACTGACCTCCATCAGGTTGCAAATTAAAAATAATTTTTATCTGCATCTACAGTACCTCTGAAAAAATATTTGGGCTTCTAGCTGTGTGTGGGACTTGTTGTATTAGTCCATCTATACTGACCTCCATCAGGTTGCAAACTGAATATATTTTTTTCTGCATCTACCTCTGAAAAAATATTGGGCTTCTAGCTGTGTGTGGGACTTGTTGTATTAGTCCATCTGTACTGACCTCCATCAGGTTGCAAACTGAATATATTTTTTTCTGCATCTACCTCTGAAAAAATATTGGGCTTCTAGCTGTGTGTGGGACTTGTTGTATTAGTCCATCTATACTGACCTCCATCAGGTTGCAAACTGAATATATTTTTTTCTGCATCTACCTCTGAAAAAATATTGGGCTTCTAGCTGTGTGTGGGACTTGTTGTATTAGTCCATCTATACTGACCTCCATCAGGTTGCAAACTGAATATATTTTTTTCTGCATCCACCTCTGAAAAAATATTGGGCTTCTAGCTGTGTGTGGGTCTTGTTCTATTAATCCATCTATACAGACCTCCATCAGGTTGCAAACTGAATATATTTTTTTCTGCATCTACCTCTGAAAAAATATTGGGCTTCTAGCTGTGTGTGGGTCTTGTTCTATTAATCCATATATACAGACCTCCATCAGGTTGCAAACTGAATATAATTTTTTTCTGCATCTAGCTCTGAAAAAATATTTGGCCTACTAGCAGTGTGTGGGACTTTCTCTGTTAGTCCATCTATACTGACCTCCATCAGGTTACAAACTGAATATAATTTTTTTCTGCATCTAGCTCTGAAAAAATATTTGGCCTTCTAGCAGTGTGTGGGACTTTCTCTATTAGTCCATCTATACTGACCTCCATCAGGTTGCAAATTCAAAATAATTTTTATCTGCATCTACAGTACCTCTGAAAAAATATTTGGGCTTCTAGCTGTGTGTGGGACTTGTTGTATTAGTCCATCTATACTGACCTCCATCAGGTTGCAAACTGAATATATTTTTTTCTGCATCTACCTCTGAAAAAATATTGGGCTTCTAGCTGTGTGTGGGACTTGTTGTATTAGTCCATCTATACTGACCTCCATCAGGTTGCAAACTGAATATATTTTTTTCTGCATCTACCTCTGAAAAAATATTGGGCTTCTAGCTGTGTTTGGGACTTGTTGTATTAGTCCATCTATACTGACCTCCATCAGGTTGCAAACTGAATATATTTTTTTCTGCATCTACCTCTGAAAAAATATTGGGCTTCTAGCTGTGTGTGGGACTTGTTGTATTAGTCCATCTATACTGACCTCCATCAGGTTGCAAACTGAATATATTTTTTTCTGCATCTACCTCTGAAAAAATATTGGGCTTCTAGCTGTGTGTGGGTCTTGTTCTATTAATCCATCTATACAGACCTCCATCAGGTTGCAAACTGAATATAATTTTTTTCTGCATCTAGCTCTGAAAAAATATTTGGCCTACTAGCAGTGTGTGGGACTTTCTCTGTTAGTCCATCTATACTGACCTCCATCAGGTTGCAAACTGAATATAATTTTTTTCTGCATCTAGCTCTGAAAAAATATTTGGCCTTCTAGCAGTGTGTCGGACTTTCTCTATTAGTCCATCTATACTGACCTCCATCAGGTTGCAAATTCAAAATAATTTTTATCTGCATCTACAGTACCTCTGAAAAAATATTTGGGCTTCTAGCTGTGTGTGGGACTTGTTGTATTTGTCCATCTATACTGACCTCCATCAGGTTGCAAACTGAATATATTTTTTTCTGCATCTACCTCTGAAAAAATATTGGGCTTCTAGCTGTGTGTGGGACTTGTTGTATTAGTCCATCTATACTGACCTCCATCAGGTTGCAAATTGAATATAATTTTTTTCTGCATCTAACCCAGCCAATAGTTTTGGCCTAATACCACAGTTTGGCCACTCAGCTCTGCTCGGTTACCATCCATTGTTTTTTTGTGCAAACAACTCCAGAGTTGTGAATTAGTTAACCACCAAAATGAGTGGAAAAAGGCCTGCTGCTGGTGGAAAGGGGAATAGGTGTGTTGGGAAGGGGAAAAAAGGTTGTGTCCGTGGGGTAGATGTTAAAGCAACAGTAACATCTGCAGAAGAAAGACCATCTTCCAGCCAAACTAAAATGTCTACTTCTTTTAGCGGACAATGTGATAAGATCCCTTTCTTACGGCCACGCCAATCGCTACAAATTCCAGATGAGGCACAAAAACAGCAGGTGCTTCAACGGATATCAAGTGCTCCTTTAAGTGGGCTCTCCTCCACATCAACTTCAACATCACAAATACTCCAGTCCTCAAAGGTGTCACCCCAATCGCACTTGCTTCCTCACAGCTCCCAAATCTCCAGCTGCCCGTCTGAGTATGAGGTAGAACAGATGGTTGAGTCTGCAGAGCTGTTTAATCATACTATAGCCTGGGAATCAGAGGTCGACTCCAGCGCTTCTGTGAATCCAGACGAGGAAATGATCTGCACTGATGCCCAGAATCTTTATGAGTCGGATCCAGGACCAGACGCAGAAGGTTCTGACCATAATGTAGACCCTCATTCCCAAACTGTAACTCCTGTTGGTGGAGACAATGAGGAAGACGATGATAAGACTCAAATACCTGATTGGAGCGACAACTTTAGTTTTTTGTCAGGGCAGGAACAGGTTGGCTCTGAGGACGACGGGTGTGATAACGCACAGGGTGATGATGATGAGGTTGGAGATCCCACTTACTGTCAACCCACAGTCAGCCAAGAGATGAGGTCAGCATAGGAGGTGGAGGAAGATGCTAGTGACGACGAGGTCAGGTTGCGCCTTCCTGGACAGAGACGTAGTACTGGAAGCACGTCAACAACTGCATCCTCAAACACAACTCTGCCTCTCACCACAAGTCGTGGTGGCTCTTCAGGTCGCATGGGTGCTAAGCCTTGCATAGCCTGGGCATTTTTTCAGATCAATAAAGATGACCCAACTCGTGTTATCTGTAACATTTGTCAGCAAAAGCTAAGTAGAGGCCAAAAAATACATAGTTTGAGTACTTCATGCATGAACCGGCACATGGACATGAAGCATAAGTTGCAGTGGGAAGCTCAGTGTGCTACAATGCGGCCTAGCCGGCCGGGCCAACCACCGTCTGCCATATCTTGTGCATCCGCGGCCTCTTCATCCTCTGTGACTGGGGGGACAGCAGTCACACCTGTTTTGGGGCGCAGACCTGCCACCTCTTTACCCGCAACAGCCAGCGTGATTGGCAGGTCATCATTTTCTTTGGAGGTGGGAACACCAGCTGGTGTTGAGCGCTGTCCGACATCGATAGCACCACCTTTGGATCAAGGCAACCTAACATGTCCGCCTGCATCTTCCTCACAGACCGGCAGTTTGCCGGGGACACCCTTATCAACCCCGTCTAAGCACAATAGCCAGCCCTCGGTCCCTCAGATGTGGACAAGTAAAAGACCATTTCCTCCTAGCCATGAGAAAGCTAAGAGGTTGAATTTCACCATCTGCAAGCTCTTGGCTACAGAAATGCTGCCTTTCCGCCTGGTGGACACAGAGGATTTTCGAGACCTTATGTCCGTAGCAGTGCCCCAGTACCAGATGCCCAGTCGGCACTACTTCTCAAAGAAAGGTGTGCCTGCGCTCCACCAGCATGTCGCACACAACATCACCGCTTCTTTGAGAAACTCTGTGTGTGACAGGGTGCATTTCACCACAGACACTTGGACGAGTAGGCATGGACAGGGGCGTTACATGTCGCTGACTGGGCACTGGGTAACTATGGTGACAGCAGGACAAGGGGCTGCTGTCCAAGTCTTGCCATCCCCACGAGTTGTGCGTCAATCCTCTTTATGTCAAAGTTCCTCCACTGCTTCTGCCTCCTCAACCTCCTCTCGGTCTTCCACCTGCACCCAAAGCCTGTCTGGTCATGCCACAGGCTTTCTAACTGCGCGGAAGGGATCCTGCACACCTCCTTACTATGCTGGCAGTAGGGCTCAACGTCATCAGGCGGTTTTTACATTGAAATGTCTGGGAAATGTGAGTCACACAGCTGAGGAGTTGTGGTCAGCTCTGGAGAACCAATTTCATGAATGGTTGTCTCCACTGGACCTGAAACCAGGGAAGGCCGTGTGCGACAATGCTGCAAACCTGGGTGCGGCCCTTCGCCGGGGCAATGTCACACACGTGCCTTGTATGGCTCACGTGTTGAACCTGGTTGTCCAGCAATTTTTAGCCCACTATCCCAGACTAGATGGCCTTCTGCAGAGGGCACGGTCGCTGTGTGCTCACTTCCGCCGTTCGCATGCCGCAGCTCAGCGACTTACATCTCTACAGAAGTCGTTGGGCCTGCCACTTCACCGGCTAAAATGCGATGTGCCTACCCGGTGGAATTCAACTCTGCACATGTTGCAGCCACTGTGGCAGCACCGACAAGCCCTGGTGCAATACGTTCTGACGTATAGCCTGGGCCAACGAGATTCAGAGGTGGGGCAAATCACGCTGGAGGAGTGGTCTCAGATCAGGGACCTATGCACCCTTCTGCACAGTTTTGAAATGGCGACGAAGATGTTTAGTGCTGACGATGCCATTATCAGCATGACTATTCCGGTGATTTACATGCTGAAGCACCAAGGCGGCAGGCATGTGAGGGTGGGGGAGATGGTTTTACCAGGGCGCATGGTAGCAGCCAAACTAGTGAGGAAGGTGCAGGAGCCCAGGAAGAATTGGAGGACGAACTGATGGAAGACTCATCAGATGAGGGAGACCTTGATCACATTTCTGTTGTGCGAGGTGGGGGGGAGAGGACAGAGGAAGGAAGCATGATTGTTACCTCGCCACCAACACAACAGGGACTTGGTGCTCCTGGATGCGCAACACACATGAGTGCCTTCTTGCTGCACTACCTGCAACATGACCCTCGAATTGTGAGAATTAGAAATAATCCTGACTACTGGGTTGCCACACTGTTAGATCCCCGGTACAAAAGTAAATTTGCAGAAATTATTCCTGCCATAGAAAGGGATGCACGCATGCAGGAGTATCAGCAGAGACTGTTGCAGAATCTTACATGTGCTTTTCCACAAAATACCAGTGGTGCACGTAGTGAATCTCACAGTTCCAACTTGCCAACCGTGGGACCGTCAAGTGTTCAGCACTCAAACCGTAACAGAACCACAGTATCTGCTGGTAACATCAATTTTGCGGAATCATTTCACCACTTTTTTAGCCCATCCTTTGCAAGGCCACAGGAGACAAGAAGTCTGACACATAGTCAATGCCTAGAGACGATGGTACAGGAGTATCTCCAAGTAAACATTGAAGCCACGACTGTGTCACTGGACCCTTGCTCTTTTTGGGCTTCCAATCTGGATAAATGGCCGGAGCTAGCCACTTACGCCTTGGAGATCTTGTCATGCCCCGCAGCCAGCGTTCTGTCTGAACGTGTGTTCAGCGCTGCTGGTGGTGTGCTGACAGATAAGCGCACGCGGCTCTCCACTGATAATGTAGACAGACTCACGTTCATAAAGATGAACAAATCATGGATCCGAAACGACTTTTCTACCCCTGTGTCATCCTGGGGAGAGTAAAAGCTTGATGATTGGTTAAAATCACCCTACCAACCGTTTTAAGCTTTCAAATTACTAATCATGTTTATCTGTATCTTGACTAGAAAATAATTTGGGCTTTGTAGCAGTGTGCAGCACTGATCCTATTAGGCCATCTATACTAAAGCTTCACCAGATTTAAAATTAAAAATAATTTTTAGCTGCATCTAGCCCGGAAAATAATTTTGGGGCTCCGAGATGCGCAAGACACATAAGTGCCTTCTTGCTGCACTACCTGCAGCATGACCCTCATATTGTCAGAATTCGAAGTAATCATGACTACTGGGTTGCCACACTCTTAGATCCCCCAAACTTTTCGATCAACCTTTTCATTTTAATAAAGACCAAAAAAATGGTCATTTTTGAAATTATAAGCATTAGCAGGTTGCTAGAAACTGAAATCAAACAGTTTTCAACTCAAAACTTTATTCTAGGTGATGTTACATTTTCACATAGGACCCCTTGTTCGAAAGGAGCTTCTGAACTCTCTCGTCCATTGAATTTGTCAGGTTTTGGATGGTTTCTGCTTCAATTGTTTTGCATGAGGACAGAATACCCTCCCAGAGCTGTTGCTTAGATGTGAACTGCCTCCCGCCATCATAGACACTCCTTTTAATGATGCTCCAAAGGTTCTGAATGGGGTAGAGGTCAGGGGAGCATGGGGGTCACACCATAAGTTTGTCACCTTTTATGCCCATATCAGCCAGAGATGCAGATGTTTTATGTGCAGCATGAGATGGTGCATTATCATGCAGAAAAATGATCTTGCTGTGAAATACACGGTTCTTCTTCTTGAACCATGGCAGGAAGTGCTGTTTGAGAAAAACCACATACATTATGGAGTTCATCTTTAGCGCCTTCAGGGATCCTAAAGGGGCCGACAATCTCTCTCCCCATGATTCCAGCCCAAAACATTACTCCACCTCCTCCTTGTTGGCGCTGTAGCCGTGTTTGCGTGGGGTGTCCATCAACCAGCCATCCTCCACTCCATCCATCTGGACCATCGAGCGCTGCACGGCACTCATCCGTGAACAAAACTGTTTTGAAATCAGTCTTCATGTAATGTTTGGCCCACTGGAGCCGTTTCTGCTTGTGTGAAGTGGATAGAGGAGGTCGACAGGATGGCGTATGCACAGCTGCAAACCTCTGAAGGACCCTGCATCTTGTTGTTCGGGGGACGTTGGAGGCACAAGCAGCTTCAAAAACTTGTCTGCTGCTATGACAAGGCTTTTTTGCCGCTGCTCTTTCAACCTGACGTAATTGCCTGTAGGAAAGAGTCCTCAATTTGCCCTTATCAGCACGCACACGTGTGTACTGTGAATCAGCTACATACTTCTTGATTGCCAAGACACTTCATCCTGATCATCGCACAATGTTGATTGTAGTCATGCCTTGACCTAACCACTCCACAATTTGTTGCTTCTCAGCAGCCGACACATCCTTTGGGTATGTGCACACGATGCAGAAATGAAGCAGAAAATTTCTGCATCATTTCTGCATCTCCCTGGCAGAAAAAACGCATGCAGATTGTGCATGCGTTTTTCCTGCAGAATACATGCGGATTCACATGCGTTTCCGCATGCAGATTGACAAGCGCTTTCCAGGCGATGTTAGCATCACCTGGAAAGTGCTTGATAACTAGGTCACACTATATAAATCCATGCAAACAGCATGGATTTATACAGTGTGAACCGAGAGAGTGTATATACTTACCTCCGATGGCCCGCGCTGTCCTGCTCAATCTGTTCTCCCTCGCCGGCAACTTTGAATTGAAAGACCTGCCGACGTCAGCGTCACGTGACCCGTCACATGACTCTGACGTCACCGCAGGTCCTACAACTCACTGCAAGTGCCGGGAACCAAGCGGGAGCGCTGTGCGGGCCGACAGATGGTAAGAATACATTTATTTTTTATTTTATTCTTCTTTTACAGCTTTTTTAATGGTACCTGGGTGTGGATGAGACTCTCCTCTCCTCCACACCCGGGTACCATCCGCACATTAGAACGCACCAATTACGCAAGTACAAATGCAGTCTTGCGGAATTGGCGCGTTCTAATGCAAGTCAATGGCGGCGAAATCGCCGCGTTTCCGCAAAATTAATTGACATGCTGCGGATTTTTGACCGTAGCGTTAACGCTGCGGAAAAATCCGCATCATGGGCACAGCACATGCGGATTTCCATTGGGGAACATTGCTTCCCTTCTACCATGCGTTTTTCATGCGTTTCCGCGGCGTTTACGCAACTGCAAAAACGCCGCGGAAACGCATGAAATACGCATCGTGTGAACACAGCCTTATTCTTTCCCATTTTGGCAGAAAATGTAGGCTGCTTAATAATGTGAGAGAGCCTTCTTAAGTAGTCTTGCCTTTCATTGGACACACCTGCCAAACTAATTAGCACAGGTGTCTGCAATTGCTTACAGTGATATAAAGAGCCCTGACACACATCACCATCAATGAGTTTAACTGACAAACAAACAAATTCTTCCCTTATCACTCCTAAACACTTTTTGCATAATAATTTGGAACGCAGTGTACATGTGCTTTTCCACAAAACACCAGTGGTTCACATAGTGAATCTTACAGTTCTAACTTGCCAACCGTGGTCTGTATGGAGTTGTTCAATAAAGTGCCCAAAATTAAGATAACATAGATGGGAGAGGTCTCTATGAATAGGAATTCCTAAGTATTTGATACCCTGTGAGGGCCAGGCAAAGGGAAAGTTGGACTGGATGGAATCCTATATGGATTTGGGGAGGGAGACATCGAGGGCCTCAGACTTCGCTGCATTGATTTTAAAATTTGACCATGTAACAAAGTGATCTATTTCAGCCATAACAGCATGGATGGATATATGTGATTGAGTGATATATACTAGGACATCATCAGCAAATAGAGAGCACTTGTACTCGGTGCCTCCCACCTCAATCCACCTAATATTGGGGTTATGGCGAATTGATGAGAGCAGGTGCTCCGTCACTAGGATGTATAAGAGAGGGGACAGAGGACATCCCTGCCTTGTCCCATTGGTGATTGTGAAAGGTGATGAAAATGTTCTGACGCACCCCCTGGGCCTTGGGACACCCGGAGCCGGACCCTGTTTGGTGGATGCTGGTGGTTGTAGTCTTCGTGGCGGCGACCCGGTTCCGTGGCTCAGGGCGGTCAAACCAGTGGCGGAACTATTTATGTGGTTTTGATGTTTAAATGTACGACTACGCCACCCGTGGATTGCGGTCAGAGTGAACCGCCGCTACAGGGCAGACCGCTGAGGCTGGTGTTGTGGGTGCAGCAGAGCGTAGCATAACTCCCCACGGGAGGAGTATAGCCTCAGGGCAGTGTATGCGGAGGATGGGGGTGATGGTGCAGGGCAGCAGCAGTAACGACACGGAGTCAGTGATGCAGTTTAGGGCCTTTACTCACAGTTCTTATTATCCAGACCACGTCTGCAGGTAACGGCTGCCCACGTCGTACTGTGCTCACCAGGTGAGGGGCTCAGACAACTCCCAGATAACTTTGGAGCACTTCACAGGACCCCCTTTGTGTGTCCTTTGTCTGGCCTTTCTTACCAACACTTCTGTCCGGCTGCCTCGGGCCTCCTCTTGGTAAACTTGGCGCCAGTTTCCCTGACCCTATGTGGTGCCTTCCTAGCGGGTGAAGCGAGGGGCTGCGCCACATAAAATGTCAGAGCCTCCGGTTTCTAGCTGAGGGTCGTTTCCTGCCTCCACTAGTTCGGGGACCGGTCTCCCCCTTTGGCCTGACCCCTCCACGCAGGTGGATTCGGGCGTGCGGTGGCGACTCGCCCGTCCGCACCCCTGGGATCCCTTCATTCCTCGTTCCTGGAGCCTTCTCCGCTCCTCTTCCTTCCTTCTCCCTCTTCCAGGCCTGGGCCTCTGTTACTAGGCCCGCCTCCGGAGCAGAGCTCATGCAGAGCCCCTGCTCCCTGCCACTTCTGCTCAGACTTCTCTGCACTGAACTAAGATGGTGCCCACCTTTCATACTCCCTTCTCAATGCACCCAGGAACTGCTTCCTCCCTGCTCCTGCACTACAGGGTTCCCCTTCCTCAGTGTTCCCTCCCCCCACTCCAGCCAGGGACAGGGACTGTCGTGCCCATCTCAGGGGCATATTGGTCGCCCTGCCCCACGGCAATGTGGTGTAATGCATGCAGGTGTCGGGTCCTGATACACACTCCATCCTTACCTGAGAGTGAGATATCACACCTCTGGGTGAGGTGCAATACGTCTGTAGCAACCGAGCCCTCAGGGTGCTACAGTTCCATTTATCTTCAGCCTAGGTGACGTATTGTGATACAGGGCCGTGATTTTGGATATAAAAGGGTCCCCTAGACCCCTACCCCAAGCTTTTTAAGAGAATCATATATGGCGTGCCAGGAGACTCTATGGAATGTTTTCTCAGCATCCAACGAGAGTATCTAATTACAAATTTTTAACTGCATCTAGCCCAGGAAATACTTTGTGCCTAGTAGCAGTGTCTGCTAGTCAGCAGATTATCCCGGCTGTTAAGCAAGCTACACCACCTGTAGTTTAGACACTTAATTTTTTCAAAGGAAATGCTTCGGGACCATGGGATACTTAGTGAAGAGCATCAGGAGGCACCCCAAGGCATAGGGGCTGGGACTGGCAGTAGGATGCCTTGCGGTGGACAGCCGAGCTCGATCCTTATAAAAGCTTTTTAACTGCAGCAGCTTTAGTGGACGCTACTGGAGCTGGAATTACGCGGCTGCTGGCATGAGACTTGCCCTCCAATAGATCCTTGTAAATGGATTTAAAGCGTATTCATTCAAATTAGAGAGACAATTTAAATTAAAAAGCTTAGAGCTGCCTCCACCACAGGGGGGCTCGCTCGACCCACCAGCGGACAGGCACCAGTATTGGGAGAGGGGGGCTGGCCATCAGGGTTCGCCGCGGCTCTGGCACAAACCCGGCGACACGGAGGTGGCACGGGCAGGAGCGGACTGGCCGTGTCGGCTTCTCACTTTTTGGATTTTAGAAGGGCATGACATGCCTATATCTGTGTCTCCCCCTCCTTTTACTCCTCCACCTCTTTTCTTTTCGCATGACTATATGTACTTGTCACTTTTCCATGTGTTAGTTATGTCTTCTGAGCAGTTTGTCAGCTTTTGGACACCTTTGAAGGTGTTTTCTATGTGTTTCTATGTGTTTTTGTTTGCCTGCCATTGGTTTTAACGGTGTTCGAAGGTGTTCGACGAACAGTTCGACGAACAGTTCGGCGAACACACGGGTGTTCGACGAACCGAACCAAACTCGAACACTACGGGGGTGGCTCAACACTAGTCTCCACTCCCCCTTTCCCTAGTTTTTGGACTTCTTCCCCCTCTTCCCTTCATGTTGCACTTAGTCTTTCCCACACTGTGCGTGACACTGTAACACAGAATGTATTAAAATTATGGTGGCAAAAGGAGGACATTGCTTATTCTTAGGGCTCGTGCGCATGACTGTATTTTCAGTCTGTGGGCAGTTCGTCAAGACATTGGATCGCACTTAAACTAATGTTATTCTATGGGGTTGTGCACAAGTCAGATTTTTTTCCTCGAATCATACCGGTCTGAGGAAAAAATCGCTGCATACCCGAGTTGGATCTGATATCGCACTCAGCCGTGCAAGTTAATGAGTCTGTGGTAAACATCGGACTGCACTTGGATGATATCTGAGTGCAATCCAATTTCCATGGACTGACAGAATGTAGAACATTTCAAATTTTTTTCTCCATCTTCTCCTCATCCTGGAGAATTGGATCACACTATGATCAAACTCTGATCACAGTGTGATTAGCATAATGGACCCAATTCTCTCAAGTGAGAAAAAATAAGCTTGTGTGACCCTAGCCTTAAATTGTATATTTTCTTTAAAATCACCGATTTTCCTGATCCCACCATTATGACAGCATTTAACAGTATCAGCTACTAAAGCATCGGTAATTATATATTGTAAGTGCTGTATCATTGATAAGTGCATTTATTAACAATTTGCTCGAGTTTTAACTTCCGAGATACCACATATAAGTTATTTAATAAAATTTTAAATTGCAAGTTTACACTTCATACAAGAAATCCCTATAGGCACAAATGAAATTTTCTGCCCTCAATGGCCATATTAGTGTCTTTGGAGTATGTGAAGAATGCCCCAAACACTGATATCAATCACCCTTGCAATGTTTACTTGCTGCTCCGTGAATATAAAGTGAAACCCCTTCAAGCACAATACACATTTTACAACAATCCTCATTCGAAAGTTTCACCTTTTCTAAAGGCCTGGCATGTTCTCTACTTCTGCCTTTTATGCAAGACTGCACAAAAGTCTTCAATTTGCTGACACTTCCTTCAAAAGAATAATGACTGTTTTGAGTTAGCGAATTATTAAGTGTGTTCTAGTTTTCTTTCAAAGAAGAAAAACTGCTGAGTATTTACAATGGGGTTTCGCCTATTTTCATGTAAATTATGCACTATTTGCACTACAGAGGCCAATGGACTAAGAAAAAAATAAAATAAAATAAATAATAAAAATTGGTATTTAAACAAAATAGGAAACATTTGCCATCAAAAGTAAATGTAATATCGGAAGGTGTATGAGTTACAATAAAAATTGAATTTCAGAACTTTAAAGTGAATGTCCACCCTAAGTCAGTGTAAGATCTAAATTCAGTGCTGATTTATTTCTTAAAGGGGTTATCCACTACTATGACAACCCCTTCTTGAACTAAATGTTTGGCCCCTGTAAAATGAAAAAACCTATACTCACCTCCGGTGCTGACGCCATTCTAGCAGTGTTGGTGACTCGCCCCCTGGGCCGTGGGGCACTCGGGACCGGGCTTCGGGGCAATGCTGGGAGTAGTGGTGGTACCCGGTCCCGTGGCTCAGGGTGGTCAGACCAGTGGTAGTCTGCTATATGCTGTAGGTAATGTCCGACTACGCCACCCGTGGATTGCGGTCAGGGCTAACCGCCGCTGCAGTGCAGACCGCTGGGGCTGATATAAATGTGCACCACTGAATAGTTCAACTCCCCACGGGAGGAGTATGGCCCCAGGGCAGAATATATAATGGATGTTGGAGGGGATGATTCCAACCGCGATAGCCAGGAAACGGAGGCCTCTTAAACAGTTCAGGGTCTTTATTAGAACAGGTAATATGACCCAGAAACAGGCCCGGCTAGGAGGGGGCCTGGATGTCTGAGAGCAAGTGGGAGGCTGGCCCTGGTCAGAGTGAGGGTGTAGGCCTACCGTGCTCTCTGTGCTCCTTCTGGCTATTTCCCTCCTTGTAGTGTAACAGCCCACGTTCCCGAGCTCACCGTGTCCTCTCGCCCGTATGGCTTGCAACTTGGGTCCCTTTCTACTCCCGGCCTGGTACGGCTTTGCTGGTCCCTTCTGCTGTGGCGGAGCCTCCGGGCTTCTTAGGCCAAGGAACATACAGTCCCCTGCGGACTGGTTATCTGCTGTAGGACGTGGAATCCTCACAGCCTCAGACACCAAAGTCTGGTAGATTAGTCTCTTCGTCTGCCAGGACAGGCGCACTTCGCCTCTTGTCCCTGGCTCGTGGCTCTCCTACTGCCACACGTCCTCTTAGGCTGCAACACAACTGTCTCTCCCTGCTCTGGGACACTTCTCTATCCAGAGACCGGTTGTCCAGTTCTCTCTAACCCTGCCCCCAGCTCCAGCTTTTATAGGGGCAGCCTGCTCCCCCTACTGGCCTGGGACAGGAGGTGCTGCATGCTAATGGTCCTTGACTAGAGGACCTCCCCCTTGCTCTCAGACACAGCTTTATTATATTTGTGACATCCAGGCCAGGGTGACACATTCCCCCCTAGTGAAATTTAGTACTCCGGGACTAAACAAGAAACAAGAATAACATGCATGACCATAAAACATTAGTAGACAAACGACGCACAGGTTGAGTTCTTAAGGTCACAGTGTGGTCTGTGACCGGGTGTCCATTTCACCAACACCACGGGGAGCCTTAACCAGGTGGGGGTCTGTCCTAGCCCCAAGTCCTTTACAGTCTTAGTTCATTCCTTGGTCAGGCTCCGAACGCAGTCCATACAAAGTCCCGGTTATTAAAAGTCCATAACCTTTGAGTCCGTACAGTAACTGTAAGAAACTGAAATACACAATTACTAATCAAGCATGTAACTTTGCAAACATTTCAACACTTGGCAACAGGGTTATTTACAGTTTTAGTGCACCCTATATTCTCCAGCGAGCGGGTATCTGCCCCTTTGTGCTCCTGGTTGACCTCCTTAATCCACTGTCTGGTGGTGGACCGACCTGGCTTTCCCCACTACCGTTAGGGGTACAACTACCAGCTTGGTGTACAGGTAGGGCAGGCAGCTGTCTGCGGGTCCTTTGGCTTACCGCAGGCATGGCAGTCAGCAGAGGGTTGATTCTCCTGGGCTGCTGGTACAGGCTCTTCTGCCTCTGGAATTGCTTGCTCTTCTTCCCCTTCCAGCTCTGATGTAGGTTGTTGCTGAGCCGGTTGCAGGAAATGCAGGACGGGTACCACTATGGCATCGTTTATTCGAGTCCAGGACTGAGGGAACTCTCCGAGAACGGTGCTGATCATTTCTTCCTTGTCCTCTGCGGGTTCAAGGTCACTTTGATCCTCTTCTGCACTACGGAGTTGCTCGGGGCACCTTTTTAGGTGGTCTCTGGAGACAGTACTAGTGGTTTCTCCTCCATCCTTGGTGATCACGCACACCTTTGACTTGTCGTGATCAGACCTCAGTACGGTTCCCTTTCCCACTGGTCGTCCAACTTATGTAGCCTTCTCTTTCGCTTCAGGACCTGCTCACCAGGTTCTAGGGGACCAGCAGGGGCGTGTTGGTTGAAGAGTCTTTCTTGCCTTTCTCTCACCTGGGCCAGGCTCTTCTCCACACTCTCCTGTACCTTCTTGTACTGCAGTCGCCTTTCCGTATTCCAGTCCGCATCCGGGGAGGTGTCCTCAGGTGTTAGGACTCCCATCTCCAGGTCCATGGGCAGCTTACCTGGTCTGGCTCGCATCAGGTAAGCCGGGGTGCAGTTTGTAGCATTCACCGGGATATGGTTGTATAAGTCTATCAGGTCCGGCAGTTTTTCTGGCCACAGGTTGCGTTCCTCCAGGGGCAACGTCTTCAGGAGATCGATGACTATATTGTTCATTTTCTCACACATCTCATTGGTTTGTGGGTGGTAAGGCGTTGTCCGAATCTTCTTACAGCCATAGAGGTTGCAGAACTCTTGGAAGATTTCAGCCTTGAACGCTGGACCCTGGTCCATCAGGACCTGTTCCGGATACCCGTGTGGACGGCAGAAGTATTGCTGGAAGGCTCTGGCCGCCGTTTGGGCTGTCAAGTCTTTTACCGGGACCACCACTAGAAAACGGGAATAGTGGTCCACGATTGTCAGGGCATAGATGTATCCTGACCGGCTTGGAGCCAATTTGATGTGGTCCAGAGCTAACAGCTCAAGAGGCTGCTGAGTGACGATGGGCTTCAAGGGTGTCTTCTGGCTGGTGCGGTCTTTTCTTCTTAAGTTACACGGTCCATAGTCCCTGCACCACTTCTCTACAGCACCTCTCATGCCGACCCAAAAGAACCGTCCTCTTAGCAGGAACTCCAGTTTCTTCCAACCGAAGTGCCCCGCTCTGTCATGGTAAGCCCCCAGGACCATAGCTGCATCCCGCCTTGGGACCACGACTTGCCAGGTCAGCTCATGTGTCCGGTGGTTGACAAGTCTTCTGCACAGCTTGCCTTCATAGAGGAACAGCTTGCTCTTCTCTTTCCATAGCTGCTTGGCTTCCTCTGGAGCATCCGGATCTAAGCGGGCATCTTCCTGGGTCAGCAGATTTTTCACCAGGCGGATCGCAGGATCACTATCTTGGGTCTCGGTCCAGCTGTGGTGAGGTAGGGGATTGATCATAACGGTTGTTAAATCTTCCTTCACGCGGTGGGAGTATTGAGCGGCCCCATACCGGTGAAATGCGGGGAGTTCTACCTTCTCCAGCTCCTCTGGGTCTTCGTCACCTTCAGGTAAGTGAGGCATTCTCGACAGGGTGTCAGCGTTGGCATTGGTTTTGCCTGCCCGGTACTTGATCAAGAAGTTATAATTGGAGAGATGGGCCATCCACCGCTGTTCCAGGGCACCAAGTCTTGCACTGTCTAGGTGTTTTAACGGGTTGTTGTTCGTGTACACAGTGAACTTTGCGGAGGCCAGGCAATACTTGAAGCGTTCCGTTACGGCCCACACCACCGCCAAGAATTCTAGCTTGAAGGAGCTGTAATTCTCCGGGTTCCTCTCTGTGGGCCTCAGCTTCCGGCTGGCGTACGCGATGACCCTTTCTCTGCCCTGTTGGTTTTGTGACAGTACGGCTCCCAGTCCCACATTACTGGCGTCTGTGTGGAGAATAAAAGGCTGGCCATAATCAGGGTAGGCCAGGATCTCATCCCCTGTGAGGGCCATCTTCAACTGACGGAAGGACTCCTCTTCCGGTTTATCCCACTTGAAGGGTGGCTTTTGGCTTCTGGACTTAGACTGTCCTATCAGGAGGTCCTGCATAGGAGCTGCCATCTTAGTGAACCCGGGGATGAACCTTCGGTAGTAGCCTACCAACCCGAGGAACTGTCTCACTTCTTTGATGTTCGAGGGGCTTGGCCAGCTCTTGATTGCCGTGACCTTGTCAGGGTCGGGGGCTACTCCTTCCGCACTTACCACGTGCCCTAGGTACTGGACCTTCGGTTTCAACAGGTGACACTTTGATGGTTTCACCTTCAGGACATAGCCTGCCAGGGCTTCGAACACCTTGGCAAGGTGCTTTAGATGGTCCTCGTAAGTCTTCGAATAGACGATCACGTCGTCCAGGTAAAGGAGGAGCGTCTCGAAGTTTCGGTGCCCTAGACAGCATTCCATCAGCCTCTGGAAGGTCCCTGGTGCGTTGCAGAGCCCGAAGGGCATACAGTTGAACTCTCTCAGTCCCATCGGGGTGGTGAAGGCGGTCTTCTCCTTGTCAGCCTCTGCCACAGGAATCTGCCAGTACCCGCTAGTAAGGTCCAAAGTAGAAAAGAAGTTAGCCTATTTTAGTGCGGCTAAAGACTCCTCTATTCTAGGCAGCGGATATGCGTCTTTGTGGGTGATACGGTTGATTTGTCTATAGTCCACGCACATTCTCATGGTGCCGTCTTTCTTTTTTACCAGAACCAGGGGGGCTGCCCAGGGGCTACAGCTATCTCTAATGACCCCAGCCTCTTTCATTTCTCTTAGCATGCCCTTGGCGTTCTGATAATGTGCAGGGGGTACAGGCCTGTGTCTCTCTTTTATTGGTGGGTGGCTCCCTGTGGGGATATGGTGTTCTATCCCTTTTACTCTGCCGAAGTCTAGTGGGTGCTTACTAAAAATTCTCTCATACTCCTGGACCACCCGGTAGACTCCTTGTTTTTGGTGCAGGGGAGTGGAGTCAGCACCCACATGGAGTTTCTGGCACCAGTCCTCCTTTTGTTTCTGGGAGCCATTACCCTCTGCCTGTGGAGATTGAGGCAAAGGCTCCACAGCCCTGATAGCTTGGTATTCGACAGTAAACAGTTTGGCAAGTGTAGCGTACCTGGGTAAGTGTACCTCCCTCTCCCCAATGTTGAGAATGCGAACGGGCACCCTCCCATGACAGACATCAACCACCCCCCGGGCTGTCAAAATGGTGGGCCTGCTGTCTGAGTACACGGGTTCCACCATGGCTTGGTAGTCTCTACCTCTCAACCCGATTGCAGTCCGACACCAGATCATCATTTCACTTTTGGGAGGCATGGAAATGGGGAATGGGTCACTCAGTCTTATGCTACCGATCTCACCACCAGACAGTTCTACCTGCTGCCGTCTCATCAGGGCTTTTATCTCCTTGTTGAGGACTCTCTGTTGGCTGGAACTAGCATTCACCGCCACCTGTTGTAGAATTACAATTACCTCTGAAAGACAATTTTCAATCACGTTAGTACCCACAGTTATTTTAGGGTGACTTTCACGACGGTCAATGTCCACAATAATCACTCCCTGTGCCGGCAGTTCAACTTTACCAATCTTAATGGTCATCTCTTTGTACCCCATCTGCGGCACGGGCAAGCCATTACTGGCGATGATGCTCAAGTCACTGTCTGGATACCGTGTTATATCAGCATCAGTCCAATACTGCTTAAAAAGTACATAAGGGATAGTGGTTACTTGCGACCCGGTATCCAGCAAGGCGCTCATGGGAATACCGTCCAGCACCACGGGTAAAACCGGGCGCCCCCCGACGTACTTATCACGCCAATTATAAGGGCCTGGTGATCTTATGCCTGGGGGTTGGCCCTCTGCCCCAGGTTGGACCCGTTTAAATTACAGTACCTGGAAATGTGTCGGGGCTGGTTGCATCGACGGCAAATGGGCTGTCCATCCTCTGCGTAGCGGTCTGTAGGCCTCCCTCGGAACGACGGGGTCCTCCTCTGTCAATGCCACGGGACATCCTCCGGACTTGAAGCCAACTCGATGGGTCTTGACGGGTCCACTTGTAACGCCTGGACGGTCCTGGTCAATGCCGCGATGCTCCTGGTCAGCTCCTGGACTTGGTGGTGCAGATCTTTCGACGGGGCTTGGTTCAGGGCCTGTGCGTCAGCCCCCACGGAGTCCATAGAGGAGGGCGCCGCCTCCTGGTGGTAGGTGAGAGCAGGGCGCCGGGGGTTTATAGCGCCACTTGTTGCGGGTTCACGGAGCACCCTTATGGCTCTGTCCTTGAATTGGGCAAAGGTCAGGTCAGGGTTCTGAAAGAACATGAGGCGCAGCTGGGTCCTGTGGGCGCTAGACAGCAGACCTTCTATGAACTGTTCTGTTAGTAGCTTATCTGTATCCTGCACGCTGACAGGGTCAGCTTGTTTGATGGCTCTCAAGGCTTCCTGCAAATTTAGGGCATAGTCTCTGATGCTGTCCTGTGCCCGCTGCTTACATCCGTAGAACCACATTTTAATTTCAGCGGAGGTACGGGTATCAAAGGTACCTCGCAGCCGGGCCAGAATGTCCTTTACAGTCCTTTTCTCCTCAGCAGGCCATGACTTTACCTCCCGCTGGGCTGCGCCAGTTAGCTGCCCTGTCAGTATGCTAATCTTCTGTTCCTCTGTCAGGGGGTAAACTTGGAACAAACTGTACAGCCTTTCCTTAAAGTCAGTTAGGGCATGGGGCTCCCCTGAATACTTGGGCAGCCAGGCCGCTCCAGGGATGTAAGGCAGAGAAAATGGCATCACCGCTGCTGCAGCGGTGCTGGTGGTAGAAGGTCCCTCCGCGTCCGTCATCTTCCTCCCCCCTAGTTAAGCGTGGCCTACCTTCCGACGATCCTCTTCTGTAGGCCGCGGCTCCGCTGGTGCTGCTCCGGACGAGGACCTTGCGTCGCGTCCTGGTGACGTCAGCGTCGCTCTCTCTCCCTTCCAGGACCTTTCGCAGCGTCGGTGCGTGGGGCGGAGCTTCGGGTCTCGCGCGGTTTGGACGTGCACGCCCCTCTTCTTCCCGCGCGGCGTCCTGAAGATGGCGTCCGGTGGTGGGAAAACGTCTGAAGATGGCGGGAGACGGCTGGAAATGGCGGGAAACGGCTCCGGATGGCGGGAAACCTCTTTTTAGGTGTGTGTATAGTCTTTTTCAGGCACGCAATACCTGTTTGTGGGGGGTTGGTTAGGATCCTGCCGACTACGCCAAAGCTGACTCGCCCCCTGGGCCGTGGGGAACTCGGGACCGGGCTTCGGGGCAATGCTGGGAGTAGTGGTGGCGACCCGGTCCCGTGGCTCAGGGTGGTCAGACCAGTGGTAGTCTGCTATGTGCTGTAGGTAATGTCCGACTACGCCACCCGTGGATTGCGGTCAGGGCTAACCGCCGCTGCAGTGCAGACCACTGGGGCTGATATAAATGTGCAGCACTGAATAGTTCAACTCCCCATGGGAGGAGTATGGCCCCAGGGCAGAATATATAATGGATGATGGAGTGAATGATTCCGACCGCGATAGCCAGGAAACGGAGGCCTCTTAAACAGTTCAGGGTCTTTATTAGAACAGGTAATATGACCCAGAAACAGGCCCGGCTAGGAGGGGGCCTGGATGTCTGAGAGCAAGTGGGAGGCTGGCCCTGGTCAGGGTGAGGGTGTAGGCCTACCGTGCTCTCTGTGCTCCTTCTGGCTATTTCCCTCCTTGTAGTGTAACAGCCCACGTTCCCGAGCTCACCGTGTCCTCCCGCTTGTATGGCTTGCATCTTGGGTCCCTTTCTACTCCCGGCCTGGTACGGCTTTGCTGGTCCCTTCTGCTGTGGCGGAGCCTCCGGGCTTCTTAGGCCAAGGAACATACAGTCCCCTGCGGACTGGTTATCTGCTGTAGGACGTGGAATCCTCACAGCCTCAGACACCAAAGTCTGGTAGATTAGTCTCTTCGTCTGCCAGGACAGGCGCACTTCGCCTCTTGTCCCTGGCTCGTGGCTCTCCTACTGCCACACGTCCTCTTAGGCTGCAACACAACTGTCTATCCCTGCTCTGGGACACTTCTCTATCCAGAGACAGGTTGTCCAGTTCTCTCTAACCCTGCCCCCAGCTCCAGCTTTTATAGGGGCAGCCTGCTCCCCCTACTGGCCTGGGACAGGAGGTGCTGCATGCTAATGGTCCTTGACTAGAGGACCTCCCCCTTGCTCTCAGACACAGCTTTATTATATTTGTGGCATCCAGGCCAGGGTGACACATTGGCACTCGTGGCCCCGGGGCTCTGATGCAGTGTTATGACACGTGGTGCCCGGCGCCCAATCAGCACTGGCGTCACTGTCCCCCCCTATGTACAGATAGAACATGAAGAGGAAGTCCAGGCTGCAGCTGATCTCTGACTTCCTCTTCATGTTCAACCTGTGCGTGGGAGAGGACAGTGACGCCAGTGCTGATTGGGCGCCAGGCACCACGTGTCATAACACCACCGCAGAACTCCGGACAGCGAGTGCTGATACCATTGGAACGGCGCTGGCATAGTAGGTGAGTATAGGTTTTTTTTTTTATTGGGGCCAAACATTTAGTTCAAAGAGGAGTTGTCCTAGTAGTGGACAACCCCTTTTTAATATATTATTATAGCCCATTTTTATATTGAACACCAAGTCTCCTTCATTGAAATAGAGTTAAAGGATTATTCTCAAGTTTTGGAAGTTATCTCTTAACCATTGCAAACCATTGCCAATCGCAGGGGGTTCGACCGCTGAGATTCTGAGAACCCAGTGAGAATAGAGCAGCGGTTGTTTATGGACACTGCCACCCCATTCATTTTAGGAGAGTGCCGAAGACCAGTCAAGTGCCGCACTTGGCTATCTCCAGCGGTCCCATTAAGAGTGAATGGAGCAGTAGTGCAGATAAAATATTAACATTCTTGCTCCCTACAGTTGGCACTAGAAAGAGCTTAGAAGAGCACTGCTTTCGGCTTTTATTTTTAAAGCTTCATGCAATAATGATAGACTGCATGACGTAGCCATTTGTTATGTGTCATGAATACATGAAAGTTTTTCTTTACAGCACTAATTGTGAGCTACAAACTGCAAGCTAAACTGATAATGGTGCAGTGATCACACCACCACTCCATTGCCATAGAGAGTTTTGGGACTTCAGTGCACAGAGTCTTTAAGGTAGACCCTCCATTGATTAAATATTTATCACATATCTTGTGAGTAAGTGATAAATGTATTTACTGGGAAATCCCTTGAAGTCCGATGCATAAACAGTACACAGTGACCTATAACAATGCTGGGAATTTAGAGCTCTATGAGAAATCTGAGCTCCAACTATTACATGCACCAACCAAGAGCAAACCAGGGCTAAGACTGAACTGCATTTTCCAAGCTTGCTCATGTATTGAAAACAGATCTCCAGATTATCTTTATTGTTTCTTTAGGGGGACAAATCACACCCCTATACAATTTGACGATTGACGACATTTTGACAATTGTCAAGTGAACCTGGACCAGCCTAATATTTTATATGTTTAGGTGCCTCTAGGAGCAATTCTGAAAGATGATTTTGGCCACAAGGATCGGGCATGTTAAAAAAATCTGTCATTAAGTTTTTGGTTCCTCACCTGTGAGCAGCATAATGTAGGGAAAGAGACCCTGATTCCAGCAATGTGTCACTTAAAAGGAATCTGTCAGCAGGTTTTTGCTATGTAATTTGAGGACAGCATGAATAATAAGCAGCTCACTGTCTATAGAATTTGTATATACGAGAGCCTGGTGTGGGTGGGGTTAGCTTGCTCAGCTCTGCTGCATTACTAAATCTAAAAACTCTGATTGTGTCAGAACGGCTGCACCCAGTAATCTAAGTGATACATCATCGGATTCAGGGACTATTTGCCTACATCATGCTGCTCTCAAATGAGGTAGCAAAACCTGGTGACAGATTCCCTTTAATTTTCTGGATGCAGCAGTTGTGATACAAACAAAGTTTTCTCTGCTGTATATGTAGCAGAGCTCAGAAAGCTAACCCTGCCCACACCACAGCTTTCTATGTACATTTTATATTGACAGTAAGTGCTGAGGTCATAGTTGGATTAGGAGGCACCCCAGCAAGTCCTGCAGTAATAGAAACACTTAATCGCCTGCTGATTAAACACTTAAACACTGACAGATTGCCTTTACATTTCAGAACCATAATCATTTGTTCTCAGTGGATAAAATTTACTCTCAAAGCTGCCAGGTGGTGGGTTACTCCCTATTCCCATTCAAAATCTGAGCATGCATATGTATGGGACAGTAAGGGGAGATAGAAAAAGTGGGAAAATAAGTATTTGATACACTGCCGATTTTGCAAGTTTTCAGACCAATAAAGAATGGAGAGGTCTGTAATTTTTATCGTAGGTACACTTCTAGTGTGAGAGACAGTATCTTGAAAAATCACATTGTATTATTGTTACATAATTAATTAGCATTTTATTGCATGAAATAAGTATGTAATCACCTACCAACCATCAAGAATTCTTGCTCTCACAGACCTGTTCGTTTTTCTTTAAGAAGCCCTCCTACTCTGCACTTGACGTGCCCCCTGGGCCGTGGGGTACTCGGTGCCGGGCCGGTCGTTGCTAGGGGAGATGTCACAGTGGCGGTGACCCGGTCCGTGACCCAGGGCGGTTTTATGCAGTGGCTTGCGGCATTACTGTAATGGTCCAGGGTGTGTTTTGGCTGACCATCTACCTCCCCCTCAGTTGACTGATCACATGACTGTGACATCAGCACAGGTCTTGTGTGCACTGGAAGATATATAAGCCCTGGTAGTTTTGAAACAGGTGCCTGAAAGGCGTGAGGCCTGTTCCCGGTGTGTGGGACACTGTTAGCCTAGAGAGGCCTGGTGAAGCCTGGTGAAGCCTGAAAGGCAGAGGCTGGATCCTTGTGTGTGTAAGAGATGCCCGTAGCCTTGGAAGGTACGAGGGCTGGAGACCCCCATCTGGGAAGCCGTAAAGCCACAGCTGTGGCAGAACAAATCTGATAGAAACCGCTAGACCCTGCAAAAGGTAAAAGCGGTGCATTATATGGACATTGATATAGTTACTTTGCTGAAGGCTGTAACTGGAGCCAAGTGGGCCTGTCTGCCACTTGAAAGGCTCTTGAACATTATATGTGTAATATGTCAGCGAGCCACTGAGATGGATTCGGTTATGAGCAGTTTATGATAAATAATAAACTGCTGGATTGTGAAATACCGGAAACTCGTCGCATGTGTGCTTTAATTGACCCGGTGAAGCGAGTGTCCCCCAGCATGATGACTAGCGCTGCCTTACATGTGGTGGAGAATGCGGGCAACTGCAGCTCGGTTGCTAGGGGCAACTACAACCCGGTTGCTAGGGGAAACTGCGGCTTGGTTGCTAGGGGTAACAGCACAGGACGACGAGTGTGGATACAGGCAACTTGCTGTGGCTCGGCGGGGTCACGAAGATTAAAGCATCTTGCCGTAGCTCGGCGGGGTTACGAAAATTGTCCTCGCACTCAAACCTGGTTTGCTGTGGCTCGGTGGGGCCACGAAAATTTTCCAGGGAGAGCGGTGTGAAGTGTTTAGTGTGAATAGTATACCGCGATGGCTGTGAACGGAGCAGCAAATGAAACTGAAGCTATTGAGTGATTAAAGTGCCGGTTAAAACCACAGCAGGTATTTGAGAAACATCTACAGGACATGGTGCACGAACGGCAGGAGCTGTTGGCACCGTATGGAATGGCGGCAGTGGACCATTCGGTGAACTCTCCGGGGGCGCCAGTATTGTCCCAGCATGCCCGAGAAGGTGGTAAGAGATGTTGTGAACTGGGTCCTAAGACTATTGCTGATTTTTTTGTAAAAATCCCCCTACAGGTGTGGGTGTCCAAAAGGGGGCGGAGTCTCAAAAGGGGGCGGATTTTCAAAAGAGCATGGAGTATAGAAAACCAAAATTTGTTGCTGGTTGTGGGTTGGTACCGCCTAAAAATGACAATTTGACCGTTGATAACGGGGTAGCTCCAGTAGAAGGGGTTGATGTCAAAGTGGGAGGTGACCTGCTAGTCCACAAAACCATGGGGAGTGACACAGACCGCGTAGCTGACGGTGACACTACGAAAGTAGAAGGGGAGTTCAGTCAGGAGGGGCTAGACGAGGGGAGAAAGTCCCCCTCTCGTCGTTGATGGTGCAAGGGCCACAAAATGGTTGCTCCTGTAGTCATTGCTGAAAGTGAAAATGAAGAAAATGAAATGCTGTGTGCCTTTGTTCCAAGTGTGGATCCTCCTTTAGAGGCAGAAGAGGAGGTGACGTTGCCAGTAGCAACCTCCGGTACAGTACTGAGACAGCAGGATCAGGATTTGACAGCCCTGAAAGAGGAGGTGGCCAGTCATGACCAAGAGCTGGAGCCTATCAGGCAGCAGTGTCAGAGTGACGTGCAGCAACTATGGGAAAACCTGGAGAATGTGTCCTCAGACCAGCGGAGCCTGGAGTCTGAACGGCAGAAAATATACCAGGTTGTGAGGAACTTACAGCTAGAACTGGAGGGAAGCAGCGAGGAAGTTAACCAATGGAAGGAAATGTTCCAGGAAATTAAGGAGGACTGCCTCAAAACCAAGGAGGAGGTTTTTCAATTGGAGATTGACAAAGCGGAGTGTGAAGATGAGTTGTGCAAGGTGAAAGATCGTTTCACCCTAGTACAGTTGGAGCTGTACCAAGTGAAGAAAGAGCTGTGTGAATCCAAGAAGGAGTATGGTGAACTCAGTGGGGAACTGCAATAAATTAAGAGAGACTATGAGGATTTCCTCAAGGTTAAGGAAAAACTAGAGGATGATAAGGCGGATGCAGATCACATGCACCAAATGGTTGAGACCACTCTGCAGGACACCCGTGATGAAAATGATGATCTCTGCAGAAAGACCCTAGGTCTGGAAGCTCAGGTGAAGGAGCTGCAGACTTTCTGTTATAATCTCCAGAGGGCAGAGACGTGCCTTAAGGAAAGCATCAGCAAGATGGAAGGTGAGCAGAAAAAGATGGAGGAGTCTATTGGAGAAGCCACAGACCAGGGCCAGGAGTTGGCTACTGGAGATGGGAGGTATGAAGCAAATACCTCCTCGAATAATGCAAGCTCGGATGATTCGGTGGATGTAAGAGCCGAGATCAAGGAGCTCAAGGAGACGCTACAAGCCCATTTGAAGCAAGAGAAGCTTGAGAGACTGGCTGTTGAGAGTCGAGTGGGCGCATTGGAGACAGAGAGGTCTGAGAGAACTCTACTGTTAAAGGAGCAGTTGAAGCAGGAAGAGCTTCAGAGATGGACTGCTGAGAGGCAAGTAGCTGAGCTAGAGGAAGAAGTTTTCGAGCTCAAAGGTCGCCTGGCAAAGTATCACTCAGCGAACGAGGCCTCCTTGGAGAAGGGAAAGGGCAAGCAAGTTGCACTTACTCCTTTATACCATGAGAAGGTGGACCTGAGGAGAGCTAAGAGAGTGTTAACAGAAGATAAATATGAAATGGAAGGGGTTAGGACGAAAATTCTTGAATTTGTAGCTGTGAGTCAGCTCAGGGGAAGCATACAGGGTGAAGAAGCTGAAAATCAGTTGCCCCTGAAACCTGAGCCAAACGATCGTTTGGAGACCACTGGTGAGACAGAAACCTCTCGGTACAAGTGCCTCATAGATGTACCCGAGCATTTGAGAGAAGAATGCACCAGTGAGTCCGTGCATGAAGAGTTTAAGAAGGCCGTGGGAGCCTGTAAGGTGTACTCGACCTCAGAAGCTAAACAGCTGGTGGTCTTGTCCACGACCGAAGTCACAGTGAAGAGGGTGGCAATCCTAAGTGACATGCACTGGCGATGTATTCGCACGAAGCAGTTTCTCAGGTTGAAGACGGAACAAGCCGTTAGACAACTGGAGCTTATGAGAAAAGCTCACAGTCTGCGGGAAGAGGTCATCCGGGTGCCTCATGTTCTGGTGAGAAAGCTCATTGGGAGAAATGGCCGAGCCATGCAGATGATGGTAAAGAAGTCTGGTGTGATGAAAGTAAGCAGTCCACGTAATCGACAGGACTGGATACCAGATGAAGATGGCATGGCGTCATTCTCCGCTGTAGGAACGTAAGAAAGTCTTGCATATATACGCATGCTGATGGAGTACCGAGTGACCTACCTGCGAGAGGTAGAACAGTTGAATCTCGCTAGACTGCGAGTGGAAAGTCAGAATTGCCTGAGCAACAGAAGATGGCAGCCGTCTAGAAATTGTGAGGCCAGACAGAGAAAGGGCCCTTCAAATAATAGAACGGCTACAGTAGAAGTTAGAGACTTTCCAAGATGTCCTGAGAGTAGTGGGTGTGGGTTTAGAGGCAGTGAGACCTCCAGTAACTCAGGTTTGAGAGGCCCATACAAACGACCCAATAGAGTATTGGACAGTACGGAGTCTAACCAGACTTAGATACAAGGGCATGTGAGTCACACTGCTGTATTGACCGCTGGGAGCGGGGGAGGTCTGACAAGGTTACGATTGACCGCTGGGAGCGGTGGAGGTCTGACAAGGTTACGACTGACCGCTGGGAGCGGGGGAGGTCTGACAAGGTTACGACCTGGAAATGTGACTTGATGAAGTCAGTGACAATGACAGATGGTAGGTCCCTAAGGGATGGGCTAATGTCATTGATTAATGTTCCAGGGGCTTAGCACCGCAATTGTCAAGTACATGGTCTCTGTGTGAACTGTGGGTTATAATGTGATTGTGTATATTATGTGTTCAACCCCACAAGTTTGAACAGAGGGGGGGATATGTAATGCAGCGGCTTGCGGCATTACTGTAATGGTCCAGGGTGTGTTTTGGCTCACCATGTACCTCCCCCTCAGGTGACTTATCACATGACTGTGACATTAGCACAGGTCCTGTGCACACAGAAGGTCTGATCACATGACTGTGACATCAGCACAGGTCCTGTGTGCACTGGAAGATATATAAACCCTGGTAGTTTTGAAACAGGTGCCTGAAAGGCGTGAGGCCTGTTCCCCGTGTGTGGGACACCGTTAGCCTAGAGAGCCCTGGTGAAGCCTGAAAGGCAGAGGCTGGATCCTTGTGTGTGTAAGAGATGCCAGTAGCCTTGGAAGGTACGAGGGCTGGAGACCCCCATTGATATAGTTACTTTGCTGAAGGCTGTAACTGGAGCCAAGTGGGCCTGTCTGCCACTTGAAAGGCTCTTGGACATTATATGTGTAATATGTCGGCGAGCCACTGTATGGACTCGGTTATGAGCGGTTTCTGATAAATAATAAACTGCTGGATTGTGAAATATCGGAAAGTCAACACATGTGTGCTTTAATTGACCCGGTGAAGTGAGTGTCCCCCACCATGATGACTAGCGCTGCCTTACAGCGGTCAATACAAGGGGATTATTTACAGGGGATTTATAATTCTTATATACAGTTTGCGACGCCACCTGTGGTATGCGGCTATATGGAGCCTCGGCTGCGGAGCAGGTCCTCTGGAGCTGATGTTAGTGCAGCAGAGTTGGTTTAGGTCTCCACAGGTAGAGCTTAGCTCCAGGGCAGTGTAGATGTTAAAGATGTTGCTGTACAGTGTAGTGCAGGGGATGATGGTGCAGCAGTAATAATTCACAGAGACAGTGGGGTGCAGTCTTCCGGATTTACTCACAGTTCCTACTTTTGATCATGGTTACAACTGCAGATCATAACTTCCCACGTCGTGCTGCGTTCACCGGGCAGGGGCTCAGCCAACCCTTAGGCACCTCCAGAGTACATAACGGGACCCCCTTCTGTGTGTTCCTTCTGGCCGTCTCCCTGCACCTCACACCCAGTGTCCCAATCCAGTGACCGCAGGCCTTGTCGGGCGACGTCTTTTCTGTCCCCTGGGCCATCTATGGCCACCTTCTTGGTGAAATAGATGTGGTCTTTGGGCGGCAGCACTTGAAATGCTGCACCCTCCGGTTAGCTAGTTGAATATTGTAATTCTCACTAGTTAGGGGCCGGTCCCCTCTGTGACCTGATCCCTCTACCGCCTGGTAGACTCGGGCGTACAGGTGGCCTCCAGCACTGCCCGTACCCCTGGGTTACTTTCTTCACTCCTGGAGCCTTCTCTCTGCTCCCGTCCCTTCCTCTTCTCCTTCTTCTGGGCCTCCTTACTGCTGTTTGAACGCATTACCTGTATAAAAGACACCTGTCCACACACTCAATCACACTCCAACCTCTCCACCATGGCCAAGACCAAAGACCTGTCTAAGGACACCAGGGACAAAATTGTAGACCTGCACAAAACTGGATGGGCTACAGGACAATAGGCAAGCAGCTTGGTGAGAAGGCAACAACTGTTGGCACAATTATTAGAAAATAGAAGAAACACAAAATGACTGTCAATCTTCCTCGGTCTGTGGCTCCATGCAAGATCTCGTCTCATGGGGTAAGGATGATTCTGAGAAAGGTCAGGAATCAGCCCAGAACTACACGGGAGGACCTAGTCAATGACCTGAAGAGGGCTGGGACCAAAGTCTCAAACATTACTGTTAGTAACTCACTACGCCGTCATGGATTAAAATCCTGCAGGGCCCTCAATGTCCCCCTGCTCTCACCAGCACATGTCCAGGCTCGTTTGAAGTTTGCAAATAACCATCTGGATGATCCAGAGGAGGCATGGGAGAAGGTTATGTGGTCAGATTAGACCAAAATAGAACTTATTGGTATCAACTCCACTTGCCATGTTTGGAGGAAGAGGAAGAATGAGTACAACCCCAAGAACACTGTCCCAGCCATGAAGTATGATGGGGAAAACATCATACTTTGGGGGTGCTTTTCTGCAAAGGGGCAGGATAACTGCACTTTATTGAAGGGAGGATGGATGCGGTCATGTATCGCAAGATTTTGGCCAACAATCTCCTTTCCTCAGTAAGAGCATTGAAGATCAGTTGTGGCTGGTACTTCCAGCATGACAATGACCTGAAACACACTGTCAGGGCAACTAAGGAATAGCTCCGTAAGAAGCATTTTAAGGTCTGGAGTGGCCTAAACAGTCTCCAGACCTGAACCCAATAGAAAATCTTTGGAGGGAGCTGAAACTCAATGTTGCCCAGTGACAGCCCCGAAATCTGAAAGATCTGGAGAAGATCTGTATGGAGGAACGGGCCAAAATCCCTGCTGCCCACTCCTTGGTCCAACTTGGTCAAGAACTACAGGAAACGTCTGACCTCTGTAATTGCAAAGAAAAGTTTCTGTACCAAATATTAAGTTCTGTTTTTCTATTGTATCAAATACTTATTTCATGCAATAAGATGCAAAGTAATTATGTAAAAATCATACAATGTGAAGTGTACGTACGATAAAAATGACAGACTTCTCCATTCTTTGTGGGTGGAAAAACTTGCAAAATCAGCAGTGTATCAAATACTTATTTTCCCCACTGTATCTGCCAAATCAACATTATGCTGACAATTTTTAAGTTAAATGGCCACCTTAAAGCGACCCTCTTACTCATAAAAAATATTCACAATAAATATTTGCCACCACCGCACTCTAATCAGCATCTCTGTTTATCCATTCCTCTTACAGGTATGTGACCCAGCTTTTCCGTCTTGACTCCCATGCAGATTTCTCTATACTTCTCTACTCCTATTTTCTAATGGTATGTGACCCAGCTACACCAGCTACCCCCCACTTTCATTTATGACCTTGTTTACTTAGTCTTTGACTATCCAGCATCTGGCTCAGCCTAATCAGCTGATCAAGCTGAGCACAGACCACTCCCCTCTGGTTCACAGCTGAATGCATTCTGCTACAAATATATTGTGGGCCAGGAGTCTGTGTCAGACTTTAGTCTGTGGCCATTACCTTAAGTATGGCCATTAGCTTAAGTATGAGAAATAAGAATTAATCCTGAATTGACCCTGAAGTGAACTGAAGGTAACTGGATACTAAGTCACAGTAAACAATGTTTGTCTTTGTTTTCACTCTCACCCCCTTAATCCTTCACTTCTTACAATTACCCCTAATCCCTACACCTAGTAAGGAACTCTTCATCTCTCCCTCCATTCTTCCCACCCACCTCACCTCCTCTTCAGAGCTATTCCTCAACATACAATCCTTTGTCTCCAAACACAGACAGCCACCTCATGCCCTCTCCTGCTCCCACCTAATAATGCTTTCTCTGCTCCTCCTTACTGCCGACAACATCTCTCCAAATCCTGGCCCTCCTCACCACATCCCTACAATCACTTCCACCTCCTACCCACGATCTACCGCAAACTCTCATAACCCTTCTAACCTTATACCTATACGCCCAGCCCCTGTTTCTTCAGTCCCACTAACAGGAGCTCTATGGAACGCTCGCTCTGTCTGCAACAAACTTTCCTACATTCACGACCTCTTCATCACTAACAAACTTTCCTTCCTCGGCATCACTGAAACCTGGCTCAACCCCTCTGACACAGCCTCTCCTGCTGCACTTTCGTACTGCAGATTCCACCTCTCCCATACCCCCCGCCCCACCGGCAAGCACGGTGGAGGAATAGGTTTCCTCCTCTCAGATAACTTCACCCATATCCCACTGCCGCCCTCAATTACTCTCCCCTCTTTTGAAGTGCACTGCATGCGCATCTACTCCCCCTCCAACCTCCAACTGTCTGTCATCTACCGCCCCCCAGGATCAACCACCACTTTCTTTGACCACTTCACCACTTGGCTATTTAATTTCCTCTCCGTTCACATCCCCACTATCCTCATGGGTGACTTTAACATCCCTATTGACACTTCCCTCTCAGCTGCCTCTAAGCTTCTATCCCTCACTTCCTCCTTCGGTCTTACTCAGTGGTCTTCCACACCCACCCACAAAGACGGCCACACGCTGGACCTCATCTTCACCCGCCTCTGTTCCCTATCTAACCTCTCTAACTCACCTCTCCCTCTCTCTGACCACAACCTACTTACATTCTCTTCCCTTTCCTCTCCAGGTCAACAATCCCCACTCCACAAACTTGCACACCCTCGCAGAAATCTCAGACACCTTGACCTACACTCACTCTCTGAATCCCATCTCCCTCTTACAGACATTAGTTCCTTACATGATGCAGATGTTGCTGCCACTTTATACAACACCACAACAGCTGCAGCTCTTGATTCGGTCGCCCCCTCACACATACCAAAGCTCGCACAATCAACAGACAACCCTGGCACACCAGCCTAAGTGAAGAACTGCGACGTGCCTCCAGGGTTGCCGAGCGTAGATGGAAAAAGTCCCACTCCAATGAGCACTTCATTGCATTCAAACAATCCCTCACTACCTTCAAGTCCACACTCACTGCAGCAAAACAAACATCCTTCGCATCCCTCATATCCTCCCTGTCTCACAACCCCAAACAACTATTCAACACCTTCAATTCTCTCCTCTGTCCCCCAGTGCCTCCTCCCTCTCCTATTATTTCAGCTGAAGACTTTGCCTCAGTCTTCAAGCAGAAGATTGACACCATCAGACAAAGCTTTTGCCTAAAGCCCCCACAACCCCTCCCTACACCTACTCAACCCTTCTCCTCCAAAACCACTTCTCCCCTATGCCTCAAAGCTACTGGAACAACACGACCATTCTGAACTGTCCTCCCACCTCTCCTCCTGCTCCCTCTTCAACCGCCTACAATCTGGTTTCCGACCGCACCATTCTACTGAAACTGCACTGACTAAAGTCACCAACGACCTACTAACCGCCAAATCTAAGCGACACTACTCCGTCCTCCTCCTCCTAGACCTGTCATCTGCCTTCAACACAGTGGACCATTCCCTCTTACTACAAACTCTCTCATCTCTCGGCATCACAGACTTAGACCTATCCTGGATCTCCTCATACCTAACAGACAGGACATTCAGTGTCTCACACTTACGCACCACCTTCTCATCTCGCCCCCTATCTGTCGGTGTCCCCCAAGGTTCAGTCCTAGGACCTCTGCTCTTCTCCATCTACGCCTTAGGCCTGGGACAGCTCATAGAGTCTCATGGCTTTCATTATCACCTCTATGCTGATGACACACAGATCTACCTCTCTGGACCTGATATCTCCTCCCTACTAACCAAAATCCCACAATGTCTGTCCGCTATTTCATCCTAATTCATCATCTTTCTGCCATCCCATTCACCCCCCCCCAACTGACTTATCTATCAATGTCAATGGCTGTCCACTCTCCCCAGTCCCTCAAGCTTGCTGCCTTGGAGTAACCCTGGACTCTGATCTCTCCTTCAAACCACATATCCAAGCCCTTTCCACTTCCTGCCGACTCCAACTCAAAAACATCTCCCGGATCCACACATTCCTCAACCATGAATCTGCAAAAACACTAGTGCACGCCCTCATCTTCTCCCGCCTCGACTACTGCAACCTCCTGCTCTGTGGCCTCCCTTCTACCACTCTTGCACCCCTCCAATCTATCCTAAACTCTGCTGCCCGACTAATCCACCTGTCCCCCTGCTATTCCCCTGCCTCTCCTCTCTGTAAATCTCTTCACTGGCTCACAATTCCTCAGAGAATCCAGTTCAAAACCCTAACCATGGCATACAAAGCCATTCACAACCTGTCTCCTCCATATATCTCAGACCTAGTCTCCCATTACATACCCGCACGCAACCTCCGATCCTCACAAGATCTCCTTCTCTACTCCCCTCTTATCTCCTCCTCCCACAATCGCATACAAGATTTCTCCCGTGCTTGCCCCCTACTCTGGAACTCTCTACCCCAACACATCAGACTCTCGTCAACCGTGGAAACCTTCAAAAGGAGCCTGAAGACCCACCTCTTCCGACAAGCCTACAACCTGCAGTAACCACCGCTTCATGACCAGCTCTACCCTCACCTAATGTATCCTCACCCATCCCTTGTAGATTGTGAGCCCTTGCGGGCAGGGTCCTCGCTCCTCCTGTACCAGTCGCTGTCACATTGTGTTCAAGATTATTGTACTTGTATTTGCTATGTATACCCCCTTTTCACATGTAAAGCGCCAAGGAATAAATGGCGCTATAATAATAAATAATAATAATAATAATAAATAAGTTGCATGCATAAAAACAGGATTGAGAATCAGATCAGAGAAACAGTGCCAATGAGAAGAAACAGGAGGGCACCAGGAATTTCAACCAGAGAACCATGTATTTCTTTATGAATTGCGCATTTACTATGAGTGACATTTTTTTGTGCGGCAGAAGATTTTTTTAAACACACTGAAACACAGTGAATGAACACCTCTATTAATATTCAGTCTTCAGAGGTACATTACGCATTTAAATCCAGTATGAACTATCAACCACAGGAAATAATGAATCAAAATACTGTATTTTCTATTTATTATCTGATTGGTATACTCCATGAAAAGCTTCCTGGAAATTTTGATATCTATGGAATATCTTTTTGCATCCAGGAATGACAAGAATAACTTAAAGGGGTTGTTCATTTTGAAAAAGGCTCTGCAGAAAAAAAATGAAACAGTAACAAAATGTTCCAGTGCAGGTGCACCTAGAATAACTAGTTTGTCTCAGTTTACCATAGTGGAAATTAGTAATGATTAAATCTGTCAAGATTCAAATTTGATAAATCATGCAGACTTTACTGGGAAACAGCAAAGTTATTTGATGCAAATTGAATGTTCTTTATTATGCTTTGGAGACCCCAGAGCATAACAAAAATGTGCAAAAAGGATAAATAATTATTCAATTCACAGCTCACCTGTCCCTCTGTCTGTGCAGCCTGCTGCCCTCCTCCTCTTTTTAACCTTCATCTGTCGCGTGAATCCTCTTTGGGTTCTTCACTCTGGGCCCTGTCTTCCAGCTCAACTTGGGCTCAGACGTCACTGCACAATGTACCATCTCTCAGACGATGCACCTTGTAGCATCGTGACATCATGACGTGTACTGCAATGGCACTGACGCCAGAGACTGAAGAAGGTGTTTTGTAACATACCTGGCGGCGTCCTTGCATAGTGGTCCATCTCCCACTGTGCAAGAGCACGCACTTGATCTCCAATCCAGAATGTCTCTCTGGCTTCCCTCCATGCTGTCTGTTTGCTTCTGTGTGCTGCTGCTTAAGGGCGGCGCCCGATCACTTCCTGCTTTTTGTACCTGCTGCAGGCACACCCCTTGTGCGTCCTCAGCCTATTGCTGTCTGTCACCTGGTATTTAAACCAGCTGCTCCAATTAACCCATGCCTGAGCATTGTGTTTCATTCAGTGTGGTCTTTCACTCTGAATGTGCCAGGTCCCCTTCTGTGTTCTCTTGTCTGCCTATCCTGGAGGCTGAATTTCCAGGCCTGTCTGAACACGCTCCTTGCCTGTTCGTCTCGCCTTCTAGGGGCCGCATACCTAGACCCGCTCCTGTATCTTGTCTGTCCTGTCTGAACACGCTCCTAGCCTGTTCCTCCCGCCTTCTAGGGGCTGCATTCCTAGACCCGCTCCTGTATCTAGTCTGTCCTGTCTGAACACGCTCTTGGCCTGTTCCTCCCGCTTTCTAGGTGCTGCATTCCTAGACCCGCTCCTGTATCTTGCTACTGTGTCTGTTCTTGTCTGTATACTCTTCTAGCCTGTTTTCCCGTGTTTCTCTATGTCCGTACCTTTCCTTTTTCTGCAGAGTCTGAACTCATACCTAACTCCTGCTCATTGTCACTGTACTCCCGTTTGTGAGTTTGTGGTCCACTCGCTACTTCACTGCAAGTACCCTGTGGGCATCTGGTTCTGCCTTTCCCTTCCTGTCTGTTCCGTGTGAACAGAGCCCTGTCCCCCCTGCTCTGCTTTGCTCACCCCTCCGGAGGTTCTAGCCTGCTCTGCCTTTGCTCACCGCTCCGGCGGTTCTAGCCTGCTCTGCCTTTGCTCACCGCTCCGGCGGTTCTAGCCTGCTCTGCCTTTGCTCACCGCTCCCGCGGTTCTAGCCTGCTCTGCCTTTGCTCACCGCTCCCGCGGTTCTAGCCTGCTCTGCCTTTGCTCACCGCTCCGGCGGTTCTAGCCTGCTCTGCCTTTGCTCACCGCTCCGGCGGCTCTAGCCTGCTCTGCCTTTGCTCACCGCTCCGGCGGTTCTAGCCTGCTCTGCCTTTGCTCACCGCTCCGGCGGTTCTAGCCTGCTCTGCCTTTGCTCACCGCTCCGGCGGTTCTAGCCTGCTCTGCCTTTGCTCACCGCTCCGGCGGCTCTAGCCTGCTCTGCTCTTGCTCACCGCTCCAGGCGGCCTTGTCCTGCTCTACTCTTGCTCACCGCGCCAGGCGGCCTCGTCCTGCTCTACTCTTGCTCACTGCGCCAGGCGGCCTCGTCCTGCTCTACTCTTGCTCACCGCTCCAGGCGGCCTCGTCCTGCTCTACTCTCACTCACCACTCTAGGCGGTCTCGTCCTGCCCTGCTCTCACTCAACTCTCTGGGCGGCCTCACTCTGCTGTGTTTGTCCGCCACATCTGTGGTTCTGTTCCTGAGTCCCAGTGTGTACTGGGTCCTATCCCGCCTGTGTTCCTACCTGCTAGTGCCTCCCTGTCTGCACTCTAGCCATGCTTGCCTGTACCCCCCTGCATGCATACCCGCCTGCCTGCATACCAGTCGTGCCTGCCTATACCCACCAGTCTGTGTGCCAGCCTAACCAGTCTGTTCCTGTATTCCCCTGTGTGGGTCAACAGCCGTGTCCGGGGTCTGTCCTGGAGTAGCACCTGGTCCCTCTGCTCGGTTCCTCCTTGGTGCACTGGCGTCGTATACCGTCGTGTGACCCTGGTCGGATCGGGTGAATACCTAGTTACGCCCCTCCAGGCATTCACTCTCCGGCACGGTCCAGTGGAATCACACGCACACGCCGCTCTGCCCGGGCGTGTGCATTACAGCATGCTCAGGCCATGGTTCCCATTGAGCCCCACGGCCTTCGCTCTCTGAGACTTTTTCCAGAGAATAATTGCATTAAAAATAAATAAATAAAAAAAATTTTCTCTAGCTGAGTTCCAGGCGAATTATGCACCCGTCCAGATGGATCTTTCTGCACTCGTTCCTGCGGATCCGCCACGGTTCTATGGGGATCCAAGACAGAGTCGTGCATTTGTGGAGCAATGCATGCTACACTTTAAGGCCTACCCGCTCTATTTTCCTTCTGATTTGGCTAAAGTGGCCTTTATGATTGACTACCTAGCGGGTGATGCCTTGAAATGGGTCACCCCCCTATGGGAAGCATGGGATCCTGTCGTCCTTGACCTGCAGGCCTTCCTGGTGGCCTTTTGTATGGTCTTCGAGGACCCTAACCCTGAAGTCCCTGCTGAAGCTTTTCTTCCCAGTATCCCGGAGCAGCCCCGACGGGTAATGTGCGTGGGTAGAGCAACAGTTCTCCTGCCCGAAGAGACTGCTGCCCACCCAGAATCCACACCGGAGGACCCCCTGTTGCCTCCTGAATCCCCCGGGATACTACTTGCTGACAATTGGAGAGAGACTTCCTTATACTCTGCACCTGATACCTCGCCGGCTTCGTCCAGAGAGTCCGACCTAGTGTACGCCGAAGCAGAGGTTACCCATGAGTCTCTTCACCCCTCCGACCTGGCGGAGGACCTCCAGTTGTCTCCTGAGCCCTTCGGGGTGCTACCTCGTAGCGAAAGGACAGAGACTCTCCTATACTCTGTACCTGATACCTCGCTCGCTTCGTCCAGTGAGTCCGACCTAGTGTACTCCGAAGCAGAGGTTACTCCCGAGTCTCTACACCCCTCCGACCAGGCGGAGGACCTCAAGTTGTCTCCAGAACCCTTCGGGGTGCCACCTGGTGGTGAATGGACAGAGACCTTCCTATATCCTGGATCTGATACCTCGCTTGCTTCGCCTAGTGAGTCTAACCTAGTGTACTCCGAAGCAGAGGTTATTCCCGAGTCTCTACACCCCTCCGACCAGGCGGAGGACCTCCAGTTGTCTCCGGAACCCTTCGGGGTGCCACCTGGTGGTGAATGGACAGAGACTTTCCTATACTCGGCACCCGATACCTCGCCTGCTTCGTCCAGTGAGTCCGACCTAGTGTACTCTGAAGCACATGTTTTCCCTGAGCCTCTGCACTCTTCTGACCCGGCGGAGGACCTCCAGTTGTTTCCTGAATCCTCCGGGTACCATCAGATAACAAACAGACAGTGACTTTTTCTCACCCTGTACCTGATAACCTGTCTATTTCTTCCTGTGAGTTTGACAAGATGTACCTCGAAGCAGAGATTACCCCCAAGTCTCTGCTCCCCTCCAACCCGGTGGAGGACTTCCAGTTGTCTCCTGTACCCTCTGGGGTGCCACCTGAAAATATATGGAGAGAGACTTCCTTGTGTGCTGCTCCTGGTACTCCACCCATTTCGTCTGTTGCTAAGGGTGGCTGGATGGGAGGTAGCATCCTAGCTACCCAGAGGAGACCAGTTTTTCCGGTGGACAGTGGAAGTGATCTCCTTGAAGTGAAGGATTGGCCCTCGAATTCCCTGCGGAACATTCTGGCAGGCCTGAAGAAGAGGGGGCGTAAGGGGGGAGGTACTGTAACATACCTGGCAGCGTCCTTGCATAGTGGTCCATCTCCCACTGTGCAAGAGCGCGCACTTGATCTCCAATCCAGAATGTCTCTCTGGCTTCCCTCCATGCTGTCTGTTTGCTTCTGTGTGCTGCTGCTTAAGGGCGGCGCCCGATCACTTCCTGCTTTTTGTACCTGCTGCAGGCACACCCCTTGTGCGTCCTCAGCCTATTGCTGTCTGTCACCTGGTATTTAAACCAGCTGCTCCAATTAACCCATGCCTGAGCATTGTGTTTCATTCAGTGTGGTCTTTCACTCTGAATGTGCCAGGTCCCCTTCTGTGTTCTCTTGTCTGCCTATCCTGGAGGCTGTATTTCCAGGCCTGTCTGAACACGCTCCTTGCCTGTTCGTCTCGCCTTCTAGGGGCCGCATACCTAGACCCGCTCCTGTATCTTGTCTGTCCTGTCTGAACATGCTCCAGGCCTGTTCCTCCCGCCTTCTAGGGGCTGCATTCCTAGACCCGCTCCTGTATCTTGCTACTGTGTCTGTTCTTGTCTGTATACTCTTCTAGCCTGCTTTCCCGTGTTTCTCTATGTCCGTACCTTTCCTTTTTCTGCAGAGTCTGAACTCGTACCTAACTCCTGCTCGTTGTCACTGTACTCCCGTTTGTGAGTTTGTGGTCCACTCACTACTTCACTGCAAGTACCCTGTGGGCATCTGGTTCTGCCTTTCCCTTCCTGTCTGTTCTGTGTGAACAGAGCCCTGTCCCCCCTGCTCTGCCTTGCTCACCGCTCCGGCAGTTCTAGCCTGCTCTGCCTTTGCTCACCGCTCCGGCGGTTCTAACCTGCTCTGCCTTTGCTCACCGTTCCGGCGGTTCTAGCCTGCTCTGCCTTTGCTCACCGCTCCGGCGGTTCTAGCCTGCTCTGCCTTTGCTCACCGCTCCGCCGGTTCTAGCCTGCTCTGCCTTTGCTCACCGCTCCCGCGGTTCTAGCCTGCTCTGCCTTTGCTCACCGCTCCGCCGGTTCTAGCCTGCTCTGCCTTTGCTCACCGCTCCGGCGTCTCTAGCCTGCTCTGCCTTTGCTCACCGCTCCAGCGGTTCTAGCCTGCTCTGCCTTTGCTCACCGCTCCGGCGGTTCTAGCCTGCTCTACCTTTGCTCACTGCTCCGGCGGTTCTAGCCTGCTCTTCCTTTGCTCATCGCTCCGGCGGTTCTAGCCTGCTCTGCCTTTGCTCACCACTCCGGCGGTTCTAGCCTGCTCTGCCTTTGCTCACCGCTCCGGCGGCTCTAGCCTGCTCTGCTCTTGCTCACCGCTCCAGGCGGCCTTGTCCTGCTCTACTCTTGCTCACCGCGCCAGGCGGCCTCGTCCTGCTCTACTCTTGCTCACCGCTCCAGGCGGCCTCGTCTTGCTCTACTCTTACTCACCGCTCCAGGCGGCCTCGTCCTGCTCTACTCTCACTCACCGCTCTAGGCGGTCTCGTCCTGCCCTGCTCTCGCTCACCTCTCTGGGCGGCCTCTCTCTGCTGTGTTTGTCTGCCACATCTGTGGTTCTGTTCCTGAGTCCCAGTGTGTACTGGGTCCTATCCCGCCTGTGTTCCTACCTGCTAGCGCCTCCCTGTCTGCACTCTAGCCGTGCTTGCCTGTACCCCCCTGCCTGCATACCCGCCTGCCTGCATACCAGTCGTGCCTGCCTATACCCACCAGTCTGTGTGCCAGCCTAACCAGTCTGTTCCTGTATTCCCCTGTGTGGGTCAACAGCCATGTCCGGGGTCTGTCCTGGAGTAGCACCTGGTCCCTCTGCTCGGTTCCTCCTTGGAACACTGGCGTCGTATGCCGTCGTGCGACCCTGGTCGGATCGGGTGAATACCTAGTTACGCCCCTCCAGGCATTCACTCTCCGGCGCGGTCCAGTGGAATCACACGCACAAGCCGCTCAGCCCGGGCGTGTGCATTACATGTTTGATCGGGGAAAAGGAAAAAAAACTGGGGAGAACAGGGCGGCAGGACAGGTGAGCGGTGAGATGAGTATTATTTTTTTTACCATTTACCTGGCTTTGTATGAGTCAGTTGGCCAATATTTTGCTTAGTTTGCATGCAGCAAATAGTGGGAAATTTATAGAAATTTTGTAACCTGAAGAATACAACTTTTTTTTTTTCAATTCCAGGAGAATTAAATTCAGCTACAATAAATTCCCTCATGTCTATTGGAAATGAAACATTTCATCATCATGTCTTTTTCAATTAACTAAAATGAGTGACTCAATCTGATGAAGGCGTTGACCCATGAGACTTTTTCCATATGCCCTTTCTCTAAGAGCCAAAGTAGAAAACTGACCCAAACATTTGTTTTCAAACACTGCAAGGAAAAATTCTAAGCGCCTCTGGTTTTCAAACTTACATCTGAAAAGTAATATCTGTCCACAGAGCCACAGGAATGGGGACCCTGGGGTTCCTGAACCCACCGGGCATGGAAAACCCAAAGAGTAATGGTGGCACACACCCTTAATCCGAGCCTTCTGACAAGGATGGGGGATTTTTTAAATTCTCGGCAGGAGGTCGGGGGGTCCGTTCAGTTTTACACTGAAAACATCCACCACTATTTCTTTCTTTCTTTTTTTTCAGTGTGTGTTACGTTTATTTTTTGCACTTGTGTTTGTTATAAGGACTCATCAGGATGAGTTATCCTTCTGAACGGTCTGGGGGAGAGTTTCTCCTCCTTCCTGCACAAACCCCGGCTCCCCTCCTTCTGGAGAGGAGCCAGCTCCCAGTTTTACTTCGGTGGCAGCCAAGGTGGATGTCGGGAGAACGATTTGGGCTTTCCCTGAGCGTCGGCAAATGGGAGCCATTTGTCCAGGTCCTTCGCTGTGGCCTTCTGGCTCAGAGGGATAGGGAATGGTTTGTGGGGGCCCTTCTTCCTTTGGAGTGGGCTTCTATAGATCCTTGTGCACTGTTTTTTTTATGTGGCACCTATCACATTTTTAAACAATCTTGGGTTTAAAAAAAAAAAGGAGTTAGAGAATCCGATGAACCCACAGCAATCAGACCGGTTTCATCACAAAAAGGATGGGCTTTTCAGAGACAACACCCTAATAACATATTTGAAAGTTCCCTTAAATCTTGCTAAAATATTTCCAAATGTTTCCTAAACTAATCAATTGTGCAAATTGTCTTTTCAGAGAGGAAGAGGACTTGAACTCTAGTGTCACCTATTTGAAAAAGCAATCCTAAAAGTCAATATTGAACCCCCAGAGGAGCATTGCACGACCAATAAGTCTCCTTACACTGGCATGTCAGGCATGTTACTATCCACAAGGAGAAATGTCACGCCCCCAGGGCAATGGAGTGCTCGGAGTCCGGGCTGATAGATGCTGGGGGAAAGGGATATGTCACAGTGGCTGGCCCGGTCTGTGGCCCAGGGCGGTCAACTAAAAGGGGGGAAAGTTTATATGAGGTTTATAGTTCGATCGTGACGCCATCTGTGGTTTCTGGTAATTTGTACCTCTGAGGCAGTTGATAAGGCAGCTGGGATGGAACGGCTCCCCACAGGTGGAGCGGGCCTCAGGGCAGGGTAGAGTTTGATGGTGGGTGGTGTTGCTGGGACCTGTAGTGCAGGCTGAATGGCGCAGCAGGAGTAACTGACAGAGACAGGGGATTCGCTTCAATACCTTTACTGGTGCGGATGTCAGGTAGGGTCCAGGGTACTCAGTAGGATGGACGCACTTCAGGACTTCTCCCCAGTGAGCGGGTATAAGGCCTCCTGGTTAGTGTTGAGCCACCCCCGTAGTGTTCGAGTTCGGTTCGGTTCGTCGAACACCCGTGTGTTCGCCGAACTGTTCGTCGAACTGTTCGTCGAACACCTTCGAACACCGTTAAAACCAATGGCAGGCAAACAAAAACACATAGAAACACATAGAAAACACCTTCAAAGGTGTCCAAAAGCTGACAAACTGCTCAGAAGACATAACTAACACATGGAAAAGTGACAAGTACATATAGTCATGCGAAAATAAAAGAGGTGGAGGAGTAAAAGGAGGGGGAGACACAGATATAGGCATGTCATGCCCTTCTAAAATCCAAAAAGTGAGAAGCCGACACATTCAGTCCGCTCCTGCCCGTGCCACCTCCGTGTCGCCGGGTTTGTGCCAGAGCCGCGGTGAACCCTGATGGCCAGCCCCCCTCTCCCAATACTGGTGCCTGTCCGCTGGTGGGTCGAGCGAGCCCCCCTGTGGTGGAGGCAGCTCTAAGCTTTTTAATTTAAATTGTCTCTCTAATTTGAATGAATACACTTTAAATCCATTTACAAGGATCTATTGGAGGGCAAGTCTCATGCCAGCAGCCGCGGTAATTCCAGCTCCAGTAGCGTCCACTAAAGCTGCTGCAGTTAAAAAGCTTTTATAAGGATCGAGCTCGGCTGTCCACCGCAAGGCATCCTACTGCCAGTCCCAGCCCCTATGCCTTGGGGTGCCTCCTGATGCTCTTCACTAAGTATCCCATGGTCCCGAAGCATTTCCTTTGAAAAAATTAAGTGTCTAAACTACAGGTGGTGCAGCTTGCTTAACAGCCGGGATAATCCGCTCACTAGCAGACACTGCTACTAGGCACAAAGTATTTCCTGGGCTAGATGCAGTTAAAAATTTGTAATTAGATACTCTCGTTGGATGCTGAGAAAGCATTCCATAGAGTCTCCTGGCACGCCATATATGATTCTCTTAAAAAGCTTGGGGTAGGGGTCTAGGGGACCCTTTTATAGCCAAAATCACGGCCCTGTATCGCAATACGTCACCTAGGCTGAAGATAAATGGAACTGTAGCACCCTGAGGGCTCGGTTGCTACAGACGTATTGCACCTCACCCAGAGGTGTGATATCTCACTCTCAGGTAAGGATGGAGTGTGGATCAGGACCCGACACCTGCATGCATTACACCACATTGTCGTGGGGCAGGGCGACCAATATGCCCCTGAGATGGGCACGACAGTCCCTGTCCCTGGCTGGAGTGGGGGGAGGGAACACTGAGGAAGGGGAACCCTGTAGTGCAGGAGCAGGGAGGAAGCAGTTCCTGGGTGCATTGAGAAGGGAGTATAAAAGGTGGGCACCATCTTAGTTCAGTGCAGAGAAGTCTGAGCAGAAGTGGCAGGGAGCAGGGGCTCTGCATGAGCTCTGCTCCGGAGGCGGGCCTAGTAACAGAGGCCCAGGCCTGCAAGAGGGAGAAGGAAGGAAGAGGAGCGGAGAAGGCTCCAGGAACGAGGAATGAAGGGATCCCAGGGGTGCGGACGGGCGAGTCGCCACCGCACGCCCGAATCCACCTGCGTGGAGGGGTCAGGCCAAAGGGGGAGACCGGTCCCCGAACTAGTGGAGGCAGGAAACGACCCTTAGCTAGAAACCGGAGGCTCTGACATTTTATGTGGCGCAGCCCCTTGCTCCACCCGCTAGGAAGGCACCACATAGGGTCAGGGAAACTGGCGCCAAGTTTACCAAGAGGAGGCCCGAGGCAGCCGGACAGAAGTGTTGGTAAGAAAGGCCAGACAAAGGACACACAAAGGGGGTCCTGTGAAGCGCTCCAAAGTTATCTGGGAGTTGTCTGAGCCCCTCACCTGGTGAGCACAGTACGACGTGGGCAGCCGTTACCTGCAGACGTGGTCTGGATAATAAGAACTGTGAGTAAAGGCCCTGAACTGCATCACTGACTCCATGTCGTTACTGCTGCTGCCCTGCACCATCACCCCCATCCTCCGCATACACTGCCCTGAGGCTATACTCCTCCCTTGGGGAGTTATGCTACGCTCTGCTGCACCCACAACACCAGCCTTAGCGGTCTGCCCTGTAGCGGCGGTTCACTCTGACCGCAATCCACGGGTGGCGTAGTCGGACATTTAAACATCAAAACCACATAAATAGTTCCGCCACTGGTTTGACCGCCCTGAGCCACGGAACCGGATCGCCGCCACGAAGACTACAACCACCAGCATCCACCAAAAAGGGTCCGGCTCCGGGTGTCCCAAGGCCCAGGGGGTGCGTCACAACATTTTCATCACCTTTCACAATCACCAATGGGACAAGGCAGGGATGTCCTCTGTCCCCTCTCTTATACATCCTAGTGACGGAGCACCTGCTCTCATCAATTCGCCATAACCCCAATATTAGGTGGATTGAGGTGGGAGGCACCGAGTACAAGTGCTCTCTATTTGCTGATGATGTCCTAGTATATATCACTCAATCACATATATCCATCCCTGCTGTTATGGCTGAAATAGATCACTTTGTTACATGGTAAAATTTTAAAATCAATGCAGCGAAGTCTGAGGCCCTCGATGTCTCCCTCCCTAAATCCATATAGGATTCCATCCAGTCCAACTTTCCCTTTGCCTGGCCCTCACAGGGTATCAAATACTTAGGAATTCCTATTCATAGAGACCTCTCCCATCTATGTTATCTTAATTTTGGGCCCTTTATTGAACAATTCCATACAGACCACGGTTGGCAAGTTAGAACTGTAAGATTCACTACGTGAACCACTGGTGTTTTGTGGAAAAGCACATGTACACCGCGTTCCAAATTATTATGCAAAAAGTGTTTAGGAGTGATAAGGGAAGAATTTGTTTGTTTGTCAGTTAAACTCATTGATGGTGATGTGTGTCAGGGCTCTTTATATCACTGTAAGCAATTGCAGACACCTGTGCTAATTAGTTTGGCAGGTGTGTCCAATGAAAGGCAAGACTACTTAAGAAGGCTCTCTCACATTATTAAGCAGCCTACATTTTCTGCCAAAATGGGAAAGAAAAAGGATGTGTCGGCTGCTGAGAAGCAACAAATTGTGGAGTGTTTAGGTCAAGGCATGACTACAATCAACATTGTGCGATGATCAGGATGAAGTGTCTTGGCAATCAAGAAGTATGTAGCTGATTCACAGTACACACGTGTGCGTGCTGATAAGGGCAAATTGAGGACTCTTTCCTACAGGCAATTACGTCAGGTTGAAAGAGCAGCGGCAAAAAAGCCTTGTCATAGCAGCAGACAAGTTTTTGAAGCTGCTTGTGCCTCCAACGTCCCCCGAACAACAAGATGCAGGGTCCTTCAGAGGTTTGCAGCTGTGCATACGCCATCCTGTCGACCTCCTCTATCCACTTCACACAAGCAGAAACGGCTCCAGTGGGCCAAACATTACATGAAGACTGATTTCAAAACTGTTTTGTTCACGGATGAGTGCCGTGCAGCGCTCGATGGTCCAGATGAATGGAGTGGAGGATGGCTGATTGATGGACACCCCACGCAAACACGGCTACAGCGCCAACAAGGAGGAGGTGGAGTAATGTTTTGGGCTGGAATCATGGGGAGAGAGATTGTCGGCCCCTTTAGGATCCCTGAAGGCGCTAAAGATGAACTCCATAATGTATGTGGATTTTCTCAAACAGCACTTCCTGCCATGGTTCAAGAAGAAGAACCGTGTATTTCACAGCAAGATCATTTTTCTGCATGATAATGCACCATCTCATGCTGCACATAAAACATCTGCATCTCTGGCTGATATGGGCATAAAAGGGGACAAACTTATGGTGTGACCCCCATGCTCCCCTGACCTCTACCCCATTCAGTACCTTTGGAGCATCATTAAAAGGAGTGTCTATGATGGCGGGAGGCAGTTCACATCTAAGCAACAGCTCTGGGAGGGTATTCTGTCCTCATGCAAAACAATTGAAGCAGAAACCATCCAAAACCTGACAAATTCAATGGACGAGAGAGTTCAGAAGCTCCTTTCGAACAAGGGGTCCTATGTGAAAATGTAACATCACCTAGAATAAAGTTTTGAGTTGAAAACTGTTTGATTTCAGTTTCTAACAACCTGCTAATGCTTATAATTTCAAAAATGACCATTTTTTTGGTCTTTATTAAAATGAAAAGGTTGATTGAAAAGTTTGGGGGATCTAAGAGTGTGGCAACCCAGTAGTCATGATTACTTCGAATTCTGACAATATGAGGGTCATGCTGCAGGTAGTGCAGCAAGAAGGCACTTATGTGTCTTGCGCATCTCGGAGCCCCAAAATTATTTTCCGGGCTAGATGCAGCTAAAAATTATTTTTAATTTTAAATCTGGTGAAGCTTATTATAGATGGCCTAATAGGATCAGTGCTGCACACTGCTACAAAGCCCAAATTATTTTCCAGTCAAGATACAGATAAACATGATTAGTAATTTGAAAGCTTAAAACGGTTGGTAGGGTGATTTTAACCAATCATCAAGCTTTTACTCTCCCCAGGATGACACAGGGGTAGAAAAGTCGTTTCGGATCCATGATTTGTTCATCTTTATGAACGTGAGTCTGTCTACATTATCAGTGGAGAGCCGCGTGCGCTTATCTGTCAGCACACCACCAGCAGCGCTGAACACACGTTCAGACAGAACGCTGGCTGCGGGGCATGACAAGATCTCCAAGGCGTAAGTGGCTAGCTCCGGCCATTTATCCAGATTGGAAGCACAAAAAGAGCAAGGGTCCAGTGACACAGTCGTGGCTTCAATGTTTACTTGGAGATACTCCTGTACCATCGTCTCTAGGCGTTGACTATGTGTCAGACTTCTTGTCTCCTGTGGCCTTGCAAAGGATGGGCTAAAAAAGTGGTGAAATGATTCCGCAAAATTGATGTTACCAGCAGATACTGTGGTTCTGTTACGGTTTGAGTGCTGAACACTTGACGGTCCCACGGTTGGCAAGTTGGAACTGTGAGATTCACTACGTGCACCACTGGTATTTTGTGGAAAAGCACATGTAAGATTCTGCAACAGTCTCTGCTGATACTCCTGCATGCGTGCATCCCTTTCTATGGCAGGAATAATTTCTGCAAATTTACTTTTGTACCGGGGATCTAACAGTGTGGCAACCCAGTAGTCAGGATTATTTCTAATTCTCACAATTCGAGGGTCATGTTGCAGGTAGTGCAGCAAGAAGGCACTCATGTGTGTTGCGCATCCAGGAGCACCAAGTCCCTGTTGTGTTGGTGGCGAGGTAACAATCATGCTTCCTTCCTCTGTCCTCTCCCCCCAACCTCGCACAACAGAAATGTGATCAAGGTCTCCCTCATCTGATGAGTCTTCCATCAGTTCGTCCTCCACTTCTTCCTGGGCTCCTGCACCTTCCTCACTAGTTTGGCTGCTACCATGCGCCCTGGTAAAATCATCTCCCCCACCCTCACATGCCTGCCGCCTTGGTGCTGCCGACCGTCTGGACCTTGCAGATGTTAGCCCTTCCGCATACAACTCCTCCTCCTCTACTTCCTCCACCTCCTCTTGTGCCACCACCTGACTCCGAATTCTGTTTAACATGTGCTCCAGCATGTAAATCACCGGAATAGTCATGCTGATAATTGCATCGTCAGCACTAAACATCTTCGTCGCCATTTCAAAACTGTGCAGAAGGGTGCATAGGTCCCTGATCTGAGACCACTCCTCCAGCGTGATTTGCCCCACCTCTGAATCTCGTTGGCCCAGGCTATACGTCAGAACGTATTGCACCAGGGCTTGTCGGTGCTGCCACAGTCGCTGCAACATGTGCAGAGTTGAATTCCACCGGGTAGGCACATCGCATTTTAGCCGGTGAAGTGGCAGGCCCAACGACTTCTGTAGAGATGTAAGTCGCTGAGCTGCGGGATGCGAACGGCGGAAGTGAGCACACAGCGACCGTGCCCTCTGCAGAAGGCCATCTAGTCTGGGATAGTGGGCTAAAAATTGCTGGACAACCAGGTTCAACACGTGAGCCATACAAGGCACGTGTGTGACATTGCCCCGGCGAAGGGTTTGCAGCATTGTCGCACACGGCCTTCCCTGGTTTCAGGTCCAGTGGAGACAACCATTCATGAAATTGGTTCTCCAGAGCTGACCACAACTCCTCAGCTGTGTGACTCACATTTCCCAGACATTTCAATGTAAAAACCGCCTGATGACGTTGAGCCCTACTGCCAGCATAGTAAGGAGGTGTGCAGGATCCCTTCTGCGCAGTTAGAAAGCTTGTGGCATGCCAGACAGGCTTTGGATGCAGGTGGAAGACCGAGAGGAGGTTGAGGAGGCAGAAGCAGTGGAGGAACTTTGACATAAAGAGGATTGACGCAAAACTCGTGGGGACGGCAAGACTTGGACAGCAGCCCCTTGTCCTGCTGTCACCATAGTTACCCAGTGCCCAGTCAGCGACATGTAACGCCCCTGTCCATGCCTACTCGTCCAAGTGTCTGTGGTGAAATGCACCCTGTCACACACAGAGTTTCTCAAAGAAGCGGTGATGTTGTGTGCGACATGCTGGTGGAGCGCAGGCACACCTTTCTTTGAGAAGTAGTGCCGACTGGGCATCTGGTACTGGAGCACTGTGACGGACATAAGGTCTCGAAAATCCTCTGTGTCCACCAGGCGGAAAGGCAGCATTTCTGTAGCCAAGAGCTTGCAGATGGTGAAATTCAACCTCTTAGCTTTCTCATGGCTAGGAGGAAATGGTCTTTTACTTGTCCACATCTGAGGGACCGAGGGCTGGCTATTGTGCTTAGACGGGGTTGATAAGGGTGTCCCCGGCAAACTGCCGGTCTGTGAGGAAGATGCAGGCGGACATGTTAGGTTGCCTTGATCCAAAGGTGGTGCTATCGATGTCGGACAGCGCTCAAGACCAGCTGGTGTTACCACCTCCAAAGAAAATGATGACCTGCCAATCACGCTGGCTGTTGCGGGTAAAGACAGGGGCGGAACTACCGCCCGTGCAGCCGGTTCATTGAACGGGGGCCCCGAGGGAGAGGGGGCCCCTCCAGCAGGGCCGCCATCAGGGCATGACTGTCCTGACTCCAGTATGGGGCCCGGCCGGTAGGGGCCCCCTCGGAGCCCCGTTGGGGCCCCCCCTCTTGTGCGTCTCTCTCCTCATGGGGCCCCCGGCCCCATGCTAAGCGCCGGGTCCGGGACGTCTCAGCGCTGCGCTGCGATGCTGCGGCAGCGCCTTCATGATTCCCCTGACTTCCGGTCATGTGACGGCGCCGTCACATGGCCGGAAGTCAGGAGAACCTGGTGTCAGCGATTTGGACGAGCGCCAGGATTCTGCAGGGATCGCATGGGGGTAAGTATAACAAGTTTTATTTTTTTTAAATACAATTAACTAGGAGTGGGGGGGATGAGAGATGCACTATGGGGGGGGGATGAGAGATGCACTATGGGGGGGGATGAGAGATGCACTATGGGGGGGGGATGAGAGATGCACTATGGGGGGGGGATGAGAGATGCACTATGGGGGGGGGATGAGAGATGCACTATGGGGGGGGGATGAGAGATGCACTATGGGGGGAGATGAGAGGTGCACTATGGGGGGAGATGAGAGATGCACTATGGGGGGAGATGAGAGATGCACTATGGGGGGAGATGAGAGATGCACTATGGGGGGAGATGAGAGATGCACTATGGGGGGGGATGAGAGATGCACTATGGTGGGGGGGTGAGAGATGCACTATGGGGGGGGATGAGAGATGCACTATGGGGGGAGATGAGAGATGCACTATGGTGGGGGGGTGAGAGATGCACTATGGTGGGGGGGTGAGAGATGCACTATGGGGGGGGGATGAGAGATGCACTATGGGGGGAGATGAGAGATGCACTATGGGGGGAGATGAGAGATGCACTATGGGGGGAGATGAGAGATGCACTATGGGGGGGGATGAGAGATGCACTATGGTGGGGGGGTGAGAGATGCACTATGGGGGGGATGAGAGATGCACTATGGGGGGAGATGAGAGATGCACTATGGTGGGGGGGTGAGAGATGCACTATGGTGGGGGGGGTGAGAGATGCACTATGGGGGGGGGATGAGAGATGCACTATGGGGGGAGATGAGAGATGCACTATGGGGGGAGATGAGAGATGCACTATGGGGGGGGATGAGAGATGCACTATGGTGGGGGGGATGAGAGATGCACTATGGTGGGGGGGATGAGAGATGCACTATGGTGGGGGGGATGAGAGATGCATTATGGTGGGGGGATGAGAGATGCACTATGGTGGGAGGGGATGAGAGATGCACTATGATGGGAGGGGATGAGAGATGCACTATGGTGGGGGGGGGATGAGAGATGCACTATGGGGGGGGTGAGAGATGGACTACGGTGGGGGGATGAGAGATGCACTATGGTGGGGGGATGAGAGATGCACTATGGGGGGAGATGAGAGATGCACATGTGGGGGGGGAGATGAGGGATGCACTATGGTGGGGGGGTGAGAGATGCACTATGGTGGGGGGGGGATGAGAGATGCACTATGGTGGGGGGGGTGAGAGATGCACTATGGTGGGGGGGATGAGAGATGCACTATGGTGGGGGGGATGAGAGATGCACTATGGTGGGGGGATGAGAGATGCACTATGGTGGGGGGGATGAGAGATGCACTATGGGGGGGATGAGAGATGCACTATGGGGGGGGATGAGAGATGCACTATGGGGGGGGTGAGAGATGCACATGGGGGGATGAGAGATGCACATGGGGGGGTGAGAGATGCACATGGGGGGGATGAGAGATGCACATGGGGGGGATGAGAGATGCACATGGGGGGATGAGAGATGCACATGGGGGGATGAAAGATGCACGGGGGGGGTGAGAGATGCACGGGGGGGTGAGAGATGCACGGTGGGGTGAGATGCACGGTGGGGTGAGCTGCACATGGGGGGGTTATGTTTACATAACTTTGTTGCCTTATGAAGAGCAGGGGGGGGCCCCCAAAAATTTCTTGCACAGGGGCCCACTACAGTCTGTGTCCGCCCCTGGGTAAAGAGGTGGCAGGTCTGCGCCCCAAAACAGGTGTGACTGCTGTCCCCCCAGTCACAGAGGATGAAGAGGCCGCGGATGCACAAGATATGGCAGACGGTGGTTGGCCCGGCCGGCTAGGCCGCATTGTAGCACACTGAGCTTCCCACTGCAACTTATGCTTCATGTCCATGTGCCGGTTCATGCATGAAGTACTCAAACTATGTATTTTTTGGCCTCTACTTAGCTTTTGCTGACAAATGTTACAGATAACACGAGTTGGGTCATCTTTATCGATCTGAAAAAATGCCCAGGCTATGCAAGGCTTAGCACCCATGCGACCTAAAGAGCCACCACGACTTGTGGTGAGAGGCAGAGTTGTGTTTGAGGATGCAGTTGTTGACGTGCTTCCAGTACTACGTCTCTGTCCAGGAAGGCGCAACCTGACCTCGTCGTCACTAGCATCTTCCTCCACCTCCTCTGCTGACCTCATCTCTTGGCTGACTGTGGGTTGACAGTAAGTGGGATCTCCGACCTCATCATCATCACCCTGTGCGTTATCACACCCGTCGTCCTCAGAGCCAACCTGTTCCTGCCCTGACAAAAAACTAAAGTTGTCGCTCCAATCAGGTATTTGAGTCTTATCATCGTCTTCCTCATTGTCTCCACCAACAGGAGTTACAGTTTGGGAATGAGGGTCTACATTATGGTCAGAACCTTCTGCGTCTGGTCCTGGATCCGACTCATAAAGATTCTGGGCATCAGTGCAGATCATTTCCTCGTCTGGATTCACAGAAGCGCTGGAGTCGACCTCTGATTCCCAGGCTATAGTATGAGTAAACAGCTCTGCAGACTCAACCATCTGTTCTACCTCATACTCAGACGGGCAGCTGGAGATTTGGGAGCTGTGAGGAAGCAAGTGCGATTTGGGTAACACCTTTGAGGACTGGAGTATTTGTGATGTTGAAGTTGATGTGGAGGAGAGCCCACTTAAAGGAGCACTTGATATCCGTTGAAGCACCTGCTGTTTTTGTGCCTCATCTGGAATTTGTAGCGATTGGCGTGGCCGTAAGAAAGGGATCTTATCACATTGTCCGCTAAAAGAAGTAGACATTTTAGTTTGGCTGGAAGATGGTCTTTCTTCTGCACCTACCCCACGGACACAACCTTTTTTCCCCTTTCCAACACGCCTATTCCCCTTTCCACCAGCAGCAGGCCTTTTTCCACTCATTTTGGTGGTTAACTAATTCACAACTCTGGAGTTGTTTGCACAAAAAAACAATGGATGGTAACCGAGCAGAGCTGAGTGGCCAAACTGTGGTATTAGGCCAAAACTATTGGCTGGGTTAGATGCAGAAAAAAATTATTTTTAATTTGCAACCTGATGGAGGTCAGTATAGATGGACTAATAGACCAAGTCCCACACACCGCTAGAAGCCCAAATATTTTTTCAGAGCTAGATGCAGAAAATTTTTTTATTCAATTTGCAACCTGATGGAGGTCAGTATAGATGGACTAATAGACCAAGTCCCACACACTGCTAGAAGCCCAAATATTTTTTCAGAGCTAGATGCAGAAAAAAATTATTTTTAATTTGCAACCTGATGGAGGTCAGTATAGATGGACTAATAGACCAAGTCCCACACACTGCTAGAAGCCCAAATATTTTTTCAGAGCTAGATGCAGAAAAAAATTATTTTTAATTTGCAACCTGATGGAGGTCAGTATAGATGGACTAATAGACCAAGTCCCACACACCGCTAGAAGCCCAAATATTTTTTCAGAGCTAGATGCAGAAAAAAATTATATTCAATTTGCAACCTGCTGGAGGTCAGTATAGAAGGACTAATAGAACAAGTCCCACACACTGCTAGAAGCCCAAATATTTTTTCAGAGCTAAATGAAGAAAAAAATTATTTTTAATTTGCAACCTGATGGAGGTCAGTATAGATGGACTAATAGACCAAGTCCCACACACTGCTAGAAGCCCAAATATTTTTTCAGAGCTAGATGCAGAAAAAAATTATTTTTAATTTGCAACCTGATGGAGGTCAGTATAGATGGACTAATAGAACAAGTCCCACACGCTGCTAGAAGCCCAAATATTTTTTCAGAGATAAATGAAGAAAAAAATTATTTTTAATTTGCAACCTGATGGAGGTCAGTATAGATGGACTAATAGACCAAGTCCCACACACCGCTAGAAGCCCAAATATTTTTTCAGAGCTAGATGCAGAAAATTTTTTTATTCAATTTGCAACCTGATGGAGGTCAGTATAGATGGACTAATAGACCAAGTCCCACACACTGCTAGAAGCCCAAATATTTTTTCAGAGCTAGATGCAGAAAAAAATTATTTTTAATTTGCAACCTGATGGAGGTCAGTATAGATGGACTAATAGACCAAGTCCCACACACCGCTAGAAGCCCAAATATTTTTTCAGAGCTAGATGCAGAAAATTTTTTTATTCAATTTGCAACCTGATGGAGGTCAGTATAGATGGACTAATAGACCAAGTCCCACACACTGCTAGAAGCCCAAATATTTTTTCAGAGCTAGATGCAGAAAAAAATTATTTTTAATTTGCAACCTGATGGAGGTCAGTATAGATGGACTAATAGACCAAGTCCCACACACCGCTAGAAGCCCAAATATTTTTTCAGAGCTAGATGCAGAAAATTTTTTTATTCAATTTGCAACCTGATGGAGGTCAGTATAGATGGACTAATAGACCAAGTCCCACACACTGCTAGAAGCCCAAATATTTTTTCAGAGCTAGATGCAGAAAAAAATTATTTTTAATTTGCAACCTGATGGAGGTCAGTATAGATGGACTAATAGACCAAGTCCCACACACTGCTAGAAGCCCAAATATTTTTTCAGAGCTAGATGCAGAAAAAAATTATTTTTAATTTGCAACCTGATGGAGGTCAGTATAGATGGACTAATAGACCAAGTCCCACACACTGCTAGAAGCCCAAATATTTTTTCAGAGCTAGATGCAGAAAAAAATTATATTCAGTTTGCAACCTGATGGAGGTCAGTATAGATGGACTAATAGAATGATGCTATGCCCAAAAGATTTTACTTCACTAGGTGCAGTAAAAAAATTGGTATTCTATACACAGGTGGTATATCTTGCAACACAGATAGGCTACTCCACTGACTAACACACTCTGCAATAGGCCAAAAAGGATTAGCTTTGCTAGATTCAGCCAAATGCTGTGAAAAAAACTTACACAGCACTGGCACAGACCTGCCTGGCAAAAACTGATAGGAACTGATGTAACCTAGTCCTGAAAAGGACTCCAATTACAATTAGTCTTTACTCCCACAATCTATCTATTTAAGAGCACAGACCTGCTTGATAAAAGTCGTAGGAAATGCTGTAACCTAGTCCTTAAAAGGACTGCAATCACAACTATTCCCTACTCCCAAGCTATCTGTATATTTGTGCGAAAATTGGCTTGAAATTAACAAGGTATAGCGCACACAGCAACAGCGGTGCCGTCTAACACGCAGCTGCAGCAGTGAGAAAATGGTGGCGACGGGGAAAATGGCTTGGTCTTATAGGGCAAGGACATGTGACATACACTGCCAATCACACATGCCCTTGCTTGTGTGAAAAAAAGCACTTCGCTCCGTGTGTGCGCTGCTGATAGGCTGACAGATTGCACCTCCCCACTGCAAATGCGGGAAAGAGAAAAAAAAATGGAGATCTTCATTGTTCCTGCAGAGATCCATCCCCTGCCCCTCCCCCCGCCCCGCTGTACACTCAAACTGCGTATTAACATTAATTTTCATCATTACTGAGAAAAAATCCAGTTATGATTTTGGTGCACGAACAGTTATCGAACATAACCTCGAACAGCCGAATTTTTCTCAAATTGTTCGTGTTCGCCGACCGGCTCGAACACCGCCCAAAACAGCTCGAATTTGAGATTGGCGAACAGTTCGAGTAGAACAACGCTCATCTCTACTCCTGGTCCGTGTCTGCCTCTCTGTATGCTCCTGGCCAGCCTGCAACTGGGCCTAGCTTATGTGTCATGCTGTTCCTTCACCTGTCGCTTGGTAGTAGGACCTTTGGCTGGCAACCACTATCCCTGGTAACGCTGGGGCCTTCGTAGTTCCTGATCCTGTTAAGGGTTTAGCTTCAGGTCGGCCAGGGACTTGTAGTCCTCCTGGTATGCCGGTGATCCCTACTGGGTATAAAGGACCCTGTAGGCGCGGACCCAGTGTCCGGTTTGTATATTCGGGGTGAGCCTATGATGCTCCTCTGCCCCCTCAACTCCTCTCTCTTCTCCTCCTTGCCGTCGGCCACACTCGGGGCCCTCAGAACACAGCAGCAGACGTGCTGTGTCTTCTCTGCTCTCAGCGTCAGCACGCTCTCAGACTCTCTGACTCTGTCTGACTGACTAACTGAACTGCTTGGCTCCACCCTCCATATATATATCCCTAACGGGCTCCCTCTGGTGGTCTGAGGTGGAAGGGTGGAGGTGTTTGTATGTAATGATGGCCTCTTGTGGAGAAGTCCATCCATGCACCCTGGGTCCTGTGGTACCTGTGAATAGCAGGGTGCCACAGAAACGTAACCCCTTAATCCCTAAGCTAGTCAACAAATTTAATATAAATGTTTTTTCTAGGATACAACATTGTTTCTAAGTACTGGCGATCGGTATGTGATCAGTCACAGTCCAACCACCAGTGTAACCACCAATATGTGGTAAGAATATACTCCAGACCACCTACGCCACTTCAATGCAGCATTCAACAGTAAGGAGAGACTCACAGTTGACAGGGGACCAGAAAGCAATATTTTAAGGCCCCTTGTAACACTTTTATATAAACAAGTACATTTTAACTTTACCATATATTCCTCTTATATTAACCAATATTTACTGGAACCTTCTGAGACTTATGAGAAAATAACTTTATAACAGACTGAATATTCTACTATATTTAATTTTCCTACCCACACGATAAGAAGTTGATTTTTCCATATGATAAAAATTCACCCTTGGAGACAAGACAGAATCTAAGTAAAATTTACTGGAATGTGGTCAAAGAAGGAGCAGATCTAATGTCTATCATTTTCTAAGGTAGCTTTAGGCAATTATAATCTTTATTCTTTAGGGACATTTACCTGTTAAAGTATCTTCAGGAGTCTTCTAAAATATTTTGAGGAAGGCACTTGAAATTTTCTAATTAAAATTTAATAAGCTCTTTTACTTTTTCGTAAAGAAAATGTTGGGTGTGATATACTTAAATATCGTTTAAATCCTTACATTTTAAGATATAAATTAAACTACAGGGAGGGCCATTTCTATGGATACACCTAAATTAAATGGGAATGGTTGGTGATATCAACTTCCTGTTTGTGGCACAAACAAGAAGTTGATATCACCAACCATTCCCAATTAATTTAGGTGTATCCATATAAATGGCCTACCCTATATATCTACAGTTTGCAGGTATTTTTTATGCATTTAAATGTGAATGGAAAAGTTGGTTGAAATTTCAATAATAGGTCCTAAAGGGAATCTGTCATCAGATTTTTGCTATCCCATCTGAAAGCAGTTTAATGTTGGGGCAAATGCCCTGGTTCCAGCATTGTATCACTTACTGGGCTGCTTGCTGTCATTTTGATAAAATACCTATTATATCTGCTGCATATCTACCATTCTCTGAATTCTACGCTCTGTATAACCCCTCCCACACCACTGATTGGCAGATTTCTGCCCATGCACACAGAAAGCTGCCAATCAGTGGTGGGAGCTTGGTTATACAAAGCTCATCAATATGGAGGACTTCCAGGCTGCAGGTTTACTTGTCCTCTAATGATAATCTCCTGCTGATAAAACAATGATTTTATCAAAGCTACAGCAATCAGCCCAATAAGTTACACATCGCTGGAATCAGGATCTCTGCCTCTACATTATGCTGTTCTCAGATTAGGTGGCAAAAAATGGATAACAGATTCCCTTTAAAACATAAATGAAAAGAAAAGGATAATTACCATATATACTCAAGTATAAGCCGAGTTTTTCAGTACATTTTTTGTGCTGGAAAAGCCCCCCTTGGCTTATACTTGTGTATATACTTAAGTATATAGAAATTCCGGTGGTGGATAGTGGTGGGGGGGTTGCGGCGGTGGAGGAGCGGGGCACATGCAGTAACTAGCTGCTGCAGCTACCACATGTGCCCGCTGCTAAAGAGAAATGAATATTCACTCTTCTCCACTCCCATAGTCCCAGCGTGGAGAGGAGTGAATATGCCGGGAGCTCACATCAGCATTTGAAAACGCATGGCAGTGATGTCATGCGCTGCTCAGATGCTGACATGAGCTGCTGCAGCAGAACAGGATGCAGCGCTGAAGCAGAGGTGAGGAAGGAAGGGAGCAATGTGTACCAGGATGGGGAAATTTACCAGTAGCTGCTGCCTTTCCCACCCTAGGCTTATACTCGAGTCAATAAGTTTTCCCAGGTTTTTGTGGTAAAAATTAGGTACCTCGGCTTATACTCTGGTCGGCTTATACTCGAGTATATACTGTAATGTAATATAAGAGCTGCAGTCAATAAGCATAATAAGTGAAATTTAACATGCTGTGGATAACTGTCCTAGCGACTGGACATCTCCTTTCCATGTGTCATATCATGATTGCCATAAGTCCAATTTCTCTAAGCAAATTGGGCAGCACAGTGGCTCAGTGGTTAACACTGCAGCCTTGCAACACTGGGGTTCTGGGTTCAAATCCCACCAAGACAATGTCTACAAGGAGTCTGTATGTTCTCCCTGTGTTTGTGTTGGTTTCCTCTGGGTACTCTGGTTTCCTTCCACACTCCAAACAATTTAGATTCTGAGCCCCAATGGTGACAGTGAAGATGTCTGTAAACGCTGTGGAATATGATTTGTCTATCAAAGCATGATAAAATAGTCCCCAGATTTTAGATATTATTTCTGAAAGCTAATTTACATTGCAGTGGTCACATAGTATTACATGAAGTAGCATTTGAAGACCATGTAATGTATGGTTGCTAGTGAAGAGCGAGTATGTTTTGTTAACCCTTTCGCCGAGTATGCTCGGGCGAGCACCGAGTAGTTACCGCTGCTTGGTGTTATGTTTGAATCACTCCCGTGCTCATGATTTGCGACTGTTTGACAGCTTTAATACATGAGAGGAATGTCTACTTCTTACACATTCCTTACGTGTATTAAAGCTGTCAAACAGTTGCAAATCATGCACACGGGAATGATTCAAACATAATACCGAGCAGCTGTAACTACTCGGTGTTCGCCCGAGCATACTCGGCGAAAGGGTTAACAAAACATACTCGCTCATCACTAGTGTTGAGCGAGTATGTTCTATTAACCCTTTCGGTGAGTATGCTCGGGCCGAGCTCCAAGTATTTACAGCTGCTCGGTGATGCGTTTGAATCACTCCCGTGTGCATGATTTGCAACTGTTTGACAGTGTTATTACATGTGTGTGAGGAATGTCTATTTCTTACACATTCCTCTCATGTAATAAAACTGTCAAACAGTTGCAAATCATGCACACGGGAGCGATTCAACCATATCACCGAGCAGCTATAAATACTCGGAGCTCGGCCCGAGCATACTCGGACAGAACATACTCGCTCAACCCTACTCATCACTAATGGTCACGTTTAGAGATGAGCGAACCCGAACATAAATGTTCGGGGTTCGTACAGGACCGTTAGTGTCCGGCGCTAAAGGCCAAACACAGACTTCTCCCAGATGTCCATTGCAAAGTTTGGAATTCCGGGAGAAGAGAGATTTTTCCAGATTCAAAGTTCGGGTCTAGTGATGAGCGAGTATGTTTTGTTAACCCTTTTTCCGAGTATGCTCGGGCAAGCACCAAGTAGTTGCAGCTGCTCGATGAGATGTTTGAATCACTCCCGTGTGCATGATTTCCAACTGTTTGACAGCTTTAATACATGTGAGGAATGTGTAAGAAATAGACATTCCTCACATGTATTAAAGCTGTCAAACAGTTGCAAATCATGCACACGGGAGTGATTCAAACATATCACCGAGCAGCTGCAACTACTTGGTGCTCGCCCGAGCATACTCGGCGAAAGGGTTAACAAAACATACTCGCTCAACAATATTCAGGTCTCCATTGTTGTCAGTGGGGTTCGGGTAAAGTTCTGGTACCCGAACTGAACTTTGGACTAAAGTTTGGGTCGGGTACAAGAACCCCAACTTCAACGGGTCCGCTCATTCCTAATCACCTTGTGTCTACAGGAGTCTATAAGAGTGAATGAATCATCAACAGTATTTCCAGTCATTAAAAGGGATATTTGTTACCCTGAAATGTGTCATTTGCTGAGATCTAAAAAAAATTTAAATTTACATTAAAATTTGACACCTTCTATTCTTCATTTATTAATCACATGTATTCAGGAAAATTCTTCTGAGTTTTGCAAAGGGGTCTTATATTTTTTTGTGCACAACTCTTTTATAGGTTCACAGCCCCACAATTAACATAATGCCATTCTTTCTGATAAGAGGTTGTACAGTTGGGGGAACCCCGTCAAACCATAATAATATTTTTTTTATATTGTTTTAATGAGATTTTTTCCTTATTTTTACTGCTTCAAATAAAACCACTTAAAACATTGAAAGATTTTTTCCACATGTAAAATAGCTTTTTGCAGATACAATGAAACTCTTTTCTGGTCATTTAGTCTAAAATGTAAAATCAGAGTTAATAACCTTCAATAAATCTCTGCTTCATTTTAGATGTGACGTTTTTTAGCATTCATCTTAAAATTCTGGAGTTCTTGAAATGATTAATGGTTCAATTTCATATTGGCAGATCACTTATTAATGTACATATTATAAATATGCAAAACTACCTTACATGTAGAAATGAAGTGTCCTATAAAGTCATTGCTCATGCTGCTGGCTTTTATACTCTGTGTTTTTCTATGCAGTGGCGTATGCTCTTGTATAAAAGTGGCTCTTCAACCAACCAGTATTAATTAAATGGAATATAAAAATTATATAATATATCATAACATGAATATAACTTATAATTTCTTATTAAAGGGGAAAAGCTTGTCATAAAACAACTGAAATCAATCAAGTCCTTGGTCACACAAGTGTAAAACAAATGTACTTTTTAGCCTTTATTGAGCATCAAACCCCCTATAAAAGTTTTACACAGCATGAAAAAAAATATGTAATATCCAAAATAAATTTATTTCACTATTCATAAATAAAATCATTTACAAATGTCTAAATTTGTAGAAAATTACACACAGTGAAAGCAGGGGCTTACCAGTTAACCAGGAATTAAACTAGTACTGATTCCCCTTATGTAAGGTGCCCATCGTCCAGGAATCTTGAAAATTCGCAGACAGAATGTCACGCTAGGTGAGGGGGGGACCAAGTGTACAATGATGGGAAGTGGGGGGAAGCCCAACAACTAGGGAAAAGGAGAGTGGAGTCAACTCGAGTCGACATCCTCCTGGTGAGTTGTTCCTCAGATACCACAGGTTCTTTGGTCACAGCAGTTTCTTCCGCTGCTCTCATTTTCTGTGCATCCTCAGATGCTCTTGGAGTTGCCTATGTAAGTTCATGTACTTCTCCTGAGTTACCTGTTTCCGCACTGTCTGGTAATTCGGCTCCTCCTGAGTGTCAATCCGTCTCTTCAAGGACCGGTGTTCAATCATCAGATCTGAATTGGACTTCATCTGTACTTGTTGGTACGAACTCTGGAGCCTCAGGTCTTGGATCACTCTCCTGAGGATGGTACATCCCTCTCCTTGCTGGTCCGAGAAATACAACGATGTGTTCTTCTCTATCGGGACTTTCTAGGTCACTATCCACCTCCGGAGCTTCAGTCTGTGGTGGTCCCTTAGTCGATCTCGGACGATGTCGGTCTACTTCTGGGAAGTATTGTTGTAGTGGGAGATAATCACAGGGTAGTAGTAAATTCCGATTGACTATTCTGGTTTTCTTGTCTCCCGTTTCCAATCGGATTTCATACACTGTCATCAGCTTTCCTCCTTAAGACCACATACACCTTGGCTTCCCAGTACGAACAAAGTTTTCCTGGACCGCCTTTCTCACGTACGTTCTTGACTAGCACCCGGCTTCCCGGTACCAATTCTGCTCCATAACATTTTTGATCATAGTACTCCTTACTCTTGCTCTGTCCTTGTGTAACCACTTTGGACGCTATGTTGTATGCCTCTGCCATCCATTCCTTCCATTTCCGAACATACTCCGGATGCGTTCTGTCTCTGACACCGGAGTATCGAACATGATGTCGATTGGCAGTCTTAGCGATCGTCCATACAATAGGAAAAAGGGTGAGTAACCCGTTGAATTGCTCTTTGTACAGTTATAGGCATGTACCACTTTTGACAGAGAACTCCTCCAGTCTTTCTTCTCATCAGCTGTTAAAGTGCGCAACATCAACAATAATGTCTGGTTAAAACGTTCCACTTGTCCATTACCCACTGGGTGAAAGGGCATTGTGTGGGATCTCTGAATTCTACAGTACTTTCCTAGCTTGGCAAAGAGCTGGTTCACAAATTCTCTTTCTTGGTCATGGTGTAACCTCGTAGGGAACCCAAACCTCAAAGCAAATTGAAGATATTCTCTGCCGCTGTTCGAACTGATTTATTGGTGGTGGCATATGCTTGAGCAAATCGAGTGAAATGGTCCATCACCACCAAGCTGTATTCGTAACCACTAGTGTTGAGCGAGTATGTTCTATTAACCCGTTCGCCGAGTATGCTCGGGCCGAGCTCCGAGTATTTATAGCTGCTCGGTGATATGGTTGAATCGCTGCCGTGTGCATGATTTACAACTGTTTGACAGTTTTATTACATGAGAGGAATGTCTATTTCTTACACATTCCTCACATGTAATAAAACTGTCAAACAGTTGCAAATCATGCACACGGGAGCGATTCAACCATATCACCGAGCAGCTATAAATACTCGGAGCTCGGCCCGAGCTTACTCGGACAGAACATACTCGCTCAACACTAGTAACCACCCTTGCACATCTCAAGATGTAGAAAGTCTATTGAGACCATCTCAAACGGATACGTAGTTTGGATGTTGCCCATAGGTGCCCGGGTTGATGTGTTAGGACGTTTATCTTTCAGACACCCACACTCGCTGGTCACATACCTCTCAATATCTCTCTGCATGTATGGCCAGAAGAAATGTTCACGGATCAAGTTGGTTGTCCTTTCCACTCCGAGGTGTCCCATGTTTTCATGGAGTTCTTTGAAGACCACCCTACGGAATACTCTGGATAGTACCAACTGCCAGTTTTGTCCTCCTTTACGATACAGGATACCATCTTCACTGAGGTAGAGCTTCGTCTATTCTTTAATTAAAACAGATACTGCTGGTCATTATCTCTCTCCCGTTTACTTGGAAACCGATTTTGGTCCACATAAAGTAGTATTCTACCAATTATCTGATCTTCCCGTTGTGCTCTATGGATTTTCCCTGTTGGTAGTTGTTGAATAGACCAGGGGTGATCTTATTCTCCCACTTTTATGGTGGTTTCCACCGTCAACGGACACCACAATGGTGTATCTTCCTCCTGATAAGCTTGTACTGCTTGGGTAGTGCTCTCAATTGCTTCCAGACTGACTTCCTATGAGCATTCTTGCATGAACTCCTCAGGCTCTATTGGCATTCTTGACAATCCATCAGCATCCGCATTGCATTTTCCTGGCCTGTACTTGATGCTGAAATTGAAGTTAGCTAGTTCAGCGACCCATCTCTGACCCATTGCATTCAGTTTGGATGTAGTAAGGACATAGGTCAAAGGGTTGTTGTCAGAGTATACCTCAAACTCTTTGCTGTAGTAGAGATAATCTCTAAATCTTTCGCAGATAGCCCATTTCAGTGCCAGGAACTCCAATTTTCCGGAATGTAAATGGTAATTCTTCTCGGCGTCAGTCAACTTTCTAGAACCGTAACCGATGACTCTCAATTTTCCATCTTGATGCTGATACAGGGCAGCTCCCAGTCCAACTTGAGAAGCATCACAATGAAGAACAAATGGTAAATTGAAATCAGGATATCCCAAGATGGGTGGTTTTACCAGGTAGCCTACTAGTTCTTCCAATACCTCCTGGTGGTCTGCTGTCCAGAGAATGGACTGTTGGGACGAAACAGCGTTGTTTCTTTTAAGCCCGGTCCTACCTGCATTCTTCTTTTTCTCTGTGGGTGTTGTTTTCTCTGTCATCCCCCCAAAGAGGAGGTATAGTGGGGCGACAATCCTGGAGAAGTTCCGAATGTAAGTACGATAGTAGGAGAGAAATCCTAATATCTGCCTCAACTCCCTGACGGTAGAGGGCCGCTTGTCTTTTAAGGCCAGTACCGGAGTGATTTCTGCTGGGTCCATTGTATATCCTTCTCCGGACATAATTTTCCCTAGAAATTGAGCTTGCCTTTTGAACAGTTCACACTTCTTTGGGGTCAACTTAACTCTGTGTTGTTGATACCGTTGTAATACGGTCCTCACGAATTCAACATGCTCCCAGAAGGTTTTGCTGTGTACCACATTGTCATCCAAGCACGGCTGGCAGATATCGTCCCTCAATCCTTCTAAACATGTCTCCATGGTCCTCAGGCATTCTGCTGGAGCTGAATTGAGTCCAAACGGTATGCGGATCCACTCATATAATCCCCACGGTGTGATGAATGCTGTCAAAGGTCTACTGGACTCTTCGACAAACCCTTGGTGGTATGCCTTACCCTGATCAAGGACAGAGAACCAGGTACTTCCTGATAGGCTATCCAGCATATCTTGGATCTTTGGTATTGCGTGCCAATCAGGTACTGACTTTCGGTTTAGTTCCCGGTAATCACAGCAGAGTCTCAACATACCTTCCTTCTTCCCAACACAAACAATAGGAGAGGCATAAGACAACTTTGACTTTTGGACCCAACCTCTGTTGATTAGGTTTTGTAAATGCTCTTTCACTTCACGGTGTAATGGTTTCGGCACAGACATGTAAATTCTGGTTACTGGGGTTGTGTCTTTCAAATTGATTTTCAACTGCAACAATGGGATACAGCCTATATCAGAGTCATCTTTGGAGAATGCATGACACTGTTCTCTCAGCATCTGTTTTGCTACCGCTCGATCTTCAGCAAACAAGTGTTCCAGGGGTACTGGGGGATCCCAGAACTCTGAGGTGAGTCGTGCAATTTCTTCCCCTGGGCAACACCTGTTGCTTGGTCGGGAGACTAAATTCACTGTAGACCCCTGGGCGGGTCTCACACTGACTGGATATACCGCTTTAACGGTTTCAATGTGACCTAACACAGTCTTTGGATCCAGTCTAATTTCGTGTTTCGTAGTATTCATCCCCAGTACTGTCAGTTGAACAAACCCACCAGTAGGAATTGTAAGCACAGTCTCACCTTGAACTAGGCCTTCCGGAAGTTCTGAGGAGTCTTTTGGCACGAATAGTCTTTTCTGGACTTTTCTTCCTGGTTCTACCCGGACTCCACACCTCACCCCAACCATTTGGATTGCAGGGATGATGGCTGGGCACCAGCCTACCTTGACTTCTTTTAGGTCCATTGTATTCTGTGCTTTCTTTACTCTATGAATCACATTTTCCGCCACAGCGTTGGGTATGGCAAGTGATGTGGCAATTGCATCCACCACCAGCGTCCCTGACTTGTGTTTCGTGATGACTTCACTGATTACATTATAACCCAGGATAGGATCCTTTGCCACGTTCTGATCACTGGTCATGAGAAAAGGTGCCAAAAGCTCAATGGTGTTGCTGTTCTTCATGGCCCTCAGTTGGAAAGTCACTTCCACCCAGCCTATGAAAGGGATTTTGGTCTGGTTGACAGCTTTGCCGTGGAGTTCCACTGGTCCTAAGAGTTCTTTTAGCAACCGAAGGCAGGTATGTGGCAGGTAGCGCCTTCTCCATTCTTCATTTAAAAGGCTTGCTTGAGCTCCTGTGTCCCACAGTGCTTTTACCAGGAGTTCATCTAGCTGGCACTGTATAAAGAACCTTTCACTGATTAGGCTAATGAGGCTATCTTTACTGACCGAGGAATCCTTCTCCCAGGAGTAAATCATTTGACCTCTGCACTGGGCCTTAAGTAACTGATGCCCCTGTCTCTCTTGCAGCTATTGTAGATGGGAACACACTTGGGGATAGTACTGACGCAGCCATTTTACCTCTTGCGCCGTTCTGGAGTTTGGTGAGATTTGGATTTGCTTCTGGGGCCTTCTCCGTGTCGCGGTTACCAGTCGCCCCGCATTGGCAACCTCCTGTCTTTTAATCCAAACGACTGTGACCATTGGCATTCCTTGGCAAAATGTCCTTCCTCACCACATCTTAGACAGTGGACACACAACATACTCTGATTTGATGAACGGCAAGCTTCACAAGCCGGGTATTTTCTGTGTTGGAACCCACTCCTGGGTCTGAAGGATACAAGTTCTGGCCTGGAACAAATCAACTTTTTCACCTCAATAAACTCGGCTCGCAGTTCTTCTATTACTTCCTCCCAGCCAGCGCTGGCGGTCCTCTCTTTTGTTGGCGATTTAAGGTTCTCTCTCGGAGGCGGCACTGGAGGGTCTCCAAGATGATCTTCGGACTGGCCACTGGGGGTCTCCAACTTCAGTTGACTCATTTTGGTGATTTTAGGAGCAGAGCCTTTCTTTAACTTCTGTTCGCTTTCTGACTCCAAACTAGCTGCCTCATTCATTTTTTCAATTAGGACTTCGTCCAGAATGCCAGGATCTTCTAGGTACTGTTTCAGCTGCAACTTGATGTCTTTGCTGATTAACCCCGTTCCCAATGATCTCAAGAACTTCTTCTGGACTAGTCCAGCATCAAACTTCTCTTCCGCTTCTACATCTCTGGATGCAAACAACAGCCTATCCTTCAGTTTAATTGCTCTGAACAAGAAACTTTGGGGTGATTTATTATTTTTCTGTGGGAGGTTAATGAGTCGGTGGAACAATTCTGAAGTACTCTCTACTTTATAGTGCCCTTATAAAATCATCTCCAGCTGTTGCAAGGTCAGTTGACTCTTCATTTATAGCATACTACGGAGGTTCAGTCCTGGGCTGATCGCTTTCACCACCCCCTCAACCATCTCATCTGGCTGGTAGCCTTTCATCGATCTGATGCAACAAGTTCATATAAGACAGTCTCCCTTTCTGTTCACACTCTCCAATCTGTCCCAGGATCTTGAATTCTTTCCTTATGGTGATTTGTGGTGTTAGAGAGGACTGTCTCCCTGATTTATCTAACCCGAGCAGGTTAAAGGTCCTGTCTGAGTCTGTCATTTGTTCAGAGGTTTTGGTCGATTCCTGCAGGGCTGTTGTTAGGGCTTTGAATTGTTCTTTCAATTCATGTAGTTCAGTCTGTGGACGGAGATTCCCTCTTTTGTTAATTGGTGCCACCCCTCCATCCTCCAACTTCAACCTAGCTAGAAACTGTGTTAGTTCCTGGAGAAATGTCCCCATGACATCTTTAGCTTCTTTCTCCCCCAGCTCATCCATTTTTGAATTAATGGCAGCTAACTGTTGCCTGCGGTTGTGTGCTTTATAAATCTGTTCTTCTGACATCTTTATATGTTCTGCTACTGTTCTCAATTCTTCACAGGTTAACTGAAGAAGCAGCTCACTAATTCTGTCCTTTTGTATTTCCACATCCATTGCTGCTAGTGAGTTTTCTTTAGGGCTGGTGTAGCAGAGATGAACTGAGGTTCTGTGCTGCTGTGTTTTTCCAGACACTTTTCCTCTTCTCCCTCTACACGCTAATTCCCACTCAGGACTCCCCGTATGGGCCACCAATGTTACACGCACGCCGCTAGTTTCAGATAGGGGCGAGACAGGTTACATGAATTCTTTGGAATCCTGGGGGAACCGTTACTCAGGGCGACCATAGACCAGGTTCTGCAGCTTCTCTCAGGCACACAGGGGTATTGACCCTCAGGCACAGACACGTAGGTTGTTTCACTTGCTGACCAGACACACTTGACAAGTGTCCTCATAAACAGTAGAACAGTAAAATTTAATAAGAAGCCGCACAGCCAGTGCAAGTTAAGTCTTATCAGCAACAGGCTCCAGTGGCAAACATTGCAGTTTCCTTAGCAGCACAGCAGTTCACAGTTTTCCCAGTAGTACAGAACAGAACAGTTCTAATGCAAAGACACATTAAGGAACACAGCATTCTTTACAGCACAGTGAGATGGAGGAGGGGGGGAGGGTTTGCTGAGAGAGATGATCCCGGTGACACAATTTCTTACAGTCCTTATCTTTCTGCCTGACAATACTCTGCACTGCTAGTTCAGGAACTCTACCTGACCTGTGCTAATCTTCACTCCTGACTTGAATCCTTTTCACTTGCAGGGGTGCTTCTGTCAGATGCAGAACACACACACACCACCTTTCTCTTCGGCTCCAGCCAGACAGTAAACAACTTCCCCACAATACCCGTGGGTACTAAAACCCTTCCTGTCTCCTGTGACTGTGTTAACCCCTCTAGTTGCTGGATGCTTCTGGAGCACAACACTTCCTGTCTCATGGGCTTGTGTTACTTCTAATAGTTGCTGAATGCTTTTAAAGCAACAGCACTACTTGTGACTGTCACACTCTGCAACAACACTACTTCTGCATGTCACATAAACCCTAACTGTCACTAGAGCTAAACCCTAGGTAAGGAGGGGAAGGGGTGGGCACTAGTCAGCCCCCACTGCAACTAAAGACAAACAAGGAAAACAGAAAAGGGGATACACTTAGCTTGAGAAGACACCAGAGAAGACAACAATAATCCACTAAAAAACTCCAAGGTGAAACCAGCCGACTGCTAGTACTCCAGGCCTGAGCAGGGGAAAAGAGTTCTATCACCGGCGACTCTCTGGAGACACTGAGGGGTTTTATATATCAAGCAAGAGTGTGTCAATTAGCAGCAGAAGGCGGAGATCACTGCTGGGTCCTAGCGAGAGAAGGATACCACTACACTACAGAGATGAGAGGATCAAGAAGGTGTCTGCAAAACCAAGTGCAGCGACCTTCTACAGCAGGATCCAGAACGACTGTCTGTCAAACCTGATACATCTGTGACACAGAATCTATGTCCAAAAGAAAATAGACACTCATATGGTGCCTAAAAAGTGTCTTGTAGACAGGGATTCTTCCTCACCAGTGTGCAAATTTAAAGAGGACCTTTCATTAAATTTTTCATGCTGAACTGGGCAATCCATGTAATAATGGCTGCAGAGCGGAGTAAAACGATTTTGAGGGGTTTTTATTCACCTCTCCATTGTGGAGATATTACCAATAAAATATTTGTAACCTACTGAGTTAACTTTAGTTAAGACCAGGTTGGGATTATTAGATAGTTTTCAATGGGGGGGGGCGTGTTTTTCTGGCACCTGTATGATGCTGACCAATGATAAGTAGGCACCAACATAGAAGTGTAAAGGAACTATGATGATGTCATTAGGGATACATGACCCAAGTCCACAAGTCTTGCCAGCCAGAGTGTGCAGCCTAAATATGCATTGATGATGTATTACACAGCACAGGAGTCTGGCGCTATAGACTTAAGTTAATATCTCCACACTTACAGTACAGACCAAAAGTTTGGACATGCCTCCTCATTTAAAAAGATTTTTCTGTATTTTCATGACTTTGAAAATTGTACATTCACATTGAAGGCATCAAAACTATGAATTAACACATGTGGAATTATATACTTAACAAAAAAGTGTGAAACAACTGAAAAAATGTCTTATATTCTAGGTTCTTCAAAGTAGCCACCTTTTGCTTTGATGACTGCTTTGCACATTCTTGGCATTCTCTTGATGAGCTTCAAGAGGTAGTCACCGGAAATGGTCTTCCAACAATCTTGAAGGAGTTCCCAGAGATGTTTAGCACTTGTTGGCCCTTTTGCCTTCACTCTGCGGTCCAGCTCACCCCAAACCATCTAGATTGGGTTCAGGTCTAGTGATTGTGGAGGCCAGGTCATCTGGCGTAGCACCCCATCACCCTCCTTCTTGGTTAAATAGCCCTTACACAGCCTGGAGGTGTGTTTGGGGTCATTGTCCTGTTGAAAAATAAATGATGGTCCAACTAAACGCAAACCGGATGGAATAGCATGCTTCTGCAAGATGCTGTCAGGACTGCAAATATTTTTAATTACATTTTTGCCCTTTAGGCCCTCTTTCAAGATGGTGTACTTTGTCTCATGTGCCCCTTGTTTTCCTGCTTTATAACTCTACCCCAGCCTCTAATCAGTGCTAGAGTATTCTGCCTGTGATCTGCTCCTGGTGGTTTCCTAGTTTCCTGCTCTGCCCTGCAGACTTGTTTGGATCTTTTGTTACCTGCTCTCAGAGACTCTGTTGCATTCAGTTGTTACCAGTATTCCTCCTTCTCCTGGCTGCTCCTGCTGCTACCTCTGAGCCTCAGTCTTCACCTGCATTCTGCTAACAAGTAAGCTGGTTTCTGCTCTGACTCACCTGCTTTAGATAGACTTCCTTGCATGGACTTGATAAGGACTTCCTTGTTTTCTAGCATCTTCTAGTGTGAATTGTGCTTTACAGATTGCTTTGCTGATTACATTTAGAGCACGGGACTGTGCTGCATTATCTGGGACTTCCTACCCAGGCCTCCCTGGATTATATAATATATATTGTTTGGACTTGATAAAGACTTCCTTGTTTTATAGCATCCTCTAGTGTGAACAGTGCTTTACAAACTGCTCTGCTAATTGCATTTTCCCCTGAGTGTTTATGGACTTTGTGTTTTCGTCTGCACTTGTTTGAATCACCGTGTGTTTATAATATAAACCTATAAGTTGTGTTCTGTTATATCTTTGTTCCACGCAAAAAGACTCCTGTGGTATCCATTATAATTATTACAGATGCTGTGGTAGCCATGCTGGTTCAGTATGCCTTCAATTTTGAATAAATCCAGAACAGTGTCACAAGCAAAGCACCCCCACACCATCACACCTCCTCCTCCATGCTTCATGGTGGGAACCAGGCATGTAGAGTCCATCCGTTCATCTTTTCAGACCAAAGCACAGATTTCCACTGGTCTAATGTCCATTCCTTGTGTTCTTTAGCCCAAACAAGTCTCTTCTGCTTGTTGCCTGTCCTTAGCAGTGGTTTCCTAGCAGCTATTTTACCATGAAGGCCTGCTGCACAAAGTCTCCTCTTAACAGTTGTTGTAGAGATGTGTCTGCTGCTAGAACTCTGTGTGGCATTGACCTGGTCTCTAATCTGAGCTGCTGTTAACCTGCGATTTCTGAGGCTGGTGACTCGTATAAACTTATCCTTAGAAGCAGAGGTGACTCTTGGTCTTCCTTTCCTGGGGCGGTCCTCATGTGAGCCAGATTCTTTGTAGCGCTTGATGGTTTTTGCAACTGCACTTGGGGACACTTTCAAAGTTTGCCCAATTTTTCGGACTGACTGACCTTCATTTCTTAAAGTAATGATGGCCACTCGTTTTTCTTTACTTAGCTGCTTTTTTCTTGCCATAATACAAATTCTAACAGTCTATTCAGTAGGACTATTGACGCGCCGCTGGGCCTTCTGTGTCGTGCGGCATCGCGTGCACGGGGGCTTACCCGGAGCCGGATCAGATGGGGGTAGTAGTCTCGTGGCGGTGACCCGGTCCGTGCCCAGGGAGTCAAACTAAGTGGCGAGTCTATTAGCAGTAGATGTTGGATGACTACGCCACCCGTTGAATGCAGCTTTGGAGCTGCCGCTGCAGGGCAGACTGCTGAGGCCGGTGGAAGGATGGTGCAGCGGGGATGGTATAACCCCCAACGGGAGGGGTATGGCCTCAGGGCAGCCGACGTGGATGATGGGGGTAGCAGGAACCACTCAGAGACGATGCGTGTAGTTCAGGGTCTTTACTGGTGACAAAGATAGACCCTCCCGGAGTACTTGCTAGCGATCGGGGCCTGGTCAGTCCTTGAGCAGATGGGATCTCCCCTGGCCAGGCGGAGTTGTAGGCCTTCCCAGCTAACTGTACTCTTCTGGCTACCTTGCTAGAGGCGGGTAAAAGTAGCCCACGTCCCTGAGTGTACCGTGTGGTGCTCACCCGTATGGCCGGTGACTCGGGGCCTTCTAATGGCTTCCGCTCCACGATGGCGGTGCTGGTCCTACGCGTGTGACCGTGCCTTCGGGTTTCTGGGCCAGAGGACCTGCAATCCCCTGCCGGTCGGTTTCTGCTGCTGGGTAAGGATTAGTCCCCACAGCCTCGGACTCCGGGTCCGGTGATAACTTCTCAGTCAGGGCGAGCTCTGCAGCTGCCAGCCCCTGACTCCTTGTAGCACTGCTCCCACAGAGCTCCTGTTGTTTCTTCCTATGCTGCTTCTCTTCTCTACTCTTGTTCTCTCTCTCTCTCAACCCTGCCTCAGCCCCAGGTTTATATAGGGGAAGTTCTTCCCCTCCCAGGACTGGGCAGGAGGTGTGGCATGCATAAGATCCCTGACCAAGAGACCTCCCACCTGCTCTCAGACATAATATTGCTATAATTGTGGAGACCAGACCCCTGGGGTGCCACATTCCCCCCTAGTGAAATTTAGTACTCCGGGACTAAACATATTTTACAAAAACATAACAGGGTATAACAACAACAATAAAATACAATAAGGAAACACATAAAGATGGTCACGGTGTGTCCGCAACCGGGTGCAGTCTTTAAAGAAAACAAAGGTGTCCATTTCACCAAAACAGGGAGACGTAACCAGGTAGGGGTCTGTCCTGCCCCGAGTCCTTAACAGTCTTTAGTCCGTCCTGGGTTACGCTCCAACTATACACAAAGGATTCCCGGTAAATCCACCAAAGACTCCTGTAAATAACTAGAAACACAAAATTATACACAAGCAACAATAACAGATAAACATTAATAAAATAACTTAAACACTTAGATCCTCCACCGTACGGGCAGCTGGCCTCTAGTGACCCTAGTGGACCTACGAAGCTGGTTGACTGGTCCTGAGCTACAGGGTATAGGAGCTGTCAAGGGTAAACTGGGCAGCCGTCTACGGACCCTTTGGCTCACTAGGGGTATGGCAGGCTCACTATAAGCAGAGGGTTGATCCTCCTGGTCTGCTTGTGTGGAGTCTTCTGCCTCCTGGACCGGCTGTTCTTCCAGCTCTACCGGTTGCTCTGTAAGTACTTGGGATTCTGGTTGGAGGAACGTGAGGACGGGTACCACAACTGCACCATTGACTTGAGTCCATGACCGAGGGAAGTCTCCGAGCACAGTACTAACCATATCTTTCCCTTCCTCTACGGGTCGAGGGTCTTCTTGTTCCTCTTCAGGGTTCCGTAGCTGTTCGGGACACTTCTTCAGGTGATCCCGGGATACAATGGTTGTGGTTTCCCCTCCGTCTTTGCTGATGGTACAGACCTTCGGGTTGTCGTGGCTTGAGGGCAGTACGGTGTACGGGTCCTTCTCCCACTGGTCGTCCAACTTATGGAGCCGTCTTTTCCTCTTCAAGACCTGCTCTCCGGGCACCAGGGGAACAGCGGGAGCATACTGGTTGTAAGTTTTCTCTTGTCTTTCCCTAGCTTGACAGAGACTACACTCCACGCTCTCTTGTACTTTCCGGTACTGCTGCTGCCTCTCTGTGTCCCAGTCTGCTTCTGGTGAAGTGTCCTCGGGTGTCAGGACTCCCATCTCCAGGTCAACAGGTAGCTTACCAGGTCTTGCCCTCATCAGGTAAGCCGGGGTACAGTTAGTGGAACCTACCGGGATGTGGTTGTATAGGTCCACTAGGTCGGGCAACCTCTCGGGCCACAGACTGCGTTCTTCCAGGGGCAATGTTTTTAGAAGATCTATCACCACCTGGTTCATTTTCTCACAAAGTCCATTAGCTTGCGGATGATAGGGTGTCGTCCTTATCTTCCGGCAGCCATACAGAGTGCAGAATTCTTGGAAGACCTCCGCTTCAAAGGCAGGTCCCTGATCCGTCAACACTTGGTCCGGGTACCCGTGTGGACGGCAGAAATGCTGCTGGAAGGCTCTAGCTGCTGTTCGAGCTGTTAAGTCCTTGACGGGGATGACAACCAAGAACCGGGAGTAGTGATCCACGATGGTTAGTGCGTAGACGTAGCCACTTCTGCTTGGGGTCAGTTTTACATGATCCAAGGCTACCAATTCCAACGGCTGCCGGGTGACGATGGACTGCAGGGGAGTCTTCTGGCTGGCACGGTCCTTCCTTCTTATGTTGCACGGGCCAAAGTCTCTGCACCACCTCTCGATGGTTCCTCTCATGCCCACCCAATGGAACCGCCCGCGCAGCAGGAACTCCAGCTTCTTCCATCCGAAGTGCCCAGCTCCGTCGTGGTATGCCTCCATCACCATAGCTGCGTCTCTTCTTGGCACCACTACTTGCCAGATTATTTCATGCGTCCGGGAGTTAACCATTCTGCGGCACAACTTCCCCTTATAAAGGAACAGTCGACTCTTCTCAGCTCACAGTTGCTTGGCTTCCTCCGGAGCGTCTGGGTCAAGGCGTGCATCTGGCCGAGTCAGCATCTCCTTTACCAGTCGGACGGCAGGGTCACTGTCTTGCGTCTCCGCCCAGTTGTAATGAGGTAAAGGGTTGAACGTAGCGGATTTACTCCTTACACGGTGGGAATACTGGATAGTCCCATGATGGTGGAATGCGGGGAGTTCAACTTCTTCCAGTCCCTCTGAGTCTTCCCCTACGTCCGGTAGATTTGGCATCCTGGACAGGGCGTCCGCGTTGGTATTGGAGCGTCCTGCCCGGTATTTGATTGTAAACTCATAGTTGGACAAACGGGCCATCCATCTCTGCTCTAGGGCACCGAGTCTTGCTGTGTCCAGGTGTGTCAACGGGTTGTTATCCGTGTACACGGTGAACCGGGAAGAAGCGAGGTAGTGCTTAAAGCGTTCGGTGACTGCCCACACCACTGCCAGGAACTCTAGCTTAAATGAGCTGTAATTTTCAGGGTTTCTTTCGGTGGGTCGCAGTTTTCGGCTGGCGTAAGCAATTACCCGTTCTTTCCCCTGCTGAATCTGGGACAGTACGGCTCCTAGCCCGATGTTACTGGCGTCGGTGTAGAGGATAAAGGGCTGGCTATAATCAGGGTATGCCAGGATTTCATCCCCCGTGAGGGCCATCTTCAGCTGGCGGAAGGACTCTTCTTCCAGCTTCTCCCATCTGAAGGGTGGCTTCTGGTTCTTGGCCTTCCTGGACTGGCCTATCAGGAGGTAATGCATAGGAGCTGCCTTTCTGGTGAAACCGGGAATAAACCTTCGGTAGTAGCCTACCAACCCGAGGAACTGCCTCACTTCCTTTACGCTGGAGGGGCTTGGCCATTCCTTAATTGCGGTGATCTTATCAGGGTCGGGAGCCACTCCGTCAGCACTCACCACGTGTCCCAGGTACTGCACCTTTGGCTTCAGGAGGTGACACTTAGAGGGTTTCACCTTCAGGCCATAACTTGCCAGGGCTTCGAACACTTCCGCCAGGTGTTTCAGGTGGTCCTCATAAGTCTTGGAATATACGATGACATCGTCCAGGTACAGCAGGACCGTCTCGAAGTTTCTGTGTCCCAGACAGCACTCCATTAATCGTTGGAAGGTTCCTGGTGCATTGCAGAGTCCGAACGGCATACAAGTAAACTCGCTAAGTCCCATCGGGGTGGTGAATGCGGTCTTCTCCCGGTCCGCCTCTGCTACAGGAACCTGCCAGTACCCGCTAGTGAGATCCAAGGTAGAGAAGAAGTTAGCAGATTTTAAAGCAGCCAAAGACTCCTCTATCCTTGGTAAGGGGTACGCATCCTTGTGTGTGATTCGGTTGATTTTCCGGTAATCTACACACATTCTCATGGTGTTGTCTTTCTTTTTGACTAAGACTAGTGGGGCTGCCCAGGGGCTACAGCTATCCTTGATTACCCCAGCCTCCTTCATGTCTCTAAGCATCCCCTTGGCATGTTGGTAGTGCGCAGGGGGTACGGGTCGATACTTCTCTTTTATGGGAGGATGGTCTCCCGTGGGGATGTGGTGTTCCACCCACTTGACTCGCCCGAAGTCTAACGGGTGTTTACTAAACACTCTCTCGTACTCTTGAACCACCCGATAGACTCCCTGTTTCTGATGGGAGGGAGTGGAGTCAGTACCCAAATGTAGTTGCTGACACCAATCCTCCATTATTTTCTTAGAGCCGTTACCTTCCTCCGGGTGAGATGGAGGCAAGGGTTCCACAGACTGTATAGAATTTTGGTTGATGGTGTATAATTTGGCTAGCGTGGCATACCGGGGTAGGTACACTTCCCTCTTCCCGATATTTATTATGCGAACGGGCACCCTCCCATGGCGTACATCAACCACCCCCCGGGCTGTCAAAATGGTGGGCCTACTGTCTGAATAGGCTGGTTCTACCATTGCTTGGTAATCTCTACCTCTCAGACCAATAGCTGCCCGACACCAAATCATCATTTCACTTTTCGGGGGCATGGCAATAGGGAAAGGGTCACACATTCTTACGCTACCAATCTCACCGCCGGAGAGTTCCACCTGTTGCCGTCGCATCAGTGCCCGGATCTCTTTCTGGAGCACTCGCTGCTGGCCGGAGCTGGCGTTCTTGGCAACCTGCTGTAAAATGAAAATCACCTCTGCAAGACAATTTTCAATCACATTAGTTCCTAGAGTTATCTTTGGGTGACTCTCACGCTTGTCAATGTCTACAATGATGAGTCCCTGTGCTGCCAGTTCGACTCTACCGATTTTAATGGTCATCTCTTTAAATCCGATCTGCGGCACGGATTGACCATTGCTGGCGATGATACTCAAGTCGTCGTCAGGGTACCGGGTTATATCCGAGTCATTCCAGTACTGCTTGAAGAGCACGTACGGGATGGTGGTGACCTGTGACCCGGTGTCAAGTAGGGCACTCATAGGAATGCCATCCAGTACCACAGGCAAGACTGAACGTCCTCCCACATATCTGTCGCGCCAGTTCGATGGGCCTGGTGATCTTTTTCCTGGGGGTTGGCCCTCTACCCCAGGTTGTGCCAGTTTAAAGGACAGTACCTTGCCATATGTCCGGGTTGATTGCAGCGGCGGCAGATGGGTTGTCCGTCCTCGTTGTATCGGTCGCTGGGTCTTCCTCTGGCCGGTGGGGTCCTCCTTGGTCGGCGCCACGGGATGTCCTCCGGCCGGGTGCCAGCTGGATCTTCCCTGGAGTGGAAACCTGTAAAGACTGCACAGTTCGGGTTAGCGCAGCAACGCTTTTAGCTAGCTCTTGGACCTGATGGTGCAGGTCTGGAGCCGGGTCATTGTTCAAAGCCTGCGCATAAGCCCCCACAGGCCCTGCCGACAAGGGCGCCGCCTCCTGGTGGTAAGTGATAGCTGGGCGCCTGTGGGTCACAACGCCACCCGGTGCCGGTTCTCGGAGCACCCGGATGGCTCTGTCCTTGAACTGTGCAAAGTCCAGATGAGGATCCTGTAAGGCTATGGCCCGCAACTGGGTTCGGTGGACATTGCAATATAGTCCCTCTATAAATTGTTCGGTCAACAGCCTGTCCTCGTTTCCCACGCTGTCGGGGTCGGTCTGCTTAATGGCTCTCAGGGCCTCTTGTAGGTTTAGTGCATAGTCCCTTATACTCTCATGTGCTCGCTGCTTGCACCCATAGAATTTAAGCTTAATCTCGGCTGAGGTGCGGGTATCAAAGGTGTCCCTCAGCCGGGTTAGTATCCCTGCGACAGTCCTCCTCCCAGGTGGCCAGGACTTTACCTCCCTTTGGGCTGCCCCGGTTAGTTGGGCCACCAGGATGCTCACTTTTTGCTCTTCTGTGAGGGGGTACACCTGGAAGAGGCTATCCAGCTTTTCTCTAAAGTCATTCAGGGTATGTGACTCCCCTGAGTATTGGGGTAGCCAGGCTGCTCCCGGGATATAGGGCATGGTGAAAGGCATGACTGCAGCAGCGCTGGCGCTGGCGGGGGTTGAGGCAGTGAAGCTCTCCTCCGTATCCGACATCTTCCTCCCCCCCAGTGGACCGTGGCCTACCTTGCGATGATCCTCTTCCGTAGGCCGCGGCTCCGCAGTGGATCGTCAGGGTCGAGGACCTTCCGTCGCGCTCCTGTGACGTCGGCGTCTGCTGGGCTCCTTCCAGGACCTTACGCAACGTCCGGACGTGAGGCGGGGCTTCAGTTCTCGCGCGCCTTCGGAGTCCACGCCCCTCTTCTTCCGGCGCGGCGTCATCAAGATGGCGTCCAACGGCGGGAAAACTCCACGGATGGCGGGAAGAAGGCAGAAGATGGCGCCGGATGGCGGGAAAACTTCGCGGATGGCGGGAAGAAGGCAAAAGATGGCGCCGGATGGCGGGAAACTTCACCACTGGTAAGTTTGAACAGTCTTTTTCAGGCACGCAGTAACCGGTGGTTGCGGGCACGAAATCCTGCCGACTACGCCAAACGTTGACGCACCCCTGGGCCTTCTGTGTCGTGCGGCATCGCGTGCACGGGGGCTTACCCGGAGCCGGGTCAGATGGGGGTAGTAGTCTCGTGGCGGTGACCCGGTCCGTGCCCAGGGAGTCAAACTAAGTGGCGAGTCTATTAGCAGTAGATGTTGGATGACTACGCCACCCGTTGAATGCAGCTTTGGAGCTGCCGCTGCAGGGCAGACCGCTGAGGCCGGTGGAAGGATGGTGCAGCGGGGATGGTATAACCCCCAACGGGAGGGGTATGGCCTCAGGGCAGCCGACGTGGATGATGGGGGTAGCAGGAACCACTCAGAGACGATGCGTGTAGTTCAGGGTCTTTACTGGTGACAAAGATAGACCCTCCCGGAGTACTTGCTAGCGATCGGGGCCTGGTCAGTCCTTGAGCAGATGGGATCTCCCCTGGCCAGGCGGAGTTGTAGGCCTTCCCAGCTAACTGTACTCTTCTGGCTACCTTGCTAGAGGCGGGTAAAAGTAGCCCACGTCCCTGAGTGTACCGTGTGGTGCTCACCCGTATGGCCGGTGACTCGGGGCCTTCTAATGGCTTCCGCTCCACGATGGCGGTGCTGGTCCCACGCGTGTGACCGTGCCTTCGGGTTTCTGGGCCAGAGGACCTGCAATCCCCTGCCGGTCGGTTTCTGCTGCTGGGTAAGGATTAGTCCCCACAGCCTCGGACTCCGGGTCCGGTGATAACTTCTCAGTCAGGGCGAGCTCTGCAGCTGCCAGCCCCTGACTCCTTGTAGCACTGCTCCCACAGAGCTCCTGTTGTTTCTTCCTATGCTGCTTCTCTTCTCTACTCTTGTTCTCTCTCTCTCTCAACCCTGCCTCAGCCCCAAGTTTATATAGGGGAAGTTCTTCCCCTCCCAGGACTGGGCAGGAGGTGTGGCATGCATAAGATCCCTGACCAAGAGACCTCCCACCTGCTCTCAGATATAATATTGCTATTATTGTGGAGACCAGACCCCTGGGGTGCCACACTATCAGCTGTGTATCCACCAGACTTCTGCACAACACAACTGATGGTCCCAACCCCATTTATAAGGCAAGAAATCCCACTTATTAAACCTGACAGGGCACACCTGTGAAGTGAAAACCATTTCCGGTGACTACCTCTTGAAGCTCATCAAGAGAATGCCAAGAGTGTGCAAAGCAGTCATCAAAGCAAAAGGTGGCTACTTTGAAGAACCTAGAATATAAGACATATTTTCAGTTGTTTCACACTTTTTTGTTAAGTATATAATTCCACATGTGTTAATTCATAGTTTTGATGCCTTCAGTGTGAATGTACAATTTTCAAAGTCATGAAAATACAGAAAAATCTTTAAATGAGAAGGTGTGTCCAAACTTTTGGTCTGTACTGTATATGCTGTGTAATATATCATCAGTGCTTATTTAGGCTGCACAATCTGGCTGGCATGACCAGTGAACTCTGGTCATGTGACCCTCATGACTTCATCACAGGCTCTTCTGAACTTCTTTGTTGCTGCTAGTGAATAAGATAGCTGAGTGCTGACCTCCATCAGTCCCTATCTTTGTACTGTAAATGCAGCAATGGAACACATTTTTTTATATATGACCAAGACTGAAGCTTCATAACCATTTTGCTTTATCATTAAAGTATACTTGTCCTTTCACATAAAACTTGTAGAATGGCATGGTCTTGCTGCCCTTATTCCCTCCATTAAACTCAAACTGATTTTAGTTCATTTACTAGTTGATTATGTCAAGAAACTGCTATAATTCTCATGTTCTGCCACTTGCCATTAACTCTTTATGAATTGTGTTTTCCCTTTTCGTTATCATTCTGCCAGTATGATAGGTGCTGGAACTTCCCTTTATCTCACTTCCCAGCAGGCATTGTCTCTGACATTGTCCACTGGACTGTCTGCTCTGGAATCAAAGCCTGCCTCTCTGTTATATCTGCATAAACTTTGACAGACAGGAGATCAGAACTAGGGAGACATAATCTTGCTTCCTGTAATCCATTTTTGTGAATCTGCAATTAGTCAACTTCTCAAAAAGGGACCATTACAGAAAATGGTCAGGGTATCTGGCATAGTTTCTGAATACAATTAGTTGTTCTGTGACCCAATGTCACTCCAAAATACTACAATACTACAAAAGACTAATGCTTTTTACAGGTACTGTTGAAAATGTAAGGTCTCTTTAAATTACATATATTCTTATTTAAGCGACGTTAGAAAGGAAACATAGCCAGGACAAAACACTGTGATTAACTGCATATACCACTTGATTTCTGAAATTACAAATATACATGAACATAATTAGGTGTTATAATTTATACGATTTATACTCCATCTAAATTATGCCATGATTTTCAAACAAGAATTAAGACTGCAATAAATTAACATTTCAAATTAGCATTAATAAGTGTAACCTATACTCCCAAAGGGGCTAATGTCCAACTTGTAGTTGCATTTTTGCACAACACATATGCATCTCTCATGTGCTTTTTAAATACCACATGGATCCTAGGCAGTGGAGGATTATGATGAGGGCAATTGGGCTACCGTCTGGGGCCCAAGTCAATGGGAGGCTCCTAGACAGATTGTCCTCATTCCATTATTTTGTGTGTCACCATCGACGGAACTTAGAGCGGGGCAGGAGCGCCTGTTACCTTCTCTGTGACTCAGCTGGCGCGATGAAGGGGTAAGCATTACTTTTTTTTTCAATAAAATGAATGAAATGGGGGTGGGAGATAGGACATTGTATTATAATGAATTGAGGGTGGGAGATGGGGAGAGAGGACATGATGCAATGAATTTGAAGGGCATGTAATTATGAACTGGGGAAATATATGTGATAAAGTTAATTAGGGGAGCAGGAGGTGCACTGTGGGGGGGCGTTAAGGACACAGGAGAGTGACTGGTAATGAATTGAGGGAAAGAGTACAGGGGCTAATTAATTTATATATTTATTGAGCAGGGAAAAAGATGCTAATTGTAATTAACAGGGGGCACAGTGGTGGATTATTAATTTATATTTGTAATGGTATGTTGCATAATAGCTAATGATATATTAATGATGAGTGCTTGTCTGTATACAGAAGCGCAGTGTGGGAGATTTTTTTATTCAGGGGACACATGTGTACATGTAAGTGACCTTTTTTATTTTCAGAGGGGCGGAGATCAGTGCGGAAAGCTCTGCAGTAACCGAATCTCAGTGTTAGGACAACGACATGAAGGTTTGACAAGATGAAGAAACAGCCTATAATCAGAAGAGACGTCAGCGGTAAGTTACCAGATGTAAATATGGATTCTGTGTACACACTGTTTAGAGATACATTTACATGAGCCGACCGACGGCACTAAATGACCACCAATTGGCAGTCATTTGACTCGCCCCCTGGGCCGTGGGGCACGCGGATCTGGGCGATAGGGAAACGATGGGGGTAGTAGTGGCAGCCCAGTCCCGCGGCTCAGGGTGGTCTGACCAATGGTAGTCTGCTACGTGCTTTAGATGATGTCCGACTACGCCACCCGTGGATTTGCGGTCATTAGGAGCCGCCGCTGCAGGGCAGACCGCTGGGGCTGATGGTGGGTGCAGCTGAGGTGGTGTGACTCCCCACGGGAAGAGTGCAGCCCCAGGGCAGTGCAGTGGATGGTGGTGAGAGTCCCAGTATCGGTAGTGCTGGAGGCGCAAAGGAGCACACAGACAACAAGTTACAGTCCAGGGTCTTTACTCACAGTTCATGTGCTCCGGGTCACTTCGGCACCAGTAGTGACCGCCCGAGCCGTGCTGCGTCCACCAGGTGTGGGGCTCGGTCAACTCCCAGGCAGCTCAGGAGTATGGCTCAGGACCCCCTTTAATCCTTCCTCTGGCCTGCCTCACCAGTGACCCACTTTTGTCCAGCTGCCGCGGACTTGTGCGGTTAAACGTGGGCCCCGTACTGTCCTATATGGTGCCTTCCTAGCAGGTTTGATGAGGTGTCGCACCAATAAATGATCACGACGACCGGTCTTTGGCTGAGGGTAGTTTCTCCTCCACCAACTTGGGATCCGGTACCCTTAATCTGCCTGACCCTTCACCCTGTATTCTCGTGGGTTCTTAGGGTCCCTTCCACCTTCTTGTTCCTGAGCCCTTCTGTTTCTCTCTCTCTCTTCTCCTTCTTTCCTGTTCTGTCTTCTCCTCCTTCCCTTGGCCTCTTCTCCAGGCCCACTCCTCCTTCTCCTCTCAGGCTCCGGCCTCTTCTCTAGGCCTGCCTCTGGAGCAGCACTCAGCCTGAGCTGCTGCTCCCTGTCAGCTCTCCTCTCAACCTCTCCCCACAGACTGAACCCAGATCTAAGATGGCTCCTCCCTTTTATACTTCCCTCTAGCCATGAGCCCAGGTGACCAGCAACCAATGGGCTCCTACCTACGCTCAGGAACCAACCCCTATCTGCCCCTACAGCACTGGGTGTTCCACTCCCCTCCCCACTCCAGACAGGGACATAGTCGGTCGTGCCTGCACTTCTGTCTAGTGGGAGCACCGTTGAGCTGTCCCTTGGAAATGGGGTGTGTGTGCTGTATGCAGCTAACTGAGCCCTGGTCCATACTCCATCCTTACCTGGGAGTGGAATATCACACCTCTGGCAGAGGTGCAATACCCCTGTAGCGGCCGAACCCTCGGGGCGCTACACATTTAATAGCCTGTCTAAACAGGCAGACTGCCTGTATAGGACAGATCTCTTGTGGTAGCAAACAGCTGTTATGTATTTCTTCTTGGTGTATTTTATACTGTCATTATATACAGTAAGCTACTATAATCACTTGCATGAGTCCTATCACCACCTTCATGAGATTTGTCTCTGGCAAAGTTGTGTTATAAATCTATTAGAGATGAGCAGATCTTTTGAAATTCGAATTCGCTGACTTTCCTAAATTTTCCTCCAAAAAATTAAATTTGAGTCGAAAAAAAAAATTTGCACAAATCTAAATATTGGAAACTCTGTTATGTCTCAGAAAATACATGAGGGGTGGGAAGAGTGTAAGAAAGGACTCCGCTGACTATAAAAGCTTTCACTCTACAGTAGAAAGAGGACCCTGCTGATCATAAAAGGTTACACTCTACAAGAGAGAGAGGACACTGCTGATCATAAAAGGTTACACTCTACAAGAGAGAGAGACATACCCAGTGACTCTGGAGATGGAAAATGACTCTGTCGCAAAAACTGTTCCACTGTGAACCGTTGATCTGTGATGGCCCAGGTACTGACCACCACTGTACAAGGTGTGATAATCCACTAGATGCCATAGCTGCAGTGCATTATAGGGAACACGTGCGACAATGCAAATCAATATGCATATCCACTGTCTTATGCTTCAGCACTGTGCGAAACGGTGTTAAGCAATTTTTTTTTTTGCGTACCGCCAATTAAATCTCAAAATGTTTGAATGACTCCACTGAAGCCAAATTCAATGTATGTATGACATATTTCTATATATTTTCGATGTATACCTAATCCTCTCTTTGTAGGTAGCCTAAATGTGACTCTAGTCACTACTCACGGACAAGCCGTGAGGCAGGGTAGTCAAACGTTCCAAGGTCAGATACCAAGAGAGCACGTGATAAACTAAAGGGGAAAGACAAAGGCAAAATCAGGTCAAGGTCCAAGGTTAGAATACCAGGATGATAGCGGATAAGAGCAAAGGAGATAGGCAAATGGATGGTCAGAACGAGGTCTAAGGTCAGGCAGCAATAGATTAACAAACCAAGCACAGGAATACAAGGCAAACCACAGAGCAAATGTGCTATGTAAGGCAGAGATCTGGGACTGGCAGCTCAGCTAAGTAGCTGGGTAATCACTTGGAACAGGGAACACCTGAAGGAAGCTCAGCACTTCCCAGTCTCAGATAGGTCGACTTAGCTGCGAATCAAAATACTGACTGCTCAGCACGCCCATGCACTAGATTGGACGACTGAGCTGTCAGTCACTGCGTCAAAGACACACTGAGTAGCAGAATCGTGACACTATATTTCCTCTTTTTTTCTCATGTTTTTTCTCCTGATATCACCTAATGTGTTTCTGACATCCATATATATTTTTAATATTGAAATATCATATCCTTTTAAATTGATTACTAAAATCTTGATTCTATTATCAGAAGTTCCCCATCTTTTGTGTTTTGTTTTTTTCATTATCCTATGTGCTAGTTAAATACTTTGTTCTGTGAGTTGTTTTTTGATTGGACCCACTATATCTGGTAAAATAGCACGATAATGCAATCTCCACCACAATTAATCAAAAAGAAGAGTTTTACGATGGTAACCAACCAATAACTATTTTAAACAAGATGAAGGTGAATGTCTACTCTCACCTTAACTAACAGCCCTACAGCATTTTATGGCTTATAACTCCTATAAATCCTTTTCTGCATTACAATAGGAAATGTTATTAATATGTATCACAGTAAAGGAAATTACCATTGTCTGCCTTTAATGGAAAGGGCATTTAAAAGTAGCTACAGGAGCTAAAATTGTCTTGATGTTCTTCAATATATAGTTAACGGTGAGTCACTTTCTTCTTGAATATTTAATATATGTTCAGGCACAAGTGACACAGATGTATAAGAAGAGCATTAAAATCCCTTATGGAGTTCTTAATACTCTTTCTTCTAGTATTATTTTTAATAAAGGTATTTTCTGTCTCTGACATTAGGAGGTGATTATTCTACCTTCCTTGTTATCTCACAATATTTCAGTTCTTTATGTCGTGCTTCTCCTATTTTTGTTATCCAACTTAATACTCTTCTTATTCAACTGCAAGAAGAAATATGACTAAAGTCACTGAAAGTATTATTCTTCTTTCTAACTTAAAATGAATCTCAATTAGTAATATTTTTAAACTAAATATATTCAAAATTATATTAATGTATAAAGATATAATTTAAGTATAACACGATGGCTGCCTGAAACTGCCACTAGAGGAAGCTATAGAGCAAACTGCATACAGTTTGGAGCTCCGGCTGGTGTATAGAGTCTTATATGCAATGCTACTTTCCTCCTTGGGGAAAAAAGTCTAACATTTACCCCCCTCCAGTGTAACTTATAGTTATCCATCCTGTAAAAAACTACACAACCCACTAAAAACTATGAAATATGACTAGAGTTATCAGCCAAAGATGAATATCACCGGGGTGACTGATATTACTTGTCTTTTTTCTTGGCTATTTATTGGGTCAGACACTGACTTACAAGTTAGCTATAGTTGGCACCAGAGGGATAGTTTTCTTCCTTCTAGAAGAGCACTCATTTGTAAGTTTATGGTTATGTGGAAATTTGGAATTTTGCATAACAAAAACAGAATTCTGACCGATATAGATATATTAAGAAGCAAAGCATAGAATTGTGTGGAACTAAAAAGGATGAAATGATAATGGATAAAAATTGACTTTAAAGGGTTATTCCCATCATCTTAGCCTTTCATGGACATGATGGGAATAACTACTTATAGGTCTTGGGTACCAGATGTGGGTTTACGAAGAGAGCCAAGTACAGAGGTGAGCAGATCTTTGGAAATCTGAATTCGACATATTTACCCCCAAAATTTGATTCACAGCTAACAAATTTGCGTGAATCTCAATACTGGAAAGCTTGTAATTTATCAGCAAATACATATGAGGGAGAGGAGAGAGAGAGGAGGACCCTGATGACCATAATTGCTTTCACTCTACAGGCAAAAGAGGGATGCTCCCCTGACCATAAGAGCTTAAACTTTATAGATTAGAGAGAGCAAGGACCCCGCTGACCATAAAAGCTTACACTCTATAGGAGACAGAGAGAGGACCCCAATGACCATAAAAACTTACACTCTACAAGAGACAGAGAGAGAGGACCAACTGACTATAAGAGCTTACACTCTACCAGAGTGAGAGAGAGGACTAGTAATAAGGTAACACCAGCTCACCTGAGCAATGACGTCTTGAAGCATAGGTGCGATGAACCATTCGCAGTAGTTCCACAGCATAAGGAGAAAGGATTACCAGCTTCATGAATAGTTCAAAAAATAGGTTTCTTTATTGTGAAAAAAGCTCTTTATCTTGACAAAGAACGCATCTTTAGCGTTCAAAACGCGTTGCCCTGGCTATACTATGTGACTATGGAATCTGTTTTTAAAGAGCTTTTTTCACAATAAAGAAACCTATTTTTTGAACTATTCATGAAGCTGGTAATCCTTTCTCCTTATGCTGGGAGAGAGGACCCCTGTCGACCATAAGAGTTTAAACTCTACAGGAGAGAGAGAGAATCCCACTGACCATAAAAGCTTACACTCTATAAGTGACAGAGAGAGGACCACTACTGACCATAAGAGATTAAACTCTCCAGGTGAGAGAGAGCAAGGACCCCACTGACCATAAAAGTTTATACTCTATAGAAGAGAGAGAGGACTCCAATGACTATAAAAGCTTACATTCTATGGGAGACAGAGAGAGGACCCCACTGATCATATAAGCTTACACTTTACAGAAGAGAGAGAGGACCCCCGCTGACCATAAGAGTTTACACTCTATAAAAGACAGAGAGAGGACCCAATGACCATAAGAGATAACACTCTATGGAAGAGAGAGAGAAAAAGGGCCCCGATGACCATAAAAGCTTACACTCTATAAGAGACAGAGAGAGGACCCCCTGACCATAAGAGCTTATACTTATACAGGAAACAGAGGACCCAAAATGCTGGCATAGTTCCCTAGTTGCAGAAACAGTGTAACTCACTGTGGTATACTATTTCCATAATTCCAATTAATTTCTGTTGGAGATTCTCAGTGGAGTTCAGCTGTGCTCCACTGTTTTCATAACTTTGCCTCTGGTGGCCAGAACCTATAAGTAGTTAGTCTCGTCTCAGCCATGAAAGGCAGCGATGGAAATAACTTGCTAAAGGTATTTTTCAATAATAAGAAATTTTCCAGTAAGAAGCAAAAAATGTCTCTAGGGCCATGTTAAGTGAGAAGCAACTCCCAGACTCTCACCAATGTCTAGATCAACTAAATTCCAGCAATTCTTATCATCAAAGTATTAAGCAGATATCATAAATATTAATAACTTAAGTTCATTGTTTGGAGTTTTTGTAGAAAATCGATCATTTTTCTAATGGGTAATATCTAGTGATGGGCAAGCACTAAAATGCTCGGGTACTCGTTGCTCGGGTCGAGCACATTGGAATACTCGGGTGCTTGACACGAGCAACGAGCCCAATGTAAGTCTATGGGAAACTCGAGCATTTTTCAGGCGGCTCCCCTGGGCAAAAACGAAACCAAAATGGATTTTCCTGGGAAATATGTTAAGAAACATCCTCTCCAGGGTAATCACTTGTATACAAGCAGTAAGGCGGAGGTGTTCTCACCGTGCAGTAACTGAGGCAGTGACCCAAGCAAGGCCAACATAAACAGCTTTATTCAGCAACTCACGAGAAAACAGAAAAGTTCTCCGATTTGCATCCGGGTTAACATGAGTCCTTAAACAACGGTTGCCGTGGACAACGGTCGCGCCGGGCCGCTCAGAGTCTGACTGGTGCAGAGCCTTCCCAGGTATTTAAAGGACTGCAGGAATGAAGGTGAGCATTGACCTGGTCAGGCTACCTGGCTAAGGCAGATTAGTAAAACCCAGCAGTGCCTTAATTTCTTGGAGCAGGCTACAGGAAGGCAGTGGGGCGGCCTCCTCCCTCCAACCCGGGTTTTCCAGTGGCTCTTGCCACAGGTCCTTTAAATACCCTGTACTAAGGATTAGTGTTGTTCAGTGTTTGGACCTGCTAGTAACATAGCAGGAAAGCTCGGCAGACCTGTTAGCAGCTGAACCCATGCCTGGGAAGGCTCTGCACCCGTTAGGCTCTGAGCGGCCTGGCGCGGCCGTTGACCACGGCAACCGTTGTTTAAGGGCTCATGTTAACCCGGCTGCGAACTGGAGGACTTTTCTGTTTACCCGTGAGTTGCTGAATAAAGCTGTTTATGTTGCACTTGCTTGGGTCACTGCATCAGTTACTGCACGGTGAGAACACCTCCGCCTTACAGCTTGGTGGAGAATGCGGGCATTGTGACTGAGGCATACCCCACCGGCAGCTGCATGACCACAATCCGGCTGGCCACCTTTCAGCCCAACCTCGTGGACAAAATGGAGGAGCTATTAAAGCAGCTGGTATTCACCCAGCGGCTACAGCAGGAGCAGTACCTGAGTCTCCTGCGGCCGCAATGCACTCCAATGGATTTAATAGGTCTCTGTACACATTCTGGGGGATATATAACATCCCTCGTATACGATCCCGGTCACTGCCTCACAAAGGCAAAATAAATAACCAAAAACAAAAATACTCCTCCACAACTTGGCCTATGTTCACACGTAGCGTTTTTGATGCGTTTTTGCACTTTTGCATTGCTTTCAACCGTGACAAATACATTCACCAGGAAATGTCATTTTAACATTTAACAACCTTATCTGGCCATGTGGTGTGTGAGACATGATAAGACACATCCTGTTTCATTTATGAAGGAGGGACTCTGAAAGTCACAAAGCCTATTTTCATAGGGCCATCAGGCGGCCTTTACTATTCTTAAAGGGCCAGCAGTCGGCCATCGCTATTTTTAGAGAGCCATCAGCCGGCTATGCTTTGTTGTTCCCATTACTAAAGATTGGGTCTCCTATATTGTTATTGCGTATGCAGTGAGTGGAAGGTCTGCCCAAAATTTGGAGGCACGACAATACCCCTTTGAAAATTTGGACTCACCCCAATATCCCGTTTGAAGAGACTTAGAGGAGGGCCTCCTGAAAACAATATTCCATTATTAAGAAGTGGGTCTCCCATACTGTTTGCCTATGCAGTGAATGCAAGGGCTGCCAAAAATTTGGACCTACTCCAATGCCCCTTAGAAGAGACATAGAGGAGGGCCTCCTGAAAAAAAATGTTCCCATTATTAGGAAGTGGGTCTTTCATTGTGTTTGCCTATGCAGTGAATGCAAGGGTTGCCAAAAATTTGGAGGCGCTCCTATGCACCTTGGAAGAAACGTGGAGGTCAGAGGGCCTCTTGAAAACAATGTTCCCATTATTAGGAAGTGGGTCTCCCATAGTGTTGGCTTATGCAGTGAATGCAAAGGCTGTCAAAAATTGGGAGGCACTCCAACGCCCCTTGGAAGAGATGTACAGGGCCTCATGAAAAAATGTTCCCATTATTAGAAAGTGGGTCACCCATAGTGTTGGCCTATGCAGTGAATGCAAGGGCTGCCAAAAATTGGGAGGCACTCCAATGCACCTTGGAAAGACGTGGAGGAGGGCCTCATAAAAAAATGTTACCATTAGAAAGGAGCGGGTCTCCTATACTTGTAATGCCCATGCACTAAGTGTATGGGCTGACAAACATTTACCAGTGAGGGGTATACATAAACATACTGTATAAAAAAATTTTTTTACGGGCATCATAAACACCCTTTAAAAAAATTATGTGGGTGTTGCATCACGGACCACGGTCACCCTGGTGATATGATGGTGGAGGATGAGGATGAGGAGAAGGAGGAGGACAAGAGCAAATAGCCAAAATCAGGAAGCGTATACCCATGTGTCGGTGTGAAGAGGTGCATGGGAATGCAGCTCCCAAAAAAAGACACTAGATTTGAGTTTATGTTACGCTGCTATCATTCGGTGGTGTTGAGAAGTCTGGCCCAATCCAGCCCTTGTTCATTTTTATAAGAGTCAGCCTGTCAGCATTTTCAATTGACAGGCGGATGCGCTTATTAGTTATAATTCCACCAGCGGCAATTAAAACCGCTCTGATAAAACGCTAGCGGCAGGGCAGGCCAGGACCTCCAAGGTGTAGTGAGCAAGTTCATTCCACGTGTCCAGCTTGGATACCCAATAATTATAAGGCACAGAGGAATCATGGAGGACATTGGTACGGTCGGCAAGGTACTCCCTCAGCATCTTCCCAAACTTTGCACTCCTTGTGAGAGTACCCTGCGCCTCAGGGCCTGTTCGATGGGAGGGGCTGAGAGAACTCTCCCAGAACTTTGACAGTGTTCCCCTGCATCTGCTGGATTGGAGTTGTGTCTCTCTCGGCTGTACTCCTTGGTTGTCCAACGAACTGTGACCTCTGCCACCATCGTTTTCAGATGGGAATTTTTTTAATAGTTCCGGAACAAGGGCCTTCTGGTACTGCCCCATTTTTGTAGACCTGTCCGCCTTAGGAATAAGAGATAGAAAGTTCTCCTTGTAGCGTGGGTCTATAAGTGTCACCAACCAGTAATGACTGTCACCCAAAATATTGAGAACGCGAGGGTCACAGGAAAGGCAGCATAACATAAACTCAGCCATGCTTGCCAGACTGCTAACAGGCAAGACTTCCGTGTCCTCATCAAGAGGACGACTGACCATGCTCTCCTGTTCTTCCTCCTACTCCTCCTCTTCCTCATTGTCACCCAATCCACATTGGGATGAGATGAGGCTGGACTGTGTGTAATCACCCTGTATGGTTCCTTTCTCCATTTCATCATGCTCCGCCTGCAATGCATCCTCTTTGATTGTGAGCAGAGAGCGTTTCAGGAGACAGAGAAGAGGGATGGTGACGCTAATTATGGCGTCATCACCGCTCACCATCTTGGTGGAGTCCTCAATATTTTTGGAGGATGGTATAGATGTCTGACATCCATGACCTCTCCTAAGGTCCTATGTGTGGAGTCTGAACTGAATACTGACGGCCTTGTTGATGCTGGTAGTCAACAACTGCCCTTTTCTGCTCACAAATCTTTCCCAACATCTGCAGTGTAGAGTTCCAACGCGTGGGGACATCACACACCAGTCGGTGAGCCGGAAGCTGCAAACACTGCTGAAGCACGGCAAGGGTGGCGGAAGCTGTAGCTGACTTTCTAAAATGGGTACACAGGCGGCGTACTTTGACAAGCAGATCCAGCAGCTTTGGGTAGCTTTTGAGAAACCGCTGAGCCACGAGGTTAAGCACATGGGCCAGGCAGGGTACATGTGTGAGCTCGCCTCGCCTCAGAGCCGTGACCAGGTTCAGGCCATTGTCACACACGACCATACCTTGCTGTAGGTTCAGCAGTGTCAGCTACAGATCCGCCTGCTCTTTCAGAGCTGTCCACAACTCTTCAGCATTGTGCGGTTTGTTACCTAAGCATATTAGCTTCAGCACAGCCTGTTGCCACTTGGCCGAGGCAGTGCTGCAGTGCTTCCAGCTTGTGACTGAGGTGGTCATTTCGGAGATGGAGGCTGAAGAGGAGGAGGAGGCTGAGGAAGATGAGATGCAAGAGCTGTAGACTGTGGGGGCAACCCTGATTTACCTAGGGCCCACAATCCTCGGCGTCGGGAGGATGTGTTCTGTCCCAAGGTCTGACTGGGTCCTGGCTTCCACTATGTTAACCCAGTGTGCGAGATGTACTGTCCCTGCCCACAAGCACTTGTCCACGTGTCCGTGGTTAGGTGGACTTTCCCGGTGACTGCATTGTTGAGGGCACGGCTAATGTTGTGGGACGGCACACTGGGAGAAATAGTGGCGGCTGGGGACCGAGTACCGAGGGACGGCCACCGCCATCAGGTTGCGGAATGCTTCCGTCTCCACGAGCCTAAAAGGCAACATGTCGAGTGCAAGCAGTCGCGAAATGTGGGAATTTAGTAGTGTGGTCTGTGGGGCGTTGGCTGTGTATTTGCGCTTGCATTCCAAGGACTGAGGTATGGACAACTGAATGCTGCGCTGGGACAAGGACATGCAACGACAGGTGCAGGGCAGGAGGCATCTTCTCATGCACTATGGACAGGGTATTGTCTTGCACGCACAACAGCGGAAGAAGCAGTGGTGTCACCCGCAGACACAGTTCTTGGACCCTGGGGTTCGGCCCACAAAGTCAGGTGCTTTGCTGCCATGTGCCTGATCATGCTGGTGGTGGTCAGGCTGCTAGTTTTGCTACCTCTGCTGATGCTGGCCTGGCAGGTGGTGCAAATGGCCTTTTTGGGGTTATCGGCAGAGTCTTTAAAAAACAACCAGACTTGGGAAGACCCTCCAGTTGTACTGGCAACGTCAGTCGTGTTGGTGTTAAGGGGAACGGTTGCCCACCTTCTGTCTGCGGCCACCACACTGCTTCTTCCTACCTGTTGGGGTGCTCTGCCTCCCTCCCCTGTGTGCTGCTGTCCTCGCTCTGCATGTCCTCCTGCCAGATTGAGTCAGTTACTATATCATCCACCACCTCATCTTCCACTTCAGCACCCTGGTCCTTCTCCTGACTTTCTGGCAATTATGTCTCATCATCGCCCACCTCTTGTGACAATTTCCCACCGTCGCCTTCGTTTGACCGTGGCTGCTCAAATATTTGGACATCGCTACATGCGATCTCCTCTTGCCCCGCTTCAAGTGGACCAGGCGAGAGGCCCGAATCTATAAATGGAAAAGTGAACAGCTCTTCGGAGTGTCCAAGTGTGGGATCAGTTGTCTCTGGGCACTCTGCATGGTGGGAGGAAGGCTGATCAGGGTGAGGAATATACGGTCCAGACTCACGGCTACTGAGACTTGACCGTGTGGAAGACAGGGTAGTGGTGGTGGCTAAGTGACTGGAAGCATTATCTGCTATCCAACCAATAACCTTTTCACACTGCTCTGTGTTCAATAGTGGTGTTAGTGGTCCCCTATTAATTAGGACAGGAAGGTCAAGCGAGAAGATGTGGGTGTTTGTTGTGGCACAATTTCAGCTTGCCCACGGCCTCGGCTTCTACATGCACCATCATCATCACGTCCAGTTTCCCGTCCCTTGCCACGTGCCTTGCCCATTTTAAATGGAGGACAATATCTTCCACGCTCACTACAAATGGCTGGATTTGGAGCGAACTTATATGTGATCCGTGTGACGGACAAACCACAGTTTTAAATAGATGGCCTGTAGGTAACTATTTTTAACAGCAAATCGGTGTCAATAACTTCACTGACACACTGAAACAAAATTTTAATGGAGGCCAGAAATGGCAATATTTTCAGCGTAATTATATATGATCCTTGTGACGGACAAACCACAGTTTTAAATAGCTGGCCTGTAGGTAACCATTTTTAACAGCGCCGACCTCGTGTCAATCAGTTCACTGACACACTGAAACAAAATTTAAATGGAGGCCAGAAATGGCAACATTTTCAGCACAATTATATATCATCCATGTGACGGACAAACCACAGTTTTAAATAGCTGGCCTGTAGGTAACTATTTTTAACAGCAAATCAGTGTCAATAACTTCACTGACACTGAAACAAAATTTAAATGGATGCCAGAAATGGCAATATTTTCAGCGTAATTATATGTGATCCATGTGACGGACAAACCACAGCTTTAAATAGCTGGCCTGTAGGTAACTATTTTTAACAGCGCCGACCTCATGTCAATCAGTTCACTGACACACTGAAGCAAAATTTAAATGGAGGCAAGAAATGGCAATATTTTCAGCGCAATTATGTATGATCCTTGTGACGGACAAACCACAGTTTTAAATAGCTGGCCTGTAGGTAACTATTTTTAATAGCAAATCAGTGTCAATAGCTTCACTGACACACTGAAACAAAATTTAAATGGATGCCAGAAATGGCAATATTTTCAGCGCAATTATATATGATCCGTGTGACGGACAAACCACAGTTTTAAATAGCTGGCCTGTAGGTAACTATTTTAACAGCAAACCAGTGTCAATAACTTCACTGACACACTGAAAAAAAATTTTAATGGACGCCAGAAATGGCAATATTTTCAGCGCAATTATATGTGACCCGTGTGATGGACAAACCACAGTTTGAAATAGCTGGATTTTTAGCGCTGTAATATGGAAAGGATCTGGCTGTATTCTGCAGTGCCAACAAGCAAATGGTGCAGATAAACAGTGTTCTCTGGATTGCTTTTTAAGCAAATAATCAGGATTAAGATAAAAAAAATATATATTCCTGTCCCCTGATACCTGGGCCTATTTCTACAAATATCTGTAAAAGCACCAGCAGACAGAACTGGAATGGACCCTCTTGCTATGTGCACTGAAGTCTCCTATATACCCTGCCTGCCTGCCTAGCACTGATATCTCTGCAGCTGGATTAGTCCTCAGAAGGACTGTTAGTTGAGATGGATATGTGTCTCTAATATAGTCTGGTATACCTACACTAGAAACAAGCAAATCTCTCCCTAGCTCAGCAGCACCTCTCCCTACACTGCCTGATTCTGGAGTGACTGTGATGAGCATGGCAGCGCCAGTTCTAATATAGACCTGATGACGCTGTGCAGCCATCCAATCACTGTAATGCCACAACCAACATGGCTGCGGCATTACAATGAGTGGCAGGCAATCTCTGCATGTTCATTGGCTCTGTAAAGCGCGCCAAACATGCAGGGAGGAGTCCCGAGCTCCCGCCAAGCAACCCCGGAAATACTCGGTGAGCGCCGAGCATCTCGAGCAGTGAGATGCTCGGGCAAGCACCGTGCAGTAGCGAACATGCTCACTCATTTCTAATGATATCTGAAAAACCACATAGTGTTGTGCACAGAACCTATACGGAGACTTATTATGGAGATATTGTACTGTAGGAGGAATCTCTCTGTAATGTGGCATCCAGTGAAGTAAGACATGATTTCTTGATTTTTTATCTATGGCGTTATTTTGAGAGGAAAAAAATGAGTGTATGAAATTGGAAGCATATAGAAGTACAGGATGGTCCCACAGATTTCTATGGAGGCTGTTACCATATTACAGGTCCATATAAATAGGGACGTATACCATGCTGCAATGCTTCTGTGCACTCAAGGACTTACAAAGATGAATAATTAGAATTGGTGCAATTCGATTTGCAGAACCTGATCCAGTGATCCGCAGCTGTCGGACAAGAGTCCTCAGAACTGCCTCCTACCTGTCGCCATTCACGGCTTTCCTTTTTATTAGTTGTCCTGGTGCAATACTTAGGTACATCACACCACAGCGATGATGTTGCACAAATTAAAAGAGAAGCTGGGGACTCTGTAAGAGGCGATTCTTGGGCTCCTGATCTCATTACTGACGTAGTGGTCCTGCAAAGCAATTCGCACCAACTCTATGAATAATAACTGATTATATTCAACAAAGTAAAAAATTATCTTCTTTTCTCGTTTGTATTTTTTGTTATTATTATAGTTCATTTAATTTCCCCTTGATATTTATTGTATATTCTATTAATACCTTTAAGATGCTTGTATTATGTTTTATCCTTAGTCACGATCAATTTTCTTAGTTTTTCCTAATCCTGAACACGTGACCACAAACGGACAAGTTTTAAGCTCCTTTTAAACAAGTATTATCTAAAAAGCCAATTTTCCGTTCAGTGGGTAAAATGTTGGAAGTCTCCTCTTATGAACATCTCTTAAATCTTTTCTGTAATCTCTTTCCTAAACTTAAAATCGATGGACTACTTTAACGTTTAACTCAAAGATGAAGATTATGACCATATACTGTGTATCACGCTATACTTTATCATCATCGGTATCCAATCGTATTGATGATACAATATATCACAGTTCAAGCTTAAACCCCTTGTCCTGTGTACTGAAGTGCAATAAGGCTATATAAATAATGGGATGGGAGGTTTTCGTTTTCAGTGATATAAAACAGTAATTGAAACAATTGTGGCGAGGCCGCCTTAGTGGTGGTCTTAATGCCGGGTATAACTAACAAGTGTGTGGTCATTACTAGAGATGAGCGTTGTTCTACTCGAACTGTTCGCCAATCTCAAATTCGAGCTGTTTTGGACGGTGTTCGAGCCGTTCGGCGAACACGAACAATTTGAGAAAAATTCGGCTGTTCGAGGTTATGTTCGATAACTGTTCGTGCACCAAAATCATAACTGGATTTTTTCTCAGTAATGATGAAAATTAATGTTAATACGCAGTTTGAGTGTACAGCGGGGTGGGGGGAGGGGCAAGGGATGGATCTCTGCAGGAATAATGAAGATCTCCATTTTTTTTTCTCTTTCCCGCATTTGCAGTGGGGAGGTGCAGTCTGTCAGCCTATCAGCAGCGCACACACGGAGCGAACTGCTGTTTTTCACACAAGCAAGGGCATGTGTCATTGGCAGTGTATGTCACATGTCCTTGCCCTATAAGACCAAGCGATTTTCCCCGTCGCCACCATTTTCTCACTGCTGCAGCTGCGTGTTAGACGGCACCGCTGTTGCTGTGTGCGCTATACCTTGTTAATTTCAAGCCAATTTTCGCAAAAATCTACAGATAGCTTGGGAGTAGGGAATAGTTGTGATTGCAGTCCTTTTAAGGACTAGGTTACAGCATTTCCTACGACTTTTATCAGGCAGGTCTGTGCTCTTAAATAGATAGATTGTGGGAGTAAAGACTAATTGTAATTGCAGTCCTTTTCAGGACTAGGTTACATCAGTTCCTATCAGTTTTTGCCAGGCAGGTCTGTGCCAGTGCTGTGCAAGTTTTTTTCACAGCATTTGGCTCAATCTAGCAAAGCTAATCCTTTTTGGCCTATTGCAGAGTGTGTTAGTCAGTGGAGTAGCCTATCTGTGTTGCAAGATATACCACCTGTGTATAGAATACCAATTTTTTTACTGCACCTAGTGAAGTAAAATCTTTTGGGCATAGCATCATTCTATTAGTCCATCAATACTGACCTCCATCAGGTTGCAAATTGAATATAATTTTTTTCTGCATCTAGCTCTGAAAAAATATTTGGGCTTCTAGCAGTGTGTGGGACTTGTTCTATTAGTCCATCTATACTGACCTCCATCAGGTTGCAAACTGAATATAATTTTTTTCTGCATCTAGCTCTGAAAAAATATTTGGCCTTCTAGCAGTGTGTGGGACTTTCTCTATTAGTCCATCTATACTGACCTCCATCAGGTTGCAAATTAAAAATAATTTTTATCTGCATCTACCTCTGAAAAAATATTTGGGCTTCTAGCTGTGTGTGGGACTTGTTGTATTAGTCCATCTATACTGACCTCCATCAGGTTGCAAACTGAATATAATTTTTTTCTGCATCTAGCTCTGAAAAAATATTTGGCCTTCTAGCAGTGTGTGGGACTTTCTCTATTAGTCCATCTATACTAACCTCCATCAGGTTGCAAACTGAAAATATTTTTTTTCTGCATCTACCTCTGAAAAAATATTGGGCTTCTAGCTGTGTGTGGGACTTGTTCTATTAATCCATCTATACAGACCTCCATCAGGTTGCAAACTGAATATATTTTTTTTCTGCATCTACCTCTGAAACAATATTGGCCTTCTAGCAGTGTGTGGGACTTTCTCTATTAGTCCATCTATACAGACCTCCATCAGGTTGCAAACTGAATATATTTTTTTTCTGCATCTAGCTCTGAAAAAATATTTGGCCTTCTAGCAGTGTGTGGGACTTTCTCTATTAATCCATCTATACAGATCTCCATCAGGTTGCAAACTGAATATATTTTTTTTCTGCATCTACCTCTGAAAAAATATTGGGCTTCTAGCTGTGTGTGGGACTTGTTCTATTAATCCATCTATACAGACCTCCATCAGGTTGCAAACTGAATATCATTTTTTTCTGCATTTAGCTCTGAAAAAATATTTGGCCTTCTAGCAGTGTGTGGGACTTTCTCTATTAGTCCATCTACACTGACCTCCATCAGGTTGCAAATTAAAAATAATTTTTATCTGCATCTAGCTCTGAAAAAATATTTGGCCTTCTAGCAGTGTGTGGGACTTTCTCTATTAGTCCATCTATACTGACCTCCATCAAGTTGCAAATTAAAAATAATTTTTATCTGCATCTAGCTCTGAAAAAATATTTGGCCTTCTAGCAGTGTGTGGGACTTTCTCTATTAGTCCATCTATACTGTCCTCCATCAGGTTGCAAATTAAAAATAATATTTATCTGCATCTACCTCTGAAAAAATATTTGGGTTTCTAGCAATGTGTGGGACTTGTTCTATTAGTCCATCTATACTGACCTCCATCAGGTTGCAAACTGAATATAATTTTTTTCTGCATCTAGCTCTGAAAAAATATTTGGCCTTCTAGCAGTGTGTGGGACTTTCTCTATTAGTCCATCTATACTGACCTCCATCAGGTTGCAAATTAAAAATATTTTTTTTTCTGCATCTACCTCTGAAAATATATTGGGCTTCTAGCTGTGTGTGGGACTTGTTCTATTAATCCATCTATACAGACCTCCATCAGGTTGCAAACTGAATATAATTTTTTTCTGCATCTACCTCTGAAAAAATATTTGGGCTTCTAGCTGTGTGTGGGACTTGTTCTATTAGTCCATCTATACTGACCTCCATCAGGTTGCAAACTGAATATAATTTTTTTCTGCATCTAGCTCTGAAAAAATATTTGGCCTTCTAGCAGTGTGTGGGACTTGTTCTATTAGTCCACCTATACTAACCTCCATCAGGTTGCAAATTCAAAATAATTTTTTGTCTGCATCTAGCTCTGAAAAAAATATTTGGCCTTCTAGCAGTGTGTGGGACTTTCTCTATTAGTCCATCTATACTGACCTCCATCAGGTTGCAAACTGAATATATTTTTTTTCTGCATCTACCTCTGAAAAAATATTTGGGCTTCTAGCTGTGTGTGGGACTTGTTCTATTAGTCCATCTATACTGACCTCCATCAGGTTGCAAATCGAATATAATTTTTTTCTGCATCTAACCCAGCCAATAGTTTTGGCCTAATACCACAGTTTGGCCACTCAGCTCTGCTCGGTTCCCATCCATTGTTTTTTTGTGCAAACAACTCCAGAGTTGTGAATTAGTTAACCACCAAAATGAGTGGAAAAAGGCCTGCTGCTGGTGGAAAGGGGAATAGGTGTGTTGGGACGGGGAAAAAAGGTTGTGTCCGTGGGGTAGGTGTTAAAGCAACAGTAACATCTGCAGAAGAAAGACCATCTTCCAGCCAAACTAAAATGTCTACTTCTTTTAGTGGACAATGTGATAAGATCCCTTTCTTATGGCCACGCCAATCGCTACAAATTCCAGATGAGGCACAAAAACAGCAGGTGCTTCAACGGATATCAAGTGCTCCTTTAAGTGGGCTCTCCTCCACATCAACTTCAACATCACAAATACTCCAGTCCTCAAAGGTGTCACCCCAATCGCACTTGCTTCCTCACAGCTCCCAAATCTCCAGCTGCCCATCTGAGTATGAGGTAGAACAGATGGTTGAGTCTGCAGAGATGTTTACTCATACTATAGCCTGGGAATCAGAGGTCGACTCCAGCGCTTCTGTGAATCCAGACGAGGAAATGATCTGCACTGATGCCCAGAATCTTTATGAGTCGGATCCAGGACCAGACGCAGAAGGTTCTGACCATAATGTAGACCCTCATTCCCAAACTGTAACTCCTGTTGGTGGAGACAATGAGGAAGACGATGATGAGACTCAAATACCTGATTGGAGCGACAACTTTAGTTTTTTGTCAGGGCAGGAACAGGTTGGCTCTGAGGACGACGGGTGTGATAACGCACAGGGTGATGATGATGAGGTTGGAGATCCCACTTACTGTCAACCCACAGTCAGCCAAGAGATGAGGTCAGCAGAGGAGGTGGAGGAAGATGCTAGTGACGACGAGGTCAGGTTGCGCCTTCCTGGACAGAGACGTAGTACTGGAAGCACGTCAACAACTGCATCCTCAAACACAACTCTGCCTCTCACCACAAGTCGTGGTGGCTCTTCAGGTCGCATGGGTGCTAAGCCTTGCATAGCCTGGGCATTTTTTCAGATCGATAAAGATGACCCAACTCGTGTTATCTGTAACATTTGTCAGCAAAAGCTAAGTAGAGGCCAAAAAATACATAGTTTGAGTACTTCATGCATGAACCGGCACATGGACATGAAGCATAAGTTGCTGTGGGAAGCTCAGTGTGCTACAATGCGGCCTAGCTGGCCGGGCCAACCACCGTCTGCCATATCTTGTGCATCCGCGGCCTCTTCATCCTCTGTGACTGGGGGGACAGCAGTCACACCTGTTTTGGGGTGCAGACCTGCCACCTCTTTACCCGCAACAGCCAGCGTGATTGGCAGGTCATCATTTTCTTTGGAGGTGGTAACACCAGCTGGTGTTGAGCGCTGTCCGACATCGATAGCACCACCTTTGGATCAAGGCAACATAAACATGTCCGCCTGCATCTTCCTCACAGACCGGCAGTTTGCCGGGGACACCCTTATCAACCCCGTCTAAGCACAATAGCCAGCCCTCGGTCCCTCAGATGTGGACAAGTAAAAGTCCATTTCCTCCTAGCCATGAGAAAGCTAAGAGGTTGAATTTCACCATCTGCAAGCTCTTGGCTACAGAAATGCTGCCTTTCCGCCTGGTGGACACAGAGGATTTTCGAGACCTTATGTCCATCGCAGTGCCCCAGTACCAGATGCCCAGTCGGCACTACTTCTCAAAGAAAGGTGTGCCTGCGCTCCACCAGCATGTCGCACACAACATCACTGCTTCTTTGAGAAACTCTGTGTGTGACAGGGTGCATTTCACCACAGACACTTGGACGAGTAGGCATGGACAGGGGCGTTACATGTCGCTGACTGGGCACTGGGTAACTATGGTGACAGCAGGACAAGGGGCTGCTGTCCAAGTCTTGCCGTCCCCACGAGTTGTGCGTCAATCCTCTTTATGTCAAAGTTCCTCCACTGCTTCTGCCTCCTCAACCTCCTCTCGGTCTTCCACCTGCACCCAAAGCCTGTCTGGTCATGCCACAAGCTTTCTAACTGCGCAGAAGGGATCCTGCACACCTCCTTTTTATGCTGGCAGTAGGGCTCAACGTCATCAGGCGGTTTTTACTTTGAAATGTCTGGGAAATGTGAGTCACACAGCTGAGGAGTTGTGGTCAGCTCTGGAGAACCAATTTCATGAATGGTTGTCTTCACTGGACCTGAAACCAGGGAAGGCCGTGTGCGACAATGCTGCAAACCTGGGTGCGGCCCTTCGCCGGGGCAATGTCACACACGTGCCTTGTATGGCTCACATATTGAACCTGGTTGTCCAGCAATTTTTAGCCCACTATACCAGACTAGATGGCCTTCTGCAGAGGGCACGGTCGCTGTGTGCTCACTTCTGCCGTTCGCATCCCGCAGCTCAGCGACTTACATCTCTACAGAAGTCGTTGGGCCTGCCACTTCACCGGCTAAAATGCGATGTGCCTACCCGGTGGAATTCAACTCTGCACATGTTGCAGCGACTGTGGCAGCACCGACAAGCCCTGGTGCAATACATTCTGACGTATAGCCTGGGCCAACGAGATCCAGAGGTGGGGCAAATCACGCTGGAGGAGTGGTCTCAGATCAGGGACCTATGCACCCTTCTGCACAGTTTTGAAATGGCGACAAAGATGTTTAGTGCTGACGATGCCATTATCAGCATGACTATTCCGGTGATTTACATGCTGGAGCACATGTTAAACAGAATTCGGAGTCAGGTGGTGGCACAAGAGGAGGTGGAGGAAGTAGAGGAGGAGGAGTTGTATGCGGAAGGGCTAACATCTGCAAGGTCCAGACGGTCGGCAGCACCAAGGCGGCAGGCATGTGAGGGTGGGGGAGATGGTTTTACCAGGGCGCATGGTAGCAGCCAAACTAGTGAGGAAGGTGCAGGAGCCCAGGAAGAAGTGGAGGACGAACTGATGGAAGACTCATCAGATGAGGGAGACCTTGATCACATTTCTGTTGTGCGAGGTTGGGGGGAGAGGACAGAGGAAGGAAGCATGATTGTTACCTCGCCACCAACACAACAGGGACTTGGTGCTCCTGGATGCGCAACACACATGAGTGCCTTCTTGCTTCACTACCTGCAACATGACCCTCGAATTGTGAGAATTAGAAATAATCCTGACTACTGGGTTGCCACACTGTTAGATCCCCGGTACAAAAGTAAATTTGCAGAAATTATTCCTGCCATAGAAAGGGATGCACGCATGCAGGAGTATCAGCAGAGACTGTTGCAGAATCTTACATGTGCTTTTCCACAAAACACCAGTGGTGCACGTAGTGACTCTCACAGTTCCAACTTGCCAACCGTTGGACCGTCAAGTGTTCATAACTCAAACCGTAACAGAACCACAGTATCTGCTGGTAACATCAATTTTGCGGAATCATTTCACCACTTTTTTAGCCCATCCTTTGCAAGGCCACAGGAGACAAGAAGTCTGACACATAGTCAACGCCTAGAGACGATGGTACAGGAGTATCTCCAAGTAAACATTGAAGCCACGACTGTGTCACTGGACCCTTGCTCTTTTTGGGCTTCCAATCTGGATAAATGGCTGGAGCTAGCCACTTACGCCTTGGAGATCTTGTCATGCCCCGCAGCCAGCGTTCTGTCTGAACGTGTGTTCAGCGCTGCTGGTGGTGTGCTGACAGATAAGCCCGGAAAATAATTTTGGGGCTCCGAGATGCGCAAGACACATAAGTGCCTTCTTGCTGCACTACCTGCAACATGACCCTCATATTGTCAGAATTTCGAAGTAATCATGACTACTGGGTTGCCACACTCTTAGATCCCCCAAACTTTTCGATCAACCTTTTCATTTTAATAATGACCAAAAAAATTGTCATTTTTGAAATTATAAGCATTAGCAGGTTATTAGAAACTGAAATCAAACAGTTTTCAACTCAAAACTTTATTCTAGGTGATGTTACATTTTCACAAAGGACCCCTTGTTCGAAAGGAGCTTCTGCACTCTCTCGTCCATTGAATTTGTCAGGTTTTGGATGGTTTCTGCTTCAATTGTTTTGCATGAGGACAGAATACCCTCCCAGAGCTGTTGCTTAGATGTGAACTGCCTCCCGCCATCATAGACACTCCTTTTGATGATGCTCCAGAGGTTCTGAATGGGGTAGAGGTCAGGGGAGCATGGGGGTCACACCATAAGTTTGTCCCCTTTTATGCCCATATCAGCCAGAGATGCAGATGTTTTATGTGCAGCATGAGATGGTGCATTATCATGCAAAAAAATGATCTTGCTGTGAAATACACGGTTCTTCTTCTTGAACCATGGCAGGAAGTGCTGTTTGAGAAAATCCACATACATTATGGAGTTCATCTTTAGCGCCTTCAAGGATCCTAAAGGGGCCGACAATCTCTCTCCCCATGATTCCAGCCCAAAACATTACTCCACCTCCTCCTTGTTGGCGCTGTAGCCGTGTTTGCGTGGGGTGTCCATAAACCAGCCATCCTACACTCCATCCATCTGGACCATTGAGCGCTGCACGGCACTCATCCGTGAACAAAACAGTTTTGAAATCAGTCTTCATGTAATGTTTGGCCCACTGGAGCCGTTTCTGCTTGTGTGAAGTGGATAGAGGAGGTCGACAGGATGGCGTATGCACAGCTGCAAACCTCTGAAGGACCCTGCATCTTGTTGTTCGGGGGACGTTGGAGGCACCAGCAGCTTCAAAAACTTGTCTGCTGCTATGACAAGGCTTTTTTGCCGCTGCTCTTTTAACCTGACGTAATTGCCTGTAGGAAAGAGTCCTCAATTTGCCCTTATCAGCACGCACACGTGTGTACTGTGAATCAGCTACATACTTCTTGATTGCCAAGACACTTCATCCTGATCATCGCACAATGTTGATTGTAGTCATGCCTTGACCTAAACACTCCACAATTTGTTGCTTCTCAGCAGCCGACACATCCTTTTTCTTTCCCATTTTGGCAGAAAATGTAGGCTGCTTAATAATGTGAGACAGCCTTCTTAAGTAGTCTTGCCTTTCATTGGACACACCTGCCAAACTAATTAGCACAGGTGTCTGCAATTGCTTACAGTGATATAAAGAGCCCTGACACACATCACCATCAATGAGTTTAACTGACAAACAAACAAATTCTTCCCTTATCACTCCTAAACACTTTTTGCATAATAATTTGGAACACAGTGTACATGTGCTTTTCCACAAAACACCAGTGGTTCACGTAGTGAATCTTAAAGTTCTAACTTGCCAACCGTGGTCTGTATGGAGTTGTTCAATAAAGGGCCCAAAATTAAGATAACATAGATGGGAGAGGTCTCTATGAATAGGAATTCCTAAGTATTTGATACCCTGTGAGGGCCAGGCAAAGGGAAAGTTGGACTGGATGGAATCCTATATGGATTTGGGGAGGGAGACATCGAGGGCCTCAGACTTCGCTGCATTGATTTTAAAATTTGACCATGTAACAAAGTGATCTATTTCAGCCATAACAGCATGGATGGATATATGTGATTGAGTGATATATACTAGGACATCATCAGCAAATAGAGAGCACTTGTACTCGGTGCCTCCCACCTCAATCCACCTAATATTGGGGTTATGGCGAATTGATGAGAGCAGGTGCTCCGTCACTAGGATGTATAAGAGAGGGGACAGAGGACATCCCTGCCTTGTCCCATTGGTGATTGTGAAAGGTGATGAAAATGTTCTGATGCACCCCCTGGGCCTTGGGACACCCGGAGCCGGACCCTTTTTGGTGGATGCTGGTGGTTGTAGTCTTCGTGGCGGCGACCCGGTTCCGTGGCTAAGGGTGGTCAAACCAGTGGCGGAACTATTTATGTGGTTTTGATGTTTAAATGTCCGACTACGCCACCCGTGGATTGCGGTCAGAGTGAACCACCGCTGCAGGGCAGACCGCTGAGGCTGGTATTGTGGGTGCAGCAGAGCATAGCATAACTCCCCACGGGAGGAGTATAGCCTCAGGGCAGTGTATGCGGAGGATGGGGGTGATGGTGCAGGGCAGCAGCAGTAACGACACGGAGTCAGTGATGCAGTCCAGGGCCTTTACTCACAGTTCTTATTATCCAGACCACGTCTGCAGGTAACGGCTGCCCACGTCGTACTGTGCTCACCAGGTGAGGGGCTCAGACAACTCCCAGATAACTTTGGAGCGCTTCACAGGACCCCCTTTGTGTGTCCTTTGTCTGGCCTTTCTTACCAACCCTTCTGTCCGGCTGCCTCGGGCCTCCTCTTGGTAAACTTGGCGCCAGTTTCCCTGACCCTATGTGGTGCCTTCCTAGCGGGTGTAGCGAGGGGCTGCGCCACATAAAATGTCACAGCCTCCGGTTTCTAGCTGAGGGTCGTTTCCTGCCTCCACTAGTTTCGGGGACCGGTCTCCCCCTTTGGCCTGACCCCTCCACGCAGGTGGATTCGGGCGTGCGGTGGCGACTCGCCCGTCCGCACCCCTGGGATCCCTTCATTCCTCGTTCCTGGAGCCTTCTCCGCTCCTCTTCCTTCCTTCTCCCTCTTCCAGGCCTGGGCCTCTGTTACTAGGCCCGCCTCCGGAGCAGAGCTCATGCAGAGCCCCTGCTCCCTGCCACTTCTGCTCAGACTTCTCTGCACTGAACTAAGATGGTGCCCACCTTTTATACTCCCTTCTCAATGCACCCAGGAACTGCTTCCTCCCTGCTCCTGCACTACAGGGTTCCCCTTCCTCAGTGTTCCCTCCCCCCACTCCAGCCAGGGACAGGGACTGTCGTGCCCATCTCAGGGGCATATTGGTCGCCCTGCCCCACGGCAATGTGGTGTAATGCATGCAGGTGTCGGGTCCTGATCCACACTCCATCCTTACCTGAGAGTGAGATATCACACCTCTGGGTGAGGTGCAATACCTCTGTAGCAACCGAGCCCTCAGGGTGCTACAGTTCCATTTATCTTCAGCCTAGGTGACGTATTGCGATACAGGGCCATGATTTGGGCTATAAAAGGGTCCCCTAGACCCCTACCCCAAGCTTTTTAAGAGAATCATATATGGCGTGCCAGGAGACTCTATGGAATGCTTTCTCAGCATCCAACGAGAGTATCTAATTACAAATTTTTAACTGCATCTAGCCCAGGAAATACTTTGTGCCTAGTAGCAGTGTCTGCTAGTCAGTGGATTATCCCGGCTGTTAAGCAAGCTACACCACCTGTAGTTTGGACACTTAATTTTTTCAAAGGAAATGCTTCGGGACCACGGGATACTCAGTGAAGAGCATCAGGAGGCACCCCAAGGCATAGGGGCTGGGACTGGCAGTAGGATGCCTTGCGGTGGACAGCTGAGCTCGATCCTTATAAAAGCTTTTTAACTGCAGCAGCTTTAGTGGACGCTACTGGAGTTGGAATTACGTGGCTGCTGGCATGAGACTTGCCCTCCAATAGATCCTTGTAAATGGATTTAAAGTGTATTCATTCAAATTAGAGAGACAATTTAAATTAAAAAGCTTAGAGCTGCCTCCACCACAGGGGGGCTCGTTCGACCCACCAGCACCAGTCGACCCACAGGCACCAGTATTGGGAGAGGGGGGCTGGCCGTCAGGGTTCACCGCGGCTCTGGCACAAACCCGGCGACACGGAGGTGGCACGGGCAGGAGCGGACTGAACGTGTCGGCTTCTCATTTTTTGGATTTTAGAAGGGCATGACATGCCTATATCTGTGTCTCCCCCTCCTTTTACTCCTCCACCTCTTTTCTTTTCACATGACTATATGTACTTGTTACTTTTCCATGTGTTAGTTGTGTCTTCTGAGCAGTTTGTCAGCTTTTGTACACCTTTGAAGGTGTTTTCTATGTGTTTCTATGTGTTTTTGTTTGCCTGCCATTGGTTTTAACGGTGTTCGAAGGTGTTCGACGAACAGTTCGACGAACAGTTCGGCGAACACACGGGTGTTCGACGAACCGAACCAAACTCGAACACTACGGGGGTGGCTCAACACTAGTCATTACAAAGATTTGGTACATGATTTATATTCTGTATTTTACAGTTCGCAACCTGTTCGCACTTGTCTTATTCTGTTTGGAGGTGCTGGTCAGTTTTTTGATATTTATATATTTTAAGAACTGTGCAAAGAACCAGTCAAAATTGTTTATCTTTGGGGAAAGATAATTCACTCTTTAACCCCTTTACGACCTATGCCGTATAGGTACTTCATCGGTCGCCTCCCTCTCTTTGGTGTGGTCTCCGGCGCTGAGCCCGCACCTTTTTAGGCGCATGACAGCTGATCTGATCAGCTGACATGTGCCCCTAACAGCTTCTGGTGCAATCGAGATCCACCCACGGCTGTTAACATGTTAAATGCTGCTGTCAATCTCCGACAGCGGCATTTAACATGGTCGAGCCGGAAGCGGGTTATAATACCCGCCCAGATGATCACGGGTTGGCACGACAACCCGGGGTCTGCAAGAGACTCCTCTGGTTGTTATTGCCGATATGCTATTAGCACTGCCCCGTGGCCAAATTACTTGCCACCTGGACCTATTTCTTACCAGTTTTTGGCAATAACCCATTTGACTTCATTTATAATATTTCCGATGCAGTAAAAAGACCTGAGCATTTTCTGTATAGGTACTTGGTGAGACCCCCATTATTTTTTTTTTCTGCTGGACCCAAAGTCTAATCCCAGTATGACATTACTTATAAAATATATGCGTATATATAAATATATAGAAAAAAAAGATAAAAAGAGCAGCACAAGCAAACAGCTTGTAAATGGGTGGGTGCCCGTCCTCTAGGTAAATACCAAACCTTCTTACATATGAAAAAAATAATAGAAACAGCACTCCAATTGGAGTGCTGTTTCTACTATTTTTTTCATATATAAATATATACACACACATAGAGAGAGAGAGATAGGGAGAGATCCTCCATCCTTTTTTTCCCTAAATTTAGAGTGCAGCAGAAAAAGTTAGAAGCTGCATATCTGAGGCTATAAAAGATCAAAGACTTAGTGTATAAGAAAAAGAGCAGTGCCTTTGACGTCAGTTGAGTTGAGTAGATTTGGCATTTCTGTAATCGCTTGTAATGCTCTCTGTTGTACCAACTGAGGTAGTGGAGCTAAATGAAACTCACACCCTGAGATCATGGCCTTCTAGGCACAATTCTTGTTTGTATAGTGACGGATGGTTACAAAAGGGATTTATTGAAAGTGCCTTTTCAAAATAAGATATTCACATTTGCAGCCGGCACTGCTTGTTTTGCCACATGCAATAGCTCTTGACACATCTAACGTCGGTAGGAGCAGTGAAGAACATTTTTGTACTCATCCAATTTTTTCAAGCGTTACCAAACTGCAGCAGCAAGAAACCAAATGTTCTGTTCATAATCATAAGTCATTCTATTTCTAAATGTTTTTGTTCTGCACAGCATGGGGACGTGAAACAAATGTGTTCACTCATTTCACTCCGGATAGACAAACTAGAATCAGGGCTGTAAAATAAATTGTCTTTAGTATATGTCTTCCTATAATAAAGGGATCTACCTTTTGACGGAGGGCTACAAAAGTAATGCTACATTTGTGACCCTAAATCAGGAACATCAATGCTCTGAACAAAACATAAATAGTATTTACTAGAATATTTGGGTGTTTATCCTTAGCTAACCCAACAATGGTGAAGAAACAACAAAAAAAATCTCAATATTTTGGCTCCAAGTTATCGTATTTGTATAGTACATTTTCCATTAAAGGGGTTGTCCAGTACTTTATATTACCACCCCAATGTATCCCCCTGGGACCCCTAAGGATTTTTGTATTTACCTAGGTTTTATATGCATGATGTTATACCTGAGGAAGACTCAAAGAAGTCGAAACCGGTTGTATTTTAGTTTGAAATAAAAATTCTTTGAATCCGAATATCAAGTTCCATCATCATCCTTCAGGAGCGCATATTGCTGGGAAAAAACATTTACAAAGTGGTATTGCCTATGAAAGCTCTGTCCAGTGCTCTCATCAGCTCCCAGATTTCTGCAGCAAACTGAATGGAAAGAGGAATGGAGTGATCCACTGATTGGATTTACATGCTTTACCTCAAGATACCAAATAGGTGAGTGGATTTATACTGAGTATATACCCTTGGAATCTAACTACTACACTTAGAAGCCTGCGCTTCCTATTTTCTCTCCCTACAATCCCCTCCTGAACAAAACATAAATAGTATTTACTAGAATATTTGGGTGTTTATCCTTAGCCAACAATGGTGAAGAAACAACAAAAAAAATCTCAATATTTTGGCTCCAAGTTATCGTATTTGTATAGTACATTTTCCATTAAAGGGGTTGTCCAGTACTTTATATTACCACCCCAATGTATCCCCCTGGGGCCCCTAAGGATTTTTGTATTTACCTTATGTGGCGCCCTGCTGCGCATTGGTGCCACAGAACCCAGAGGGGTGCATGGATGGACTTCTCCACAAGAGGCCCTCACACATTCACACACCTCCACCCTACCACCTCAGACCACCAGAGGGAGCCCGTTAGGGATATATATAGGGAGGGCAGCTCAGAATAGTTCCTGCTTAGAGACAGAGAGAGACAGAGCTCAGAGGTGAGCTGAGAGCGTGCCGACCCTCAGAGAGCGGTGAAGACGCAGCACGCTAGCTGCCGAGTAGTGAGGGCCCCGAGTGTGGTCGACGCGAGGAGAAAAAGAAAGTGGAGCTAAGGGGGCAGAGGAGCCTAGTAAGCTCACCCCGTTATTTAAAACCGGACACCGGGTCCGAGCCTACAGGGACCCTTTACACCCAGTAGGGATAACTGGAATCCCAGGAGGACTACAAGTCCCTGGCAAACCTGAGGCTAGACAAATACAGGACCAGGAACCACGAAGGCACCGACGTCCAGGGAAAGTGGTTACCAACCAGAGGTCCTACTTCTGAGCAACAGGTGAAGTAAAAGCAGGACACATAGTCTAGGCTCAGTTGCAGGCTGGCCAGGAGCATACACAGAGATAGACACGGATCAGGAGGCCCTATACCCGCTCACTGGGGCAAAGTCCAAAAGTGCAAATCCCCTGTCTCTGTCCGTTACTTCTGCTGCGCCATCGCTCCCCCTGCACCACAACGCCCAGCGCAACCTGCATCGTTTTCACTGCCCTGAGGCCTGCTCCACCTGTAGGGAGCCGTTCCATCTCAAGCTGCCCCAACACCTGCTTCAGAGGACTGTCGCAGCACTGGTGATCCTCACCAGACACCACAGGTGGCGTCATGACAAATCCCCAATAAATATCCCCTTTTTGCACTGACCGCCCTGGGTCACGGACCGGGCCAGCCTCCGTGATCTCCCCCAAAAGCAGCCATAACGTGCCCGTTGCCACCGGGTACTGTGCGCCTTAAGAGACTGTAACCCTTACTGTGGTGAAGTTTTCCCGCCATTCCTGAGGTTTTCCCGCCATATCCGCCTTTTTTCCTGTTGCCGCGCGGGAAGAAGAGGGGCGTAACCGCTGGAAGCGTGCGAAGCCCAGGACACGCCCCACCCCTGACGTCGAATCAGGAAGCGTCAGGTCCTGGAAGGAGCCAGAGGATGCTCTGACGTCAGATTCGAGCGACGCAAGGTCCTGGAAGAAGACTGTCGCCCGCGGAGCTGCGGCCTACCTGGTAAAAGAAGGTAGGCTCTGGTTCACTAGGGGGGCGCAACCATGGCCGACGACCAGCAAGTCGCCGGAGCGCTGGTTAGCGCTCGTGAGGCCCCACCTGCGCCCGGCGCCGCACAGGCCAGGGCGGCCACTCCACCAGCAGGGGTCGTAACTCCGTTGATACCTATGGCCCTGCTGTATATCCCTGGAGCAAAGTGGTTCCCCCAGTACACTGTCCGGATTCAAAAGGAAAATATGCGGCATACTGGATATGTATTCTATGACTGACAAGCAGAGAGCCGCTGTAGTGTTAGGACAATTGACTGGTGCCGCTGAGCGAGAAGATGAAACCTGGCCAGCCGCAGACCAAGAATCAGTGTCCATCATCTTTAAAAGATTGCAAACAGCGTTTGAAAATCGCACTGAGACAGATCTCTGGAGGAGGTTCTACCAGTGTGTCTAGAAACCCGAGGACAGTATCCGGGACTATGCCTGGCGCTTACAGGAGGCCCTGCGGGCCCTGAAACAGGTTAGTCCAGCCAGCATCCATGAGGAAAATAAAATGCTGATGGAACAATTCATCCGGGGGTTGAAGTCCCAGGAAGAGAGCAGAACTGTACGGTGGTGGGCCTTAGAACATCCAGATGCCACCTTTGACACCCTTAAGGACATGGCTATAAAGGGCCTGCAGCCCCTGGAAACAACAGACACTGCTATCCAGCGTTACCAGGGTGGGGCCACCCCAGTGCCCACAGCACCCACTGCTCCTCCATTGACGGCGGAAACAAGGATGCAAACAGTGCCCCCTAGCGAGATGGACAGCTTATGCTCTGAAGTGCGCCAGTTAAGTAAAACCCTGGCCACTGTCATGAGCACCCTGCAGCTACAGACGGAGCCTGAGCCGGAAGGAAGGATCCTGCTAGCCGATAGCCCTGAGGATTTCCCCTGGATGAGAAGAAGAAGGAGGACAACGCCACCCCGTAGGAGGACAACGCCACCCCGGAGGAGGACAACGCCACCCCGTGGGAGGACCAACGACCAACGGCGCCCTCCAGAAGACTTCATCTGCTACCGCTGCCATAAAGCAGGCCTCACCACGCGGACCTGCCCTTTAAACGAGGAAACCCTGGGGCCGAGGGCCGACACCCAGGAGTAGACCAACCAGGCCCATCAAACTGGTACTGCCGGTTCGTGGGAGGAAGACCTTTCCTGTCCATTGTGCTGGACGGCATCACGACACCTGCCCTGCTGGACACAGGATCTCAGGTAACCATCATGCCTGATGTCCTCTACAAAAGGTTCTGGTCCATAGACGAACTTCACCCACCAGATCCAAACCTTTCCGTGTATGCCTCTAATGGCCTCCCCCTTAACCTAGTCGGGGTTAAGGATGTGGCAGTAAAGGTGGGAAGAGCGGAACTGAAGGACCAGGGACTAATTGTAGTAGAGACTAATCCTGATGATACAGACTTGTACATGGTGCTTGGCACAAATATTGTTAGTAACTGTTTGGGAGAAGTGTTGTTCTTGCTCCAACAGATGGCTGACACCGCCAGACCAGGGCAGAGGAGGGTGCTCCAGAAAGAGATCCGAGCCCTTATGTACCAGCAACAGGTAAAGCTAACAGATGGTGAAATCGGTAATGTACGGATGACAGACCCGATACCCATTGTGATCCCCCCGATGAGTGAGATGCTGATTTGGTGTAGAGCAGCAATAGGTCTCAAAGGACGGAGCTACCAGGCGGTAGTAGAGCCCCTTAGCTCGGAGCATAGACCTACACTCTTGACTGGCAGAGGGGTAGTGGATGTACGCAATGCCTCCCTCCGTGCCCGTACGCCTCCTAAACTATGGGGAGGACAAGATTAGATTACCACGCTACACCACTGTTGCCAAACTGTACACAGTAGATAACTCCATACACACGGCGGAGTCCTTAACCTCACCAGACGAAGTGGAGGATAATGACCCGGGAACCCAAGTGGAGGATTGGTGTCAACAGCTCCATGTTGGGACAGACACCACTCCTGCCCATCAGAAGCAGGGTGTACACCGGGTGGTTCAGGAATACGAGCAGGTATTCAGTAAACACCCACTTGACTTTGGGAAGATTAAAGGGGTACAACACCATGTACCCACAGGTGACCATCCACCCATCAAAGAACGTTACAGGCCCATGCCACCAGCACACTAGCAGAAGGCGAAGGAGATGTTGCACGACATGAAGAAGGCAGGGGTAGTAAGGGATCGCTGTAGTCCCTGGGCAGCTCCCCTGGTCCTAGTCTGGAAAAAGGACGGAAGCATGAGAATGTGTGTAGATTACAGACAGGTAAATCGCATAACACACAAGGATGCATACCCTTTGCCCCGTGTAGAGGAATCCCTGGCTGCATTAAAGTCTGCAAATTACTTCTCCACCCTTGACCTCACTACTGGGTACTGGCAAGTAGCTGTTGCTGAGGAGGATTGGGAGAAGACGGCCTTTACCCCGATGGGACTCTGTGAGTTCAACAGTATGCAGTTCTGACTCTGCAATGCCCCCGGAACGTTCCAGAGATTGATGGGGTGCCGCCTGGGACACCGCAACTTCGAGACTGTGCTGCTATACCTGGATGATGTGATAATGTACTCCAAAACGTACGAGGACCATTTGAAGCACCTGGCAGAGGTATTTGAGCCACTGTCCTGGTATGGGATGAAGCTGAAGACCTCCAAGTGCCACCTGCTCAAGCGAAAGGTACAGTACCTGGGGCACATCGTCAGTACAGAAGGAGTAGCACCGAACCTGGAGAAGGTCACTGCCATCCAGAAATGGCCGGAGCCGAAGACCCTCAAGGAGGTACGTCAGTTCCTGGGACTAGTCGGGTATTACCGGAGGTTTGTGAAGGATTATACCAAGAAAGCGGCGACTTTGCAAGATCTCCTGTTAGGACAGTCTGGGAGAGGCAGAAACCCCCCGTTCCAGTGGGGTAAGGAGCAAGCTGAATCATTTGAGGTGATGAAGGAGATCCTGACCGGCGAAGAGATCCTAGCCTATCCTGACTACAGCCAACCATTCCTGCTGTACACTAATGCCAGCAACGAGGGATTAGGAGATGTGTTAAGTCAGAAGCAGAATGGCCGAGAGAAGGTGATCGCCTATGCAAGCAGGAAGCTCCGCCCGACCAAAAGGAACCCAGAGAACTATAGCATCTTCAAGTTGGAGTTCCTGGCCCTGGGCTGGGCCATCACCGAGCGGTTCAAGCACTACCTAGCCTCCAGTAAGTTCACTGCCTACACTGATAATAACCCCTTGACTCATCTGGAAACAGCCAAGTTAGGAGCCATGGAACAACGATGGATGGCTCGACTGTCAAACTACCAGTTCACCATTAAGTACCGGGCAGGCCGCAAGAATGCCAATGCCGATGCCCTGTCCAGGATGCCTCACCAGTCGGACACTGAAGAAGAAGTGGATGACCTGGAGGAGATTGAGCTACCTGCCTTCCACCGTAATGGAATGGTCCACGAGCAACGAGCCTGCAGGAGGCATCTTGGTAAAACGTTAAACCCCCTGCCTCACCACAGCTGGAAGGAGACCCAGGACAGCGACCCGGTTGTCAGCCGTATCAAAGAACTGATAACCCAGGAAGGTTCCTCCCTGGAGAAGGACACGTCTCCACAAGCCAAGCAACTGTGGAATGAGAGAAGCCGGCTGTTCATCTATAGGGAGAAGCTGTGCCGAAGGTACGTCAACCCGAGGACCCATGAGATGGTATGGCAGATCGTAGTGCCCAGGATAGACATCCAGATGGTGTTGGAGGCCTACCACGATCAAGCAGGGCACTTTGGCTGGAAGAAGCTAGAAACCCTGCTGAAAGGTTGGTTTTATTGGGTTGGAATGCGCAGTTCCATAGAGAGATGGTGCCGGGATTGTGGACCCTGTAGCCTCAGAAGAAAAGACTACAGCAGCCATAAGGCACCCCTGCAACCCATCAAGACAACTCGACCCTTGGAGATCGTGGCCCTGGATCATGCCAAGCTGTCACCCAGCAGGTCAGGATATTCCTATGCCCTGACCATGGTGAATCACTACTCCCTGTTCCTGGTGGTCGCCCCCGTCAAGGATCTGACGGCAGAAACTGCGGCGAAGACATTTGAGGCGTACTTCTGCAGGCCCCATGGATACCCTGAGCAGGTGCTGACAGATCAAGGCCCTGCCTTTGAAGCCGAATTGTTCAAGGAGTTCTGCCATCTGTACGGGTGTAAGAAGATCCGGACTACACCGTACCACCACCAAACCAATGGGTTATGTGAAAAGATGAATAACATCGTCATCGACCTGTTGAAGACCTTACCGCTAGAGGAAAGAAACCAGTGGCCCGACAAGCTACCTGACCTGGTAGATTTGTACAACCACATACCTGTGAGTTCCACCAATTGTACTCCAGCATATCTCATGCGAGCAAGACCCGGAAAGTTACCCATGGACCTGGAGCTTGGTGTAGTAGAACCCGAAGCAGATATGTCCACTGAGGACTGGGACACGATGCGACAGGAACAGTACAGGAGAGTACAGGCCTGTGTCAAAGACAGTCTGAATAGGGTAAGAGACAAGCAGGAAGCACAGTACAACAAGAGTGCGCCAGCAGAACCCTTAGCACCTGGAGAGGTCGTGCTAAAGAGAAAAAGAAGAAACCACAAACTTGATGACCAGTGGGAGAGGGAACCCTACACTGTGTTAAATTCAAGATTTGATAACAGGAGGACCTGTTTAATTAGCAAGGACGGAGGAACAACGACTGCAACAGTATCTAGAGACCATCTGAAGTTGTGTCCAGGTCTGCTAAAGCCCCAGGAAGAAGTGCCTCTCATCGTACCGGAGGATCCTAAAGAAGCAGTGATACATACTGAATTAGGAGATTTCCCGGCAGATTGGCCTCAATTGGATGGAGCAGTAATAATACCTGTGATCCACTTCTTCCAACAACCAGAAGACCCTCCACAGCAAGTAGAACCTGTAAGTGCCCCAGAAAAGCCTGCTCAGGAAGAATCCCCGGAAGAAGGATCCCCGGTTGGAGCAGAGCAAGAAGGCCCAACCAATGGTACACTTGCCAGTCCCGTAGAGAGGTTAAGGCAGTCTTGAAGTCCCTCCACACCTAGAACTTACAGAATGGGAGGTAGTACAAACACCAGTGCAACACGCATCCCAGTACTACGTAGGTCAACACGTAACACGCAAGGTCAGACCCCTGTCAGATACAGAGAGTAAAAAGGGAAACTCTGATAGTATAAATAGTTGCCCCTGGGGTATGTTGTTCTTGTGTAATTTTCATGTATTTAATTATTGATGTGTTTTGCTTTACAATGGACAATTTAGGTGACATGGACACTTAGCATTGCATTTAGTTACCTGTAAGGGTATAGATATATAAAAGACTCGGTGGCTGAGGACTGTGAGCAGCCCAAAAACTGTTCATGTACATAATTGCACTCCCTGGAGTGCCTTGTAAGTAAACACTGAACAAAAACCCGTTTGGCGTGGCCGAAGACGTGGTTCATCACCTGGATCACTTATGCCCTGCAGCCACGCCCAGGGCCTACGTTGAGGGTTTTCGGACGGGTCCCTCATGCTACTCATCCACTTTTGGTGAAAAGGACACCAGGTTACGGGACTTGCTGTAACCATATTGTTATTATTGTAATTGTTATTATTATTGTTAACCTGTTTTTGAAAAAATGCTTCAGTCCAGGAGTACTGTGTTTTACCAGGGGGGAATGTGGCTCCCTGCTGCGCATTGGTGCCACAGAACCCAGAAGGGTGCATGGATGGACTTCTCTACAAGAGGCCCTCACACATTCACACACCTCCACCCTACCACCTCAGACCACCAGAAGGAGCCCGTTAGGGATATATATAGGGAGGGTGGAGCCAGGCAGCTCAGATTAGTTCCTGCTTAGAGACAGAGAGAGACAGAGCTCAGAGGTGAGCTGAGAGCGTGCCGACCCTCAGAGAGTGGTGAAGACGCAGCACGGCAGCTGCCGAGTAGTGAGGGCCCCGAGTGTGGTCGACGGTGAGGAGAAAAAGAAAGTGGAGCTAAGGGGGCAGAGGAGCCTAGTAAGCTCACCCCGTTATATAAACCGGACACCGGGTTCGAGCCTACAGGGACACTTTACACCCAGTAAGGATAACCGGAATCCCAGGAGGACAACAAGTCCCTGGCAAACCTGAAGCTAGACACCGACAGGACCAGGAACCACAAAGGCCCCAACGTCCAGGGAAAGTGGTTACCAACCAGAGGTCCTACTTCTGAGCAACAGGTGAAGTAAAAGCAGGACACATAGTCTAGGCTTAGTTGCAGGCTGGCCAGGAGCATACACAGAGACAGACATGGATCAGGAGGCCCTATACCCGCTCACTGGGGCGAAGTCCAAAAGTGTGCCCTTCACCTGGAGTTCCCTGGACAGTACCTAACAACAGCACCAGTAAAGGTAATGAAGCAAATCCCCTGTCTCTATCCGTTACTTCTGCTGCACCATCGCTCCCCCTGCACCACAACGCCCAGCGCAACCTGCATCGTTTTCACTGCCCTGAGGCCTGCTCCACCTGTGGGGAGCAGTTCCATCTCAAGCTGCCATAACACCTGCCTCAGAGGACTGTCGCAGCGCTGGTGATGCTCACCAGACACCACAGGTGGCGTCACGACAAATCCCCTATAAATATCCCCTTTTTGCACTGACCGCCCTGTGTCACGGACCGGGCCAGCCACTGTGATCTCGCCCAAAAGCAGCCATAAGGCCCGGCTGCAGAGTACCCCACGGCCCTGGGGGCGAGTTACTTACGTTGCAGATACTGCCTGTGAGCGGCGCTATCACTGGCTGCTCACAGGCATCACGTGACCGCCAGCTGCAGCTGGCTCTGACATCCGCTGATGTCACGACAAGTGCTGGCAGCAGCAGGGGGTCTGTCGTTCTACCGGTGGCTGCTGGGCTGTGGGCTGTGACCCCCCCGCGTCACACCCGGCATCCACCGCGCGCTCTGCCCCTCCCCGTTCATTAGGAAAACGCGCTGTGGATGCTGGGTGTGACGCGGGGGTAACCCTGCCCACAACCAAGCAGCCACCGCGGAGACCCCAGCGCTGAGTCACGCCTCAATTGTCGTGATGTCAGTGCGGGGTCACGTGACGCCTGTGAGTGGCCAAGGATAGCGCCGCTCACAGGCAGAAACAGCAACGTAAGGTATTTACAAAAAAAATCCTTAGGGGTCCTGGGGGGATACATTGGGGGTGGTAATATAAAGTACTGGACAACTTCTTTAACACTAGAGTTGGTGTACATTACATTGCAGAAAATGGTCCAGTGGCCAGATTAGTAATTTGTGGCCATCAGTGGGAAGCCCTGAGAACCACCTCTTAACTAGCAGGATCTTCTTTGGATTGGCCCACCTGGCATGACGTCAATGTGGCAGTGTGACTCACATGTGACGTCACACCAGGCCGACTAATCAAAAGAAAATCCCACTAGATAGGACAGGGTTCTCAGGGCTCTGATCCAATGGTCATGGCTTACGGACGTATTAACAACAACCACAGCACTTCTGTTTGGATTTGTTCTCAAGTAGGATCCTATCCCATAGTGCAATACAATATGAAACTTGGCACTGATCATATCAGCTGTCATGTTCCGGGAAAGATGCGGGCTCAGCATGGAGCCCGCATTCATCACATGCAGGAGGATGACCTTGGACGTACCTATCCAATTTCGTAAACAGGTTAAAACATGCAAAACAAGAATATTTTCAGATGAGAATCAAAAAGTGCTTAAAACATGAAAAGCAACTACAACAATTTTTTGGTACAAATTGTGCCAGAATGCTAGCATGAATAGCTTAGTAAATCTCCTCCAATACTTAGTAAGTAATTAAGTAAATCTTTCATATGGACCATTTAGGCCAATGTTTGGCTACAGCTATCACATGTGGTAGACAGCACACCATCACTGGAGCTAAGGCCATTGGTCACATGACTGATTTTCTCTCATCTGAGAAAATTGGTCCAATTATGCTAATCACACTCTGATCAGAGTGAGCTTAGAGTGTGATCTAATTTTCTCAGATGTGGAGATAAAAGAAAAAAAGGTTTCTCCCTCTTCTACATGCAGTGTGTCCATGAAAATCGGACCTCACACATATGACATCTTATTGAGGTCCGATGTTTTCCATGGACCCTTAGACATGAATGGCCGAGTGCCATCCGATTATCGGAGGCAAATCGAGCATTCTGTGAGTTTTCCTCGAAAGGGATAAAATCGAACATGTTCACTGCCTGACTGAATAACATGGGGACAAGTGCGATCCGGCAATACAACAGATAGCACTCGTCCAATTATTATGGTCATGGGCATGAGCCCTAAGTAACAGTGATCAGTGTGGAAAACAAGGCTGGCAGCACTAGAATGACGGAGGGAGTTGACTGGTGAGTAGTAGGCATTCCCTTATAATTTGATACATTTTGTCAGAATCTTGGAAAACGCCATAAATACTTTTCTTGAACAAAACGGTACACAGTAACCAAAAGGAAAGAATATATTTATGGGTAATGCAATATGTAGAAAACAGGAGCAGACATATCATTGGTGCAACCTGTGCAATTTCACAGGGGCCCAAGAGGTAAAGGGCCCATGTCTACTTTCAAAGTAGTTGGAATTGTGCAATATGATGAGCCATTGGACTGCAAAGCGCCCGTATATTGTTCTTGCACAGGGGCCCTCTTTGGTCTGGTCGTGCCAGTGGTAGAAAACTAAAGTAGTTGACTTTAAAGAAGTTGTCCTATCTTAAAAAACAAGTCTGCAGTCACTCGTTGTGACTGCAGACTTGTAAATCCTCATATAACGTACCCTGTGCACTGTGAGAATTCTCCAGCCTTGAGAGCAGGTGATCATATAACCAAAAGTATACGATGTCCATACTTCCGACCACATTCCAACTAGACTGTTTCCAACCTCACTGAATAGATTTGCATTGAGCAAATCTAGTTGGAATGTGGCCGGGATTTTGCATATTGTATACCTGTTTTTCACATGATCGCCAGCTCCCTGGGCCGGCACCGGAAAATCGATTTGTGCATGATGTGAGTATTCACAATTCTGCAGTCACTCTATGTGACTTTTAGTTTAAGGCTGGACAACCCCTTTAAGCCTAAAATAAAAACATAATAAAAAATAACAGGCAAGAAAGCAAAAGAACAAAAATGAAAAAAAAAAACTGTTGGATCTTTTGTGCTAAAAATTCACCAGAAGCAGCTAAAGGGTTACAAGTCTTAAAGTTTAACCTTTTTTTTTACCAACAGTAAAAAGCTATAAAGCTGAGCCTTGTACTAGGAGACAACTAACAAATGACTTGTTTATGAATGACCCAAAAGGTACATATTAAACCTTCACACATCTTGTTGCCACTTATTAAACAAAAGGCATGGTGCTATCAAATGGCACATTGTTGAAATGCAAAATGGCAATGGGTTGAAGAACAAGCTTTCAGCTCCATCTCTAACAACGGAGACTCATGACTCACTGTGCAGCCGAGCCGAACAAACTGTTATTATCCTCATTTTAAAGAGTAATACATGTAGTATGACAGTGCCTGGCGAGAGAACGAAGAAAATGAACATGAAAGATCTGTGGATTCTAAACTCCGTGTGATGAACCTTGATACACTTTGGAAAATCTACAAGAATTGAAAAAAAAAAAAACCTGAATTGTTGAGTTCTCTACTTGGTAGATATAGATATATATGAATATATTACTCTAGATCAATTGTACTGTTTCAAAGGCAAGAAGTTCTTTCCGAAAGGACAATTCAGCCCCCACAGAGAAGGGATTTGCTGTACTAAGATACCGAAAAACACGTTCATCTATCCTGGAGCCTTTTGTGATTTTTTTAAATAAAAAAAAAATAATAAAATAAATGGCCACATAGTTAATAAAATCTTCCACATTCGGATACTGTAAAGGCTACATACACTTTTGCAACTTATTATTTTTCATTGCATTGAGGTATCTGAAATTTAAAGTAGAACAACCTTGTTAATAAAAATGTGTCGATTTGGGTCGACAGCTCCTCTACAGACCTATGATTTGTCATGGTTACAGACTACCAACCAACCTTGTGTAGTCTGAGCTTTCATCCATTTTACCAAACTCTTACTTTTTTAACAAGAAGCGATCAAAATGTCGTTTGTAACCCCAAATTGTATGAAGAATAACATAAGCTTACCAGAAAAAAAAATCACGCCCTCACACAGCTCCATTACTGGAAAAATAAAAAAATTTGGGTCTCTTAACATGGCGGCACAAACCAATTTTTTTTTTCTATTGCAAAGTTCAGAATTTTATTTTAGTATTAAAATAGTAAAAAAAAAAACTTACGAGTATAACTATAATTGTACTGGCTTGGAGAATCATGTTGTCAGGTCATTTTTTACTGTCAAATTAATGCTATAAATTAACTTTATACATCCTGCAGCCTCCAGCTTTCAGTCATATAGGTGTGGCTTCAGTCACAGCTCAGTACATATTAAGGAGCAGCTGTAATTACTCCCCCATCAATGACTGAAAGCCCACTTAGCACTGATGCACTAAAGAGCTGGCTGTCAGTCATTGCAGGTTACAGCCACCTCTCACTATGCACTGAGCGACTGAAGCCGTGCCGGCTGTGTCTTTATAACTGAAAGCAATAAAGTTCATTTCCTCCCAGGAGCCAGGCCATACCCGAATCGGTTGCATTGCTTTAAAACATAGTTAACCTGCAGATTAACCCCATATATTCAGCTTAATAGCATCGTTTCACATAACAGGTTCCCTTTAAGGATCCAGTGGTTTTTCATTTCACTTTTTTCACCCTTTCTTCCAAGATCCATAGTTTTTTTTTATTTTTCCAACAACATAGCTGTGCGTAGGCTTTTTTGGTGGGACAGGTTGTAATTTTCAATTACATTATTTATTTCACCATATATTATACAGAAATATGGGGAAAAAATACTGTTAAATGGTGAAAAAAAACATAATTCCACAATTCTGCATTCAAAGTTCTGTAAAAATGATCAAGCTTGCATCATTGTGTTATTATTATTTATGTCTGCATTTTCACCATGAGCTTTTTAGTGAGTTTTTGATGCTGCAGATTTTATGCACCATTTCTGCAACCATTAAGTAAAATAGATTGCTTGCATTTTTTCAAAAATACGCTGTGGAAAAAACTCACCAAAAACTCATTATGCAAACGTAGCCTAAGTTGGTGAAAAAAAAGTCATAAATCTGTTGAAATAACATTCATTTTGTGTCACTATTTTCTGAGACCCTCAGCCTTTTTGATTTTTTTGCCGATAGAGCTGTATTTTTCAGACTATAAGACGATCCGGACTATAAGATGTGTCCCAAATTTTGGGGTGGAAAATAGGAAAAAAAAATTTTTATAAGATGGGGATCCGTCTTATAGTCCGAATAGGTATCTTACCTGGGAAGCGGTGAAGCGGGGGTCACAGCAGGCATGGTAGGAAGCCGGTGGCGGCAGAAGTGGAGCAATGCTGTGGGCCCTGGATGGGAGAGGTGGTGCCCCAGTGGCGGTGGGTTGCGGTGGTGGTCGAACGGGATCTCAGGTAGCAGGGTCCCTCAGGAACCCGGTGGCAGAAGCAGTGAGATGCTGTAGATCACAGCTTCAGGAAGGTGGCCGTCAGAAAAGCAATGCACTCCGCTCTCAAACCAAAAGAGAAACTCCCATAAGAGGAAGTATAGAAACAACCAAATAAAAAAGTATAAATTATATTGAACATATATTCAATGACAAACAGATAAAAAAGGAAAACCTGCTACAAGTGGACAAGTCACCGGTGTGTGATATACCGTATACTAATTATGCACAATGTGGAAAAATATATATGTGAGACTCCACATGGAGAAATATAATATCACACACAGACAGAAAAATCAGCAAGATTTAAATTCAGGCATATAGAACAAATAACATCAATATATAAAGTATTTGTAGCACCCTGAGGATTCGGCTGCTACAGGGGTATTACACCTCAACCCAGAGGTGTGGTATTCCACTCCCGGGTAAGGATGGAGTGTGGAACTGAGCTCAGTAGGCTGCATACACTACATACATCCCATTTCCGGGGGACAGACCGACGGTACTCCCACCAGTTTATGTGCAGGTACGATAGTGTCTGTCCCTGGCTGGAGTGGGAGGGGGGTGGAACATCCCAGTAGTGTAGGGGCAGATAGGGGGAGCAGTCTGGGTAATGCTAGGAGCTCATTGGGTGCTGGTCACCTGAGCTCACACATAGAGGGAGTATATAAGGTGGGAACCATCTTAGATCAGGGTCAGTCAGTCTGTCAGTCTTTTGTCAGAGTAGAGTCAGAGGAAGAGAACAGAGGAGAAGAGCAGCTCCAAGGCCCAAAGAGAGAGAGGAGAAAGAAGGACCCAGAGGGGGAGAAGAGAGAACTCCAAGAACCCAAGATTAGATCAGAGGGTGAAGAGTTGGCACAAGGGTACCGGATCCCAAGCTGGTGGAGGGCACTAATCCTTAGCCAGAGACCGGAGGTCGTGGGCAGGATCTGCCACGACCACCCACTAAATCCACCCGGAAGGCAAACCAAGAATAGGGTCAGGGAACCCAGAGGCAAGGGTTTACCAACAAGAGGCCCGAGGGAGCCGGACTTAGGTGGATCCCTGGTGGGGAAGGCCAGAGAGAAGGAACGTCAGAAAGGGAGCTCAGGATCACGCTCCAGAATTACTTGGGAGTTGGCCGAGTCCAGGACCTGGTGGACGCAGCACGGCTCGGGCGGTCACTCAAGGCCGGAGTGACCAGCATAACAGCAGTAAGTAAAGACCCTGAACTGCACAGCCCGACTCTGAGTCTCATTACCATCCTCACTGCACCTCCACAACCACCATCCTCTACACCTGACCCCCTGAGGCTATACCCCTCCCGTTGGGGGTTATACTATCAGAGCTGCACAAACACCACCAGCCTCAGCGGACCCTGCTGCAGCGGCGGCCGTATTGACCGCAAATCAACGGGTGGCGTAGTCGACATAAAAGAACATCCAGCAACATCTGTAGGACGGCCACACACTGAGCTTGACATCCTGGGCACGGACCGGGTCACCGCCACTCGGAGACTACAACCCCCATCTGATCCGGCTCCGGGTATCCCCCAAACAACACTGGCCCAGGGGGCGCGTCAACTTTGGCGTAGTCGGCAGGATTACGTGCCCGCAACAACCGGGTACTGCGTGCCTGAAGAAAAGTTCACCGTTACCTTAAAAAGAAGTCTCCCGCCGGTTCCGGAGGGTCCCCGCCAACGGACCCCATCACAGGTCGTTTCCCGCCGGTTGTCCGCCATTTGCAGCTTTTTCCCGCCATCCATGGAGTTTCCCGCCACTGGGAGACGATTCCCGCCATTTCCAAAGATTTCCCGCCTTGGAAGAGCGGACGCCATTATGGGCGTGCCAGAGGGTGGCAAGAGGCCACCTCCCATCGTGGGCCAGGTCGAAGAATGGCGCCAAAAGCGGAAACCGCGCCCACCAACAGAGACTGTGATGCTGGAAATGTCCATCAGCGTAAGAGAACTGCCCCTGGAACTGACAATCACAAAGTTGCCCCGGGACCACCTTCAATGTGGGCGGAGACAAAACAAGAGAGCAAAGATGGGTGTCGCCTGGAGCAGTCTGGAGAGAGCGCACCCGGAGACAAGAGGTCTGGAGAGGAGTCCAGAGAGAGCCTACCCGGAGATGGAGGGAGAGTCAGGCAGCACCGACCCAGTGGTCAGGAGCCTGCTACAAGCCACAACTCCACTAGGCTTAGTGGAGATCCTAGCACAGCTCCCCCGAGACCGGGAGTGTGCACAGACCGCGCTGGAGGGCCTCGCACGGAGGATGGCCCAGGTGCAGCAAGACACGCTGACGGAGTGGAGCCGTGAGATGGCCCAGCAGACCGGAACCCGTCAGCGGAGCACGCCACCCGAGACGAGGAGACAGACCGCCTCTGAGGATGGTGCAGGAGGAGTGAAGGCCGGAGACAGCGCCGAGGAGGGAGCTGAACGGACGGAGGCAGGTAAAGGGGACGTCACTACCCCGAGCCGAGAAACCGTGTACCTGTCCCAGCTCCCCGTCGCAGAGCCCGAAATTCCCCCTGCCGTGCCCGTCGCTGCATCGTCACCGTGCCGGACTAGGCCTCAAGTAGAAGCCGCGGCCGCGACCCCTGTGACGTCATACGCCTCGACCCTGAGCGCGGCGAAGCAGGAAATACCATCGGCCTGGTCGCAAGGTCTAGTACCTCCGGGCGCCGCAATTCCAACAGCGCCCCCTACCTCCGCGGAGCCACCGGCCTGGTCGCAGGGCCGAGTACCCCCGGGCGCCGCCGTCCTTACGGTGCCCTTTACCTTTAGGGTGCCCCAAGCCTGGTCGCAAGGCCTGGTCGACCCGGGCGCCGCTACCATCAACGCGCCCTCAACATCTCGAGTGCCGCACCTGGGCGAAGATCTATTTGCCCAGCACACGTGCCCGGATGGGCAGCCCTTTGTATGGCCCCAGGAGTACTACCAACTGGAACTCCAAAGAGCAAGGCCCCTGTGCGAGCCCCTGATTCCGGCTCCGAAGCCCGTCAGGAGAACCCCGCTCCCGCTAGAAGAAGCACAATTCGAGTGGGACCCCACCGGAGGAGACCTCATGGGGTTCACTCAAGAAACGCGGGCAGCCGCAGCAGAGTGAGTGGAGTGCTGCCGCCAGCAGTTGGCAGCCTTCGAGCAAGAGCGGAAAGAGAGGCGGATCCGTGAGCAGCGGCTGCAGGAACAGAGCGCAGGGCAGAAGAGCCGGACCAGGAGGAAACCCCGTGCAGCTCATGGTCCCCGTACCACCGGGACTGTGATTAAATTCAACCTGCAGCATGGGTGGGGCTTCATAAAAGACCATCATACCCCCGGCGACGTCTTTGTAACCCGCAGAGACGTAGAGAGCCATCTGCCGGAGGGACACAGAGGTCGTGACCTGTACGTAGGGGACGAGGTCACGTTCACCCGGCACAAGTGTGCCAAAGGACCCTACGCCCTCCATGTACATCGCCTGACGGAGGAGGAGCTGCGGTGTGAGGAGGAGCAAGAGGACCCGGACGGGTCTGAAGATAAAGAAGGAGCAGGAGGACGCCGTCGTTAAAGTACGGTAAAGAGACTGTAAATAGTTACCCGTCTGGGTACAGTGAACTGTTGCTGCTTTAAATATGTCCCCGTTGGGACAAGTGTAAACTGTTAACCTGAGTGTCCCTTAATCCAACTGACCGAGGACTGAGAGCGGTCATTCCTTCCTTATACCTGGCCGAGGACTGAGAGCGGCCATATCCCCTTGTATATAGTTGCGCTTTCTAAGGCGCCCCCTACCGGTTTTATAGGAAACTGTTGTTTTTCTTGAAGAGACTGTCGCACTTTACCCGGTCACAAGTTGCACCGTGGCCGGAGGAACAAGAATGTTTATAATGAAAAGTTTTTATATGAAGAGTTTATTGCTGCTGATGATATATATGATGTTTTATATGTTTATATGTTGATGTTTATGAAAAATAATTGTATGTTTTGGATGTTTTTATCTTTAACAGCCCGAGGACGTGCTGTGATTTACCAGGGGGGAATGTAGCACCCTGAGGATTCGGCTGCTACAGGGGTATTACACCTCAACCCAGAGGTGTGGTATTCCACTCCCGGGTAAGGATGGAGTGTGGAACTGAGCTCAGTAGGCTGCATACACTACATACATCCCATTTCTGGGGGACAGACCGACGGTACTCCCACCAGTTTATGTGCAGGTACGATAGTGTCTGTCCCTGGCTGGAGTGGGAGGGGGGTGGAACATCCCAGTAGTGTAGGGGCAGATAGGGGGAGCAGTCTGGGTAATGCTAGGAGCTCATTGGGTGCTGGTCACCTGAGCTCACACATAGAGGGAGTATATAAGGTGGGAACCATCTTAGATCAGGGTCAGTCAGTCTGTCAGTCTTTTGTCAGAGTAGAGTCAGAGGAAGAGAACAGAGGAGAAGAGCAGCTCCAAGGCCCAAAGAGAGAGAGGAGAAAGAAGGACCCAGAGGGGGAGAAGAGAGAACTCCAAGAACCCAAGATTAGATCAGAGGGTGAAGAGTTGGCACAAGGGTACCGGATCCCAAGCTGGTGGAGGGCACTAATCCTTAGCCAGAGACCGGAGGTCGTGGGCAGGATCTGCCACGACCACCCACTAAATCCACCCGGAAGGCAAACCAAGAATAGGGTCAGGGAACCCAGAGACAAGGGTTTACCAACAAGAGGCCCGAGGGAGCCGGACTTAGGTGGATCCCTGGTGGGGAAGGCCAGAGAGAAGGAACGTCAGAAAGGGAGCTCAGGATCACGCTCCAGAATTACTTGGGAGTTGGCCGAGTCCAGGACCTGGTGGACGCAGCATGGCTCGGGCGGTCATTCAAGGCCGGAGTGACCAGCATAACAGCAGTAAGTAAAGACCCTGAACTGCACAGCCCGACTCTGAGTCTCATTACCATCCTCACTGCACCTCCACAACCACCATCCTCTACACCTGACCCCCTGAGGCTATACCCCTCCCGTTGGGGGTTATACTATCAGAGCTGCACAAACACCACCAGCCTCAGCGGACCCTGCTGCAGCGGCGGCCGTATTGACCGCAAATCAACGGGTGGCGTAGTCGACATAAAAGAACATCCAGCAACATCTGTAGGACTGCCACACACTGAGCTTGACACCCTCTGCACGGACCGGGTCACCGCCACTCGGAGACTACAACCCCCATCTGATCCGGCTCCGGGTATCCCCCAAACAACACTGGCCCAGGAGGCGCATCAACTTCCCACAATAGGGTTCAAATGGATGCAAACTGTAGATTTGCCTAATATACCAGCACGCTCAAATAAAGTGCCTAGTGCATATATATAAGAAAAAAGTACCATGTGTGAAGGTAAGACGACACTTCATATAATTAAGTCTCCCTCTAGTGGGGCCATGTGGGTTAACAAACATCGGAATGCAAGGGGAGCATATGCATATATATACACTCTTCCTGCATTCCAGAACAGACCTGGACTAGTAACTAGATGAGATGTACAATCAAGGTAATAAAATATGTTGCAAGAGGTATTAATGCACACAGATATCCAGTATGAATCACAAAGTCAAAACACATCGGATCATGAAGATAGAATATAATTACCAGTGCTTGTATTCCCCCTAACACGCGTTTCACGTTACCGCTTCATCAGAGATGACCCCCGACACTGGTCTCGCAGCATCTCACCACTTCTGCTGCCGGGTTCCTGAGGGAGGGACCCTGATTCCTGTGATCCAGCTGCATCTCCCCGGTAAACTACGTTCGGAACATAAGACATCCCCCCAATTTCCTCCCAAATTTGGGGGGAAAAAAAGTGTGTATTATGGTCCGAAAAATACGGTATACTTTGTAACATGGTGAGAGGTGTTAGCCATGGGCGAGGTACTTGTGCGCCGGCACGCTACATTAAGGTGGTGGTCCTGGCTGGGTATGTGGACTTGCGCTGTGAGGGTGCTACGCCCGTGCAGGTCGCATGTAACCAATGTTGCTGGTTGGCTAGGACTAAATGTTTCACAATTCAAGTAGGGAGACCATCAGTTTAAAATAAACTTTTTACTGAACATTAACTTGGTGAGGGTTATATACAGTAGATAGTGGGTACATATCTTCTCAAAAGTTTCCTTCACAATTCAGAGCATTTTCCTCACAGAAATTCAGTCCCTTTCTCTTCTCTCTCTTTACTTGTCCTCTGTCTTCATAATTCCTCACTACTTCACCACAACCCAGCTTGACACTACAGTTCAGCTAGCAAGAGTCCTTTACTCAACCAGCGGTTCTGCGTCTTCTTTCCCCTTAGGGGAGCTACTTTGCCAGTATGGCTGGTACTTATCTTCTCTGATGTTGATGCTCCAGAACCCCTGCAAGGCCACTCTCTTCGTCTCGTATACTTGGTCCTGTCTGAGCCCGTTATCTTTCTGAGTTATAAACTCTGGGCCTTACCACTAAGCATCTTTTCCCAGTACCCGTCTCTGCTAAATCACTCTATCTCAGTCACTCGCACTTGTTTCTGCTCTGTATCATGCTATCTCTTTCTCCCAGTCTCCTCTCACTTTTAGGGACACCCAAGAATGCGCCACTGCTCACATTGGACCTTAGGTCCTTTCTCTATGCACTCCAGTCCCCATCTGAGGTCCCAACAGGAAACTGTCTCGTCCCTTCAGCTTATCCCCTCCCACTCTGGGTTAGTCCCAAACATTAACATTCACTATCCCTGTCAACTACCTGTTGCTAGTTATAATACAATACCAATACCATAACACATTTCACCATTCACATTACACATCAACAATACACATATTCTTCAAGGGGGAACATGGGCAGCATTTCCATCTCCTTACACTTTTTCTTCCATTCTCCCTTTAAGAGTGTCATATTTGGCCCACATACGAAATTGTGTCTTCTTTCCCAGCATACACCTTTCCTTTTTTAATTTAATACCACTATATAAAGATTTACTGGAAAACTTGTTGCCTGTTTAAACAATCTTAATGAAGCTCCATTCTTTTAAATTAAACATCTGTTTCCTTCATTTAGTTTTTGGCAGCAGCTCATGTATATCCTGAAAAATACACAGTTTAATGAACATATAGCCCATTATTTCAATAAATTGCTTTTGCAAAGTTATTAGAATTCTTTTCCTTAAGTTCTACATGAAATTTCTTTCTCTGCGGGGAAATGATGACTATAAAATACATGTAATACATGAAAATAAATAAATGTGTAATTAAAGCAGTAATAAAAACTAATGGTATGAATTCAAGTTCTATAAATTTACATTTCATTTACAAATGTAGTAATTCACATGTAGTATTGTTATTCAGTTTTTGATGGAAAAGCCACATAACATAGGATATTTTTCCTAATTTATAGGAAGTTTATTTTATTTTTATTTTATTTAGTTTAGTTTTATTTTATAGGAAGTTTAATTGCGCTATACAGAAAACAATAAGTTCATCAAACTTTTTGGTTAAAAGCTGATGTACCATGATGAGTCTCTCTGAAATGTTTTCCTGTGCGGATATTGGCAATACTTGGAGGCTCATCATCAACAGAAGTGACCAAAATCACTAAAGCTCACTCTTGGTTACATTCTAATAGAATTGCAAGTGTACACTCTTATGTATGCAACTGATGTACCATGTTTATTTTTCAAGAGGAAAACAAGCTGCATATTACATTAGCAGCATTTTCTAAAATCTCATCCACGCTCCGCTTTGAAAATCCACAGTGTTTTTGCTGCGTCAAAAAAACACAATGTTAGGTTATGTTCACACTAGGCGTTTTTTCAGCATTTTTTTTTTATGCATTTTTTAATGAAAATTTTCAGATCCGTTTTACAGTACCAGCAAAGTCTATGATATTTCAGAAATCTTATGCACACACCTTGGTTTTTGTGTCATCAGTATTTGGTGCTTTGCATGTTTTTTTGCACAAAAGAGCATGTCACTTCTTTCAGCGTTTTTTCTGCGTTTTTCCCCCTTTGAAAGTAATGGGTAGTGAAAAAACGCCTAGTGTGAACATAGCTATCAGGTTTTGCTGCGTTTTTAGTGAAAAAAAGCATGTACAGCAGTATGTGATTTTACTATCTCGTCTTTGTCACCTGAGATGGCAGTTTGGATTAGAATAGTTTAATTAAATTAGTGATGTGTACAATTTAAAGATTAGCTCACCATAGTGTGAACATAAATAGTGTCCTACAAACTCAATGCACTGCCAGAGTCTTAGAAAAACTATTCCTGAACAATTCACCTCCCCCCACTGTTACATTTGTAATTCTGGTTAATATGGTTTCACATGTCTTGCATTGGTGACCTGTGTTCAAGCTTCTAAGGTGTAAGCAAAGCTGAACTTTGGGATCCTGAAAAATGCACTAAAACCTACATTTTTTGACGCAGCTTCTTTCCTGCCTAGAGATCAGGTTTTGCTGCAGAAAAAAAACGCTGAAAAACGCCTAGTGTGAAAATAGCCAAATACAGTTCCAGCAAAGTGGATGGGAATTATAGAAATCTTATGCCCACCGTGTTTCTTTTTAACTCAGTGCAAACTGACCTGTGGTGCATTTTTTAAATCCACAAAATCAAAAAAAAATAAAAAATTTAAGAAGGGCATGAATGCCTTTCTTGAAAAGTACAATATTACAGGTTATATATACTAGATTCCTTGATAGGGCGTTGATCCAGGGAACTAGTCTGATTGTCGCATGGAGTCAGGAAGGAATTTTTTTTCCCAATATGGAGCTTGGTGTTTGCCACATGGGTTTTTTTGCCTTCCTCTGGATCAACATGTTAGACTATGGGTTGAACTGGATGGACTTAGTCTTCCTTCAACCTTAAAAACTATGTTACTATGTTACTATGTTACAATATGTCAATTTCTCTTGCAGATTCGCTGAGTATTATGTGAAGATTTTCCCCATAGACATGCGTTAGATGCGGAAAATTTGCAGGCAAAAAACACACACATCAAAAATGCATATAAACCACATATGACTGTATCAAGAAAGTTTTGCAAAAGCCGAACACCAAGAAGTATCAAAAACAAAGCAGGTTTATTTAGAACATGACATATCAAAAAGAAACGCAGCATCAAAAAAGTGATTAAAACGTATAAAAAATTCACACAAAAACAAAGTGAAAAAACGCAATTAACTTAATGTACCTAATAGGTGCAGAAAATTTGCAGCATCAAAAGCTCATAGTGAGAATGTAGCCTAAACATGATTTTTATGTATTTTCTTATACATACTCGTTTTTTCATATGTTTTTCTATTTATAGAGAAAACTCATGAAAGAAACACAATATCTAAAGCCTTTTGTGTTAGGAAAAAAAATACCAGAGACTGAAAAAATACAGGGCCCAATTCATCAAAGCTTTGACGCCAGAATTATGGTGTAAAAGGTCTGAAAGTCACAAAATTGGGCCAGGACTTCCAAGAAAATCCAAGCAAAGAGGCAAATTCGAATCCACTCATCTCTATCTGGACAATTCTTCAAATGGCCTTAGACCAGGGTTGCCAACTTTATTTTTTTTTTTTCTGGACAGCTTCTCAAAAATTCACAGACAACCAACTTTTTGACATACATGTTAGAAAACCAAAATAAACCATTAAGATTTTAAGTGATACATGCCTAAAGCCCTTAATTCTGACATGAAGACATCATCTGCATTCACTTTGAACTGTAAAAGGATGACAATTACAGTCATGATAATCTTTTAAGTTTCTCCAGTTTTAAAAAAAAAACACGTACACAACAAAAATTTTTTACGGAAGGGAAAAAAAGTGCTTTATTTTTATGGACAGTCCTGGAATTTCTGGACAGTTGGCAACTTTGCCTTAGACGATAGTGACATTGCACCCATACTGCCAACCCATAACATGACCAGATTACCCAGTTTGCCATGGTAATAGTTCATCCATATGAGGTTTTTTTTAACTATTAAGGTTTTTGTCCATAAAACTTATTTAATAAATTTGAAGCCAGAAAATCCCATTAATGCTTTCTCTCACCTTATATGACTTAATTCAGTGTCTGTTCTTTCCCCATGTAATTAGCAATTTAATCTTATTTTTCTGCTCTTCAGAAATTTGACTTTGGCCCTGAAGCCTATCGTCTAAAATGTTACTATCTGACTTGTAAAAATCAATTATAAACAAATTAAACTTAGGGATCTGGAGAGTTTAAGGCAAACAAACTGTATCACATCCGGACTCAGTCGACATCAACCTACGAGAATTGGAAAACAACAGGAGCCCTTGATATGATGCAGAAAAATGAATATACAAGCCTTTAGGGAGGTGCAGGTATCACATTTATCAAACAATAATGAGTAGAACTTGTAATATTATTGTCATTCCGTAAACGTATACAGGTAATGAGTAAGTAAAGGGATTGTATCAGATCTAAAAAATTGAGCTAACTGCAGAAAAGTCAATTAAAAAAATTACCTGCTCAACCCCAAGCAGCTCCAGTGCCAACTCTTTGTTAGTCCCCACTAGACTTTGTTTACTTCCCTGCAGCGATGACATGCCAATCATTCGCATGATTGCTGCAGCCAATCACTGGCCTCAATGATGATGCATGATTCTAGTATGTGCAGCACAAGACCACTCAGGCTTCTAAATGGCTACTACGATCACATGGTTGAAGTGATGTCATCGCAGCAAGAAAGGAAGGAGACACAAGGAGGGACCACCAGAGCATTGGTACTAGAACAATGAATACGTCACATAAATGTCTGAACACACTTCTACAACCTCCGCCTTTGTGGCAAAGGGGTGCTACACTAACTCTGGATGCCGCTGGGCTATGGCAGTGTATTTCAGTTAGGCTTTAGGATAACAGGGACTTTTTGTCTCACTTCCAAGTCCTTGTGTTCTGCTGCCGTGAGCTGGTTATCTGATATAGATGGGCATGGCTCCTCCTTACTGAAACCCCCAACAGTCAGTTTCTGGCTGCCAGTTATAAGTTATAATTACCTTGTTCACACTCCTGTTTCCCATTCCAATTTCTCAAATCCTACTCATCTAGTTTGATTCCCATTATTGGCCTTGGCATCTCCTTGTCTACATCCCTTTCTTCTGATTTTGTCTCTGACTTTGACCTCCTGAAAAAAGATCCTACTTGACAACCTTTCTTTCTGCCAGCTTGATCCACCGGCCAGCAATCATTCCATACATGGAATCCAGTGGGTGCTGTGTAAGTTAAGATCTCTGATCAGGGGTTAAATAGAGTGGCTAGTGCAAAAACTGTCCATGGAGGCCCTATTTAAAGCTTCCAGCTGGCAGTGCTCCATTGCAGGATGATTAAACAGGCGAGTATTGTTTAGGTTTTTATTTTTAGTAATGTTACATAATAGAATAAGCCATAAAATAAAGCTTATTCTATGACGAAAGTGATACATGGATTGGGATCTGCCTCTCCAGCTTGTACTGAGCAGTGAGAGATCTCAGCAGCAGGGGAGACACAGATGAGCTGTCAAGCTAATGGGGCAAGGCGTCGGCAGCAGCAGCAGGGTGGAGGACACTGAGAAGCTGTCAATCAGGCTTGATAGGCAGAAATTGAGGTTAAACTTTCATAAAGAATTGTACAGCCATTTTGACATGCAGTTTCAATATAAGTACATCACCCTCTTCAGGCCTAGGGGATTCTTCTTTAAAAAGGTTCTTCAACAAATACAGGGTGTCTTATAAAAAGGATGAGAACAATTCATATGTATCAATTAATGGATGGTGAACAGGAATATCAGGAGTAATTTAGGCGTTCCATGTTTTGTATACAGATGTTTTCACCCTTACTTTTTGACAAATTTCATTAAATTCATTTTTATGGGCCTAAAAATATATATTTTTTGCAATTGGCTTTCATCAAACATTTCCTACAAAATTGTGCACCATTTTGCTTTTACAAGCTCTTCGTTTCTTGCACATTCAACTTCGAACTGGTCTGTGGTCATAAATCAGATGAGAGGAGCTCAGAAAAAGACAGAGAAAATAGTTACAAACGCTCCTGTCAGACCGTTAGGATGGACTTACTGATGGATTCTCAGTTAAATCATTATGCAGCTTGCAATAGACAATGCAACAAAGAGACTATAGAAGACAAATATAACAATTTTAATGAAACCCAATTTCAAAAATTATTTTTTTATCCCCTAATACACACAAGTCAAACTCTGGCCCATGGGCCAAATTTGGCCCGCAGGGTGGTTTTATTAGGCCAGCGACACCAGAACCACCACCCCTATGGAGGGCCATTATTCTGTATGGAGGACTATTTGGAGCCCATTATATTGTATGGAGGACTATGTGGAGCCCATTATACTGTATGGAGGACCAGGGGCAGACTGGCCCACCGGAGGATCGGGAAAACCTCCGGTAGGCCCAGGTTCCCGATGGCCACGCCCCCAAGCTCTGACCCCTACCCCCCCTGGACCCTGTACAGAGAGCAGAGGGCCCCCCGGTTCGCTAATCATATCGGCAGCACTGCCGATATGATTAGTGATGGGCCCTCTGCAGCGGCAAAGCAGGGAGAGCGATCTCCCTGCTCTGCCTGCTGCCGCAGTGCCCCTCTGCCTCCTCTGCGCAGCGCGACACTGCCGGCATGTGCGCAGGAGGTCAGTCTCAGGGCGATGATGTCATCGCCCTGGGACTGCTTCCTGTTCGCACTGTGGAGGACGGACCCGGCGTCGCCCCAGGCAGCAGCAGCAGAATCTATGGGCTCCTACCAGGTATATATTATTGGAGCCAGCAGAATCTATGGGCTCCTGTCAGGTATATATTATTGGAGCCAGCAGCATCTATGGGCTACTGTCAGGTATATATTATTGGAGCCAGCAGAATCTATGGGCTCCTGTCAGGAATATATTATTGGAGGCAGTAGAATGTATGGACTCCTGTCAGGTATATATTATTGGAGGCAGGAGAATCTATGGGCTCCTGTCAGGTATATATTATTGTAGGCAGCAGATTCTATGGGCTCCTGTCAGGTATATATTATTGGAGGCAGCAGAATCTATGGGCTCCTGTCAGGTATATATTATTGGAGGCAGCAGAATCTATGGGCTCCTGTCAGGTATATATTATTGGAGGCAGCAGAATGTATGGGCTCCTGTCAGGTATATATTATTGGAGGCAGCAGAATGTATGGGCACCTGTCAGGTATATATTATTGGAGCCAGCAGAATCTATGGGCTTCTGTCAGATATGTATTATTGGAGGCAGCAGAATGTATGGGCTCCTGTCAGGTATATATTATTGGAGGCAGCAGAATGTATGGGCTCCTGTCAGGTATGTATTATTGGAGGCAGGAGAATGTATGGGCTGCTGTCAGGTATTTATTATTGGAGGCAGCAGAATGTATGGGCTCCTGTCAGGTATATATTATTGGAGGCAGCAGAATCTATGGGCTCCTGTCGGGTATATATCATTGGAGGCAGCAGAATATATGGGCTCCTGTCGGGTATATATTATTGGAGGCAGCAGAATCTATGGGCTCCTGTCAGGTATATATTATTGGAGGCAACAGAATGTAAGCACTCCGGTCAGGTATATATTATTGGAGGCAGCAGAATCTATGGGCTCCTGTCAGGTATATATTATTGGAGGCAGGAGAATCTATGGGCTTCTGTCAGGTATATATTATTGGAGGCAGCAGAATGTATGGGCTCCTGTCAGGTATATATTATTGGAGGCAGGAGAATCTATGGGCTCCTGTCAGGTATATATTATTGGAGGCAGGATAATGTATGGGCTCCTGTCAGGTATATATTATTGGAGGGAGCAGAATGTATGGGCTCCTGTCGGGTATATATTATTGGAGGCAGGAGAATCTATGGTCTCGTGTCAGGTATATATTATTGGAGGCAGCAGAATCTATGGTCTCCTGTCAGGTATATATTATTGGAGGCAGCAGAATCTATGGGCTCCTGTCGGGTATATATTATTGGAGGCAGCCGAATTTATGGGCTCCTGTCAGTTATAAATTATTGGAGGCAGCAGAATCCATGGGCTCCTGTCAGGTATATATTATTGGAGGCAGCAGAATCTATGGGCTCCTGTCAGGTATATATTATTGGAGGCAGCAGAATGTATGGGCTCCTGTCAGGTATTTATTATTGGAGGCAGGAGAATCTATGGGCTCCTGTCAGGTATTTATTATTGGAGGCAGGGGAATGTATGGGCTCCTGTCAGGTATTTATTATTGGAGGCAGCACAATGTATGGGCTCCTGTCAGGTATATATTGTTGGAGGCAGCAGAATGTATGGGCTCCTGTCAGGTATATATTATTGGAGGAAGCAAAATCTATGGGCTCCTGTCAGGTATATATTATTGGAGGTAGCAGAATCTATGGGCTCCTGTCAGGTATATATTATTGGAGGCAGCAAAATCTATGGGCTCCTGTCAGGTATATATTATTGGAGGCAGCAGAATCTATGGGCTCCTGTCAGGTATATATTATTGGAGGCAGCAGAATCTATGGGCTCCTGTCAGGTATATATTATTGGAGGCAGCAGAATCTATGGGCTCCTGTCAGGTATATATTATTGGAGACAGGAGAATGTATGGGCTCCTGTCAGTTATATATTATTGGAGGCAGCAGAATGTATGGGCTCCTGTCAGGTATATATTATTGGAGGCAGCAGAATCTATGGGCTCTTGTCAGGTATATATTATTGGAGGCAGCAGAATCTATGGGCTCCTGTCAGGTATATATTATTGGAGGCAGCAGAATCTATGGGCTCCTGTCAGGTATATATTATTGGAGGCAGCAGAATCTATGGGCTCCTGTCAGGTATATATTATTGGAGCCAGTAGAATGTATGGGCTCCTGTCAGGTATATATTATTGGAGGCAGCAGAATCTATGGGCTCCTGTCAGGTATATATTATTGGAGGCAGCAGAATCTATGGGCTCCTGTCAGGTATATATTATTGGAGGCAGCAGAATGTAAGTGCTCCTGTCAGGTATATATTATTGGAGGCAGCAAAATCTATGGGCTCCTGTCAGGTATATATTGTTGGAGGCAGCAGAATCTATGGGCTTCTTTCAGGTATATATTATTGGAGGCAGCAGAATCTATGGGCTCCTGTCAGGTATATATTATTGGAGGCAGCAGAATGTAAGTGCTCCTGTCAGGTATATATTATTGGAGGCAGGAGAATCTATGGGCTCCTGTCAGGTTTATATTATTGGAGGCAGGAGAATCTATGGGCTCCTGTCAGGTATATATTATTGGAGTCAGCAGAATGTAAGCGCTCCTGTCAGGTATATATTATTGGAGGCAGGAGAATGTATGGACTCCTGTCAGGTATATATTATTGGAGGCAGGAGAATCTAAGGGCTCCTGTCAGGTATATATTATTGGAGGCAGGAGAATGTATGGGCTCCTGTCAGGTATATATTATTGGAGGCAGGAGAATGTATGGGCTCCTGTCAGGTATATATTATTTGAGGCAGCAGAATCTATGGGCTCCTGTCAGGTATATATTATTGGAGGCAGCAGAATCTATGGGCTCCTGTCAGGTATATATTATTGGAGGCAGCAGAATCTCTGGGCTCCTGTCAGGTATATATTATTGGAGGCAGCACTATGTATGGGCTAATGTCAGGTATTTATTATTGGAGGCAGCAGAATGTATGGGCTCCTGTCAGGTATTTATTATTGGAGGCAGCACAATGTATGGGCTCCTGTCAGGTATATATTATTGGAGGCTGCAGAATCTATGGGCTCCTGTCAGGTATATATTATTGGAGGCAGGAGAATCTATGGGCTCCTGTCAGGTATATATTATTGGAGGCAGCAGAATCTATGGGCTCCTGTCAGGTATTTATTATTGAAGGCAGCAGAATGTATGGGCTCCTGTCAGGTATATATTATTGGAGGCAGCAGAATGTATGGGCTCCTCTCAGGTGTATATTATTGGAGGCAGCAGAATCTATGGGCTCCTGTCAGTTATATATTATTGGAGACAGAAGAATGTATGGGCTCCTGTCAGGTATATATTATTGGAGGCAGCAGAATGTATGGGCTCCTGTCAGGTATATATTATTGGAGGCAGCAGAATCTATGGGCTCCTGTCAGGTATATATTATTGGAGGCAGCAGAATCTATGGGCTCCTGTCAGGTATATATTATTGGAGGCAGCAGAATCTATGGGCTCCTGTCAGGTATATATTATTGGAGCCAGTAGAATGTATGGGCTCCTGTCAGGTATATATTATTGGAGGCAGCAGAATCTATGGGCTCCTGTCAGGTATATATTATTGGAGGCAGCAGAATCTATGGGCTCCTGTCAGGTATATATTATTGGAGGCAGCAGAATCTATGGGCTCCTGTCAGGTATATATTATTCGAGGCAGCAGAATCTATGGGCTCCTGTCAGGTATATATTATTGGAGGCAGCAGAATGTAAGTGCTCCTGTCAGGTATATATTATTGGAGGCAGCAGAATCTATGGGCTCCTGTCAGGTATATATTATTGGAGGCAGCAGAATCTATGGGCTTCTGTCAGGTATATATTATTGGAGACAGCAGAATCTATGGGCTAATGTCAGGTATATATTATTGGAGGCAGCAGAATGTAAGAGCTCCTGTCAGGTATATATTATTGGAGGCAGGAGAATCTAGGGGCTCCTGTCAGGTATATACTATTGGAGGCAGTAGAATCTATGGGCTCCTGTCAGGTATATATTATTGGAGGCAGCAGAATGTAAGCGCTCCTGTCAGGTATATATTATTGGAGGCAGGAGAATGTATGGGCTCCTGTCAGGTATATATTATTGGAGGCAGCAGAATCTCTGGGCTCCTGTCAGGTATATATTATTGGAGGCAGGAGAATGTATGGGCTCCTGTCAGGTATATATTATTGGAGGCAGCAGAATCTCTGGGCTCCTGTCAGGTATATATTATTGGAGGCAGCAGAATGTATGGGCTCCTGTCAGGTATATATTATTGGAGGCAGGAGAATCTATGGGCTCCTGTCAGGTATATATTATTGGAGGCAGGAGAATCTATGGGCTCCTGTCAGGTATATATTATTGGAGGCAGCAGAATCTATGGGCTCCTGTCAGGTATATATTATTGGAGGCAGGAGAATCTATGGGCTCCTGTCAGGTATATATTATTGGAGGCAGCAGAATCTATGGGCTCCTGTCAGGTATATATTATTGGAGGCAGCAGAATCTCTGGGCTCCTGTCAGGTATATATTATTGGAGGCAGCAGAATGTATGGGCTCCTGTCAGGTATATATTATTGGAGGCAGGAGAATGTATAGGATCCTGTCAGGTATATATTATTGGAGGCAGGAGAATGTATAGGATCCTGTCAGGTATATATTATTGGAGGCAGGAGAATGTATGGGCTCCTGTCAGGTATTTATTATTGGAGGCAGCACAATGTATGGGCTCCTGTCAGGTATATATTATTGGAGGCAGCAGAATCTATGGGCTCCTGTCAGGTATATATTATTGGAGGCAGGAGAATCTATAGGCTCCTGTCAGGTATATATTATTGGAGGCAGCAGAATCTCTGGGCTCCTGTCAGGTATATATTATTGGAGGCAGCACTATGTATGGGCTCCTGTCAGGTATTTATTATTGGAGGCAGCAGAATGTATGGGCTCCTGTCAGGTATATATTATTGGAGGCAGGAGAATGTATAGGATCCTGTCAGGTATATATTATTGGAGGCAGGAGAATGTATAGGATCCTGTCAGGTATATATTATTGGAGGCAGGAGAATGTATGGGCTCCTGTCAGGTATTTATTATTGGAGGCAGCACAATGTATGGGCTCCTGTCAGGTATATATTATTGGAGGCAGCAGAATCTATGGGCTCCTGTCAGGTATATATTATTGGAGGCAGGAGAATCTATAGGCTCCTGTCAGGTATATATTATTGGAGGCAGCAGAATCTATGGGCTCCTGTCAGGTATATATTATTGGAGGCAGCAGAATCTATGGGCTCCTGTCAGGTATATATTATTGGAGGCAGGAGAATCTATGGGCTCCTGTCAGGTATATATTATTGGAGGCAGCAGAATCTATGGGCTCCTGTCAGGTATTTATTATTGGAGGCAGCAGAATGTATGGGCTCCTGTCAGGTATATATTATTGGAGGCAGCAGAATGTATGGGCTCCTGTCAGGTATATATTATTGGAGGCAGGAGAATGTATGGGCTCCTGTCAGGTATATATTATTGGAGGCAGGAGAATCTATGGGCTCCTGTCAGGTATATATTATTGGAGGCAGCAGAATGTATGGGCTCCTGTCAGGTATATATTATTGGAGGCAGCAGAATGTATGTCCTCTTGTCAGGTATATATTATTGGAGGCAGCAGAATCTATGGGCTCCTGTCAGGTATATATTATTGGAGTCAGGAGAATGTATGGGCTCCTGTCAGGTATATATTATTGGAGGCAGCAGAATCTATGGGCTCCTGTCGGGTATATATTATTGGAGGCAGCAGAATATATGGGCTCCTGTCGGGTATATATTATTGGAGGCAGCAGAATCTATGGGCTCCTGTCAGGTATATATTATTGGAGGCAGCAGATTGTAAGCGCTCCTGTCAGGTATATATTATTGGAGGCAGCAGAATCTATGGGCTCCTGTCAGGTATATATTATTGGAGGCAGGAGAATCTACGGGCTCCTGTCAGGTATATATTATTGGAGGCAGGAGAATGTATGGGCTCCTGTCAGGTATATATCAGGGGCGGAACTACCGCCCGTGCAGCCGGTTCATTGAACGGGGGCCCCGAGGGAGAGGGGGCCCCTCCAGCCTCAAGCAGGGCCGCCATCAGGGCATGTCTGCCCTGACTCCAGTATGGGGCCCAGCCGGTAGGGGCCCTCCTCTTGTGAGTCTCTGTCCTCATGGAGCCCCCGGCCCCATGCTAAGCGCCGGGTCCGGGACATCTCAGCGCTGCGCTGCGCTGCTGCGGCAGCGCCTTCATGATTCCCCTGACTTCCGGTCATGTGACGGCGCCGTCACATGGCCGGAAGTCAGGAGAACCTGGTGTCAGCGATTTGGACGAGTGCCAGGATTCTGCAGGGATCGCATGGGGGTAAGTATAACAAGTTTTGTTTTTTTCAAAATACAATTTACTAGGAGTGGGGGGAATGGGAGATGCACATGTGTGTGTGTGTGGGGGAGATAAGAGATGCACATGGGTGGGGGGAGATAAGAGATGCACAATGGGGGGGAGATGATAAAAGATGCACATGGGGTGAGGGGGGTGAGAGAGGTGCACATGGGGTGGGGGGGGATGAGAGAGGTGCACATGTGGGGGGAGGGGGATGAGAGAGGTGCACATGTGGGGGGAGGGGGATGAGAGGTGCACATGTGGGGGGAGATAAGAGATGCACATGGGGGGAGATAAGAGATGCACATGGGGGGGAGATAAGAGATGTACATGGGGGGGAGATAAGAGATGCACATGGGGGAGGGGGATAAGAGATGCACATGGGGGAGGGGGATAAGAGATGCACATGGGGGAGGGGGATAAGAGATGCACATGGGGGGGGATGAGAGAGGTGCACATGTGGGGGGAGGGGGGTGAGAGGTGCACATGTGGGGGGAGATAAGAGATGCACATGGGGGGAGATAAGAGATGCACATGGGGGGGAGATAAGAGATGCACATGGGGGGGAGATAAGAGATGCACATGGGGGAGGGGGATAAGAGATGCACATGGGGGAGGGGGATAAGAGATGCACATGGGGGAGGGGGATAAGAGATGCACATGGGGGGAGATAAGAGATGCACATGGGGGGATGAGAGAGGTGCACATGTGGGGGAGGGGGATGAGAGAGGTGCACATGTGGGGGGGATGAGAGAGGTGCACATGGAGGGGGTGGTGAGAGCTGCACATGTGGGGGGATGAGAGATGCACATTGGGGGGAGGGGGATGAGAGATGCACATGGGGGGGAGGGGGATGAGAGAGGGGCACATGTGGGGGAGGGGGATGAGAGATGTGCACATGTGGGGGGGTGAGAGAGGTGCACATGGGGGGGTGAGAGAGGTGCACATGGGGGGGATGAGAGAGGGGCACATGTGGGGGAGGGGGATGAGAGAGGGGCACATGGGGGGGTGAGAGAGGTGCACATGGGGGGGGTGGTGAGAGCTGCACATGGGGGGGTGAGAGAGGGGCACATATGGGGGGGGATGAGAGAGGGGCACATGTGGGGGAGGGGGATGAGAGATGTGCACATGGGGGGGTGGTGAGAGCTGCTCATGGGGGGGTGAGAGCTGCACATGGGGGAATTGGGAGAAAATGAGCTGCACATGGGGGAATTAGGAGTAGGGGGATAATGAGCTGCACATAATGAATGTGGGGTGGGGGAGAGTAAATGATAAATGACGATGGGGTGGGGAGAGCACGGACATGATATAATGAATTGGGGCAGGGGGTGCATGTAAATAATGAATGCGGGGAGCAGGAAGTATAGAGTAGAGGTTCTAATTAAATTATATATTAAGTGCCTATTTACAGTTAATGGGGGCACCGTGGTGGATTACAATTTATATTTGGAATGGTAGGTTGCATAATAACTAACCATATATTGATGGTGGATGCACGTCTGTATTCAGCTGCGTAATGTAGAAGTTGGGGAATGTGCTCTAGATAACTGTGTTATTTTATGCAGAGACGAGTCCTGGCTGGAAGACGTGATGGCGGTCTGTGCTGGATGAAGGAGAAAAGCGTAGCTGAAGGACTTCACCTAGAGACGTCACCAGTGAGTCAGTGCATTACATGTACACTTACACTATATACTATGTACCGGGCTCCTGTGTATAATGTCACTGGTGATCACTGTATTACCTGTACACTATATACAGAGCTCCTGTGTATAATGTCACTGGTGATCACTGTATTACCTGTACACTGACACTATATACAGAGCTCCTGTGTATAATGTCACTAGTGATCACTGTATTACCTGTACACTGACAATATATACAGAGCTCCTGTGTATAATGTCACTGGTGATCCCTGTATTACCTGTACACTATATACAGAGCTCCTGTGTATAATGTCATTGGTGATCCCTGTATTACCTGTACACTATATACAGAGCTCCTGTGTATAATGTCACTAGTGATCACTGTATTACCTGTACACTGACAATATATACAGAGCTCCTGTGTATAATGTCACTGGTGATCCCTGTATTACCTGTACACTATATACAGAGCTCCTGTGTATAATGTCACTGGTGATCCCTGTATTACCTGTACACTATATACAGAGCTCCTGTGTATAATGTCACTGGTGATCACTGTATTACCTGTACACTGACACTATATACAGAGCTCCTGTGTATAATGTCACTGGTGATCACTAGATTACCTGGACACTTACATTATACATACCATGTATAGAGCTCCCGTGTATAATGACACTTATGGTAATATTAGTAATGTGGTGGTAATATGTGGTCTGGTCATGGTGTGGCAGTTTTTCTCCCTTCTGTGTGGTATTATTCGGTCACTATGTTGTGGTAATATGTGGTCTGGTGATGGTGTGGCGGTATTCCCTGTATGTGGTATTATTGGTCATTTTAAAAAAAAATGTATATGACACATTCCCTTAAAGAAAACTAAATAAAAATATATCTAAAAAGAGTATTGGATATTTTAAGAAAATTTTAATAGGTTAGAGTAGGGCCCGGCCAGAAGAGTCTACCTTATCGTGGTGGCGGCTTTAAAAATCTTTTGGCCAAAACAAAAGCTGTTGGCTATGTATGTGGCACCGTCACATGGCCGAACATCAGGAGAGCCTGGTGGCAGCGACGTGGACGAGCGCCAGGATTCTGCAGGGATCGCATGGGGGTAAGTATAACAAGTTTTATTTTTCTTAAATACAATTAATTAACTAGGAGTGGGGGGGATGAGAGATGCACATGGGGGGGATGAGAGATGCACATGGGGGGGGATGAAAGATGCACATGGGGGGATAAGAGATGCACATGGGGGGGATGAGAGATGCACATGGGGGGGATGAGAGATGCACATGGGGGGGGTGAGAGATGCACATGGGGGGATGAGAGATGCACATGGGGGGGATGAGAGATGCACATGGGGGGATGAGAGATGCACATGGGGGGGATGAGAGATGCACATGGGGGGATGAGAGATGCACATGGGGGGATGAGAGATGCACGGGGGGGTGAGAGATGCACATGGGGGGGTGAGAGATGCACATGGGGGGGTGAGAGATGCACATGGGGGGGGTGAGAGATGCACATGGGGGGGATGAGAGATACATGGGGGGGTGAGAGATGCACATGGGGGGGTGAGAGATGCACAGGGGGGGGTGAGAGATGCACATGGGGGGGTGAGAGATGCACATGGGGGGGTGAGAGATGAACATGGGGGGGTGAGAGATGAACATGGGGGGGTGAGAGATGCACACGGGGGGGTGAGAGATGCACATGGGGGGGTGAGAGATGCACAGGGGGATGAGAGATGCATCGGGGGGGTGAGCTGCACATGGGGGGGATGAGAGCTGCACATGGGGGGGGCGAGAGATGCACATGGGGGGGTTATGTTTACATAACTTTGTTGCCTTATGAAGCGCAAGGGGGGGGCCCCAAAAAATTTCTTGCACAGGGGCCCACTACAGTCTGTGTCCGCCCCTGGTATATATTATTGGAGGCAGGAGAATCTATGGGTTCCTGTCAGGTATATATTATTGGAGGCAGGATAATGTATGGGCTCCTGTCAGGAATATATTATTGGAGGCAGGAGAATCTATGGGCTCCTGTCAGGTATATATTATTGGAGGCAGGATAATGTATGGGCTCCTGTCAGGTATATATTATTGGAGGGAGCAGAATGTATGGGCTCCTGTCGGGTATATATTATTTGAGGCAGCAGAATCTATGGTCTCCTGTCAGGTATATATTATTGGAGGCAGCAGAATCTATGGGCTCCTGTCAGGTATATATTATTGGAGGCAGCAGAATGTATGGGCTCCTGTCAGGTATTTATTATTGGAGGCAGGAGAATCTATGGGCTCCTGTCAGGTATTTATTATTGGAGGCAGGAGAATCTATGGGCTCCTGTCAGGTATTTATTATTGGAGGCAGTACAATGTATGGGCTCCTGTCAGTTATATATTATTGGAGGCAGCAGAATCTATGGGCTCCTGTCAGGTATATATTATTGGAGGCAGCAGAATGTATGGGCTCCTGTCAGGTATATATTGTTGGAGGCAGCAGAATGTATGGGCTCCTGTCAGGTATATATTATTGGAGGCAGCAAAATCTATGGGCTCCTGTCAGGTATATATTATAGGAGGCAGCAGAATCTATGGCTCCTGTCAGGTATATATTATTGGAGGCAGCAGAATCTATGGGCTCCTGTCAGGTATATATTATTGGAGGCAGCAGAATCTATGGGCTCCTGTCAGGTATATATTATTGGAGGCAGGAGAATGTATGGGCTCCTGTCAGGTATATACAGTATTATTGGAGGCAGCAGAATGTATGGGCTCCTGTCAGGTATATATTATTGGAGGCAGCAAAATCTATGGGCTCCTGTCAGGTATATATTATTGGAGGCAGCAGAATCTATGGGCTCCTGTCAGGTATATATTATTGGAGGCAGCAGAATCTATGGGCTTCTGTCAGGTATATATTATTGGAGGCAGCACAATGTATGGGCTCCTGTCAGGTATTTATTATTGGAGGCAGCACAATGTATGGCCTCCTGTCAGGTATATATTATTGGAGGCAGCAGAATGTATGGGCTCCTGTCAGGTATATATTATTTGAGGCAGCAGAATGTATGGGCTCCAGTTAGGTATATATTATTGGAGGCAGGAGAATGTATGGGCTCATGTCAGGTATATATTATTGGAGGCAGGAGAATGTATGGGCTCCTGTCAGGTATATATTATTGGAGGCAGCAGAATCTATGGGCTCCTGTCAGGTATATATTATTGGAGGCAGGAGAATGTATGGGCTCATGTCAGGTATGTATTATTGGAGGCAGGAGAATGTATGGGCTCCTGTCAGGTATATATTATTGGAGGCAGCAGAATGTATGGGCTCCTGTCAGGTATATATCATTGGGGCAGGAGAATGTATGGGCTCCTGTCAGGTATATATTATTGGAGGCAGGAGAATGTATGGGCTCCTGTCAGGTATATATTATTGGAGGCAGCAGAATCTATGGGCTCCTGTCAGGTATATATTATTGGAGGCAGGAGAATGTATGGGCTCATGTCAGGTATATATTATTGGAGTCAGGAGAATGTATGGGCTCCTGTCAGGTATATATTATTGGAGGCACCAGAATGTATGGGCTCCTGTCAGGTATATATTATTGGAGGCAGCAGAATGTATGGGCTCCTGTCAGGTATATATTGTTGGAGGCAGCAAAATCTATGGGCTCCTGTCAGGTATATATTATAGGAGGCAGCAGAATCTATGGCTCCTGTCAGGTATATATTATTGGAGGCAGCAGAATCTATGGGCTCCTGTCAGGTATATATTATTGGAGGCAGCAGAATCTATGGGCTCCTGTCAGGTATATATTATTGGAGGCAGGAGAATGTATGGGCTCCTGTCAGGTATATACAGTATTATTGGAGGCAGCAGAATGTATGGGCTCCTGTCAGGTATATATTATTGGAGGCAGCAAAATCTATGGGCTCCTGTCAGGTATATATTATTGGAGGCAGCAGAATCTATGGGCTACTGTCAGGTATATATTATTGGAGGCAGCAGAATCTATGGGCTTCTGTCAGGTACAGTGCCTACAAGTAGTATTCAACCCCCTGCAGATTTAGCTGGTTGACACATGCGGAATTAACTTGGCATTGTGACATTTGTACTGTAGATCAGCCTGGAAGTGGGAAATGCACTGCAGCAATTTTTTTTTTTTTTTTTTTTTTTTAAACGTAAAAAGTTAATTCAGAGTGTCATTTATTATTCAACCCCTCAAACCACAAGAATTCTGTTTGGTCCCCCTAAAGTATTAAGAAGTAGTTCAGGCACCAAGAATAATGAGCTTCACATGTGTGGATTAAAGATCTCTTTTGCCAGCCTTTTCTGTCTATTTAAGACCCTCCCCAAACTTGTTAACAGCACTCAGACATGGTCAACATGGGAAAGACAAAGGAGCATTCCAAGGCCATCAGAGACAAGATCGTGGAGGGTCACAAGGCTGGCAAGGGGTACAAAACTCTTTCCAAGGAGTTGGGCCTACCTGTCTCCACTGTTGGGAGCATCATCCGTAAGTGAAAGGCTTATGGAACTACTGTTAGCCTTCCACGGCCAGGACAGCCTTTGAAAGTGTCCTCCCGTGCCGAGGCCAGGCTTGACCGAAGAGTCAAGGCTAACCCAAGGACAACAAGGAAGGAGCTCCGGGAAGATCTCATGGCAATGGGGACATTGGTTTCAGTCAATACCATAAGTAACGTACTCCACCGCAATGGTCTCCGTTCCAGACGAGCCCGTAAGGTACCTTTACTTTCAAAGCGTCATGTCAAGGCTCGTCTACAGTTTGCTCATGATCACTTGGAGGACTCTGAGGCAGACTGGTTCAAGGTTCTATGGTCTGATGAGACCAAGATCGAGATCTTTGGTGCCAACCACACACGTGACGTTTGGAGACTGGATGGCACTGCATACGACCCCAAGAATACCATCCCTACAGTCAAGCATGGTGGTGGCAGCATCATGCTGTGGGGCTGTTTCTCTGCCAAGGGGCCTGGCCATCTGGTCCGCATTCATGGGAAGATGGATAGCACGGCCTACCTGGAGATTTTGACCAAGAACCTCCGCTCCTCCATCAAGGATCTTAAGATGAGTCGTAATTTCATCTTCCAACAAGACAACGACCCAAAGCCCACAGCCAAGAAAACCAAGGCCTGGTTCAATAGGGAAAAAGTCAAGGTGATGGAGTGGCCTAGTCAGTCTCCTGACCTTAACCCAATTGAAAATTTGTGGCAGGAGCTCAAGAATAAAGTCCACATGAGATACCCAAAGAACCTAGATAACTTGGAGAAGATCTGCATGGAGGAGTGGGCCAAGATAACTCCACAGACCTGTGCCGGCCTGATCAGGTCTTATAAAAGAGGATTATTAGCTGTAATTGCAAACAAGGGTTATTCCACAAAATATTAAACATAGGGGTTGTATAATAATTGACCCACACTTTTATGTTTAAAATTTAATAAAATTCAACTGAGCAATATAACTTTTTGGTTTGTAAGATTTATGCTTCTGTTCATAAAACCTACTCTCGTTTGCAGTTTGAAGGCTCTAACTTATTTGCATCTTATCAAACCAGCTAAATCTGCAGGTGGTTGAATACTACTTGTAGGCACTGTATATATTATTGGAGGCAGCAGAATCTATGGGCTCCTGTCAGGTATAAATTATTGGAGGCAGCAGAATCTATGGGCTCCTGTCAGGTATATATTATTGGAGGCAGCACAATGTATGGGCTCCTGTCAGGTATTTATTATTGGAGGCAGCACAATGTATGGCCTCCTGTCAGGTATATATTATTGGAGGCAGCAGAATGTATGGGCTCCTGTCAGGTATATATTATTTGAGGCAGCAGAATGTATGGGCTCCAGTTAGGTATATATTATTGGAGGCAGGAGAATGTATGGGCTCATGTCAGGTATATATTATTGGAGGCAGGAGAATGTATGGGCTCCTGTCAGGTATATATTATTGGAGGCAGGAGAATGTATGGGCTCCTGTCAGGTATATATTATTGGAGGCAGCAGAATCTATGGGCTCCTGTCAGGTATATATTATTGGAGGCAGGAGAATGTATGGGCTCATGTCAGGTATATATTATTGGAGGCAGGAGAATGTATGGGCTCCTGTCAGGTATATATTATTGGAGGCAGCAGAATGTATGGGCTCCTGTCAGGTATATATCATTGGAGGCAGGAGAATGTATGGGCTCCTGTCAGGTATATATTATTGGAGGCAGGAGAATGTATGGGCTCCTGTCAGGTATATATTATTGGAGGCAGCAGAATCTATGGGCTCCTGTCAGGTATATATTATTGGAGGCAGGAGAATGTATGGGCTCATGTCAGGTATATATTATTGGAGGCAGGAGAATGTATGGGCTCCTGTCAGGTATATATTATTGGAGACACCAGAATGTATGGGCTCCTGTCAGGTATATATCATTGGAGGCAGCAGAATGTATGGGCTCCAGTCAGGTATATATTATTGGAGGCAGCACAATGTATGGCCTCCTGTCAGGTATATATTATTGGAGGCAGCAGAATCTATGGGCTCCTATCAGGTATATATTATTTGAGGCAGCAGAATATATGGGCTCATGTCAGGTATATATTATTGGAGGCAGGAGAATGTATGGGCTCCTGTCAGGTATATATTATTGGAGGCAGCACAATGTATGGGCTCCTGTCAGGTATATATCATTGGAGGCAGCAGAATGTATGGGCTCCTGTCAGGTATATATTATTGGAGGCAACAGAATGTATGGGCTCCTGTCAGGTATATATTATTGGAGGCAGGAGAATGTATGGGCTCCTGTCAGGTATATACAGTATTATTGGAGGCAGGAGAATGTATGGGCTCCTGTCAGGTATATATTGTTGGAGGCAGCAGAATCTATGGGCTCCTGTCAGGTATATATTATTGGAGGCAGCAGAATGTATGGGCTCCTGTCAGGTATATATTATTGGAGGCAGCAGAATGTATGGGCTCCTGTCAGGTATATATTATTGGAGGCAGCAGAATGTATGGGCTCCTGTCAGGTATATATTATTGGAGGCAGGAGAATGTATGGGCTCCTGTCACGTATATATTATTGGCGGCAGCAGAATCTATGGGCTTCTGTCAGTTATATATTATTGGAGGCAGCAGAATCTATGGGCTCCTGTCAGGTATATATTATTGGAGTCAGCAGAATCTATGGGCTCCTGTCAGGTATAAATTATTGGAGGCAGCAGAATCTATGGGCTCCTGTCATGTATATATTATTGGAGGCAGCAGAATCTATGGGCTCCTGTCAGGTATAAATTATTGGAGGCAGCAGAATCTATGGGCTCCTGTCATGTATATATTATTGGAGGCAGCAGAATCTACGGGCTCCTGTCAGGTATATATTATTGGAGGCAGCAGCATCTATGGGCTCCTGTCAGGTATATATTATTGGAAGCAGGAGAATGTATGGGCTCCTGTCAGGTATATATTATTGGGGGCAGCAGAGTCTATGGGCTCCTGTCAGGTATATATTATTGGAGGCAGCAGAATGCATGGGCTCCTGTCAGGTATATATTATTGGAGGCAACAGCATCTATGGACTCCTGTCAGGTATATATTATTTGAGGCAGCAGAATGTATGGGCTCATGTCAGGTATATATTATTGGAGGCAGCAGAATCTATGGGCTCCTGTCAGGTATATATTATTGGAGGCAGCACTATGTATGGGCTCCTGTCAGGTATTTATTATTGGAGGCAGGAGAATCTATGGGCTCCTGTCAGGTATTTATTATTGGAGGCAGGAGAAACTATGGGCTCCTGTCAGGTATATATTATTTGAGGCAGCAGAATGTATGGGCTCCTGTCAGGTATATATTATTGGAGGCAGCAGAATGTATGGGCTCCTGTCAGGTATATATTATTGGAGGCAGCAGAATGTATGGGCTCCTGTCAGGTATATATTATTGGAGGCAGCAGCACCTATGGGCTCCTGTCAGGTATATATTATTTGAGGCAGCAGAATGTATGGGCTCCTGTCAGGTATATATTATTGGAGGCATCAGAATGTATGGGCTTCTGTCAGGTATATATTATTGGAGGCATCAGAATGTATGGGCTTCTGTCAGGTATATATTATTGGAGGCAGCAAAATCTATTGGCTCCTGTCAGGTATATATTATTGGAGGCAGCAGAATGTATGGGCTTCTGTCAGGTATATATTATTGGAGGCAGCAGAATCTATGGGCTCCTGTCAGGTATAAATTACTGGAGGCAGCAGAATCTATGGGCTCCTGTCAGGTATATATTATTGGAGGCAGCAGAATGTATGAGCTCCTGTCGGGTATATATTATTGGAGGCAGCAGAATGTATGGCCTCCTGTCAGGTATATATTATTGGAGGCAGCAGAATCTATGGGCTCCTGTCAGGTATATATTATTGGAGGCAGGAGAATCTATGGGCTCCAGTCAGGTATATATTATTGGAGGCAGGAGAATGTATGGGCTCATGTCAGGTATATATTATTGGAGGCAGGAGAATGTATGGGCTCCTGTCAGGTATATATTATTGGAGGCAGGAGAATGTATGGGCTCCTGTCAGGTATATATTATTGGAGGCAGCAGAATCTATGGGCTCCTGTCAGGTATATATTATTGGAGGCAGGAGAATCTATGGGCTCCTGTCAGGTATATATTATTGGAGGCAGGAGAATCTATGGGCTCATGTCAGGTATATATTATTGGAGGCAGCAGAATATATGGGCTCCTGTCAGGTATATATTATTGGAGGCAGGAGAATGTATGGGCTCATGTCAGGTATATTTTATTGGAGGCATGAGAATGTATGGGCTCCTGTCAGGTATATATTATTGGAGGCAGGAGAATCTATGGGCTCCTGTCAGGTATATATTATTGGAGGCAGGAGAATGTATGGGCTCCTGTCAGGTATATATTATTGGAGGCAGGAGAATCTATGGGCACCTGTCAGGTATATATTATTGGAGGCAGCAGAATCTATGGGCTCCTGTCAGGTATATATTATTGGAGGCAGGAGAATGTATGAGCTCCTGTCAGGTACAGTATATATTATTGGAGGCAGGAGAATGTATGGGCTCCTGTCAGGTATATATTATTGGAGGCAGGAGAATGTATGGGCCACTGTCAGGTATATATTATTGGAGGCAGCAGAATCTATGTGCTCCTGTCAGGTATATATTATTGGAGGCAGGAGAATGTATGAGCTCCTGTCAGGTACAGTATATATTATTGGAGGCAGCAGAATGTATGGGCTCCTGTCAGGTATATATTATTGGAGGCAGGAGAATGTATGGGCTCCTGTCAGGTATATATTATTGTAGGCAGCAGAATGTATGGGCTCCTGTCAGGTATATATTATTGGAGGCAGCAGAATGTATGGGCTCCTGTCAGGTATAAATTATTGGAGGCAGCAGAATCTATGGGCTCCTGTCAGGTATATATTATTGGAGGCAGCAGAATGTATGGGTCCTGTCAGATATATATTATTGGAGGCAGCAGAATGTATGGGCTCCTGTCAGGTATATATTATTGGAGGCAGCAGAATCTATGGGCTCCTGTCAGGTATATATTATTGGAGGCAGGAGAATGTATGGGCTCCAGTTAGGTATGTGGCACCCCAGGGGTCTGGTCTCCACAATAATAGCAATATTATGTCTGAGAGCAGGTAGGAGGTCTCTTGGTCAGGGATCTTATGCATGCCACACCTCCTGCCCAGTCCTGGGAGGGGAAGAACTTCCCCTATAAAAACCTGGGGCTGAGGCAGGGTTGAGAGAGAGAGAGAACAAGAGTAGAGAAGAGAAGCAGCATAGGAAGAAACAACAGGAGCTCTGTGGGAGCAGTGCTACAAGGAGTCAGGGGCTGGCAGCTGCAGAGCTCGCCCTGACTGAGAAGTTATCACCGGACCCGGAGTCCGAGGCTGTGGGGACTAATCCTTACCTAGCAGCAGAAACCGACCGGCAGGGGATTGCAGGTCCTCTGGCCCAGAAACCCGAAGGCATGGTCGCACGCGTGGGACCAGCACCGCCATCGTGGAGCGGAAGCCATTAGAAGGCCCCGAGTCACCGGCCATACGGGTGAGCACCACACGGTACACTCAGGGACGTGGGCTACTTTTACCCGCCTCTAGCAAAGTAGCCAGAAGAGTACAGTTAGCTGGGAAGGCCTACAACTCCGCCTGGCCAGGGGAGATCCCATCTGCTCAAGGACTGACCAGGCCCCGATCGCTAGCAAGTACTCCGGGAGGGTCTATCTTTGTCACCAGTAAAGACCCTGAACTACACGCATCGTCTCTGAGTGGTTCCTGCTACCCCCATCATCCACTTCGGCTGCCCTGAGGCCATACCCCTCCCGTTGGGGGTTATACCATCCCCGCTGCACCATCCTTCCACCGGCCTCAGCGGTCTGCCCTTCAGCGGCAGCTCCAAAGCTGCATTCAACGGGTGGCGTAGTCATCCAACATCTACTGCTAATAGACTCGCCACTTAGTTTGACTCCCTGGGCACGGACTGGGTCACCGCCACGAGACTACTACCCCCATCTGATCCGGCTCCGGGTAAGCCCCCGTGCACGCGATGCCGCACGACACAGAGGGCCCAGGGGCGCGTCAACTTTTGGCGTAGTCGGCAGGATTTCGTGCCCGCAACCACCGGGTACTGCGTGCCTGAAAAAGACTGTTCAAACTTACCAGTGGTGAAGTTTCCCGCCATCCGGCGCCATCTTTTGCCTTCTTCCCGCCATCCGCGAAGTTTTCCCGCCATCCGGCGCCATCTTCTGCCTTCTTCCCGCCATCCGTGGAGTTTTCCCGCCGTTGGACGCCATCTTGAAGACGCCGCGCGGGAAGAGGAGGGGCGTGGACTCCGAAGGCGCGCGAGAACTGAAGCCCTGCCTCACGTCCGGACGTTGCGTAAGGTCCTGGAAGGAGCCCAGCAGACGCCGACGTCACAGGAGCGCGACGGAAGGTCCTCGACCCTGACGATCCACTGCGGAGCCGCGGCCTACGGAAGAGGATCATCGCAAGGTAGGCCACGGTCCACTAGGGGGGAGGAAGATGTCGGATACGGAGGAGAGCTTCACTGCCTCAACCCCCGCCAGCGCCAGCGCTGCTGCAGTCATGCCTTTTACCATGCCCTATATCCCGGGAGCAGCCTGGCTACCCCAATACTCAGGGGAGTCACATACCCTGAATGACTTTAGAGAAAAGCTGGATAGCCTCTTCCAGGTGTACCCCCTCACAGAAGAGCAAAAAGTGAGCATCCTGGTGGCCCAACTAACCGGGGCAGCCCAAAGGGAGGTAAAGTCCTGGCCACCTGGGAGGAAGAGGACTGTCGCGGGGATACTAACCCGGCTGAGGGACACCTTTGATACCCGCACCTCAGCCGAGATTAAGCTTAAATTCTATGGGTGCAAGCAGCGAGCACATGAGAGTATAAGGGACTATGCACTAAACCTACAAGAGGCCCTGAGAGCCATTAAGTAGACCGACCCCGACAGCGTGGGAAACGAGGACAGGCTGTTGACCGAACAATTTATAGAGGGACTATATTGCAATGTCCACCGAACCCAGTTGCGGGCCATAGCCTTACAGGATCCTCATCTGGACTTTGCACAGTTCAAGGACAGAGCCATCCGGGTGCTCCGAGAACCGGCACCGGGTGGCGTTGTGACCCACAGGCGCCCAGCTATCACTTACCACCAGGAGTCGGCGCCCTTGTCGGCAGGGCCTGTGGGGGCTGATGCGCAGGCTTTGAACAATGACCCGGCTCCAGACCTGCACCATCAGGTCCAAGAGCTAGCTAAAAGTGTTGCTGCGCTAACCCGAACTGTGCAGTCTTTACAGGTTTCCACTCCAGGGAAGATCCAACTGGCATCCGGACCGGAGGACATCCCGTGACGTCGACCAAGGAGGACCCCACCGGCCAGAGGAAGACCCAGCGACCGATACAACGAGGACGGACAACCCATCTGCCGCCGCTGCAATCAACCCGGACATATGGCAAGGTACTGTCCTTTAAACTGGCACAACCTGGGGTAGAGGGCCAACCCCCAGGAAAAAGATCACCAGGCCCATCGAACTGGCGCGACAGATATGTGGGAGGACGTCCAGTCTTGCCTGTGGTACTGGATGGCATTCCTATGAGTGCCCTACTTGACACCGGGTCACAGGTCACCACCATCCCGTACGTGCTCTTCAAGCAGTACTGGAATGACTCGGATATAACCCGCTACCCTGACGACGACTTGAGTATCATTGCCAGCAATGGTCAACCCGTGCCACAGATCGGATTCAAAGAGGTGACCATTAAAATCGGTAGAGTCGAACTGGCAGCACAGGGACTGATCATTGTGGACATTGACAAGCGCGAGAGTCACCCAAAGATAACTCTAGGAACTAATGTGATTGAAAATTGTCTTGCAGAGGTGATTTTCATTTTACAGCAGGTTGCCAAGAACGCCAGCTCCGGCCAGCAGCGAGTGCTCCAGAAAGAGATCCGGGCACTGATGCGACGGCAACAAGTGGAACTCTCCGGCGGTGAGATTGGTAGCGTAAGAATGTGTGACCCTTTCCCTATTGCCATGCCCCCGAAAAGTGAAATGATGATTTGGTGTCGGGCAGCTATTGGTCTGAGAGGTAGAGATTACCAAGCAATGGTAGAACCAGCCTATTCAGACAGTAGGCCCACCATTTTGACAGCCCGGTGGGTGGTTGATGTATGCCATGGGAGGGTGCCCGTTCGCATAATAAATATCTGGAAGAGGGAAGTGTACCTACCCCGGTATGCCACGCTAGCCAAATTATACACCATCAACCAAAATTCTATACAGTCTGTGGAACCCTTGCCTCCATCTCACCCGGAGGAAGGTAAAGGCTCTAAGAAAATAATGGAGGATTGGTGTCAGCAACTACATTTGGGTACTGACTCCACTCCCTCCCATCAGAAACAGGGAGTCTATCGGGTGGTTCAAGAGTACGAGAGAGTGTTTAGTAAACACCCGTTAGACTTCGGGCGAGTCAAGGGGGTGGAACACCACATCCCCACGGGAGACCATCCTCCCATAAAAGAGAGGTATCGACCCGTACCCCCTGCGCACTACCAACACGCCAAGGGGATGCTTAGAGACATGAAGGAGGCTGGGGTAATCAAGGATAGCTGTAGCCCCTGGGCAGCCCCACTAGTCTTAGTCAAAAAGAAAGACAACACCATGAGAATGTGTGTAGATTACCGGAAAATCAACCGAATCACACACAAGGATGCGTACCCCTTACCAAGGATAGAGGAGTCTTTGGCTGCTTTAAAATCTGCTAACTTCTTCTCTACCTTGGATCTCACTAGCGGGTACTGGCAGGTTCCTGTAGCAGAGGCGGACCGGGAGAAGACCGCATTGACCACCCCGATGGGACTTAGCGAGTTTACTTGTATGCCGTTCGGACTCTGCAATGCACCAGGAACCTTCCAACGATTAATGGAGTGCTGTCTGGGACACAGAAACTTCGAGACGGTCCTGCTGTACCTGGACGATGTCATCGTATATTCCAAGACTTATGAGGACCACCTGAAACACCTGGCGGAAGTGTTCGAAGCCCTGGCAAGTTATGGCCTGAAGGTGAAACCCTCTAAGTGTCACCTCCTGAAGCCAAAGGTGCAGTACCTGGGACACGTGGTGAGTGCTGACGGAGTGGCTCCCGACCCTGATAAGATCACCTCAATTAAGGAATGGCCAAGCCCCTCCAGCGTAAAGGAAGTGAGGCAGTTCCTCGGGTTGGTAGGCTACTACCGAAGGTTTATTCCCGGTTTCACCAGAAAGGCAGCTCCTATGCAGGACCTCCTGATAGGCCAGTCCAGGAAGGCCAAGAACCAGAAGCCACCCTTCAGATGGGAGAAGCTGGAAGAAGAGTCCTTCCGCCAGCTGAAGATGGCCCTCACGGGGGATGAAATCCTGGCATACCCTGATTATAGCCAGCCCTTTATCCTCTACACCGACGCCAGTAACATCGGGCTAGGAGCCGTACTGTCCCAGATTCAGCAGGGGAAAGAACGGGTAATTGCTTACGCCAGCCGAAAACTGCGACCCACCGAAAGAAACCCTGAAAATTACAGCTCATTTAAGCTAGAGTTCCTGGCAGTGGTGTGGGCAGTCACCGAACGCTTTAAGCACTACCTCGCTTCTTCCCGGTTCACCGTGTACACGGATAACAACCCGTTGACACACCTGGACACAGCAAGACTCGGTGCCCTAGAGCAGAGATGGATGGCCCGTTTGTCCAACTATGAGTTTACAATCAAATACCGGGCAGGACGCTCCAATACCAACGCGGACGCCCTGTCCAGGATGCCAAATCTACCGGACGTAGGGGAAGACTCAGAGGGACTGGAAGAAGTTGAACTCCCCGCATTCCACCGTCATGGGACTATCCAGTATTCCCACCGTGTAAGGAGTAAATCCGCTACGTTCAACCCTTTACCTCATTACAACTGGGCGGAGACGCAAGACAGTGACCCTGCCGTCCGACTGGTAAAGGAGATGCTGACTCGGCCAGATGCACGCCTTGACCCAGACGCTCCGGAGGAAGCCAAGCAACTGTGGGCTGAGAAGAGTCGACTGTTCCTTTACAAGGGGAAGTTGTGCCGCAGAATGGTTAACTCCCGGACGCATGAATTAATCTGGCAAGTAGTGGTGCCAAGAAGAGACGCAGCTATGGTGATGGAGGCATACCACGACGGAGCTGGGCACTTCGGATGGAAGAAGCTGGAGTTCTTGCTGCGCGGGCGGTTCCATTGGGTGGGCATGAGAGGAACCATCGAGAGGTGGTGCAGAGACTGTGGCCCGTGCAACCTAAGAAGGAAGGACCGTGCCAGCCAGAAGACTCCCCTGCAGTCCATCGTCACCCGGCAGCCGTTGGAACTGGTAGCCTTGGATCATGTAAAACTGACCCCAAGCAGAAGTGGCTACGTCTACGCACTAACCATCGTGGATCACTACTCCCGGTTCTTGGTTGTCGTCCCCGTCAAGGACTTAACAGCTCGAACAGCAGCTAGAGCCTTCCAGCAGCATTTCTGCCGTCCACACGGGTACTCGGACCAAGTGTTGACGGATCAGGGACCTGCCTTTGAAGCGGAGGTCTTCCAAGAATTCTGCACTCTGTATGGCTGCCGGAAGATAAGGACGACACCCTATCATCCGCAAACTAATGGACTTTGTGAGAAAATGAACCAGGTGGTGATAGATCTTCTAAAAACATTGCCCCTGGAAGAACGCAGTCTGTGGCCCGAGAGGTTGCCCGACCTAGTGGACCTATACAACCACATCCCGGTAGGTTCCACTAACTGTACCCCGGCTTACCTGATGAGGGCAAGACCTGGTAAGCTACCTGTTGACCTGGAGATGGGAGTCCTGACACCCGAGGACACTTCACCAGAAGCAGACTGGGACACAGAGAGGCAGCAGCAGTACCGGAAAGTACAGGAGAGCGTGGAGCGTAGTCTCTGTCAAGCTAGGGAAAGACAAGAGAAAACTTACAACCAGTATGCTCCCGCTGTTCCCCTGGTGCCCGGAGAGCAGGTCTTGAAGAGGAAAAGACGGCTCCATAAGTTGGACGTCCAGTGGGAGAAGGACCCGTACACCGTACTGCCCTCAAGCCACGACAACCCGAAAGTCTGTACCATCAGCAAAGACGGAGGGGAAACCACAACCATTGTATCCCGGGATCACCTGAAGAAGTGTCCCGAACAGCTACGGAACCCTGAAGAGGAACAAGAAGACCCTCGACCCGTAGAGGAAGGGAAAGATATGGTTAGTACTGTGCTCGGAGACTTCCCTCGGTCCTGGACTCAAGTCAATGGTGCAGTTGTGGTACCCGTCCTCACGTTCCTCCAACCAGAAACCCAAGTACTTACAGAGCAACCGGTAGAGCTGGAAGAACAGCCGGTCCAGGAGGCAGAAGACTCCACACAAGCAGACCAGGAGGATCAACCCTCTGCTTATAGTGAGCCTGCCATACCCCTAGTGAGCCAAAGGGTCCGTAGACGGCTGCCCAGTTTACCCTTGACAGCTCCTATACCCTGTAGCTCAGGACCAGTCAACCAGCTTCGTAGGTCCACTAGGGTCACTAGAGGCCAGCTGCCCGTACGGTGGAGGATCTAAGTGTTTAAGTTATTTTATTAATGTTTATCTGTTATTGTTGCTTGTGTATAATTTTGTGTTTCTAGTTATTTACAGGAGTCTTTGGTGGATTTACCGGGAATCCTTTGTGTATAGTTGGAGCGTAACCCAGGAAGGACTAAAGACTGTTAAGGACTCGGGGCAGGACAGACCCCTACCTGGTTACGTCTCCCTGTTTTGGTGAAATGGACACCTTTGTTTTCTTCAAAGACTGCACCCGGTTGCGGACACACCGTGACCATCTTTATGTGTTTCCTTATTGTATTTTATTGTTGTTGTTATACCCTGTTATGTTTTTGTAAAATATGTTTAGTCCCGGAGTACTAAATTTCACTAGGGGGGAATGTGGCACCCCAGGGGTCTGGTCTCCACAATAATAGCAATATTATGTCTGAGAGCAGGTGGGAGGTCTCTTGGTCAGGGATCTTATGCATGCCACACCTCCTGCCCAGTCCTGGGAGGGGAAGAACTTCCCCTATAAAAACCTGGGGCTGAGGCAGGGTTGAGAGAGAGAGAAAACAAGAGTAGAGAAGAGAAGCAGCATAGGAAGAAACAACAGGAGCTCTGTGGGAGCAGTGCTACAAGGAGTCAGGGGCTGGCAGCTGCAGAGCTCGCCCTGACTGAGAAGTTATCACCGGACCCGGAGTCCGAGGCTGTGGTGACTAATCCTTACCCAGCAGCAGAAACCGACCGGCAGGGGATTGCAGGTCCTCTGGCCCAGAAACCCGAAGGCACGGTCGCACGCGTGGGACCAGCACCGCCATCGTGGAGCGGAAGCCATTAGAAGGCCCCGAGTCACCGGCCATACGGGTGAGCACCACACGGTACACTCAGGGACGTGGGCTACTTTTACCCGCCTCTAGCAAGGTAGCCAGAAGAGTACAGTTAGCTGGGAAGGCCTACAACTCCGCCTGGCCAGGGGAGATCCCATCTGCTCAAGGACTGACCAGGCCCCGATCGCTAGCAAGTACTCCGGGAGGGTCTATCTTTGTCACCAGTAAAGACCCTGAACTACACGCATCGTCTCTGAGTGGTTCCTGCTATCCCCATCATCCACTTCGGCTGCCCTGAGGCCATACCCCTCCCGTTGGGGGTTATACCATCCCCGCTGCACCATCCTTCCACCGGCCTCAGCGGTCTGCCCTGCAGCGGCAGCTCCAAAGCTGCATTCAACGGGTGGCGTAGTCATTCAACATCTACTGCTAATAGACTCGCCACTTAGTTTGACTCCCTGGGCACGGACCGGGTCACCGCCACGAGACTACTACCCCCATCTGATCCGGCTCCGGGTAAGCCCCCGTGCACGCGATGCCGCACGACACAGAAGGCCCAGGGGCGCGTCAGGTATATATTATTGGAGGCAGGAGAATGTATGGGCTCCTGTCAGGTATATATTATTGGAGGCAGGAGAATGTATGGGCTCCTGTCAGGTATATATTATTGGAGGCAGGAGAATGTATGAGCTCCTGTCAGGTATATATTATTGGAGGCAGCAGAATCTATGGGCTCCTGTCAGGTATATATTATTGGAGGCAGCAGAATGTATGGGCTCCTGTCAGGTATATATTATTGGAGGCAGCAGAATCTATGGGCTCCTGTCAGGTATATATTATTGGAGGCAGCAGAATGTATGGGCTCCTGTCAGGTATATATTATTGGAGTCAGCAGAATCTATGGGCTCCTGTCAGGTATAAATTATTGGAGGCAGCAGAATCTATGGGCTCCTGTCATGTATATATTATTGGAGGCAGCAGAATCTATGGGCTCCTGTCAGGTATATATTATTGGAGTCAGCAGAATCTATGGGCTCCTGTCAGGTATAAATTATTGGAGGCAGCAGAATCTATGGGCTCCTGTCAGGTATATATTATTGGAGGCAGGAGAATCTATGGGCTCCTGTCAGGTATATATTATTGGAGGCAGGAGAATGTATGGGCTCCTGTCAGGTATATATTATTAGAGGCAGCAGAATCTATGGGCTCCTGTCAGGTATATATTATTGGAGGCAGCAGAATCTATGGGCTCCTGTCAGGTATATATTATTGGAGACAGCAGAATCTATGGGCTCCTGTCAGGTATTTATTACTGGAGGCAGGAGAATGTATGGGCTCCTGTCAGGTATTTATTATTGGAGGCAACAGAATGTATGGGCTCCAGTCAGGTATTTATTATTGGAGGCAGCAGAATGTATGGGCTCCAGTCAGGTATATATTATTGGAGGCAGGAGAATGTATGGGCTCCTGTCAGGTATATATTATTGGAGGCAGCACTATGTATGGGCTCCTGTCAGGTATTTATTATTGGAGGCAGGAGAATCTATGGGCTCCTGTCAGGTATTTATTATTGGAGGCAGGAGAATCTATGGGCTCCTGTCAGGTATTTATTATTGGAGGCAGCACAATGTATGGGCTCCTGTCAGGTATATATTATTGGAGGCAGCAGAATCTATGGGCTCCTGTCAGGTATATATTATTGGAGGCAGCAGAATCTATGGGCTCCTGTCAGGTATATATTATTGGAGGCAGGAGAATGTATGGGCTCCTGTCAGGTATATACAGTATTATTGGAGGCAGCAGAATGTATGGGCTCCTGTCAGGTATATATTATTGGAGGCAGCAAAATCTATGGGCTCCTGTCAGGTATATATTATTGGAGGCAGCAGAATCTATGGGCTCCTGTCAGGTATATATTATTGGAGGCAGCAGAATCTATGGGCTTCTGTCAGGTACAGTGCCTACAAGTAGTATTCAACCCCCTGCAGATTTAGCTGGTTGACACATGCGGAATTAAATTGGCATTGTGACATTTGTACTGTATATCAGCCTGGAAGTGGGAAATGCACTGCAGCAAATTTTTTTTTTTTTTTTTTTTTTTTTTTAAACGTAAAAAGTTATTTCAGAGTGTCATTTATTATTCAACCCCTCAAACCACAAGAATTCTGTTTGGTCCCCCTAAAGTATTAAGAAGTAGTTCAGGCACCAAGAATAATGAGCTTCACATGTGTGGATTAAAGATCTCTTTTGCCAGCCTTTTCTGACTATTTAAGACCCTCCCCAAACTTGTGAACAGCACTCAGACATGGTCAACATGGGAAAAAAAAAGGAGCATTCCAAGGCCATCAGAGACAAGATCGTGGAGGATCACAAGGCTGGCAAGGGGTACAAAACCCTTTCCAAGGAGTTGGGCCTACCTGTCTCCACTGTTGGGAGCATCATCCGTAAGTGAAAGGCTTATGGAACTACTGTTAGCCTTCCACGGCCAGGACAGCCTTTGAAAGTGTCCTCCCGTGCCGAGGCCAGGCTTGTCCGAAGAGTCAAGGCTAACCCAAGGACAACAAGGAAGGAGCTCCGGGAAGATCTCATGGCAGTGGGGACATTGGTTTCAGTCAATACCATAAGTAACGTACTCCACCGCAATGGTCTCCGTTCCAGACGAGCCCGTAAGGTACCTTTACTTTCAAAGCGTCATGTCAAGGCTCGTCTACAGTTTGCTCATGATCACTTGGAGGACTCTGAGACAGACTGGTTCAAGGTTCTATGGTCTGATGAGACCAAGATCGAGATCTTTGGTGCCAACCACACACGTGACGTTTGGAGACTGGATGGCACTGCATACGACCCCAAGAATACCATCCCTACAGTCAAGCATGGTGGTGGCAGCATCATGCTGTGGGGCTGTTTCTCTGCCAAGGGGCCTGGCCATCTGGTCCGCATCCATGGGAAGATGGATAGCACGGCCTACCTGGAGATTTTGACCAAGAACCTCCGCTCCTCCATCAAGGATCTTAAGATGGGTCGTAATTTCATCTTCCAACAAGACAACGACCCAAAGCACACAGCCAAGAAAACCAAGGCCTGGTTCAATAGGGAAAAAGTCAAGGTGTTGGAGTGGCCTAGTCAGTCTCCTGACCTTAACCCAATTGAAAACTTGTGGCAGGAGCTCAAGAATAAAGTCCACATGAGACATCCAAAGAACCTAGATAACTTGGAGAAGATCTGCATGGAGAAGTGGGCCAATATAACTCCACAGACCTGTGCCGGCCTGATCAGGTCTTATAAAAGAGGATTATTAGCTGTAATTGCAAACAAGGGTTATTCCACAAAATATTAAACATAGAGGTTGTATAATAATTGACCCACACTTTTATGTTTAAAATTTAATAAAATTCAACTGAGCAACATAACTTTTTGGTTTGTAAGATTTATGCTTCTGTTCATAAAACCTACTCTCGTTTGCAGTTTGAAGGCTCTAACTTATTTGCATCTTATCAAACCAGCTAAATCTGCAGGTGGTTGAATACTACTTGTAGGCACTGTATATATTATTGGAGGCAGCAGAATCTATGGGCTCCTGTCAGGTATAAATTATTGGAGGCAGCAGAATCTATGGGCTCCTGTCAGGTATATATTATTGGAGGCAGAACAATGTATGGGCTCCTGTCAGGTATTTATTATTGGAGGCAGCACAATGTATGGCCTCCTGTCAGGTATATATTATTGGAGGCAGCAGAATGTATGGGCTCCTGTCAGGTATATATTATTTGAGGCAGCAGAATGTATGGGCTCCAGTCAGCTATATATTATTGGAAGCAGGAGAATGTATGGGCTCATGTCAGGTATATATTATTGGAGGCAGGAGAATGTATGGGCTCCTGTCAGGTATATATTATTGAAGGCAGGAGAATGTATGGGCTCCTGTCAGGTATATATTATTGGAGGCAGCAGAATCTATGGGCTCCTGTCAGGTATATATTATTGGAGGCAGGAGAATGTATGAGCTCATGTCAGGTATATATTATTGGAGGCAGCAGAATGTATGGGCTCCTGTCAGGTATATATTATTGGAGGCAGCAGAATGTATGGGCTCCTGTCAGGTATATATCATTGGAGGCAGCAGAATGTATGGGCTCCAGTCAGGTATATATTATTGGAGGCCGCACAATGTATGGCCTCCTGTCAGGTATATATTATTGGAGGCAGCAGAATCTATGGGCTCCTGTCAGGTATATATTATTTGAGGCAGCAGAATGTATGGGCTCATGTCAGGTATATATTATTGGAGGCAGGAGAATGTATGGACTCCTGTCAGGTATATATTATTGGAGGCAGCAGAATCTATGGGCTCCTGTCGGGTATATATTATTGGAGGCAGGAGAATGTATGGGCTCCTGTCAGGTATATATTGTTGGAGGCAGCAGAATCTATGGGCTCCTGTCAGGTATATATTATTGGAGGCAGCAGAATGTATGGGCTCCTGTCAGGTATATATTATTGGAGGCAGCAGAATCTATGGGCTCCTGTCACGTATATATTATTGGCGGCAGCAGAATCTATAGGCTTCTGTCAGTTATATATTATTGGAGGCAGCAGAATCTATGGGCTCCTGTCAGGTATATATTATTGGGGGCAGCAGAATGTATGGGCTCCTGTCAGGTATATATTGTTGGAGGCAGCAGAATGTATGGGCTCCTGTCAGGTATATATTATTGGAGGCAGGAGAATGTATGGACTCCTGTCAGGTATATATTATTGGAGGCAGCAGAATCTATGGGCTCCTGTCAGGTATATATTATTGGAGGCAGCAGAATCTATGGGCTCCTGTCAGGTATATATTGTTGGAGGCAGCAGAATCTATGGGCTCCTGTCAGGTATATATTATTGGAGGCAGCAGAATGTATGGGCTCCTGTCAGGTATATATTATTGGAGGCAGCAGAATGTATGGGCTCCTGTCAGGTATATATTATTGGAGGCAGCAGAATCTATGGGCTCCTGTCACGTATATATTATTGGCGGCAGCAGAATCTATGGGCTTCTGTCAGTTATATATTATTGGAGGCAGCAGAATCTATGGGCTTCTGTCAGGTATATGTTATTGGGGGCAGCAGAATGTATGGGCTCCTGTCAGGTATATATTGTTGGAGGCAGCAGAATGTATGGGCTCCTGTCAGGTATATATTATTGGAGGCAGCAGAATGTATGGGCTCCTGTCAGGTATATATTATTGGAGGCAGCAGAATGTATGGGCTCCTGTCAGGTATATATTATTGGAGGCAGCAGAATGTATGGGCTCCTGTCAGGTATATATTATTGGAGGCAGGAGAATCTATGGGCTCATGTCAGGTATATATTATTGGAGGCAGGAGAATGTATGGGCTCCTGTGTCAGGTATATATTATTGGAGTCAGCAGAATCTATGGGCTCCTGTCAGGTATATATTATTGGAGGCAGCACAATGTATGGGCTCCTGTCATGTATATATTATTGGAGGCAGCTGAATCTATGGGCTCCTGTCAGGTATATATTATTTGAGGCAGCAGAATGTATGGGCTCCTGTCAGGTATATATTATTGGAGGCAGCAGAATCTATGGGCTCCTGTCAGGTATATATTATTCGAGGCAGCACTATGTATGGGCTCCTGTCAGGTATTTATTATTGGAGGCAGGAGAATCTATGGGCTCCTGTCAGGTATTTATTATTGGAGGCAGGAGAATCTATGGGCTCCTGTCAGGTATATATTATTGGAGGCAGCAGAATCTATGGGCTCCTGTCAGGTATATATTATTGGAGGCAGCAGAATCTATGGGCTCCTGTCAGGTATATATTATTGGAGGCAGGAGAATGTATGGGCTCCTGTCAGGTATATATTATTGGAGGCAGCAGAATCTATGGGCACCTGTCAGGTATATATTATTGGAGGCAGGAGAATGTATGGGCTCCTGTCAGGTATATATTATTGGAGGCAGCAGAATCTATGGGCTCCTGTCAGGTATATATTATTGGAGGCAGCAGAATCTATGGGCTCCTGTCAGGTATAAATTATTGGAGGCAGCAGAATCTATGGGCTCCTGTCAGGTATATATTATTGGAGGCAGCACAATGTATGGGCTCCTGTCAGGTATTTATTATTGGAGGCAGCAGAATGTATGAGCTCCTGTCAGGTATTTATTATTGGAGGCAGCAGAATGTATGGGCTCCAGTCAGGTATATATTATTGGAGGCAGCAGAATCTATGGGCTCCTGTCAGGTATATATTATTGGAGGCAGCAGAATCTATGGGCTCCTGTCAGGTATATATTATTGGAGGCAGCAGAATCTATGGGCTCCTGTCAGGTATAAATTATTGGAGGCCGCAGAATCTATGGGCTCCTGTCAGGTATATATTATTGGAGGCAGCACAATGTATGGGCTCCTGTCAGGTATTTATTATTGGAGGCAGCACAATGTATGGCCTCCTGTCAGGTATATATTTTTGGAGGCAGCAGAATGTATGGGCTCCTGTCAGGTATATATTATTGGAGGCCGCAGAATCTATGGGCTCCTGTCAGGTATATATTATTGGAGGCAGGAGAATGTATGGGCTCCTGTCAGGTATATATTATTTGAGGCAGCAGAATGTATGGGCTCCAGTCAGGTATATATTATTGGAGGCAGGAGAATGTATGGGCTCCTGTCAGGTATATATTATTGGAGGCAGGAGAATGTATGGGCTCCTGTCAGGTATATATTATTGGAGGCAGCAGAATCTATGGGCTCCTGTCAGGTATATATTATTGGAGGCAGGAGAATGTATGGGCTCCTGTCAGGTATATATTATTGGAGGCAGCAGAATGTATGGGCTCCTGTCAGGTATATATTATTGGAGGCAGCAGAATGTATGGGCTCCAGTCAGGTATATATTATTGGAGGCAGCAAAATGTATGGGCTCCTGTCAGGTATATATTATTGGAGGCAGCAGAATCTATGGGCACCTGTCAGGTATATATTATTTGAGGCAGCAGAATGTTTGGGCTCATGTCAGGTATATATTATTGGATGCAGGAGAATGTATGGGCTCCTGTCAGGTATATACAGTATTATTGGAGGCAGGAGAATGTATGGGCTCCTGTCAGGTATATATTGTTGGAGGCAGCAGAATCTATGGGCTCCTGTCGGGTATATTTTATTGGAGGCAGCAGAATCTATGGGCTCCTGTCAGGTATATATTATTGCAGGCAGCAGAATGTATGGGCTCCTGTCAGGTATATATTATTGGAGGCAGGAGAATGTATGGGCTCCTGTCAGGTATATATTATTGGAGGCAGGAGAATGTATGGGCTCCTGTCAGGTATATATTATTGGAGTCAGCAGAATCTATGGGCTCCTGTCACGTATATATTATTGGCGGCAGCAGAATCTAGGGGCTTCTGTCAGTTATATATTATTGGAGGCAGCAGAATCTATGGGCTCCTGTCAGGTATAAATTATTGGAGGCAGGAGAATGTATGGGCTCCTGTCAGGTATATATTATTGGAGGCAGCAGAATGTATGGGCTCCTGTCAGGTATATATTATTGGAGGCAGCAGAATCTATGGGTTCCTGTCGGGTATATATTATTGGAGGCAGCAGAATCTACGGGCTCCTGTCAGGTATATATTATTGGAGGCAGCAGCATCTATGGGCTCCTGTCAGGTATATAGTATTGGAGGCAGCAGAATGTATGGGCTCCTGTCAGGTATATATTATTGGAGGTAGGAAAATGTATGGGCTCCTGTCAGGTATATATTATTGGAGGCAGCAGAATCTATGGGCTCCTGTCAGGTATAAATTATTGGAGGCAGCAGAATCTATGGGCTCCTGTCAGGTATATATGATTGGAGGCAGCAGAATGTATGGGCTCCTGACAGGTATATATTATTGGAGGCAGGAGAGTCTATGGGCTCCATTCAGGTATATATTATTGGAGCCAGCAGAATCTATGGTCTCCTGTCAGGTATATAATATTGGAGGCAGCAGAATGTATGGGATCCTGTCAGGTATATATTATTGGAGGCAGCAGAATCTATGGGCTCCTGTCAGGTATAAATTATTTGATAATCATGCCCATTGCCCAGCTCCCGCCATATGTTGATCGCCAGCCAGATAAAACAAGGCAGCTGGGGGCTGGGCTTCGCAGCATGGTAAGGCCCAAGCGTTCTTAGCCCCCCATGCTGAAAATTGCAGCCCGCAGCCACCCCTGAAAATGGCGCATTCATCATAGCACCATTTCCAGGTGCTTTACCCGGCTATTCCAGCGGCCCTTGTGGTGAGTTGCACCCAGGGTAATAATAGAGTTATTACCAGGCCAGCTTTGTATTATCAGCTGGTACTAAGCCCAAAATTCATGGTGTCACGCCAAATTAGACATAGCCACCATGAATATCTAGTAAACAGAAAAAAAAGACAGAATTTTTTTTTTTTATTAAAAATAAAACACATTTAGGGACTCCATCTTTAATAAAGAAAAATCCTCACTCCAACGAAATCCATAGGTCTTCTGTCTTCAGCTCTGCTACATCTTTGCCAACAGACAAATATGTCTGCTGACAGAGATGAGCAGGCACAGAATGACACTGGAGCACTGTTACTGTGTAGTGCGGCACTATGTTGCTTTTTTTGCCATTTCATGCAGCGTAGAAATCTTGGGAAAAGTGTGGATTGTGCTCTGGAAGTGATCAGTTATAGCTAACTATGTTATTTTCTGCCAAGATAAGTCCTGCATAGAAGATGTGATATATCGGTCTGCAGATAAATAACTTCACCTAGAGACATCACTGGTGAGTATGTGTATTACCTATACACACACACTGACACTATATACAGAGCTTCTGTGCATAATGTCACTGGTGATCACTGTATTACCTATACACACACACTGACACTATATGCAGAGCTCCTGTGCATAATGTCACTGGTGATCACTGTATTACCTCTACACTGACACTATATACAGAGCTCCTGTGCATAATGTCACTGGTGATCACTGTATTACCTATACACACACACTGACACTATATACAGAGCTCCTGTGTGTAATGTCACTGGTGATCACTGTATTACCTATACACACACACTGACACTATATACAGAGCTCCTGTACATAATGTCACTGGTGATCACTGTATTACCTGTACACACACACTGACACTATATACAGAGCTCCTGTGTGTAATGTCACTGGTGATCACTGTATTACCTCTACACTGACACTATACACAGAGCTCCTATGTATAATGTCACTGATAATCTCTACATTATCTGTACACTGACTCTTTATACAGAGCATTTTTACATTTTCATTATCAGTCACTATCTGGTGCCATTATGTGCCATGGTCATGGCGTGGCGGTATTTGTCCCTTGTATGTGGTATTATTCGGACAGTCACTATGTGGTGGTAATATGTGGTCTTCTCATGATGTGGCAATATATATACCTTGTACTTGGTAGTATTTGATTACTATGTGGTGGTATGTGTTCTGGTCATGGTGTGGCGTTATTTCTCTCTTCTATATGGTATTATTAGTCTAGGTATAGTGGATTGTTGTCAGTCATTTGTTTTTTCGGATATTAAGAATGGGAACATTCTTTATTTGCAATACATATTAAATACTTGGATGTTTAACTTTTCCCTGTGTTGTGACTACTACACAGCAGCAGAGATGCATGTCAGCTCAAGACGCAAAAAATAAGCCATCACACAGGCCCAGATCCAAAAAAGTGAGAACACTACGGTGCGCAGAACATGGCACGAAAAGTGTGATTTTTTTTTCAAACTTGTGAATTTGTTTTCACCATTTAGATACCAGTAAAGGTATACATGTTTGGTATCTACGAACTCGTACTGACCCGAGGCATCATACTGTCACGTCGGTTTTACCATATAGTGAACATGGTGACTAAAAAACCCAATAAACAAACGTGTAATTGCACTTTTTTTGCAATTTTACTGCACTTGGAATTTTTGTTGCCATTTCACTGTACACTATATGGTAAAATAAATGATTGCATCTGAAAGTACAACTCGTCCAGCAAAAAAACTGTCTTTCCTGCTGCTACAGACTTTTATATGACTACAATTTACATTCTGCTGCTTACACAAACATTTTTGCAGTTTACAAGACACTTTTACACTTGCTTGCACCCAGGTTTCATGTGAAAGAGTGTTCTCAAAGCTGAAAATTGTAAAAAATCGTCTGAGGTCTTCGATTGGACAGGAGCTTTTAGAGTCACTCCTTCTGTTGAACATTGAGTATGACATTTCAAGGAACTTAGACTATGATGACATTATTAATACGTATGCAATGTCATCTTCTGTTGTGAAAAAAAACTTTTGTAATTTTGCTGTTGAATGACTGTTAGTGTGTTTGTTGTTTTGGGCCTTTCACTAACAATTGAATGGTATTGTATTATAGAGGAGAGGAAAATGTGCAATACAAACTTCCAAAATGCTTACAGAATTCTTTAAGTTTTCCCAGTGGGCCAAGTTTGGTGCTGCTACAATGATGCCGGCTGCTGGGATGCCAGATAGATGCTGGTTCAATTTGTGGCACTTATACTTTAAGAGAATGTACCTTGAAAGTATTTATTGTTATTGTTCTGTTATGGCACTTTATCACACACTGATGTGAATAAGATAACAGTGTTCCTCTTTTGTCAGGAGTGTTTCTTTAGTTTGTTATTTATTCATTATATTGATTATTTATTGGTTAATAAAGTTGATTAATTTTGAAAGAGTTATGTGGGGCCATTATACTGTATGGAGGACTATGTGTGCCCATTATTCTGTATGGAGGACTATGTGAGGCCCATTATTCTGTATGGAGGACTATGTGAGGCCCATTATTCTGTATGGAGGACTATATGGAGCCCATTATAATGTATGGAGGACTATGTGGAGCCCATTATACTGTATACTGGCTGACTTTCGACTTTGTCCAAGTTTTTCATTTTAGCCCTCTGTGTGTTTGAGTTTGACATCCCTGCCCTAATAGGTGCATTTAAGTAAAGAAAAAACTGAGAAAATTGTCCCCAAAAGTCGACAACACCCTTAAGGACTCCAATCTCTCACAATAGGAATTTAACATGTTAATTCTATATGGAAGCTAGAACCTCAAAAGGTTGCAATATGAATCATAACCACTTGGTGTCCACACATAGACACAGCAGCTTTCTAATAGGAACTCAGGAAATTCTGAGACAAGGAGATAATGAGAAGAAAGGGAAATGAAAACTGACCACATAGACAGTAACAATGAAGAATTAGACAATGTCATCACACCACATACACCCATGTCACTTTAATGTGACATAATCTAGCATGAATGAGCAGCTGATAACTTTATATCATTGAGTCTGGTTACTTATCTGAGCATGAGTGGCATAGAAATACAGAGAAAATGACCTACTGTTTATTCAAAAAGACAATAAAAAACAATATATAGTAACAATAAAATCTCTTAGGCATAAAGCTGTCCTTCCAGTTTATTATGAAATAAAGTAAGTTATTGACACAAGATGAAAGCGTCATCTAAAACCTGGAGACCCAAGAGCAGGAATTTTATATGACAGCTCTCAAATAACATCTAATACAAAGATTTGCTTCAAGGATATAACACTTGGAAGAGATTTCAGCTGCAGAATGTGATTGTCATAGCAAAAATGAGAATTTCATATTCCATAATAGTAAGGAATTATTGCAACTATTGATAGGGTCCTAAAAAGACTGAAAAAAGCTCAACACTCCGACAAAAAGAATGTACAGATTTGCGCACCCTTCACTTTTTTTTTATTTGGTTAAAAATTCAAGCTAAAATATTCAATGCAAGCACAACCCTGGACAGGCTATAATTCACATCACAAGTACTAGGTAGTCACCCATAGACATATATGATATATACAATCTTGCTTTTATCCTAAGTCACATGACAAGGCTCATTAAAGGGTCGATATTGACTTTTAGGATTGCTACTTCCAATAGGTGGCACTAGACTTCTAGTCCTCTTCCTCTCTGAAGAGGCAATTTACATATTTAATTTCCGAGGGGAGAATGCATGGCTTATATAAGTCTCCTCACTCTGACATGCCAGACTTGGCTTGTCACTTTCCACAAGGAGAAACGTTACTCCTTAGATCCCATATGCATCTTTCGAAAGAGTATTGCAAAATAATGTCATGAGAGATTTGTGCTGCCCAAACTATGTGGTGCATGAAACAAACACTGACTGTGCAATTGAAACCAAGTATGTTTTTACTCTGAAACACTGCAGCATTGCACTCTAAACATACTTTGAAAAGCAGGCTACGGTCTATGGCCCCTATTCATGAAGGTGTGTAAGTCAGAATTCTCACTTAAAACACTTTTATAAGTCACAACATTTTTGTGTAACTCAAGACTAGTGCAAAAATATTCCAACTTTTGGCGTTTGCACGCTAGTCCTGGCCAGAATGGGCGTTGCATGGGTGAGACAAGGTGTGTCTATGCCACCAGTCAAATTCATGAAAAGTTTCTCCACTTTGGTGGTGGAATTTGCTCCAGAAATGTACTCCAGTACCTACAGGCACATTCCAGTTGATAGAAGCACCTAATTCATTAAGTAGCGTGCCTCTTAATGAATTAGGTGCATGATACTTCAGAGAACCTGTTAGATAAGATTGGCAAGTATTATGTCAGTTTTAATGAATCGACCCTTATGTGTCTCGGCTGAATAGTCCAATACGGTCCCTGACTGTTTCTCCACACCCTGATCACTTGGCTTACAGGTCTCTCCCCCATGTACACAATTAGGGCTTGTGCAGACGATCGTATAACTCAGACGAGTGCTATCTGTCGTTTTCACTGGTAGCTCTCGTCCCATGATATTCTATGAGGCTGTGCACATGTCCGATTTTTACCTTGGACCAAGTCAGGTTGAGAAAAAAATCGCAGCATGCACAATTTGTCTCCCATAATTGGATGGAACTCACCCATTCATATCTATGGGTTTGTGGAAAACATTAGACCACACTTGGATGACATCGGAGTGCGGTCCGATTTTCACGGACTGACAGAATGGAGGAGATGGAGAAACTTTTTTTTTTTGTTTTCCACCTATAAAAAAATCAGATCACACTCTGATTGCAATCTAATTAGAGTGTGATTAGCATAATTAGCATAATTTTCTCAGATGAGAGAAAAATGGTTGTGTATCCCTAGCCTTATAGAGAGACCTGTCAGTCAACTGCAGCAGGGCAGGGAGAAGTTTTGTGTTTCAGTTCCAATTACAGTGCAACATTAATAAAGTGCCTGTTACAGATCCTGCAGGTCCTGTATCCTGCAGTTTCCGGGAAAACTTAATTTGCCCATTAGATGATAAATATTTTTCATAATCTACAATGTAAAGTGACTGAATAATGAAGGGGTTGAAGGTAGAATAAAAATGATAAAACTGGGGCTGTCTTTTGATGGATCTTTGGAGACCTATTATTTTAGGTGCTCGTTATCAGGTGATCTTCTGATCTCTGGTGGGCCAGACTGCCCTTGTATCAATCCGCTAGCACTAAACAACTTGTAAAAGAAAAAAATCTTTATTTTTTTTTTATTTGGTCAGAAATGTAATTGGTAGTTATGACTAGTCCACTATAGATACATTAGTATTTCAATACTTAAGAGCAATAGTAATAGCTTTCCACAAGGCCAGGACTTGTGTGATTCAATGCTCAACATTTAAACACGAAAATAACATAATAGGTTGAAAATTGCTAATTAAATGCTGCAAATTACATGAAATAGAATCAGAAATGAAATCTCTCGCACCATATGGTTATAAAAAAAAAGCTGCAAGTGGGATATTTATTACCAGCTCTCCCTCTGCTTGTTTTGCATTATCAGATATATTTAGAGACTCTTCCATACTGTGAGAGATGCAAAAATTGAAGCAAACCCTTGTTCAGTTTTCTTTTTTTTCTTTTCTTTTTTTTCTCAGCATTTATTTTTACTACTATTCATAGATCACTTCTGGAAAATTATTGTTATTGTCTAGGAAAACCAACAGCCTGGTTTAATGGTCAGAATGAAATAACAGTTTTAGGCGCTTCAGTGGCCAACAATATGGTGAGTATTAAAGAAGCTATGTCAGCAAAGTAAAGAGAAAAATAATGATCACAGTAAACACTGAGTGATGCCTTCCTTCATCCTCTACACATAGGCATTGTAACTAAAGATATGATTGCACTGGCCAATTATTGCCTAGTTTTCAAGAGATTGTAAAGTCAATTGACCAATGTGAAAAATGGAAAAGATCAGACTTACTTTTTGGCACAGTGAGCCTGTGATTTTAGGTGGCTTTATGGAAAGAGCACCTGTTTAAAGTGTTTTTACAGTCTTACAATATTAATGACTTGGCCTTAGGGAAATACTAACACGTTTCGATTCTAGCTGACTTTAGCTCGGCTAGAGCTGAAACGCGTCAGTAATTTTTCAATGCCCATGCTATACTATTTTAAGGATGTCAGAAAATCAAATTTTTGCTTTTAATTCACTTTGCCGAATTGAAAAATTTTTTTTTAGCGCTTAGAACATAAATGCTGAATACTTCAAAAGCTTTATCCGTGCATAGTGAAGTGAATTGCCCAAGAACCAGATTAGGAAAAAAAAAGATTCATCCAGTCTATTCAGCGCTCCCAAAACGACAGGCACCAGGTAGAGGTATTATAGATCTTCTTACCTGAGGAAGGCTATTTTGTATAAATATATATATCTTTGTATCGTTTTTTGATGATTTTTATCTTAAGTAAATTTCTGAAGATCTATAATACCTCTACCTGGTGCCTGTCGTTTTGGGAGCGCTGAATAGACTGGATGAATCTTTTTTTTCCTGATCTTTATTCCACGGTCTCCTGGCTGAGAGATCCGTTGTATCCAGACTATAGCTGCACATCAAGTAGACAAGGCATCTCAGTCAGACCAAATAGGTCGATACGCTATGCCACAAGCTACATCAAAGGTGAGCAAATCAGCTTCTGAAAAAAAAGAGTTGAGCTAAATTATCTGCACTTAGATCTGCGCCCGTTTTTTTTGTCTTTCCCCCTCTCCTAGACCCTATAGCCTTGGGGTCATATACCTCTGACCAAGAACCAGATTAAACAGCATATATACATTTGATGGGGTGAGCAGTATCCACAAACTTCCTTATATCACTACTTAGTCTTAGGATAGGTCATCAATTTCAGTTAGGTGGGCGTTCGACACTGGGAACCTCCACCGCAGTGTACAGAGCTAGAACAGCTCAGTTTACTGTGTAGTAGCCGTTCTCTGACACTACAGATCAGCTTGTATGCACTTACATAATAGCTGAGTTGCAGTACTCGAGAACGGTCTTCGGCTCGATTTCAGGCCATGGCAACTTGATGGATGAACGATCTGTAGGAAGATCGATGTTGTGCAAGCCTAGATAGGTCCACCAGGACTTCTCTGTCAATATCTTGATAGTATCAAGCCATTGGGTTGCTGTTCTTCCTCTTCGCCCTGTTCCTTCCACACAGTGAATAGAGCTGTGCTATTCGGGCTCTTTGCGCTGTTTACATTTGGCCTCCTTATTTGGTTAATTTACTTGGGGAGATCAGCTTTTGCGGCTCTGGTGATGGCCGAATATTAACAGTGCACGAGCTGAAAATGGACAGCTCTATTTTATGAATAGGTCATCTATATTGTAAGCATGGAGAACCCTTAAAAAGAGAATTTAAATATTATATACAGTACAGACTAAAAGTTTGGACACACCTTCTCATTTAAAGATTTTTCTGTATTTTCATGACTTTGAAAATTGTACATTCACACTGAAGGCATCAAAACTATGAATTAACACATGTGGAATTATATACTTAACAAAATAGTGTGAAACAACTAAAAATATGTCTTATATTCTAGGTTCTTCAAAGTAGCCACCTTTTGCTTTGATGACTGCTTTGCACACTCTTGGCATTCTCTTGATGAGCTTCAAGAGGTAGTCACCGGAAATGGTTTTCACTTCACAGGTGTGCCCTGTCAGGTTTAATAAGTGGGATTTCTTGCCTTATAAATGGGGTTGGGACCATCAGTTGTGTTGTGCAGAAGTCAGGTGGATACACAGCTGATAGTCCTACTGAATAAACTTTTAGAAATTGCATTATGGCAAGAAAAAAGCAGCTAAGTAAAGAAAAACGAGTGGCCATCATTACTTTAAGAAATGAAGGTCAGTCAGTCCAAAAAATTGGGCAAACTTTGAAAGTGTCCCCAAGTGCAGTTGCAAAAACCATCAAGCGCTACAAAGAAACTGGCTTACATGAGGACCGCCCCAGGAAAGGAAGACCAAGAGTCCCCTCTGCTTCTGAGGATAAGTTTATCTGAGTCACCAGTAGTGTTGAGCCACCCCCGTAGTGTTCGAGTTCGGTTCGGTTCGTCGAACACCCGTGTGTTCGCCGAACTGTTCGTCGAACTGTTCGTCGAACACCTTCGAACACCGTTAAAACCAATGGTAGGCAAACAAAAACACATAGAAACACATAGAAAACACCTTCAAAGGTGTCCAAAAGCTGACAAACTGCTCAGAAGACACAACTAACACATGGAAAAGTGACAAGTACATATAGACATGCGAAAAGAAAGGAGGCGGAGGAGTAAAAGGAGGGGGAGACACAGATATAGGCATGTCATGCCCTTCTAAAATCCAAAAAGTGAGAAGCCGACACGTTCAGTCAGCTCCTGCCCGTGCCACCTCCGTGTCGCCGGGTTTGTGCCAGAGCCGCAGTGAACCCTGACGGCCAGCCCCCCTCTCCCAATACTGGTGCCTGTCCGCTGGTGGGTCGAGCGAGCCCCCCTGTGGTGGAGGCAGCTCTAAGCTTTTTAATTTAAATTGTCTCTCTAATTTGAATGAATACACTTTAAATCCATTTACAAGGATCTATTGGAGGGCAAGTCTCATGCCAGCAGCCGCGTAATTCCAGCTCCAGTAGCGTCCACTAAAGCTGCTGCAGTTAAAAAGCTTTTATAAGGATCGAGCTCGGCTGTCCACCGCAAGGCATCCTACTGCCAGTCCCAGCCCCTATGCCTTGGGGTGCCTCCTGATGCTCTTCACTGAGTATCCCGTGGTCCCGAAGCATTTCCTTTGAAAAAATGAAGTGTCCAAACTACAGGTGGTGTAGCTTGCTTAACAGCCGGGATAATCCGCTGACTAGCAGACACTGCTACTAGGCACAAAGTATTTCCTGGGCTAGATGCAGTTAAAAATTTGTAATTAGATACTCTCGTTGGATGCTGAGAAAGCATTCCATAGAGTCTCCTGGCACGCCATATATGATTCTCTTAAAAAGCTTGGGGTAGGGGTCTAGGGGAGGCAGGAAACGACCCTCAGCTAGAAACCGGAGGCTCTGACATTTTATGTGGTGCAGCCCCTCGCTACACCCGCTAGGAAGGCACCACATAGGGTCAGGGAAACTGGCGCCAAGTTTACCAAGAGGAGGCCCGAGGCAGCCGGACAGAAGGGTTGGTAAGAAAGGCCAGACAAAGGACACACAAAGGGGGTCCTGTGAAGCGCTCCAAAGTTATCTGGGAGTTGTCTGAGCCCCTCACCTGGTGAGCACAGTACGACGTGGGCAGCCGTTACCTGCAGACGTGGTCTGGATAGTAAGAACTGTGAGTAAAGGCCCTGGACTGCATCACTGACTCCGTGTCGTTACTGCTGCTGCCCTGCACCATCACCCCCATCCTCCGCATACACTGCCCTGAGGCTATACTCCTCCCGTGGGGAGTTATGCTACGCTCTGCTGCACCCACAACACCAGCCTCAGCGGTCAGCTCTGCAGCGGCGGTTCACTCTGACCGCAATCCACGGGTGGCGTAGTCGGACATTTAAACATCAAAACCACATAAATAGTTCCGCCACTGGTTTGACCACCCTGAGCCACGGAACCGGGTCGCCACCACGAAGACTACAACCACCAGCATCCACCAAAAAGGGTCCGGCTCCGGGTGTCCCAAGGCCCAGGGGGTGCATCAGAACATTTTCATCACCTTTCACAATCACCAATGGGACAAGGCAGGGATGTCCTCTGTCCCCTCTCTTATACATCCTAGTGACGGAGCACCTGCTCTCATCAATTCGCCATAACCCCAATATTAGGTGGATTGAGGTGGGAGGCACCGAGTACAAGTGCTCTCTATTTGCTGATGATGTCCTAGTATATATCACTCAATCACATATATCCATCCATGCTGTTATGGCTGAAATAGATCACTTTGTTACATGGTCAAATTTTAAAATCAATGCAGCGAAGTCTGAGGCCCTTGATGTCTCCCTCCCCAAATCCATATAGGATTCCATCCAGTCCAACTTTCCCTTTGCCTGGCCCTCACAGGGTATCAAATACTTAGGAATTCCTATTCATAGAGACCTCTCCCATCTATGTTATCTTAATTTTTGGCCCTTTATTGAACAACTCCATACAGACCACGGTTGGCAAGTTAGAACTGTAAGATTCACTACGTGAACCACTGGTGTTTTGTGGAAAAGCACATGTACACTGTGTTCCAAATTATTATGCAAAAAGTGTTTAGGAGTGATAAGGGAAGAATATTTTTTGTTTGACAGTTAAACTCATTGATGGTGATGTGTGTCAGGGCTCTTTATATCACTGTAAGCAATTGCAGACACCTGTGCTAATTAGTTTGGCAGGTGTGTCCAATGAAAGGCAAGACTACTTAAGAAGGCTGTCTCACATTATTAAGCAGCCTACATTTTCTGCCAAAATGGGAAAGAAAAAGGATGTGTCGGATGCTGAGAAGCAACAAATTGTGGAGTGTTTAGGTCAAGGCATGACTACAATCAACATTGTGCGATGATCAGGATGAAGTGTCTTGGCAATCAAGAAGTATGTAGCTGATTCACAGTACACACGTGTGAATGCTGATAAGGGCAAATTGAGGACTCTTTCCTACAGGCAATTACGTCAGGTTAAAAGAGCAGCGGCAAAAAAGCCTTGTCATAGCAGCAGACAAGTTTTTGAAGCTGCTGGTGCCTCCAACGTCCCCCGAACAACAAGATGCAGGGTCCTTCAGAGGTTTGCAGCTGTGCATACGCCATCCTGTCGACCTCCTCTATCCACTTCACACAAGCAGAAACGGCTCCAGTGGGCCAAACATTACATGAAGACTGATTTCAAAACTGTTTTGTTCACGGATGAGTGCCGTGCAGCGCTCGATGGTCCAGATGGATGGAGTGGAGGATGGCTGGTTGATGGACACCCCACGCAAACACGGCTACAGCGCCAACAAGGAGGAGGTGGAGTAATGTTTTGGGCTGGAATCATGGGGAGAGAGATTGTCGGCCCCTTTAGGATCCCTGAAGGCGCTAAAGATGAACTCCATAATGTATGTGGATTTTCTCAAACAGCACTTCCTGCCATGGTTCAAGAAGAAGAACCGTGTATTTCACAGCAAGATCATTTTTTTGCATGATAATGCACCATCTCATGCTGCACATAAAACATCTGCATCTCTGGCTGATATGGGCATAAAAGGGGACAAACTTATGGTGTGACCCCCATGCTCCCCTGACCTCTACCCCATTCAGAACCTCTGGAGCATCATCAAAAGGAGAGTCTATGATGGCGGGAGGCAGTTCACATCTAAGCAACAACTCTGGGAGGGTATTCTGTCCTCATGCAAAACAATTGAAGCAGAAACCATCCAAAACCTGACAAATTCAATGGACGAGAGAGTTCAGAAGCTCCTTTCGAACAAGGGGTCCTATGTGAAAATGTAACATCACCTAGAATAAAGTTTTGAGTTGAAAACTGTTTGATTTCAGTTTCTAATAACCTGCTAATGCTTATAATTTCAAAAATGACCATTTTTTTGGTCTTTATTAAAATGAAAAGGTTGATCGAAAAGTTTGGGGGATCTAAGAGTGTGGCAACCCAGTAGTCATGATTACTTCGAATTCTGACAATATGAGGGTCATGTTGCAGGTAGTGCAGCAAGAAGGCACTTATGTGTCTTGCGCATCTCGGAGCCCCAAAAATTATTTTCCGGGCTAGATGCAGCTAAAAATTATTATTAATTTTAAATCTGGTGGAGCTTAGTATAGATGGCCTAATAGGATCAGTGCTGCACACTGCTACAAAGCCCAAATTATTTTCCAGTCAAGATACAGATAAACATGATTAGTAATTTTAAATCTGGTGGAGCTTATTATAGATGGCCTAATAGAATCAGTGCTGCACACTGCTACAAAGCCCAAATTATTTTCCAGCCAAGATACAGATAAACATGATTAGTAATTTGAAAGCTTAAAACGGTTGGTAGGGTGATTTTAACCAATCATCAAGCTTTTACTCTCCCCAGGATGACACAGGGGTAGAAAAGTCGTTTCGGATCCATGATTTGTTCATCTTTATGAACGTGAGTCTGTCTACATTATCAGTGGAGAGCTGCGTGCGCTTATCTGTCAGCACACCACCAGCAGCGCTGAACACACGTTCAGACAGAACGCTGGCTGCGGGGCATGACAAGATCTCCAAGGCGTAAGTGGCTAGCTCCGGCCATTTATCCAGATTGGAAGCCCAAAAAGAGCAAGGGTCCAGTGACACAGTCATGGCTTCAATGTTTACTTGGAGATACTCCTGTACCATCGTCTCTAGGCGTTGACTATGTGTCAGACTTCTTGTCTCCTGTGGCCTTGCAAAGGATGGGCTAAAAAAGTGGTGAAATGATTCCGCAAAATTGATGTTACCAGCAGATACTGTGGTTCCGTTACGGTTTGAGTGCTGAACACTTGACGGTCCCACGGTTGGCAAGTTGGAACTGTGAGATTCACTACGTGCACCACTGGTGTTTTGTGGAAAAGCACATGTAAGATTCCGCAACAGTCTCTGCTGATACTCCTGCATGCGTGCATCCCTTTCTATGGCAGGAATAATTTCTGCAAATTTACTTTTGTACCGGGGATCTAACAGTGTGGCAACCCAGTAGTCAGGATTATTTCTAATTCTCACAATTCGAGGGTCATGTTGCAGGTAGTGCAGCAAGAAGGCACTCATGTGTGTTGCGCATCCAGGAACACCAAGTCCCTTTTGTGTTGGTGGCGAGGTAACAATCATGCTTCCTTCCTCTGTCCTCTCCCCACAACCTCGCACAACAGAAATGTGATCAAGGTCTCCCTCATCTGATGAGTCTTCCATCAGTTCGTCCTCCACTTCTTCCTGGGCTCCTGCACCTTCCTCACTAGTTTGGCTGCTACCATGCGCCCTGGTAAAACCATCTCCCCCACCCTCACATGCCTGCCGCCTTGGTGCTGCCGACCGTCTGGACCTTGCAGATGTTAGCCCTTCCGCATACAACTCCTCCTCCTCTACTTCCTCCACCTCCTCTTGTGCCACCACCTGACTCCGAATTCTGTTTAACATGTGCTCCAGCATGTAAATCACCGGAATAGTCATGCTGATAATGGCATCGTCAGCACTAAACATCTTCGTCGCCATTTCAAAACTGTACAGAAGGGTGCATAGGTCCCTGATCTGAGACCACTCCTCCAGCGTGATTTGCCCCACCTCTGGATCTCGTTGGCCCAGGCTATACGTCAGAACGTATTGCACCAGGGCTTGTCGGTGCTGCCACAGTCGCTGCAACATGTGCAGAGTTGAATTCCACCGGTTAGGCACATCGCATTTTAGCCGGTGAAGTGGCAGGCCCAACGACTTCTGTAGAGATGTAAGTCGCTGAGCTGCGGGATGCGAACGGCGGAAGTGAGCACACAGCGACCGTGCCCTCTGCAGAAGGCCATCTAGTCTGGGATAGTGGGCTAAAAATTGCTGAACAGCCAGGTTCAACACGTGAGCCATACAAGGCACGTGTGTGACATTGCCCCGGCGAAGGGCCGCACCCAGGTTTGCAGCATTGTCGCACATGGCCTTCCCTGGTTTCAGGTCAAGTGGAGACAACCATTCATGAAATTGGTTCTCCAGAGCTGACCACAACTCCTCAGCTGTGTGACTCACATTTCCCAGACATTTCAAAGTAAAAACCGCCTGATGACTTTGAGCCCTACTGCCAGCATAGTAAGGAGGTGTGCAGGATCCCTTCTGCGCAGTTAGAAAGCTTGTGGCATGACCAGACAGGCTTTGGGTGCAGGTGGAAGACCGAGAGGAGGTTGAGGAGGCAGAAGCAGTGCAGGAACTTTGACATAAAGAGGATTGACGCACAACTCATGGGGACGGCAAGACTTGGACAGCAGCCCCTTGTCCTGCTGTCACCATAGTTACCCAGTGCCCAGTCAGCGACATGTAACGCCCCTGTCCATGCCTACTCGTCCAAGTGTCTGTGGTGAAATGCACCCTGTCACACACAGAGTTTCTCAAAGAAGCGGTGATGTTGTGTGCGACATGCTGGTGGAGCTCAGGCACACCTTTCTTTGAGAAGTAGTGCCGACTGGGCATCTGGTACTGGGGCACTGCGACGGACATAAGGTCTCAAAAATCCTCTGTGTCCACCAGGCGGAAAGGCAGCATTTCTGTAGCCAAGAGCTTGCAGATGGTGAAATTCAACCTCTTAGCTTTCTCATGGCTAGGAGGAAATGGTCTTTTACTTGTCCACATCTGAGGGACCGAGGGCTGGCTATTGTGCTTAGACGGGGTTGATAAGGGTGTCCCCGGCAAACTGCCGGTCTGTGAGGAAGATGCAGGCGGACATGTTAGGTTGCCTTGATCCAAAGGTGGTGCTATCGATGTCGGACAGCGCTCAACACCAGCTGGTGTTACCACCTCGAAAGAAAATGATGACCTGCCAATCACGCTGGCTGTTGCGGGTAAAGAGGTGGCAGGTCTGCGCCCCAAAACAGGTGTGACTGCTGTCCCCCCAGTCACAGAGGATGAAGAGGCCGCGGATGCACAAGATATGGCAGACGGTGGGTGGCCCGGCCGGCTAGGCCGCATTGTAGCACACTGAGCTTCCCACTGCAACTTATGCTTCATGTCCATGTGCCGGTTCATGCATGAAGTACTCAAACTATGTATTTTTTGGCCTCTACTTAGCTTTTGCTGACAAATGTTACAGATAACACGAGTTGGGTCATCTTTATCGATCTGAAAAAATGCCCAGGCTATGCAAGGCTTAGCACCCATGCGACCTGAAGAGCCACCACGACTTGTGGTGAGAGGCAGAGTTGTGTTTGAGGATGCAGTTGTTGACGTGCTTCCAGTACTACGTCTCTGTCCAGGAAGGCGCAACCTGACCTCGTCGTCACTAGCATCTTCCTCCACCTCCTCTGCTGACCTCATCTCTTGGCTGACTGTGGGTTGGCAGTAAGTGGGATCTCCAACCTCATCATCATCACCCTGTGTGTTATCACACCCGTCGTCCTCAGAGCCAACCTGTTCCTGCCCTGACAAAAAACTAAAGTTGTCGCTCCAATCAGGTATTTGAGTCTCATCATCGTCTTCCTCATTGTCTCCACCAACAGGAGTTACAGTTTGGGAATGAGGGTCTACATTATGGTCAGAACCTTCTGCGTCTGGTCCTGGATCCGACTCATAAAGATTCTGGGCATCAGTGCAGATCATTTCCTCGTCTGGATTCACAGAAGCGCTGGAGTCGACCTCTGATTCCCAGGCTATAGTATGAGTAAACAGCTCTGCAGACTCAACCATCTGTTCTACCTCATACTCAGACGGGCAGCTGGAGATTTGGGAGCTGTGAGGAAGCAAGTGCGATTGAGGTGACACCTTTGAGGACTGGAGTATTTGTGATGTTGAAGATGATGTGGAGGAGAGCCCACTTAAAGGAGCACTTGATATCCGTTGAAGCACCTGCTGTTTTTGTGCCTCATCTGGAATTTGTAGCGATTGGCGTGGCCGTAAGAAAGCGATCTTATCACATTGTCCGCTAAAAGAAGTAGACATTTTAGTTTGGCTTGAGGATTGTATTTCTTCTGCAGATGTTACTGTTGCTTTAACACCTACCCCACGGACACAACCTTTTTTCCCCTTCCCAACACGCCTATTCCCCTTTCCACCAGCAGCAGGCCTTTTTCGACTCATTTTGGTGGTTAACTAATTCACAACTCTGGAGTTGTTTGCACAAAAAAACAATGGATGGGAACCGAGCAGAGCTGAGTGGCCAAACTGTGGTATTAGGCCAAAATTATTGGCTGGGTTAGATGCAGAAAAAAATTATATTCAATTTGAAACCTGAAGGAGGTCAGTATATATGGACTAATAGAACAAGTCCCACACACAGCTAGAAGCCCAAATATTTTTTCAGAGGTAGATGCAGAAAAAAATTGTATTCAGTTTGCAACCTGATGGAGGTCAGTATAGATGGACTAATAGAACAAGTCCTACACACAGCTAGAAGCCCAAATATTTTTTCAGAAGTAGATGCAGAAAAAAAATATATTTAGTTTGCAACCTGATGGAGGTCAGTATAGATAGACTAATAGAGAAAGTCCCACACACTGCTAGAAGGCCAAATATTTTTTCAGAGCTAGATGCAGACAAAAAATTATTTTTAATTTGCAACCTGATGGAGGTCAGTATAGATGGACTAATAGAGAAAGTCCCACACACTGCTAGAAGGCCAAATATTTTTTCAGAGCTAGATGCAGAAAAAAATATATTCAGTTTGCAACCTGATGGAGGTCAGTATAGATGGACTAATAGAACAAGTCCCACACACAGCTAGAAGGCCAAATATTTTTTCAGAGGTAGATGCAGATAAAAATTATTTTTAATTTGCAGCCTGATGGAGGTCAGTATAGATGGACTAATAGAGAAAGTCCCACACACTGCTAGAAGGCCAAATATTTTTTCAGAGCTAGATGCAGAAAAAAATTATATTCAGTTTGCAACCTGATGGAGGTCAGTATAGATGGACTAATAGAACAAGTCCCACACACAGCTAGAAGCCCAAATATTTTTTCAGAGGTAGATGCAGAAAAAAATTATATTCAGTTTGCAACCTGATGGAGGTCTGTATAGATGGATTAATAGAACAAGTCCCACACACAGCTAGAAGCCCAAATATTTTTTCAGAGGTAGATACAGAAAAAAATTATATTCAGTTTGCAACCTGATGGAGGTCTGTATAGATGGATTAATAAAACAAGTCCCACACACTGCTAGAAGGCCAAATATTTTTTCAGAGGTAGATGCAGAAAAAAATATATTCAGTTTGCAACTTGATGGAGGTCTGTATAGATGGATGAATAGAACAAGTCCCACACACAGCTAGAAGCCCAAATATTTTTTCAGAGGTAGATGCAGAAAAAAATTATACTCAGTTTGCAACCTGAGGGAGGTCTGTATAGATGGATTAATAGAACAAGTCCCACACACTGCTAGAAGCCCAATATTTTTTCAGAGGTAGATGCAGAAAAAAAATATATTCAGTTTGCAACCTGATGGAGGTCAGTATAGATGGACTAATAGAGAAAGTCCCACACACAGCTAGAAGGCCAAATATTTTTTCAGAGGTAGATGCAGATAAAAATTATTTTTAATTTGCAGCCTGATGGAGGTCAGTATAGATGGACTAATAGAGAAAGTCCCACACACTGCTAGAAGGCCAAATATTTTTTCAGAGCTAGATGCAGACAAAAAATTATTTTGAATTTACAACCTGATGGAGGTCAGTATAGATGGACTAATAGAGAAAGTCCCACACACTGCTAGAAGGCCAAATATTTTTTCAGAGCTAGATGCAGATAAAAATTATTTTTAATTTGCAACCTGATGGAGGTCAGTATAGATGGACTAATAGAACAAGTCCCACACACAGCTAGAAGGCCAAATATTTTTTCAGAGGTAGATGCAGATAAAAATTATTTTTAATTTGCAGCCTGATGGAGGTCAGTATAGATGGACTAATAGAACAAGTCCCACACACAGCTAGAAGGCCAAATATTTTTTCAGAGGTAGATGCAGATAAAAATTATTTTTAATTTGCAGCCTGATGGAGGTCAGTATAGATGGACTAATAGAGAAAGTCCCAGACACTGCTAGAAGGCCAAATATTTTTTCAGATCTTGATGCAGAAAAAAATTATATTCAGTTTGCAACCTGATGGAGGTCATTATAGATGGACTAATAGAACAAGTCCCACACACAGCTAGAAGGCCAAATATTTTTTCAGAGGTAAATGCAGATAAAAATTATTTTTAATTTGCAGCCTGATGGAGGTCAGTATAGATGGACTAATAGAGAAAGTCCCACACACTGCTAGAAGGCCAAATATTTTTTCAGAGCTAGATGCAGACAAAAATTACTTTGAATTTGCAACCTGATGGAGGTCAGTATAGATGGACTAATAGAGAAAGTCCCACACACTGCTAGAAGGCCAAATATTTTTTCAGAGCTAGATGCAGACAATAAATTATTTTTAATTTGCAACCTGATGGAGTTCAGTATAGATGGACTAATAGAGAAAGTCCCACACACTGCTAGAAGGCCAAATATTTTTTCAGAGCTAGATGCAGAAAAAAATTATATTCAGTTTGCAACCTGATGGAGGTCAGTATAGATGGACTAATAGAACAAGTCCCACACACAGCTAGAAGCCCAAATATTTTTTCAGAGGTAGATGGAGATAAAAATTATTTTTAATTTGCAACCTGATGGAGGTCAGTACAGATGGACTAATAGAGAAAGTCCCACACACTGCTAGAAGGCCAAATATTTTTTCAGAGCTAGATGCAGACAAAAAATTATTTTGAATTTGCAGCGTGATGGAGGTCAGTATAGATGGACTAATAGAGAAAGTCCCACACACTGCTAGAAGCCCAATATTTTTTCAGAGGTAGATGCAGAAAAAAAATATATTCAGTTTGCAACCTGATGGAGGTCAGTATAGATGGACTAATAGAGAAAGGCCCACACACTGCTAGAAGGCCAAATATTTTTTCAGAGCTAGATGCAGATAAAAATTATTTTTAATTTGCAACCTGATGGAGGTCAGTATAGATGGACTAATAGAGAAAGTCCCACACACTGCTAGAAGGCCAAATATTTTTTCAGAGCTAGATGCAGAAAAAAATTATATTCAGTTTGCAACCTGATGGAGGTCAGTATAGATGGACTAATAGAACAAGTCCCACACACAGCTAGAAGGTCAAATATTTTTTCAGAGGTAGATGCAGAAATAAATTATATTCAGTTTGCAACCTGATGGAGGTCTGTATAGATGGATTAATAGAACAAGTCCCACACACAGCTAGAAGGCCAAATATTTTTTCAGAGGTAGATGCAGAAAAAAATTATATTCAGTTTGCAACCTCATGGAGGTCAGTATAGATGGACTAATAGAACAAGTCCCACACACTGCTAGAAGGCCAAATATTTTTTCAGAGCTAGATGCAGAATAAAATTATATTCAATTTGCAACCTGATGGAGGTCAGTATAGATGGACTAATAGAATGATGCTATGCCCAAAAGATTTTACTTCACTAGGTGCAGTAAAAAAATTGGTATTCTATACACAGGTGGTATATCTTGCAACACAGATAGGCTACTCCACTGACTAACACACTCTGCAATAGGCCAAAAAGGATTAGCTTTGCTAGATTCAGGCAAATGCTGTGGAAAAAACTTGCACAGCACTGGCACAGACCTGCCTGGCAAAAACTGATAGGAACTGATGTAACCTAGTCCTGAAAAGGACTGCAATTACAATTAGTCTTTACTCCCACAATCTATCTATTTAAGAGCACAGACCTGCCTGATAAAAGTCGTAGGAAATGCTGTAACCTAGTCCTTAAAAGGACTGCAATCACAACTATTCCCTACTCCCAAGCTATCTGTAGATTTGTGCGAAAATTGGCTTGAAATTAACAAGGTATAGCGCACACAGCAACAGCGGTGCCGTCTAACACGCAGCTGCAGCAGTGAGAAAATGGTGGCGACGGGGAAAATGGCTTGGTCTTATAGGGCAAGGACATGTGACATACACTGCCAATGACACATGCCCTTGCTTGTGTGAAAAAAAGCACTTCGCTCCGTGTGTGCGCTGCTGATATGCTGACAGATTGCACCTCCCCACTGTAAATGCGGGAAAGAGAAAAAAAAAATGGAGATCTTCATTGTTCCTGCAGAGATCCATCCCCTGCCCCTCCCCCCACCCCGCTGTACACTCAAACTGCGTATTAACATTAATTTTCATCATTACTGAGAAAAAATCCAGTTATGATTTTGGTGCATGAACAGTTATCGAACATAACCTCGAACAGCCGAATTTTTCTCAAATCGTTCGTGTTCGCCGAACGGCTCGAACACCGCCCAAAACAGCTCGAATTTGAGATTGTCGAACAGTTCGAGTCGAACAACGCTCATCTCTAGTCACCAGCCTCAGAAATCGCAGATTAACAGCAGCTCAGATTAGAGACCAGGTCAATGCCACACAGAGTTCTAGCAGCAGACACATCTCTACAACAACTGTTAAGAGGAGACTTTGTGCAGCAGGCCTTCATTGTAAAATAGCTGCTAGGAATCCACTGCTAAGAACAGGCAACAAGCAGAAGAGACTTGTTTGGGCTAAAGAACATAAGGAATGGACATTAGACCAGTGGAAATCTGTGCTTTGGTCTGATGAGTCCAAATTTGAGATCTTTGGTTCCAACCACCATGTCTTTGTGTGACGCAGAAAAGGTGAACGGATGGACTCTACATCCCTGGATCTCACTGTGAAGCATGGAGGAGGAGGTGTGATGGTGTGGGGGTGCTTTGCTGGTGACACTGTTGGCGATTTATTCAAAATTGAAGGCATACTGAACCAGCATGGCTACCACAGCATCTTGCAGCGGCATGCTATTCCATCCAGTTTGTGTTTAGTTGGACCATCATTTATTTTTCAACAGGACAATGACCCCAAACACACCTCCAGGCTGTGTAAGGGCTATTTGACCAAGAAAGAGAGTGATGGGGTGCTACGCCAGATGACCTGGCCTCCACTGTCACCAGACCTGAACCCAATCGAGATGGTTTGGAGTGAGCTGGACCGCAGAGTGAAGGCAAAAGGGCCAACAAGTGCTAAGCATCTCTGGGAACTCCTTCAAGATTGTTGGAAGACCATTTCCGGTGACTACCTGTTGAAGCTCATCAAGAGAATGCCAAGAGTGTGCAAAGCAGTCATCAAAGCAAAAGGTGGCTACTTTGAAGAACCTAGAACATAAGACATATTTTCAGTTGTTTCATACTTTTTTGTTAAGTATATAATTCCACATGTGTTAATTCATAGTTTTGATGCCTTCAGTGTGAATGTACAATTTTCCTAGTCATGAAAATACAGAAAAATCTTTAAATGAGAAGGTGTGTCCAAACTTTTGGTCTGTACTGTGTATATACTTACATTAGTATATATATATTTATATGTAAATTCTGTGTATTCAAGTGCTGTGAGAAGAGGACACCAAGTGCAGCAGGATGGGAAGACTACACTGGACAATGAATGTCACGATGAGATCACTGGAAAGTCCTGATTTAGCTATACTATACATAAGTGGCCTTATGGGTGGTTTTTGAGAAGCCACACAAACTCTCCCTAGAGATGTAGCACTTTTTAATTATCATAATTAACATAATTTTACAGGTCACAGGGAATGCAACTGACATCTTCATATCAGAACTATTGGCTGTAGATATGTATCACTTATAATCATAATGGTTTATTATGGTTTTCCAATGTGTTCATGCAAAATATTGTCTGTCCATGCTTTTTTGATAAGCTGTCCAGAAAAAAACAAAAAATCAAGTTGGCAACCCTATATGTAGTGTGATATGGCAGTAAAATTAGAGCTCTTCTGCAGGTGCTGCTGCATTTTGTGCCTACAGAGTCGAGGCATCCAGTGATTGGATTTGGTGGGTTCTTCTCATCAGTTCCCTCAAACTGTTTGTTAAAATGACAGCCGGTCTGGTGAACTAGTAGAACGCAGGGATGTCAATCCAGTGCCCTGGTTTCTGGATCCAGTTGTACTCACAGATGAGAATATAATTGAAGATATGTGTGTGCCTGCCCTACAGGAGCACAGGAGCACTAATTAGTCTCCTACCTCGATGTGCAGCGAAGTAACAAGTCACATCATCACGCTGCTGGCATTGTTCTGCTGAGTAGAGGTTGCAAGGATGGCAGGGAAGGTGAGCGCTGATTATTTAAGCTTAAGAAAAAAAATTCCATTTACTGTAGACTACAGTTTGCAGGGGGAGTACAGTGGTAGCTGACGTGGGATCCTCATTCACTTCGAAACTCCGAAACAGATTGGTGAAATAATAGCCGATTCCAAGCAGTGTGGAATTCAAAGAATCTGATCCGGTACCCCTTAACTGGATTCTTCTTAACAGAAACATCATCCTGGGCAAAAACTGGGATAGAATAGCTACCAAATAGTGGGGGCACCTGGCCTGACAGAAATAAATATTTATAACTTATACAACTTACTGTTTAAAGCTGAATTAAGAATACTTTCTTGAGTACCAATAAGCTTAAAGGGTTTATCCAGGACATTTTTTTTTTTACTATGGGTCTCAAAACTAACAAGTAAGTAGTTCCCTCTGATAGGTAGGTGCCTGCTTTACCTGAAACTGGCACAGAGTGGTTCCTGATGGTGATTCAGCGGCTCCACATCAACAGAGCTGTTCTTCCACCTGGTTGCTTTGTTGATGGGGCATGACTGCCAATGTCATGCTGATTGACAGTTGACTCCCTGCAGTTAAGCAGCAGGGAGCCAGCTTTCAATCAGCATGACATGGATAGTAATGCCCCATAAACAGAGCTGAGCAGAAGAGAAGCCACTACTACTACTCTGTCGAGGTGACATCAGTGGAAGCCGCTGATTCGCCAGAAGGAGAAGTCTGTGACTGTTCTGTGCCGGCAGAGGTCGGTGCCTGGAACAATAGATAGGTAGGTAGCAACTACGTGTATCTTAGTTCTTGAGCCATAGTAAAAAAAAGAAATATATAGTCCTGGATAATCGCTAAGACTCATTTGATTTTACAGATGTCTGGCGATGACCTATTGCCATCAAATTCACATTCATGTTTATGTTGGAGTCGGGTGAAATACCTGTCAATCAAAAGACTGTTCAGCAAACAGGTATGGTCACATTAAATTTTTCTACTAAGTAAGGGAAATTTAGATTAACGAACCCTTTTCTATCTTTATGAAAGGGAAGGCCACTTTTAAGTAATACAAGTTAAATTTAAGTAAAATGTTCTAAAGTAATGTGGCTGAATGTTCTTGATTCACTCTGAGACTCGTATAGATGGAGTTGGCTCATTGTGAAAATGGCCATTACCAGGATTGGCATTGCTTCTTATTCTGACGCAGACCCATACAGTAGAAGTATGAGGGCAGCCGATCATCATACATCATCCTTGCGCTGTTGCAGTACGATTTATTTCTCCCTCCGGTAGACAGCTCAGATTGTGCCTGGGCTCTGACACTGAACGCCAAACAGACAACACAAATCCTAATCAAAGTAATGTTCAGGTTTTATAAAAAGAAGAGTTCACCATCATGCAAAACCTGAAATATTGTTAACACAGGTTCTTAAACCCAAATGCCGAACAGGGAGCTAAATTATTCAGAAATGCATTTTCAAGTTTGTAGCAATGTTTGAAACTGCACATGAATATTTCACTACGTTTGGATGTCATTTACCAAAATACATCTGTTCTTTCGCAGATTTTCATAATGCAAAAAACAAAAACACAATTGTACACATGGACAATATTTCGATAAGAGATTCATCCAATCGATTAATTCCTAGAAATATTCTTTGCACCAGGAATGAGCACTTTAGAGCTGATTTTCCTCGTAAACAGACAGAAGTGTTAACAGCTGTTCCTTTTCAGATCGTAAAATAAACCATCAATAATGATTGGACACATTTAATTAATTCAGGCAAGTTCACTGTCATGTGTGGCTGACAAACATCTGTGTCTTATGCCACAGTAATTGATTTACATGGTTCCAGTCACGATGACCATAAAAACATATATTGAGAGTGAAAATCCATTGCAACAACATATTTTCTTGCTATATATCTTGGAGAGGACTAAATTGTCACAATGCTGTAGCAGGATTTTCCCTGGGCAATTGGCTCCTTCCCTGTCCCTCAAACTAGGAGGACACTAGGCTATCCTCGTACTCCAGATTACCCCTGAAGGTGTAGATGCTGGGGTCTCATACATTGCTATACTCCTATATGCACACTGATGTTTCCTCCCCCACCTAGGGAGGTATGGAAAGGAGTGTATAGGAAAACATTAACCTAACAGACAGGGATATAATAAAACTACAATCATACAAATGCATTCACCAGACAACTGAGTAGAAATCAAGGGAAAAGTAAGAGGGGTAAACCAAATAGGAGAGGATTATGATAAACACACAATACAAAATTCACACAGATATCTCCTGTAAACTACATCAACCGACTGCTACAAATTTAGAACTCTCCTTCACCACCAAACCAGGAAGTTGTAACTATCACTGGCAACTCCCAAATGCCAGTAGGGTGCATATATACCAGAGGGGAGCGGCCAACACAAAACAGCTGAGACAATTCAGGATGGAGAGTTCCAGAGATCAACTTAACTGATTAACCCTTGCAGTGACAGCAAGGAAAACCTGCACTGCTAATAGGTAGGAGAAGCAGTACTAGTCTGTGCAAGAGTTTGTGTAACCAGACACCGCTTTTTTTCTGGCCCCACTTTGTCACGGTATTTCCATGACACAAACATTGTTAAAGCTCATGTGTTTGCATGTTTGGTTCAGAAAAGTATTTTTTTACCTACTGTACAGTGGGTATGGAAAGTATTCAGACCCCTTTAAATTTTTCACTCTTTGTTTCATTGCAGCCATTTGGTAAATTCTAAAAAGTTAATTTTTTTTCTCATTAATGTACACTCTAAACCCCATCTTGACTGAAAAAAAACAGAAATGTAAACATTTTTGCAAATTTATTTAAAAAGAAAAACTGAAATATCACATGGTCATAAGTATTCAGACCCTTTGCTCAGTATTGAGTAGAAGCACCCTTTTGAGCTATTACAGCCATAAGTCTTCTTGGGAATGATGCAACAAGTTTTTCACACCGGGATTTGGGGATCCTCGGCCATTGTTCCTTGCAGATCCTCTCCAGTTCTCTCAGGTTGGATGGTGAACGTTGGTGGACAGCTATTTTCAGGTCTCTCCAGAGATGCTCAATTGGGTTTAGGTCAGGGCTCAGGCTGGGCCAGTCAAGAATGGTGACAAAGTTGTTCTGAACCCACTCCTTTGTTATTTTAGCTGTGTGCTTAGGGTCATTGTCTTGTTGGAAGATGAACCTTCGGCCAAGACTGAGGTCCAGAGCACTGTGGAATAGGTTTTCATCCAGGATATCTCTGTACTTGGCCGAATTCATGTTTCCTTCAATTGCAGCCAGTCATCCTGTCCCTGCAGCTGAAAAATACCCCCATAGCACGATGCTGCCACCACCATGTTTCACTGTTGGGATTGTATTGGGCAGGTGATGAGCAGTGCCTGGTTTTCTCCACACATACTGCTTAGAATGATCACCAAAAAGTTCTATCTTCATCTTATCAGACCAGAGAATCTTATTTCTCATAGTCTTCATGTGTTTTTGAGAAAACTCTATGCGGGCTTTCTTATGTCTTGCACTAAGTAGAGGCTTCCGCCGGGCCACTCTGCCATAAAGCCCCGACTAGTGGAGGGCTGCAGTGATGGTTGACTTTGTGGTACTTTCTCCCATCTCCCTACTGCATCTCTGGAGCTCAGCCACAGTGATCTTGGGGTTCTTCTTTACCTCTTGCACATAGGCTCTTCTCCCACGATTGCTCAGTTTGGCTGGATGGCCAGGTCTAGGAAGACTTCTGATGGTCCCAAACTTCTTCCATTTAAGGATTATGGAGGCCACTGTGGTCTTAGGAACCTTGAGTAATGCAGAAATTCTTTTGTAACCTTGGCCAGATCTGTGCCTTCCCACAATTCTGTCTCTGAGCTCCTTGGGCAGTTCCTTTGAGCTCATGGTTCTCATTTGGTCTAACATGTACTGTGAGCAGTGAGGTCTTATATAGACAGGTATGTGCCTTTCCAAATCAAGTCCTATCAGTTTAATTAAACACAGCTGGAATCCAATGAAAGAGTAGAACCATATCAAGGAGGATCACAAGGAAATGGACAGCATGTGATTTAAATATGAGTGTCTGAGCAAAGGGTCTGCATAATTATAACCATGTGATACTTCAGTTTTTCTTTTTTAATAAATTTGCAAAAATGTCTACGTTTCTGTTTTTTTCAGTCAAGATGGGGTGCAGAGTGTACTTTAATGAGAAAAAAGTGAACTTTTTAGAATTTACAAATGACTGCAATGAAACAAAGAGTGAAAAATTTAAAGGGGTCTGAATACTTTCCGGACCTACTGTATGTGTGCATAACTACAAAAATTCAGCTGGAAAGTAAATCTTCTTCTGGAATCTTCATACACGCCTACTGCAGTCAAGTTCAAGCTATCTGATGATATATCTATGTGCGAGTACTGGTTCATACTGAGGCAGCCCAGAATCTGTGTCTCAAGTGCCCCCTATACTTTCAGCCTAGCAAGTATGAAAGGTTACAGGTGGGCGATGTTTTATGGTCTAAAGTCTCTGCTTATCAGAGTTGTGTATTATATTACAGAACGTTACGGATCCGGGTGGTGGAACCTCTGTGCTGCGGTACAAGGAGGTACAAGAGGGGCGTGACTAAGTATTGCCTTGGCCTGACCAAGGTCGCATGGTGGCTCAGTCGACTCCGTGAACCAAGGGGGGGGGAACCAAGGAAATAGGTGGGATGTGAGGCAAGCAAGGGGGAAGGGGAGAAGTGAATATAATGAGGGTGGAGAGGGGGGTGGGGATAGTACAGTTAGATCGTTAGAGAAGAATAGGATGCTAAATAACCCCAAAGTTTTATCTTGCATGCTGACCAACGCAAGAAGCCTGACCAATAAGGCGGATGAGCTGCGGGCGCTTATATCGGAGGAGAGGTATGACATCGTAGGTATAACAGAGACTGGGCGGTAAATTTAACAGATTATAGTTTATTTAGAAGGGACCGGAAACAGGGGAAAGGCGGAGGAGTCTGCTTATATGTAAAGTCATGTCTAAAACCCAGACTAAGGGAAGATATAGGAGAGGGAGAAGAGGGGGTCGAGTCCATGTGGGTAGAGATAGAGGGGGCAAAAAATAAAAATAAAATATTACTGGGGGTCTGCTATAAGCCACCTAATATAACAGAGGAGAATGAGAAACTGCTATTAGGACAAATAGACAAAGTAGCAAAACATAATGAGGTGATTGTAATGGGGGACTTCAACTACCCGGATATTGACTGGGAAACAGAAACCTGTAGATCGCAGAAAGGAAAAAGGTTCTTGACAAATATCAAGGATAATTATCTCTCCCAACTAGTGCAGGAACCAACGAGAGGGAAGGCAGTGTTGGACTTAATATTGACTAATAGGCCTGATAGAATAACTGAGGTACAGATAGGGGGGCGCCTAGGTAATAGCGACCATAATATTATCGACTTCAAAATGCCCTTCAGTAGGGTTATCAATAAGGGAACAACAAAAACATTAAACTTTAGGAGGGCGAAGTTTGATCAGCTGAAAGAAAACCTTCAACTTATAGACTGGGACAAAGTTCCTAATCAAGGAAATACGAATAGTAAATGGGAAACCTTCAAAAGAATTCTGAATACTCAGTGCGAGAGGTATATACCGTATGGGAATAAAAGGGCCCGAAATAAGAGGAAACCAATATGGTTGAATAAGAATGTAAAAGGGGCGTTAAATAGCAAAAAAGAGGCATTCAAGAGATTAAAACAGGAAAAGAGTAAGGAGGCACTAATGTGTTACAAGGAAAAAACGAGAACCTGCAAAAAACAAATAAAAATAGCAAAGGAGGAAACAGAGAGACGTATTGCTAGGGAAAGTAGATCAAATCCCAAACTGTTCTTTACGTATATAAATAGTAAAAGGATTAAATCGAATAATATTGGACCGATAAAAAGTGATGAAGGCAAAATCATAGAGAAAGATGAGGATAAAGCTAATCTATTAAATAAATTTTTTTCGTCAACTTTCACAAAGGAAAAAGAACTAACAGGCGAAATGAGAAGTGACAAACTTAATCCTCCACTAAGTATGACAAATCTAACCCAAGCTGGGGTACAGAAACGCCTCAGTAACATTAAAATAAACAAATCACCAGGACCTGATGGCATACACCCACGGGTACTAAGGGAACTAAGTAATGTGATAGACAGACCGTTATATCTTATATTTAAGGACTCTGTTGAGACTGGGTCTGTACCACTTGATTGGCGACAGGCGAATGTAGTGCCAATATTCAAAAAGGGAGCAAAAAGTAACACCGGAAACTATCGGCCGGTGAGTCTGACGTCCGTTGTGGGCAAAATTTTTGAAGGCTTTATTAATGAGGCAATCATGGAGCATCTTGATGCTAATAATCTATTAACCCCGAACCAACATGGATTCATGAGGAATCGCTCCTGCCAAACAAACCTGATTGACTTCTACGAGGAGGTTAGCTCTCGAGTAGATCAGGGGGAACCAGTGGATGTCGTGTATCTCGACTTCTCAAAAGCGTTCGATAGCGTGCCTCATAATAGGTTGGTATACAAAATGAGAATGATGGGGCTGGGGGAAAATGTCTGCAAGTGGGTAGCTAACTGGCTAAAGGATAGAAGGCAGAGGGTGGTTATAAATGGAATATACTCAGATTGGGTAAGCGTCACTAGTGGGGTACCACAGGGGTCTGTACTAGGCCCAATGTTATTTAATATCTTTATTAACGACATAGTCAACGGGATAAATAGTAAAATATCAATATTTGCAGATGACACAAAGTTATGTAAAACAATTAATACAAAAGAGGATAGTGAAGACCTACAGAGGGATTTGGATAAGCTGGGTAGGTGGAGCATTAAATGGCAAATGAGGTTTAACGAGGAGAAATGTAAGGTCATACATATGGGAAGGAAAAATGGAAGTCACCAGTACTCACTGAATGGGAAATCATTGGGGAATTCAGAGATGGAGAAGGACTTGGGCATCTTGATTGATAGCAAACTAAATTGGAGTGCCCAAAGTCAGGCCGCTGCTGTAAGGGCAAACAGGGTAATGGGATGTATCAGAAGAGGTATAGCTGCAAAGGAGGAGAACATTGTTCTTCCACTGTACAAAGCACTGGTCAGACCACACTTGGAATACTGTGCTCAGTTATGGGCCCCAATATATAGAAAGGATATAAATGAGCTTGAAAAGGTACAAAGGAGGGCAACAAAATTAATAAGGGGAATGGAGGGACTGCAATACCCAGAGAGGTTGGCAAAACTAGGACTATTCAGCCTGGAAAAGAGAAGGTTGAGGGGGGACATAATAAATGTGTACAAATATGTTAGGGGACAGTATAGAGATCTTGCCCGGGATTTGTTCAAAAGGAGGGATATTACGGTAACAAGAGGGCACTCACTAAGACTGGAAGAGAAAAGGTTTCAGCACCAGCATAGGAAGGGGTTCTTTACGGTAAGAGCAGTGAGAATATGGAATTCACTGAGTGAGGAGACGGTAATGTCGGATTCACTGAACCAGTTCAAGCGGGGACTGGATGCTTTTCTAGATACCAGGCAGATTTCTGCATATACTTAAAATTAGAATAAAATAGTAGGTTGATACAGGGATTTATTCTGACTGCTGGTTTCAGAGTCGGGAGGGAATTTTTCCTCAGGTGAAGATTGGCTAAATCATTTGGGGTTTTTGCCCTCCTCTGGATCAACTTTAGCAATTACAGAACTAACAGGTCGAACTTGATGGACGCAAGTCTTTATTCGGCTTTACTAACTATGTAACTATGTAACTATGTAACCACGGAGGGACCGAGCAGAGGGACCAGGTGCCACTCTGGGACCGACCTTGTATGAGAGCAGGTGACTCCCACGGGTCAGAAGGCAGGAACTGACCGGTACAGTGGGTGAGCACGGCAGGCAGGCTGACGGGTGGTCCGGGTAGACAGACAGGCTGATTCGGCTGATAGCCAGACGGGTGCTCCGGGTAGGCAAGCTGGCGGAGTCAACGGGTAACAGGCAGGTGCTTCCAGGTAAACAGGCAAGCGGGCACGGCAGGTAACAGGCAGGTGCTTCCAGGTAAGCAGGCTGGCGGGCACAGCAGGTAACAGACGGGTTCTTCCAGGAAAGCAGGCTGGCGGGCATGGCAGGTAACAGGCGGGTGCTTCCAGGTAAGCAGGCGGGCAGAGCCCATAGACAGACTGGCGGACTGAACTGTAGGAAGACTGTCGGGCTGGAAAGTAGTCAGACTGGCGGACTGGACTGAAGATCAGACTGGCGGACAGGACTGACATGCAGAGGACCTGAGGCCTGAAGCAAAGTAGGTATCACAAAGCAACAACCTTGCACGGGCACCTCCATATTGGAGGAGGTGCCTTTTATAGAGAAAGTCCTCTGGCCATTGGCCGGGGACTTTTGAGGACAGCGCCCGGGGCCCCTTTAAGTAGTAGCGACCGCGTGCGCACCCTAAGCACAGTGACGAGGAAGCAGCGCGCACCAGCAGCGGCAGCAAGGAGGTCGGAAGACGCCGGAGCAGGACCGCGGCGGTAAGGAGGACGGCGTCTCTGCCTGTCAGGAGGCAGAGACGCCGATGCTGCACAGAATCCAAAGATTTGTAAGGGAAATGATAAAATTCTGTGACCTACAGTCACCACTAGGGAAGGTTAGCAGTTTACAGCACACTCCTGCGATAGGAGCCGCCTAATGAAAGTTCAGCGAAGGGTACGACATTAGAGTAGTGTGATAAATTATCAAATGCCAATTGTGCAGAGGGCCACTCTAATATGAAGTGCTCCAATGGGGACTGTCAAAGCACTTAAAGAGTACCTATCACCAGGGTGGGGTTGCCTTTTTCAAGAAAAGAGAGGGCAGTCACAGACTGATAATTTTTCTAAGTAACACTATAAGCCAAAGTAGTCAGGAGGGTCCCTAATGTCCCACTAAAGGATCCTGTTTTTAGCAAAAATTTAGTCCAAACTTCCAGGTTGTTCAATCCCAGCATGTGGAGCAGGATCCGAGAAATCTCTGCTGCCCACAGCCCTTCTTTATGTGACAGCACAAAATCTAATGTGGTATTGTGAGATCTTGCTCTTTGCACTAGCTCAGCGGTGCTGCATCCTTTACAATGTTGCGTATCAGTTACCGTGATTCGACAGCTAGAGGAATGCCATGGAGGGTTGTGGGATGCCATCCAACAATTTGAAAACTTCGACTTGACGTTTATTAGAAAGTCAAGTCATTTGGGGGGTCATTATGGACCCTTCTAACCTGTTTTGCTCATAACTGTTATGTAGAAAAATCACAAGTCTGAGGTCAATCACTTCTTCCTAAATAGCAGAGCATAAATAGGAGCTCACGATTTCTAATCCAATGACTTCTAGTTTCCAAATACCTAGCATTATAACTAGAACAGTTGTAACTCCTTTCCAGAATGAATAGGTAGATACTCCTTTTTGTAACCCTTCAACGGAACTAAGGGAGACTACCAGTGTTCTAGCTTCCCCTGAGATACTTCCACCCATGCTGAATATTTCTTCTTCCCTTAATCTAATATCATCTATACAGGAACAAATGGTTAATGTTCAAGCTTTGCCTTTGGACAAAGGAGAGCAGGACCATGGACCACGGTTTACTAACTCGAAGGATTCAAAAATTACTCAGTTTTTTTGGGTGGCGCCAGGACGCCATCCGAAAATAAAAAGAGAAAACGTGGCTGTAGGGGTGGTGGAAGAGGTTCACATAGATCCTCTTTACATGTTGGATCCCAGTGTGAAGAAAATGAAGTCCAAATAAATCCCCCCCCCCACCCCCGTCTGTATTTTACAGCCCGGGGAGAGGATAGGAATCTTTAACCTTTCAGATTACAGTTTAACTAAAGATGAGGTATCTCTTCTGGAACGGGGTCTTTCTTTTTGTCCCAACTCTCCTTTAAATACATTTTCTTTATACCTGGACTTGAATGAGTTTTTTTTAGAAAACTCACAGTTCAGCGACATTTTTTGATTGAGGAGAGAAGACCTGCAACTCTCCCTTTGGCTTTGGAAGGGACTTCTACGGAACTCAATTCCCACGATTGTGAGTTCTTACATGTACCATTGAAGGGAAGTTCTCATAGTTTTTACCCTTTACACCATAAAGGTTCCCACATAGAGACATTCCAGCAGTTAGTTCTTAAAGATATTCGATCAACTGTACATGCCAAGAAAAAAGACAATTTAAAATTTGGGGAGAGACAGGCGAATAACTCTCTAAGACATAATAAAGATATTATTATCAAAAATGCGGATAAGGGAGGTGGGGTGGTTATCAGCAACAGGGGTTGGTACATTGGGGAGGGGAAACGGATCCTTGACGATCGAGAGTTATATGAGAAATTGGAATCGGATCCTTCGATCTATATTTTTTTGCAATATAAAGAATTGATCAAGGATGCTTATGTTAAGGGTATCCTCAATAACAAAAAAAAAGTATTTAGATATTGCTTGTTTCCAAGTTCCCTTTTTTTATTTCCTCACCAAGATTCATAAAAATATAGAAAATCCCACTGGTCGCCCCCTAATATCGAGTATTGGTTCCATCACGTGCAACCTCTCTCACTATATTGATCTTTTTCTTCAAAAATATGTTTTGAAATTAGAATCCTAGTTAAGGAATTCCTCTCAACTAATTGGTTTACTGAGGAGTCTGCCACCTCTAACTAACTGCTTGATTTTGACTATGGATGTTAATGCGCTCTATAGTAATATCTCCCACAACCTTGGTTCCAATGCTATTGATCACTTTCTCTCTACTGACGTTACTAGGCCTGAGGCACAAAAGAAGTTTTTGAGAGAGGCTATTTTGTTTATTTTGAACAATAACGTTTTCACGTTTGAGAGCTCGGTCTATCGTCAAAGTAAAGGCTGCATGATGGGGACGAGATTCGCCCCCAGCAATGCTAATTTGTTTGTGGGGGTATTTGAGTCCGTCTTCATTGTGCAGTCTCCTCTGGCCACAGGTCACATAGCTTTTTATTGCCGGTACATTGATGACCTATTTTTTCTTTGGTCCGGCTCAAAAGGCGAAGCCTTGGATTTTGTAGATCATCTGTAGCGTCGACGTCCCTGCCTCCTGCTAGGCGGGGACGCCGTTCCCCTCACCTCTCCGCTCTGCTGGCAGCGCGCGCTGCTTCCTGGCCTCTGTGTTTAGGGCGCGCGCGCTCCCCCTCTCTTAAAGGGGCCGCGCGCGCCATCCTAAGGAGTCCCTGGCCAATGGCCGGAGGACCTCAACATATATAAGGCACCTCCTCCAAAATGGAGGTGCCCGAGCAATGTTGTTACAAAGCCTTTCAACTCTGCTTCAGCCCTCAGGTCCCGTTACCAGATACCTGCCAGTTACCTGCCAGATCTCTGCTTGATACCTACCTGGTTCCAGTCTATCTGCTTGCATTCCTGCGGTCCGACAGTCTGCCTTCCAACTCCTGTCAGTCTGTCTATGGATCTGCCTGCCCGCTCACCTGGGAGTGCTCACCTGCTACCTGCCTGTTAGCCTACCTGGAGGCTTTGCCGTCACTTGCCGTGACCACCTGCCTGTCCAGAGACTCTTGCCCGCTCACCTGGGAGAGTTCACCTGCTACCTGCCTACTAGCCTACCTGGAGGCTCTGCCGTCACTTGCCGTGACCACCTGCCTGTCCAGAGACTCTTGCCCGCTCACCTGGGAGTGCTCACCTGCTACCTGCCTGCTAGCCTACCTGGAGGCTCTGCCGTCACTTGCCGTGACCACCTGCCTGTCCAGAGACTCTTGCCCGCTCACCTGGGAGCGCTCACCTGCTACCTGCCTGTTAGCCTACCTGGAGGCTCTGCCATCACTTGCCGTGACCACCTGCCTGTCCAGAGACTTGTGCCCGCTCACCTGAGAGCGCTCACCTGCTACCTGCCTGCTAGCCTACCTGGAGGCTCTGCCGTCACTTGCCGTGACCACCTGCCTATCCAGAGACTCTTGCCCGCTCACCTGGGAGCGATCACCTGCTACCTGCCTGTTAGCCTACCTGGAGGCTCTGCCATCACTTGCCGTGACCACCTGCCTGTCCAGAGACTTGTGCCCGCTCACCTGGGAGCGCTCACCTGCTACCTGCCTTCTAGCCTACCTGGAGGCTCTGCCGTCACTTGCCGTGACCACCTGCCTGTCCAGAGACTCTTGCCCGCTCACCTGGGAGCGCTCACCTGCTACCTGCCTGCTAGCCTATCTAGAGACTCTCTCCCTGCTGTCACTTGCCGTGACCATCCGCCTGTCAAGAGACTGTCCCCGTCACTTGCCGTGACCTCCTGCCCTTCTACCCAGAGACTGTCCCTGTCACTTGCCGTGACTACCTGCCCGCCTTCCCTGGGAGCCACCCGCTTCCTTACAAGGACTTCCCCTTTGTATAGTTGCTCAGAGGTTCCACCTCCCAGACCCGTTACATCATCTCAATAAGAATTCCTGGGGAATTTCTTTTACAGCCTCTATGTTTGAAACTACTCTCCAGTTTTTGGACCTTGTGGTGCATTTGGATGACCTGGGGAGGTTGTCCACATCAACACAATTTAAACATGTTGATGTCAACAGTTATTTGCGTTTTATAGTGGGCACCTCCCGAGGTGGATTACCAATGTGCCTCATGGCCAATACTGGAGAATAAGAAAAAATTGCACTAAAGACTGATTTTTTTAAAGAGTTGAACATATTAAGGAAACGGTTCAGACAGAAGGGTTACCAAGAAACTTTTGTATGACCAAATCCCTGTCACAGGTTTTTTGTATTAATAAAATTGAGTCAAAAGGGGTCAGTGATAATAGTAATTTGGATTTATCCAATTGGAGTTTTATAACTACGTTCAATCAATCCCGAGTAGCGATCCAAAACATGCTTAGTCGATTTTGGTTTATATTGAAGGGTGACCCTTTCCTTTCTGAACACCTTCTAAACAAGCCTATAGTTATATACAGGAGAAATCAGAATTTACGTAACTTGGTGGCACCAAGTAACACCACATTGAAATGCTGTCCAGGTGTGGTGAGTGGTGTTCCACATTTTGGTTGTTTTTCGTGTAGAACCCCTAAATTGTGGCGCTATAGTAAATGGAGCTAAATCTTTTACATCAACAAATCAATCTTTTATGATCAACTGTCAAGTTGATTGTCAATCTACCTACAGTACAGACCAAAAGTTTGGACACACCTCATTTATAGATTTTTCTGTATTTTCATGACTTTGAAAATTGTACATTCACACTGAAGGCATCAAAACTATGAATTAACACATGTGGAATTACATACTTAACAAAAAAGTGTGAAACAACTGAAAATATGTCTTATATTCTAGGTTCTTCAAAGTAGCCACCTTTTGCTTTGATGACTGCTTGGCACACTCTTGGCATTCCCTTGATGAGCTTCAAGAGGTAGTCACCGGAAATGGTTTTCACTTCACAGGTGTGCCCTGTCAGGTTTAATAAGTGGGATTTCTTGCCTTATACATGGGGTTGGGACCATCAGTTGTGTTGTGCAGAAGTCAGGTGGATACACAGCTGATAGTCCTACTGAATAGACTGTTAGAATTTGTATTATGGCAAGAAAAAAGCAGCTAAGTAAAGAAAAACAAGTGGCCATCATTACTTTAAGAAATGAAGGTCAGTCAGTCCGAAAAATTGGGCAAACTTTGAAAGTGTCCCCAAGTGCAGTTGCAAAAACCATCAAGTGCTACAAAGAAACTGGCTCACATGAGGACTGCCGCAGGAAAGGAAGACCAAGAGTCACCTCTGCTTCTGAGGATAAGTTTATCCGAGTCACCAGCCTCAGAAATCGCAGGTTAACAGCAGCTCAGATTAGAGACCAGGTCAATGCCACACAGAGTTCTAGCAGCAGACACATCTCTACAACAACTGTTAAGAGGAAACTTTGTGCAGCAGGCCTTCATGGTAAAATAGCTGCTAGGGAACCACTGCTAAGGACAGGCAACAAGCAGAAGAGACTTGTTTGGGCTAAAGAACACAAGGAATGGACATTAGACCAGTGGAAATCTGTGCTTTGGTCTGATGAGTCCAAATTTGAGATCTTTGGTTCCAACCACCGTGTCTTTGTGCGACGCAGAAAAGGTGAACGGATGGACTCTACATGCCTGGTTCCCACCGTGAAGCACGGAGGAGGAGGTGTGATGGTGTGGGGGTGCTTTGCTGATGACACTGTTGGGGATTTATTAAAAATTGAACGCATACTGAACCAGCATGGCTACCACATCATCTTGCAGCGGCATGCTATTCCATCCGGTTTGCGTTTAGTTGGACCATCATTTATTTTTCCACAGGACAATGACCCCAAACACACCTCCAGGCTGTGTAAGGGCTATTTGACCAAGAAGGAGAGTGATGGGGTGGTACGCCAGATGACCTGGCCTCCACAGTCACCAGACCTGAACCCAATCGAGATGGTTTGTGGTGAGCTGGACCGCAGAGTGAAGGCAAAAGGGCCAACAAGTGCTAAGCATCTCTGGGAACTCCTTCAAGATTGTTGGAAGATCATTTCCGGTGACTACCTCTTGAAGCTCATCAATCAAGAGAATGCCAAGAGTATGCAAAGCAGTCATCAAAGCAAAAGGTGGCTACTTTGAAGAACCTAGAATATAAGACATATTTTCAGTTGCTTCACACTTTTTTGTTAAGTATATAATTCCACATGTGTTAATTCATAGTTTTGATGCCTTCAGTGTGAATGTACAATTTTCATAGTCATGAAAATACAGAAAAATCTTTAAATGAGAAGGTGTGTCCAAACTTTTGGTCTGTACTGTATGTAGTATATCTATTGCACTGCACGTGCGGCCTACAGTATTTGAACAATTCAAACTATGCATGCCCACCTTAACAAACATCGCCATAATATACGGATTGGATACCCGTTACATAGTGTGTCCAAACATTCTAACAAAGTACTTTGCAAAAATCCAGAATTTTTGAGGCTCACCATAATTGATCAGGTGACAGACACTGTCCCTGATCGATTGGGTAACCTTATCAAAATAGAGAGTTACTGGATCTTTAAATTGGGTACTTATGCTCCGGAAGGGTTACATTTGACTATTGAAAATGTGGTTGCGCAATTGACTTTTTTGTATTCCTTCTGTATTTTCTTCTTTTTTTTGTCAGTTTTTTGTCAGGTTTTTTTTTTGTCAGTTTATTTTTTTTGTCAGTTTTTTTAGCTTAAGGGTTAACTGTTATCAGGGTTAATTGTGTCCTGCTTTTTCATTGGTGTTTTTCCTTTATAAATTTGTCACTTCCTTCCTGTTTTTTATACCACCTGATGAAGATGGCTTGATGCTATCGAAACGCGTTGTGGAATTTTTATACCAAATTATATTAAGGGTTTGCTACCTTATATTTTTATAATACTCCCTTGTCCTAGCGCTCCTTATACCGCGTCTTTTTTACATTCCTAAATAGAAGAGCAGGCCTAGACTGGTCATAGGTCATTTTTAACTTCTCCTTCCCTGGAACGTATCCTTATACTGCAGACCACCAGTGAAGTGACTGATGGCCTTTGCCATGTGATATTACATTGCACCATGTTATGCAATCTTATGTACCACATATAAATATGCGTTATATGTGACAGAAATGGTTTTGTTACATGCTGGTTCTTTAAGAAACCAACCAGTAAGTGGATGTATAGCAAAAGTCAGCCAACATGCAGACATGCTGTACGTACATGTGACTGCTGCAGCCAATCAGTGGCTTCAGTGATGCTTGAATGTACAGCACAAAACTATTGAGGTCAGTGATAGGCTGCAGCAGTGCTTGTATGTGACATTTGTTAGGAATTGTGGTTCTATGCTCCCACCTGGGAACAGATCGAGTCCGGTGCTTCGAAACTCCGGTTGTGAGCACCGCCATTGTCCTGACCCTGGAGGTGCTACCACATGCACAGAGAAACTGCCCCAATATTATGGAGCGTTGTGTCCTGAAGTAGTAGGATGTGTGGGGATGTGGGGCGCCGTGTTTCCCTCAGATTTCACTGAACATGGTACACTGTGTTACCCAATTTGCCAGGCAATACAGGCCGCTGCTGTGTCTGGCACTAGGCAGTAGTGGGATTGTGTCCATTCTGCTGTGTAAGTTAGCAGGGAGTGGTTGTCTGGGGATGATTGGGAGGTATTCAACACCTGATCATTTCCTTCAGCATTAGGCGGGTTACTTAACCCTGCTCCCAGCTCTTTCCTTTGCTGTTTATTGCAGTTCCTATGTGCTGTGGTGGTGAGTGGTGCTAGCAGTAGTGTCGCTATCTTTTCAGGAGTTTTTTTAGGGGTTTTCTCCTTCTCTCTTCTTGATACACTTACTGTGGTTCTTGCAGTGGTATTGACCTGGTTCTTGCCTAGGCACCAGCCACGTCACCAGAGACCAGCTGTCCGGCGACAATGGACTCTGCCAAAGTCCCTCTTCCACTTACTGGGAGATGGGTGAAGAGTCTTCCGGGCTCACCAAGCTGGGCAACTTGTGCCAAGCGCGTCTGTGGCTGCGCCTTTGCAGGTTTGGTGCCAGTCTTGCTGGGTCTCTCTGCGTTTAGCGCATAACAGCATTATGCATAGTTGCATGGAAGTAAACAAAGACTGTCAGAGACCACTCAAGCTTCAAATCGCAGTGGACTGAAAAGGTGAGTACTGGTTATTTTTATAATGATATAGTAACCTTTAGACATGAAGGACCCTATCTGTAACTCACACTGTTGATTTACCTTTATTATAGGTCATCAGTGTGTGATAATGGGGTGTCTAAATTGAACAAAGAGCTAGTGACACTTGATGGAGCACTATGGCCCCTTCATTGATGTATTAGACACAGGAGAACTTCCATACAAATGGCTGTGCCTGATACCACAGCGTAAATTCGGATGTAGAGTGGTATTAGGCACAGTAGCATATAGGGAAGCACAGTGGAGTTTGGTACAAATCTGCATCAAAGGGTAATGTTAAGGGAATCTGTCACCGGGTTTTTGACACCTAATCTGAGAGCAGCATCTTGGAGAGACAGAGACGATGATTTCAGTGATGTGTCACTTACTGGGCTGCTTCATGTAGTTTTGATAAAATCACTGCATTGTTGTATCAGAAGAAGCTGATCACTAATAAACCTGCTGCCATGTAGTCCTCCATATGAGCTGTGTATAACCCCGCCCCCATCACTGATTGGCAGCTTTCTGTCAATCAGAGATGTGGGAGGGGTTATACACAGCTCAGTATTCAGATAACTGGTAGATCTGCAGCAGATAAAACTGTGATTTTAACAAAACTACAGCAAGCAGCATGGTAAGTGATACATGGCTAGAGTCAGGGTCTCTGCAAAAGACTCTAACAAAAAGCTGCTGACTCATTCCTTTATGCAAATGTAGCACCCTGAGGATTCGGCTGCTACAGGGGTATTGCACCTCAACCCAGAGGTGTGATATTCCACTCCCGGGTAAGGATGGAGTGTGGAACTGAGCTCGGTAGGCTGCATGCACTACACACATCCCATTTCCGAGGAACAGGCCGACGGTACTCCCACTTAGAAATGTGCAGGTACGACCGAGTCTGTTCCTGGCTGGAGTGGGAGGGGGGTGGTACATCCCAAGTAGTGTAGGGGCAGATAGGGGGAGCAGCCTGGGTAAAGATAGGAGCTCATTGGGTGCTGGTCACCTGAGCTCACACATAGAGGGTGTATATAAGGTGGGCACCATCTTAGATCAGGGTCAGTCAGTCTGTCAGCCTTTGCAGAGGAGTCACAGGAAGAGGAGCAGAGCAGATCCAGAGAGAGAGAGGAGAAAGAAGGAAAGACCCAGAGGGGGAAGCAGAAGAGAGGACTCTAAGACCCCAAATTCAAGCTACGGGTGAAGAGTCGGCATCAGGGTACCGGAACCCAAGCTGGTGGGGGCAAAAACACACCCCAGCCAGAGACCGGAGGCCGTGGGCAGCGTCTGCCACGGCCACCCACCACATCCACCACGAAGGCATACCACGTGGAGGGTCAGGGAACCCAAGGCCAAGGGTCACCCAACAGAAGGCCCGAGGGAGCTGGACCTGGGTGGATCACTAGTGGGGACGGCCAGAGAAAGGACAGAAGGAGAGCTCAGGGTCACGCTCCGGACTCGCTTGGGGGTTGGCTGGATCCAGGACCTGGTGGACGCAGCACGGCTCGGGAGGTCACTTGAAGCTGGAGTGACCGGAACATCAGCAGTGAGTAAATACCCTAAACTGCACAACCCGACTCTGTCTTCCTTTAACATCTATGCTGCACCACCACAACCCCCATCCTCTGCACCTGACCCCCTGAGGCTATACCCCACCCGTTGGGGGTTATACCATCAAAAGCTGCACCTACACCATCAGCCTCAGCGGACCCTGCTGCAGCGGCGGCCATAGTGACCGCAATACAACGGGTGGCGTAGTCGACAATAAAGAACTTTATAACATCTGTAGGACTGCCACATACTCTGAGCTTGACACCCTGGGCACGGACCGGGTCACAGCCACTCGGAAGACTACAACCCCCATCTGATCCGGCTCCGGGTATTCCCCTAAAGAATATGGCCCAGGGGGCGCGTCACATATATTTTGCTTGTAATTGTACCTTGTACTTTACTTTTAGGCATAGTAATGTAATTAAAGAATAGATACACTTTATAGGCTTGGAAGATTAAATCTGTAATGCTAAAATAAAACAATTTGGGGGAAAATATTGTATGAAACTAGACACCTAGACAATGTAGCGTCAGATCATTAGTCCAACAAGAAACCAAGCAAGGAGAAATAGCTCCCAAATTCTCTACATACTGTACACATGAAGGGTATATGTGACGGATAATTCGATTAAATTAGGAAAAAGCACATTGATTAAGGATGTCTGTCACATTGGAGGTGCAGCTTCATTTTTCACTTGGAACATCATATTGAGCAGAGGTTACATTAATATTATATGACACAGGTTGTCACAGCAGTTAAAAATGTGTCTGGTTAGGATTCTCTGTCCGGACATTCATCTGAATCTGACAGCGTATTTTTAATAACAGTGAACCAATAGTTAGGAATTACAGATAAGCCAATTGATTCTTAACAAAACAGACTTGTTCCAAATTTTCCAAAAAGTTCATATTTGTTGAATATTTCAGGATTTGAATCTAGCAAAATAGTGTCTAGACGTTCACCATTGTGCTGGATTCCGCACAGGGCAAGAAAAGAGTTAAAATTGAAAAAAGATTATATTATATATAAATTAATAATAATATTCACATATTTTGTCACTGCCGCTTCAGTCCACTGAGCCAGTCTGGATTGCACCAAATAAACTTTCTTCAGTAATTGCATACAGACAAGTGCCAAGTTTTTCATATTATTGTATTAAGGATTGGACCCCTACTCGGGCACCACCCCTACACGAAGTGACGTATACCATGTGTTATTACAAATCTTACTTCGGTCCCTGACTAGAGTAAGATTTGTGGCAAGGCACACCCTGGGCACCTCTTAATGAATCATTTTCCCCCCTACACCCTCTGCACCTAATCAAGGCAGGCATTAAAAAGGTTGATAAATTGGAGCCTAAGGGTGCTTTCACATTGTGTTCTGTGTCCCGGTCGGGGGAAATATATCTAAAATCTCCTGCAAAACGGGGTCTGGACGTATTTGCCGACGGTACCATAGACTGTAACGATGTAGGCAGAGCGAACGTGCTCTCTGACGTGAATCATTTTCGGGAGTGTGCGCCTACTGAAGGTGGACACTCAGATGTAGTAGACTGCATCTCGGTGTCTGCCTCCAGTAGGCGCACACTCCCGAAAATGGTGCACGTCAGAGCGCACGATTACCATTACAGTCTATGGACCCGCTGGCGCATACGTCCGGACCCCGTTTTTGCGGGAGATCTCGGACGTATGCCCTAACGGGGACACAGAACGCAATGTGAAAACACCCTAAGACTTTGCAGGCATCCAGTTCTATTATGCACGTTTAAACAGGATATGACTAAGATGAAGCTATTGCTAACTAGTTATCTCTGATGGAAAGGTGAGTAACTTTCTCCCCCTTACTGATCTCGTTTTTCACTCACCTTCTCCTCAGTCTCTTTGTATCCATAACTCAAAAACCGTCTCTCTTCCCCTTCACTACTTAGCCATCAAGCAATATACTAGATACCTTGGTAGTGTATATGACAAAGTTTTAGGTTGTTCTTTACAAAAGCATCACTGCCTGTGACATGCGTGCTGCTGCATAGTGCTCAGTCTGCAGCCTCTCCTGTGCCTTAAACCTACAATATGGATTTCCCAGTACAGTTTGAATTGCTTTAGATAACTGAAGCTTCTAATACATATGATCAGATTATTCTTCTGTGTATTATACCTGGACGAGGTATTATGAATATATGCAAATTATCAGATCTACTGTCTACAGACAGTAATGTGTACAGTCAAGTTGGTGGACACAGGGTAAGTTATTGTCAAAGAAGGGTAGTTGTGAGGAACATTAAAACTCTGTTATAATGGTGGGGTAAGGTATGGGATAAAATGTTGCTAGTTGGATGCCCCATTGGGCTCCTAAAAGAACACTGCTAATAAAGCAAGATTAGGATTGTGATGATATGGCACACAATAGCTTCAATATGTTTTTCTTTGACGCTTTGATTTTTTTTCAGTTCTCAAAATAATACTCTTTTCATTTTCTTACCCCATTATTTGAGTCAATTTAAATTTGTAGCATACGAATCTGCGTTACCGTGAAATGAACTAACAGAGGAGAAAACGTGTTTCATTTAGTGTTTTCAAAAGGATAAATGTTTTTCGTTCACTCATTGGTTTTAAATTACAAAGACAACCCAGCGTTGCACAGCAAACTTTGAAAAGCCTGAATAATGAAATACTTATCATTTCTATGCATTTTGAAGCATATACAAGAATAATTGATGATGGGTCTGTTCTGTGATGGATCGTATTCTATTGTCATGTTTCCTATCATAGATACTGTATTTGTTGTGCTTTATTTTGTGTCTTTTGAAACAAATATAAACAGAATGTGTTTTTACTCTAAAGAAATGCTTCATGAATACACATAAAATTGATGACATTTCGGCATGGCCATAAATTTTCAGCCCATTTAAAATGGTCATATGAGTAATTAAAGGGAATCTATCAGCAGGTTTTTGCTACAGCAGCATAAAATAGGGCAAAAGGGCCTGATTCCAATGATGTGTCTCTTGCTGGGCTGCTTGGTGTAGTTTGGATAGAATCCATGTTTTCTCTGCTGTAGATGTAGCAGTGGTCAGAATGCTGATCTGTGTATAACTCCGCCCACACTACTGATTGGCAGCTTCATGTGTACATTGTCAGCAAGCTTCCAATCAGTGATGGGGGCGTGGTTACACAGATTAGCCTCACTGGCATGCACACGACACCTAGTCCTATAGTGATAATTTCCTGCTGTTAAAACACTGAGTATATTGAAACTATAACACACAGTCCAGTAAGTGACACATTGCTGGAATCAGGCTCACTAGCTCTATATTGTGCTGTTCTCCAATTACATAGCAAATATTTGCTGACAGATTCCTCTATACTTCTCTGTCTTCAAGCTTCCTGCTTGCCGGGAAGGGGAAAGGGTGTGGTGTGCTTTTGAAGATTGACAGCTCAAACCAGTGGCATGGTTGCGTCGGTGTCTGAACTGTGTGCCATCCCATCCTACAAGCAGGGGCATCCTTGCCTCTGCAAATCGAAGGAGTGTAGGGGCAATGAAGTGGGAGAGTTCCTGCCAGTTTCAGAGCTGCACTTGCAAGCTGTATAGCAAACAGTTTGCAAAAGCACCCTCTTTGCCTAAAAAATTGGCTACCTATGAAAGACTGCAGACTGTTGGCCGGTAGCCTAGGCAAAGTGCAGTAACCTATACCATTATAAATCCTTCCATTCTTGAGAACAGAGAAGATTTTTAATAAGAGATAAATTACAAAGTTTCTTCTTTTTAAAAGCACTTTGCAATTTTACCCATTTATGACGATGAGCCAACTCCTTTAGCTTCGACCAATTTTCTTTTTAAATATGGCCTCTACAATATGCTCAAATAACACTTGAATAGATTGTCTAGATGAAGAAAAATATATTTTTGAAAGGGTTTACATCGGTAAAAAAGATATAAGAAGTAAAACCCTCACCACTCACCCATTGCTCATGTTGCGGGTCTTTTCTTTCTGGTCCTGTCTCCTGTTTTGAGAACAAGTACTAGTGACCAACAGGAGATTGATTAAGGCATTACAATTTTTCTTTCTTTATATCAGTCTAAGCGCTAATAAGTAAAATGTATGCCTCAGTCGAGCCCCTTTAGCATGTATATTCAGCTATAGATTTTCTTTGCCTGCAATATGAAAACTTTTCCAGAAATTAAAAGTTTCCAGCACAGTTTTTTTCTGAGGATCACCTAGTGGCTCAATGTTCTGACACATCATCAGTGATTACAAAAATTAGTCCCGATGGTCCAGCTGAAGACCAAGCCATGTGAGGCTGTGGTTATTTTGTTATGAAGTCTAATTTTTATGGGTTTATTCATAAATAACCTATTTTGTGGCTATATGATTATACAAAGACTGCAATCACAGGAGAAGGACATCATAATAAGGAAGAATAAAAGGAAAAAGGTGAAGAGGAAGACCAGCAACTCAATGACTCGATACTATCAAGATAATGGTGGAAAAGACAATGACGGACCCATAATGGATTTAGAGAAGATCGATCTTCCTACAGAACTTTCATCCATCAAGTCACCATGGCTTGAGATTGAGGTGAAGGCCATTAAAAATTGTAAATATGACTGGTATGGGCACAATCATAATAGAAGATTTTACAATGCACCAAGTACCTTGGCTCTGTTATTGGCCAAAGGCAAGGGAAAACATCCCTTTTTGTTGCAGATTGAATTCATAGAGATTGAATTCATTAAATGCAGAATGCCTTAGTAATGTTTGATACTCCTGCAAAATAGCAAAATTCATCTTGAAGCCAAGGAATGGGCATATAACATAGAAGTTTGGTGGGAAACCGACCATGCTGGCAACTGTGCTCTTGTTGAAGACGCATTATAAGGAATAGAAGAGTTTGTTCCTAAGAAGTTGCATAAATAGATAGATAGATAGATAGATAGATAGATAGATAGATAGATAGATAGATAGACCATTATTTGAATGCCCTAATTTATTTGTTCACATAGGCATGGTACCATCAGCAAAAAATAAGTGAAAACAGAACGAATTGTGGATCTTCTCTGAATCTGTTATACCCATTCAAGTGGAAACGTGCAATTAAAAGAATGTAGTCCAAAAAACAACGTTGTTCCAATTTAGCTAGAACTTTTTTTATTACCTATAATGTGTAAAGGTAGAGTACAAAATAATGAGAGGTAAGAAGTCAGAGGTTTTGTGACGTCAGATAGAAAATAGCAGAGAGTCGAATAGCGGCAGATAATGTTTCTTGAAGTAACATGTGTGATTAAATCTAAGCATGAAGAGCATCTGGCTGCACGATCTAATTTTGGAGTTAGCTTAAATTTTCTATTGCAAGCAAACAAATTATAGCTGTATCAAAGAGCCCCTATAATTATTACAAACTAAAGTGGAAGAAATCTAGTTTACTGAAAAAAAAATCCTTATTACTATTTTAAAAATAAAAATCAGCACACAGACCTGGGGGGTGACTGCAACTCCCGCGTCCTTCAAGTTGCTCTAATTAATAAAAAAACATTTACAGTTTAAAAAAAAAATGGGCATGTAGGAAAGAGAAGTCTGGAAAAAATGTCTCCTCTTTGGTCCATCTGTAACGTGACTGTTGGAAGATATCCTGGGGCTAGAGGCTCCTTCCCTATCCCTAAAGCTAGAGGTGCTCTACCTATCCCTTCTCCCTGGATTACTTTAATGGTGAAGATGCCAGGGAAGTGGAAGTAGTTGTATATAAGAATACACAAACCAGACTAGCAAGAGAAGACGTACAGGGATAAATGAAAATATCAATCATACAAATATCCACTCACAAAATACAGAGTGGAACACCGGGAAGTAAAAGGAAGGAAAGACCAAAAAGGAGAGGATGAGGATATGCACACAGACAAATCACCAAGCAACAGTCTTTACAACAACAATCCAAATGCCTTAGGCACTTTAAGTGTTGTAGTAAACTCATGGTCACCTAAGTGGGGGAAGACATGGCTCCGCTAATGAATGGATGCTAGGAATGAGTCACGGAAACAGCTTAATTGGAAAAGATGCTTACTGGGACTTTCATGCAGAGGGCACTGGCACATCAGTGAGGCACAATTGCACTGGGGTAAAACTGTAAGTTTAGCCCTAACGTTGGAATAGTAGACAAGCTTAGATCGCCTCAGACTGCTTCAGTTGTGTACCGGTAGGAATCATCTCCTTCTTCTATGTCATCTCCTGGTTAAGGAACTAGATCTCATCTTCATAGCTCTGAAAGGAGTCAACCACTGCTAGCACTCCCACACAAAGATGTTTCAGTAAATGTCTTTTAGTTATGACACAACTCTGACTACTCTGTTGGTAAAAAATATTTGCTCTTTTTTTATATCTAGATCATTCCCTGGCACATGATTTTAATGATATATAGCTGAATATGATAGGTGGACTAAACGCTCCACAACCAATGAGCCCATGCAATCTACCAGTCCTAGGAGTCATTCCTAACTAACATTACCCAAAACAGTATATAAATAATAATACATACTCCGGTTTCCTCCCGCACTTCAAAGACACATGGTTGGGAATTTAGATTATGAGCCTCCTATAGGGATGGTGACGATGATGTCTGTAAAGTGCAGTGAAACAGAAAAAACTGATGGCACTTCCAAAACAAGAAATAGGTGTGAACAGGTGCTTACGAGGAGAAGTTACCTCCATATACAAATAAAAAACAAAGCAGCACTCTGTAACGCTAAGCATGCGAACATGACATATATGAAATATGAATAGCATTACTGCTCCTAGAAAATAGAAATAAATGAGAAATCTAAGCGCATAAATTGGCCAATTCATGTGTACCTGGTAGCCACGTTAAGGTGTCTCTCAAAATACCAGGACCCTACCAATGTGAATACCTCTCTAAGGGACATTCGTCTGCTTATGTATGGGAAAGTCAGATCCTATTGCAATTAAAACCACCTGTGGCATAGAGGTGGATTTCTCAGTCAAAGCTTAAACATAGAAACAGAAAAAACTGAAGGCGCTTCCAATACAAGAAATAAGTGTGAACAGGAGCTTACTAGGAGCAGCTACCTCCATATACAAATAACAAATATACAAATAACAAACAAATTCATGGTGGTATACGGGGTGGTAATATTAAGAAATTGTTGGGCCAGAAGGAGGTCAAATGGATCGTGGAAATTGGGACCATGACCCCAAATGGACTTAATGAGGCATTAAGCTTCTCTTCGGTTCTATAATAAATATGACCTTTGGTATTTTTTAAATTATTTTATTGTTTACTTTTTAATTAATGTGGTCCTTGTTTTTTCTTTTGTATATCTTTCTTTTTCCATAGCCTAACATCTACATGCACCATGAAATAAACTATCTTCATTCAAGTCATGAATCTACATCATGGAAGATTATTGTACTATGTGATTATTGTGCTCATATATGTACTATTTTGTCACCTGTCTCGTTGTGCGCGTGTGTGCGGGGCTGTTCGGTGTAACCGCATTTCTCCCGGCATCTATATGTGGGTCTGCGCATGTCCGGGAGCCATGACAACGTGTCCTGGTTTCCTTGACATGTGCGGTACTACTTGATGGCCATGGGGGGTGTGGTTGACGGGATTTCATTGGTGAATCATGTCATGTGACCACAGGTCCTAGAAGGTATTTAAGCAAGCATGGAAGGTTCTACAGGTATTCCCCCGAGGAAGCTGTAATACACCACGCGAAACGCGTGTTGGGGATTTCTTATGCTGGGCGCTTTGATTTCTATTTATGGGTAAATACTATATATATAATAATGAACTGGAGTTTTCAGTAGTTCTTATTTATGCATACCACATGACCATCTTGTTATGGCTATTAGGCCGTTTACACATTAATGAAGTGTTATGTGTCGTGCATATATGATTTCTCATTTGAGACTGGCACTATTTGCACTTTAGCCCTATTACTATTTATATAATCTATTGTATCATCTTTATATTGACAATCTGCCCAGCTTGGTTGTCTAAGTTCTCCTTTTTATATGTTATTTGTCTTATATGTTCAATAAAGTGTGTTGTTACTTTTTTGCCAAAAAACTCAGATTTTTGTCCATTTTTTTACCTGTATTCTATGGAGTGGCATTGACAAACCCCTTCCCTATAAATGGGACCCTAATTTGGGATAGGGTGGTCTTTTCCATTATGATGTACCTAATGAAATTTTTTTTACTTATCTATATTTCTGTGTTATTCACAGCTGTTTCAAAGGGTGATATTTATTTTAGAGCTCGCAATGAGACGTGGCTCTTAAAACTTAACAAAGTATTTAAGGATGACTCTGGCTCCGTAACTGATACCAATGATAAGGGCCTACAAGAAATAGTGGTGAGACTCAAGATCCTTTTAAATAAAAGGATAAAAATATGGTGGAACGGTGCATTTCTTGAAAGATACAGTACAGACCAAAAGTTTGGACACACCTTCTCATTTAAAGATTTTTCTGTATTTTCATGACTATGAAAATTGTATATTCACACTGAAGGCATCAAAACTATGAATTAACACATGTGGAATTATATACTTAACAAAAAAGTGTGAAACAACTGAAAATATGTCTTATATTCTAGGTTCTTCAAAGTAGCCACCTTTTGCTTTGATGACTGCTTTGCACACTCTTGGCATTCTCTTGATGAGCTTCAACAGGTAGTCACCGGAAATGGTCTTCCAACAATCTTGAAGGAGTTCCCAGAGATGCTTAGCACTTGTTGGCCCTTTTGCCTTCACTCTGCGGTCCAGCTCACCCCAAACCATCTCGATTGGGTTCAGGTCTGGTGACTGTGAAGGCCAGGTCATCTGGCGTAGCACCCCATCACTCTCCATCTTGGTCAAATAGCCCTTACACAGCCTGGAGGTGTGTTTGGGGTCATTGTCCTGTTGAAAAATAAATGATGGTCCAACTAAATGCAAACCGGATGGAATAGCATGCCGCTGCAAGATGCTGTGGTAGCCATGTTGGTTAAGTATGCCTTCAATTTTGAATAAATCCCCAACAGTGTCACCAGAAAAGCACCCCCACACCATCACACCTCCTCCTCCATCCTTCACGGTGGGAACCAGGCATGTAGAGTCCATCCGTTCACCTTTTCTGCGTCGCACAAAGACACGGTGGTTGGAACCAAAGATCTCAAATTTGGACTCATCAGACCAAAGCACAGATTTCCACTGGTCTAATGTCCATTCCTTGTGTTCTTTATCCCAAGCAAGTCTCTTCTGCTTGTTGCCTGTCCTTAGCAGTGGTTTCCTAGCAGCTATTTTACCATGAAGGCCTGCTGCACAAAGTCTCCTCTTAACAGTTGTTGAAGAGATGTGTCTGCTGCTAGAACTCTGTGTGGCATTGACCTGGTCTCTAATCTGAGCTGCTGTTAACCTGCGATTTCTGAGGCTGGTGACTCGGATAAACTTATCCTCAGAAGCAGAGGTGATTCTTGGTCTTCCTTTCCTGGGGCGGTCCTCATGTGAGCCAGTTTCTTTGTAGCGCTTGATGGTTTTTGCAACTGCACTTGGGGACACTTTCAAAGTTTTCCCATTTTTTCGGACTGACTGACCTTCATTTCTTAGGCTGTGTGCCCACGATGCATTTTTTAAGCGTTTCTGCAGCAGCAAAAACGCTGCAGAAACGCTTAAAAATGCATGGTAGAAGGCCTGCCATGTTCCCCAATGATAATCCGCATGTGCTTTGCACATGCTGCGGAAATTTCCGCTGCGGATTATCACTGCGGAAAAAAACGCAGCACTACCAATTATTTTGTAAAAGTGCTGTGTTTTCGCCGCCATTGACTTGCATTAGAACGCACCAATTCCGCAAGACTGCATCTGTACTTGCGTAATTGGCGCGTTCTAATGTGCGGATGGTACCCAGGTGTGGAGGACAGGAGACTCTCCTCCACACCCAGGTACCATTAAAAGCTGTAAAAAAAGAATAAAATAAAAAATAAAGATTATATTCACCTTCCGACGGCTCCCGCACTCCTTCCCTGTGCTGGCTGCCGACAGATCGCGCAGGACTGAAGGACCTGCGGTGACGTCACAGTCAAGTGACGGCAGGTCTTTCAGTACAGCGTACCGCGATCTGCCAGCACAGGAGCACAGCAGGACTGCAGGGGCCATCAGAAGGTAAGTATAGGTTTATTTTTTTATTTTTAACCATTCTCTCGGGTCACACTATATAAATCCATGCTGTGACCGAGTTGTCAAGCACTTTCCAAGTGATGCTAAAATTGCTTGGAAAGCGCTTGACACCCGCATGCGGAAATGGCAGTGAAAAACGCTTCATTTCCGCATGTCCCTGGCAGGAAAAACGCATGTAAAATCCGCATGCGTTTTTTTCTGCCAGGGAGATGCAGAAGCGCTCAGGAAAAAATCCTGAGCATTTCTGCATCATGGGCACATAGCCTTAAAGTAATGATGGCCACTCGTTTTTCGTTACTTAGCTGCTTTTTTCTTGCCATAATACAAATTCTAACAGTCTCTTCAGTAGGACTATCAGCTGTGTATCCACCAGACTTCTGCACAACACAACTGATGGTCCCAACCCCATTTATGAGGCAAGAAATCCCACTTATTAAACCTGACAGGGCACACCTGTGAAGTGAAAACCGTTTCCGGTGACTACCTCTTGAAGCTCATCAAGAGAATGCCAAGAGTGTGCAAAGCAGTCATCAAAGCAAAAGGTGGCTACTTTGAGAACCTAGAATATAAGACATATTTTCAGTGGTTTCACACTTTTTGTTAGGTATATAATTCCACATGAGTTAATTCATAGTTTTGATGCCTTCAGTGTGAATGTACAATTTTCATAGTCATGAAAATGCAGAAAAATCTTTAAATGAGAAGGTGTGTCCAAACTTTTGGTCTGTACTGCATATCCAGAAAGGATTGATCCCTGGAGGATTAAGAGTGCAAGTGTTCCTGTCTTTCCCAATAGAAGATGACACCTTTAAGGTTAAATCGGAAGACCTGGCTGACTCATGTTCAAAGGGGTTTAAGGAATTATTGTGTAATTTTAATCAGACAACATTGAATGACCTAGAGCAAGAAATAAAGGAATTACAAGATATTCTGAAAAGGGAATTATCAGCAGAAGTACTAAGGAATAGAGATGAGCGTTGTTCTACTCGAACTGTTCGCCAATCTCAAATTCGAGCTGTTTTGGGCGGTGTTCGAGCCGTTCGGCGAACACGAACAATTTGAGAAAAATTCGGCTGTTCGAGGTTATGTTCGATAACTGTTCGTGCACCAAAATCATAACTGGATTTTTTCTCAGTAATGATGAAAATTAATGTTAATACGCAGTTTGAGTGTACAGCGGGGTGGGGGGAGGGGCAGGGGATGGATCTCTGCAGGAACAATGAAGATCTCCATTTTTTTTCCTCTTTCCCGCATTTACAGTGGGGAGGTGCAATCTGTCAGCCTATCAGCAGCGCACACACGGAGCGAAGTGCTTTTTTTCACACAAGCAAGGGCATGTGTCATTGGCAGTGTATGTCACATGTCCTTGCCCTATAAGACCAAGCCATTTTCCCCGTCGCCACCATTTTCTCACTGCTGCAGCTGCGTGTTAGACGGCACCGCTGTTGCTGTGTGCGCTATACCTTGTTAATTTCAAGCCAATTTTCGCACAAATCTACAGATAGCTTGGGAGTAGGGAATAGTTGTGATTGCAGTCCTTTTAAGGACTAGGTTACAGCATTTCCTACGACTTTTATCAGGCAGGTCTGTGCTCTTAAATAGATAGATTGTGAGAGTAAAGACTAATTGTAATTGGAGTCCTTTTCAGGACTAGGTTACATCAGTTCCTATCAGTTTTTGCCAGGCAGGTCTGTGCCAGTGCTGTGCAAGTTTTTTTCACAGCATTTGGCTGAATCTAGCAAAGCTAATCCTTTTTGGCCTATTGCAGAGTGTGTTAGTCAGTGGAGTAGCCTATCTGTGTTGCAAGATATACCACCTGTGTATAGAATACCAATTTTTTTACTGCATCTAGTGAAGTAAAATCTTTTGGGCATAGCATCATTCTATTAGTCCATCTATACTGACCTCCATCAGGTTGCAAATTGAATATAATTTTTTTCTGCATCTAGCTCTGAAAAAATATTGGGCTTCTAGCTGTGTGTGGGACTTGTTCTATTAATCCATCTATACAGACCTCCATCAGGTTGCAAACTGAATATATTTTTTTCTGCATCTACCTCTGAAAAAATATTGGGCTTCTAGCTGTGTGTGGGACTTGTTCTATTAATCCATCTATACTGACCTCCATCAGGTTGCAAACTGAATATATTTTTTTCTGCATCTACCTCTGAAAAAATATTGGGCTTCTAGCTGTGTGTGGGACTTGTTGTATTAGTCCATCTATACTGACCTCCATCAGGTTGCAAACTGAATTTATTTTTTTCTGCATCTACCTCTGAAAAAATATTGGGCTTCTAGCTGTGTGTGGGACTTGTTCTATTAATCCATCTAAACAGACCTCCATCAGGTTGCAAACTGAATATATTTTTTTCTGCATCTACCTCTGAAAAAATATTGGGCTTCTAGCTGTGTGTGGGACTTGTTGTATTAGTCCATCTATACTGACCTCCATCAGGTTGCAAACTGAATATATTTTTTTCTGCATCTACCTCTGAAAAAATATTGGGCTTCTAGCTGTGTGTGGGACTTGTTCTATTAATCCATCTATACAGACCTCCATCAGGTTGCAAACTGAATATATTTTTTTTTGCATCTACCTCTGAAAAAATATTGGGCTTCTAGCTGTGTGTGGAACTTGTTCTATTAATCCATCTATACAGACCTCCATCAGGTTGCAAACTGAATATATTTTTTTCTGCATCTACCTCTGAAAAAATATTGGGCTTCTAGCTGTGTGTGGGACTTGTTGTATTAGTCCATCTATACTGACCTCCATCAGGTTGCAAACTGAATATATTTTTTTCTGCATCTACCTCTGAAAAAATATTGGGCTTCTAGCTGTGTGTGGGACTTGTTCTATTAATCCATCTATACAGACCTCCATCAGGTTGCAAACTGAATATATTTTTTTCTGCATCTACCTCTGAAAAAATATTGGGCTTCTAGCTGTGTGTGGAACTTGTTCTATTAATCCATCTATACAGACCTCCATCAGGTTGCAAACTGAATATATTTTTTTCTGCATCTACCTCTGAAAAAATATTGGGCTTCTAGCTGTGTGTGGGACTTGTTCTATTAATCCATCTATACAGACCTCCATCAGGTTGCAAACTGAATATATTTTTTTCTGCATCTACCTCTGAAAAAATATTGGGCTTCTAGCTGTGTGTGGGACTTGTTGTATTAGTCCATCTACACTAACCTCCATCAGGTTGCAAACTGAATAAATTTTTTTCTGCATCTACCTCTGAAAAAATATTGGGCTTCTAGCTGTGTGTGGGACTTGTTCTATTAATCCATCTATACAGACCTCAATCAGGTTGCAAACTGAATATATTTTTTTCTGCATCTACCTCTGAAAAAATATTGGGCTTCTAGCTGTGTGTGGGACTTGTTCTATTAATCCATCTATACACACCTCCATCAGGTTGCAAACTGAATATATTATTTTCTGCATCTACCTCTGAAAAAATATTGGGCTTCTAGCTGTGTGTGGGACTTGTTCTATTAATCCATCTATACAGACCTCCATCAGGTTGCAAACTGAATATATTTTTTTCTGCATCTACCTCTGAAAAAATATTGGGCTTCTAGCTGTGTGTGGGACTTGTTGTATTAGTCCATCTATACTGACCTCCATCAGGTTGCAAACTGAATATATTTTTTTCTGCATCTACCCCTGAAAAAATATTGGGCTTCTAGCTGTGTGTGGGACTTGTTCTATTAATCCATCTATACAGACCTCCATCAGGTTGCAAACTGAATATATTTTTTTCTGCATCTACCTCTGAAAAAATATTGGGCTTCTAGCTGTGTGTGGGACTTGTTGTATTAGTCCATCTATACTGAACTCCATCAGGTTGCAAACTGAATATATTTTTTTCTGCATCTACCTCTGAAAAAATATTGGGCTTCTAGCTGTGTGTGGGACTTGTTGTATTAGTCCATCTATACAGACCTCCATCAGGTTGCAAACTGAATATATTTTTTTCTGCATATACCTCTGAAAAAATATTGGGCTTCTAGCTGTGTGTGGGACTTGTTGTATTAGTCCATCTATACTGACCTCCATCAGGTTGCAAACTGAATATATTTTTTTCTGCATCTACCTCTGAAAAATATTGGACTTCTAGCTGTGTGTGGGACTTGTTCTATTAATCCATCTATACAGACCTCCATCAGGTTGCAAACTGAATATATTTTTTTCTGCATCTACCTCTGAAAAAATATTGGGCTTCTAGCTGTGTGTGGGACTTGTTGTATTAGTCCATCTATACTGACCTCCATCAGGTTGCAAACTAAATATATTTTTTTCTGCATCTACCTCTGCAACCTGATGGAGGTCTGTATAGATGGATTAATAGAACAAGTCCCACACACAGCTAGAAGCCCAATATTTTTTCCGAGGTAGATGCAGAAAAAAATATATTCAGTTTGCAACCTGATGGAGGTCAGTATAGATGGACTAATACAACAAGTCCCACACACAGCTAGAAGCCCAATATTTTTTCAAACTGAATATATTTTTTTCTGCATCTAGCTCTGAAAAAATATTTGGCCTTCTAGCAGTGTGTGGGACTTTCTCTATTAGTCCATCTATACTGACCTCCATCAGGTTGCAAATTGAATATAATTTTTTTCTGCATCTAACCCAGCCAATAGTTTTGGCCTAATACCACAGTTTGGCCACTCAGCTCTGCTCGGTTCCCATCCATTGTTTTTTTGTGCAAACAACTCCAGAGTTGTTAATTAGTTAACCACCAAAATGAGTGGAAAAAGGCCTGCTGCTGGTGGAAAGGGGAATAGGCGTGTTGGGAAGGGGAAAAAAGGTTGTGTCCGTGGGGTAGGTGTTAAAGCAACAGTAACATCTGCAGAAGAAAGACCATCTTCCAGCCAAACTAAAATGTCTACTTCTTTTAGCGGACAATGTGATAAGATCCCTTTCTTACGGCCACGCCAATCGCTACAAATTCCAGATGAGGCACAAAAACAGCAGGTGCTTCAACGGATATCAAGTGCTCCTTTAAGTGGGCTCTCCTCCACATCATCTTCAACATCACAAATACTCCAGTCCTCAAAGGTGTCACCCCAATCGCACTTGCTTCCTCACAGCTCCCAAATCTCCAGCTGCCCGTCTGAGTATGAGGTAGAACAGATGGTTGAGTCTGCAGAGCTGTTTACTCATACTATAGCCTGGGAATCAGAGGTCGACTCCAGCGCTTCTGTGAATCCAGACGAGGAAATGATCTGCACTGATGCCCAGAATCTTTATGAGTCGGATCCAGGACCAGACGCAGAAGGTTCTGACCATAATGTAGACCCTCATTCCCAAACTGTAACTCCTGTTGGTGGAGACAATGAGGAAGACGATGATAAGACTCAAATACCTGATTGGAGCGACAACTTTAGTTTTTTGTCAGGGCAGGAACAGGTTGGCTCTGAGGACGACGGGTGTGATAACGCACAGGGTGATGATGATGAGGTTGGAGATCCCACTTACTGTCAACCCACAGTCAGCCAAGAGATGAGGTCAGCAGAGGAGGTGGAGGAAGATGCTAGTGACGACGAGGTCAGGTTGCGCCTTCCTGGACAGAGACGTAGTACTGGAAGCACGTCAACAACTGCATCCTCAAACACAACTCTGCCTCTCACCACAAGTCGTGGTGGCTCTTCAGGTCGCATGGGTGCTAAGCCTTGCATAGCCTGGGCATTTTTTCAGATCGATAAAGATGACCCAACTCGTGTTATCTGTAACATTTGTCAGCAAAAGCTAAGTAGAGGCCAAAAAATACATAGTTTGAGTACTTCATGCATGAACCGGCACATGGACATGAAGCATAAGTTGCAGTGGGAAGCTCAGTGTGCTACAATGCGGTCTAGCCGGCCGGGCCAACCACCGTCTGCCATATCTTGTGCATCCGCGGCCTCTTCATCCTCTGTGACTGGGGGGACAGCAGTCACACCTGTTTTGGGGCGCAGATCTGCCACCTCTTTACCCGCAACAGCCAGCGTGATTGGCAGGTCATCATTTTCTTTGGAGGTGGTAACACCAGCTGGTGTTGAGCGCTGTCCGACATCGATAGCACCACCTTTGGATCAAGGCAACCTAACATGTCCGCCTGCATCTTCCTCACAGACCGGCAGTTTGCCGGGGACACCCTTATCAACCCCGTCTAAGCACAATAGCCAGCCCTCGGTCCCTCAGATGTGGACAAGTAAAAGACCATTTCCTCCTAGCCATGAGAAAGCTAAGAGGTTGAATTTCACCATCTGCAAGTTCTTGGCTACAGAAATGCTGCCTTTCCGCCTGGTGGACACAGAGGATTTTCGAGACCTTATGTCCGTCGCAGTGCCCCAGTACCAGATGCCCAGTCGGCACTACTTCTCAAAGAAAGGTGTGCCTGCGCTCCACCAGCATGTCGCACACAACATCACTGCTTCTTTGAGAAACTCTGTGTGTGACAGGGTGCATTTCACCACAGACACTTGGACGAGTAGGCATGGACAGGGGCGTTACATGTCGCTGACTGGGCACTGGGTAACTATGGTGACAGCAGGACAAGGGGCTGCTGTCCAAGTCTTGCCGTCCCCACGAGTTGTGCGTCAATCCTCTTTATGTCAAAGTTCCTTCACTGCTTCTGCCTCCTCAACCTCCTCTCGGTCTTCCACCTGCACCCAAAGCCTGTCTGGTCATGCCACAAGCTTTCTAACTGTGCAGAAGGGATCCTGCACACCTCCTTACTATGCTGGCAGTAGGGCTCAATGTCATCAGGCGGTTTTTACATTGAAATGTCTGGGAAATGTGAGTAACACAGCTGAGGAGTTGTGGTCAGCTCTGGAGAACCAATTTCATGAATGGTTGTCTCCACTGGACCTGAAACCAGGGAAGGCCGTGTGCGACAATGCTGCAAACCTGGGTGCGGCCCTTCGCCGGGGCAATGTCACACACGTGCCTTGTATGGCTCACGTGTTGAACCTGGTTGTCCAGCAATTTTTAGCCCACTATCCCAGACTAGATGGCCTTCTGCAGAGGGCACGGTCACTGTGTGCTCACTTTCGCCGTTCGCATCCTGCAGCTCAGCGACTTACATCTCTACAGAAGTCGTTGGGCCTGCCACTTCACCGGCTAAAATGCGATGTGCCTACCCGGTGGAATTCAACTCTGCACATGTTGCAGCGACTGTGGCAGCACCGACAAGCCCTGGTGCAATACGTTCTGACGTATAGCCTGGGCCAACGAGATCCAGAGGTGGGGCAAATCACGCTGGAGGAGTGGTCTCAGATCAGGGACCTATGCACCCTTCTGCACAGTTTTGAAATGGCGACGAAGATATTTAGTGCTGACGATGCCATTATCAGCATGACTATTCCGGTGATTTACATGCTGGAGCACATGTTAAACAGAATTCGGAGTCAGGTGGTGGCACAAGAGGAGGCGGAGGAAGTAGAGGAGGAGGAGTTGTATGCGGAAGGGCTAACATCTGCAAGGTCCAGACGGTCGGCAGCACCAAGGCGGCAGGCATGTGAGGGTGGGGGAGATGGTTTTACCAGGGCGCATGGTAGCAGCCAAACTAGTGAGGAAGGTGCAGGAGCCCAGGAAGAAGTGGAGGACGAACTGATGGAAGACTCATCAGATGAGGGAGACCTTGATCACATTTCTGTTGTGCGAGGTTGGGGGGAGAGGACAGAGGAAGGAAGCATGATTGTTACCTCGCCACCAACACAACAGGGACTTGGTGCTCCTGGATGCGCAACACACATGAGTGCCTTCTTGCTGCACTACCTGCAACATGACCCTCGAATTGTGAGAATTAGAAATAATCCTGACTACTGGGTTGCCACACTGTTAGATCCCCGGTACAAAAGTAAATTTGCAGAAATTATTCCTGCCATAGAAAGGGATGCACGCATGCAGGAGTATCAGCAGAGACTGTTGCAGAATCTTACATGCGCTTTTCCACAAAATACCAGTGGTGCACGTAGTGAATCTCACAGTTCCAACTTGCCAACCGTGGGACCGTCAAGTGTTCAGCACTCAAACCGTAACAGAACCACAGTATCTGCTGGTAACATCAATTTTGCGGAATCATTTCACCACTTTTTTAGCCCATCCTTTGCAAGGCCACAGGAGACAAGAAGTCTGACACATAGTCAACGCCTAGAGACGATGGTACAGGAGTATCTCCAAGTAAACATTGAAGCCATGACTGTGTCACTGGACCCTTGCTCTTTTTGGGCTTCCAATCTGGATAAATGGCCGGAGCTAGCCACTTACGCCTTGGAGATCTTGTCATGCCCCGCAGCCAGCGTTCTGTCTGAACGTGTGTTCAGCGCTGCTGGTGGTGTGCTGACAGATAAGCGCACGCGGCTCTCCACTGATAATGTAGACAGACTCACGTTCATAAAGATGAACAAATCATGGATCCGAAACGACTTTTCTACCCCTGTGTCATCCTGGGGAGAGTAAAAGCTTGATGATTGGTTAAAATCACCCTACCAACCGTTTTAAGCTTTCAAATTACTAATCATGTTTATCTGTATCTTGGCTGGAAAATAATTTGGGCTTTGTAGCAGTGTGCAGCACTGATTCTATTAGGCAATCTATAATAAGCTCCACCAGATTTAAAATTACTAATCATGTTTATCTGTATCTTGACTGGAAAATAATTTGGGCTTTGTAGCAGTGTGCAGCACTGATCCTATTATGCCATCTATACTAAAGCTTCACCAGATTTAAAATTAATAATAATTTTTAGCTGCATCTAGCCCGGAAAATAATTTTGGGGCTCCGAGATGCGCAAGACACATAAGTGCCTTCTTGCTGCACTACCTGCAGCATGACCCTCATATTGTCAGAATTCGAAGTAATCATGACTACTGGGTTGCCACACTCTTAGATCCCCCAAACTTTTCGATCAACCTTTTCATTTTAATAAAGACCAAAAAAATGGTGATTTTTGAAATTATAAGCATTAGCAGGTTGTTAGAAACTGAAATCAAACAGTTTTCAACTCAAAACTTTATTCTAGGTGATGTTACATTTTCACATAGGACCCCTTGTTCGAAAGGAGCTTCTGAACTCTCTCGTCCATTGAATTTGTCAGGTTTTGGATGGTTTCTGCTTCAATTGTTTTGCATGAGGACAGAATACCCTCCCAGAGCTGTTGCTTAGATGTGAACTGCCTCCCGCCATCATAGACACTCCTTTTAATGATGCTCCAAAGGTTCTGAATGGGGTAGAGGTCAGGGGAGCATGGGGGTCACACCATAAGTTTGTCCCCTTTTATGCCCATATCAGCCAGAGATGCAGATGTTTTATGTGCAGCATGAGATGGTGCATTATCATGCAGAAAAATGATCTTGCTGTGAAATACACGGTTCTTCTTCTTGAACCATGGCAGGAAGTGCTGTTTGAGAAAATCCACATACATTATGGAGTTCATCTTTAGCGCCTTCAGGGATCCTAAAGGGGCCGACAATCTCTCTCCCCATGATTCCAGCCCAAAACATTACTCCACCTCCTCCTTGTTGGCGCTGTAGCCGTGTTTGCGTGGGGTGTCCATCAACCAGCCATCCTCCACTCCATCCATCTGGACCATCGAGCGCTGCACGGCACTCATCCGTGAACAAAACAGTTTTGAAATCAGTCTTCATGTAATGTTTGGCCCACTGGAGCCGTTTCTGCTTGTGTGAAGTGGATAGAGGAGGTCGACAGGATGGCGTATGCACAGCTGCAAACCTCTGAAGGACCCTGCATCTTGTTGTTCGGGGGACGTTGGAGGCACAAGCAGCTTCAAAAACTTGTCTGCTGCTATGACAAGGCTTTTTTGCCGCTGCTCTTTCAACCTGACGTAATTGCCTGTAGGAAAGAGTCCTCAATTTGCCCTTATCAGCACGCACACGTGTGTACTGTGAATCAGCTACATACTTCTTGATTGCCAAGACACTTCATCCTGATCATCGCACAATGTTGATTGTAGTCATGCCTTGACCTAAACACTCCACAATTTGTTGCTTCTCAGCAGCCGACACATCCTTTTTCTTTCCCATTTTGGCAGAAAATGTAGGCTTCTTAATAATGTGAGACAGCCTTCTTAAGTAGTCTTGCCTTTCATTGGACACACCTGCCAAACTAATTAGCACAGGTGTCTGCAATTGCTTACAGTGATATAAAGATCCCTGACACACATCACCATCAATGAGTTTAACTGACAAACAAACAAATTCTTCCCTTATCACTCCTAAACACTTTTTGCATAATAATTTGGAACACAGTGTACATGTGCTTTTCCACAAAACACCAGTGGTTCACGTAGTGAATCTTACAGTTCTAACTTGCCAACCGTGGTCTGTATGGAGTTGTTCAATAAAGGGCCCAAAATTAAGATAACATAGATGGGAGAGGTCTCTATGAATAGGAATTCCTAAGTATTTGATACCCTGTGAGGGCCAGGCAAAGGGAAAGTTGGACTGGATGGAATCCTATATGGATTTGGGGAGGGAGACATCGAGGGCCTCAGACTTCGCTGCATTGATTTTAAAATTTGACCATGTAACAAAGTGATCTATTTCAGCCATAACAGCATGGATGGATATATGTGATTGAGTGATATATACTAGGACATCATCAGCAAATAGAGAGCACTTGTACTCGGTGCCTCCCACCTCAATCCACCTAATATTGGGGTTATGGCGAATTGATGAGAGCAGGTGCTCCGTCACTAGGATGTATAAGAGAGGGGACAGAGAACATCCCTGCCTTGTCCCATTGGTGATTGTGAAAGGTGATGAAAATGTTCTGACGTGCCCCCTGGGCCTTGGGACACCCGGAGCCGGACCCTTTTTGGTGGATGCTGGTGGTTGTAGTCTCCGTGGCGGCGACCCGGTTCCGTGGCTCAGGGCGGTCAAACCAGTGGCGGAACTATTTATGTGGTTTTGATGTTTAAATGTCCGACTACGCCACCCGTGGATTGCGGTCAGAGTGAACCGCCGCTCCAGGGCAGACCGCTGAGGCTGGTGTTGTGGGTGCAGCAGAGCGTAGCATAACTCCCCACGGGAGGAGTATAGCCTCAGGGCAGTGTATGCGGAGGATGGGGGTGATGGTGCAGGGCAGCAGCAGTAATGACACGGAGTCAGTGATGCAGTCCAGGGCCTTTACTCACAGTTCTTATTATCCAGACCACGTCTGCAGGTAACGGCTGCCCACGTCGTACTGTGCTCACCAGGTGAGGGGCTCAGACAACTCCCAGATAACTTTGGAGTGCTTCACAGGACCCCCTTTGTGTGTCCTTTGTCTGGCCTTTCTTACCAACCCTTCTGTCCGGCTGCCTCGGGCCTCCTCATGGTAAACTTGGCGCCAGTTTCCCTGACCCTATGTGATGCCTTCCTAGCGGGTGTAGCGAGGGGCTGCGCCACATAAAATGTCACAGCCTCCTGTTTCTAGCTGAGGGTTGTTTCCTGCCTCCACTAGTTTCGGGGACCGGTCTCCCCCTTTGGCCTGACCCCTCCACGCAGGTGGATTCGGGCGTGCGGTGGCGACTCGCCCGTCCGCACCCCTGAGATCCCTTCGTTCCTCGTTCCTGGAGCCTTCTCCGCTCCTCTTCCTTCCTTCTCCCTCTTCCAGGCCTGGGCCTCTGTTACTAGGCCCGCCTCCGGAGCAGAGCTCATGCAGAGCCCCTGCTCCCTGCCACTTCTGCTCAGACTTCTCTGCACTGAACTAAGATGGTGCCCACCTTTTATACTCCCTTCTCAATGCACCCAGGAACTGCTTCCTCCCTGCTCCTGCACTACAGGGTTCCCCTTCCTCAGTGTTCCCTCCCCCCACTCCAGCCAGGGACAGGGACTGTCGTGCCCATCTCAGGGGCATATTGGTCGCCCTGCCCCATGGCAATGTGGTGTAATGCATGCAGGTGTTGGGTCCTGATCCACACTACATCCTTACCTGAGAGTGAGATATCACACCTCTGGGTGAGGTGCAATACCTCTGTAGCAACCGAGCCCTCAGGGTGCTACAGTTCCATTTATCTTCAGCCTAGGTGACGTATTGCGATACAGGGCCGTGATTTTGGCTATAAAAGGGTCCCCTAGACCCCTACCCCAAGCTTTTTAAGAGAATCATATATGGCGTGCCAGGAGACTCTATGGAATGCTTTCTCAGCATCCAACGAGAGTATCTAATTACAAATTTTTAACTGCATCTAGCCCAGGAAATACTTTGTGCCTAGTAGCAGTGTCTGCTAGTCAGCGGATTATCCCGGCTGTTAAGCAAGCTACACCACCTGTAGTTTGGACACTTCATTTTTTCAAAGGAAATGCTTCGGGACCACGGGATACTCAGTGAAGAGCATCAGGAGGCACCCCAAGGCATAGGGGCTCGGACTGGCAGTAGGATGCCTTGCGGTGGACAGCCGAGCTCGATCCTTATAAAAGCTTTTTAACTGCAGCAGCTTTATTGGACGCTACTGGAGCTGGAATTACGCGGCTGCTGGCATGAGACTTGCCCTCCAATAGATCCTTGTAAATGGATTTAAAGTGTATTTATTCAAATAAGAGAGACAATTTAAATTAAAAAGCTTAGAGCTGCCTCCACCACAGGGGGGCTCGCTCGACCCACCAGCGGACAGGCACCAGTATTGGGAGAGGGGGGCTGGCCGTCAGGGTTCACCGCGGCTCTGGCACAAACCCGGCGACACGGAGGTGGCACGGCAGGAGCGGACTGAACGTGTCGGCTTCTCACTTTTTGGATTTTAGAAGGGCATGACATGCCTATATCTGTGTCTCCCCCTCCTTTTACTCCTCCACCTCTTTTCTTTTCGCATGACTATATGTACTTGTCACTTTTCCATGTGTTAGTTGTGTCTTCTGAGCAGTTTGTCAGCTTTTGGACACCTTTGAAGGTGTTTTCTATGTGTTTTTGTTTGCCTGCCATTGGTTTTAACGGTGTTCGAAGGTGTTCGACGAACAGTTCGACGAACAGTTCGGCGAACACACGGGTGTTCGACGAACCGAACCGAACTCGAACACTACGGGGGTGGCTCAACACTAGTCTCTAGGTGTACTGGTCTATCTTCTGGTAGCGCCTCCAGCCTCTGGACATTATGCTGACAGACACAGCAAACCTTCTTGCCACAGCTCGCATTGATGTGCCATCCTGGATGAGCTGCATTACCTGAGTAACTTCTTTGGGTTGTAGAGTCTGTCTCATGCTACCACGAGTGTGAAAGCACAACCAACATTGAAAAGTGACCAAAACATCAGCCAGAAAGCATTGGTACTGAGATGTGGTCTGTGGTCCCCACCTGCAGAACCACTCCTTTATTGAGGGTGTCTTGATAATTGCCAATAATTTCCATCTATTGTCTATTCCAATTGCACAACAGCATGCGAAATTGATTGTCAATCAGTGTTGCTTCCTAAGTGGACAGTTTGATTTCACAGAAGTTTGATTTACTTGGAGTTATATTCTGTTGTTTTAGTGTTCCCTTTATTTTTTTGAGCAGTGTATATATACCACCCATGAATCAGATGCCATGTTAAATGTGACACGCACCCTTTAATCCTAAGTTCCTATATTGTGTTATTTTTATGAAACTGTAAAATTTAGAAAATAGAGGAAAATTAATGCTTCAGTGGCTTTGAAAGTGTGATCAGAAAAAGACTGACATAGTATTTGGTTGTGGGCTGTAGTGGAGCCATGAACCAATCTAGTCTTAGAAGTGCAATAACCTGAACAATGTGTTAATATTGCTTTGCGCTTACTATGCAACTTCACTGCATGTATCAACTCTATGCGCCTTGGGCTTTTACATGGTTATGAAAACCCATTTTGTGACACAATATGGGCATAGAAGCATATATATTTCTGGATGTGCACATGATTGAATATGTTATTTTTTCATTTTGAACAATGTAAATTTATAAGGTGAAAATATTGCTTTGTGTCTACTTGTAAGAGTCTTCAAAAACACCACTTGAGAACAAGTTGGGATCCTACCATTGGAAGATTACCTTCTTTCATACATGTTTTGTTACCGTCATAACACAAAATTTAAACCAAAGTAGTGTCGAAACTTCACCATAATTTTGAAAGTCCAGACGAGGTGCTACAAGCATGCAAGTGTAATATAAGCAATGGCAAGGCATTTAAAATCTTTATGGCTAGATCAGAGGTCTCAAACATGCGGCCCGCATTCCGCATGCAGCCCTTCAGGTTGCTTCATGCGGCCCACAGGCACCATAGACCCCGATCGCGGCCCCTTCCAGGAGCTGCCGGCAGCTGCGCTTCAGTTCAGTGTATAGCCGCGCAGAGACCGGCTCTCTGCACAGCAATACCAGTGGCAGCCGCCGGCCTATCAGAGGCCAGCAGCTGACATCTGCGTCCCAGCGCAGCAGCGTATGACGTCACTGACATGCGCAGATGTCAGCTGCTGGCCTCTGATAGGCCGGCGGCTGCCACTGGTATTGCTGTGCAGAGAGTCGGTCTCTGCGCGGCTATACACTGAACTGAAGCGCAACTGCCGGCAGCTCCTGGACCGGGCCGCGATCGGGGTCTATGGTGCCTGTGTGCCACAGGTGCAGAAAGGACGCCGAGGGAATGGAGGACAGGTGAGAAGAATCTTTTTTTTTCTCTTGTATGTGTAGAACGGCACAAGGGACAGTCCTCCAAGATGGGGACCAGGCTGGGGACAGTCCTAAAAGATGGGGACCAGGCTGGGGACAGTCCTAAAAGATGGGGACCAGGCTGGGGACAGTCCTAAAAGATGGGGACCAGGCTGGGGACAGTCCTAAAACATGGGGATCAGGCTGGGGACAGTCCTAAAAGATGGGGACCAGGCTGGGGACAGTCCTAAAAGATGGGGACCAGGCTGGGGACAGTTCTAAAAGATGGGGACCAGGCTGGGGACAGTCCTAAAAGATGGGGACCAGGCTGGGGACAGTCCTAAAAGATGGGGTCCAGGCTGGGGGCAGTCGTAAAACATGGGGACCAGACTGGGGACAGTCCTAAAACATGGGGACCAGGCTGGGGACAGTCCTAAGACATGGGGACCAGGCTGGGGACATTATTACAAGAGGGGGACCAGGATGGGGACATTCCTAGAAGATGGGGACATTACAACAAGATGGGGACCAGGATGGGGCATTACTACAAGATGAGGACATATCTACAATATGGGGACCGGTATGTGACATTACGACAATATGGGGCCCAGGATGGGAGACATTACAACAAGATGGGGGCCAGTATGGAATATTACGACAAGATGGGGACAAAGATGGGGGACATTACAAGATGCAGACCAGGGTGGGGCACATTACTACAAGATTTTGGCAGAAAAACTTCAAAATAAAGCATGAAAAAATATTTTGCCACTAAAAATGCAGCTTTATATCTAAACTAAAGTAAACAAAAAATGTGCATGTTTTATTATCGCCACATCCATAACGACCCAAGCTATAAAAAATAAAACAGCAAAAATGTTCAAAAGGTGTATAGAAAAAAAAATGGTATCACTAAAAATGTCACTTTGTCCTGCAAAGAATGCAGCCCCCTAAATTAATTTTTTTTCCGTGTGTGACCCATATACCCAGCCGAGTTTGAGACCCCTGGGCTAGATGATACTCAATCAAGACCAGATTTCCAGCAGAGAACTGACAATGTAATCCATAGAGAGAAGCATATCTATTAAATACAAATAAAAGCCATGTTGAATTTCAGGAAATTCGCTAGATGTGCTGAATTTTAACAATTTGCAATTCAATTTGAGAATCACCCAAAAAGTGGCTACTATCATTTTACACAACACAGAAGATTACATGAGGCAGAGAAGGCTCACATGACCGCAAGCGCAGCCACACGCATGTCCCCATAATAACTTACAGCTAACACATCACACAGTATAGAACAGCCAGTCTGGAACGGCTATAATAGCCTGTATAAAAGCAAAAGTAAGGAATGCAGCAGCCACTTTGTAGTGAATCTGAATGATGAGAGGATGTTACAACTCCCAGCTTAGCAATAGTGATAAGGATAGAAAACTATAAAACACTGAATTAAACATTCGCTCATCTCTAGTAATTCATAACACAATGATACTTCTAAGACAGGGAACAATGGAAAAGGAAAAGAAAATTTCCCAAATAATCATGAAAACAAACATTTTTTTTACCTTTTTCTTGACGCTTTTGCGTGGCATCACAACTATCCGACTTGGCTTTTCAAACATCATTTTTAGATTGTCCAGAGGGATGGCAAACCTTTCAATTTTGCGTGAAGCCTGGAGATCTTCTTTGAAAATGGTCTCTCCATTTCTGTGCTTCTGTTGTGACTGAGATGTTTGATTGGTCCTTCTATCTTCAATTGTACGTACCTTACTCATACTTATGGCCAAATAAAAAAAAAATACATTTAAAACTTGAATTACTTAGCTTGTGAAGTAGAGTTGGACTTAATGAATATGCTCAAGAACCATATGTGTTCAGTTGAACAGAATGTCAGTTGGTCAATTATTCTCCATAAATTTCTGGTTCCTTCCTTATTGTTTTTTTTTTTACAAATATAAGTTCTTTATTTTCCTTATCACAATTATTCAATTAAAGATTTATTTTTTGTTTCAGCTCCCTTTAATTCCCTTTTTCACTCTTCCTTTCAGTTGTCTTAGCTGATAATCTCCCAATGGCAATGAGTTCTTCAGATCTGGCAGCTTAAAGTTTGGTCCTGGCAATCATTTTTCCTAGAAACTGATCACTTTTGCTTGAAGCAGCTATAGCATAAGCTTCACAGATGATTCATAGTCTTGAAGGAAGCAAATTAGTAGCTGGTAGATACTTGGATCATAAAACCATGTAGAGTTTTCTTCCAAATTCTCAATGAACCTTAGACTGTTGGGCACGTTTCCACATCCAAAGACTTCAGCAGACTAGCATTAAATAAAAAAAAAAGATACTGTCGTTATTTTTTATTTGAAGGTCAGTGGCAAAATACATAACCATACAAGAACTGAAGCTGTTCATGATTTACAGCATTTTTTCAAAGCGTTGAAAATAAGCTTTCATTCTAAAGGTCAGATGGGTTGAGTACTCTGCTGTTCAAAATTAAATTCATCACAAAGTTTCCCGACATCCAATTTCAAAACTAAGTGTAAGAGTTGTTAGTGACAACTCGCCATTTTTTTAACTATACTGTACTGGCATATAGAGATTTATAGATATATGATAGGAATTTTTGAAGATGAAAAATCATATTGGGGTCTTTAGGCAGAGAAAATCCTCTCATGGAAAGTAGTGCGGCCTGTGACTCACATTGCTTCTGCCTCCAATACACTACATTGATTTTATAAACATTTTGCTTGCACCATTGGAAAACTGTGAGGGCCAACACATAGGATTGTCATGTCAATTATGTTAACAGTACCATGTAAGGAAAAATACACAGGCACTGAAATTTCACTTTTTCTTCTGAATTGTAACTCTGCACTTCTCTGAAACGTCAAAATTTCCCTTTCCCAAACATAAATAGTTTTAAGCAGAAACTGTTGTGTTTTTTGCACGATTCATTAATACTGTATATGCATCTGGATTGAGCCTGAACTGGCATATTCAGATTTACAGAAATACAGTATGATAGGACATTATTCTTGTGAAGATGAAGAATATTATTGGAGCTTTTACAACCCCTGGCAAAAATTATGGAATCACCGGGCTCGGAGGATGTTCATTCAGTTGTTTAATGTTGTTGAAAAAAAGCAGATCACAGACATGGCACAGAACTAAAGTCATTTCAAATGGCAACTTTAGGGCTTTAAGAAACACTAAAAGAAATCAAGATAAAAAATGTGGTACACAGTAAGGGTAATTTTTTTCAGACCAAGCAGAGGGAAAAAATTATGGAATCACTCAATTCTGAGGAAAAAAATATGGAATCATGAAAAACAAACACACAAAAGAACACTCCAATACATCACTGGTATTTTGCTGCACCACCTCTGGCTTTAATAACAGCTTGCAGTCTCTGAGGCATGGACTTAATGAGTGACAAACAGTACTCTTCATCAATCTGGCTCCAACTTTCTCTGATTGCTGTTGCCAGATCAGCTTTGCAGGTTGGCGCCTTGTCATGGACCATTTTCTTCAACTTCCACCAAAGATTTTCAATTGGATTGAGATCCAGACTATTTGCAGGCCATGACATTGACCTTATGTGTCTTCTTTCAAGGAATGTTTTCACAGTTTTTGCTCTATGGCAGGATGCATTATCATCTTGAAAAATGATGCCATCATCCCCAAACATCCTTTCAATTGATGGGATAAGAAAACTGTCCAAATATCAATGTAAACTTGGGCATTTATTGATGTATTTATTTATTGATTATAAGATGTAATGACAGCAATCTCCCCAGTGCCTTTACCTGACATGCAGCCTAATATCATCAATGACTGGAAATTTGCATGTTCTCTTCATGCAGTCATCTTTATAAATCTCATAATCTCATTGGAACGGCACCAAACAAAAGTTCCAGCTTCATAACCTTGCCCAATGCAGATTCGCGATTCATCACTGAATATGACTTTCAATCAGTCATCCACAGTCCACGATTGCTTTTCCTTAGCCCATTGTAACCTTGTTTTTTTCTGTTTAGGTGTTAATGATGACTTTTGTTTAGCTTTTCTGTATGTAAATCCCATTTCCTTTAGGCAGTTTCTTACAGTTCGGTCACAGACATTGACTCCAGTTTCCTTCCATTCGTTCCTCATTTGTTTTGTTGTGCATTTCCTGTTTTGGAGACATATAGTTTTAAGTTTCTGGTCTTGACGCTTTGATGTCTTCCTTTGTCTACCAGTATGTTTGCCTTTAACAACCTTCCCGTGTTGTTAGTATTTGGTCCAGATTTTAGACACAGCTAACGGTGAACAACCAACATCTTTTGCAACATTGCATGATGATTTACCTTCTTTTAAGAGTTTGATAATCCTCTCCTTTGTTTCAATTGACAGCTCTCGTGTTGGAGCCATGATTCATGTCAGTCCACTTGGTGCAACAGCTCTCCAAGGTGTGATCACTCCTTTATAGATGCAGACTAACGAGCAGATCTAATTTGATGCAGGTGTTAGTTTTGGAACTGAAATTTTAGAGGGTGATTCCATAATTTTTTCCTCAGAATTGAGTGATTTCTTAATTTTTTCGCTCTACTTGGTCTGAAAAAAATTACCCTTACTGAGTACCACATTTTTTATCTTGATTTCTTTTAGTGTTTCTTAAAGCCATAAAGTTGCCATTTGAAATTACTTTAGTTTTGTGCCATGTCTGTGATCTGCTTTTTTTCAACAAAATTAAACAACTGAATGAACATACTCCGAGCCCGGTGATTCCATAATTTTTGCCAGGGGTTGTAGGCAGAGAAATTCCTCTCATTGAAAGTAGCGCAGCCTTTGACTCATAGTGCTTCTGCCCCCAATATACTATATTAATTATATAACATTTGTATGACTCGGGGGGTAATAAAAATACAACGTTATCCTGGCATATGCCTTTCATAATCAAGATCTTTCGCTCTGTGCGCTATGGCTTTATGCAATAAATAAGAAAACCCGTCACCTACACACAAAAGAGACAACCATGCTGTAATCCAGGCAATATTACTCAGCTTCATCAGAAAGTAGTGAAGTAGTACAGAATTCATATGGATTTATTGGATCCATTTACATAAATATTAGTTTGGGCCACCACTGTTTAATTAAACTCTGCATTTGTAATGAGGATATTATTAAACAATAAGAAGAAGGGTGTCCCCTTTTTCTGACCCTCTTTTATTAAGCAGAGTGGAGTGAATCTACAAAAATGTTATGTGCATTGGAGGACCAAACATGTCCCTGCAATATACGGAGAGACCATTGGTTTAAATGAAGGCCAAGGCTGCTTAATTTACACTCTGGTAAAGCTGCAAAAGAATCAAACTCTTTAGGCCAGTTTGACATGTCCAATATTCACGGTCAGAGTACATACCCCGAAGTCTAGTTTGGCACGTTTCTCCAAATTCATGGGTCTTCTGCCATAGCTGGTTGAAACTTCATAGTTTGTTTTCGGTTCATGAATGTTGGACATGTGAAAATGACCTTACAGGCATATTCCCTCACAGATTACAGCTGAGAAACCAGACATTCCTATTGACTGGTGACTCTTCTAACAAAAAAGTGGATAACTCCTTTAACAACAACTTGGGCCTTAGTTCTCACTTAGTTTTTTTCTGTGCCATTATGGGAACATTAAAATGGAAAAAAATGGAAGAAATTGATCCATCACAGGACAGTGGCAAACAGCTCCTGATGGACCATATCAGCTATAAAGGAGTATGTTAGGCTTCTGTTAGGTTCTCCAATATTGTACCAGTAAAATTAGTGATACCTGTCATGCTTTTTCTTCCGGTGAAGACGGAACTTGTGATGGAGCCTTTTACGGAGGCTGATACAAAGGTGTGATGGAAGCCTTACTACTCACACATACTGTATATTTCACAGTATCATTTCCAAAGTGTACATTAAAGATGGCTCTTTTTTTTCCTATTTTGTTTTTTTTTTGCTAAGATTTCATAGCTAAGCCCTTTCTCCACTGTCTGATTTGAAGCATCAGAGATGATGAGTAGAAAAAAACAAAAAGTTCTCAAAAGCATCATACACCATGTTTACAGGTTGTCTTCATGTCAGCTGGAGAGCACATTAATTAAGAAGATCCCAGTTAAATCATTAAGACAGCATGGTGGCCTTGAGATAATGGAGTCCTGAGTCCATTTCCCACCACGGAAAATACCAGTACCTCCATGGAGTTTATAAGTTCTTGTCATGTTCTCTAGTTTTCTCTCATATTGTCATTTGGCATCCTATGAAATTGGTGTATGTGTCCAAGGATGATTAGATTATAATATGTTGGGGGACAGATACATATGGGAAATCTCTTGTGCTTCTCTTTGTACTTTATTAATGAGATTGCCATACCGGTATGTCCATCCTTAATTGAATTGTGTTAAATTGTACAAATCTCATGACACCAATTCAAGAAATATGGCACAAAGCCAATGGGTGATGGATGGCATGTCAGGGCATCTTTGAGATAAATATATTTTTATGTCTTACATCTGGCGATATCAGTTTGGAGATAAAAGGGGAGGATAACACAATTACACAGGATGTGTGATACGTTACTAACTGCTGGGTAGCCCCACCAATCACAAGCATGAAGGTCTTGAGTCCCCGTTTGAAAGGGGCATTCAGCTGCAAAGAAATGAAAATTATTCCATGGACATTCTAAAATGTGGATTAACCTCCAAAAATCAATCTAGTTAATACCTAAATATACTAGAGTCATACCACCTGATATGATATGGTCTACACACTGCCAGTATGTCCCAATTAAGCTGGAAAATTGTCAGGTATAGTTAAATGTTTTGGTTAGAAAAATGTTAAAGGCCATAAAACAACCCAAATTCCTTTGTCCTTTTACTCATATAATCATAGAATCATACTTTCTCCGTGCATTGTGCTTTCTCTTTAACATCCAGAATGGTGGTGATCTATGGCTGTTGCTACAGCATTTTCCTATTGTTTCTTCCTGTTAAATATTTAATATTGACAGTTCTTGGATTACCAAGCCGTCGGAAAGAGCCTACCGCAGACATGCAATCCCATACTTGATTTTTGGAAATATTTATAAGTATAGTGTATATAATAATATTAGGATTGTTCATGCTGATTAATCCGATTTTCATTCTGAAACCGGCTGGAGAACCTGATGTTCACATATCCCATTTCACCCAGTTTCATACATTTTTCCCAAGAGGTGTTTATTACATAGTAGTTATTCACAACCTTCTTATATCAGTTTTACAAAAGTTATGTGCATCAGTGAGTTGTCATTGATAAGATGTTTTAACTAAACTTAAAAAGAAAGCTCTTGAAAAACACTTTACAATATACAGTTAAATGTTTTTTTTTATCAAAATATTAGGTTGTCCCCTATCCATAGGAGCACTGCACTCTGGTTTCTTGGAATGACCCAAGCATGTGCTGTGCCCTTCATTCAACACGGGACTCTGCAGAGCTTAGTTTCTAGGTTCCAGATTCTTGATCTTAGGATCATGGGGATTCCCAGTGATCAATACGTTATCTCCCATTCTATGGATAGAGAATAACTTAATATTTTTGGAATAAGCATGTAAGTCTTCATTAAGAGTAAAGACAGCAAGTCCACCTAGGAATAGGACATAATAGGGCAACGGGTAAACCGGTGACAGAATCATGGGCACCCAAGGCTCATTGACACACATGGGAAGTAAAGGCCTATTTTGATCCCACAAAAGACCTACTGTAGTACAAATTGCCCCCAAAAAAGTGACTACCAGCTATGATAGAAAGATATATCAACATACATAGCATCATAGTTTGATGTGTATGGTCACTGGTCAGAATGACCAACCTGACCCCTGACCACCACTGAAAGTGTCTACAATGAGCATGAAAGCATTGGAACTAGAAGAATTTTGAGGAACATGACAAAAAGTTCAAGAACCTAAAGGATCTGTTGCCTAGATCTTGGTGCAGATACCAGAAGACACCTTCAGAAGTCTTCAGAAATTCATGTTTAATGTGCACAAGGGGGACTACAGAAAATTAGGAAGGTATAATATATTTTGCATTTTGTTGGTGGGATTTTCAAAAGTTCTTTTTATATTTTGTTAGTTGCAATTCCAGTTGCATATCGCTATACATTCAACGTACGAGTTGTAGAAAATGGAAGATAGGAAGTTATATGAAAACAAACACTCAAGTCTTTGAGAAGAGTCATAGAATTGTAAAGTACCTACCTTCTCTGGTGTTTTGTGGAACTTTCATTTAAAAAGTTTATGAAGTTGTGGTGATAGATACCATTGCTACTTTACCTTGATCCACCTTGCTATGCATCCTTTTTGTGACTTCGGAGAACGCCTGGAATGCATCCGAGAGGAGGAGAAAGACACAAAATCTCCTATATCTCCCTAATGGAAATATATTATTTAGTGTCTCCTAGATCTGTCTACTAAAAGTACACTTTCTGCTATAGAGTGGTTGCAGCGGAGCTGCTGATCATCTTACAGCATTGCACTCAATAGATGTCTTTCCTTTCAGCTCATTCTACCTCTATGGTAGAAAGCTTTTTCCCTAATCCGAAACAATACTGTGGCTTAAAAGAATTGTGCTTTATGTGACTGACCAGCGCAGACAACATGCTGCAGGTTCAGTGACAGTAGACAATGCCCCCGGACATGCATTTTACAGGGATCTCATTGCAGCTGTTCTGTTGTAGAAGATACCTTTCAGACCTTACCTTGTGTGTAACAATGCTGAAGACAGGATGCATAATTCATTACACATATAAAGTGTACACCGTTCTTGTTCTACTTGTACACAGCAAAAACATGGTGTGGAAAGGCATATGGGATATTAGATGCACTCAAACCTAATGACCAATGAGCAGTACACATAAATAACACTGCCATATTGTAAAAACAAGTAGTATATACATACAATAGACAAACAGCATGCCCATATAATGTTCATTTCTCATTTGGCATCTCTAGGTATATACATTTTGCGCTCCATGAAAACTTTTAAGAGCATAATAAAAATGCTTGAAAAAAGACCTTGGTCCTTCATGTCCAAACTCTGATCCTACTATGTTGGATATTAGGAGAGTAATTCCTTTGCACCTCTAAAAATGTGAGAAGCAATCTGTCCCATCGCAGAATCTAATACCCATAACCTTTAATGTTATATTTGTCAAAAAAGGCATCCAGATCCTACTATCCTTCAACTTTTTTAGTTAGTCTAAAAATATTTAGATTTGAGAGTCCTCAGTGGTTGATATCTTTTAATGACTAACTGAAAAGATGGTAACAAGTTGCAAGCTTTCGAGACTACTCAGGTCTCTTCATCAGGCATAGTATAATGCGAAATCTGAAGCATCACATATTTATACACAATAGGACACAGAAATAATGCAATAGATGAGACAGGTGACGTAGTGAGTCTACCATTGCAACATATTGTATCTGAGGGATCCATAGTCTCATTGCTCTTACAGTAAAGAATCTGCGTTTGAAATGATGATTAAACCTTCCTTCTTCTAGATATAGAGGATGCCCCCTTGTCCCTGTCTCATGCCTAAGTGTAAAAATATAATTTGAAAGATCTCTGTACTGTCCATTCATATATTTGTACATTGTACTAAGATCGGTCTTAAAACTTTGTTTTACTAAACTGAATAACTCAAGTTTGATAACCTGTTTTGATTTTGTAGTTCAGCCATTCCCTTACTAGCTTCACTTGCTCTTCTCTGCACCCGCTCTAGTTCAGCTATGTCTTTCTTATACACTGGAGACCAAAATTGTACACAGTATGTAAGTGTGGCCGCAGTAGTGACTTGTATTGAGGCAAAACTATGTTCGTCTCATGAGCAATAGTGCTGAGTACTCGTTACTCGAGTTTGCCAAGGGTGCTCATGTATGCACAGAGTAGCGCGGGTGCTCAAGTGACATGTTTGAATCCCTGCAGCCACATGTTTCGCAGCTGTTAGACAGCCACAAAACATGCGGGGATTGCCTGACATACAGGGGAAATCCCTGCATTTTTTTGGCTGTCTAACAGTCACAAAACATGGGGCCGCGAGGACTTGAACATGTCACTCGAGCATCCTCGACACTCGGCGCATACCCGAGCACCCTCGATACTCGGCGCATACCCGAGCACCCTAGGCAAACTCGAGTAACGAGCACTTGCGCTCATCACTAATGAGCAACTATGCCTTTTTTTATGCATCCCATAATTTTATTTGCCTTAGCAGCAGCTGCCTGACTCTGATTACTAAAGTTGAGTTTGCTGTCCATCCATACATAATTCCCTTGTATACCAGATACATTACACACAAAAAAGAACTGTACATCCATACACCCAAGTCTTTTTCTGTGACAATTTTACTCAGTGTTTTATCATTTAGAATATCTGAGTTAACAAAAGGATAACATCACATGGGATTGTGATTTATAATTGAGAGTAAAAATTAAAGTGTGCCCTTCTTTGGGGTAAACAGACAAGTTTGTGCAGTACATGAACATCCCTTTTATTTCAGTGGCAACAATGTAAGACACACATTCTACTGTAGAGAATTGAACATTCTATTCTAAGTTCTACTCAAGACTCTCAAAGACTTATTTGCATAAACACACCCCCTTTTCATCAATCCATGCCCCATTCACACCCATTCCCTCACCTTAAATGTGCGTCTATATCCCGTTACTACAGCAAAGGAAATGTTGGGGGAGCATTGCTTATGGGAGGTTTGCGACTAACCAAACTCCTTTGGAGTCTGATCGTTATATATAAAATTTAAATGCAAGAGTCTTTTTTTAAAAAATTGTTCTTATTGCTAAATGCAATAAGAAAAGAATAAATAGAAATATGTAAGAAATGTTATAAGACACTGAAGTGACATTGTTAACACAGACCTTGACCTCTCCTATAAAAGAAATAACTAGACGTCTCACTTGTATATATTTTGCGCTCGGAACTTTTGAAGCATGGCATTGGTTGCTAGGGCTACAGACAAATGACGAACACCGGCCGTACTAAGCCTTAATTAAAAGACACTTTCCCTCATTCTTTTATCTCCCTCTCTTTCCTTTGTTCTCTGCACTCCAGCAAACTTGGTTTCATTGACATCATTTTGAGAGCAGTTTTATTTAGTTCATAGCTGTTTTATGGCCTACATTATATCCTTAAATGAGACTTAAAGGGGTATTCTCAATTATGAAAGTTATTCCCTATCCATGAGAAAGGGGACAATTTCCCAGTCGCTAAGAGTCCGACTTCTGGGACCCTCACTGATCCCAAAAACCAGGGCTCTGAAGAGTGTCGGGTGAATGCAGTGGTGGTCGATCATTTGCACTGCTAATCCATTCATTCTAAGAATGCCAAAGACCAGCTCAGAGCAGTGCTTAGTTAGCCCTGGGATTCCCATTAAAAATTAAAGGAGCAGCTATACAAATGATCAACCACCTCTCCATTCACACTCTTAAGAACCCCCTGTTTTCAGGATCAAGGAGGGTATGTCATGTTTGTTTCTTACTACCTTGTGATATGGTTCACCTAATGCAGACTACATTTCCTATCTTTCCTCTGTCTTTGTAAACAGTTAAAATCTCATCACACAGCATTTGTTCTTCTCCGAGTCCTATCTAATGGAAGCAGGAAGCAGTGATAAAATAGAACTGCTGTCCCCAGTCTCACACTACTAATACTCAATATATAGTAAAACCCGGCACTCGGAAACTCAATAGAATTTCTTGTTTTTAATGAAGTAAATAATACAGAATACAAACGTTTCGGTCACTTAGGACCTTCGTCAGTGTACTATAACAACAAAATAGAAAATGAAAAAAAATGAATGAATAACGGTCATTATATGATTACAATGGTGAAACAAAATATATGTCATAATATATTTCATTACATATAGGTATGGTGGTTGTAGAGTGCTTGGTATGGGAAGAGGAACAGGAGGGGACAAGGAAGGAAGGGAAGGGAAGATGAGGTTGATGCACCAGAGATATAAAGAAGTGGAAAAGAAAACATACCGGTATTCAGAGGTGAAATTTGCCAGGAGTGGGCTGAGACCACAGTATGGCTGTGGAGAAAGAGGATGTAGGTTATAGAAAGGAAGCTGTGGTCCCCAGTAGAAACACAGAGATAGGCACATACCTTGGTTAGAGCAAGTAGAATATAGGTGTATGGGAACGCGGTGTCCACCGCTTGTCCCTTAAGGTGTCAGAAGTGGGATGTTACTGGTAGGCTTTATGTAGGTGGTGGGTGGACCCAGTGCAGAAAGATGGGCTCGCATTGGTGGCAGTGAAGCGCAGTGATGGCTCATGTGTCTAAAAGGAACTGCTGGACCGGAAATGTCTTGTCGGTCGCGTCACGAGGTCCTATTGGATGGTGGCAGTCACATGGGCGGAAGTGACGCCCCACTTGCTTTCCAAGGCCGAGGTTGTGCGTTCTACTGTGTGGCTGATGGTGTGAATGGCTTAAACAAGGAGTAAGGTTTTCTATTTTGTTGTTATAGTACACTGACGAAGGTCCTAAGCGACCGAAACGTTTGTATTCTGTATTCTTTACTTAATTAAAAGCAAGAAATTTTATTGAGTCTCCGAGTGCCGGGTTTTACTATATATCGAAACTGGGCTTGGCACCCTACCCGGGCACCAACCCACACCAGGGGTGCGATAGTTTATCTACAATCTACTACTAAGACTCAGTGTATTCTATTCTATAGAATGCAACTCTTGCCTGTCTCCAGTACCTCCTGCTTGTGATATGGTTCTCTCTGTCAGCTCTTACAAGCAGGAGGCAGGCATGAGAATTGTGAAATTGCATCTCTTAGTCTAGAGATTCTGGACACTCAAATATTATAATTATAGACAGTCAGTATGATAAATGGAAATGTTTTAATGCAGTATCTAAAACTGAGTAGCCTACAACATCGTTATTATCTTATATAAAGCAAAAATTGTATCTTTATCTGCATAGGAAACATAGGAAACAATTGTGTATGACAGCTGACAGGTGGAATCTGACAGGTGATGATGGTACCTTTATGACGCGCCCCCTGGGCCTGTGTTGTGCAGGGAATACCCGGAGCCGGATCGCTGGGGGTTGTAGTCTCCGTGGCGCTGACCCGGTCCGTGCCCAGGGTGGTCAATTCAGTGGCAGTCTTATTAGTGAGATAATAGTCCGACTACACCACCCGTGGATTGCGGTCAGTGGGGGTCGCCGCTGCAAGGCAGACCGCTGAGGTCGGTGTTATGTGTGCAGCTAAGAATGGGATGACTCCCCACGGGAGAAGTATAGCCTCAGGGCAGTTAGTGTGGATGATGGGAGTGATGGTGCACGAGCGCAGTAGGAATAACTCAGAGTCTGTGCAGTACAGTTCAGGGTCTTTACTGATGTTATAAAGCAGACCCTCCCGGGAGTACTGGCTAGCAGTAGAGGCCTGGTCAGTCTGAGAGCTAGCAGGATCTCCCCTGGCCAGGTGGAGTTGTAGGCCTCCCCGTCTATCTGTACTCTTTCCTGGCTGCCTTGCTGTGTGCGGGTAGAAGTAGCCCACGTCCCTGAGTATACCGTGTTGTGCTCACCCATACGGCCGGTGACTTGGGGCCTTCTGTTAGCCTCCGCTTCACGATGGCGGTGCTGGTCCCTTGCTTGTGACCGTGCCTCCGGGCTTCTCTGGCCAGAGGACATGGAATCCCCTGCCGGTTGGATTCTGCTGCTGGACCTGGATGTCCCCACAGCCTCGGACTCCGTGTCCGGTCTTAATGTCTACAGAGCTCCTTGCTGACACTTTCCCTGTGTCTGGAACTGTTTCCAGGCTCTGACTGACCTAATCCCGCCCCAGACCCAGTTTATAAGGGCAGATTCCTCCCCTCCCAGGTCTGGGCGGGCAGTGTTGCATGCTTAGGGCTCCTGACCAGAGAAACCTCCCACTTGCTCTCAGACATAATATTTCTATTATTGTGGTAACCAGACCCCTGGGGTGCCACATTTATTTCACAGAAAGACAGAGAGCAACCATTTTGTCTACACAGGAAAGCAAGTATTGGACTGTGGTCAGACTGGAGATCACATGATTCAATTGCCCTTATTGAAAAGGTCAAAAAGAAGAATGGATGCAACTGATCAAGAATAAAACAAATGATAGAGCTAGAATATTGCTGGTCAACATTAAATGCAAAAAAATATATAGTTGGTGTGTTACTTTAAGTCCACACTATTATAGAGAAAAAGAGCTCCTTTTTCTGTAAAGCCATATTAAGAAATGAAAAAGCACAGAAAAATCACACCTAAAAACCATAATGATTAAAGGTGGAGATTCACTTTAATATAACATTTGCTTTGTATTCGTAAGAATATTACATACAGAATATTTTTAATGTATTTCTATATTGGAATCATTCCAACTATGAGCTCTAGCGGACAAATTACTGATCAGCATAGTAGATAGATCTATATAGGTAATGTTGCAGATCTTTGCATTGGTTGCTTACATTCATCATTTTGAATAATTCTGCTTTTTACAAAAATATGTCCCTTTCATTTCTACTGAGTCAACGCAAAATTGTAAAGTTTTATGTCCTCTGTAGATGAAACATTGTACTTCACATATCACAAAACTGCATTATAAGCGCTAGACTGTCAACTGCATTCACACTCATAAAATGCCCCATTTTCTAACAAGTGCTGGAGACCTCATAATAAGGCTCTTTATGGCTGTACATAAAAAGCTAACCAAAAAATAAAGGTGTTTGCAAAATAGTCAATGAAATCAGGAAATCAATTGGGCAGGACATGAGGCATTTCTTCAGTTCATATTTTGAGTCTAGTAGAGCTACTCTGGGATGACAGTCCTAAAAGGTTGCTTAAAATAAGATTGTATCTATTTGAGGAACTTCCTTTATAATTAAGAACGTAGGAAATGACATTTATTGGCTTGCCAGGAATTGTGGTGGGATTATGAATATTCATTTCCATATGTTATGCAATAAACACAAAGGTGACATATATAGGTTACATGGATAAGAATAAAGCCTGTGTGATACAATATGAAAATGAATTTTATGCCATGTCCCTCTTAAAGCGTAGAGCAATGAGTAATGCCAACATCCCACATGAATTACTACCTGGAATCTTTATATTTGAAATAGAAACAAACATTTAACTTTATATGCCTGAGATTACTAAATGTCTACCCGAGCAGCATGTACAAACGATGCAGAAATGAAGCAGAAAATTTCTGCAACATTTCTGCATCTCCCTGGCAGAAAAAACGCATGCGGATTGTACATGCGGATTGTACATGCAGATTGTACATGCGTTTTTCCTGCCAAATACATGCGGATTTGAAGCGTTCTTCACATGCGTTTCTGCATGCGGATTGACAAGCGCTTTCCAAGCGATTTTAGCATCACTTGGAAAGTGCTTGACTTGTTTTATCCAGACAACACCTTTAATGATCCAATTCTACCATCACTAGAGGGAGCTTACCACATATTGGTTATGCATTTAATTCAAGACTTCCACAGTATGTTCCCTCTAATGGTGGTACAATTTTATACTTTAAAGGGAACCTATCAGTTGATTTAAGCTACCCAAACCATGGGCAGTATAAATCGGATGGAGACTGTCTACATAATTGCAACCTGATATGTTTTTCTTTGAAATGCTCCAGCATTTTGGAGAAAACAGTGGAGGGAGAAGCCCGCCGCTTCAATGTATGTTTTCTCGAAACACTGGAACTCTATCAGTCATGAGGAGTGGGATAAGGAGAGGCCGGTCGGGGACCTTCATCAGACTAGTCAGCCAAGACTAGTCACCCCACCCTGCTTCAATTGTCTGAAAGGATTCTCTCTACAGTGGCTTGAGAAAGTATTCACCCCCTTGGCTTTCTACCTATTTTGTTACATTACAACCTGTGTTTAAATATTTTTGTAATCCGATTTGTGTGTGATGCATCAGCATTAAATAGTCTAAGTTGATAGAGTGAAGTGAGAAAAATATAGGCATAAATTACATTTATGGGATCAAATAACTAAAAATTGGCATGTGCATATGTATTCACCCCTTTTTCTATGAAGCCCCTAAAAATTCCTGGTGCAAGCAATTACTTTCATAAGTTACATGCCTAGTGATAGGAAGTCCACCTGTGTGCAATCTAAGTGTCACATGGTCTGTCAGTATTAACACACACCTTTTCTGAAAGGCCACAGAGGCTGCAACACCATTAAACAAGAGGCACCACTAACCAAACAACACCATGAAGACCAAGGAGATCTGCAAACAAGTCAGGGACAAAGATGTTGAGTAGTACAAATCAGGGTTGGGTTATAAAAAAAATATCCCAATCTCTTATAATCCCCTGGAGCACAATCAAATCCCTTATCATCAAATGGAAAGAACATGGTACCACAACAAAACTGCCAAGACAGGGCAGCCAACCAAAACTCTGAGCCCAGGCAAGGAGGGCATTAATCATAGAGGCAGCACAGAGACCAAAGGTAACCCTGAAGGCGCTGCAGAGTTTCCAATCAGAGACTGGAGTATCTGTCCATACAACCACAATAAGCCGTACACTCCATAGAGATGGCCTTTATGGAAGAGTGGGCAGAAAAAAGGCTTTACTTACACACAAAATTAGTAAGGTTCTTTTTGAGTATGCCAAAAGACATGTGGGAGACTCCCCAAATGTATGGAGGAAGGTGCTCTGGTCAAATGAAACCAAAATGTAATGTTTTGGCCACCAAGGTAAATGCTATGTCTGGTGCCAAACCAACACAACTCATCACCCCAAGAACACCATCCCCACAGCGAAACATGGTGGTGGCAGCATCATATTGTGGGGATTTTTTTCAGCAGCAGAAACAGGGAAAATGGTCCAAGTCAAGGGGAAGATGGATGGTACGAAATACAGGAATATTTTTGAGAAAAACCTGTTTGTCTGTCAGTGATTTGAAACTGGGACCGAGGTTCACCTTCCAGCAAGACAATGACCCAAAGCTTACTGCTAAAGCAACAATCGAGTGGTTTAAGGGGAAACAGGCAAATGTTTTGGAGTGGCCTGTTCAAAGCGCAGACCTTAATCCAATTGAGAATTTGTGATCAGTCTTGAAGATTGCTGTTTACCAGAGGAAACCATCTAACTTAAAGGACCTGGAGCAGTTTTGCTTTGAGAAATTCCCAATGGTAAGATGTGGAAAGCTCATAGAGACTTATCCAAAGCAACTTGCAGCTGTAATTGTCGCAAAAGGAGGCTCTTCAAAGTATTGACTTTAGGTGGTGAATAGTTATGCACACTGAAGTTTTCAGTTATTTTGTCCTATTTGGTGTTTGTGACTCGCCCTCTGGGCCGTGGGGCACCCGGAACCGGGCTTCTGTGCGAGCTGGGGGTAGTAGTGGCAACCCAATCCCGTGGCTCAGGGTGGTCAGACCAAATGCTGTGGCAGTCTATTTATAGATTTGGGAATGTCCGACTACGCCACCCATGGATTGCGGTCAGGGATAACCACCGCTGCTAGGCAGACCGCTGAGGCTGGTGTTGGTGTGCAGCACAGGGATAGGATAACTCCCCACGGGAAGAGTGTAGCCTCAGGGCAGTGTAGGTGAATGCTGGGGGTGATAGTGCAGGCCACAATAGTAAGAGTTCAGAGTCCACTTCAAACAGTCCAGGGTCTTTTTTGCAGATGTTATTACTGACCCAACAGGAGTACCGGTTAGGAGTGGACCTGGGTATCTGAGAGCATTCGGGCGAGCCCCACTGGTCAGGGTGAGTGTGTAGGCCTACCGTTCTCTCTCTATGCTCTTGCTGACTATCCCCCTTTTCGTGGTGTAATAGCCCACGTCCCTGAGCTGGCCGTGTACTTTGCCTGTATGGCTTGCGACTCGGGCCTTGGGTACCTTTTGCTTCTCCTTGCTGTACTGGTCCCTCTGTGTGGCGGAGCCTCCAGGCTTCTTAGTCTGAGGGACCTGAAATCCCTCGCGGGTTGGTTCTCTGCTGCTGGGCTTGCAACCCTGACAGCCTCGGACCCCAATGTCCGGTTGTGTGCTTCTCTCAGCCAGGACCGGCTCTCGTCGCCTTTGTCCCTGGCTTGCAGTCTCTCCTCTGCCTCACGGACTCCTCAGCTGCGGCTGACCTGTCCCTTCCTCTAAGGAACCCTTCTGGTCACTTCAGAAGTGGGTTCTGGTCTCTCTAACCCTGCCCCAGTTCCAGCTTTTATAGGGGCAGCCTGCTCCCCCTACTGGCCTGGGACAGGAGGTGCTGCATGCTAATGGTCCCTGACCAGGGAACCTCCCTCCTGCTCTCAGACACAGCCTTTAATAATTTGTGGCACCAAGGCCTGGGGTGACACATTTGCTTCTCAAGAAAAATGAAACCACATGTTCACAGTTGTAACTAGAGATGAGCGGTGTTCGACTAGAACTGTTCGCCAATCTCAAATTCGAGCTGTTTTGGGCGGTGTTCGAGTTGTTCGACGAACCCGAACGATTTGCAAAAAATTCGGCTGTTCGAGGTTATGTTCGATAACTGTTCGTGCACCAAAAGCGTGTCCTGCATGTCTGGCGCTATTTAGAGCACCAATCATGCAGGGATTGTCTGCCACTCACTGTAATGCCACAGCCATGGTGGTTGTGTCATTAGAGTGATTGCCCAAATCGATGGGAACTGTGCTCACAGTGAAACATGAAAAGCCGGCAATTCAGCAGCGGCGTACACCGGTACCCGACAATTTAGAACCGAAAGAATAGAGCTTCACACATAGATTAGATAGATAGAAACATGTCAGTCACATATATAAGAAGTACAGTGATAGTGTTGCTTACTGTACTTGTCATTTAGTGTAAAGGATTTATTAAAAAAATATATTAGTGTTTTCATGCACCATCTCTTTAAAAAAGCCGGCCGGCAATTCAGCAGCGGTACCCGACAATTTAGAATGGAAGGAATAGAGAATCACACATAGATTAGATAGATAGAAACATGTCAGTCACACATATAAGAAGTACAGTGACAGTGTTGATTACTGTACTTGCCATTTAGTGTAAAGGATTTATTAAAAAAAATATTAGTGTTTTCATGCACTGTCTCTTTAAAAAAGCCGGCCGGCAATTCAGCAGGGTACCCGACAATTTAGAATGGAAGGAATAGAGCATCACACATAGATTAGACAGATAGAAACATGTCAGTCACATATATAATAAGTACAGTGATAGTGTTGGTTACTGTACTTGTCATTTAGTGTTAAAATAAAGGATTTATTTTAAAAAAAATTGGCGTGGGGTTCCCCGTAATTTTAGGCTCTAGCGGAGGTTAAGCAGACGGCTGGGGCAGATGTTTGAAGCCTGGGAAGGGGGTAATACCCACGGAGCTTCCCAGGCTACTAATATCAGCCCCCAGCTGAATACCTAGCCTTTACTAGCTATTAAAATGGGGGACCCCCCAAAAAAATGACGTGGGGTCCCCCCTATTTTAATAGCTAGCAAAGGCTAGGCAGACAGCTGGGGGCTGAAATTAATAGCCCAGCAAGGGTGCCATGAATATTGGCCCCCTCCTAGGCTAGAAACACCAGCCGTCAGCCACCCCAGAAATGGCACATCCATAGGATGCGCCAACTCTGGCACTTAGCCTCGCTCTTCCCACTGCCCTGTAGCGGTGGCAGTGGGGTAATAGGGCTGGGGTTGATGTCAGCTTATAATGCCAGCTGACATCAAGCCCAGGTTAGTAATGGAGAGGCGTCTATAAGACACCCCCATTACTAACCCCGTAGTCAAAGTTAAAAAAAAACACAAACACCCAGAATAAAGTCCTTTAATTGAAATAAAGACACAATTCTTTATTGTTCTAAATTAAACCATACTTACAATCACGCCCATTCCAGCTGAAGCCAACGATCCCCTGCAATAAAAGAAAAATAATAAAGCAACATAATCCTTACCTTTCCATGGTTCCCACGACAGCTTCAGCTCTGCTACATCGAGATGACAGTCTGGACCGCAGCAGAAAGCTGCCATCCAGCCTGTCATCCCGCAGACACTGAGAAGCGCAGGCATGCTTGCGCTCCTCAGCGTCTCTCTGTGACGGCATCCAGATGAGCCGAGTTCATGTCCAATGAATTCGGCACACCTCATGCACGTCACTGACAGCGTGGGAAAATTCTCACGCTGAAGCGCTGAGTGCAGGAGAATTCTCCCACGCTGTCAGTGACATGCATGAGGTGAGCTCATGTCCAATGAACTCAGTTCACCTCATGCACGTCACTGACAGCGTGGGAAAATTCTCCTGCACTCAGCGCTTCAGCGTGAGAATTCTCCCACGCTGAAGCGCTGAGTGCAGGAGAATTTTCCCACGCTGTCAGTGACGTGCATGAGGTGAGCCGAGTTCATTGGACATTAACTCGGCTCATCTGGATGCCCTCACAGAGAGACACTGTGGAGCGCAAGCAAGCCTGCGCTTCTCAGTGTCTTCGGGATGACAGGCTGGATGGCAGCGTTCTGCTGCGGTCCAGCCTGTCATCTCGATGTAGCAGAGCTGAAGCTGTCCTGGGAACCATGGAAAGGTAAGGATGATGTTGCTTTATTATTTTTCTTTTATTTCAGGAGATCGTTGGCTTCAGCTGGAATGGGCGTGACGGTAAGTATGGTTTAATTTAGAACAATAAAGAATTGTGTGTTTATTTCAATTAAAGGACTTTTCTCTTGGTGTTGTGTTTTTTTTAAATACTTTACTAGAAATTCATGGCGGTCATGTCTAATATTGGCGTGACCCCATGAATTTCGGGCTTAGGGCCAGCTGATAATGCCAAGCTGGCCCTAACCCCTTTATTACCCAGTGAGCCACCGCACCAGGGCCCTGGATGAGTTGGGTACAGCGCCAGAAGATGGCGCTTCTATGAACGCGCCATTTTCCGGGGTGGCTGCGGACTGCAATTTGCAGCGGGGGTGGCCCAGAAAGCTTGGTCCTCCCTGCGCTGCGGATTCCAGCCCCCAGCTGCCTAGTTGTACCTGGCTGGACACAAAAACAGGGCGAAGCCCCACGTCAATTTTCTTTAAATTATTTCATTAAATAATTAAGAAAAAAAGGGCTTCCCTACATTGTTGTGTCCGGCCAGGTACAAATAGGCAGCTGTTGGTTGGGGGCAGCCCGTTCCTGCCTGCTGTACCTGGCTGGACCGAAATATAGTGCGAAGCCCCACGTCAATTTTTTTTTAATTATTTCATGAAATAATTAAAAAAAAAGGTCTTCCCTATATTGTTGTGTCCGGCCAGGTACAAATAGGCAGCCGGTGGTTGGGGGCAGCCCGTTCCTGGCTGCTGCCCCTGACTGGACACAAGTATAGTGCGAAGCCCCACGTCAATTTTTTTTTAATTATTTCATGAATTTCCTGAAGTAATTTAAAAAAATTGAAGTGGGGCTTCGCACTATATTTGTGGCCAGCCAGGTACAGCAGGCAGGAACGGGCTGCCCCCAACCACCAGCTGCCTATTTGTACCTGGCCGGACAAAACAATACAGCGAAGGCCTTTTTTTCTTAATTATTTCATGAATTTCCTGAAATAATTAAAAAAAATTGAAGTGGGGCTTCGCACTATATTTGTGTCCAGCCAGGTACAGCAGGCAGGAACGGGCTGCCCCCAACCACCAGCTGCCTATTTGTACCTGGCCGGACACAACAATATAGAGAAGGCCTTTTTTTCTTAATTATTTCATGAATTTCATGAAATAATTAAAAAAAAAATACGTGGGGCTTCGCCCTATTTTTGTGTCCAGCCAGGTACAACTAGGCAGCTGGGGGCTGGAATCTGCAGCGCAGGGAGGCCCAAGCTTTCTGGGCCCCCCCCCCCCGCTGCAAATTGCAGTCCGCAGCCACCCCGGAAAATGGCGCGTTCATAGAAGCGCCATCTTCTGGCGCTGTACCCAACTCATCCAGGGCCCTGGTGCGGTGGCTCACTGGGTAATAAAGGGGTTAGGGCCAGCTTGGTATTATCAGCTGGCCCTAAGCCCAAAATTCATGGGGTCACACCAGTATCAGACATGACCGCCATGAATTTCTAGTAAAGTATTTAAAAAAAACACAACACCCAGAATAAAGTCCTTTAATTGAAATAAACACACAATTCTTTATTGTTCTAAATTAAACCATACTTACCATCACGCCCATTCCAGCTGAAGCCAACGATCTCCTGAAATAAAAGAAAAATAATAAACCAACATCATCCTTACCTTTCCATGGTTCCCATGACAGCTTCAGCTCTGCTACATCGAGATGACTGGCTGGACCGCAGCAGAACGCTGCCATCCAGCCTGTCATCCCGCAGACACTGAGAAACGCTGGCATGCTTGCGCTCCTCAGTGTCTCGCTGTGACGGCATCCAGATGAGCCGAGGTCATGTCCAATGAACTCGGCTCACCTCATGCACGTCACTGACAGCGTGGGAAAATTCTCACGCTGAAGCGCTGAGTGCAGGAGAATTCTCCCACGCTGTCAGTGACGTGCATGAGGTGAGCTCATGTCCAATGAACTCAGCTCACCTCATGCACGTCACTGACAGCGTGGGAAAATTCTCCTGCACTCAGCGCTTCAGCGTGAGAATTTTCCCACGCTGTCAGTGACGTGCATGAGGTGAGTTCATGTCCAATGATCTCAGCTCACCTCATGCACGTCACTGACAGCGTGGGAAAATTCTCCTGCACTCAGCGCTTCAGCGTGAGAATTTTCCCACGCTGTCAGTGACGTGCATGAGGTGAGTTCATGTCCAATGATCTCAGCTCACCTCATGCACGTCACTGACAGCGTGGGAAAATTCTCCTGCACTCAGCGCTTCAGCGTGAGAATTCTCCGACGCTGAAGCGCTGAGTGCAGGAGAATTTTCCCACGCTGTCAGTGACGTGCATGAGGTGAGCCGAGTTCATTGGACATGACCTCGGCTCATCTGGATGCCGTCACAGCGAGACACTGAGGAGTGAAGCAAGCCTGCTCTTCTCAGTGTCCGCAGGTTGACAGGCTGGATGGCAGCGTTCTGCTGCGGTCCAGCCTGTCATCTCGATGTAGCAGAGCTGGAGCTGTCCTGGGAACCATCGAAAGGTAAGGATGATGTTGGTTTATTATTTTATTTTTATTGCAGGAGATCGTTGGCTTCAGCTGGAATGGGCGTGACGGTAAATATGGTTTAATTTAGAACAATAAAGAATTGTGTGTTTATTTAAATTAAAGGACTTTATTCTGGGTGTTTGTGTTTTTTTTAACTTTCACTATGGGGTTAGTAATGGGGGTGTCTTATAGACGCCTCTCCATTACTATCCTGGGCTTGATGTCAGCTGGCATTATAAGCTGACATCAACCCCAGCCCTATTACCCCACTGCCACCGCTACAGGGCAGTGGGAAGAGCGAGGCTAAGTGCCAGAATTGGCGCATCCTATGGATGCGCCATTTCTGGGGCGGCTGACGGCTGGTGTTTCTAGCCTGGGAGGGGGCCAATATTCATGCCACCCTTCCTGGGCTATTAATATCAGCCCCCAGCTGTCTGCCTAGCCTTTGCTAGCTATTAAATTAGGGGGGACCCCACGTCAATTTTTTAGGGGGTCCCCCATTTTAATAGCTAGTAAAGGCTAGGTATTCATCTGGGGGCTGATATTAGTAGTCTGGAAAGCTCCGTGGGTATTACCCCCTTCCCAGGCTTCAAACATCTGCCCCAGCCGTCTGCTTAACCTCCGCTAGAGACTAAAATTACGGGGAACCCCACGCTAATTTTTTTTTTAATAAATCCTTTATTTTAACACTAAATGACAAGTACAGTAACCAACACTATCACTGTACTTATTATATATATGACTGACATGTTTCTATCTATCTAATCTATGTGTGATTCTCTATTCTTTCTGTTCTAAATTGTCGAGTACAGATGCTGAATTGCTGGCCGGCTTTTTTAAAGAGACAGTGCATGAAAACACTAATATTTTTTTAAATAAATCCTTTACACTAAATGACAAGTACAGTAAGCAACACTGTCACTGTACTTATTATATATGTGACTGACATGTTTCTATCTATCTAATCTATGTGTGATGCTCTATTATTTCTGTTCTAAATTGTCGGGTACCGCTGCTGAATTGCCGGCCGGCTTTTTTAAAGAGACGGTGCATGAAAACACTAATATTTTTTTTAATAAATCCTTTACACTAAATGACAAGTGCAGTAACCAACACTGTCACTGTGCTTCTTATATGTGTGACTGACATGTTTCTATCTATCTAATCTATGTGTGATGCTCTATTCCTTCTTGTCTAAATTGTCGGGTACCGGTGTATGCTGCTGCTGAATTGCCGGCCGGCTTTTTTAAAGAGAGTGTCTTCTGAGCAGTTTGTCAGCTTTTGGACACCTTTGAAGGTGTTTTCTATGTGTTTTTGTTTGCCTGCCATTGGTTTTAACGGTGTTCGACGGTGTTCTAAGGTGTTCGACGAACAGTTCGACGAACAGTTCCTCGAACATCCCGGTGTTCGACGAACCGAACCGAACCCGAACACTATGGGGGTGGCTCAACACTAGTTGTAACCATGGTCTTTACATGAACTGAGGCAAACTCTCAAAAATCAGTGAAATTCCAGGTTGTGAGGTAGCCACTGTAATTATATACATAGGGACAGACCTTTCAGTAATGGGGAGTTGGGTGGGTAGAAGCTGGTCAGGGATCTGCATTGGACAAGTCAACCAAGACACACGGTCTTTCTTTTTAATCTGAAACGCCGAAGCATTTTAGAGCAAAACAAGGCTCACTGTAATTGTGCAGCCTGCGACTCATTCATGTTGCCCATGGCTCAGGCAGCATGAATCTGATGGTAGGTTATTTTAAAAAGCCTGGGAAACTTGGACATTGCCATGCACTGATCTTTTAGGACACAGCGAAGTGGCTTTGAGCGGCAGCCTGGAAGAAGACACTAGATATCAGTGAAGGTGAGCTTAAATTGTGGCACTTTAAAAGTCAGGTGCATTTGGACATCTTTGAACTAAGCTCCTCCTGTAATAATAATAGCAGTGAAAATGATAAATTATTTGACATAACAAAAAATAAGATATTTATTAATTTTGATTTAAAATTTTCAAACTCAGTCATCATTATTCTATGTGGTGAAAAAATGAGCTATTAAACCACCTATTTTTTTCATAATTCCACATAATTTCAATAAGTGTGCTGCCTCCATTTTATATTTTTTTATTACTTATTATGGGGTGGATCGTTTTATCAATGTGAAATGATGTAATGAGCGGATTTCTTCTCTCTCGGTATGATTGCTGTGTTTGGTGTTATAAGCTGACATGAGTAAACCAGCCGCTCATGCCTGAATCTTCATGTATATCAGTTTGTTACTGATGAAGTTTCATTTATAGCCTGTGGGAAAACCGTTGAGAGCAAGAATTCATCTAGCTTGACAAATGGCAAGAGATCCAATGCCCAAAGGAAAGTAACATGGGAAGTGTTGTTGTCGATAAGGAATATTGTACAGAGCCAGAAAACAATGAGTAATTTGATACGAAATAATAATCATAACCACGTATTTGAAGAAACTGAAATATCGACATAAAGTACATGACAATACTCTGAATCCTGAATATTGTGGAAACAAGGACCTAATGGAAAAAAGGTTACCAAATGCACAAAGTAATTTTATTTCTGTAAAAAAGACAGTATTTTCAAAATATAATTAAAACGGTATTCCCATCTTACTATTTGTGACATATCCACTGAATAGTAGGTAAATGTATGATATGTAGATGCTAGTTCCACCACTGAAACTCACATCTATAGTACTGTGCAAAGGTTTAAGGCAGGTATGGAAAAATGCTGCAAAGTCAGAATGGTGTCAAAAATAGAAGTGTTAATAGTTTATTTTTATCAATTAACAAAATGCAAAATGAATGAACAAAAGAGAAATATAAATCATATCATTATCTGGGGTGAACAATCTTTGCCTAAAAACATCATCAGTAGAGATGAGCGAACCTGAACTGTAAAGCTTGGTGATCGTACCGGACACTAGCAGTGCTGAACTCCAAACACAGACTTTTCCCTGAAGTCCATTTTACAGTTTGGGAGTTTGAGGGGAGAGAGAGAGAGAGGGATAGAGGGAGGTAAGGAGGAAGGGAGAGAGAGAGATATCTATGTGGCTTGGGTTCAGGTTTCAGTTCGGGTACAGTTCTGGTACCCGAACCAAATTTTGGACTAAAATTTGTTCGAAGCCGATGAACCCGAACTTCAGCGGGTCCACTCATCCCTAATATTCAGTTCTTCTCAGTACTTGTACACAGTATTTAAAGGAACTCGGCAGGAAGGTTGTTCCAAACATCTTGGGGAACTAACCACAGATCTTGTGTGGATGTCCGTTGTGCAAATCCTTCTATCTCTTCATGTAATCCCAGACAGATTGGATGTTGTGAGATCAGGGCTCTGTGGAGACTAGATCATCACTTCCAGTACTCCTTGTTCTTCACACTGAAGATAGTTCTTAATGACATTGGCTGTATGTTTGGGGTCGTCATCCTGCTGCAAAATAAATTTGAGTTCAATCAGACCCCTGATAATATTACATAATAGATAAGTATATGTCTCTATATTTCAGTATTGAGGACACCATTAATCCTGACCAAATACCAAATTCCATTTTCTGAAATGCCCGAAACTTCCAAAGATCCTCTAACATGTTTCTTGTTGCCTATAAACGTACATTATTGGACAGCTCTCCAGCCCTTGTGTTTCACATTTTGTGTTATCAGTCAAGAGCACCTCCTGCCATTTTTCTGCTTCTTAGTTCCTATGTTTTGAACAACAGATATTTGAATAAAAATAAGTGGCATAATTAGATGTGTTTAAAAAAATGTTCCTGTGCTGAGATAATCTTATAAATGTGCCCCTGCTGTGTACTGTGTAATGGCTGTGTCTGACCGTGCAGGAACATGGTCTGATCATACCACATCTCCTGGGCGGGGGGAGAAAGCAAAAGAGTATACAGATATTACAGCAGGGGATCACAGCTGATTCTTTCTTTAAGGTACAAAATTGCTTAAAAACAGACAGTGAAATATTTTGCCTCACAAAAACAATTAACTGTGATCTTCTGCTGTCCTGTCTGTAAACTCTTTTGCGTCCTTCTGCCCAGGAGCCGTAGTATGATCAGACCATGTTCCTGCATGGTCAGACACAGCCATTACACAGTACATAGCAGAGTCATATGTATAAGATTATCTCAGCACAGGAACATTTTTTTAACACATCTAATTGTGGAACTTATTTTAATTCCAAGATCTATTAATTAAAATGTACTTTGTTCATAGGAAAACTCCTTTTTTCACTTGGCCATGTTTCCTTGTCGAAGGTATGGCTTTTGACTGAAATTCTTCCATCAAGACCACTTAGAGTCAGACTTTTCCGAACATGATATGGGTATAGCTGAATCCAGCTGGTTTTTCAGCTTGTGCACTAAGTTTCCTTAGCTGACCACTGTGCTTACAGTCCTTAAAGTCATTGCATCTTTAAACCTAGTTTGCTCTGAAATCTTTGCCTGGGAGAGACCTTGATGATGCAGTATAACTACCTTGTTGCTGGGCTCAGTATTACCATGGTGTACAAAATGTGACATGAATCTGTCTTCCAAAACCTCACTGTTGTAGCTGAGTTTGGGTGTTTCTCATCCTATTTTAAGTCTCCAACACAGCTGTTTCTGTTTCAATTATTGCCTGTGTTTCAACCTACATATGAAAATTACAATAATGATCACCTGTTTGATATAATTGGTTACTCAAACACCTGACTATAATCCTATAAAATCACTGGATGGCAGGATGTGTTATGATCTGCTACAGAGACTAAGGAAAGGCAGGAGATCTGTCCCTACAATAGAACTAAACTAGATCCCTACGATGTAACGGGGAACCTGATCCTGCGATCAGACGCGCTAAAGTCCTCGGCTAGTCTGAACGCAGACCTATAGATGTGGGGGAGGGATCCCTACAAGATCTAGGGACTGGGACAAGTTGGACACCTCCTAGCAGAAATAGTAGCAGTCAGAGAAAAAAACACAACAAAAAGCATAGAGGTCCGAAGACCTAGCAAAACTAACAGAGAACGGCAATAGAGCAACAAGCTAGCTCAACAGTAGTAAATACAAATGAAATCCAGCAAAGCCAGGAGGGCGGAGCCGGATTAAATAGGCCAAATGGTCATGTGACCAGCAAACTAAAAAAAAACTAACAGGAGAGTTGTAACAGTACCCATTCTTCTAAGAGGATCCTCCGGATCCCCTAGGTCCAGGCTTACCAGGAAACCTCCTGTGAAACGCTCGGACAAGTCTGGGGGCAGAAACATCATCCGCCCTCACCCATGAGTTATCCTCAGGTCCGAAACCCTTCCAAGCGACGAGATACTGCAAACTCCCTCTATACCGTCTAGAATTTAGGATGCAGGAAATTTCATATTCCCCGTCCTCCACCACCGGAGGAACAGTGGCAGAGGCGTCACCATCCGACACATCAGCTTTTTTCAACAGAGAAACATGAAACACCGGATTAATCCTCCAGGACGTAGGAACCTCCAGCCTAACAGCAGATTGGTTAACTATCTGAAGTACCTTAAAGGGCCCTACGAACTTGGGACCCAATTTTTTAGAAGGAATCCTCAATCGCAGATTCTTAGAGGACAACCAAACCATGTCACCAACAGCAAACAAAACCTCTTGCCGTTTCCTATCAAAGTACCTCTTAGATTTTTTGTTAGCCTCCTGAAGATTACCACGCACATCCGTCCAAACTCTCTCCAAATCACCGGAAAAACTCTCCTCCTCAGGCACAGCCGAAACCAATTTGGAGAATGACCCAAAAGATGGATGTCTCCCAGAACAACAAAAAAAAGGCGAACACCCAGCAGAAGAGGATGTATGGTTGTTAAGAGCAAATTCAGCAAGTGGCAGAAACTCAGACCACCCCTCTTGATTGTCTGCCACAAAACAACGCAAGAACTGCTCAACATCCTGGTTCTTCCTTTCTGTCTGGCCATTAGACTCAGGATGATATCCGGATGAAAACGACAAATGAACTCCCAACCTGTCACAAAAGGCACGCCAAAAACGAGCCACGAACTGAGGTCCCCTATCAGAAACAATGTCAGTAGGAACACCATGTAGTCTGACAATTTCCTTGACAAAGGCCTTGGCGAGTGTCTTAGCGCAAGGTAGTTTGATGAAGGGAACCAAGTGACACATCTTGCTAAAACGATCCACGACCACCCAGATGACCGTGAAACCTTCAGAGGGAGGAAGGTCAGTAATAAAGTCCATAGCCAGATGTGTCCAAGGTGCACTAGGAACCTCCAGAGGGCAAAGCAACCCCGCAGCAGGAGCATGCGAAGACTTGGATCTAGCACACACAGTACATTGGCGCACCCACTTAATGACTTCCTTCTGCCATCCAGGCCACCAAAAACTGCGACCCACAAGTCTCTTGGTCTCAGAAATTCCTGGATGACCTGCCAACCGAGACTCATGACACTCAACAAACAAATCTCTCCTAAAGGTCCTAGGCACAAACAACCTCCCATGGGGAGTGTTAGATGGGGCATTCTCCTGAGCTTTAAGAATCTCATCCTCCAAAACGGAGTCCAAAGCAGCAATCACAACACCTTCTTGTAAAATGGTCTCCTCTTCCTCCTCAACACCGACCATGGGAGAAAAGCTGCGAGACAAAGCATCCGCTTTAACATTCTTGGTACCCGGGATGTAAGTAACGGAAAAATTAAACCGCGAGAAAAAAAGTGCCCACCTAGCCTGACGGGCATTCAAGCGCTTGGCAGCATCAAGATAGATCAGATTTTTATGATCAGTGAAAACCTGAACGGGAAATTCAGCACCTTCCAAGAGATGACGCCAGTGTTCAAATGCGAGTTTAATCGCCAGCAATTCCCGATTACCAATATCGTAATTAAGTTCAGTCTCGGAAAATTTTTTTGAAAAAAAGGCACAGGGATGTACTCCATCCTTGTTTTCCTGAGACAACACCGCACCAACCCCCACCGAAGAAGCATCAACCTCAACCAAAAACGGCTTAGTCACATCAGGCTGCATAAGGATGGGAGCAGAGGTGAACCTCTCCTTTAAAAACACAAAAGCTTCAATGGTCTCAGAAGTCCTCTGAACCGCATTAGCACCTTTCCTGGTGAGATCGGTCAGCGGTTTGACAATAATAGAAAAAAAATTTATGAATTTTCTGTAATAATTGGCGAAACCCAAAAACCTCTGTATCGATTTCAAACCAATAGGCCTAGGCCATTCCTGCACAGCTTCAACTTTAACCGGTTCATCTCAAAACCTTCACTGGAGATAATGTAGCCCAAAAAACTAATTCTCTGTACAGCGAACTCACATTTCTCCAGCTTAGCAAAAAGCGAATTGTCCATTAATAACTGTAATACCTCACGTACGCTCCGCCAATGAGACTCCAGATCCGGCGAATAAATCAAAATGTCATCCAAATACACCACCACATCTTTGCCGATTAAAGGTCTAAGGATATCATTAATAAGATTCTGAAAAAATGCTGGAGCATTGGTGAGACCAAAAGGCATAACCAGATTCTCAAAATGACCCACAGGAGTGTTAAAAGCAGTCTTCCATTCATCACCCTCCTTCATGCGCAATAAATTGTATGCCCCCCGAAGATCAATTTTAGAGAACCACTTGGCCCCCACTAGCTGGTTAAATAAATCGGGAATCAATGGCAGTGGGTAAGGATTGCGTACAGTAATTTTATTAATCTCACGAAAGTCCAGACAAGGACGTAAACCGCCATCTTTTTTTTTCACAAAAAAAAAACCAACAGCCACAGGAGACTTGGAAGGCCTAATGTGACCAGCGGCCAAGCTTGTCTGTATGTATTCCTCCAAAGCCTTTCTCTCAGGAATAGTAAGATTAAATAAACGACTCTTAGGAAGAGTCGCTCCAGGGACAAATTCAATGGTACAATCATAGTCTCTATGGGGAGGTAAAACCTGCGACTCCTCCTCAGAAAAAACTCTCCAAAAATCCTGAATAGGTACAGGCAATTCCCCTCTATCCACAGCAGCAATGCGTCCATTACAACACTTGTCATAACACTTAGGGCTCCAGGACTTAATTTCATTGGTAAACCAATCCAGTACAGGATTGTGCAATTTTAATCAGGGTAACCCCAATATTACTGGAGAAGGCAAATTATCCAATACCACCAAATCCAACTTTTCTTGGTGAATACCATTAATAGTGAGGGGAAATTCACAGACCTTGTGAGTAACACTCTTCAAGGGAGAGCCATCGACAGAAACCACAGCAATAGGGGATGACAAAGTTTTAAGTTCTAATCTAAGTTTTTCCAAGAATCCCCCATCAATCACATTCAGAGTAGATCCACAATCCACAAATACCCGAAATTCAATTAATTCATCCTGAGCAGCAGTAGTGGCAGATAGGAATACCCCCTTAGAATTTAAACAGGTAATACGAGCATGACTGACCATTTTTTTTTCTTTCTTCTTACGAAGCACACAGCTGTTAATAAAATGACCAGAGCTTCCGCAATAGAAACACAAGCCTTCAGAAAGTCGGCGGTCTTTTTCCTGAGAGCGGGGTGCCATCGCCCCAATTTCCATCGGCTCTCCATTGTCAGCACAGAACCTCTCAGGACTCGAAGCTGACATAGCAGAGGATTTGCTCTCATTAACCCTTGCACGCAGTCTCCTGTCCACCCGTATAGCTAATTGCATTGCCTCCTGCAAGTTTCCAGGTGTAGGATAAGCAATCAGTAAATCCTTAACCCTTTCACCTAGCCCTGCCAGAAACAAGCTTTTCAAAGCTGAATCGTTCCACCCTACCTGGGCAGACCACCGACGGAAGTGAGAACAATATTTTTCCACATTACCTGATCCCTGCCTCAAACGTCTTAATTCAGACTCAGCAGATGAGACACGATCAGGATCATCGTACAACAAATCCAAAGCAGAAAAAAAAACTATCCACTGAACTAAAGCACGGATCACTAGGTTGGAGAGAGAAGGCCCATCCCTGAGGATCTTTGCGCAAAAGTGACATTATGAACCCTATGCGCTGTGATTCATCACCAGAGGATCCGGGTCTCAAACGAAAATATAATAGACAAGCATTTTTAAAAGAAAAAAAATCTTGTTCGCCAAAAAATAGATCAGGCAGACGTACCTTTGGTTCCACAAAATGCGCTCCAGAACAGCTACTCACGTGTTGTTGGAGCTTGGTCACCTCCAGAGAGAGTCCCTGCAAGCGTAGAGCCAAATCTTGCACCGAGACCATGATGGAAAACTGGAGGTCTTTCCCCAGAGAAAATCCTTTCCTTTTATTTTTTATTTTTTATTTTTTTTATGGCTGGACTTACTGTTATGATCTGCTACAGAGACTAAGGAAAGGCAGGAGATCTGTCCCTACAATAGAACTAAACTAGACCCCTACGATGTAACGGGGAACCTGATCCTGCGATCAGACCCGCTAAAGTCCTCGGCTAGTCTGAACGCAGACCTATAGATGTGGGGGAGGGATCCCTACAAGATCTAGGGACTGGGACAAGTTGGACACCTCCTAGCAGAAATAGTAGCAGTCAAAGACAAACATACAACAAAAAGCATAGAGGTCCGAAGACCTAGCAAAACTAACAGAGAACGGCAATAGAGCAACAAGCTAGCTCAACAGTAGTAAATACAAATGAAGTCCAGCAAAGCCAGGAGGGCGGAGCCGGATTAAATAGGCCAAATGGTCATGTGACCAGCAAACTAAAAAAAACCTAACAGGAGAGTTGTAACAGGATGTGCAATAGGGGGCTGGTCTAAAAATTTAAGCAGCGGACCTGCAGCCATAGCATGTCATCAAGGTGGTGATGTCACTACCTTGATGACATCACTGCTTATGACATCACCCAGATTGCTGTCTTGAATGGCACAATTTGTTACTCTTGTAAACATGCCTCCGTCAAAATATGGTGAGCTTTAGAAGAAGGGTAAAAATGGAAAAGAATGATTACCAGTAATAACTGAGATTTAAGTTAAAATATATATAAAGCTGTAAAAAAAACACATTAAATTGAACCAAACCACCATAGTAAGTAAGATCACATAATAAAATGTAATATCATATGAATGTCACTCATTTACATATAATTATCCATAGTCCCCAGTTGTGATGGCAGAGCTGCACGCTTTGTGATTTTATAGTAAAGTCATTAGACCCCTTTGAGACCCTTCCTATTACTTGTGAATGTGCGTTCTGCTGTACTGCAAGACAGCTCATATTATGTTTAAAACGCACTATAAACATCTCTGTCTTTTTTATCTTCTAGACGACATACAGCTCTATAGAGTGACAAACGGCACTTGTAACTTCGACATAAAAAAAGGAAACCGCTCTCAAAGTTTCATATTATGCTAAACAAGAGCATGAAATGAAATTGTCGACCTCTTATCTGATCGGCTCTGACTGTATTTATGTTACATTAATCACAGGTTGTAACGGGAGGAAAGGGAACAAACAGTCGAGAAAACGTCTTTCATAGAGATGAAACATTTAAAGGGATAGAATTTGAAACCATTTTTTTCCCCAAATATATATATTTATTTTTTTAAATAATGTAGAATTTATACACAGAAGAAAAGAATAAATATTGTAGCTCAATTTACATTTTCGTTATATTAGTGGTAGTGATGAGCAAATGTGCTCGGATAACGTGTTATCCGAGCATGCTCGGGTGTTATCCGAGTATCTTGGGTGTGCTCGGATAATATGTTCCAGTCCCTGCGGCTGCATGTTTTGCGGCTGTTTGACAGCCGCAACACATGCAGGGATTGCCTAACAAACAGGCAATCTCTGCATGTGTTGTGGCTGTCTAACAACCGCGAATCATGTGTGACACCCCAGGGGTCTGGTTACCACAGTAATAGACATATTACGTCTGAGAGCAAGTGGGAGATTTCCTGGTTAGGAGCCCTTAAACATGCAACACCTCCTGCCCAGACCTGGGAGGGGAGGAATCTGCCCTTATAAACTGGGTCTGGGGCGGGGTTAGACAGTCAGAGCCTGGAGTGAAGTTCCAGACACAGGGCAAGAAACAGCAGGAGCTCTGTAGGAGCAGGAGCTGAGTGCCAGGGGCTGGAACTAAGCAGAGTTCGCCCTGGCAGAAGAATCTAAGTACCGGACACCGGAGTCCGAGGCTGTGGGAACCTCTAAGGCCAGCAGCAGAAACCAGCCGGCAGGGGATTCCAGGTCCTCTGGCCATAGAAGCCCAGAGGCTCAGTCACAAGGAAGGGACCAGCACCGCCATCAAGTAGCGGAGGCTATCAGAAGGCCCCAAGTCACCAGCCATACGGGTGAGCACCACACGGTATACTCAGGGATGTGGGCTACTTCCACTCGCTTACAGCAAGGTAGCCAGGAAGAGTGCAGATAGACGGGGAGGCCTACAACTCCACCTGGCCAGGGGAACTCCTGCTTGCTCGCAGACTGACCAGGCCCCTTATGCTAGCCAGTACTCCCGGGAGGGTCTGCCTTAATATCATCAGTAAAGACCCTGAACTGCACTGCAAAGACTCTGAGTCGTTCCTGCTTTCTCACCGCATACAGCACTACTAGTACTGGGACGCCCGTGCACCATCACTCCCATCATCCACATTCCCTGCCCTGAGGCCATACTCTTCCCGTGGAGAGTTATCCCATCTTTAGCTGCGCACACCACACCAGCCTCAGCGGACTGCCTCGCAGCGGCGGTATACCCTGACCGCAATCCACGGGTGGCATAGTTGGACATTAAACCACAACAACCCTATAAAGACTGCCACTGGTTTGACCACCCTGAGCCAAGAGACCGGGCCGCCGCCACGGAGACGACAACCCCCAGAGACCCGGCTCCGGGTAACCCACACGTGTGTGCACTCGGCCCAGGGGGCGCGTCAACTTTGGCGTAGTCGGCAGGATTTCGTGCCCGCAACCACCGGGTACTGTGTGCCTTCAAAAAACTGTCATACCTGCCGTGGTGAAGGTTCCCGCCATCCGGGGCCGTTTCCCGCCATCTTCAGAAGTTTCCCGCCATCCGCAGCTGTTTTCCCGCCATCCGCAGTCGTTTTCCCGCCATCGGACGCCATCTTCGGGACGTCGCGCGGGAAGAAGAGGGGCGTGGATGCCGAAAGCGCGCAAGACCTGAAGCTCTGCCCCACGCACCGACGCTGCGCAAGGTCCTGGAAGGGAGAGAGAGCGACGCTGACGTCACCAGGACGCGACGCAAGGTCCTCGTCCGGAGCAGCACCAGCGGAGCCGCGGCCTACAGAAGAGGATCGTCGGAAGGTAGGCCACACTTAACTAGGGGGGAGGAAGATGACGGACACGGAGGGACCCTCTACCACCAGCGCGGTCACTGCCGCAGTACTGCCATTTACAATGCCTTACATCCCCGGAGCGGCATGGCTGCCCCAATACTCAGGGGAGTCGCATACCCTAAGCAACTTTAAAGAGAGACTGTACAGCCTATTTAATGTATACCCCCTGACGGAGGGACAGAAAGTGAGCATATTGATAGGCCAGCTAACCGGCGCAGCCCAACGCGAAGTAAAGTCCTGGTCAGTCAGGGACAAGGAGACTGTCAAGGAGATCTTAGCCCATCTGAAGGACACTTTTGATACCCGCACCTCAGCCGAGATCAAAATGAGATTTTATGGGTGCAAGCAGCGGGCCCAAGACAGTATAAGAGACTATGCTTTGAGTTTGCAAGAGGCCCTGGGAGCCATTAAACAGGCAGACCCTGACAGTGTGCGGAATCCAGATGAACTGTTAAATGTGCAATTCATTGAGGGTCTGCTGTCCAACGCCCACCGAACCCAGTAGCGTGCAATGGCCTTGCAGAACCCTGTTTTAGACTTTGCAAAGTTCAAGGACAGGGCCATCCGGGTGCTCCGAGAACCGGCACCGGGTAGCGCTGTAACCCACCAGCGCCCTGCTATTACCTATCATCAAGAGGCGGCGCCCTTGTCTGCAGAGCCTGTAGGAGCTGGTGCGCAGGCTTTGGACAACAACCCGGCTACAGACCTGCACCATCAGGTCCAAGAGCTAACTAAAAGCGTAGCCGCGCTAACCCGAACTGTGCAGTCTTTACAGGTCTCTCCTCCAGGAAGGATCAAGCTGGCCACCAGTCCGGAGGACGTCCCGTGGCACCGACAGAGGAGGATTCCATCGTCCAGAGGAAGACACAGCGACAGATACAACGAGGACGGACAACCCATCTGCCGCCGCTGCAATCAACCCGGACATATGGCAAGGTACTGTCATTTAAACGGTCACAACCTGGGGCAGAGGGCCAACCCCCAGGCATAAGATCATCAGGCCCATCGAACTGGCGTGATAAATACGTAGGGGGACGTCCGGTCTTGCCTGTGGTACTGGATGGCATTCCTATAAGTGCCCTACTAGACACTGGGTCACAGGTGACTACCATCCGGTACGTGCTCTTTAAGCGGTACTGGAATGACTCGGACATAACCCGCTACCCAGATGACGACCTGAGTATCATCACCAGCAATGGTCAGCCCGTGCCGCAGATGGGGTTCAAAGAGGTGACCATTAAGGTCGGTAAGGTCGAACTGGCGGCACAAGGACTGATTATTGTGGACATTGACCGTCATGAGAGTCACCCTAGAATAACCTTGGGAACTAATGTGATTGAAAATTGTCTTGCAGAGGTGATTCTCATTTTACAGCAGGTTGCCAAGAACGTCAGTTCCAGCCAGCAGCGTGTCCTCCAAAAAGAAATCCGGGCACTGATGAAACGGCAACAGGTGGAATTATCTGGTGGTGAGATTGGTAGCGTGAGAATGTGTGACCCGTTCCCTATTGCCATACCCCCGAAAAGTGAGATGATGATATGGTGCCAGGCAGCTATTGGTCTAAGAGGTAGAGACTACCAAGCAATGGTAGAGCCCGTCTACTCAGACAGTAGGCCCACCATTTTGACAGCACGGGGAGTGGTCGATGTACGCCATGGGAGGGTACCTGTCCGCATCATAAATATCGGGGAGAGAGAAGTACACCTACCCCGGTATGCCACGCTAGCCAAATTGTTCACCATAAACCAAAATTCTGTAAAGGCCGTAGAACTCTTGCCTCCATCTCAACCAGAGGAAGGTAACAGCTCTAAGAAACAAATGGAGGACTGGTGTCAGCAACTGCATTTGGGTACTGACTCCACTCCCTCACACCAAAAACAGGGAGTCTACCGGGTGGTTCAGGAGTACGAAAGATTCTTTAGTAAACACCCGCTAGACTTCGGGCGAGTAAAGGGGGTAGAGCATCACATCCCCACAGGAGACCATTCACCCATAAAGGAAAGATACCGACCTGTACCCCCTGCACACTATCAGCATGCAAAGGGGATGTTGCGGGACATGAAGGAGGCTGGGGTAATCAGGGACAGCTGTAGCCCCTGGGCAGCTCCACTAGTTCTTGTGAAAAAGACGGACAACACAATGAGAATGTGTGTAGACTACAGAAAGGTCAACCGTATCACTCACAAAGATGCGTACCCGTTACGTAGAATAGAAGAATCTTTAGCTGCATTAAAATCTGCTAACTTCTTCTCCACTTTGGATCTTACTAGCGGGTACTGGCAGGTTCCTGTAGCAGAGGCAGACAAGGAGAAGACTGCATTCACCACCCCGATGGGTCTCAGCGAATTCAACTGTATGCCGTTCGGGCTCTGCAACGCACCAGGAACCTTCCAGCGGTTGATGGAATGCTGTCTGGGACACCGGAATTTCGAGACGGTCCTGTTATACCTAGACGATGTCATTGTTTATTCCAAAACCTACGAGGACCATTTGAAACACCTGGCAGAAGTGTTTGATGCCCTGGCAAGCTACGGCCTAAAGGTGAAACCCTCCAAGTGTCACCTGCTGAAACCAAAGGTGCAGTACCTGGGACACATGGTGAGTGCTGACGGAGTGGCTCCCGACGCCGATAAGATCACCGTGATTAAAGACTGGCCAAGACCCTCCAGCATAAAGGAAGTGCGGCAGTTTCTCGGGTTGGTAGGCTACTACCGAAGATTCATTCCCGGTTTCACCAAAATGGCAGCTCCTATGCAGGACCTCCTGATAGGTCAATCCAGGAAGGCCAAAAACCAGAAGCCGCCCTTCAGGTGGGAAAAGCTGGAAGAAGAGTCCTTCCGCCAGCTGAAGATGGCCCTCACGGGGGATGAAATCCTGGCGTACCCTGACTACAGCCAGCCTTTTATCCTCCACACGGACGCGAGAAACATCGGGCTAGGAGCCATACTGTCCCAGATCCAGCAGGGAAAAGAACGGGTAATCGCTTACGCCAGCCGAAAACTACGGCCCACAGAGAGAAACCCTGAGAATTATTGCTCATTTAAGCTAGAGTTCCTGGCAGTGGTGTGGGCAGTGACCGAACGTTTCAAGCATTACCTTGCCTCTTCCAAGTTCACCGTGTACACGGATAACAACCCGTTGACACACCTGGACACTGCAAGACTTGGTGCCCTGGAGCAGAGATGGATGGCCCGCCTGTCCAACTATGAATTCACCATCAAATACCGGGCGGGACGCTCAAATGCAAACGCGGATGCCCTGTCCAGAATGCCAAACTTACCGGACGTAGGGGAAGATCCAGAAGAATTGGAAGAGGTCGAACTCCCTGCGTTCCACCGTCATGGGATTACCCTGTATTCCCACCGTGTAAGGGACAGGCGCTCTGCCACGTTCAATCCCTTACCCCACTACAGCTGGGCGGAGACACAAGACAGTGATCCCGCAGTCCGTCTGGTGAAGGAAATGCTGACACAGGCTGATGCCCGTCTTGACCCAGACGCTCCGGAGGAGACCAAGCAACTGTGGAAGGAGAAAAGTAGTCTGTTTCCTTACAAGGAGAAGCTGTGCCGGAGAGTGGTCAACTGTAGAACACATGAGCTGACCTGGCAGGTAGTGGTCCCAAGACGAGACGCGGCTATGGTTCTGGAGGCGTACCATGACGGAGCAGGACACTTCGGATGGAAGAAGCTGGAGTTCCTGTTGCGTGGATGGTTCTACTGGGTAGGCAAGAGAGGAGCCATCGAGAGGTGGTGTAGAGACTGTGGCCCGTGCAACCTAAGAAGGAAGGACCGCGCCAGCCAGAAGACTCCCCTGCAGCCCATCATCACCAGACAGCCACTGGAACTGGTAGCCCTGGACCATGTGAAACTGGCTCCAAGCAAATCTGGGAACGTCTACGCCCTCACCATCGTAGATCACTACTCCCGGTTCCTGGTGGTGGTCCCTGTCAAGGACTTAACGGCTCAAACAGCAGCTAGAGCCTTCCAGCAGCACTTCTGCCGTCCACACGGGTATCCGGAGCAAGTGTTGACTGACCAAGGGCCAGCCTTCGAAGCGGAGGTCTTCCAAGAGTTCTGCAATCTGTATGGCTGCAGGAAGATAAGAACAACGCCGTATCACCCTCAGACCAACGGACTATGTGAGAAAATGAACCAGGTGGTGATAGACTTGCTAAAAACGTTGCCCCTGGAAGAACGCAGTCTGTGACCTGAAAAACTGCCTGATCTGGTGGACTTATATAATCACATCCCTGTAGGTTCCACCAACTGTACCCCGGCTTACCTAATGAGAGCAAGACCTGGTAAGCTGCCTATTGACCTGGATATGGGAGTCCTGACACCTGAGGACACCTCGCCAGAGGCAGACTGGGATACAAAACGGCATCAGCAGTATCGGAAAGTACAGGAGAGCATCGAGCGAAGTCTGTCTCAAGCAAGAGAAAAGCAAGAGAAGACTTATAACCAGCATGCTCCCGCTGTTCCCCTGGTACCTGGAGAGCAGGTCTTGAAGAGAAAGAGGCGGCTCCACAAGTTGGACGACCAGTGGGAGAAGGACCCGTACACAGTACTGCCTTCAAGTCATGATAACCCAAAAGTCTGTGTAATCAGTAAGGATGGAGGAGAGACCACAGCCATTGTCTCCAGAGACCACCTGAAAAAGTGTCCTGAGCAGCTGCAAAGCCCTGACGAAGATCAAGAGAACACTCAACCCTCAGAGGAAAGGGAAGAAATGATCAGTACCGTACTAGGAGACTTTCCCCGGTCCTGGACTCAAATCAACAACGCAGTCGTGGTACCCGTCCTCACCTTTCTCCAGCCAGCCCCTCAAGGGCCTACAGAAGAACAGGTAGTGTCAGAAGAGCAGCCGGCCGAAGAGGCAGAAGAATCCATACCAGCAGCCCAGGAGAATCAACCCTCTGCTAGTAGTGAGCCTGCCGTGCCCCTAGTAAGCCAAAGGGTACGCAGAAAGCTGCCAGGCCTGCCCATAACACCTTCTACACCCTGTAGTGCAGAACCAGATAGTGGGTTACGTAGGTCCACCAGGAGCACTAGAGGACAGATGCCCGCTCGCTGGAGAATCTAAACTATAATGTAAATTTACCTGTAAACTGCAAATGCTGAAAAAGGTTTATGTTTTTGTTGCCTGTTCATTGATTATGTTTCTCTAGTTACCCTGCAGGTTTATTTGGACTGACAGGTTATGGACGCTGAGTAACCGGAACTACATTGTAGATAATTGCACCTTTGTGCCTCTTGCAAAGATGGCCGCGGAAGAGAAAAACCTGTCTGGCGTGGCCTCCTTGTGGCCCAAAGTAGCTAGCCTCAGCCTTGCAGCTGCGCCCAGGGCCAACGTTTGGGGTTTGCTTTGGACAGGTTCCCTACTCTGTTCCAAGACTTCACCTTGTTGGGTGACATGGACACCCGGTTATGGACACGCCGTGACCTCTAAAGACTAAAGCTTCTTGTACATATGTTGTTGTATTATTGTTTATACCCTGTACTTGTGTTTTCTTAAAAATGTGTTTAGTCCCGGAGTACTAAAATTTACTAGGGGGGAATGTGGCACCCCAGGGGTCTGGTTACCACAGTAATAGAAATATTACATCTGAGAGCAAGTGGGAGGTTTCCTGGTCAGGAGCCCTTAAACATGCAACACCTCCTGCCCAGACCTGGGAGGGGAGGAATCTGCCCTTATAAACTGGATCTGGGGCGGGGTTAGACAGTCAGAGCCTGGAGTGAAGTTCCAGACACAGGGCAAGAAACAGCAGGAGCTCTGTAGGAGCAGGAGCTGAGTGCCAGGGGCTGGAGCTAAGCAGAGTTCGCCCTGGCAGAAGAATCTAAGTACCGGACACCGGAGTCCGAGGCTGTGGGAACCTCTAAGGCCAGCAGCAGAAACCAGCCGGCAGGGGATTCCAGGTCCTCTGGCCATAGAAGCCCGGAGGCTCAGTCACAAGGAAGGGACCAGCACCGCCATCGAGGAGTGGAGGCTATCAGAAGGCCCCAAGTCACCAGCCATACGGGTGAGCACCACAAGGTATACTCAGGGATGTGGGCTACTTCCACTCGCTTACAGCAAGGTAGCCAGGAAGAATTCAAATAGACGGGGAGGCCTACAACTCCACCTGGCCAGGGGAACTCCTGCTTGCTCGCAGACTGACCAGGCCCCTTATGCTAGCCAGTACTCCCGGGAGGGTCTGCCTTAATATCATCAGTAAAGACCCTGAACTGCACTGCAAAGACTCTGAGTCGTTCCTGCTTTCTCACCGCATACAGCACTACTAGTACTGGGACGCCCGTGCACCATCACTCCCATCATCCACATTCCCTGCCCTGAGGCCATACTCTTCCCGTGGGGAGTTATCCCATCTTTAGTAGAGATGAGCGTTGTTCTACTCGAACTGTTCGCCAATCTCAAATTCGAGCTGTTTTGGGGGGTGTTCGAGCCGTTCGGCGAACACGAACGATTTGAGAAAAATTCGGCTGTTCGAGGTTATGTTCGATAACTGTTCGTGCACCAAAATCATAACTGGATTTTTTCTCAGTAATGATGAAAATTAATGTTAATCCGCAGTTTGAGTGTACAGCGGGGCGGGGGGAGGGGCAGGGGATGGATCTCTGCAGGAACAATGAAGATCTCCATTTTTTTTTCTCTTTCCCGCATTTACAGTGAGGAGGTGCAATCTGTCAGCCTATCAGCAGTGCACACACGCAGCGAAGTGCTTTGTTTCACACAAGCAAGGGCATGTGTCATTGGCAGTGTATGTCACATGTCCTTGCCCTATAAGACCAAGCCATTTTCCCCGTCGCCACCATTTTCTCACTGCTGCAGCTGCGTGTTAGACGGCACCGCTGTTGCTGTGTGCGCTATACCTTGTTAATTTCAAGCCAATTTTCGCACAAATATACAGATAGCTTGGGAGTAGGGAATAGTTGTGATTGCAGTCCTTTTAAGGACTAGGTTACAGCATTTCCTACGACTTTTATCAGGCAGGTCTGTGCTCTTAAATAGATAGATTGTGGGAGTAAAGACTAATTGTAATTGGAGTCCTTTTCAGGACTAGGTTACATCAGTTCCTATCAGTTTTTGCCAGGCAGGTCTGTGCCAGTGCTGTGCAAGTTTTTTTCACAGCATTTGGCTGAATCTAGCAAAGCTAATCCTTTTTGGCCTATTGCAGAGTGTGTTAGTCAGTGGAGTAGCCTATCTGTGTTGCAAGATATACCACCTGTGTATAGAATACCAATTTTTTTACTGCACCTAGTGAAGTAAAATCTTTTGGGCATAGCATCATTCTATTAGTCCATCTATACTGACCTCCATCAGGTTGCAAACTGAATATAATTTTTTTCTGCATCTAGCTCTGAAAAAATATTTGGGCTTCTAGCAGTGTGTGGGACTTGGTCTATTAGTCCATCTATACTGACCTCCATCAGGTTGCAAATTAAAAATAATTTTTTTCTTCATTTAGCTCTGAAAAAATATTTGGGCTTCTAGCAGTGTGTGGGACTTGTTCTATTAGTCCTTCTATACTGACCTCCAGCAGGTTGCAAATTGAATATAATTTTTTTCTGCATCTAGCTCTGAAAAAATATTTGGGCTTCTAGCGGTGTGTGGGACTTGGTCTATTAGTCCATCTATACTGACCTCCATCAGGTTGCAAATTAAAAATAATTTTTTTCTGCATCTAGCTCTGAAAAAATATTTGGGCTTCTAGCAGTGTGTGGGACTTGGTCTATTAGTCCATCTATACTGACCTCCATCAGGTTGCAAATTAAAAATAATTTTTTTCTTCATTTATCTCTGAAAAAATATTTGGGCTTCTAGCAGCGTGTGGGACTTGTTCTATTAGTCCATCTATACTGACCTCCATCAGGTTGCAAATTAAAAATAATTTTTTTCTGCATCTAGCTCTGAAAAAATATTTGGGCTTCTAGCAGTGTGTGGGACTTGGTCTATTAGTCCATCTATACTGACCTCCATCAGGTTGCAAATTAAAAATAATTTTTTTCTGCATCTAGCTCTGAAAAAATATTTGGGCTTCTAGCAGTGTGTGGGACTTGGTCTATTAGTCCATCTATACTGACCTCCATCAGGTTGCAAATTGAATAAAAAAATTTTCTGCATCTAGCTCTGAAAAAATATTTGGGCTTCTAGCGGTGTGTGGGACTTGGTCTATTAGTCCATCTATACTGACCTCCATCAGGTTGCAAATTAAAAATAATTTTTTTCTGCATCTAGCTCTGAAAAAATATTTGGGCTTCTAGCAGTGTGTGGGACTTGGTCTATTAGTCCATCTATACTGACCTCCATCAGGTTGCAAATTAAAAATAATTTTTTTCTTCATTTAGCTCTGAAAAAATATTTGGGCTTCTAGCAGTGTGTGGGACTTGTTCTATTAGTCCTTCTATACTGACGTCCAGCAGGTTGCAAATTGAATATAATTTTTTTCTGCATCTAGCTCTGAAAAAATATTTGGGCTTCTAGCGGTGTGTGGGACTTGGTCTATTAGTCCATCTATACTGACCTCCATCAGGTTGCAAATTAAAAATAATTTTTTTCTGCATCTAACCCAGCCAATAGTTTTGGCCTAATACCACAGTTTGGCCACTCAGCTCTGCTCGGTTACCATCCATTGTTTTTTTGTGCAAACAACTCCAGAGTTGTGAATTAGTTAACCACCAAAATGAGTGGAAAAAGGCCTGCTGCTGGTGGAAAGGGGAATAGGCGTGTTGGGAAGGGGAAAAAAGGTTGTGTCCGTGGGGTAGGTGCAGAAGAAAGACCATCTTCCAGCCAAACTAAAATGTCTACTTCTTTTAGCGGACAATGTGATAAGATCCCTTTCTTACGGCCACGCCAATCGCTACAAATTCCAGATGAGGCACAAAAACAGCAGGTGCTTCAACGGATATCAAGTGCTCCTTTAAGTGGGCTCTCCTCCACATCAACTTCAACATCACAAATACTCCAGTCCTCAAAGGTGTCACCCAAATCGCACTTGCTTCCTCACAGCTACCAAATCTCCAGCTGCCCGTCTGAGTATGAGGTAGAACAGATGGTTGAGTCTGCAGAGCTGTTTACTCATACTATAGCCTGGGAATCAGAGGTCGACTCCAGCGCTTCTGTGAATCCAGACGAGGAAATGATCTGCACTGATGCCCAGAATCTTTATGAGTCGGATCCAGGACCAGACGCAGAAGGTTCTGACCATAATGTAGACCCTCATTCCCAAACTGTAACTCCTGTTGGTGGAGACAATGAGGAAGACGATGATAAGACTCAATTACCTGATTGGAGCGACAACTTTAGTTTTTTGTCAGGGCAGGAACAGGTTGGCTCTGAGGACGACGGGTGTGATAACGCACAGGGTGATGATGATGAGGTCGGAGATCCCACTTACTGTCAACCCACAGTCAGCCAAGAGATGAGGTCAGCAGAGGAGGTGGAGGAAGATGCTAGTGACGACGAGGTCAGGTTGCGCCTTCCTGGACAGAGACGTAGTACTGGAAGCACGTCAACAACTGCATCCTCAAACACAACTCTGCCTCTCACCACAAGTCGTGGTGGCTCTTCAGGTCGCATGGGTGCTAAGCCTTGCATAGCCTGGGCATTTTTTCAGATCGATAAAGATGACCCAACTCGTGTTATCTGTAACATTTGTCAGCAAAAGCTAAGTAGAGGCCAAAAAATACATAGTTTGAGTACTTCATGCATGAACCGGCACATGGACATGAAGCATAAGTTGCAGTGGGAAGCTCAGTGTGCTACAATGCGGTCTAGCCGGCCGGGCCAACCACCGTCTGCCATATCTTGTGCATCCGCGGCCTCTTCATCCTCTGTGACTGGGGGGACAGCAGTCACACCTGTTTTGGGGCGCAGACCTGCCACCTCTTTACCCGCAACAGCCAGCGTGATTGGCAGGTCATCATTTTCTTTGGAGGTGGTAACACCAGCTGGTCTTGAGCGCTGTCCGACATCGATAGCACCACCTTTGGATCAAGGCAACCTAACATGTCCGCCTGCATCTTCCTCACAGACCGGCAGTTTGCCGGGGACACCCTTATCAACCCCGTCTAAGCACAATAGCCAGCCCTCGGTCCCTCAGATGTGGACAAGTAAAAGACCATTTCCTCCTAGCCATGAGAAAGCTAAGAGGTTGAATTTCACCATCTGCAAGCTCTTGGCTACAGAAATGCTGCCTTTCCGCCTGGTGGACACAGAGGATTTTCGAGACCTTATGTCCGTCGCAGTGCCCCAGTACCAGATGCCCAGTCGGCACTACTTCTCAAAGAAAGGTGTGCCTGCGCTCCACCAGCATGTCGCACACAACATCACCGCTTCTTTGAGAAACTCTGTGTGTGACAGGGTGCATTTCACCACAGACACTTGGACGAGTAGGCATGGACAGGGGCGTTACATGTCGCTGACTGGGCACTGGGTAACTATGGTGACAGCAGGACAAGGGGCTGCTGTCCAAGTCTTGCCGTCCCCACGAGTTGTGCGTCAATCCTCTTTATGTCATTTTTCCTCCACTGCTTCTGCCTCCTCAACCTCCTCTCGGTCTTCCACCTGCACCCAAAGCCTGTCTGGTCATGCCACAAGCTTTCTAACTGCGCAGAAGGGATCCTGCACACCTCCTTACTATGCTGGCAGTAGGGCTCAACGTCATCAGGCGGTTTTTACATTGAAATGTCTGGGAAATGTGAGTCACACAGCTGAGGAGTTGTGGTCAGCTCTGGAGAACCAATTTCATGAATGGTTGTCTCCACTGGACCTGAAACCAGGGAAGGCCGTGTGCGACAATGCTGCAAACCTGGGTGCGGCCCTTCGCCGGGGCAATGTCACACACGTGCCTTGTATGGCTAACGTGTTGAATCTGGTTGTCCAGCAATTTTTAGCCCACTATCCCAGACTAGATGGCCTTCTGCAGAGGGCACGGTCGCTGTGTGCTCACTTCCGCCGTTCGCATCCCGCAGCTCAGCGACTTACATCTCTACAGAAGTCGTTGGGCCTGCCACTTCACCGGCTAAAATGCGATGTGCCTACCCGGTGGAATTCAACTCTGCACATGTTGCAGCGACTGTGGCAGCACCGACAAGCCCTGGTGCAATACGTTCTGACGTATAGCCTGGGCCAACGAGATTCAGAGGTGGGGCAAATCACGCTGGAGGAGTGGTCTCAGATCAGGGACCTATGCACCCTTCTGCACAGTTTTGAAATGGCGACGAAGATGTTTAGTGCTGACGATGCCATTATCAGCATGACTATTCCGGTGATTTACATGCTGGAGCACATGTTAAACAGAATTCGGAGTCAGGTGGTGGCACAAGAGGAGGTGGAGGAAGTAGAGGAGGAGGAGTTGTATGCGGAAGGGCTAACATCTGCAAGGTCCAGACGGTCGGCAGCACCAAGGCGGCAGGCATGTGAGGGTGGGGGAGATGATTTTACCAGGGCGCATGGTAGCAGCCAAACTAGTGAGGAAGGTGCAGGAGCCCAGGAAGAAGTGGAGGACGAACTGATGGAAGACTCATCAGATGAGGGAGACCTTGATCACATTTCTGTTGTGCGAGGTTGGGGGGAGAGGACAGAGGAAGGAAGCATGATTGCTACCTCGCCACCAACACAACAGGGACTTGGTGCTCCTGGATGCGCAACACACATGAGTGCCTTCTTGCTGCACTACCTGCAACATGACCCTCGAATTGTGAGAATTAGAAATAATCCTGACTACTGGGTTGCCACACTGTTAGATCCCCGGTACAAAAGTAAATTTGCAGAAATTATTCCTGCCATAGAAAGGGATGCACGCATGCAGGAGTATCAGCAGAGACTGTTGCAGAATCTTACATGTGCTTTTCCACAAAATACCAGTGGTGCACGTAGTGAATCTCACAGTTCCAACTTGCCAACCGTGGGACCGTCAAGTGTTCAGCACTAAAACCGTAACAGAACCACAGTATCTGCTGGTAACATCAATTTTGCGGAATCATTTCACCACTTTTTTAGCCCATCCTTTGCAAGGCCACAGGAGACAAGAAGTCTGACACATAGTCAACGCCTAGAGACGATGGTACAGGAGTATCTCCAAGTAAACATTGAAGCCACGACTGTGTCACTGGACCCTTGCTCTTTTTGGGCTTCCAATCTGGATAAATGGCCGGAGCTAGCCACTTACGCCTTGGAGATCTTGTCATGCCCCGCAGCCAGCGTTCTGTCTGAACGTGTGTTCAGCGCTGCTGGTGGTGTGCTGACAGATAAGCGCACGCGGCTCTCCACTGATAATGTAGACAGACTCACGTTCATAAAGATGAACAAATCATGGATCCGAAACGACTTTTCTACCCCTGTGTCATCCTGGGGAGAGTAAAAGCTTGATGATTGGTTAAAATCACCCTACCAACCGTTTTAAGCTTTCAAATTACTAATCATGTTTATCTGTATCTTGACTGGAAAATAATTTGGGCTTTGTAGCAGTGTGCAGCACTGATCCTATTAGGCCATCTATAATAAGCTTCACCAGATTTAAAATTAAAAATAATTTTTAGCTGCATCTAGCCCGGAAAATAATTTTGGGGCTCCGAGATGCGCAAGACACATAAGTGCCTTCTTGCTGCACTACCTGCAGCATGACCCTCATATTGTCAGAATTCGAAGTAATCATGACTACTGGGTTGCCACACTCTTAGATCCCCCAAACTTTTCGATCAACCTTTTCATTTTAATAAAGACCAAAAAAATGGTCATTTTTGAAATTATAAGCATTAGCAGGTTGTTAGAAACTGAAATCAAACAGTTTTCAACTCAAAACTTTATTCTAGGTGATGTTACATTTTCACATAGGACCCCTTGTTCGAAAGGAGCTTCTGAACTCTCTCGTCCATTGAATTTGTCAGGTTTTGGATGGTTTCTGCTTCAATTGTTTTGCATGAGGACAGAATACCCTCCCAGAGCTGTTGCTTAGATGTGAACTGCCTCCCGCCATCATAGACACTCCTTTTAATGATGCTCCAAAGGTTCTGAATGGGGTAGAGGTCAGGGGAGCATGGGGGTCACACCATAAGTTTGTCCCCTTTTATGCCCATATCAGCCAGAGATGCAGATGTTTTATGTGCAGCATGAGATGGTGCATTATCATGCAGAAAAATGATCTTGCTGTGAAATACACGGTTCTTCTTCTTGAACCATGGCAGGAAGTGCTGTTTGAGAAAATCCACATACATTATGGAGTTCATCTTTAGCGCCTTCAGGGATCCTAAAGGGGCCGACAATCTCTCTCCCAATGATTCCAGCCCAAAACATTACTCCACCTCCTCCTTGTTGGCGCTGTAGCCGTGTTTGCGTGGGGTGTCCATCAACCAGCCATCCTCCACTCCATTCATCTGGACCATCGAGCGCTGCACGGCACTCATCCGTGAACAAAACAGTTTTGAAATCAGTCTTCATGTAATGTTTGGCCCACTGGAGCCGTTTCTGCTTGTGTGAAGTGGATAGAGGAGGTCGACAGGATGGCATATGCACAGCTGCAAACCTCTGAAGGACCCTGCATCTTGTTGTTCGGGGGACGTTGGAGGCACAAGCAGCTTCAAAAACTTGTCTGCTGCTATGACAAGGCTTTTTTGCCGCTGCTGTTTCAACCTGACGTAATTGCCTGTAGGAAAGAGTCCTCAATTTGCCCTTATCAGCACGCACACGTGTGTACTGTGAATCAGCTACATACTTCTTGATTGCCAAGACACTTCATCCTGATCATCGCACAATGTTGATTGTAGTCATGCCTTGACCTAAACACTCCACAATTTGTTGCTTCTCAGCAGCCGACACATCCTTTTTCTTTCCCATTTTGGCAGAAAATGTAGGCTGCTTAATAATGTGAGAGAGCCTTCTTAAGTAGTCTTGCCTTTCATTGGACACACCTGCCAAACTAATTAGCACAGGTGTCTGCAATTGCTTACAGTGAAATAAAGAGCCCTGACACACATCACCATCAATGAGTTTAACTGAGAAACAAACAAATTCTTCCCTTATCACTCCTAAACACTTTTTGCATAATAATTTGGAACGCGGTGTACATGTGCTTTTCCACAAAACACCAGTGGTTCACGTAGTGAATCTTACAGTTCTAACTTGCCAACCGTGGTCTGTATGGAATTGTTCAATAAAGGGCCCAAAATTAAGATAACATAGATGGGAGAGGTCTCTATGAATAGGAATTCATAAGTATTTGATACCCTGTGAGGGCCAGGCAAAGGGAAAGTTGGACTGGATGGAATCCTATATGGATTTAGGGAGGGAGACATCGAGGGCCTCAGACTTCGCTGCATTGATTTTAAAATTTTACCATGTAACAAAGTGATCTATTTCAGCCATAACAGCAGGGATGGATATATGTGATTGAGTGATATATACTAGGACATCATCAGCAAATAGAGAGCACTTGTACTCGGTGCCTCCCACCTCAATCCACCTAATATTGTGGTTATGGCGAATTGATGAGAGCAGGTGCTCCGTCACTAGGATGTATAAGAGAGGGGACAGAGGACATCCCTGCCTTGTCCCATTGGTGATTGTGAAAGGTGATGAAAATGTTCTGACGCACCCCCTGGGCCTTGGGACACCCGGAGCCGGACCCTTTTTGGTGGATGCTGGTGGTTGTAGTCTTCGTGGCGGCGATCCGGTTCCGTGGCTCAGGGCGGTCAAACCAGTGGCGGAACTATTTATGTGGTTTTGATGTTTAAATGTCCGACTACACCACCCGTGGATTGCGGTCAGAGTGAACCGCCGCTACAGGGCAGACCGCTAAGGCTGGTGTTGTGGGTGCAGCAGAGCGTAGCATAACTCCCCACGGGAGGAGTATAGCCTCAGGGCAGTGTATGCGGAGGATGGGGGTGATGGTGCAGGGCAGCAGCAGTAACGACACGGAGTCAGTGATGCAGTTCAGGGCCTTTACTCACAGTTCTTATTATCCAGACCACGTCTGCAGGTAACGGCTGCCCACGTCGTACTGTGCTCACCAGGTGAGGGGCTCAGACAACTCCCAGATAACTTTGGAGCGCTTCACAGGACCCCCTTTGTGTGTCCTTTGTCTGGCCTTTCTTACCAACACTTCTGTCCGGCTGCCTCGGGCCTCCTCTTGGTAAACTTGGCGCCAGTTTCCCTGACCCTATGTGGTGCCTTCCTAGCGGGTGGAGCAAGGGGCTGCGCCACATAAAATGTCAGAGCCTCCGGTTTCTAGCTGAGGGTCGTTTCCTGCCTCCACTAGTTCGGGGACCGGTCTCCCCCTTTGGCCTGACCCCTCCACGCAGGTGGATTCGGGCGTGCGGTGGCGACTCGCCCGTCCGCACCCCTGGGATCCCTTCATTCCTCGTTCCTGGAGCCTTCTCCGCTCCTCTTCCTTCCTTCTCCCTCTTGCAGGCCTGGGCCTCTGTTACTAGGCCCGCCTCCGGAGCAGAGCTCATGCAGAGCCCCTGCTCCCTGCCACTTCTGCTCAGACTTCTCTGCACTGAACTAAGATGGTGCCCACCTTTTATACTCCCTTCTCAATGCACCCAGGAACTGCTTCCTCCCTGCTCCTGCACTGCAGGGTTCCCCTTCCTCAGTGTTCCCTCCCCCCACTCCAGCCAGGGACAGGGACTGTCGTGCCCATCTCAGGGGCATATTGGTCGCCCTGCCCCACGGCAATGTGGTGTAATGCATGCAGGTGTCGGGTCCTGATCCACACTCCATCCTTATCTGAGAGTGAGATATCACACCTCTGGGTGAGGTGCAATACGTCTGTAGCAACCGAGCCCTCGGTGCTACAGTTCCATTTATCTTCAGCCTAGGTGACATATTGTGATACAGGGCCGTGATTTTGGCTATAAAAGGGTCCCCTAGACCCCTACCCCAAGCTTTTTAAGAGAATCATATATGGCGTGCCAGGAGACTCTATGGAATGCTTTCTCAGCATCCAACGAGAGTATCTACTTACAAATTTTTAACTGCATCTAGCCCAGGAAATACTTTGTGCCTAGTAGCAGTGTCTGCTAGTCAGCGGATTATCCCGGCTGTTAAGCAAGCTACACCACCTGTAGTTTGGACACTTAATTTTTTCAAAGGAAATGCTTCGGGACCACGGGATACTTAGTGAAGAGCATCAGGAGGCACCCCAAGGCATAGGGGCTGGGACTGGCACTAGGATGCCTTGCGGTGGACAGCCGAGCTCGATCCTTATAAAAGCTTTTTAACTGCAGCAGCTTTAGTGGACGCTACTGGAGCTGGAATTACGCGGCTGCTGGCATGAGACTTGCCCTCCAATAGATCCTTGTAAATGGATTTAAAGTGTATTCATTCAAATTAGAGGTACAATTTAAATTAAAAAGCTTAGAGCTGCCTCCACCACAGGGGGGCTCTCTCGACCCACCAGCGGACAGGCACCAGTATTGGGAGAGGGGGACTGGCCGTCAGGGTTCACCGCGGCTCTGGCACAAACTCGGCGACACGGAGGTGGCATGGGCAGGAGCGGACTGGCCGTCTCGGCTTCTCACTTTTTGGATTTTAGAAGGGCATGACATGCCTATATCTGTGTCTCCCCCTCCTTTTACTCCTCCACCTCTTTTCTTTTCGCATGACTATATGTACTTGTCACTTTTCCATGTGTTAGTTGTGTCTTCTGAGCAGTTTGTCAGCTTTTGGACACCTTTGAAGGTGTTTTCTATGTGTTTCTATGTGTTTTTGTTTGCCTGCCATTGGTTTTAACGGTGTTCGAAGGTGTTCGACGAACAGTTCGACGAACAGTTCGGCGAACACACGGGTGTTCGACGAACCGAACCGAACTCGAACACTACGGGGGTGGCTCAACACTAATCTTTAGCTGCGCACACCACACCAGCCTCAGCGGACTGCCTCGCAGCGGCGGTATACCCTGACCGCAATCCACGGGTGGCGTAGTCGGACATTAAACTACAAAAACCCTATAAAGACTGCCACTGGTTTGACCACCCTGAGCCACGGGACCGGGTCGCCGCCACGGAGACTACAACCCCCAGAGACCCGGCTCCGGGTAACCCACACGTGTGTGCACTCGGCCCAGGGGGCACGTCACATGCAGACGCAGGGACTCGAACATATTATCCGAGCATGCCCAAGATACTCCAGAGCATATTATAAATGAAAGAGGGTGTTACCAGTGTGAGACATGTAATGACTGACAGTCTGCTCTCCTGATCTACATTTGAAATATGTAACATATCACTAAAATAAGCAATATTAGATTTTCAATAGTGTCCCACTACAGTGTCTACAGATCGCTTTCTAAGCGCTGTACACTTAAAGCATTTCAGCTGTGTACATATACATGTATATGTGCAGGTGGAAATGATTTACAAGTCAAGAATTAAGGAGCTAAATTAATTTAACTTCAGACAAAATCCATAATGACAAATGAATAGTAAACGACTTTATTTTGACATTTTTACCTACGTATTATAGCTATCCAATGCTGGTTTTTATGACTGCTTAAGTGGCTTTTCATTTGCACGCTGCATTATTTAATACAAAAGTGAGACTGTGCAGCTAAGATGAAAGTTTAACCCTTTTGAAATTGATATAATTTATATTAAATAGGACCTGTCACCAGATTAAAGGTGACTAGATTTTATTTTATTCCAGCTGATCCTCTGAGTATTCCATTTTTTATGTTTTTTGTTTTTTTTTAAATCTTCTATACAACTCCAGAGATACAGGCCTTTTTATTTAATGCTAATTTCTATGGTCTTTAGTAAGAGGGTGTGGCTCACAGAGTAATTATGCAAAGCAGCCTGAAGACATGCCCCAGAGGATTCTGTGAACTACACTTTCTTGATATAGCCCAGAAAAATTAGCCGTATGGCGGATTTAAAAAAATACATTCTGGGGAGCAATGGGAATAAAATAAGAGCAAAAACTGGTCACTTTTAACTTGATGACAGCTCCTATTTAAAGCACCCCTTATATTTAGAGATGAGCAGACCCGTGGAAGTTCAGGTTATGGTACCCGACCTGAACTTTTTCCCAAAGTTCGGTTCGGGTACCAGAACTATACCAAAACTTCAACCAGAACCCAAACACTATTGAAAACAATGGGGAACCGAACTTTTGAGCTGCAAAATTGTCTCTCTTTTCTCTCTCCCCCCGGAGCTCCGAACATTGCAATGGACTTCCGGAAGAAGTCCGTGTTCTGCTATTAGCACCGGATACTAATTGTCCGGTATGAACCCCGAAATTTTAAGTTCTGGTTCAATCATCTCTACTTATATTCATGCATAATGGGGGTACAGGGTCTCTGTTCAGTACATGATAGTTCTTCCTGATTGGCTGTGCTACACCATGTGATGTGATAGCTGTCAGGCACTATGGGGAAGCCCACCTGGCCTGTTGAGGTCATGTGATCCTTTTCTTGATGATGCAATCTTTTGCAATCTGTGAAGTGGTGTCAGTCTTTCTTAGTAATTTGTGCGAAGCAAATCACAAATTGTTCGGATTCACTGGGATTTTAAAAGTCCAACATAATTGAGATTTGCATTGGATCGATTCACTGATCTCTAGGGCACACTTATAGCATAATTTGTTTATTGGGTCATCCGGACAGTGCTGATAACTGAGACACTATAGCTGCCATTATGTGGGTATGACCTGTACTCTTGGGTGGGATTTACATAGAATAATAAGGAAAGGTAATGCTTAAATTGTGGTCTAACAGGATTTTCTGTAAGTCTCATAGCTTCTCTTCAGTGCCTCGGCACAGGCAAGTAATCAATCATTGTTTTCTTTAGATCAAATCTTCTTGTAAATATTATCTCGGCTCCATTCGATAATGTGATAATATTATGAGAGTGTTTTTCACACCATTTAATTGACAGCAGGAGGTAATGTGCCTTCTGCCTTCTGCTCCGTCCCATGGTACATTTCTGCAGACATATCATTATGAGCGCATCCTGATCCGAGAGGGCCAAGGTTGTGTGGTGTGATCTGTTCTGGTGAATTTTTCTTTAGCACCAAGTGGCATTTTTAAGAACACTCAACTACATTGTATTAAATTTTCACCACTTCCGACGTGTGATGTGCATGAGCCCCGACCGTACCCAGCCAATGGCAGCTGTAGCTCATCCGCCCCCAACAGCAGCATCTAAAGCTTGCTCCGATCACTTGTTTTTGACCCAATTAATTCTGCTAAAAATATAATAATTCTGCTTATGTCCGAACCCCCCTGCAAAACGGGATTTGGGCGCATGCGTCAAAAACTATAATGGTGCCCACAGAGCGAATGTATTAGACTGTGTCTGGGTGTCCGTCTCCAGTAGGCATACACACCCGAAAATGATGCACGACAGAGCGCACGTTCGTTGTAAATGAGACAATGGTGATCAACTGATCAGGAGACAAAATATGAATTCTCCACTAGGTTCTAGGAGCACAGCAGAGCTACTAGGGCTACTAGAGGCCAAAAAGAGACCTTTTACAATCTGATTCTGCAGTCATTCGTCACTCTCTTCTGTCATCTCTTGTATCATTTAGTATCATTATTAGATTACTGATTTTATTTGTTTTTATTACAAGGCAACCGCCCTATAGCACTCCCTTTTCTGCGGCTTCAATTGGTTTTAAAAGTATCTAGTTGGAATCAGGACTTAAAGGGGTATCTCATTCTCAAACATTTATATTATATCGAAGGTCTGATCAATGCAGGTTTCACCTCTGGGACCTTGAGAATGTAGTTTTATCATATATTGCATGGTGGCCATGCATGGGTATTTCTTTCCTATTCATTTCTATAGGGGATCCAAAAAATAGCCAAGCATGAGTGCCTCGCTGGCAATTTTTTGGTGTGTTCTTGCACCAAAACTAGCAGAGTTTGGTTAAAATTATTTGCTCAAAAATATGTAAAAATATACAAATCTATCATCCAGAACGATCTACTGTGAACCATTTAGAACATTTTAGGATGCCTTAAATTATCAAATCTGCACCACAATATTCAGATTAAAGGCAGTAAAATTTGACTTCACATTGAAAGTTTAGATTGCAGTCTATAACCATGGAGACACATAGGTCTACATAAGATCTGTATACACAAAACAGTTGGCTACTTAGGCTGAGTGCCTACAATGAGCTTTGAGTGAATTTTTGAAACTGCATATTTTTGCTGGTCTTAGAGTACCAACAAAGTGGTTAGGATTTATAGAAATCTTATGCCCACTGTGCTTCTTTTTTACTCAGAGTCCTATTTCCTGGAATGGTCAGGTTCCCAGTTCCCATCTGGTCCCTTCTATTATACCTTGTCATGGACATCACTGGAGGACACCAGGAAGATCACTCAGATCCCACCAGTTTGCCCCGGTACGGTCACTGCCACAGATAACAAAAGGGAACTACTAGCTGCCACCACCAATTGTTTATACAGGCCAATTGGACACCCGTTACAGGTAGCATATGGCTTCAGAGGTGCAGTTTACAGAGTAAGAGGAACAAAGCTATTCAATTTTGTATATTTAATCCGGAAAGGTAGGCAGTATTTTTAAAAAATATACAAGACGATACAAAATGGGAACAAAACTATACGATACATACCATTACATACAATTAAAGGGATAACAAAAAAAAGTACTAAACCTGATGTCACAAAAATAGAGAAATGGCTCAGAGCTTAGTGGAGGGAGGTATTCCTTAGGAAAATGGACATAACTCACAGCAAGCTATTCTTTCCAAAACTGACAAATGACCGAAACATAAACTCTGATTTTTATTAGATAAAGGTTATGCCCACATACCTCCCCTTGGTGAGTTCATATGGGTGCTGGTTGTGGGATGTACTAGATCTTTTAGCAGATTATGAAATCCCCAACTTTCAGGATATAGTCGCACCTGGAGGTCCCAGGCAGGAGATATTGTTGTCATGTTTTCTATCGCAATTTTACCATTCTATAGAGATGAAACATGGCATGAATAGCATCATCCATCTGAACAATAGTAAGTTGGAGGGGTTAGAATGGCCTTACAGTGATGTGAGTGAATGTGTTATGTTCATCCCTGTGCTACAACGCCAATAATATATCTCTGATAAATATCGGATCGATGCAAACCCCAATAGTCATCACTGACCACTAGCTCCAAAAAGTCTGCGATCAGTGCTATGAGCAGAGGAAGCTCTTGTCTTGGATGTGTACTTATCCGCCTCTGAGTGACTGGTTACCAGGTTGTAATTACCTGGTCCATGCAGGAAGTCCCTACTTCAATGGAGGCTGAAGTGTCAGTTCTGTCTTCCCCAGTTATAATTAGTTTCTCACTTCTCAGTTATAATTAATCCCATATGATCAATGTGAGGGTGGTATGTCCCCTCTCTGGAGATGTCTTTATGGATTTTAATTTTTCTCTATGACACACCTGGATAAAGATGATAACTTTAAATATTGGAAATAACCTTTTAGTATTTTCAGCAGTTCTTAGCAGTTGTGCTATATTGTCATTAGACAATAAAAGTTTGTACACCCCTGCATTATACCCTCTAGATTTGTAAAGTTGAATCGGAGAGCTAGATACAATATCATGCGCTTAGTTGAAAATATCACAATCTGCATCTCATGAAGTTGCTCTTTCTCTGTTGTGAAATCCCAGTACTGCTGCCATTCCTGAAATGGGTAGTCCCATGACACCATGGAAATCAAGGATTACCTAGCCGGCAATGGTTATTTACATTGATTATGCTGATAACAATTCAGATACAGTGTTGACCTATATTTATTAAGAACTTCCATCTGTGAGAAAATTGAGGTTGTCATATTTTATTACAAAAATTGGCATTAGGGATTATTCTAATAAGAGTTTGACCTTCAATATTGTAAACAGTGGCTTGTATAAAACTTAGAAGTAAAGAGCAAATGGATTCATTAATTAGGGCTTTCAATATCTTTCATTCTCTATGGTTGAGCAGGGAAGAGCAAGCTTGTTAACATACAGTATTATTTACAGAATGTTATATTCTAAAAGCTGTGGCCTTGTTGTATAAAGCACTTTTTTTGCTTCCTGATAGTGTGCAATAGGCAATTTACAAATTACTTTATTTAAAAAATATTCTGGCTTACCCAAAAAAATCCTTCCAAAGTGCCAGGTACTGGGTAATTATCTAACTTACTGTCCACTGCCTGGTGTCAAGTAGAATTCTTCTCTATCAGCAGAGACACCAAGACAGATTACAGGAAGTGGGAACATTTCTTTTGTCTCTTTCCTCCTGAGCTCATATCAAAAGGCATACAGGAAGATCAGAGAAGTAGGCATTCAGTTCAGAGATGAGAATAGCAGATGTAATTGTGGCACCCCAGGAGTCCGGTTGCCACAGTGGCATTGCCTCCCTCACAAGGGGGGTGATGCCATGCCTGGAAGCAAGGTGGGTCCCATAATCGGGTTTTGCTAGCATGCAACACTTTCCTGGCTCCAGACCAGCAAGGGGAGCTCCTCCCCTTAGCAACTGGATCTGGAGGCGGGGTTAGTTAGTGTGAGGAGAGCAGACAGGAGTTGAAGTCAGGACATCGACGAGGAAAACCTAGGGAGTGGAGCTGCACAGCAGTACACCCCAGAGGGAAGCACAGAAGAACTGGACACCGGAGTCCGAGGTTGTGGGGCACCAAAAGTCCAGCAGCAGAAACCGGAGGGCAGGAGACTGCAGGTCTCCTGGCCCCATCAGACGCCTGGAGGCTCAGCAGCACGATAGGGCCCAGCCCCGCCACGAGGGAGCGATACTCCAGGAAGGCCCGAGCTGCCTGCCATACGCGTGAGTGCAAAGACGTTTTACTCAGGGACGAGGGCCGCAGCATAGCTATACGTAGCAGGGCCAAAGAGGTAGCGCAAAGGGAAGGCCTACAACTCCACCTGGCTGGGTGGATCCCCCAACTTGCTTCCAGGTTGCCCGGGCCTCTACTTACCAACTAGTACCCGTGCCCCGGTCTGCCTAACCATGGCAAGTAAAGATAAGAGGAAAAAGCCATTAAGTTGTGGACTGATTATTAACTGCACCATCCTCTGCACTGCACCATAACAGCAACGTCTACACTGCCCTGGAGCTAAGCTCTACCTGTGGAGAGCTAAACCAACTCTGCTGCATTAACAACAGCTCCAGAGGACCTGCTCCGCAGCTGCGGCTCCTTTTAGCCGCATACCACAGGTGGCGTCACGAACTGTATATAAGAACTTTAATTCCCCTGTAAATATCTCCTTTTATTGACTGCCCTGGGTCACGGACCGGGTCACCGCCACTGTGACATCTTCCCTAGCAACGACCGGCCCGGCACCGAGTACCCCACGGCCCAGGGGGCGCGTCAACTTGGCGTCACGAACAGGATTCACAGAGCCCGTTATAACCAGGTCCTGTGTTCCATAGACTGTACTGAACTGTGTTATCGCATTATTTGCCGTCAGCCGAGGGGACGCAGGAGGCCCCGATCCGGAACAACCGGGTAAGAGATCCTTCCGCCCGCAGAGCAGCATACTGGTACGTCAGCAGATGCCCAGGACCTGGCTGAGGTTCACTAGGGGGGAAGAGGATGCCCAACCGAGGAGAGGATTCAGCCGCGGCCGCGACCGCCACCACTGTAATGTCGTTATCAATGTCGTATATACCAGGGGCGGCGTGGTTGCCCCAGTACTCAGGGGAGTCGCACACCCCGAACGACTTTGAGGAGAGACTGCGCAGTTTGTTTAAAGTGTACCCCCTGTCGGAGGAGCAAAAAGTCAGCATCCTCATAGGCCAGCTAATCGGTGCAACCAAGAGAGAGGTGAAGTCCTGGAAGGGCAGGGACAAAGGCACTGTCAAGGAAATACTGGCCCGGTTGAAGGATACCTTTGACACCCGCACCGCAGCAGAAATTAAAATGAAGTTCTACAGGTGCAAACAAAGGGTGCAGGACAGTGTACGGGACTATGCTCTAAACCTGCAGGAGGCGCTGCGGGCCATTAAACAGGTGGACCCCGACAGTGTGCGAGACGAGGACAGATTGCTAACTGAGCAGTTTATTGAGGGGCTCCTGTCTAACGTTCACCGGACACAGCTGCGCATTATGGCTCTGCAAAACCCTGATCTGGACTTTGCGCAATTTAAAGACTGAGCCATACGGGTGCTGTGAGAACCAACCCCAGGTGGCACTGCATCCCTCCGGCGTCCAGCTATCACATACCACCAGGAGGTGGAGTCCTTTCCATCAGCACCTGTGGAGGCTGACGCGCAGACTCTAGACAATGACCCATCTGCAGACCTACTCCTTCAGGTCCAGGAGCTGACCAAAAGTGTGGCTACACTAACTAAAACCGTGCAGGCCATGCAAGTGTCTCCAAAGGAAAAGATCCAGCTGGCTTCCAGTCCAGATGACGTCCCGTGGCGACAACAGAGAAGAATTCCACCGACCAGAGGTAGGAACAGCGATCACTACGACCAGGACGGACAACCCATCTGCCGTCGCTGTCAAAAGGCGGGGCACTACGCAAGATTCTGTAATTTAAACGAGCAACCCCTGGGGCAGAGTGCCAACCCCCAGGAGTAAGACGACCAGGCCCACAAAGCTGGCGAGACAAGTACGTGGGAGGACGGCCGGTCCTACCTGTCGTGCTTGATGGCATCAGGATGAATGCACTGTTGGACACTGGGTCCCAGGTGACAACAATGCCATATATCCTTTATAAACAATACTGGACTGATTCAGACATTACCCGCCATCCAGATGAACATCTTAGTATCTATGCTAGCAATGGTCAGCCTCAGGTGGGGTATAAAGAGGTGACCATATGTAATGCACACGCCCGGGCTGAGCGGCGTGTGCGTGTGATTCCACTGGACCGTGCCGGAGAGTGAATGCCTGGAGGGGCGTAACTAGGTATTCACCCGATCCGACCAGGGTCGCACGACGGCATACGACGCCAGTGCACCAAGGAGGAACCGAGGAGAGGGACCAGGTGCTACTCCAGGACAGACCCCGGACACGGCTGTTGACCCACACAGGGGAATACAGGAACAGACTGGTTAGTATAGGCAGGCACGACTGGTATTCAGGCAGGCGGGTATGCAGGCAGGGGGGTACAGGCAAGCACGGCTAGAGTGCAGACAGGGAGGCACTAGCAGGTAGGAACACAGGCGGGATAGGACCAGTACACACTGGGACTCAGGAACAGAACCACAGATGTGGCGGACAAACACAGCAGAGAAAGGCCGCCCAGAGTGGTGAGCGAGAGCAGGGCAAGATGAGACCGCCTAGAGCGGTGAGCGAGAGTAGAGCAGGACGAGGCCGCCTGGAGCGGTGAGCAAGAGTAGAGCAGGACGAGACCGCCTGGAACGGTGAGCAAGAGTAGAGCAGGACGAGACCGCCTGGAGTGGTGAGCAAGAGTAGAGCAGGACGAGACCGCCTGGAGTGGTGAGCAAGAGTAGAGCAGGACGAGACCGCCTGGAGCAGTGAGCAAGAGTAGAGCAGGACGAGACCGCCTGGAGCGGTGAGCAAGAGTAGAGCAGGACGAGACCGCCTGGAGTGGTGAGCAAGAGTAGAGCAGGACGAGACCGCCTGGAGTGGTGAGCAAGAGTAGAGCAGGACGAGACCGCCTAGAGCGGTGAGCAAGAGTAGAGCAGGACGAGGCCGCCTGGAGCGGTGAGCAAAGGCAGAACAGACTAGAACCGCCGGAGCGGTGAGCAAAGGCAGAGCAGGCTAGAACCGCCGGAGCGGTGAGCAAAGGAAGAACAGGCTAGAACCGCCGGAGCGGTGAGCAAAGGCAGAGCAGGCTAGAACCGCCGGAGTGGTGAGCAAAGGCAGAGCAGGCTAGAACCGCCGGAGCGGTGAGCAAAGGCAGAGCAGGCTAGAACCACCGGAGCGGTGAGCAAAGGCAGAGCAGGCTAGAACCGCCGGAGCGGTAAGCAAAGGCAGAGCCAGATACCCACAGGGTACTTGCAGTGAAGTAGCGAGTGGACCACAAACTCACAAACGGAAGTACAGGGACAACAAGCAGGAGTTAGGTACGAGTTCAGACTCTGCAGAAAAAGGAAAGGTACGGACATAGAGAAACACAGGAAACAGGCTAGAAGAATATACAGACAAGAACAGACACAGTAGCAAGATACAGGAGCGGGTCTAGGTAGCAGCCCCTAGAAGGCGGGAGGAACAGGCAAGGAGCGTGTTCAGACAGGACTGGAAATACAGCCTACAAGAAAGGCAAGCAAACACAGAAAGGGACCTGGCACATTCAGAGTGAAAGAACACACTGAATGAAACACAATGCTCAGGCATGGGTTAATTGGAGCAGCTGGTTTAAATACCAGGTGACAGACAGCAATAGGCTGAGGACGCACAAGGGGTGTGCCTGCAGCAGGTACAAAAAGCAGGAAGTGATCGGGCGCCACCCTTAAGCAGCAGACACAGAGGCAAACAGACAGTATGGAGGGAAGCCAGAGAGACATTCTGGATTGGAGATCAAGTGCGCGCTCTTGCACAGTGGGAGATGGACCACTATGCAAAGACGCCGCCAGGTATGTTGCACCATAAAAGTTGACCCAGTAGAACTGCCATCACAAGGAATGATTATTGTTGATATTGATCGCCAAGAAAGTCATCCTATGATAACTATAGGCACCAATGTTATAGAGAATTGTCTTGGGGAAATTATTATTTTGTTGCAGCAGGTCGCAGAGACTGCCAGTTTCAGTCAGCAGCGAGTTCTGCAGAAGGAGATCAGAGCCCTGATGAAAAGACAACAGGTAGAGCAGTCTGGTGGAGAAATCAGCAGTGTCAGGATGAGTGATCCATTTCCCATTGCAATGTCCCCTAGGAGTGAAATGTTAATATGGTGTTGGGCAGCAATAGGTCTCAGGGGTCAAGATTATCAGGCCCTAGTAGAACCTGTGTAATCTGATAGTAGGCCCACCATCTTGACCGCCAGGGGGGTAGTCGATGTCCGCAAGGGAAGAGTAACGATACGCATCCTGATTTGTGCGGAGAAAGAGGTCCATTTACCCCGGTATGCTACCCTTGCTAAGCTGTTCACTGTCAGTAACAATGCAATAAAGGCAGTGGAACTCTTGACTCCATCCAAACCAGTGGAGGATAACGGCTCCAAGGGGCAGATGGAGGATTGGTGTCAGAAGCTACAAGTAGGCAATGACTCCACCCCTTTGCACCTAAAGCATGGAGTATACCGGGTGGTCCGAGAATATGAGCAAGTCTTCAGCAAACACCCACTAGACTTTGGGCAGGTAAAAGGAGTCCAACATCATATCCCCACAGGAGATCATCTGCCCATTAAAGAGAGGTACCGACCTGTACCCCCAGCTCACTATCTATGTGCCAAAGGAATGTTATGGGAGATGAAGGAGGCTGGGGTGATCAGAGATAGTTGTAGCCCCTGGGCAGCTCCATTAGTTCTCGCTAGAAAGAACGAAGGTACAATGAGGATGTGTGTTGATTACAGGCAGATTAACCGCATTACACATAAGGACGCCTACCCATTACCCAGAATTGAGGAATCATTAGCAGCATTGAGATCAGCTAACTATTTCTCCACTTTGAAACAAGAGGGGATTGTAGGGAGAGAAAATAGGAAGCGCAGGCTTCTAAGTGTAGTAGTTAGATTCCAAGGGTATATACTCAGTATAAATCCACTCACCTATTTGGTATCTTGAGGTAAAGCATCCAATCAGTGGATCACTCCATTCCTCTTTCCATTCAGTTTGCTGCAGAAATCTGGGAGCTGATGAGAGCACTGGACAGAGCTTTCATAGGCAACACCACTTTGTAAATGTTTTTTCCCAGCAATATGCGCTCCTGAAGGATGATGATGGAACTTGATATTCGGATTCAAAGAATTTTTATTTCAAACTAAAATACAACCGGTTTCGACTTCTTTGAGTCTTCCTCAGGTATAACATCATGCATATAAACAGATCTATCTACACACATTTTATAGCAGATATCCTTGCTTGTCATTTTGGGTGGAGACTGAAAGATCTGTTTTTCAGACACACCCAGATACTCAGATATGCAGGATTTTGCACTCTGAGGAATCTAACAAAACCCATATACTAAATGACTTTCATACAGTTTTAAAAAAAAAAAATAATAATAATTTTTTTTTTTACACACAAATTTTTTCTTTTTTTTCTCCTTTCCTTCCTTCCTTCACACAGAAAGCATTTATTTTCTAAAAACACTATAAATATAATTATAATTTTACCATATATAAAATGTCTTCTAAAATGTTATTGAACATACTAAAAGTTTGATTTCATACAGAAATGTAAAATCCTGCAAAAATGTACATTATGACAAAATTTAAAACCTTTTCTTTCTTCATATTAAAACCATTATCAAATACAATTTAGTAGAAAAAAAAAAAAATATATATATATATATATACATACATACACATATAGACACATACATGCACACATGCATATATACACACGAAAAAAAATATATATATATGTATGCACATGCATACCTGTCGACATTTGCATGTCAAATACCCTCTATAATATCATTTAATCCATCTGGGTATAATGTACCCAGACGGAAGATCCAATATGATTCTTTCCGGTTTAAATTTTGTACCCTATTAGTACAATTCTCAGGTATTTGCTCCAACGGGGTCACGGAAATATTAAATATTTTATTATGCTTCAAACATAAGTGCCGAGATAAGCTCTGTTTTAAAAACCCATTTTTGGTATTGTGCCTGTGGCCATTCATACGGGATCGTAGGGACTGGATGGTCCGACCCACGTATTGCAGGCCACAGGTACAGGTAATGACATATATTACAAAATCACTATCACATGTTAATTTTTGTGTGATTGCTATAGTTTCACCCGTACTGTACGATGTAATGTACTGAGTCATATGATTGATGATTTTGCAGGTACAACATTTTCGGGAGCCACATCGATGGACCCCCGATTTGAAAGCATCCATTTTATTTGTCCTAGTTTTTTCTTTTTTCTTAATACATTCCTGTTCCCCATCTTTGGTCATTCTGAGATTACTAGGGGCAATTATACCCTTCACTGTTTGGCCCCTACGAAAGGTAATATTGGGTCTATCTGGTAGAAGTTTTTTCAAAAATGTATCCTTTTTCAACAAGTACCAGTATTTATTTAAAATGTTTCTTATCTCCGTATTACTACGATTGAAAGCGGTAATAAAGTTATACTGCCACCCATCTTTTTTTCTTTCCTTATTCTTATTAATTATCTGCTTGGGCTTTTCTCCTCCTTCCTTCGTTATCCCCTCCTCCACATCCTTATTTTTGTTATTCTCTCTAGATAAGCACTCCTGCTGAGTTCTTGCTAGATTAGTTCTGTATGCTGCCATAATTAATCGTTTTGGATATTTCTTATCTGTAAACCTATTGATCAGAATTTTTGATTGTTCCACATAATCTTCCTTGGTGGAAGGAGATGCTTGCACTACTGTGGTGTAAAGATTAGGTGATTCAGTGGTGTTATGTGTTGTGAAAATACTATAGTTAGAGCATAATTCAGAATGTGAACATTTTGCATGGGAAGAAGATTACATGTTCATAACCTTAGACGTACATGCTCTCTACTCCAATATTGAACACACATTGGGAATCAATTCAGTTTCACATTATTTGAATGGGATAGTAGATATGCCAGAAAATCAGAGACGATTTTTAATAATGGGTCTAAAATTTATATTGGAACATAACCTTTTCACTTTCCAGGGGCAATTGTATATACAGCGGCTTGGCACAGCGATGGGGACTCGGGTAGCCCCAAGTTTTGCAAATCTTTTCATGGGATGCTTCGAGTCCTCATCGCCCTTGTGTCAGCGCCCCCACTGTAACAACATATTATATTATCGTCGCTATATTGACGATCTAATCATTTTTTGGAAAGGTACTGAGGTTGAAGCTCGAGAATTCATCACGACATTAAATAGGAATGACTGGGGGATCACGTTTTCTGCACAGGTCAATAAAGAAAAAATAAATTTCCTCGATTTAGAAATATCCCATAAAAATAAAAAAATCAGCACTAAAACGTACTTTAAGAAAACTGATACTAATGGCTTCCTTGATTTTCGGAGCGCACACCATCAAAAATGGAAGGAAAACATTCCTTATAGCCAATTTCGTCGAATTAGGAGAAATAATACAAATAAGGAAGATTATGTGGAACAATCAAAAATTCTGATCAATAGGTTTACAGATAAGAAATATCCAAAACGATTAATTATGGCAGCATACAGAACTAATCTAGCAAGAACTCAGCAGGAGTGCTTATCTAGAGAGAATAACAAAAATAAGGATGTGGAGGAGGGGATAACGAAGGAAGGAGGAGAAAAGCCCAAGCAGATAATTAATAAGAATAAGGAAAGAAAAAAAGATGGGTGGCAGTATAACTTTATTACCGCTTTCAATCGTAGTAATACGGAGATAAGAAACATTTTAAATAAATACTGGTACTTGTTGAAAAAGGATACATTTTTTGAAAAAACTCCTACCAGATAGACCCAATATTACCTTTCGTAGGGGCCAAACAGTGAAGGGTATAATTGCCCCTAGTAATCTCAGAATGACCAAAGATGGGGAACAGGAATGTATTAAGAAAAAAGAAAAAACTAGGACAAATAAAACGGATGCTTTCAAATCGGGGGTCCATCGATGTGGCTCCCGAAAATGTTGTACCTGCAAAATCATCAATCATATGACTCAGTACATTACATCGTACAGTACGGGTGAAACTATAGCAATCACACAAAAATTAACATGTGATAGTGATTTTGTAATATATGTCATTACCTGTACCTGTGGCCTGCAATACGTGGGTCGGACCATCCAGTCCCTACGATCCCGTATGAATGGCCACAGGCACAATACCAAAAATGGGTTTTTAAAACAGAGCTTATCTTGGCACTTATGTTTGAAGCATAATAAAATATTTAATATTTCCGTGACCCCGTTGGAGCAAATACCTGAGAATTGTACTAATAGGGTACAAAATTTAAACCGGAAAGAATCATATTGGATCTTCCGTCTCGGTACATTATACCCAGATGGATTAAATGATATTATAGAGGGTATTTGACATGCAAATGTCGACAGGTATGCATGTGCATGCATATATATATATTTTTTTTGTGTGTATATATGCATGTGTGCATGTATGTGTCTATATGTGTATGTATGTATATATATATGTGTATATATATATATATATATTTTTTTTTTTTTTTTTCTACTAAATTGTATTTGATGATGGTTTTAATATGAAGAAAGAAAAGGTTTTAAATTTTGTCATAATGTACATTTTTGCCGGATTTTACATTTCTGTATGAAATCAAACTTTTAGTATGTTCAATAACATTTTAGAAGACATTTTATATATGGTAAAATTATAATTATATTTATAGTGTTTTTAGAAAATAAATGCTTTCTGTGTGAAGGAAGGAAGGAAAGGAGAAAAAAAAGAAAAAATTTGTGTGTAAAAAAAAATAATTTTTTTTTTTTTTTTTTTTTTAAAACTGTATGAAAGTCATTTAGTATATGGGTTTTGTTAGATTCCTCAGAGTGCAAAATCCTGCATATCTGAGTATCTGGGTGTGTCTGAAAAACAGATCTTTCAGTCTCCACCCAAAATGACAAGCAAGGATATCTGCTATAAAATGTGTGTAGATAGATCTGTTTATATGCATGATGTTATACCTGAGGAAAACTCAAAGAAGTCGAAACCGGTTGTATTTTACTTTGAAATAAAAATTCTTTGAATCTGAATATCAAGTTCCATCATCATCCTTCAGGAGCGCATATCGCTGGGAAAAAACATTTACAAAGTGGTATTTCTCCACTTTGGATCTCATCAGTGGGTATTGGCAGGTTCCTGTGGCAGAGAAAAGACCGAGCTTACAACACCAATGGGCCTTAGCGAGTTTCAACTGCATGCCATTCGGGCTCTGCAACTCCCCAGGAACCTTCCAGCGGTTAATAGAGTGTTGCCTAGGACACAAAAACTTCGAAACCATCCTGCTGTACCTAGATGATGTAATTGTCTACTCGGAGGCATATGAAGACCACCTGGAGCACCCGGCCGAGGTATTCGAAGCCCTATCTGGTTATGGCCTGAAGGTAAAGCTGTCCAAGTGCCACCTGTTGAAGCCCAAGGTACAGTACCTAGGTCATGTGGTAAGCGCCGAAGGTGTAGCACCAGACCCTGAAAAAGTCACCGTGATCAAGGACTGTCCAAGACCCTCCACTATCAAGGAAGTGCAGGGGTTCCTCGGGCTGGTAGGCTACTACAAGAGATTCATCAAGGGTTTCACCAATATAGAGGCACCCATGCAAGACCTCTTAGTGGGCCAGTCCAAGATGGCCAAGAACCCGAAACCTCCATTCAAATGGGGTAAACCAGAAGACAAATCTTTCACTCGACTGAAAATGGCTCTTACGGGAGACAAAGTCCTGGCCTACCCCAACTATGTCCAGCCCTTTATACTTCATACGGATGCCAGCAACGTGGGATTGGGAGTGGTGCTGTCCCAGGTACAGCATGGCAGAAAGAGAGTGATTGCTTATGCCAGCAGTAAGCTCCGGCCCACGGAAAGGAACCCCGACAACTATAGTTCCTTTAAGTTGGAGTTTCTAGCCATAGTCTGGGCTGTAACAGAGAGCTTCAAACACTACCTCGCCTCCTCCAGATTTACAGTCTTCACAGATAACAACCAGCTGACGCACCTGGAAACTGCGAAGCTTGGTGCCCTAGAACAACGATGGATGGCCCGACTGTCTAACTACGAGTTTACCATCAAGTATCGGGCGGGGCATAAAAATACAAATGATGATGCGCTGTCCAGGATGCCCAACTTTCCAGATGGGGGAGAAGACCCGGAAGATCTGGAGGGGATAGAGCTACCCGCTTTCCATCGTCACGGGGTGACCCAGTGCTCCCACTGTGTGAGGGATAAGCGCTCCACCAGCAGAGAGGCCACGTTCAACCCATTGCCCCATCATGGATGGACAGAGACGTAGGATAGCGACCCAGCTGTCCGCCTGGTAAAGGAGTTGCTGACACAAACTGACTCACACCCTGATCCAGATGCTCCACAGGAGACCCAACAGTTGTGGAAGGAGAAGGGCAAACTGTTCATCTACGAGGGAAAGCTGTGTCAAAGAAGTATCAACTCCCGGACACACGAACTCGTCTGGCAGGTGGTAGTCCCGAGGCGGGATGCGCCAATGGTCTTAGAAGCGTACCACGATGGAGTAGAACACTTCGGGTGGAAGAAGTTGGAAGTCCTGCTACGTGAGCGATTCTACTGGGTTGGCATGAGGAAAGCAATTGAGAGATGGTGTCGAGAATGTGGTCCATGCAACCTGAGACTGAAAGACCGTGATAGCCATAGGGCACCCCTGCAGCCCATAATCACCAAACAACCACTTGAACTGGTAGCCTTAGACCACGTGAAGCTAGCCCCAAGCCGGTCAGGCTATGTCTACGCTCTCACCATAGTAGACCACTACTCCAGGTTCTTGGTAGTAGTGCCAGTGAAAGATCAGACGGCTCAGACGGCAGCCAAAGCATTTCAACAACACTTTTGTCGTCTGCACGGTTACCCTGAACGAGTGCTTACCGACCAAGGTCCAGCCTTTGAAGCAGAGGTGTTCCAGGAATTCTGTAACTTGTACGGCTGCAAGAAAATCAGGACGACGCCGTATCATCCCCAGACCAACGGGTTGTGTGAGAAGATGAATCAGGTGGTAATAGACCTGTTGAAGACATTGCCCCTTGAAGAACGTAGCCTGTGGCCAGAGGAGTTACCAGATTTGGTGGCCCTATATAACCACATCCCCGGTGAACTCCACCAACTGTACACTCGTTTACCTGATGAGAGCAAGACCTGGTAAGCTACCCATTGACTTAGACATGGGAGTCTTAACACCAGAGATGACATCACCAGATGCAGATTGGGATACAGAGCGGCAGCAACAATACCGCAAGGTGCAAGAATGTGTGGAGAGAAGTTTGTCCCAGGCGAGACAGAAGCAGGAGAAAACTTACAATCAGCACGCACCTGCAGTTCCCTTGTCACCTGGAGAACAGGTACTTAAGAGGAAGAGACGAGTCCATAAATTAGATGACCAGTGGGAGGATGAGCCATACACCGTCCTACCCTCGAAATACGATAACACCAAAGTGTGCCTCATCAGTAAAGATGGAGGGGAAACTTCAGCGGCAGTCTCAAGAGACCACTTGAAGATATGTCCTGAACGGTTGAAACACAAAGAAGAAGACCAAGACAGCCCTCAGCCCACAGAAGAGGTAGAAGAAATGGTCCAGACAGTCCTTGGAGCATTTCCCCGGTCTTGGACGCAGGTGAACAGAGCAATTGTGGTACCGGTCCTGACCTTTCTCCAAGCAGCCTCACCGGAAGCTGCAGAGGCTCCAGAATAGCAGAGAGACCAATCAGCCTCAGAGACAGATGCTTCATCAGCAGCAGATCAGGAGAATCTACCCCCTGCTAGCTGTGAATCTGTCGTACCCAGGGTGAGTCAAAGAATTCGTAGGAGATTACCCAGCCTACCGGTGTTACCTCAGTCTACCCGTAGTGTAGTTCACACTGAACCCACCACACCAGGGGTAGGCACTAGGGACCAGGGTAGGTCAGTGACAACAAATGTACTACGTAGATCGACCCAGAGTACTAAAGATCAGCTCCCTGCCCGCTGGAGGAACTAAAGTGTAGGAAAACTAAAGAGTATGTTATAAATAGTTGTAATTGTTAAATAATGCTAGAAATATATATATTTGTTAAATTTATGGACAATTGGACCACAGGACTAGGTGTGGTCAGGACAATGTTGGATATAGTTACTAATTGGCCTAGAAAATAAACCGCAGGCGTGGCTGAAGACTAGGCCCACCGAAATTGTTCCCTGAAGCCACGCCCAGGGACGATACACAAAGTGGATTGATGCGGTTCCCACCAGCAAAATTTCAGTTACCCAGATTGTGGTGTAGAGACTAAGCGGCCGCAGTGACTGACTGCTGTACTGTACATTTTTGCTTGGGTCTTTGTAGTTTTTGCTTTTTGAGATTTTGTAAACTGTTTGTAATGTGAATTGTTATTGTTAGTTGTTAATTTTAAATGGTATCCTCAGTCTGGGAGTACTGAAGTTAACTAGGGAGGAATGTGGCACCCCAGGAGTTCGGTTGCCACAGTGCATTGTCTCCCTCACAAGGGGGGTAATGCCATGCCTGGAAGCAAGGTGGGGTCCCCTAATCGGGTTTTGCTAGCATGCAACACTTTCCTGGCTCCAGACCAGCAAGGGGAGCTCCTCCCCTTAGCAACTGGATCTGGAGGCTGGGTTAATTAGTGTGAGGAGAGCAGACAGGAGTTGAAGTCAGGACGTCGATGAGGAAAGACCTAGGGAGTGGAGCTGCACAGCAGTTCACCCCTGAGGGAAGCGCAGAAGAACCGGACACCGGAGTCCGAGGTTGTGGGGCACCGAAAGCCCAGCAGCAGAAACCGGAGGGCAGGAGACTGCAGGTCTCCTGGCCTCATCAGACGCCCAGAGGCTTAGCAGCACGATAGGGCCCAGCACCGCCACGTGGGAGCGACACTCCAGGAAGGCCCGAGCTGCCTGCCATACGGGTGAGCACAAAGACGTCACATGACTCAATGACGTCACCGCAGGTCCTTCACACCACCGCGAGCAGTGCAAGAGATCGGACGGCATGGACAAAACACCGGGAGGACATCGGAAGGTGAGTATAATCTTTATTTTTTATTTTTTACCATTCTTATTCTTTTTTTTTAACTATTACTTGGTCACACTATATAAATCCATGCCGGTTGCATGGATTTATATAGTGTGAACAAGTTGTCAAGCACTTTTCCAAGTGATGCTAAAATCGCTTGGAAAAGCGCTTGATAACCCGCATGCAGAAATGCATGCAAAAACGCTTGACAAACGCTTCTACCTGGCAGGAAAAACGCATGTAAAATCCGCATGCGTTTTTCCTGCCAGGGAGAAGCGGAAAAAATATGCAGCATTTCTGCATCGTGGGCACATAGCCTTGCACATTCAATTGAAATTTAAATGTCTTGTTCCTTTGAGCCCTATTCCGGGGACCACTCCGAAAACTAGAATGAAGGTTCTGAGCCACACATTCTCCCACAAGGTTCGACTACCACTCTACTAAACCACTTGGGACCCTCTTAGGATTTGGAGCCTCCATTCCAATGATTGGTGGGAATCCCAGTAATCAGACATCCCGTGTATGGGTGATAAATGTCTATTTTGGGAAAACTGTATGCAGTAATCACTGCAGCTCTCCTTATCGGTAGCTGCAATTAGAAATATTTTTTCTATTAAAAGGCTTACTTTGTTTGATATTTAAAAAATGGAAATTATAATGATATAAATTCCTAATATAAGCAATTTGGCACACTGTCAGGAATCTAGGGTGGTTTCATTCAGGATTGGGTTGGGCAGCCAGGAGAATAAGAGGTCTGCGGCTCCTGAGTCACAGTGTGACCACCATTGTTGTCGTAGTTTTCTATCCCATCTGCCTATGTACATACAGTATATGTTTTTAACAATAGATACAGTACATTATCCAAAATGATGAAAAACTAAAAGTAACTTTTTTTCAAGGGCTCTTTTCATTTATTTGAAATCTTTTTAGAAACTTTATCAGAAAAAGTTTATGCCAAGTTCGGATCCTAAGACTTGTGCTGACACATTTTTTCTTTAGAATCAGGTCAAGGAACCCCAGAGTCCTTACTAGTTTCGCCAAAGGAAAAAAAAAGTATTTTAAACGAAAAAAAAATCAGAACACCTTTTATTCAGATGAGCTTGACACTGAACCTTGTTCAAGAAAGACAGCGAATATTCATGTAATTTAAGGCCCGACATTCTGTAAAACATTTATTAATATTACTTTGGGCATAGTGTTCATATTTTATAATCCTCATGGTAAAAGTAAAATCTCCTGTCACTAATCATTATATTACATTTAGAGGCAATGTTACTGGCAGTTGTGAAGGCTCCTTGGGTTAATTAAGGGCTTACGGTAGCTACTAGTCCTGGGTAATTCTAAACATATGCAGCTCTCGATGTGTTATAGTAACTATGAATGCAAATTTTAATGAGCAGATGATAATATTCTAGGGTTTTAGTTTATTTTATTGTATTAAGAAATATGTCCATCATTGGTGAACTGAAAATAATACAGAATAACATCTCTCAGGATTCTGTAATATTGAAAAGTTGCCCATCTGAGATAATCTATGCTCTGCACCCAGTCCACCCAAATCATGCCCCTATGCACCCAATTAAAGAGTTCTACACTTTCCTTAAATCTGTTGATATATTTTGGATCTACCCTTGGTATATTGAATTGTCCCCTCGCTGGTATGAATTTACATGTGCATTACTCAGGCCTTGATGGCAAGGGAATCCAAATAATCTTAAAAGTGGATCTCCACCTAAAACCAAAGCTCCAGTTATTATGGCAGTACAGTAAATGACAGAGTATAGTTGAACTGTTTAATGACAACGGAATTTTACATTTTTGCACTTTTGGTTTTTTGCACTTTTGTTTTTTCCTTTTTTCCAAGAGACGTAAGGGCTTGTCTTTTGTCGAATAAGTTGAAGGTTTGAATAATATGATTAATTGTACCATATAATATACTGGAAAAAAGGTGGAAAAAATCCAAGTTTGAAGAAATGGTTAAAAAAAAATACAATTCTGCCATTCCATATTTTTTGAGCTTTGTTTTTACAGCGTTCATTGTGCGGTAAAAATTACCTGCAACTTAATTTTCCAAGTTAGTGTAAATACAGCAAAAGAAAACTTGTCCAGCGTTAAGTGCTTTTATTCATTTGCTAGTGAAAGAAAAATTCTGAAATTTGTAAAAAAAAAGTTTGTGTCGCCATTTTTTGAGACCTGTAACTTTTTTAATTTTCCGTGTTAAGGCTTGTTTTTTTGTGTGGAAAAAAAACTACCGAAAAATGAGAAGTGTACGCCCAGTAAATGAAATTAAGTGAAAATTTATTGTATTACAAAAGATATAAGCATATTAAAAAGAGAATGTGTTCAGAGAAACCATACCACTCAGGAAGCCTTGTACACAAAAAAGTGAAATCCCTTATTATAGATAAAGTATATACATATAGCGGAAATAAGGAGCTTATGTAACACTAGAGAAAGGACATCGTGGTCAAGTAATTTAGCAAATTGTGGACTCTTATGAAGCTAAGTCTGTGGCTGACCTTCACAGGATTACTAAAGTGGCAGTTATGGAGCCTTCATCAGGCCTCTAGTTGCCATAGTAGCTGACTGGTTTCATGAGTTTGGATCAAGGGTGGCCGACAGGAGTATCCGCACACCAGTAATGATATAATTTAAACGCCACAGTGAATTTAACTGCAGGGATTGGAGCAAGCTCAGGTTGCTGCAGGAGCAGGCAGATGCTGGCTATCTAACAAAGCCGGCATCTGCTGCGTATGAAGCAGGCTCAGTTCATGAGCCAGCTTCATACTTTGCTTACTGACCGATGAAGGAACCATACATCATCATAGGTTGTTAATTAAGTAAAGACCATTTCAGAATACAGTGACCTCTGCTTCTAGTATGCTACCAGAAATCTAGCATTTTTCCCAAAATAAATTATGGTAAGCAAGGTAAGAGCATAACCAGGAGTAGCCAGGAGTCTTGAGCAAGATACTACAAGTAGTATCCAGGAATGGGTCACAGTAAAAACAAAAAAAGGGCAGTTTGAGGCAGAGTATACAGGAACTGAAGCCAGAAAGAACTGATGTTGTACTGAAATGACACTCAGACAATGGATGAGAGATCTGGCAGGTTCTAAATAGCAGGTATCCAAGCTTGGACGGGCCCACAGGAGGACAGGTGAATGCCCCGGTGGGCCCCCATACCACTGAATGAGCATTAATTGGCTCAGTTCACTTTTTTCAACATGTACAAGAATCTCATCATTCATTTATGATCTACCCAGTTTAATATTATATAGAAGCATAGATAAGTTTGTGAAAAAGGGTCAGAAAATATACCATGTAGCTGAGCAGTGGGCTCCTCAGAATCAATGTAACTGGTGGACCTTTGACATCCCAGTCTGACACTGCAGGTATCTATGAGATAATCAGAAGCAACCCATTTTATGGCAACAGAAAAAAAAAGAAAACCAGGAAAAATTAACCATTGCTTTGCTGCACCTGCGTAAATGGTATCCTGAATGTAAGGTAAGGAACGTAGTAGCTTCCTCTCAATGCAGCACAATTGGAAAAATGGTATAAATGCATAGTGCTGAAATCAGAAAATAACACCAATAGTTCTAGACATTACTAAAACTTCAGTCCTGGTGCTAGAGGGAAGCTGAAGACCACTTGCCATATACAGCACAACACTTATAATATCAATGGCAGGTGGGCAACCATGTTAAAGATTTTACATCTGCAGTCATTGTATCATCAAGAATGACTCTTCCCTTTAACAACAAGTAATCTACTGAAAAATGCTTAACTGGTTGCAAGTAGAGATGCGCGAATTTATTTACAATTTCCCAAATATTATGGACTCAGGCAAATTAAAATTTTGGGAGTATAATTTCATCCAGCAAAATGGCAAATGGATGGCAAATCCAAGCTGATCTGAGGACCAGGCAGAGAATGGGGAGGGCACGGAGGAGAGATGAATGTAAAGGTTCGTTGAGGAAGGGGGGTTTAACCCCTTCCTGGCAGTATTGATTCACACCAAATTTATTTCATGCAAATCTATCCTCCAATGAATTATCCATTATTACATTTCGGGAGATTTGCTCAAATCTAGTTGTTAGTAAATCTACAGATAAATAGACATCCTAATTCGATATTCTCATTTCCCAACCTTGCATCTGATGAATCACTAGGAAACTGCTCTGCGGTAATCCTCCCTCCTCCTCTGCACTGGCATAATGCATATATACTTTCTAATTCAGTTAATGTCAAATATGGAGAACGTATCAGGCTGCTGAACTGTTAATTTATCTGATAAATCATCCTAAAGATGTGAAGACTCAGGCACATATTCCTGTTGCTTGATGATTTGTGTTTTAAAGTAAAGAAATAAAGAAGAATCAATGTAATGTGCAATTAGAAAACTAAGCCATAAAAACGCATTTTTCCCTTACAGCTACGATGCCTATAGGTCTTGTTTAATCTAAGTGGCAACTGCAAAGCCTGATTGGCAGCCGGCCACTCTACATTTAGTAATTTATGTCATTATTCAGCAAAAGAATTTATAAATAATGGGAAATTAAAGAGTTATTTCATATGCACAGACATGATCTGATTAATGGGATCTAGTAAACAGATTTACAGTATTTTTATTTATGTATAGGATACACTATGGTGGATGTAGTGAGGTGGGCATAATGCTCAAAATGTACATTTAAGGTGAAACCCAACTTTTTAAAGGGAACCAGTCTGCTATTTACCTATATGGGGTTAATCTGCAGATTTATAGTGTTATGAAGGTCCTGGGCCGCTGTACTGAAAGTGCGTCACCCAGGAGAAAATTAACCTTTTTCTTCCCACGAGCCGCCGGTTTTCAATTATACAGGCCTGTGTTACGGATCCGGGTGGTGGAACCTCTGTGCTGTGATGCAAGGAGGAACCAGAGAGGTGTAACTAAGTGCCTACCCGGACCAACCCTGGCCACACGGAGGCTTAGTCGACTCCGTGAACCAAGGAGGGACCGGGAAGGTGAACCAGGTGCCACTCTGGGACCAACCTTGTGTGAGAGAAGGCGACTCCCACGGGTCAGATGGCTGAAGCTGACAGGTACAGCAGATGAGCACGGCCAGTAGACAGACAGGTGATGCGGGTAGGCAAGCAGGCAGACTCGGCAGGTAGACTGACAGGTAATGCGGGTAGGCGAGCACGCGGGCACGGCAGGTAGACAGGCTGGCGGGCACGGCTGATAGACAGGCAGGCGGGCACGGCTGATAGTCAGGCAGGAGGGCACGGCTGATAGTCAGGCAGGAGGGCACGGCTGATAGACAGGCTGGTGGGCACTGGAAACTGAGGGCTGAGGAGAGTGTTAGCACACAAACAACAACCTTGCACAGGCACCTCCATTTTGGAGGAGGTGCTTTAAATAGGAGTAGTCCTCCGGCCATTGGCCAGGGACTCTTTAGGACAGCGCGCGCGGCCCCTTTAAGAGGGAGGGAGCGCACGCGCTAAGTATAGTGCCCGGGAAACTGCATGTGGTGCACGCACCCTGGGCAGCAGCAGGGGAGCTGGAAGACGCCAGACCGGGACCGCGGCGGTGACGGGATCGGTGTCTCTGCCTGACAGGAGGCAGAGATGCCGACGCTACAGCCTGCATGGAGTGCGTCATAGGGGATCCAACCGCTGAGACCCTCACCAATTCCGGGAACCAAGGCTCTTAAAGTAGTTGTCCACTACTTTTACATTGATGCCCTATCCGTAGGGCATCAATCATCGGTGACGGCGGCGGCCGCAGGCTGAAAGTGCTCACCTGCGGGGCTCCGCCGTCAAGTGGTAGTGGCCACCGCGGTGTACTGCACATCCGCCTCCTATTCAATTGATACCGGATAGGGCATCAATGTAAAAGTAGTGGACAACCCCTTAAAGATCACTGTGTGAATGGAGCAATGGTCAATCATGCTCTAATAAATTCTAACTAATCTGATTTTTTGGGAATTCGATTAATAATGAATCCAACAGAATGACTTTCAGCTGGCCTCTATTTTCGTTGTTTCTGGCAGCCAAGAAGGGATTAAAAAACTAAACAATTTTACTAGCCAATCCTCTACCCTCTCTGTACCTTTTCAGCTGTCGACCAGTTCTCTGATCACTCTTTTTCAACTTTTGTTCTCATTTTGGGTTTCTGTTGTTTCCTTTCTTGAATAGGCCCGTGTCATTACATGGGAGTGATGCAAGTCATTGATGTCAATGATGTGCTATGCCCCATGAGACAACATGGGGCCTAGTGAAAAAATGGCAGCACCACAAGGCCAGAATGTGAAGAAGACAGAATAAAGAAGCCAGAGGAGTCGATCAGAAGACTGGCTGCAAAAGAGGTTTGAAGAACAGAGGAGACATGATTTGATTTGCAATGCATTTATTCAATGTGAATCAAATCTCCCAGCGAAATTCAAGCAAATCAGCCAAATTCCAATTTTGAGCTCATCTGCTCATCACTGACGAAGCACCCATTGCAGTTACAGAGCAAGCGATAACTCAGATACCAGAGATTTAAAAGGATTGCCCACTTTAAGGAAAGTGGACCCCTATCTGTGAAAAATACCTAAAATAACAAACTCAGCAGGTTCTCAGCCTGTCTGGGTCCAGGGATGACTCTATCACAACTTCTCTGGACTTGTTCTCATTATAGAAGCTGGATCATCAGAATGTATCTTCTCTCCAAACAAGTATGACTGTTCATTGATTTCTTTGCCGATTAACCCTTCATCTGCTGTAAGCATAACTAACTCTTCTCTAGACTTGTCCAGACTACAAACTCTGCTGCAAGTCTTGAAATGACTATACAAATTCACTTCTTATGTGTGTGTCACTCCTGGTTCTGTGGCCTGCTCTAATTATTGGCCTACTGTCCTGGTTCTCACAGTAACAAATGCCATCCAGTAAGTCCTGCCCTTTATGCCATCCCCTTAGGCCTGTGTGGTTCACCCTGTCCTGCTGCTTAGATAATCCACCTCACTAGTTGAGCCAATAACACATGAGCCCCTACATAACGTGTTATAACCCTGGTGATTGATATATATACATATATATACAGTGGGGAAAATAAGTATTTGATACATTACCTATTTTGCAAGTTTTCACACCTACAAAGAATGGAGAGGTCTGTAATTTTTCTGGTAGGTACACAGAATCTAAAAAAAATCCAGAAAATCACATTGTATGATTTTTACATAATTAATTAGCATTTTATTGCACGAAATAAGTATTTGATACAATAGAAAAACATAACTTAATATTTGATACAGAAACCATTGTTTGCAATTACACAGCTAAGACGTTTCCTGTAGTTCTTGACCAAGTTTGCACACACTGCAGCAGGGATTTTGGCCCACTCCTCTATACAGATCTTCTCAAGATTTTTCAGGTTTGGGGGCTGTCGCTGGCCTACATTGAGTTTCAGCTCATGCCATAGATTTTCTATTGGGTTCATGTCTGTAGACTGGCTAGGCCACTCCAGGACCTTGAAATGCTTTTTACGGAGCCACTGCTTAGCTGCTCTGGCTGTGTGTTTCTGGTCATTGTCATGCTGGAAGACCTAGCCTACCCATCTTCAATACTCTCACTAAGAGAAGGAGGTTGTAGGCCAAAATCTCGCCATACATGACCCCATCCATTCTCCCTTCAATACGGTGTAGTTGTCCTGTCCCCTTTTCAGAAAAGCACCCCCAAAGTATGATTGTTTCCCCACCATGTTTCACAGTTGGGATGGTGTTCTTGGCTTTGTACTCATCCTTCTTCTTCTTACAAACACATCGAGTAGAGTTGATACCAAAAGGTTCTATTTTCGTCTCATCTGACCACATGGCCTCCTTCCATGCCTCCTCTGGATCATATAGACGGTCACTAGAGAACTTCAAATGAGCCTCTATATGTCTTGGCATGACCAGGGGACCTTGCATGCCCTGCAGGATTTTAATCCATGGCAGCGTAGTGTGTTACTAATGGTAATGTTTGAGACTGTGGTCCCAGTTCTCTTCAGGTCATTGACCAAGTCCTCCCGTGTATTTCTGGGTGGATTCCTGACCTTACCTGACCTTTCCCAGAATCATCCTTACCCCAGGAGGTAAGGTCTGGCATGGAGCCCTAGACCGAAGAAGATTGACAGTCATTTTGTGCTTCTTCTATTTTCTAATAATTGTGCCAACAGTCATTGCCTTCTCAAAAATCTGCTTGATAATTGTCCTTAAGCCACCTCGACCTTGTGCAGGCCTACAATTTTGTCCCAGGTGTCCTTAGCCAGCTTTTTGGTCTTGTCTATGGTGGAGAGTTTGCAGTTAGAGATGGGCGGACCCCTGGATATTCAAGTTTGGCGGGTTCGGCTTATTAAAATTTAGGGTTCTGGTACCAGAACAGTACCCGGACCCCATTCATATGAATGAGGGTCCTGAACATCCGTGGCTTCCCATGCTGTCATCTGTGTGATAGCGCAGGAAACAAGCTCTCTGAACGCCGGTAAGCTCATTACCACCGGTCAAAGTGCTGCGGGATCACGCTGTCAGATGTCAGCATGATCCTGCAGCTGTGACTGTGACCCGCTGTAAAAAGCTTACCGTTGGTCACAGGCTGTATGAATAAAATTCTTTATTTTTATCAGCCTACACCTGCTGTCACTGTTAACAACGAGCGCAGGCATGACCGATGGGAGTTGTCATCAGCCTGTGTCTGTGCTCAAAGAAAAAAAAAAGTTAAAATTAATAAATAAATATTGAAATACAAATAAAAAACACAATTATACTCATCTAACATCGATCTCACTTGTAGAACAGTCACATTAGCAGATGGAGGTCATAGGAGTTCATCAGCTGATGAGCTCCGGGTATTTCATTTACTGCACTGCCGCATAAGAAAGTTCTCACGCAGCGCCTGTGCCATAAGTGAGGTCACCAGGGTTTATCAGCTGATGACCTCCTGTGAACGCTTTCATGACAGCTTAGCCCTACATCTGCTGATGTAACTGTTCTACAAGTGAGATCGTCGTGGGACAGTATGGATTACGGTGGTTTATTTTTTTTTTCTTTTACAGGTGACACAAGCTTCGGGAGAAAGGTGTTAGGTGAGTATTATCATGTTTTCTTATTTTTGATTTTTTTACAGGGGACAACAGCTTCAGGGATTAGGTGTTAGGTGAATATAACTGTGTTTTTTTATTTTTATTTCAATATTTATTTATTAATTTTAACTTTTTTTTTTAATTTGAGCACAGGCACCGGGTGATGAAAACTCCCATCAGTGGCGCCTGCTCTTGCTGTTAACAGTGACAGCAGGCGTAGGCTGATGGGAGTAGTAATCAATTGATAAAAAACCGAGTGCTGACTTCAATAAATGCAAAAAAAAGAATTTTATTCATACACAATTAGAGTAAATATACACAAAACAGATCAACAGCGAGGTAGACAAAAAAAGCCTGTTGAAAAAGCTATCGCGAAACGTGAGTCCGGGTCTGTCCTCTGAGATCTCTGCACTTGCACTTTACTATAGGTGAGTTTGACCTGTTACAAATATTGGTTTCCATTTAGATTTTACCTGGATGTTTGTGGTAGTGCTATAGGGTGCTCTATCTGACAATAATGAGAGTGGTGATTTACTGTGGCCTATATATATGTCTCAGGAAATGGTATGATTCATAGACTTGTTACATAAATGGATTTTTCCTTATAAACAATTTATCTATAGGAATTCCCCTTCTATTAAAGAAGTTGTGCACTACTTTAGGCTAATCCCCCAATATATACCCCCGGCGCCCCTAAGCCTTTTTGTAAATACCTTCCCTTGCAGATGCTGCCTGTGAGCGGCGCTATCGGTGGCCGCTCACATGCATCACGTGACCCTGCGCTGACGTCACGACAAGTGAGGCATGACTCAGCACTGGGGTCCTCGCGGTGGCTGCTGGGTTGTGGGTGGGGTTACCCCCCACGTCACACTCAGCATCCACCATGCCCTTTCCCAATGAATGGGGAGAGGCAGAGCGCGCGGTGGATGCTGGGTGTGACGCGGGATGAAACCCCACCCACAGCTTGACATCCACCTGGAACCAGGAAGAAAAAGACCCCCAGCTGATGCCAGTGTAGCACCCTGAGGATTCGGCTGCTACAGGGGTAATGCACCTCAAGCCAGAGGTGTGGTATTCCACTCCCGGGTAAGGATGGAGTGTGGAACTGAGCTCAGTAGGCTGCATGCACTACACACATCCCATTTCCGAGGGACAGACCAATGGTACTCCCACTAGAGAAATGTGCAGGTACGACAGTGTCTGTCCCTGGCTGGAGTGGGAGGGGGTTGGAACATCCCAGTAGTGTAGGGGCAGATAGGGGGAGCAGTCTGGGTAAAGCTAGGAGCTCATTGGGTGCTGGTCACCTGAGCTCACACATAGAGGGAGTATATAAGGTGGGAACCATCTTAGATCAGGGTCTTTGTAGAGGTTTGGTCAGTCAGAGGAAGAGAGCAGAGGAGAAGAGCAGCTCCAAGGCCAAGAGAGAGAGAGAGGAGAAAGAAGGACCCAGAGGGGGAGAAGAGAGAACTCCAAGAACCCAAGATTAGATCAGCGGGTGAAGAGTTGGCACAAGGGTACCGGATCCCAAGCTGGTGGAGGGCACTAATCCTCAGCCAGAGACCGGAGGTCGTGGGCAGGATCTGCCACGACCACCCACTAAATCCACCCGGAAGGCACACCGAGTATAGGGTCAGGGAACCCAGAGACAAGGGTTTACCAACAAGAGGCCCGAGGGAGCCGGACTTAGGTGGATCCCTGGTGGGGAAGGCCAGAGAGAGAAGGAACGTCAGAAAGGGAGCTCAGGATCACGCTCCAGAATCACCTGGGGGTTGGCCGAGTCCAGGACCTGGTGGACGCAGCACGGCTCGGGCGGTCACTCAAGGCCGGAGTGACCAGCATAACAGCAGTAAGTAAAGACCCTGAACTGCACAGCCCGACTCTGAGTCTCATTACCATCCTCCCTGCACCTCCACAACCACCATCCTCTACACCTGACCCCCTGAGGCTATACCCCTCCCGTTGGGGGTTATACTACCTAAGCTGCACACACATCACCAGCCTCAGTGGACCCTGCTGCAGCGGCGGCCGTATTGACCGCAATTCAACGGGTGGCGTAGTCGACATAAAAGAACATCTAGTAACATCTGTAGGACTGCCACACACTGAGCTTGACACCCTGGGCACGGACCGGGTCACCGCCACTCGGAGACTACAACCCCCATCTGATCCGGCTCCGGGTATCCCCCAAACAACACTGGCCCAGGGGGCGCGTCAACTTTGGCGTAGTCGGCAGGATAACGTGCCCGCAACAACCGGGTACTGCGTGCCTGAAGAAAAGTTCATCGTTACCTCAAAAAGAAGTCTCCCGCCGGTTCCAGAGGGTCCCCGCCAACGGACCCCATCACAGGTCGTTTCCCGCCGGTTGTCCGCCATTTGCAGCTTTTTCCCGCCATCCATGGAGTTTCCCGCCACTGGGAGACGATTCCCGCCATTTCCAAAGATTTCCCGCCTTGGAAGAGCGGACGCCATTATGGGCGTGCCAGAGGGTGGCAAAAGGCCACCTCCCATCGTGGGCCAGGTCGAAGAATGGCGCCAAAAGCGGAAACCGCGCCCACCAACAGAGACTGTGATGCTGGAAGTGTCCATCAGCGTAAGAGAACTGCCCCTGGAACTGACAATCACAAAGTTGCCCCGGGACCACCCTCGATGTGGGCGGAGACAGAACAAGAGAACAAAGATGGGTGTCGCTTGGAGCAGTCTGGAGAGAGCGCACCCGGAGACAAGACGTCTGGAAGAGAGTCCAGAGAGAGCCTACCCGGAGATGGAGGGAGAGTCAGGCAGCACCGACCCAGTGGTCAGGAGCCTGTTGCAGGTCGCCACTCCAGAAGGCCTGCTGGAGATCCTAGCACAGCTCCCCCGAGACCGGGAGTGTGCACAGACCGCGTTGGAGGGCCTCGCACGGAGGATGGCCCGGGTGCAGCGAGAGACATTGGCGGAGTGGAGCCGAGAGATGGCCCAGCAGACCGGCACCCGTCAGCGGAGCACGCCACCTGAGACGAGGAGACAGACCGCCTCTGAGGATGGCGCAGGAGGAATGAAGGCAGGAGACGGCGCCGAGAAGGGAGCTGAACGGACGGAGGCAGGTAAAGGGGACGTCTCTACCCCGAGCCGGGAAACCGCGTGCCTGCCCCAGCTCCCCGTCGCAGAGCCCGAAATTCCCCCTGCCGTGCCCGTCGCTGCATTGTCACCGCCGCCGACTAGGCCTCAACCGGAAACCGCGGCCGCGACCCCTGTGACGTCACACGCCTCGACCTCGAGCGTGGCCAAGCAGGAAATACCATCAGCCTGGTCGCAAGGCCTAGTACCCCCGGGCGCCGCTATTCCAACAGCGCCCCCTACCTCCGCGGAGCCACCGGCCTGGTCGCAGGGCCGAGTAACCCAGGGCGCCGCCGTTCTTACGGTGCCCTTTGCCTTTAGGGTGCCCCAAGCCTGGTCGCAAGGCCTGGTCAACCCGGGTGCCGCTACCATCAACGCGCCCTCAACATCTCGAGTGCCGCACCTGGGTGAAGATCTATTCGCCCAGCATACATGCCCGGATGGGCAGCCCTTTGTATGGCCCCAGGAGTACATTCAGCTGGAACTCCAGAGAGCAAGGCCCATGTGTGAGCCCCTGATTCCGGCTCCGAAGCCTGTAAAGAGGACCTCGCCCCCGCTGGAGGAGGCACAGTTTGAGTGGGACCCCACCGGAGGAGACCTCATGGGGTTCACTCAGGAGACTCGGGCGGCCGCAGCGGAGCGTGCAGAGTGCTGCCGCCAGCAGCTCGAGGTCTTCGAGAAGGAGCGGAGAGAGAGGCGGGTCCGGGAACAGCAAGCACAGATAAGGAGCGCGGAGCAGAAGAGCCGGACCAGGAGGAATCCCCGTGCAGCTCATGGTCCCCGTACCACCGGGACTGTGATAAAATTCAACCTGCAGCATGGGTGGGGCTTCATTAGAGACCATCATACCCCCGGCGACGTCTTTGTGACCCGCAGAGACATAGAAAGCCATCTGCTGGAGGGACACAGAGGTCGTGACCTGTATGTAGGGGACGAGGTCACCTTCACCCGGCACAAGTGTGCCAAAGGACCCTACGCCCTCCATGTGCATCGCCTGACGGAGGAGGAGCTGCGGTGTGAGGAGGAGCAAGAGGACCCGGACGGGTCTGAAACTGAAAACAACCAACAAGAAAGAGCAGGAGGACGCCGTCGTTGAAGTACGGTAGAGAGAGACTGTATAAAGTTGCCCGTCGGGGTACCAAGAACTGTTACTTATTTAAAATATGTTCCCCGTTGGGACAAAGTGTGAACTGTTAACCCGTGTGTCCCTATTCCCATTACCTGGCCGAGGACTGAGAGCGGCCATACCTCCCCTTGTATATAGTTGCGCTTCCTAAGGCGCCCCCTACCGGTTTTATAGTAAACTGTTGTTTTTCTTAAAGAGACTGTCGCGCTTTTCCCGGTCACAAGTTGCACCGTGACCGGAGGAACCAGAGACAGGAATGTTTACAAGAATGTTATTTATGAAAACGTTTTATTGCTGATATATATATGATGTTTTATATGTTTATAGGTTGATGTTTATGAAAAATAATTGTATGTTTTGGATGTTTTTGTATCTTACAGCCCGAGGATGTGCTGTGATTTACCAGGGGGGAATGTAGCACCCTGAGGATTCGGCTGCTACAGGGGTATTGCACCTCAAGCCAGAGGTGTGGTATTCCACTCCCGGGTAAGGATGGAGTGTGGAACTGAGCTCAGTAGGCTGCATGCACTACACACATCCCATTTCCGAGGGACAGACCAATGGTACTCCCACTAGAGAAATGTGGAGGTACGACAGTGTCTGTCCCTGGCTGGAGTGGGAGGGGGTTGGAACATCCCAGTAGTGTAGGGGCAGATAGGGGGAGCAGTCTGGGTAAAGCTAGGAGCTCATTGGGTGCTGGTCACCTGAGCTCACACATAGAGGGAGTATATAAGGTGGGAACCATCTTAGATCAGGGTCTTTGTAGAGGTTTGGTCAGTCAGAGGAAGAGAGCAGAGGAGAAGAGCAGCTCCAAGGCCAAGAGAGAGAGAGAGGAGAAAGAAGGACCCAGAGGGGGAGAAGAGAGAACTCCAAGAACCCAAGATTAGATCAGCGGGTGAAGAGTTGGCACAAGGGTACCGGATCCCAAGCTGGTGGAGGGCACTAATCCTCAGCCAGAGACCGGAGGTCGTGGGCAGGATCTGCCACGACCACCCACTAAATCCACCCGGAAGGCACACCGAGTATAGGGTCAGGGAACCCAGAGACAAGGGTTTACCAACAAGAGGCCCGAGGGAGCCGGACTTAGGTGGATCCCTGGTGGGGAAGGCCAGAGAGAGAAGGAACGTCAGAAAGGGAGCTCAGGATCACGCTCCAGAATCACCTGGGGGTTGGCCGAATCCAGGACCTGGTGGACGCAGCACGGCTCGGGCGGTCACTCAAGGCCGGAGTGACCAGCATAACAGCAGTAAGTAAAGACCCTGAACTGCACAGCCCGACTCTGAGTCTCATTACCATCCTCCCTGCACCTCCACAACCACCATCCTCTACATCTGACCCCCTGAGGCTATACCCCTCCCGTTGGAGGTTATACTACCTAAGCTGCACACACATCACCAGCCTCAGTGGACCCTGCTGCAGCGGCGGCCGTATTGACCGCAATTCAACGGGTGGCGTAGTCGACATAAAAGAACATCTAGTAACATCTGTAGGACTGCCACACACTGAGCTTGACACCCTGGGCACGGACCGGGTCACCGCCACTCGGAGACTACAACCCCCATCTGATCCGGGTATCCCCCAAACAACACTGGCCCAGGGGGCGCGTCACCAGCACTTGTCGTGACACCAGCGGATGTCAGAGCCGGCTGCAGCCCAGGGTCAATGATGCCTGTGAGCGACCAGTGATAGCGTCGCTCACAGGAATTATCTGCAACGGAAGGTATTTACAAAAAGGCTTAGGGGCCCCGGGGGATACATTGGGGGGTAATCCAAAATAGTGGACAACCCCTTTAACTATTATATAACCACATTGGTTTACACTTCACAACCTTTAACTCGTTCTGCCCAGTTTATTGTATCTCAGGGTGACTGGTTAAATCCTTTTTTGTCTACCTCACTGTTGATTTATTTTGTGTATATTTAGTCTACTTGTGTATGAATAAAATTCAATTTTTTACATTTATTGATGAAGTCAGCACTCCGTTTTTTATCAATTGATTATTAGGAGGAGTTTCTTCCAGAATAGGCGTCCATTATAATCTGATATGCAAATATGTTACCAGCATAATGAGATTGTTAACTATTTATTTAATTGTCAGTGTTCCTGTGAACTTTTTAATGATGGGAGTAGTAGTCTCATGAGCCAATGCCTGTGATTCCGCAGTGCTCTGACTGGTGATCAGAACCCATTTCCCGGGCAGTCATGCAGATGACAGCGCAGGAAACACCCGAACAGTAACACAGACTTCCTGAAGAAGTCTGTGCTCGGGTCCATGCCTGAGCATTAGGTGTTCGGTATAGAGCTCGAACTTTGCTGTTCAGGTTCGCTCATCTCTAGTTGCAGTGTGATTGAGTGTGTGGACAGGTGTCTTTTGTACAGGTAATGTGTTCAAACAGGTGCAATTACTACAGGTAATAAGTGCAGAGTAGGAGGACTTCTTAAAGAAAAACTAACAGGTCTGTGAGAGTCAGAATTCTTGCTGGTTTGTTGGTGATCAAATACTTATTTCATGCAATAAAATGTAATTTAATTAGTTAAAAATCATACAATGTGATTTTCTGGATTTTTTTTAGATTCTGTCTTTCACAGGTGAAGTGTTCCTATGATAAAAATTACAGACCTCTCCATTCTTTGTAGGTGGGAAAGCTTGCCAAATCGGCAGTGCATCGAAGACTTATTTTCCCCACTGTGTGTATAAATATACATATATATATATATATATATATATATATATATATATATATATATATATATATATATATATATATATATATATACAGTGCTGGCCAAAAGTATTGGCACCCCTGCAATTCTGTCAGATAATACTCAGTTTCTTCCTGAAAATGATTGCAATCACAAATTCTTTGGTATTATTATCTTCATTTAATTTGTCTTCAATGAAAGAAACACAAAAAGAATTGTCCTAAAGTCAAATTGGATATAATTCCACACCAAACCTAAAAAAGGGGGTGGACAAAAGTATTGGCACCCTTTGAAAAATCATGTGATGCTTCTCTAATTCGTGTAATTAACAGCACCTGTAACTTACCTGTGGCACCTAATAAGTGTTGGCAAAAACTAAATCACAGTTGCAGCCAGTTAACAGGATTAAAGTTGACTCAACCTCTGTCCTGTGTCCTTGGGTGTACCACATTGAGCATGGAGAAAAGAAAGAAGACCAAAGAACTGTCTGAGGACTTGAGAAACCCAATTGTGAGGAAGCATGAGCAATCTCAAGGCTACAAGTCCATCTCCAAAGACCTGAATGTTCCTGTGTCTTCCGTGCGCAGTGTCATCAAGAAGTTTAAAGCCCATGGCACTGTGGCTAACCTCCCTAGATGTGGACGGAAAAGAAAAATTGATGAGAGATTTCAACACAAGATTGTGCGGATGGTGGATAAAGAACCTCGACTAACATCCAAACAAGTTCAAGCAGCCCTGCAGTCCGAGGGTACAACAGTGTCAACCCGTACTATCCGTCGACGTCTGAATGAAAAGGGACTGTATGGTAGGATACCCAGGAAGACCCCACTTCTTACCCCGAGACATAAAAAAGCCAGGCTGGAGTTTGCCAAAACTTACCTGAGAAAGCCTAAAACATTTTGGAAGAATGTTCTCTGGTCAGATGAGACAAAAGTAGAGCTTTTTGGGAAAAAGCATCAACATAGAGTGTACAGGAAAAAAAAGAGGCATTCAAAGAAAATAACACGGTCCCTACAGTCAAACATGGCGGAGGTTCCCTGATGTTTTGGGGTTGCTTTGCTGCCTCTGGCACTGGACTGCATGACCGTGTGCATGGCATTATGAAGTCTGAAGACTACCAACAAATTTTACAGCATAATGTAGGGCTCAGTGTGAGAAAGCTGGGTCTCCCTCAGAGGTCATGGGTCTTCCAGCAGGACAATGACCCAAAACACACTTTCAAAAGCACTATAAAATGGTTTGAGAGAAAGCACTGGAGACTTCTAAGGTGGCCAGCAATGAGTCCAGACCTAAATCCCATAGAACACCTGTGGAGAGATCTTAAAATGGCAGTTTGGAGAAGGCACCCTTCAAATATCAGGGACCTGGAGCAGTTTGCCAAAGAAGAATGGTCTACAATTCCAGCAGAGCATTGTAAGAAACTCATTGATGGTTACCGGAAGTGGTTGTTCGCAGTTATTTTGGCTAAAGGTTGTGCAACCAAGTATTAGGCTGAGGGTGCCAATACTTTTGTCCGGACCTTTTTTGGAGTTTTGTGTGAAATGATCAATGATTTGATTTTTGCTTCATTCTCTTTTGTGTTTTTTCCTTGCAAGCAAATTAAATGAAGAGAATAAGACCAAAGAATTTGTGATTGCAATCATTTTCAGGAAGAAACTGAGTATTATCTGACAGAATTGCAGGGGTGCCAATACTTTTGGCCAGCACTGTATATATATATATATATATATATATATATATATATATATATATATATATATATATACACACTAGTGGTCAAAATTGAGGCACCTGCAGTTTTTCACCATCAGCAATATTTAATGAAAGTTTTCACTGACATACTTACTTGAACACACGCCCTCTTCTGCGATATGTATTCTATGTTTGTTTATAGTGACCTGGGTGTGATTTAAGACCGATATTGTGCCAGCAGTATTAGACAGGAGTGGTCACCTAAGAAGAGAGCCAAAGCTGTTACTTTAAGAGAAGAAGGGTACAGTTACCGGGAAATTGCTGCTATGGGCATAAAAGGGGACAAACTTATGGTGTGGCACCCATGATCCCTTGACTTCAACCCCATTGAGTACCTCTGGAGCATCATCAAAAGGAGTGTCTATGATGGCGGGAGGCAGTTCACATCTAAGCAACAGCTTTGGGAGGGTATTCTGTCCTCATGCAAAACAATTAAAGCAGAAACCATCCAAAACCTGACAAATTCAATGGACGAGAGAGTTCAGAAGCTCCTTTCGAACAAGGGGTCCTATGTGCAAATGTAACATCACCTAGAATAAAGTTTTGAGTTGAAAACTGTTTGATTTCAGTTTGTAATAATCTGCTAATGCTTATAATTTCAAAAATGACCATTTTTTGTTCTTTATTAAAATGAAAAGGTTGAAAACTCTGCTGTGCATAATAATTTGGAACATGCATTTTGAGTGCAGTTTTTTATTTTTTTAAAAATATACTGTTATCATAGGCAGTTTGTACAAAAACCTTTCAATTGTACTCTAATAGTTATTTGACTGGAAAATTACAATGACTGCAATTCATATAGGTAGTTTGGGAAAATCTGAGAAAATATTATTTGCATAATAATTTGGAACACAGTGTAGCTATAGATACACAGGGTGGGCCATTTATATGGATACACCTAAATTAAATGGGAGTGGTTGATGATATCAACTTCCTGTTTGTGGCACATTAGTATATGGGAGGAGGAAAACTTTTCCAGATGGGTGGTGACCATGGCGGCCATTTTGAAGTCGGATCCAACTTTATTTTTTTTCAATGGGAAGAGGGTCATGTGACACATCAAACTTATTGAGAATTTCATAAGAAAAACAATGGTGTGCTTGGTTTTAACATAACTTTATTCTTTCATGAGTTATTTACAAGTTTCTCTTTGTTTACAGCATTTGACATGTCTCAGAGGTTAACACGTGAGGAGCGGATAGAAATTGTGTTGATGTCTGGCGAACGCAGTACCCGGGTCATTGCAACAGATTTCAATGTAAGACACCCTATGAGACCACCCGTCTCTCATATAACAGTTAGCAAACTGCTTGCCAATTTCCTGAAACAGGTTCAGTGTTGGATTTGCCAAAATGTGGACACAAGAAAACTGTCACTAATGAAGAAACATCAGTGGCTGTCCTAGCTTCATTCAGTAAGAGCCCACAATGTAGCACTCGCCGCATGTCACTGGAGAGTGGCATCAGTCGAACATCCCTTCGGCGGATATTAGCTACTCACAAATGGCACCCTTACAAAATCCAGCTGCAGCAGCATCTCAACGAGGATGACCCAGATTGGCGCTGTGATGAAAGCCGGCCGGTGGGTGCAGCTCTCTGGCGCCCCCTTACCTCTCAGGTCAGTCAAGGTACTGCACCTAGAGAAAGTAGTGCCAGGTAGCTGCAACCAGCGCAGGGAACACGGTAGTGTGTTATCCCTTCAACGTCACTAAACCGTAACGTCACTACACAGCACAACTCGCTAGCGCCCTCTTAGCCTCAGGTCAGTCAAGGAACTGCACCTAGGATAAGCGGTCGCCAGGGAGACTGTCCTGTAACCTACTGGGTATCGGGGCCCTCTGTAGTGAGGGCGGTATATATATCTTCCTTGGCCGCGCCAGGAATATATATATCTGAACCTCCGACCGTCCCTACCAGCCTTCCCCAATCCCCAGTTGGTATGCTGCCACCAGTCCCTATTTTAGATATACGCCCAGTCCGTGAATGGGCCTATATCGGGTCAGGAACCAACCCTGGGTAGCGTTTTGGCTTGAGCCGAGCTCACACGGACGTGCGTTCGTTATGCAGAATAAAAGGCAGGCCCACAATTACTTGAGGTAATTGATTATAATAATACACTAGATACACGATATACAACTAAATATACACAGGTATAAGGTCAGGCTAAACTATACAACAATGGAATACAACACACAGAATCACCACAGCATATCAGTTACCGGTTTCTTGATTTTCTTGTGACGCAGGGAGAGGATTCTGCGGTCGCAGGCACGGTTCTTTGTTACAGGCTGAGGCCTACCACCGCATGGTCAAACTGCTCCTCCCCTTGGTGGCCTCAGCTGGTGCTCAGATGTTCAGCACCCCACTCTTGGGTCAAAAACTGACTTATCTCTTGTCTGTCCTGCTATCTTACCTGCCCCGTCCCGCCCACTGCTGGTGAGGTCAGCTGGCTCAGTCTCCACCCTCAGGTCTAACTTCGATCAGAAGCCCAAATTCTATGGAACCCAATAACTTCTTCTGGGATGGTCTCATGATACCCCCAGGGGTTCCCATGGATTCGGGCCGCCGTAACCGACCTTTTGATATCAATTATGATACCATACGGTCCTCAGGAATGGCTCCGCGCTATATCTTGGCTTCCAGAGCACGTACAAACGTCTACCGCGGAGGCTTGTGTGCGCAATGGCTCCGGGACGCCGTGATATTTTTTTATTGGCCCATCCCACGCAACATGCGTGTACTATTCATGTTTCTATATCTTATGCCTCCATGCTTGTGACAGACAAAGAAACTAGTCCTATGGGACAAATGGTCAGGTACAGATAGACGAAGCACCCCCCCCTGCTGGCTGTGTTTCCTCTCGAAGTCTTTGAAGCTCCTAGCATTCAAGTGTTAAGTAGGCTTCTTATCTTACAGGAGCCTGGATGGGGGGAAACTATCTAGTTGACGTTTTAACAGAAGGTCCCAAGGGTGGGGGCTGCTGAAGTGTGGCCATCCCTGGATATGATTTATCATTACCAAGATGGCGGCTACAGGTTCATCACACCTCCCCCTATACGAGGGCGCGAGGTGGTAGCACATTCCTGTGTTCCCCCGTGCGTCCTTCTGCACCCTCCCCTTGCCGGGATAACCCGTCAGCGTTACCGTGGTCACGGCCTCTTCTGTGGCGAATGGAGAAGTGGTACTGCTGGAGAGCGAGGCTCCAGCGTAGCAACCTGCCATTCGACCCAGAGACCGTGTGTAACCAGCTGAGGGGGTTGTGGTCCGTCTCCACGGTGAAATGGCTCCCGTACAAGTAGGGCTGCAGACGCTGCAGGGCCCATACAATTGCCAGGCATTCTTTTTCCACCGTGGAGTAAGCCACCTCCCGGGGCAGTAGCTTCCTGCTCAGGTACAAGACAGGATGTTCCTGGCCTGTCGTGTTGACCTGACTTAGCACAGCACCGAGGCCAAAGTCACTGGCGTCGGTCTGTACCACAAACGGCCGGTCGAAGTCGGCAGCTTGCAGTACAGGGGAGCTACTTAGGGCGGCCTTGAGTGCCCCGAAAGCTGTCTCGCAGGCGACTGTCCAGTCGACTGCGACGGGCAGCTTCTTCTTGGTGAGGTCCGTCAGGGGCTTGGCCAGGGTGCTATAGTGTGGGACGAACCTCCTATAGTACCCGGCGGTCCCCAAGAAGGACATCACCTGCTTTTTGGTCCTAGGAGTGGGCCAGGATGCGATGGCATCCACTTTCCCCGGTTCTGGCTTCAGAACCCCCCCGCCTACCCGGTGACCCAGGTAGAGGACCTCACTCATGCCCAGCTGGCACTTTTCCGGCTTGATGGTCAAGCCTGCCCGGTGGATCCGACCGAGCACCTGCCGCAGGTGCTCTAGGTGATCCTCCCAAGTGGGACTGAAGACTGCAATATCGTCCAAGTACGCAGCCGCGTACCCTTCAAGTCCCTCAAGCAGCGTATTGACCATCCGCTGAAAAGTGGCAGGGGCATTCTTCATGCCGAATGGCATCACTGTGGACTCGTACAGTCCAAAAGGGGTGATAAAGGCAGAGCGTTCCCTTGCCGCGGGGGTCAGAGGAATCTGCCAGTACCCCCGGCTCAGATCCATGATGGTCAGGTACTTAGCCCCGGCCATCCGATCGAGCAGGTCATCGATGCGTGGTATGGGGAACGCATCGGTGGCCGTTACAGCGTTGAGCCCCCGGTAGTCCACGCAGAACCGTGTAGTTCGGTCCTTCTTTGGTACGAGGACTACAGGCGAGGCCCACGCGCTGCTGGATGCCTGGATCACCCCCAGCTTCAGCATCTCGTCTATCTCTTGGCGCATGTTTCCCTGCACCTCGAAAGAGACCCGATATGCTGAACGCCGGATCGGCGGGTGATCGCCAGTGTCCACGTCGTGGACAGCCATCTCAGTCCTTCCGGGCAGGCTGCTGAACAGCCCCCGGAAGGGGTGCAGGGTGGTCCCCAGCTGGGACCGTTGGTCCTCCGTGAGCTGGTGGCCAACCCCCACATCCTCGATGGACCCACCCGCCTTGGCTTGGGTGAGCAGATCCAGGAGGGTTTCTACCTCTCCTTCCTCGGGAAGGTTGCACACTGGGTGGGCAGTCGCTTCCCGCTCATGATGAGCCTTCATCATGTTCACGTGGAAGGCCTTCCTCCTTCCACGGGCGTGATCCAGGGTGACCAGATAGGTGACGGCATTGAGTTTCTGGTGCACGAAGTAGGGACCTTCCCAGGCTGCCTGAAGCTTGTTCTGTGGTACGGGGACCAGTACCCACACCTTTTGACCCACCTGGTAGGTCCTCTCACAAGCATTCTGGTCGTACCACCGCTTCTGGTCGGCCTGGGCCTGGGCCATATTGTCCTGCACCAGCTTTGCCAAGGCCATCATCCTGTCCCGGTGGCGCACGACATACTCGATGACCGACACCTCGGGGGTGGCCAAATCCCCTTCCCATGCTTCCTTCACCAGAGCCAGGGGGCCCCGTACCCGTCGCCCGTACAGGAGCTCAAAGGGGGAGAACCCCGTTGAGGCCTGCGGAACCTCCCGGTAAGCAAATAGGAGGTGTGGGAGGTAACGCTCCCAGTCTCTCCCGTGGGAGTCGACCAACATCTTAAGCATCTGCTTTAAGGTGCCATTGAACCGCTCACACAGGCCATTAGTCTGTGGGTGATACGGGCTGGCCACCAGATGTTGCACCTGCATTTGCTTACAGAGGGACTCCATCAGCCGCGACATGAACTGGGTCCCTCGGTCGGTGAGCATTTCTTGGGGGAAACCCACTCTGGAGAAGATCTCCAGTAAGGCGGTAGCCACCTTGTCGGCCCGAATGGACGACAAAGCTACCGCTTCCGGGTACCGGGTGGCATAGTCCACTACCGTGAGTATGAAGCATTTCCCGGAGTGGCTGGGAGTGGACAGAGGTCCAATAAGATCCACAGCAACCCTCGAGAAAGGCTCTTCGATGATTGGCAGAGTTACCAGTGGGGCTTTGGGGCGCGGCCCCGCCTTCCCCACCCTCTGACAGGTGTCACACGAACGGCAGTAGGCACCCACCGCGGCTCCCATCCCAGGCCAGTAGAAATGCTGAGCTATCCTGGCCTTGGTTTTAGCGATCCCTAGGTGTCCGGCCATCGGAATCTCGTGTGCGATCCGCAACAATTCCGCCCTGAACGGATAGGGTACCACTAACTGTCGGTCCCTGGGCCACGCCTCCGGTGAACCCTGCTGGACCGTTACCCGGTACAGCCGTCCCTGGTCCCAGACCACCCGCTCGCAGTCTGACTCCATGGGAGGCTGTGCCGCCTGTTCCTTGAGAGCTTTCAGGCTGTCGTCTGCTTCCAACGCAGCCTGAAATTCCTGACTTGATGTGGCCAGAATCGACGAAACTGCCACATCCTCTGTCAGCCCCTCCGGGCATGTCACCTGGCCGCTGTCTGACCCGGCAGACACTTGGTCAGAAGTGGGGAAGCCGTCGGACCTCTGCAAGGCTCCTTGGGCTCCGGCGCTCCCACTCCTGGTGACAGCGGCTATGACCGCTGTGACCGTGGGTAGTGCCTGCTTCCCCTCTGTTTCTGACCAAGCCGCCCGATCAGGCAGGCTTCCTAGGCCTTTGGACATCTCGGATGTGGGGAACTCCTGCCCTGGGGTCTTACCTGGCGGCTCCTCTCTTGGGACACCCCCACCTCCCATGGCCTGTTCCTCCCCCTGCAGTGGGCCTATACTCAGCAGCCTGGATACCCCTGGGAGCCCTACACTGCCGGTAGCTGCCCCCCTCTCCATCCCTGAGCTTCCCTCTACAGAATCCTGCCCGCCCCCTCCCTCACCGGAGGACAAGAGGTCACGGCACGCCGGCTGAGCACCTCTGCGGGCATCCCCACACTCCCCACCTGCTTTCACTAACCCTGTTTGTGTTGTGTCTGTGCAGGTGTTACCCTCAGGTTTCACTCCCTCCTCCTCAGCAGGACACACACTACATACAACATGGTTGGCATTAGCAGCAGACAAATCAATACACTCTTGGGGGGCCGAACTTGGGGGTTCAGAGGGTACATACTGCGATACTAGACGCCCCAAGTCGGTCCCTAATAAAACATTTGCGGGAATATTTGGCGTTACTCCCACCTCCCGCATCCCCCTTCCGGCACCCCAGTCCAAATACACCATGGCAACGGGAAGTGCCGGCTCCACGCCTCCAACCCCGGAGACGGAAAGAGTCTTTCCTGGTACCAAGTCCTGGGGGGACACCACCTCAGGCCGTACCAGTGTTCGTTCAGCGCCCGTGTCCCGCAGTCCCATGACCGCAGAACGGCCTATGGTGACGGGTTGGATGTTGTCCAGGGACCTACCACCACCCCCTCCCACACACAAAACATTGGGCGCTCTCTGGGACTGGGATGGGGTCTTTTGGCGCTGGGGACACTCAGCCCTAAAGTGTCCTGGTTTGTTGCATAGATGACAACGTCTTACGTCTGGTCCTTGCCTGGAGAGGGCAACAGGGGGATACACCCCTTGTGTTCTAGGGGCCGGGGAAACAGGGGCATGACTGGGCTTACCCCCTCTCCAGGTGCTGCTGGCAGACTTCTTCAGCTCAGGCGCCCTGTTATTGGCATACTCGTCTGCCAGGGCGGCTGTAGCAGAAGCCCCTGTTGGTTTTCGGTCACGGAGGAACTGTCGGAGGTCCTCTGGGCAGTTCCACAAGAACTGCTCCGTGACGAACAGTTCCTGGACCTCCTGGCGGGTAGTAAGCGCTAGACCCGAGGTCCAGTGCTCTGCGGCTCTCAACAGCGCCCGCATATGATCGGTCCAGGTGTCCTTGGGGCCACGCAGCAGGCTCCGGAACTTCTGGCGGTACGACTCGGGAGTGAGGTTGTACTGCCGGATCAGGGCCCGCTTGATGCAGTCGTAGTTCTGTACCTCCCCGGCAGGTAAGTCCCCCAAGGCATCCAGGGACTTACCCCTCAAACGGGGGGTCAGGTATCTGGCCCACTGATCCCGGGCCAGATGGTGCTGAAGACAGGTCCGTTCAAATGCCACCAGAAAGGAGTCCAGGTCCCCATCCTTCTCCAGTAGAGGGAAGTCCTCAGCTCGGACTTTGGACGACTTGGTCTCCTGATGGGTTGGTTGCTCTAGCGGAAGCCCCCGCTGGGCCAGGTCCAGTTGGTGCTGGCGCTCCGCAGCTCGCTCTGCACGCTCCGCAGCCTCCCGGCGCTCTGCAGCCCGCTCTGCACGCTCCGCAGCCTCCCGGCGCTCCGCAGCTTCGCGCTCCTCCTCCGCTGCCTTCTCTGATGCTGCCAGGAGGGTTTTGTAGACGGCATCGCCATGAGACTGGAGACTTGCCATAGCCGCTTGTAAAAGGGCTTGTGATCTGGACAGGCTGGGCTGGGTAGGTGGTGGGCAGCCCACTGCGGGACCGTATACTGGGGACTGGCTCCCTGAGGTGCCCGGGCTGGACTCCTCCTCGCCATGAGTAACAATGTCCTCCCCTCCTGCCACACGGACCGTAGCATTAGCCTCCTGCAGGGTCTTGCTCCTGGTGCCGTCTGCCATCTTGGTAACCGACACCGCTGCAACCCTGAGTTTGCACACACCTTGTTATACTTTTAGCCTGACCGTCTAACGTTGGGCTGACCTTAAGACTCCAGCAGTGGAAGTTACCACTGGCAGTCTTTAGTGCCTGGGAGTAGGGGTCCCACAACACTATTATTCTGCAATCCCACCGCTCTGCCACCAATGTGATGAAAGCCGGCCGGTGGGTGCAGCTCTCTGGCGCCCCCTTACCTCTCAGGTCAGTCAAGGTACTGCACCTAGAGAAAGTAGTGCCAGGTAGCTGCAACCAGCGCAGGGAACACGGTAGTGTGTTATCCCTTCAACGTCACTAAACCGTAACGTCACTACACAGCACAACTCGCTAGCGCCCTCTTAGCCTCAGGTCAGTCAAGGAACTGCACCTAGGATAAGCGGTCGCCAGGGAGACTGTCCTGTAACCTACTGGGTATCGGGGCCCTCTGTAGTGAGGGCGGTATATATATCTTCCTTGGCCGCGCCAGGAATATATATATCTGAACCTCCGACCGTCCCTACCAGCCTTCCCCAATCCCCAGTTGGTATGCTGCCACCAGTCCCTATTTTAGATATACGCCCAGTCCGTGAATGGGCCTATATCGGGTCAGGAACCAACCCTGGGTAGCGTTTTGGCTTGAGCCGAGCTCACACGGACGTGCGTTCGTTATGCAGAATAAAAGGCAGGCCCACAATTACTTGAGGTAATTGATTATAATAATACACTAGATACACGATATACAACTAAATATACACAGGTATAAGGTCAGGCTAAACTATACAACAATGGAATACAACACACAGAATCACCACAGCATATCAGTTACCGGTTTCTTGATTTTCTTGTGACGCAGGGAGAGGATTCTGCGGTCGCAGGCACGGTTCTTTGTTACAGGCTGAGGCCTACCACCGCATGGTCAAACTGCTCCTCCCCTTGGTGGCCTCAGCTGGTGCTCAGATGTTCAGCACCCCACTCTTGGGTCAAAAACTGACTTATCTCTTGTCTGTCCTGCTATCTTACCTGCCCCGTCCCGCCCACTGCTGGTGAGGTCAGCTGGCTCAGTCTCCACCCTCAGGTCTAACTTCGATCAGAAGCCCAAATTCTATGGAACCCAATAACTTCTTCTGGGATGGTCTCATGATACCCCCAGGGGTTCCCATGGATTCGGGCCGCCGTAACCGACCTTTTGATATCAATTATGATACCATACGGTCCTCAGGAATGGCTCCGCGCTATATCTTGGCTTCCAGAGCACGTACAAACGTCTACCGCGGAGGCTTGTGTGCGCAATGGCTCCGGGACGCCGTGATATTTTTTTATTGGCCCATCCCACGCAACATGCGTGTACTATTCATGTTTCTATATCTTATGCCTCCATGCTTGTGACAGACAAAGAAACTAGTCCTATGGGACAAATGGTCAGGTACAGATAGACGAAGCACCCCCCCCTGCTGGCTGTGTTTCCTCTCGAAGTCTTTGAAGCTCCTAGCATTCAAGTGTTAAGTAGGCTTCTTATCTTACAGGAGCCTGGATGGGGGGAAACTATCTAGTTGACGTTTTAACAGAAGGTCCCAAGGGTGGGGGCTGCTGAAGTGTGGCCATCCCTGGATATGATTTATCATTACCAAGATGGCGGCTACAGGTTCATCACAGGCGCATTGAATTTGCAGAATGGGCAAAACAAAAATTGGAACAGGACTCTCAGTTTACACAGAACATTATGCTCAGTGATGAGGCAAACTTTTTGTGAATGGTGAAGTTAACAAACAAAACCACCGCTATTGGTCTGACACTAACCCACAGTGGATAGATCCCTCCAAGACTGTTGGAACACAAAAATTGATGGTATGGTATATGGGGTACAAAAATAGTGGGGCCATTCTTCATCAGTGGAAACCTCAATGCCACTGAATATCTGAAATTGATACATGATGATGTGTTACCCGCTTTATGCACAGAAGATGGCACGTTCCCTGAGTTTTTCCAACAAGATGGTTCACCACCACATTATGGGTGTCAGGTCCGAGCATTCCTACATGAACAGTTTCCTGGAAAGTGGATTGGTCGTCGTGGGCCAGTTGAATGGCCACCAAGGTCTCCCGATCTGACCCCCTTAGACTTTTATCTTTGGGGTCATCTGAAGGCAATTGTCTATGCTGTGAAGATACGAGATGTGCAGCATCTGAAACAACGGATACTGGAAGCCTGTGCTAGCATTTCTTCTGTGATGTTGCTATCAGTGTGTCAAGAGTGGGAGAAGAGTGTTGCATTGACAATCCAACACAATGGGCAGCACTTTGAACACATTTTATAAGTGGTCATAAATGTGTAAATAACTCATGAAAGAATAAAGTTACGTTAAAACCAAGCACACCATTGTTTTCCTTATGAAATTCTCAGTGAGTTTGATGTGTCACATGACCCTCTTCCCATTGAAAACAATAAAGTTGGATCCAAAATGGCCAACTTCAAAATGGCCGCCATGGTCACCACCCATCTGGACAAGTTTTCCCCCTCCCATATGCTAATGTGCCACAAACAGGAAGTTGATATCACCAACCATTCCCATTTTATTTAGGTGTATCCATATAAATGGCCCAGAGATGCATGTCTCTGTCTGAAGCCTTTATAGACTGCGCATGCGCGACGCGCTGTCTGGCTCCAGACAGAATCACACATCCAGCCGTTACAGGTAAGAGGAGTGTATGGCGCCGGAGATCGCGGTATGCGTAGGCACTGAACGCATACCGCGATCTCCGGCGCCATACTTACATACTTACCTGACCTGGAAGAGCGTTGCCGTGGTACTTCTCTTTGCCGGAGACTGGGGCAGGAGTGAGGTGTCGGATCGGCGCATGCGTATAGCGCTATCCGGCTCCATTTTACTGAAGACACATTTGCAATGTGTCTTCAGCAAAATGGCGCCGGCCTCCGGCAGAACAGGACACCGCAGCTCTGGAGCAAAGGGAAGAAAGGTGAGTATAAGTGTTTATTTTTTTGTATGTGTGTACAGCATGAAAGGGATGAGGGGCCACACATATCAGGATTGTGGGATGAGGAGTACCACACATACCAGGATTGGGGGGTGAGGGGCCCATGCATACCAGAATTGTGGGGTGGGGGGACCATGCATACCAGGATTGGGGGGTGAGGGGACCACACATACCAGGATTGGGGGATGACAGGGTGCCATGCATACCAGGATTGGGGGGTGAGGGGACCATACATACCAGGATTGGGGGGTGAGGGGACCATGCATACCAGGATTGGGGGGTGAGGGGACCATGCATACCAGGATTGGGGGATAAGGAGGCCATGCATACCAGGATTGGGGGATGATGGGGTGCCAAGCATACCAGGATTAAGGGATTACGGGGTGCCAAGCATACCAGGATTGGGGGGTGAGGGGACCATGCATACCAGGATTGGGAGGTGAGGGGACCATGCATATGAGGATTGTGGGGTGGGGGACCATGCATAAAAGGATGAGGGGTACTATGCATACCAGGATGGGGGGTGAGGGGACCATGCATACCAGGATTGGGGAGTGAGGGGACCATGCATAATAGGATTGTGGGGTGGGCAGTGCCATGCATACCAGAATAGGGATGAGGGGTTCTATACATACCAGGAGAGGAATGCGGGGCACCATGCATACCAGGATGAGGGATGGGGTGCCATGCATACCAAGATGAGGGGTAGCATGCATACCAGGATTAGGATGAGGGGTGCCATGCATACTAGGATGAGGGATGGGGTTCCATGCATACCAGGATGAGGGGTACCATGCACACCAGGATAGGGATGGGGGGTGCCATGCATACCAGGATGAGGGGTACCATACATACCAGGATAAGGATGAGGGGTACCATGTATACCAGGATGGGGATGAGGAGTGCCATGCATACCAGGATTGGGGATGAGGTGTACCATGTCTACCAGGATTGGGGATGAGAGACCCATGCATACCAGGATTGGGGGATGAGGGATGCCATGCATACCAGGATTGGGGGTGAGGGGTGCCATGCATACCAGGATTGGGGGTGAGGGGTGCCATGCATACCAGGATTGGGGGTGAGGGGTGCCATGCATACCAGGATGGGGATGAGGGGTGTCATGCATACCAGGATAGGATGGTGGGGATAGGATGGGGGCAGCACAAATACCAAGAGAGGGGAAGCACATACCAGCATGGGAGACCATATATGAATAAAAATGCTCACCACCCGGGCGTAGAATGGGTTCAATAGCTAGTATCTATATATACAGTACAGACAAAAAGTTTGGACACACCTTCTCATTTAAAGATTTTTCTGTATTTTTATGACTATGAAAATTGTACATTCACACTGAAGGCATCAAAACTATGAATTAACACATGTGGAATTATACACTTAACAAAAAATTGTGAAACAACTGAAAATATGTCTTATATTCTAGGTTCTTCAAAGTAGCCACCTTTTGCATTAATGACTGCTTTGCACACTCTTGGCATTCTCTTGATGAGCTTCAAGAGGTAGCCCCCGTAAATGGTTTTCACTTCACAGGTGTGCCCTGTCAGGTTTAATAAGTGGGATTTCTTGCCTTATAAATGGGGTTGGGACCATCAGTTGTGTTGTGCATATGTCTGGTGGATACACAGCTTATAGTCCTACTGAATAGACTGTTAGAATTTGTATTATGACAAGAAAAAGCAGCTAAGTAAAGAAAAACGAGTGGCCATCATTACTTTAAGAAATGAAGGTCAGTCGGTGCAAAAAATAGGGAAAACTTTGAAAGTGTCCCCAAGTGCAGTTGCAAACACCATCAAGCGCTACAAAGAAACTGGCTCACATGAGGACCGCCCCAGGAAAGGAAGACCAAGAGTCACCTCTGCTTCTGAGGATAAGTTTATCCGAGTCACCAGCCTCAGAAATCGCAGGTTAACAGCAGCTCAGACCAGGTCAATTCCACACAAAGTTCTAGAAGCAGACACATCTCTACAACAACTATTAAGAGGAGACTTTGTGCAGCAGGCCTTCATAGTAAAATAGCTGCTAGGAAACCACTGTAAAGGACAGGCAACAAGCAGAAGGGACTTGTTTGGGCTAAAGAACACAAGGAATGGACATTAGACCAGTGGAAATCTGTGCTTTGGTCTGATGAGTCCAAATTTGAGATCTTTGGTTCCAACCACCGTGTCTTTGTGTGACGCAGAAAAGGTGAACGGATGGACTCTACATGCCTGGTTCCCACCGTGAAGCATGGAGGAGGAGGTGTGATGGTGTGGGGGTGCTTTGCTGGAGACACTGTTGGGGATTTATTCAAAATTGAAGGCCTACTGAACCAGCATGGCTACCACAGCATCTTGCAGCGGCATGCTATTCCATGCAGTTTGCGTTTAGCTGGGCCATCATTTATTTTTCAACAGGACAATGACCCCAAACACTCCTCCAGGCTGTGTAAGGGCTATTTGACCAAGAAGGAGAGTGATGGGGTGCTACGCCAGATGACCTGGCCTCCACAGTCACCAGACCGGAACCCAATCGAGATGGTTTGGGGTGAGCTGGACCGCAGAGTGAAGGCAAAAGGGCCAACAAGTGCTAAGCATCTCTGGGAACTCCTTCAAGATAGTTGGAAAACCATTTCCGGTGACTACCTCTTGAAGCTAATCAAGAGAATGCCAAGAGTGTGCAAAGCAGTCATCAAAGCAAAAGGTGGCTACTTTGAAGAACCTAGAATATAAGACATATTTTCAGTTGTTTCACACTTTTTTGTTAAGTATATAATTCCACATGTGTTAATTCATAGTTTTGATGCCTTCAGTGTGAATGTACAATTTTCATAGTCATGAAAATACAGAAAAATCTTTAAATGAGAAGGTGTGTCCAAATTTTTGGTCTGTACTGTACATATATAAAATATCTGTAAATGAAGGTTCACTAAAAGCGATCCTTTACTTTACAGCTCTTTTTATAGGTAGAACATGAGTTATGCCCTTTTCTACTTGGAGATAAGGGGGCAATATCATAATATAAGTTGGTAGTTTTTGATAAGTTTCCCTTTATTATTCTAAATCTATATGTGACCATAAAATCCTCCGCTACTAAAGGAAATGCAATTGTTTACTACTGTAGCATTTCAATTTATTATTTCAATTACTGCAGTCCCCATCCCATTACCCTGCTTCCTTAACCATGATATTCATGGCAAACAGATCAGAACAGATTGCGTTAGGGGTCAGTTAGCCCTAACTCCTTTTATGCTAATCTCCCTTTTATGTTACTTTTATTTTTATTACGTTGTTATTAGGTTCTTTTTGAAATTTCACCTTAGTTACCAGTTACATTGCGATTCTTGCAGACCAAGCGTTTACTGCTTTTATCATCAAAATTATTCATATGGTTCCAAATCTCTTCTAACTTGAATCCTTTAATAATGCAGCCAATTTTCGTTTTTTATGCTTTCATTGTTTCCTCTTTTCCAAAAGCAATCATCTTTTTTTTCTCATTGACGTAGCAGTATGAAGGATATTTTTTTTGCAGAACATGTTGCACTTTTGATTGGCACCAATCATATTAACATATAATGTCCAGAAAAATGAGCAAAAATCCAAATAATATGAAATGGTGAAAATAAACCACATTTCTGACATCGTTTTTTTGGGTTTCATTTTTACAATATACAGTTTGTGGTAAAAATAACCCATCAACATGATAAGTTCAGGTCAGAACAATTATTATTATTATCACTGTTATTATTGTTGTTGTTATTATTATTATTAATTCTATAATATTGTAGTGGTTTAAATAAATTCTTAATGTTGTAAGAAAAAAAAAATTGTGTCCCCATTTTTTTAAACCAATAAATCTTTTTATTTTTCTTTGATGGATCTGTGTAAGAGCATGACTCTTTCATGTGCCAAGCTGTTGTGTTTTTATTGCATACCATTTTAGGGTACATACCATGTTTTAATCACTTTGCATTTCATATTTTGGGGGTAGCAATTTAAAAAGGAAATTGTGGCATTTTAATTTTCTTCTTTACACGTTTAATATATGGGTTTAAAATGTGATATTTTAATAGATCAGACTTTTATGGATACCTAATATCATTATTTTCTTTATTATTTTTTTTCTTGCTTTTTAAAGAGAGGTGATCATAATTTGTATGCTTAATTTATATTTTTAAAAACTTTTTTTAACACTTTTTACTTTAATTTATTGAGCCTTCCTTTGAGACCTGTAATCATTTGATCTCTTTTACTTTACACTGTAATATTTACAGTACAAATAACAATCTCCTGTGAAGCTCATAGTGTGGCTGAGCTTTACAGGAACACCAAAATGATGGAGGTCCTTCATCAGGACCACCAAAAAAGTAATCTTTGCAAAAACATACCCAAAATTGGCTGTTTTGTATTGCATTCGTGGAGTAGCTTGGAGTAGGGGTTTAAATGTCCCAAGTTATGCATGGTAAATGTTGGTAGATATGTATATGGGATTGGGGTTTAATCCAGCATTATAGTTAGGGTTTTGTTCAGGGTAATTATCGAGTTCACTTTTCTAGCCCAGTATCTTAATACCTGTTAATACCCTCTTTGATACCAATGCTATATGCTCTACCCGAGTCACACCCATTGAATGAACTCATATTTACAAAGTTCATAAGTATCAAGCAAAACTCTAAGATTTGTATTTATGTGTGTTTGCTCTCTAGAGTTTATGAACGATACAAAACCGGGACAAGGAAATACAGGTCACATTTATTAGGAGCTATAAAATCTCTTTGCTCATTGAAGTGATATATATAAACCATCGCTATGTGATGCAGACACTATGTAATAAACAGCGGAAAAATGAGAAACAGGATGGATTAAGCCACTCAGAATTAGGGCATATGAAAAATTAATAGAGAAACTGTTTGCTTTTAATGAATACTTTAATTTATCCTTTAATATGTGCAGCAGAGAAAAACCCGAAAATAGAAAAGAAGAACAGAAAGAGTAAATATTGTACAAATTATACTTCCCTCAAGGATGATGAATATTGGTTATGCACAGGATAATCCGCTGTAGATTGGCTGTTTTCTGAAGGATGTTTTCGAAAGGTAGATTACTTCTCAGTTTGAGACCATCCAAGCATGTTATAAGTGAAGCTCATCCGGTTGTGGCTGCAGAAGAAGTGCTGATGTTGTGTAATCTCTTCATAATGCTGCAACTGAAACTTGAAAATCTACACTATAATTTTAAGGAAAACTAGTAATTTATTTCTTCTGTAATGATTGCTCCTTGATGATATCAATCCTGGAGGTCTATTTAAAAGGGCACTCTGGTGTTGTCACCACCACCATTGATTTGAATAGGGGGTGGATCTGCAGTACTCGGCTGCAGCTACTACTCCTTTGACAACTCTTCATATCCACTGGTACCGAGAATGTCTGATCTCTGAGGGTGTCAGGTGTCTCACCCCTACTGATCAGATATTGATGACCTTTCCTAAGGATAATCCATTAATATAAAAATCCCATTCAATACCTTTAACCTTGGCTTTGTTACTAGATTTCGCTTCTCTCTTGTTCCTTAGATTGTCCCTTGGTATCTGTTGTCATACTCCTAGTTTTTACCATTGGCGATGTTATACTCCTAGTTTTTACCATTGGGGCCTCCTCAAGTTACATTACCATTAAATCCTTTCGTGTGATACATCAGGTTGATTTTGCAGCTGGAACTACGGCAATCAGCTGATCACCTGGCTAGCTTAATTTAAAAAAGGGGTTTTCGAGATGAGAACAAGTCAGGCTTATGTTAGATGATGAACTAGACTGCTTCTTCCAAGTGCATTGACACACCCATAGTGCACTTACAGCTTGATTTGTACATGGCTACTACATTAGATTTCATGTGAATGGCACATTTAATGTGTTACTTACCTCTCCTGAATCTAACACCGGGCACTGTGTCTTCCTCATGTCTCATCTGGCTCATTCTGTTGTTCGCCATCTGCAATCCGGTGCACTCCAATGATATTATGTGCTCAAGCCTTATAGGCTTGCTCAGGCAGCAAAAAGCTTTCGGAGTATTCAGGAGCTTGACATCCACTCTGTTACCAATAACTTCTTAGTTATAACCTCCTAGCCCAGCTCTTTTATTACTGATACTTTGCTAGGAAAGTCTACATCATTGTACAGATCTGCATTGCACTCGGTGACAAACTTAGCTCTAATACTTCTAAAACTTTGCTGGTTAACTCTGCTATATCACTGCAACTCTGCATTAGACTCGAACATAAGAAACCCAACAGCTCACCACAGATGTAATGGCTTCATCCAGGGTTCTCGGCAGCTTGAGCAGAGCATGTCAAAATAATCCAGTAAGAGAAACACCAGCACTCCTTTTTGAGAAACTCTGTGTCTATTGTAACTTTATTTCATACCTGCTAAAACCACTGAACACAGATCCTCAATGTTGTTGTTGTTGTTTGAGGATCTGTGCTCAGTGGTTTTAGCAGGTATGGAATAAAGTTACAATCAACATGGACTTTCTCAAGCAGGATGGAGTGCTGTTTTTTCTCTTACTGGACTGCATTGGACTCTGTTACAAACCAAGCTCCGCTACTTCTGATCGTTTTCACATACAGAGACTGTTTAGTTACATATCAAGCTGAGAATTTGCAATTGCAACTATTTAAGTTTACTCACCTACTTTTAAGTAATGATGAGGCATTATCTTGAAAAAGGTGTATTCATCTTGTAAGGTGATTGCTAAATTAGACATCACTTGGGCCAATCTTTGGAGCCCTAACTGATTTTCACAATGAAGGTACAGCAACACCGGTGTAAAGGGGTGTCTTTTTCATTTTTCTTAGCTTCATATCAGCTACTTAATAGTGTTGAGCGAGCATGCTCGACACTGCTCGGTACTCATCCGAGCATCTCACTACTCGGGATATTCGGCGAGCACCAAGCATTTTCGCGTTACTCGGGCGGGAGCTCGGGTCTCCGCACTGCATGTTTGGCGCTCTTTACAGAGCCAATGAATATGCAGGGATTGCAAGCCAGTCACTGTAATGCCACAGCCATGTTGGTTGTGGGCATTACAGTAATTGGCTGGCTGCTCAGCGTCACCTCGAGTATTTAAAACCGGGTGCCGCCATCTTGGACACAGTCGCTCCGGATCAGACAGTGTAAGGAGAGTGCTGCTGAGCTAGGGAGAGATTTATACTGCAAAATAGGTAGTGTAGGGCCTCTAAAGCCTGCAAAATCAAACAAACAGTCCTTCTGAGGACTAATATCCATCCCAGATATTAGGCAGGCAGGCAGGCTGTATAGGAGACGCAGTGGTTATACCAACAAACACTGCATTACAGTCCTGTGTGCTGCTGCTGCTCAAATTGCTAGACTTAGCCCTAGGTCTCAGGGGCCAGGAAAAATCCTTTTTTTTTCATCTAAATCCTCTTTTTTTTTTTTTCCTCAGTCAGACTGTACAAATACCCGTCTTACTAACCTTTTGGTATATTTTCCCCAAAAGAAAAAAAATTGAGTGCGTCTGTGAGTGTTCAGACACAAATATATCTGTTTAAAATAGTCTGATTTTGGCCAGATAACTAGAACTGTGGTTTTGCAGTTCCACGGTTCAAATCTCTGTATTATCCACTTTTTTGCCTTTTTTCCATAAAAAAAAAAACAGTTTGAGTGTCTCGCTGACTGTTCAGACACAAATATGTCTATTTAAAAAAGTCTGGTATACGCCAGAAAATTAGAACTGTGGTTTTCATCTTCCACGGTTCAAATCTGGGTGTAATCCACCTTTTTGCCTTTTTTACATAAAAAAAACAGTTTGATTGTCTCGCTGACTGTTCAGACACAAATATATCTGTTTAAAAGATTCTGGTGTAAGTCAGAGAACTAGAACTGTGGTTTTCCTCTTCCATGGTTCAAATCTGGGTGTAATCAACCTTTTTGCTTTTTTACATAAAAAAAACAGTTTGAGTGTCTCGCTGACTGTTCAGACACAAATATATCTGTTTAAAAGATTCTGGTGTAGGCCAGAGAAATAGAATTGTGGTTTTCCTCTTCCACGGTTCAAATCTGGGTGCAATCCACCTTTTTGCCTTTTTTACATAAAAAAAAAACAGTTTGAGTATCTCGCTGACTATTCAGACACAAATATACAGTACAGTCCAAAAGTTTGGACACACCTTCTCATTTAAAGATTTTTCTGTATTTTCATGACTATGAAAATTGTACATTCACACTGAAGGCATCAAAACTATGAAATAACACATGTGGAATTATATACTTAACAAAAAAGTGTGAAACAACTGAAAATATGTCTTATATTCTAGGTTCTTCAAAGTAGCCACCTTTTGCTTTGATGACTGCTTTGCACACTCTTGGCATTCTCTTGATGAGCTTCAAGAGGTAGTCACCGGAAATGGTTTTCACTTCACAGGTGTGCCCTGTCAGGTTTAATAAGTGGGATTTCTTGCCTTATAAGTGGGGTTGGGACCATCAGTTGTGTTGTGCAGAAGTCTGGTGGATACACAGCTGATAGTCCTACTGAATAGACTGTTAGAATTTGTATTATGGCAAGGAAAAAGCAGCTAAGTAAAGAAAAACGAGTGGCCATCATTACTTTAAGAAATGAAGGTCAGTCAGTGCGAAAAATTGGGAAAACTTTGAAAGTGTCCCCAAGTGCAGTGGCAAAAACCATCAAGCGCTACAAAGGAACTGGCTCACATGAGGACTGCCCCAGGAAAGGAAGACCAAGAGTCACCTCTGCTTCTGAGGATAAGTTTATCCGAGTCACCAACCTCAGAAATCGCAGGATAACAGCAGCTCAGATTAGAGACCAGGTCAATGCCACACAGAGTTCTAGCAGCAGACACATCTCTTCAACAACTGTTAAGAGGAGACTTTGTGCAGCAGGCCTTCGTGGTAAAATAGCTGCTACGAAACCACTGCTAAGGACAGGCAACAAGCAGAAGAGACTTGTTTGTGTTAGAACTTTCCTGTTAGGTTTTTTTTATTTTGCTGGTCACATGACCATTTTTGCCTATTTAATCTGGCTCTGCCCTCCTGGCCTTGCTGGACTTCATTGTATTAACTACTCTTGAGCTAGCTTGGTGCTCTGTTGCCGTTCTCTGTTAGTTTTGCTAGGTCTTCTGACCTCTATGCTTTTTGTTGTGTGTTTGTCTTTGACTGCTACTATTTCTGCTAGGAGGTGTCCAAACTTATCCCAGCCCCTAGTTCTTGTAGGGATCCCTCCCTCACATCTATAGGTCTTCGTACAGACTAGCCGAGGACTTTAGCGGGTCTGATCGCAGGATCAGGTTCCCCGTTACATCGTAGGGATCTAGTTTAGTTCTATTGTAGGGACAGATCTCCTGTCTTTCCTTAGTCCCTGTAGCAGATCACAACAGTAAGTCCAGCCCTAAAAAAAAAAAAAAAAAAAAAAAAAAAAAATTTCTCTAAGGAAAGACCTCCAGTTTTCCATCATGGTCACGGTTCAAGATTTGGCTCAACGCTTGCAGGGACTCTCTCTGGAGGTGGCCAAGCTCCAACAACACGTGAGTAGCTGTTCTGGAGCACATTTTGTGGAACCTAAGGTACGTCTGCCTGATTTATTTTTTGGCGAACAACAAGATTTTTTTTCTTTTAAAAATGCTTGTTTATTGTATTTTCGTTTGAGACCCGGATCCTCTGGTGATGAATCACAGCGCATAGGGTTCATAATGCCACTTTTGCGCAAAGATCCTCAGGGATGGGCCTTCTCTCTCCAACCTAGTGATCCGTGCTTTAGATCAGTGGATAGTTTTTTTTCTGCTTTGGGTTTGTTGTACGATGATCCTGATCGTGTCTCATCTGCTGAGTCTGAATTGAGACGTTTGAGGCAGGGATCAGGTAATGTGGAAAAATATTGTTCTCACTTCCGTCGGTGGTCTGCCCAGGTGGGGTGGAACGATTCAGCTTTGAAAAGCTTGTTTCTTGCAGGGCTAGGTGAAAGGGTTAAGGATTTACTAATTGCTTATCCCACACCTTGAAACTTGCAGGAGGCAATGCAATTAGCTATACGGGTGGACAGGAGACTGCGTGCAAGGGTTAATGAGAGCAAATCCTCTGCTATGTCAGCTCCGAGTCCTGAGAGGATCTGTGCTGACAATGGAGAGCCGATGGAGATTGGAGCAATGGCACCCCGCTCTCAGGAAAAAGACCGCAGGCTTTCTGAAGGCTTGTGCTTCTATTGCGGAAATTCTGGTCATTTTATTAAGAACTGTGTGCTTCGTATGAAGAAAGAAAAAAAAAAGGTCAGTCATGCACGTATTGCCTATTTAAATTCTAAGGGAGTATTCCTATCTGCTACTACCGCTGCTCAGGATGAATTAATTGAATTTCGGGTATTTGTGGATTGTGGTTCTACTCTGAATGTGATTGATGGGGGATTCTTGGAAAAACTTAGATTAGAACCTAAAACTTTGTCATCCCCTATTGCTGTGGTTTCTGTTGATGGCTCTCCCTTGAAGAGTGTTACTCATAAGGTCTGTGGGTTTCCCCTCACTATTAATGGTATTCATCAAGAGAATTTGGATTTGGTGGTATTGGATAATTTGCCTTCTCCAGTAATATTGGGGTTACCCTGGTTAAAATTGCACAATCCTGTACTGGATTGCTCTAACAATGAAATTAAGTCCTGGAGCCCTAAGTGTTATGACAAGTGTTGTAACAGACGTATTGCTGCGGTGGAAAAAGGGGAATTACCTGTACCTATTCAGGATTTTTGGAGATTTTTTTCTGAGGAGGAGTCACAAATTTTGCCTCCCCATAGAGACTATGATTGTACCATTGAATTTGTCCCTGTAGTGACTCTTCCTAAAAGTCGTTTATTTAATCTTACTATTCCTGAGAGAAAGGCTTTGGAGGAATACATACAGACAAGCTTGGCCGCCGGTCACATTAGGCCTTCCAAGTCTCCTGTGGCTGTTGGATTTTTTTTTGTAAAAAAAAAAGATGGCGGTTTACGTCCTTGTCTGGACTTTCGTGAGATTAATAAAATTACTGTACGCAATCCTTACCCATTGCCATTGATTCCTGATTTATTTAACCAGTTAGTGGGGGCCAAGTGGTTCTCTAAAATTGATCTCCGGGGGGCATACAATTTGTTGCGCATGAAAGAGGGTGATGAATGGAAGACTGCTTTTAACACTCCTGTGGGTCATTTTGAGAATCTGGTGATGCTTTTTGGTCTTACCAATGCTCCAGCATTTTTTCAGAATCTTATTAATGACATCCTTAGACATTTGATCGGCAAAAATGTGGTTGTGTATTTGGATGACATTCTGATTTATTCGCCTGATCTGGAGTCTCATTGGCGGAGCGTACGTGAGGTATTACAGTTATTAATGGACAATTCGCTTTTTGCTAAGCTGGAGAAATGTGAGTTCGCTGTACAGAGAATTAGTTTTTTGGGCTACATTATCTCCAGTGAAGGTTTTGAGATGGTCCGGGTTAAAGTTCAAGCTGTGCAGGAATGGCCTAGGCCTATTGGTTTGAAATCGATACAGAGGTTTTTGGGTTTCGCCAATTATTACAGAAAATTCATTAAAAATTTTTCTATTATTGTCAAACCGCTGACCGATCTCACCAGGAAAGGTGCTAATGCGGTTCAGTGGACTACTGAGGCCATTGAAGCGTTTGTGTTTCTAAAGGAGAGGTTCACCTCTGCTCCCATCCTTATGCAGCCTGATGTGACTAAGCCGTTTTTGGTTGAGGTTGATGCTTCTTCGGTGGGGGTCGGTGCGGTGTTGTCTCAGGAAAACAAGGATGGAGTACATCCCTGTGCCTTTTTTTCAAAAAAATTTTCTGAGACTGAACTTAATTACGATATTGGTAATCGGGAATTGCTGGCGATTAAACTCGCATTTAAACACTGGCGTCACCTCTTGGAAGGTGCTGAATTTCCCATTCAGGTTTTCACTGATCATAAAAATCTGATCTATCTTGATGCTGCCAAGCGCTTGAATGCCCGTCAGGCTAGGTGGGCACTTTTTTTCTCTCGGTTTAATTTTTCCGTTACTTACATCCCGGGTACCAAGAATTTTAAAGCGGATGCTTTGTCTCGCAGCTTTTCTCCCATGGTCGGTGTTGAGGAGGAAGAGGAGAGCATTTTACAAGAAGGTGTTGTGATTGCTGCTTTGGACTCCGTTTTGGAGGATGAGATTCTTAAAGCTCAGGAGAATGCCCCATCTAACACTCCCCATGGGAGGTTGTTTGTGCCTAGGACCTTTAGGAGAGATTTGTTTGTTGAGTGTCATGAGTCTCGGTTGGCAGGTCATCCAGGAATTTCTGAGACCAAGAGACTTGTGGGTCGCAGTTTTTGGTGGCCTGGATGGCAGAAGGAAGTCATTAAGTGGGTGCGCCAATGTACTGTGTGTGCTAGATCCAAGTCTTCGCATGCTCCTGCTGCGGGGTTGCTTTGCCCTCTGGAGGTTCCTAGTGCACCTTGGACACATCTGGCTATGGACTTTATTACTGATCTTCCCCCCTCTGAAGGTTTCACGGTCATCTGGGTGGTCGTGGACCGTTTTAGCAAGATGTGTCACTTGGTTCCCTTCATCAAACTGCCTTGCGCTAAGACACTCGCTAAGGCCTTTGTCAAGGAAATTGTCAGACTACATGGTGTTCCTACTGACATTGTTTCTGATAGGGGACCTCAGTTCGTGGCTCGTTTTTGGCGTGCCTTTTGTGACAGGTTGGGAGTTCATTTGTCGTTTTCATCCGGATATCATCCTGAGTATAATGGCCAGACAGAAAGGAAGAACCAGGATGTTGAGCAGTTCTTGCGTTGTTTTGTGGCAGACAATCAAGAGGGGTGGTCTGAGTTTCTGCCACTTGCTGAATTTGCTCTTAACAACCATACATCCTCTTCTGCTGGGTGTTCGCCTTTTTTTTGTTGTTCTGGGAGACATCCGTCTTTTGGGTCATTCTCCAAATTGGTTTCGGCTGTGCCTGAGGAGGAGAGTTTTTCCGGTGATTTGGAGAGAGTTTGGACGGATGTGCGTGGTAATCTTCAGGAGGCTAACAAAAAATCTAAGAGGTACTTTGATAGGAAACGGCAAGAGGTTTTGTTTGCTGTTGGTGACATGGTTTGGTTGTCCTCTAAGAATCTGCGATTGAGGATTCCTTCTAAAAAATTGGGTCCCAAGTTCGTAGGGCCCTTTAAGGTGCTTCAGATAGTTAACCAATCTGCTGTTAGGTTGGAGGTTCCTACGTCCTGGAAGATTAACCCGGTGTTTCATGTTTCTCTGTTGAAAAAAGCTGATGTGTCGGATGGTGACGCCTCTGCCACTGTTCCTCCGGTGGTGGAGGACGGGGAATATGAAATTTCCCGCATCCTAAATTCTAGACGGTATAGAGGGAGTTTGCAGTATCTCGTCGCTTGGAAGGGTTTCGGACCTGAGGATAACTCATGGGTGAGGGCGGATGATGTTTCTGCTTCCAGACTTGTCAGAACTTTTCACAGGAGGTTTCCTGGTAAGCCTGGGCCTAGGGGATCCGGAGGATCCTCTTAGAAGAGGGGGTACTGTTAGAACTCTCCTGTTAGGTTTTTTTCAGTTTGCTGGTCACATGACCATTTTTGCCTATTTAATCCGGCTCCGCCCTCCTGGCCTTGCTGGACTTCATTGTATTTACTACTCTTGAGCTAGCTTGGTGCTCTGTTGCCGTTCTCTGTTAGTTTTGCTAGGTCTTCTGACCTCTATGCTTTTTGTTGTGTGTTTGTCTTTGACTGCTACTATTTCTGCTAGGAGGTGTCCAAACTTATCCCAGTCCCTAGTTCTTGTAGGGATCCCTCCCTCACATCTATAGGTCTTCGTACAGACTAGCCGAGGACTTTAGCGGGTCTGATCGCAGGATCAGGTTCCCCATTACATCGTAGGGATCTAGTTTAGTTCTATTGTAGGGACAGATCTCCTGTCTTTCCTTAGTCCCTGTAGCAGATCATAACAGTTTGGGCTAAAGAACACAAGGAATGGACATTAGACCAGTGGAAATCTGTGCTTTGTTCTGATGAGTCCAAATTTGAGATCTTTGGTTCCAACCACCGTGTCTTTGTGCGACGCAGAAAAGGTGAACGGATGGACTCTACATGCCTGGTTCCCACCGTGAAGCATGGAGGAGGAGGTATGATGGTGTGGGGGTGCTTTGCTGGTGACACTGTTGGGGATTTATTCAAAATTGAAGGCATACTGAACCAGCATGGCTACCACAGCATCTTGCAGCGGCATGCTATTCCATCCGGTTTGCGTTTAGTTGGACCATCATTTATTTTTCAACAGGACAATGACCCCAAACCCACCTCCAGGCTGTGTAGGGGCTATTTGACCAAGAAGGAGAGTGATGGGGTGCTACGCCAGATGACCTGACCTCCACAGTCACCAGACCTGAACCCAATCGAGATGGTTTGGGGTGAGCTGGACCGCAGAGTGAAGGCAAAAGGGCCAACAATTGCGGTGACGGGTGATCCGGGTAGGCGGACTGGCAGACACGGCAGGTAACAAGCAGGAGCCTCCAGGTAGGCTGGCTGGTAGGCACGTCAGTTAACAGGCAGGTGCTTCCAGGTAAGCGGGCTGGCAGGCACGGCAGGTAACAGGCAGGTGCTTCCAGGTAAGCAGGCGGGCAGGGCCCATAGACAGACTGTCCGGCTGGAAAGTAGACAAGCTGGCGGACTGGATTGATAGTCAAGCTGGCGGACTGGACTGTTAGTCAGGCTGGCGGACTGGACTGTTAGTCAGGCTGGCGAACTGGACTGTTAGTCAGGCTGGCGGACTGGACTGTTAGTCAGGCTGGCGGACTGGACTGTTAGTCAGGCTGGCGGACTGGACTTGTAGTCAGGCTGGCGGACTGGACTGGTAGTCAGGCTGGCGGACTGGACTGATAGTCAGGCTGGCGGGCTGGACTGGTAGTCAGGCTGGCGGACTGGACTGGTAGTCAGGCTGGTGGACTGGACTGGTAGTCAGGCTGGCGGACTGGACTGTTAGTCAGGCTAGCGGACTGGACTTGTAGTCAGGCTGGCAGGCTGGACTGGTAGTCAGGCTGGCGGGCTGGACTGGTAGTCAGGCTGGCGGGCTGGACTGGTATTCAGGCTGGTGGGCTGGACTGGTAGTCAAGCTAGCAGCGGGACCTGAGGGCAGAAGCAGAGTTTAACTCACAAAGCTACAACCTTGCACGGGTACCTCCATTTTGGAGGCGTTGCCTTTTACATGAGAGGTCCTCCGGCCATTGGCCGGAGACTCCTTAGGACGGCGCGCCCGGCCCCTTTAAGAGGGAGCACGCGCGCCCTAAGCACAGTGCCCGGGAAGCTGTGCGCGCCGACAGCAGCAGAAGCAGGAGCGCCGGAGGACGCCGGGCAGGGAGCGCGGCGATAAGAGGGACGGCGTCTCTGCCTGTCAGGGGGCAGAGACACCAATACTGTTATGCTCGAGCCCGGACTGACTGGCATGAGTGTGATTAGTGATCCCACTGTACCATGAACCGAGGAGTGCCAGGAGGGGCGCCACTAAGTATCAAGCAGAGCAAAGCAAAACCGCAGGTGCGGAGAACAAGCAGAGCGGAGCAAAACCGCAGGTGCGGAGAACAAGCAGAGCGGAGCAAAACTGCAGGCGCGGTGAAAAAGCAGAGCGGAGCAAAACCACAGGTGCGGTAAATAAGCGGAGCAGAGCGAAACCGCCGGTGCGGTGAACAAGCAGAGCAGAATAGAACCGCAGGTGCGGTAACCAAGCGGAGCAGAGCAGAACCGCCGGGGCAGTAAACAAGCAGAACAGAACGGAGCAGAAAGTGAAGGCAGACAGGACAGGGCTCTGTTCATATGGAACAGACTGGAAAATACAGGAAGATGGTTAGAACACAGGAGGTAGATACGGAGGAAGGGAAAGGGGACAAGCAGAACCAGATACATACAAGGTACTTACAATGAAGTAGCGAGTGGACACAAAACTCACAAACAGAAGTACAGAGACAACGAGTTGGATTTAGGTGCAGGTTCAGACACTGCAGGAAAAGGGAAGATTCGGTCATAGAGAGAAACAAGTAACGGACTAGGACACTGTTCAGACAGGAACTGAACCGGGAATAAGATACAGGAACGAGCCTGGGAACTCAGCCCCCAGGGTGGCGGAACCAGACTAGAAGTCAGAGATACAGGTAGTGGCCCTGGGTACTCGGCCCCCAAGGGTGGCGGAAACAGAGTCAGAACAGGACCTGGCAACAAACAGTTGCACAGAAAACAGACTGTAAGAAAGTGTTGTGCAGGCACCTCCCACTGGGTGGAGGGGGTTTAAGCATCCAGTGACTCACAGCAATAGGCTGGGGACGCATTAGGACTGTGCACACAGTAGCTATAAGAACCAAGCAGAAAGCCATGCCGACGCCCTAAGCAATCAGACAAGAGACATGGACCGAGCAGGTACTGGAGCAAAGAGTGCAGCGTGGACTGACAGGTAAGATTGCGGTCTTGCATAGTGGGAGGTGGTGCACTATGCAAGTGACGCGCCCCTGGGCCTGTGTCGCGCTGCGTTGCGCACGCGGGAGCTTACCCGGAGCCGGATCTCTTGAGGGTTGTAGTCTCGTGGCGGTGATCCGGTCCGTGCCCAGGGAGTCAGACTAAGTGACGCTGTATCAGCGGTAGATGATGGACGACTACGCCACCCGTTGAATGCAGCTATGGAGCTGCCGCTGCAGGGCAGACTGCTGAGGCCGGTGAAAGGATGGTGCAGCGTGGATGGTATAACCCCCAACGGGAGGGGTATGGCCTCAGGGCAGCCGACGTGGATGATGGGGGTAGCAGGAACCACTCAGAGACGATGCGGTGTAGTTCAGGGTCTTTACTGGTGACAAAGATAGACCCTCCCGGAGTACTGGCTAGCGGTTGGGGCCTGGTCAGTCCTTGAGCAGATGGGATCTCCCCTGGCCAGGCGGAGTTGTAGGCCTCCCAAACTAACGATACTCTTCTGGCTACCTTGCTAGAAGCGAGTATAAGTAGCCCACGTCCCTGAGTGTACCGTGTGGTGCTCACCCGTATGGCCGGTGACTTGGGGCCTTCTAGTAGCTTCCGCTCCACGACGGCGGTGCTGGTCCCATGCGTGTGACCGTGCCTTCGGGTTTCTTGGCCAGAGGACCTGAAATCCCCTGCCTGACGGATTCTGCTGCTGGGTAGGAGTTAGTCCCCACAGCCTCGGACTCCGGGTCCGGTAAGAAATCTTCTCAGTCAGGGCGAGCTCTGCAGCTGCCAGCCCCTGACTCTTTGTAACACTGCTCCCACAGAGCTCCTGTTGTTTCTTCCTATGCTGCTTCTCTTCTCTACTTCTGGCATGGCCCAGGAGCTGGGCCCAGCCGGAGCCACAGCTCCCTGTCAGCCCTCCTGGCTCAACTCTCCCTCTGAACTCTCTAACCCTGCCTCAGCCCCAGGTTTATATAGGGGAAGTCCTTCCCCTCCCAGGACTGGGCAGGAGGTGTGGCATGCATAGGATTCCTGACCAAGAGACCTCCCACCTGCTCTCAGACATAACATTGCATTACTGTGGAAACCAGACCCCTGGGGTGCCACACAAGCACGCCACCAGGGATGTTACAGAAACTACAACCACATCAGTTACAAGCTGGAAGCACTGCAGTACTGCCGCAGCCAAGCAGCAACAGGCTGTGCTGAAACTCATAAGCTTAGGTGATAAACCTCACACTGCTTGTGAGTTGTGGACAGCTGTGAAAGAGCAGGCAGATCTGTGGCTGAGACCGCTGAACCTACATCCAGGCATGGTCGTGTGTGACAATGGCCGTAACCTGGTGGCGGCTCTGAGGCGAGGCGAGATCACACACGTACCATGCCTGGCTCATGTGCTTAACCTCGTGGTTCAGCGGTTTCTTAAATCGCACCCCGAGTTGCCAGATCTGCTCGTCAAAGTACGCCGCCTGTCAGCTCATTTTCGGAAGTCGGCTACAGCTTCCGCCGCCCTTGCTGTGTCGCAGCAGCGTTTGCAGTTTCCGGCACACCGACTGGTGTGTGATATCCCCACACGTTGGAGTACCAGCATCAACAATGCCATCGGTATTCAGTTCAGACTCCACACATAAGACCTCAGGAGTGGACCTGGATGTCTGACATATGTACCATCCTGACAAACTTTGAGGAGTCCACCAAGATGGTGAGTGGCGATGACGCCATCATGAGAGTCAGCATCCCACTTGTCTGTCTTTTGCAACGCTCTCTGCAGAGAATTAAAGAGGAGGCATTGCAGCCAGATTATGATGAGATGGATCAAGAAGCCGTAGCGGTCGATTACACACAGCCCAGCCTCATCTCATCCCAACGTGCATTGGGGGACAATGAGGGAGAGGAGGAGGAGGAGGAAGAACAGGAACTGGTATCATGCGCTGTAGACGGTAGTACCTGTACAACTATCATACCGTCGGCTCAGCGTGGGTGGCCTGAGGACAGGGGGGAGGAGGAGGAGGAGGAAGAGAGCATGGTCAGTCATCATCTTGATGAGGACACGGAAGTCTTGCCCGTTACCAGTCTGGCACGCATGGCTGACTTTATGTTACGTTGCCTTAACTGTGACCCTCGCATTGTCAAAATGTTGGGTGACAGTCATTACTGGTTGGTGACACTTTTAGACCCCGCTACAAGGAGAACTTTCACTCTCTTATTCCTGAGGTGGAGAGGTCTACAAAAATGGGGCAGTTCCAGAAGGCCCTTGCTGCAGAACTGTTAAAAAAATTCCCATCTGAACACGCTAGCGGCAGAGGTCACAGTTCGTTGCCCAACCAAGGCGTACAGGCGAAAGAGACGCAACTCCAATCCAGCAGAGGCAGGGGTACACTGTCAATATTCTGGGACAGTTTTCTGAGACCCGCCCAGCTTACAGGCCCTGAGACGCGGGGTACTCTCACAAGGAGTGGAAAGTTTCAAAAGATGGTGAGGGAGTACCTTGTCAACCGTACCAGCGTCCTCCGTGATTCCTCTGTGCCTTTTAATTATTCGGTATCCAAGCTGGACACTTGGAATGAACTTGCTCTGTACGCCTTGGAGGTCCTGGCCTGCCCTGCTGCTAGCGTGTTATCGGAGAGTGTTTTTAGTGCCGCTGGGGGAATTATAACTGATAAGCGCACTCGCCTGTCAACTGACAATGCTGACAAGCTGACCCTTATCAAAATGAGCAAGGGCTGGATTGGGCCAGACTTCTCATCACCACCAAATGACAGCAGAGTAACATAAAGTAAAATCCACTGTGTTATTTCGGGAGGTGTATTCCCATGCACCGCTTCACACCCACACATGGGTATACGCTTCCTCATTTCGGCTGTTTTTTGCTCTTCTCCTTATCCTCAGCCTCCACCACCACTATACCACCAGGGTGACCATGGTCCGTGTTGCCAGCATTGCAAGTTCCTCCGTCCTAATTTTTGTCAGCTTTTGCTTGGAAGGCATAGGCAAAGACTATGGGAGACCCACTCCCCAATAATGGGAATAATGTTTTTAATATGCTGTACTGCATGGCTCTTGTAAGGGGCATTGTAAGTTCCTCCGTCCTAATTTTTGGCAGCTTTTGCTTGGAAGGCATAGGCAAAGACTATGGGAGACCCACTCCCCAATGATGGGAATAATGTTTTTAATATGCTGTTCTGCATGGCTCTTGTAAGGGGCATTGCAAGTTCCTCCATCCTAATTTTTGGCAGCTTTTGCTTGGAAGGCATAGGCAAAGACTATAGGAGACCCACTCCGCAATAATGGGAATAATGTTTTTAATATGCTGTACTGCATGGCTCTTGTAAGGGGCATTGCAAGTTCCTCCATCCTAATTTTTGGCAGCTTTTGCTTGGAAGGCATTGGCAAAGACTATGGGAGACCCACTCCCCAATAATGGGAATAATGTTTTTAATATGCTGTACTGCATGGCACTTGTAAGGGGCATTAAAATCATCTTGTTAAGCTACTGTGACCTCCACGTCTCTTCCAAGGGTCATTGATATTGTCTTTTTATTCCACTGGGACCTCTACGTCTCTTCCAAGGGGCATTGATATTGTCTTTTTATTCCACTGTGACCTCCACATCTCTTCCAAGGGGCATTAAAACCGTCTTGTTAAGCGACTGTGACCTCCACCTCTCTTCCAAGGGTCATTGACATTGTCTTTTAATTCCACTGGGACCTCCACGTCTCTTCCAAAGGGCATTAATATTGTCTTTTTATTCCACTGTGACCTCCACATCTCTTCCAAGGGGCATTAAAACAGTCTTGTTAAGCTACTGTGATCTCCACGTCTCTTCCAAGGGGCATTAAAACCGTCTTGTTAAACCACTCTGAACTCCTCATCTCTTCCAAGGGGCATTAAAATCGTCTTGTTAAGCTACTGTGACCTCCAAGGGGCATTGATATTGTCTTTTTATTCCACTGCGACCTCCACCACTCTTCCAAGGGGCATTGATATTGTCTTTTTATTCCACTGGGACCTCAACGTCTCTTCCAAGGGGCATTGATATTGTCTTTTTATTCCACTGAGACCTCCACCACTCTTCCAAGGGGCATTGATATTGTCTTTTTATTCCACTGTAACCTCCACCACTCTTCCAAGGGGCATTGATATTGTCTTTTTATTCCACTGGGACCTCCACCACTCTTCCAAGGGGCATTGATATTGTCTTTTTATTCCACTGGGACCTCCACGTCTCTTCCAAGGGGCATTAAAACCGTCTTGTTAAACCACTCTGAACTCTACGTCTCTTCCAAGGGGCATTAAAACCGTCTTGCTAAGCTACTGTGACCTCCACGTCTCTTCCAAGGGGCATTAAAACCGTCTTGAAAAACCACTCTGAACTCCACAGCTCTTCCAAGGGGCATTGAAATGTTGTTTTTAATTACCTCTAACCTCCATGACTCTTCCAATGGGCATTGCATTTCCTCCTAATTTTAGTCAGCTTTTGCTTTTCAATGCATAGGCGAACACTAAGGGAGACCCACTCCCCAATAATGGGTAGAAGGTTTTTAGTACGCTGTAATCCACGTCTGTTTCAAGGAGCATTGCAGTGCCTAATAATTTTTGGAAAGCCTTCCATTCACTGCTTAGGCCAACAGTGTACAGGAGACCCAGTTGCTATAAATGAAAAAAGCGGTTTAGTTAAGGCCCTCTGACCTCCATGTCACTTCCAAAGGGCATTGGAGTGCCTCGAGATTTTTGGTAGGCATTGCACTCACTGTATGCCCTATAACTGTGTAGCCGAACTGCTCCTTTTGGTACAGAAACATATCCTACAAGACATGTGTGGTTGACTGGCCTGATATTGATGTGAATGGTCCCTGTTCCTCCTGCTCTTTCTCCTTTGCCACCACCTCATCCATCATTCATCACCTGAAGCTTTGTTTTAACGGGAGTCATAGAACTGGGATAGTAGCAGGAAAACATCCAGCAATCCTCGGAGGAGGTAAGATATGCGCCAAAACGCTGACCACCTCAGGCCTAGCCGCTACCACATACATGCGCTTGCATTCAAGGGAAAAGAAATGTAAGGAGATGGATGGCCTCATGATCATGAATAATTTACTCGTTGTGTAGGAGGCCAACCACTGCTGCTGTCTACCTTCTGAACTTTGTGTTGAAGCCTGATTACCCCAGGACCCGCAATCCTCTATGTCTGGAGGACGTGTTGCATCCCAGTGTCCAACTGTGTCCCGGCTTCCACAATATTAACCCAGTGTGAAGGCGTCAGTGAGATGGACCATCCCTGGCCACATTCACTTGTCCACGTGTTTGTGGTTAGGCTGTCCTTTCCACTAAATGCACTGAGGAGGGCACAGGTAATGTTTTGGTATGCGCGCTTGTGGATAAGGCGCACCGGGACAAATAGGGGAGGCTGGGGACCATTTATGGACACCCGGCCGCCCCCAGGCTGCTGGGGACCAAGCGTGAACACCCGGCCGCCGGGCGGCTGGGGACTGAGTATGGATACCAGGCCACCGATGCAGCCATGAAGTGGTGGCCAGATTCCGCCTCCACATGCCTAAAAGGCCCAATTTCAAGTGCAAGCAAGCAGTATGGTATTGCAGCCTGGGGGTGGTGGGTGGCAGGCTGCATACTTGCGCTTGTATTGCAAGGAATGGGGGAGGTACAATTGAACACTGCCCTGTGACAAGGACTTGAATGGGGATAGTTGCAAGTCTGCAACGACAGGTGTAGGGCGGGAGGCATCATCACATGTGCCATGGACAGGGGGTTGGCGTGCACACACTACAGCAGAATAGGCTGTCCTTCCCACTAAATGCACTGGGGAGGGCGCAGGTAATGTTTTGGTATGTGCGCTTGTGTATAAGGCGCACCGGGACACATAGGGGCGGCTGGGGACCAAGTATGGACACCCGGCCGCCCCCTGGCGGCTGGGGACCGAGTGTGGACACCCGGACGCCGGGCGGCTGGGGACTGAGTATGGATACCAGGCTGCCGACGCAGCCATGACATGGTGGCCGGCGTCTGCCTCCACAAGCCTAAAATGCCTCATTTCAAGTGCAAGCAAGCTAGCAGTATGGTATTGCAGCCTGGGGGTGGGTGGGTGGCAGGCTGCACACTTACGCTGGCATTCTAAGAAAACAAAGCAGATGCTGACTTCTATCATCATCATCATGCTCCTCACCTTGGCACTCTCAACTCCCCTGATGGAGAAGCCAAGGCCCACCGGAGGAGTCTCTGGTTGTCTGGTGGGCTCGTCCTATGCTGCCTTAAAGCAGGCCAGGCTAAGAAAAGTGTGGGGAAGGTGGCGGCTGGGGACTGAGTATGGAGACCTCGCCGCCGACGCAACCATGAGGTAGTGGCCAGCTTTGGCCTCCTCCAAACTAAAAGGCCCCATTTCAAGTGCAAGCTAGCAGTATAGTATTGCAGCCTGCGGGTGGGTGGGTGGTTGGCTGTATATTTGCGCTTGCATTGCAAGGAATGGGGGAGGTACAATTGAACACTGCCCTGGGACAAGGACTTGCACGGGGATAGTTGCAAGTCTGCATCTTCTGATGCGGCAAGGATCACTTCTGATGGGCACACTTTTAGGTAGTGACCTGACTGTCAGAGATGCTTCCAGGGGTCTTCCCCATGCTGTTCCCATGTCTTTTCAGCACTGTATGCATGTGTCACACAGCACATGGCCAGATAAGGTTGTAAAATGTTAAAATGACATTTCCCGGTGAATGCATTTGTCACGGTTGAAAGCAATACAAAAGTGCAAAAATGGATTAAAAATGCTACTTGTGAACATAGCCCAAGGTGTGGAGGAGTATTTTTGTTTTTGGTTATTTATTTTACCTTATACACAAGTCTTTACCCTGGAAAGGATGTCCCTTAACATATTTCACAGGAAAACAGTTTCAGTTTCGTTTTTGAACGTTTTATTGTGAGCCCTTAAAAGTGGCTTAATACTTCTGACCACGTTGTTGACAGCAGTGACCTGGGGGTCAGAAATGCTTCCTGGGGCGATCCCCATGCTGTCCACATGTCATTTGAGCACTGTCACTATCGTTTTGGGCACTTTTTAGGCTTTCTACAGACTGCCGGGTCTGCCGCCGCAAAAATGCTCGGGTTTCCCATAGACTAACATTGGGCTCGTTGCTCGGGTCGAGCACCCGAGTATTACGGTGAGCTCGGTCCGAGCTTCGAGCACCCGAGCATTTTAGTGCTCGCTCAACACTATTACTCAACCATCAGATTGTAGAGATAACCTCAGCATGGCCCTATTAAAGTTTCTTGCACAGCCGGGTGGCTTGGACCACTGCTGCGCAAGGAAAGCTCAAAGGAGATGCAGCAACAAGGGTCTGTTTATATGGACTAACGTAGCTCTAAACAAAAACATCCAATCAGTAAATGTTTACTGATCGGTGGTCATTTAAAAGTTTGATTGCACGAGCAAACCACGCTAGCAATGCACACTGAGCAATCGGTAATAGATCATTCAGTGCACACCGGCAAGCGATTGTTCTCGTCAGCACAAGTCCTGTTTACACAGGATGATGCGCTGCCAAGAATGATGATTTTTAAGCTTGCTTTAAAAATCATTTCACCTGATGAACGAGCATTTTGCTTATTCATCGGGTGATCGACAGCCTGTTTACACTGACAGATTTTCGTGAAACAAGCATTTTTAAGAACGCTTGTTCATGATAATCTTTCTTTGTAAATGAGCCTTACATCAGCATTGTAGCTCCTTCCCTACTATGATCGGTGGCAATCGAAGAGATCGAAACCCACCCAATCATAAAGAGATGAAAATGGGAAAACCTTTTAGACATCAAATTTAGGTGAATGTTTAAACAATATTAAAGAAGACAAAACAACATAAACTGTTCTGTTTTACATCGTGCTACAATGTAACTTTTTTATTATAAGACACAATGTTTATTCTTTTTAGCCCTTATGAATGACTTATAAATAATCCACATAGCTCAAGAGACCTGTAAGATGTAAGAAACATAGTTAACAATGTGTGATTGTGACATTTCTATTAGCAATGAGGCTTTCTGAGTGATTACCCAGGGCCTGCTAATATATAGAAGAAGAAAAGATGTAATTATTTCCTGTGGTCCATTGTCTCTCTCTCTCTTTCGTGTGCTGTACATTACTAGGACTGTATCATGGCTGATAAATTGATCATTCCTTGAAGACATGCGTACAATGCAAGAAACAGACACGAGTATCTGCAATTATGTGCAAAAGAACAGCATATGAGATGTAACTGCGACCCAGATTTCACACTGAAGCGGAAGGTATTATATCAATTTTAACATCTAGTGGAAAACTGAGGCTGCAAATGGACATTACAAAATTACTCATCATACAATGAGAATACTCGGTACATCAAGGTGCACAAATATATTTCTGTCTCTCTGGGTGATTTTGTTAATAAGGCATGAAACAAAATTTTAAAAGTGGATCTGTCATAAGATTTCACAATACAAACTTCATAGATTATTATTATTCACTTTAAGAAGGGGACATAGTGATATCTATCTACTAACACAGATAAGGTATTTAAAGTGAATCTCAACCTTTGCAGTAATCAGTTTGATTAGTTAATTATATTTGTAAGGGTGGAGGGTTGTTCTAAGTAGGAAGGTACTTGGTACAGAGATCATTAAAAGTAATATATAAGGGGTTGGCCACTACTTCTTTAGGATAGGCCATAATTATCTGATCAGTGAGAGTTCCGTTTTGGGCGCCAAATTGATCAAAATGGAGAATGCCATTCATGAATTTGGCGCAAAGTCAAAAAAGGCCTTTCATCCTGTTTTGAACTATTTTTGCAACTTTTGGAGGCAAAAATTGCAAAAAACGTGCCGACATTTTGCATATTCAAAAATACACCAGCGAAGGATTAGAGTGAAAATGTGCCAAGTTTTGCAAGTTTTTGAAAAGTTGCAATTGATGAATCAGGTGAAAACATTTGCCCACAAAGCAGGAAAAACAAACAAACAGGTGAGCACATGTAAAATACACTCGAAAAAAGGTTAAAATTGAATGAATTGAGTGCAAATAAACACATAGGCGCAAAACTAACAAAAGTAGACAAAAAACAGGTGCAAAGGCAATGATGAAGTGGAGCCAAAGTACACTGCTCAAAAAAATAAAGGGAACACTTAAACAACAGAATATAATTCCAAGTAAATCAAACTTCTGTGAAATCAAACTGTCCACTTAGGAAGCAACACTGATTGACAATCAATTTCACATGCTGTTGTGCAAATGGAATAGACAATAGATGGAAATTATTGCCAATTATCAAGACAAACTCAATAAAGGAGTGGTTCTGCAGGTGGGGACCACAGACCACATCTCAGTACCAATGCTTTTTGGCTGATGTTTTGGTCACTTTTGAATGTTGGTTGTGCTTTCACACATGTGGTAGCATGAGACGGACTCTACAACCCACAGAAGTTGCTCAGGTAGTGCAGCTCATCTAGGATGGCACATCAATCCGAGATGTGGCAAGAAGGTTTGCTGTGTCTGTCAGCGTAGTGTCCAGAGGCTGGAGGCGCTACCAGGAGACAGGCCAGTACACCAGGAGACGTGGAGGGGGCAACAGTCCAGAAGAAGGAACGCTACCTCCACCTTTGTACAAGGAGGAACAAGAGGAGCACTGCCAGAGCCCTGCAAAATGACCTCCAGCAGGCCACAAATGTGCATGTGTCTGCACAAATGGTGAGAAGCTGACTCCATGAGGGTGGTATGAGGGCCCGACGTCCACAGATGAGGGTTGTGCTCACAGCCCAACACCGTGCAGGACGCTTGGCATTTGCCACAGAACACCAGGATTGGCAAAGTCGCCACTGGCGCCCTGTGCTCTTCACAGATGAAAGCAGGTTCACACTGAGAACATGTGACAGACGTGACAGAGTCTGGAGATGCCGTGGAGTGCTATCTGCTGCCTGCAACATCCTTCAGCATGACCGGTTTGGCAGTGGATCAGTAATTGTGTGGGGTGGCATTTCTTTGGAGGGCCGCACAGCCCTCCATGTGCTCGCCAGAGGTAGCCTGACTGCCATTAGGTACTGAGATGAGATCCTCAGACCCCTTGTGAGACCATATGCTGGTGCGGTTGGCCCTGGGTTCCTCCTAATGCAGGACAATGCCAGACCTCATGTGGCTGGAGTGTGTCAGCAGTTCCTGCAAGATGAAGGCATTGAAGCTATGGACTGGCCCGCCCGTTCCCCAGACCTGAATCCGATTGAGCACATCTGGGACATCATGTCTCGCTCCATCCACCAACGTCACATTTCATCACAGACTGTCCAGGAGTTGGCGGATGCTTTAGTCCAGGTCTTGGAGGAGATCCCACAGGAGACCATCCGCAACCTCATCAGGAGCATGCCCAGGCGTTGTAGGGAGGTCATACAGGCACATGGAGGTCACACACAATACTGAGCCTCATTTTGACTTGTTTTAAGGACATTACATCAAAGTTGGATCAGCCTGTAGTGTGTTTTCCACTTTAATGTTGGGGGTGACTCCAAATCCAGGCCTCCATTGGTTAATAAATTTGATTTCCATTGATGATTTTTGTGTGATTTTGTTGTCAGCACATTCAACTTTGTACAGAACAAAGTATTCAATGAGAATATTTAATTCATTCAGATCTAGGATGTGTTATTTGAGTGTTCCCTTTATTTTTTTGAGCAGTGTACATAGAAGGGCAATCTACAAACAGCCATGTAATACAGGTGCACCCCGATGCAGCAGTTAGTTTGCAGATTGCCACATCTGTATGTTTTAGACTGAGGCTGCGTGCCCACTATGCGTTTTTCAAGCGTTTTTGCCGTGGAATTTCCGCAGCAAAAGCACTTAAAAAACACTTGGTAATACGTGCCCCATGGTCCCCAATGATAATCCACATGTGCTGTGCACATGCTGCGGAAATTTCCGCTGCGGATTGTCATTGCGGAAAAATACGCAGCATGCCCACTAATTTTGTAGACACGCAGTGTAATTGCCGCCATTGACTTGCATTGAAATGCATATTATCCGTGTCAGCACATTTGCACACACAGATGATATGCGATTCTATGTGCAGATAGTACCCGGGTTTGGAGAAGAGGAGACTCTCCTCCAGACCCAGGTACCATAGAACCTATTAAAAAAAGAATTTAAAATAAAAAATAAAGATTATACTTACCTTCCGATGGCCCCCGATGTTTTCTCCCCTGCGTCCGGTGTGTTGTATGAGTCGCGGTGGTGTGAAAAGACCTGCCATGACGTCATTTAGTCATGTGACAGGTCACGCGACCGCTGACGTCGGCGGTCGCGTGACCTGTCACATGACTCAATGACGTCATCGCAGGTCCTTTCACACCACCGCGACTGATACAACACACCGGACGCAGGGGAGAAAACATCGGGGGCCATCGGAAGGTAAGTATAATCTTTATTTTTTATTTTTTTACATTTTTATTCTTTTTTTTTAACTATTACTTGGTCACACTATATAAATCTATGCCGGTTGCATGGATATATATAGTGTGACCAAGTTGTCAAGCACTTTTCCAAGTGATGCTAAAATCGCTTGGAAAAGTGCTTGATAACCCGCATGCGGAAATGCATGCAAAAACGCTTGACAAACGCTTCTACCTGGCAGGAAAAACGCATGTAAAATCCGCATGCGTTTTTCCTGCCAGGGAGAAGCGGAAAAATGATGCAGCATTTCTGCATCGTGGGCACTTAGCCTGAGAACAATTATTGGATTATCTGATTCTGGATTCAAAGAATTTCACTGCAATCCCCTTCATTTATTAGAAAGTGAAGAGCAATTCATTAGTGGAATTTTTCAGTGTCAGAGCCGTTGTATTGTCTGGATGCCTTTAGTTATTAGTAGTGTTGAGCGATACCTTCCGATATCAGGAAATATCGTATCGGATTGGATCGGACCGATACTCAAAAAGTATCGGATATCGCCGATTCCGATACCGGAAACCAATGCAAGTCAATGGGACACAAATATCGGAATGAAAATAAACCCTTTCTTTCCTTGTAGGTTAATTCTACATGAAGTAAAACAACTAAGAATAATGTAGAATGTATGCGAAAAGCCGGCAATTCATCAGCGCATACACCGGTACCCGACAATTTACAACAGAGAGAATAGAGCTTCACACATAGATTAGATAGATAGAAACATGTCAGTCACATATATATGAAGTACAGTGACAGTGTTGGTTACTGTACTTGTCATTTAGTGTAAAGGATTTATATAAAAAAATAATAGTGTTTTCATGCACCGTCTCTTTAAGAAAGCCGGCCGGCAATTCAGCATCTGTACCCGACAATTTAGAATAGAAGGAATAGAGAATCATACATAGATTATATAGATAGAAACATGTCAGTCACATATATATGAAGTACAGTGATAGTGTTGATTACTCTACTTGTCATTTAGTGTTAAAATAAAGGATTTATTTTAAAAAAAATTGGCGTGGGGTTCCCCTTAATTTTAGTCTCTAGCGGAGGTTAAGCAGACAGCTGGGGCAGATGTTTGAAGCCTGGGAAGGGGGTAATACCCACGGAGCTTCCCAGGCTACTAATATCAGCCCCCAGCTGAATACCTAGCCTTTACTAGCTATTAAAATGGGGGACCCCCCCAAAAAAATTATGTGGGGTCCCCCCTATTTTAATAGCTAGCAAAGGCTAGGCAGACAGCTGGGGGCTGATATTAATAGCCCAGGAGGGGAGCCATGAATATTGGCCCCCTCCCAGGCTAGAAACACCAGCCGTCAGCCGCCCCAGAAATGGCGCATCCATAGGATGCGCCAATTCTGGCACTTAGCCTCGCTCTTCCCACTCCCCTGTAGCGGTGGCAGTGGGGTAATAGGGCTGGGGTTGATGTCAGCTTATAATGCCAGCTGACATCAAGCCCAGGTTAGTAATGGAGAGGCGTCTATAAGACACCCCCATTACTAACCCCATAGTGAAAGTTAAAAAAAAAACACAAACACCCAGAATAAAGTCCTTTAATTGAAATAAACACACAATTCTTTATTGTTCTAAATTAAACCATACTTACCGTCACGCCCATTCCAGCTGAAGCCAACGATCTCCTGCAATAAAAGAAAAATAATAAAGCAACATCATCCTTACCTTTCCATGGTTCCCAAGACGGCTCCAGCTCTGCTACATCGAGATGACAGGCTGGACCGCAGCAGAACGCTGTCATCCAGCCTGTCATCCCGCAGACACTGAGAAGCGCAGGCTTGCTTGCGCTCCTCAGTGTCTCTCTGTGACGGCATCCAGATGAGCCGACAATGAACTCGGCTCACCTCATGCACGTCACTGACAGCGTGGGAGAATTCTCACGCTGAAGCGCTGAGTGCAGGAGAATTTTCCCACGCTGTCAGTGACGTGCATGAGGTGAGCCGAGTTCATTGGACATGACCTCACCTCATGCACGTCACTGACAGCGTGGGAAAATTCTCCTGCACTCAGCGCTTCAGCGTGAGAATTTCCCCACGCTGTCAGTGACGTACATGAGGTGAGCTCATGTCCAATGAACTCAGCTCACTTCATGTACGTCACTGACAGCGTGGGAGAATTCTCACGCTGAAGCGCTGAGTGCAGGAGAATTTTCCCACGCTGTCAGTGACGTGCATGAGGTGAGCTGAGTTCATTGGACATGAACTCGGCTCATCTTTATGCCGTCACAGAGAGACACTGAGGAGCGCAAGCATGCCTGCGCTTCTCAGTGTCTGCGGGATGACAGGCTGGATGCCAGCGTTCTGCTGCGGTCCAGCCTGTCATCTCGATGTAGCAGAGCTGAAGCTGTCGTGGGATCCATGGGAAGGTAAGGATGAGGTTGGTTTATTATTTTTCTTTTATTGCAGGAGATCGTTGGCTTCAGCTGGAATGGGCGTGATGGTAAGTATAGTTTAATTTAGAACAATAAAGAATTGTGTCTTTATTTCAATTAAAGGACTTTATTCTGGGTGTTGTGTTTTTTTTAAATACTTTACTAGAAATTCATGGTGGTCATGTCTAATATTGGCGTGACCCCATGAATTTCGGGCTTAGGGCCAGCTGATAATGCCAAGCAGGCCTTAACCCCTTTATTACCCAGTGAGCCACCGCACCAGGGCCCTGGATGAGTTGGGTACAGCGCCAGAAGATGGCGCTTCAATGAACGCGCCATTTTCCGGGGCGGCTGCGGACTGCAATTTGCAGCGGGTGGTTCCCAGAAAGCTTGGGCCTCCCTGCGCTGCAGATTCCAGCCCCCAGCTGCCTAGTTGTACCTGGCTGGACACAAAAATAGGGCGAAGCCCCACCTTTTTTTTTTTTTTAATTATTTCATGAAATTCATGAAATAATTAAGAAAAAAAGGGCTTCCCTATATTGTTGTGTCCGGCCAGGTACAAATAGGCAGCTGGTGGTTGGGGGCAGCCCGTTCCTGCCTGCTGTACCTGGCTGGACACAAAAATAGGGCGAAGCCCCACGTATTTTTTTTTTTAATTATTTCATGAAATTCATGAAATAATTAAGAAAAAAAGGGCTTCCCTATATTGTTGTGTCCGGCCAGGTACAAATAGGCAGCTCGTGGTTGGGGGCAGCCCGTTCCTGCCTGCTGTACCTGGCTGGACCCAAATATAGTGCGAAGCGCCACGTCAATTTTTTTTTAATTATTTCATGAAATAATTTTTTAAAAAAGGGCTTCCCTATATTGTTGTGTCCGGCCAGGTACAAATAGGCAGCTGGTGGTTGGGGGCAGCCCGTTCCTGCCTGCTGTACCTGGCTGGACACAAATATAGGACGCAGCCCCACATCAATTTTTTTTAATTATTTCATGAAATTCCTGAAATAATTAAAAAAAAATTGACGTGGGGCTTTGCACTATATTTGTGTCCAGTCAGGTACAGCAGGCAGGAACGGGCTGCCCCCAACCACCAGCTGCCTATTTGTACCTGGCCGGACACAACAATATAGGGAAGTCCTTTTTTCTTTATTATTTCATGAATTTCATGAAATAATTTAAAAAAAAAATACGTGGAGCTTCGCCCTATTTTTGTGTCCAGCCAGGTACAACTAGGCAGCTGGGGTCTGGAATCTGCAGCGCAGGGAGACCCAAGACCCCCTCGCTGCAAATTGCAGTCCGCAGCCACCCCGGAAAATGGCACGTTCATAGAAGCTGGATGCTGTACCTGGCTGGCATACAAAAATATGGCAAAGCCCATGTCAAAATTTTTGGGAAAAATTAATTAAAAAATAAATAATAATTTAGGGACTGCATCTTTATTAACTCCTCAAATGTCATTTAGTGTTAAAATAAAGGATTTATTTAAAAAAAAAATTGGCGTGGGATCCCCCATAATTTTAGTCTCTAGCGGAGGTTAAGCAGACGGCTGGGGAAGATGTTTGAAGCCTGGGAAGGGGGTAATACCCACGGAGCTTCCCAGACTACTAATATCAGCCCCCAGCTGAATACCTAGCCTTTACTAGCTATTAAAATGGGGGACCCCCCCAAAAAAATGACGTGGGGTCCCCCCTATTTTAATAGCTAGCAAAGGCTAGGCAGACAGCTGGGGGCTGATATTAATAGCCCAGGAAGGGTGCCATGAATATGGCCCCCTCTCAGGCTAGAAACACCAGCCGTCAGCCGCCCCAGAAATGGCGCATCCATAGGATGCGCCAATTCTGGCACTTAGCCTCGCTCTTCCACGCTGCCCTGATGCGGTGGCAGGGGGTAATAGGGCTGGGGTTCATGTCAGCGCCAGCTGCCATGAAGCCCAGGTTAGTAATGATGGGCGTCTATAAGACACCCCCATTACTAACCTACAAAGTGTTAAAAAGAAAAAACACACTACACCCAGAAAAAAATAATTTATTTGAAATAAAACACACAATTTTATTAAATTCTTAGTTTACTAAAAAAAAATAGTTACCTGTCCACGTTCCTGCGCTGATCTCCCATGCACAGCTGTCACATCTGGAGATGGTGACAGCTGTGCATGGCTACTGTAAGCTCACACTGCCGGGAACACGTCCGCTCCCGGCAGCGGGAGCCACTGACTGAGGTCACCGGAGTGCATTCAGGCAGCGCAGCTCCGGAGACCTCCTTTACGGCACTGCTGTACCGTGGGAATTTCTCACGATACAGCAGGGCCGTAAAGGAGTTGACCGGAGCAGCGCTGCCTGAACTCCGGTGAACCCGCTTATGCAATGACGGGGCTGCTTTACGGCCCCATCATTCTAGCGGCCGCAGCGGTTCAGAGCGGTCACATTCTATGTGGCTGCTCTAAACTGGAGATCATCGTGGGACACTCGTGGACTACTACGGAGGGGTAAGGATAAGGTTGTGGTTTATTATTTTATATTTTATTACAGGAGATCGATGGCTTCGGGGAATTAGGTGTCTAGTAGTGTTGAGCCACCCCCGTAGTGTTCGAGTTCGGTTCGGTTCGTCGAACACCCGTGTGTTCGCCGAACTGTTCGTCGAACTGTTTGTCGAACACCTTCGAACACCGTTAAAACCAATGGCAGGCAAACAAAAACACATAGAAACACATAGAAAACACCTTCAAAGGTGTCCAAAAGCTGACAAACTGCTCAGAAGACATAACTAACACATGGAAAAGTGACAAGTACATATAGTCATGCGAAAATAAAAGAGGTGGAGGAGTAAAAGGAGGGGGAGACACAGATATAGGCATGTCATGCCCTTCTAAAATCCAAAAAGTGAGAAGCCGACACGTCCAGTCCGCTCCTGCCCGTGCCACCTCCGTGTCGCCGGGTTTGTGCCAGAGCCGCGGTGAACCCTGACGGCCAGCCCCCCTCTCCCAATACTGGTGCCTGTCCGCTGGTGGGTCGAGCGAGCCCCCCTGTGGTGGAGGCAGCTCTAAGCTTTTTAATTTAAATTGTCTCTCTAATTTGAATGAATACACTTTAAATCCATTTACAAGGATCTATTGGAGGGCAAGTCTCATGCCAGCAGCCGCGGTAATTCCAGCTCCAGTAGCGTCCACTAAAGCTGCTGCAGTTAAAAAGCTTTTATAAGGATCGAGCTCGGCTGTCCACCGCAAGGCATCGTACTGCCAGTCCCAGCCCCTATGCCTTGGGGTGCCTCCTGATGCTCTTCACTAAGTATCCCATGGTCCCGAAGCATTTCCTTTGAAAAAATTAAGTGTCTAAACTACAGGTGGTGCAGCTTGCTTAACAGCCGGGATAATCCGCTGACTAGCAGACACTGCTACTAGGCACAAAGTATTTCCTGGGCTAGATGCAGTTAAAAATTTGTAATTAGATACTCTCGTTGGATGCTGAGAAAGCATTCCATAGAGTCTCCTGGCACGCCATATATGATTCTCTTAAAAAGCTTGGGGTAGGGGTCTAGGGGACCCTTTTATAGCCAAAATCACGGCCCTGTATCGCAATACGTCACCTAGGCTGAAGATAAATGGAACTGTAGCACCCTGAGGGCTCGGTTGCTACAGACGTATTGCACCTCACCCAGAGGTGTGATATCTCACTCTCAGGTAAGGATGGAGTGTGGATCAGGACCCGACACCTGCATGCATTACACCACATTGCCGTGGGGCAGGGCGACCAATATGCCCCTGAGATGGGCACGACAGTCCCTGTCCCTGGCTGGAGTGGGGGGAGGGAACACTGAGGAAGGGGAACCCTGTAGTGCAGGAGCAGGGAGGAAGCAGTTCCTGGGTGCATTGAGAAGGGAGTATAAAAGGTGGGCACCATCTTAGTTCAGTGCAGAGAAGTCTGAGCAGAAGTGGCAGGGAGCAGGGGCTCTGCATGAGCTCTGCTCCGGAGGCGGGCCTAGTAACAGAGGCCCAGGCCTGGAAGAGGGAGAAGGAAGGAAGAGGAGCGGAGAAGGCTCCAGGAACGAGGAATGAAGGGATCCCAGGGGTGCGGACGGGCGAGTCGCCACCGCACGCCCGAATCCACCTGCGTGGAGGGGTCAGGCCAAAGGGGGAGACCGGTCCCCGAACTAGTGGAGGCAGGAAACGACCCTCAGCTAGAAACCGGAGGCTGTGACATTTTATGTGGCGCAGCCCCTCGCTACACCCGCTAGGAAGGCACCACATAGGGTCAGGGAAACTGGCGCCAAGTTTACCAAGAGGAGGCCCGAGGCAGCCGGACAGAAGTGTTGGTAAGAAAGGCCAGACAAAGGACACACAAAGGGGGTCCTGTGAAGTGCTCCAAAGTTATCTGGGAGTTGTCTGAGCCCCTCACCTGGTGAGCACAGTACGACGTGGGCAGCCGTTACCTGCAGACGTGGTCTGGATAATAAGAACTGTGAGTAAAGGCCCTGAACTGCATCACTGACTCCGTGTCGTTACTGCTGCTGCCCTGCACCATCACCCCCATCCTCCGCATACACTGCCCTGAGGCTATACTCCTCCCGTGGGGAGTTATGCTACGCTCTGCTGCACCCACAACACCAGCCTCAGCGGTCTGCCCTGTAGCGGCGGTTCACTCTGACCGCAATCCACGGGTGGCGTAGTCGGACATTTAAACATCAAAACCACATAAATAGTTACGCCACTGGTTTGACCGCCCTGAGCCACGGAACCGGGTCGCCGCCACGAAGACTACAACCACCAGCATCCACCAAAAAGGGTCCGGCTCCGGGTGTCCCAAGTAGTGTTGAGCCACCCCCGTAGTGTTCGAGTTCGGTTCGGTTCGTCGAACACCCGTGTGTTCCCCGAACTGTTCGTCGAACTGTTCGTCGAACACCTTCGAACACCGTTAAAACCAATGGCAGGCAAACAAAAACACATAGAAACACATAGAAAACACCTTCAAAGGTGTCCAAAAGCTGACAAACTGCTCAGAAGACACAACTAACACATGGAAAAGTGACAAGTACATATAGTCATGCGAAAATAAAAGAGGTGGAGGAGTAAAAGGAGGGGGAGACACAGATATAGGCATGCCATGCCCTTCTAAAATCCAAAAAGTGAGAAGCCGACACGGCCAGTCCGCTCCTGCCCGTGCCACCTCCGTGTCGCCGGGTTTGTGCCAGAGCCGCGGTGAACCCTGATGGCCAGCCCCCCTCTCCCAATACTGGTGCCTGTCCGCTGGTGGGTCGAGCGAGCCCCCCTGTGGTGGAGGCAGCTCTAAGCTTTTTAATTTAAATTGTCTCTCTAATTTGAATGAATACACTTTAAATCCATTTACAAGGATCTATTGGAGGGCAAGTCTCATGCCAGCAGCCGCGTAATTCCAGCTCCAGTAGCGTCCACTAAAGCTGCTGCAGTTAAAAAGCTTTTATAAGGATCGAGCTCGGCTGTCCACCGCAAGGCATCCTACTGCCAGTCCCAGCCCCTATGCCTTGGGGTGCCTCCTGATGCTCTTCACTGAGTATCCCATGGCCCCGAAGCATTTCCTTTGAAAAAATTAAGTGTCTAAACTACAGGTGGTGTAGCTTGCTTAACAGCCGGGATAATCCGCTGACTAGCAGACACTGCTACTAGGCACAAAGTATTTCCTGGGCTAGATGCAGTTAAAAATTTGTAATTAGATACTCTCGCTGGATGCTGAGAAAGCATTCCATAGAGTCTCCTGGCACGCCATATATGATTCTCTTAAAAAGCTTGGGGTAGGGGTCTAGGGGACCCTTTTATAGCCAAAATCACGGCCCTGTATCGCAATACGTCACCTAGGCTGAAGATAAATGGAACTGTAGCACCCTGAGGGCTCGGTTGCTACAGACGTATTGCACCTCACCCAGAGGTGTGATATCTCACTCTCAGGTAAGGATGGAGTGTGGATCAGGACCCGACACCTGCATGCATTACACCACATTGCCGTGGGGCAGGGCGACCAATATGCCCCTGAGATGGGCACGACAGTCCCTGTCCCTGGCTGGAGTGGGGGGAGGGAACACTGAGGAAGGGGAACCCTGTAGTGCAGGAGCAGGGAGGAAGCAGTTCCTGGGTGCATTGAGAAGGGAGTATAAAAGGTGGGCACCATCTTAGTTCAGTGCAGAGAAGTCTGAGCAGAAGTGGCAGGGAGCAGGGGCTCTGCATGAGCTCTGCTCCGGAGGCGGGCCTAGTAACAGAGGCCCAGGCCTGGAAGAGGGAGAAGGAAGGAAGAGGAGCGGAGAAGGCTCCAGGAACGAGGAATGAAGGGATCCCAGGGGTGCGGACGGGCGAGTCGCCACCGCACGCCCGAATCCACCTGCGTGGAGGGGTCAGGCCAAAGGGGGAGACCGGTCCCCGAACTAGTGGAGGCAGGAAACGACCCTCAGCTAGAAACCGGAGGCTCTGACATTTTATGTGGCGCAGCCCCTCGCTACACCCGCTAGGAAGGCACCACATAGGGTCAGGGAAACTGGCACCAAGTTTACCAAGAGGAGGCCCGAGGCAGCCGGACAGAAGTGTTGGTAAGAAAGGCCAGACAAAGGACACACAAAGGGGGTCCTGTGAAGTGCTCCAAAGTTATCTGGGAGTTGTCTGAGCCCCTCACCTGGTGAGCACAGTACGACGTGGGCAGCCGTTACCTGCAGACGTGGTCTGGATAATAAGAACTGTGAGTAAAGGCCCTGGACTGCATCACTGACTCCGTGTCGTTACTGCTGCTGCCCTGCACCATCACCCCCATCCTCCGCATACACTGCCCTGAGGCTATACTCCTCCCGTGGGGAGTTATGCTACGCTCTGCTGCACCCACAACACCAGCCTCAGCGGTCTGCCCTGTAGCGGCGGTTCACTCTGACCGCAATCCACGGGTGGCGTAGTCGGACATTTAAACATCAAAACCACATAAATAGTTCCGCCACTGGTTTGACCGCCCTGAGCCACGGAACCGGGTCGCCGCCACGAAGACTACAACCACCAGCATCCACCAAAAAGGGTCCGGCTCCGGGTGTCCCAAGGCCCAGGGGGTGCGTCAGAACATTTTCATCACCTTTCACAATCACCAATGGGACAAGGCAGTGATGTCCTCTGTCCCCTCTCTTATACATCCTAGTGACGGAGCACCTGCTCTCATCAATTCGCCATAACCCCAATATTAGGTGGATTGAGGTGGGAGGCACCGAGTACAAGTGCTCTCTATTTGCTGATGATGTCCTAGTATATATCACTCAATCACATATATCCATCCATGCTGTTATGGCTGAAATAGATCACTTTGTTACATGGTAAAATTTTAAAATCAATGCAGCGAAGTCTGAGGCCCTCGATGTCTCCCTCCCCAAATCCATATAGGATTCCATCCAGTCCAACTTTCCCTTTGCCTGGCCCTCACAGGGTATCAAATACTTAGGAATTCCTATTCATAGAGACCTCTCCCATCTATGTTATCTTAATTTTGGGCCCTTTATTGAACAACTCCATACAGACCACGGTTGGCAAGTTAGAACTGTAAGATTCACTACGTGAACCACTGGTGTTTTGTGGAAAAGCACATGTACACTGCGTTCCAAATTATTATGCAAAAAGTGTTTAGGAGTGATAAGGGAAGAATTTGTTTGTTTGTCAGTTAAACTCATTGATGGTGATGTGTGTCAGGGCTCTTTATATCACTGTAAGCAATTGCAGACACCTGTGCTAATTAGTTTGGCAGGTGTGTCCAATGAAAGGCAAGACTACTTAAGAAGGCTCTCTCACATTATTAAGCAGCCTACATTTTCTGCCAAAATGGGAAAGAAAAAGGATGTGTCGGCTGCTGAGAAGCAACAAATTGTGGAGTGTTTAGGTCAAGGCATGACTACAATCAACATTGTGCGATGATCAGGATGAAGTGTCTTGGCAATCAAGAAGTATGTAGCTGATTCACAGTACACACGTGTGCGTGCTGATAAGGGCAAATTGAGGACTCTTTCCTACAGGCAATTACGTCAGGTTGAAAGAGCAGCGGCAAAAAAGCCTTGTCATAGCAGCAGACAAGTTTTTGAAGCTGCTTGTGCCTCCAACGTCCCCCGAACAACAAGATGCAGGGTCCTTCAGAGGTTTGCAGCTGTGCATGCGCCATCCTGTCGACCTCCTCTATCCACTTCACACAAGCAGAAACGGCTCCAGTGGGCCAAACATTACATAAAGACTGATTTCAAAACTGTTTTGTTCACGGATGAGTGCCGTGCAGCGCTCGATGGTCCAGATGGATGGAGTGGAGGATGGCTGGTTGATGGACACCCCACGCAAACACGGCTACAGCGCCAACAAGGAGGAGGTGGAGTAATGTTTTGGGCTGGAATCATGGGGAGAGAGATTGTCGGCCCCTTTAGGATCCCTGAAGGCGCTAAAGATGAACTCCATAATGTATGTGGATTTTCTCAAACAGCACTTCCTGCCATGGTTCAAGAAGAAGAACCGTGTATTTCACAGCAAGATCATTTTTCTGCATGATAATGCACCATCTCATGCTGCACATAAAACATCTGCATCTCTGGCTGATATGGGCATAAAAGGGGACAAACTTATGGTGTGACCCCCATGCTCCCCTGACCTCTACCCCATTCAGAACCTTTGGAGCATCATTAAAAGGAGTGTCTATGATGGCGGGAGGCAGTTCACATCTAAGCAACAGCTCTGGGAGGGTATTCTGTCCTCATGCAAAACAATTGAAGCAGAAACCATCCAAAACCTGACAAATTCAATGGACGAGAGAGTTCAGAAGCTCCTTTCGAACAAGGGGTCCTATGTGAAAATGTAACATCACCTAGAATAAAGTTTTGAGTTGAAAACTGTTTGATTTCAGTTTCTAACAACCTGCTAATGCTTATAATTTCAAAAATGACCATTTTTTTGGTCTTTATTAAAATGAAAAGGTTGATCGAAAAGTTTGGGGGATCTAAGAGTGTGGCAACCCAGTAGTCATGATTACTTCGAATTCTGACAATATGAGGGTCATGCTGCAGGTAGTGCAGCAAGAAGGCACTTATGTGCCTTGCGCATCTCGGAGCCCCAAAATTATTTTCCGGGCTAGATGCAGCTAAAAATTATTTTTAATTTTAAATCTGGTGAAGCTTTAGTATAGATGGCCTAATAGGATCAGTGCTGCACACTGCTACAAAGCCCAAATTATTTTCCAGTCAAGATACAGATAAACATGATTAGTAATTTGAAAGCTTAAAACGGTTGGTAGGGTGATTTTAACCAATCATCAAGCTTTTACTCTCCCCAGGATGACACAGGGGTAGAAAAGTCGTTTCGGATCCATGATTTGTTCATCTTTATGAATGTGAGTCTGTCTACATTATCAGTGGAGAGCCGCGTGCGCTTATCTGTCAGCACACCACCAGCAGCGCTGAACACACGTTCAGACAGAACGCTGGCTGCGGGGCATGACAAGATCTCCAAGGCGTAAGTGGCTAGCTCCGGCCATTTATCCAGATAGGAAGCCCAAAAAGAGCAAGGGTCCAGTGACACAGTCGTGGCTTCAATGTTTACTTGGAGATACTCCTGTACCATCGTCTCTAGGCGTTGACTATGTGTCAGACTTCTTGTCTCCTGTGGCCTTGCAAAGGATGGGCTAAAAAAGTGGTGAAATGATTCCGCAAAATTGATGTTACCAGCAGATACTGTGGTTCTGTTACGGTTTGAGTGCTGAACACTTGACGGTCCCACGGTTGGCAAGTTGGAACTGTGAGATTCACTACGTGCACCACTGGTATTTTGTGGAAAAGCACATGTAAGATTCTGCAACAGTCTCTGCTGATACTCCTGCATGCGTGCATCCCTTTCTATGGCAGGAATAATTTCTGCAAATTTACTTTTGTACCGGGGATCTAACAGTGTGGCAACCCAGTAGTCAGGATTATTTCTAATTCTCACAATTCGAGGGTCATGTTGCAGGTAGTGCAGCAAGAAGGCACTCATGTGTGTTGCGCATCCAGGAGCACCAAGTCCCTGTTGTGTTGGTGGCGAGGTAACAATCATGCTTCCTTCCTCTGTCCTCTCCCCCCAACCTCGCACAACAGAAATGTGATCAAGGTCTCCCTCATCTGATGAGTCTTCCATCAGTTCGTCCTCCACTTCTTCCTGGGCTCCTGCACCTTCCTCACTAGTTTGGCTGCTACCATGCGCCCTGGTAAAACCATCTCCCCCACCCTCACATGCCTGCCGCCTTGGTGCTGCCGACCGTCTGGACCTTGCAGATGTTAGCCCTTCCGCATACAACTCCTCCTCCTCTACTTCCTCCACCTCCTCTTGTGCCACCACCTGACTCCGAATTCTGTTTAACATGTGCTCCAGCATGTAAATCACCGGAATAGTCATGCTGATAATGGCATCGTCAGCACTAAACATCTTCGTCGCCATTTCAAAACTGTGCAGAAGGGTGCATAGGTCCCTGATCTGAGACCACTCCTCCAGCGTGATTTGCCCCACCTCTGAATCTCGTTGGCCCAGGCTATACGTCAGAACGTATTGCACCAGGGCTTGTCGGTGCTGCCACAGTCGCTGCAACATGTGCAGAGTTGAATTCCACCGGGTAGGCACATCGCATTTTAGCCGGTGAAGTGGCAGGCCCAACGACTTCTGTAGAGATGTAAGTCGCTGAGCTGCGGGATGCGAACGGCGGAAGTGAGCACACAGCGACCGTGCCCTCTGCAGAATGCCATCTAGTCTGGGATAGTGGGCTAAAAATTGCTGGACAACCAGGTTCAACACGTGAGCCATACAAGGCACGTGTGTGACATTGCCCCGGCGAAGGGCCGCACCCAGGTTTGCAGCATTGTCGCACACGGCCTTCCCTGGTTTCAGGTCCAGTGGAGACAACCATTCATGAAATTGGTTCTCCAGAGCTGACCACAACTCCTCAGCTGTGTGACTCACATTTCCCAGACATTTCAATGTAAAAACCGCCTGATGACGTTGAGCCCTACTGCCAGCATAGTAAGGAGGTGTGCAGGATCCCTTCTGCGCAGTTAGAAAGCTTGTGGCATGACCAGACAGGCTTTGGGTGCAGGTGGAAGACCGAGAGGAGGTTGAGGAGGCAGAAGCAGTGGAGGAACTTTGACATAAAGAGGATTGACGCACAACTCGTGGGGACGGCAAGACTTGGACAGCAGCCCCTTGTCCTGCTGTCACCATAGTTACCCAGTGCCCAGTCAGCGACATGTAACGCCCCTGTCCATGCCTACTCGTCCAAGTGTCTGTGGTGAAATGCACCCTGTCACACACAGAGTTTCTCAAAGAAGCGGTGATGTTATGTGCGACATGCTGGTGGAGCGCAGGCACACCTTTCTTTGAGAAGTAGTGCCGACTGGGCATCTGGTACTGGGGCACTGCGACGGACATAAGGTCTCGAAAATCCTCTGAGTCCACCAGGCGGAAAGGCAGCATTTCTGTAGCCAAGAGCTTGCAGATGGTGAAATTCAACCTCTTAGCTTTCTCATGGCTAGGAGGAAATGGTCTTTTACTTGTCCACATCTGAGGGACCGAGGGCTGGCTATTGTGCTTAGACGGGGTTGATAAGGGTGTCCCCGGCAAACTGCCGGTCTGTGAGGAAGATGCAGGCGGACTTGTTAGGTTGCCTTGATCCAAAGGTGGTGCTATCGATGTCGGACAGCGCTCAACACCAGCTGGTGTTACCACCTCCAAAGAAAATGATGACCTGCCAATCACGCTCGCTGTTGCGGGTAAAGAGGTGGCAGGTCTGCGCCCCAAAACAGGTGTGACTGCTGTCCCCCCAGTCACAGAGGATGAAGAGGCCGCGGATGCACAAGATATGGCAGACGGTGGTTGGCCCGGCCGGCTAGGCCGCATTGTAGCACACTGAGCTTCCCACTGCAACTTATGCTTCATGTCCATGTGCCGGTTCATGCATGAAGTACTCAAACTATGTATTTTTTGGCCTCTACTTAGCTTTTGCTGACAAATGTTACAGATAACACGAGTTGGGTCATCTTTATCGATCTGAAAAAATGCCCAGGCTATGCAAGGCTTAGCACCCATGCGACCTGAAGAGCCACCACGACTTGTGGTGAGAGGCAGAGTTGTGTTTGAGGATGCAGTTGTTGACGTGCTTCCAGTACTACGTCTCTGTCCAGGAAGGCGCAACCTGACCTCGTCGTCACTAGCATCTTCCTCCACCTCCTCTGCTGACCTCATCTCTTGGCTGACTGTGGGTTGACAGTAAGTGGGATCTCTGACCTCATCATCATCACCCTGTGCGTTATCACACCCGTCGTCCTCAGAGCCAACCTGTTCCTGCACTGACAAAAAACTAAAGTTGTCGCTCCAATCAGGTATTTGAGTCTTATCATCGTCTTCCTCATTGTCTCCACCAACAGGAGTTACAGTTTGGGAATGAGGGTCTACATTATGGTCAGAACCTTCTGCGTCTGGTCCTGGATCCGACTCATAAAGATTCTGGGCATCAGTGCAGATCATTTCCTCGTCTGGATTCACAGAAGCGCTGGAGTCGACCTCTGATTCCCAGGCTATAGTATGAGTAAACAGCTCTGCAGACTCAACCATCTGTTCTACCTCATACTCAGACGGGCAGCTGGAGATTTGGGAGCTGTGAGGAAGCAAGTGCGATTTGGGTGACACCTTTGAGGACTGGAGTATTTGTGATGTTGAAGTTGATGTGGAGGAGAGCCCACTTAAAGGAGCACTTGATATCCGTTGAAGCACCTGCTGTTTTTGTGCCTCATCTGGAATTTGTAGCGATTGGCGTGGCCGTAAGAAAGGGATCTTATCACATTGTCCGCTAAAAGAAGTAGACATTTTAGTTTGGCTGGAAGATGGTCTTTCTTCTGCAGATGTTACTGTTGCTTTAACACCTACCCCACGGACACAACCTTTTTTCCCCTTCCCAACACGCCTATTCCCCTTTCCACCAGCAGCAGGCCTTTTTCCACTCATTTTGGTGGTTAACTAATTCACAACTCTGGAGTTGTTTGCACAAAAAAACAATGGATGGTAACCGAGCAGAGCTGAGTGGCCAAACTGTGGTATTAGGCCAAAACTATTGGCTGGGTTAGATGCAGAAAAAAATTATTTTGAATTTGCAACCTGATGGAGGTCAGTATAGATGGATTAATAGAACAAGACCCACACACAGCTAGAAGCCCAATATTTTTTCAGAGGTAGATGCAGGAAAAAAATATATTCAGTTTGCAACCTGATGGAGGTCAGTATAGATGGACTAATACAACAAGTCCCACACACAGCTAGAAGCCCAAATATTTTTTCAGAGGTACTGTAGATGCAGATAAAAATTAGTTTTAATTTGCAACCTGATGGAGGTCAGTATAGATGGACTAATAGAGAAAGTCCGACACACTACTAGAAGGCCAAATATTTTTTCAGAGGTAGATGCAGAAAAAAATATATTCAGTTTGCAACCTGCTGAAGGTCAGTATAGATGGACTAATACAACAAGTCCCACACACAGCTAGAAGCCCAAATATTTTTTCAGAGGTACTGTAGATGCAGATAAAAATTAGTTTTAATTTGCAACCTGATGGAGGTCAGTATAGATGGACTAATAGAGAAAGTCCGACACACTACTAGAAGGCCAAATATTTTTTCAGAGCTAGATGCAGAAAAAAATTATATTCAGTTTGCAACCTGATGGAGGTCAGTATAGATGGACTAATAGAGAAAGTCCGACACACTACTAGAAGGCCAAATATTTTTTCAGAGCTAGATGCAGAAAAAAATTATATTCAGTTTGCAACCTGATGGAGGTCAGTATAGATGGATTAATAGAACAAGACCCACACACAGCTAGAAGCCCAATATTTTTTCAGAGGTAGATGCAGAAAAAAATATATTCAGTTTGCAACCTGATGGAGGTCAGTATAGATGGACTAATACAACAAGTCCCACATACAGTTAGAAGCCCAAATATTTTTTCAGAGGTACTGTAGATGCAGATAAAAATTAGTTTTAATTTGCAACCTGATGGAGGTCAGTATAGATGGACTAATAGAGAAAGTCCGACACACTACTAGAAGGCCAAATATTTTTTCAGAGCTAGATGCAGAAAAAAATTATATTCAGTTTGCAACCTGATGGAGGTCAGTATAGATGGACTAACAGAGAAAGTCCCACACACAGCTAGAAGCCCAATATTTTTTCAGAGGTAGATGCAGAAAAAAATATATTCAGTTTGCAACCTGATGGAGGTCAGTATAGATGGACTAATACAACAAGTCCCACACACAGCTAGAAGCCCAATATTTTTTCAGAGGTAGATGCAGAAAAAAATATATTCAGTTTGCAACCTGATGGAGGTCAGTATAGATGGACTAATACAACAAGTCCCACACACAGCTAGAAGCCCAATATTTTTTCAGAGGTAGATGCAGGAAAAAATATATTCAGTTTGCAACAAGATGGAGGTCAGTATAGATAGACTAATACAACAAGTCCCACACACAGCTAGAAGCCCAAATATTTTTTCAGAGGTACTGTAGATGCAGATAAAAATTAGTTTTAATTTGCAACCTGATGGACGTCAGTATAGATGGACTAATAGAGAAAGTCCGACACACTACTAGAAGGCCAAATATTTTTTCAGAGCTAGATGCAGAAAAAAATTATATTCAGTTTGCAACCTGATGGAGGTCAGTATAGATGGATTAATAGAACAAGACCCACACACAGCTAGAAGCCCAATATTTTTTCAGAGGTAGATGCAGAAAAAAATATATTCAGTTTGCAACCTGATGGAGGTCAGTATAGATGGACTAATACAACAAGTCCCACACACAGCTAGAAGCCCAAATATTTTTTCAGAGGTACTGTAGATGCAGATAAAAATTAGTTTTAATTTGCAACCTGATGAAGGTCAGTATAGATGGACTAATAGAGAAAGTCCGACACACTACTAGAAGGCCAAATATTTTTTCAGAGCTAGATGCAGAAAAAAATTATATTCATTTTGCAACCTGATGGAGGTCAGTATAGATGGATTAATAGAACAAGACCCACACACAGCTAGAAGCCCAATATTTTTTCAGAGGTAGATGCAGAAAAAAATATATTCAGTTTGCAACCTGATGGAGGTCAGTATAGATGGACTAATACAACAAGTCCCACACACAGCTAGAAGCCCAATATTTTTTCAGAGGTAGATGCAGAAAAAAATATATTCAGTTTGCAACCAGATGGAGGTCAGTATAGATGGACTAATACAACAAGTCCCACACACAGCTAGAAGCCCAAATATTTTTTCAGAGGTACTGTAGATGCAGATAAAAATTAGTTTTAATTTGCAACCTGATGGAGGTCAGTATAGATGGACTAATAGAGAAAGTCCGACACACTACTAGAAGGCCAAATATTTTTTCAGAGCTAGATGCAGAAAAAAATTATATTCAGTTTGCAACCTGATGGAGGTCAGTATAGATGGACTAATAGAGAAAGTCCGACACACTACTAGGAGGCCAAATATTTTTTCAGAGCTAGATGCAGAAAAAAATTATATTCAGTTTTCAACCTGATGGAGGTCAGTATAGATGGATTAATAGAACAAGACCCACACACAGCTAAAAGCCCAATATTTTTTCAGAGGTAGATGCAGAAAAAAATATATTCAGTTTGCAACCTGATGGAGGTCAGTATAGATGGACTAATACAACAAGTCCCACACACAGCTAGAAGCCCAATATTTTTTCAGAGGTAGATGCAGAAAAAAATATATTCAGTTTGCAACCTGGTGGAGGTCAGTATAGATGGACTAATACAACAAGTCCCACACACAGCTAGAAGCCCAAATATTTTTTCAGAGGTACTGTAGATGCAGATAAAAATTAGTTTTAATTTGCAACCTGATGGAGGTCAGTATAGATGGACTAATAGAGAAAGTCCGACACACTACTAGAAGGCCAAATATTTTTTCAGAGCTAGATGCAGAAAAAAATTATATTCAGTTTGCAACCTGATGGAGGTCAGTATAGATGGATTAATAGAACAAGACCCACACACAGCTAGAAGCCCAATATTTTTTCAGAGGTAGATGCAGAAAAAAATATATTCAGTTTGCAACCTGATGGAGGTCAGTATAGATGGACTAATACAACAAGTCCCACACACAGCTAGAAGCCCAATATTTTTTCAGAGGTAGATGCAGAAAAAAATATATTCAGTTTGCAACCTGATGGAGGTCAGTATAGATGGACTAATACAACAAGTCCCACACACAGCTAGAAGCCCAAATATTTTTTCAGAGGTACTGTAGATGCAGATAAAAATTAGTTTTAATTTGCAACCTGATGGAGGTCAGTATAGATGGACTAATAGAGAAAGTCCGACACACTACTAGAAGGCCAAATATTTTTTCAGAGCTAGATGCAGAAAAAAATTATATTCAGTTTGCAACCTGATGGAGGTCAGTATAGATGGATTAATAGAACAAGACCCACACACAGCTAGAAGCCCAATATTTTTTCAGAGGTAGATGCAGAAAAAAATATATTCAGTTTGCAACCTGATGGAGGTCAGTATAGATGGACTAATACAACAAGTCCCACACACAGCTAGAAGCCCAATATTTTTTCAGAGGTAGATGCAGAAAAAAATATATTCAGTTTGCAACCTGATGGAGGTCAGTATAGATGGACTAATACAACAAGTCCCACACACAGCTAGAAGCCCAAATATTTTTTCAGAGGTACTGTAGATGCAGATAAAAATTAGTTTTAATTTGCAACCTGATGGAGGTCAGTATAGATGGACTAATAGAGAAAGTCCGACACACTACTAGAAGGCCAAATATTTTTTCAGAGCTAGATGCAGAAAAAAATTATATTCAGTTTGCAACCTGATGGAGGTCAGTATAGATGGATTAATAGAACAAGACCCACACACAGCTAGAAGCCCAATATTTTTTCAGAGGTAGATGCAGAAAAAAATATATTCAGTTTGCAACCTGATGGAGGTCAGTATAGATGGACTAATACAACAAGTCCCACACACAGCTAGAAGCCCAATATTTTTTCAGAGGTAGATGCAGAAAAAAATATATTCAGTTTGCAACCTGATGGAGGTCAGTATAGATGGACTAATACAACAAGTCCCACACACAGCTAGAAGCCCAAATATTTTTTCAGAGGTACTGTAGATGCAGATAAAAATTAGTTTTAATTTGCAACCTGATGGAGGTCAGTATAGATGGACTAATAGAGAAAGTCCGACAGACTACTAGAAGGCCAAATATTTTTTCAGAGCTAGATGCAGAAAAAAATTATATTCAGTTTGCAACCTGATGGAGGTCAGTATAGATGGACTAATAGAGAAAGTCCGACACACTACTAGAAGGCCAAATATTTTTTCAGAGCTAGATGCAGAAAAAAATTATATTCAGTTTGCAACCTGATGGAGGTCAGTATAGATGGATTAATACAACAAGACCCACACACAGCTAGAAGCCCAATATTTTTTCAGAGGTAGATGCAGAAAAAAATATATTCAGTTTGCAACCTGATGGAGGTCAGTATAGATGGACTAATACAACAAGTCCCACACACAGCTAGAAGCCCAATATTTTTTCAGAGGTAGATGCAGAAAAAAATATATTCAGTTTGCAACCTGATGGAGGTCAGTATAGATGGACTAATACAACAAGTCCCACACACAGCTAGAAGCCCAAATATTTTTTCAGAGGTACTGTAGATGCAGATAAAAATTAGTTTTAATTTGCAACCTGATGGAGGTCAGTATAGATGGACTAATAGAGAAAGTCCGACACACTACTAGAAGGCCAAATATTTTTTCAGAGCTAGATGCAGAAAAAAATTATATTCAGTTTGCAACCTGATGGAGGTCAGTATAGATGGATTAATAGAACAAGACCCACACACAGCTAGAAGCCCAATATTTTTTCAGAGGTAGATGCAGAAAAAAATATATTCAGTTTGCAACCTGATGGAGGTCAGTATAGATGGACAAATACAACAAGTCCCACACACAGCTAGAAGCCCAATATTTTTTCAGAGGTAGATGCAGAAAAAAATATATTCAGTTTGCAACCTGATGGAGGTCAGTATAGATGGACTAATACAACAAGTCCCACACACAGCTAGAAGCCCAAATATTTTTTCAGAGGTACTGTAGATGCAGATAAAAATTAGTTTTAATTTGCAACCTGATGGAGGTCAGTATAGATGGACTAATAGAGAAAGTCCGACACACTACTAGAAGGCCAAATATTTTTTCAGAGCTAGATGCAGAAAAAAATTATATTCAGTTTGCAACCTGATGGAGGTCAGTATAGATGGATTAATAGAACCAGACCCACACACAGCTAGAAGCCCAATATTTTTTCAGAGGTAGATGCAGAAAAAAATATATTCAGTTTGCAACCTGATGGAGGTCAGTATAGATGGACTAATACAACAAGTCCCACACACAGCTAGAAGCCCAATATTTTTTCAGAGGTAGATGCAGAAAAAAATATATTCAGTTTGCAACCTGATGGAGGTCAGTATAGATGGACTAATACAACAAGTCCCACACACAGCTAGAAGCCCAATATTTTTTCAGAGGTAGATGCAGAAAAAAATATATTCAGTTTGCAACCAGATGGAGGTCAGTATAGATGGACTAATACAACAAGTCCCACACACAGCTAGAAGCCCAAATATTTTTTCAGAGGTACTGAAGATGCAGATAAAAATTAGTTTTAATTTGCAACCTGATGGAGGTCAGTATAGATGGACTAATAGAGAAAGTCCGACACACTACTAGAAGGCCAAATATTTTTTCAGAGCTAGATGCAGAAAAAAATTATATTCAGTTTGCAACCTGATGGAGGTCAGTATAGATGGACTAATAGAGAAAGTCCGACACACTACTAGGAGGCCAAATATTTTTTCAGAGCTAGATGCAGAAAAAAATTATATTCAGTTTTCAACCTGATGGAGGTCAGTATAGATGGATTAATAGAACAAGACCCACACACAGCTAAAAGCCCAATATTTTTTCAGAGGTAGATGCAGAAAAAAATATATTCAGTTTGCAACCTGATGGAGGTCAGTATAGATGGACTAATACAACAAGTCCCACACACAGCTAGAAGCCCAATATTTTTTCAGAGGTAGATGCAGAAAAAAATATATTCAGTTTGCAACCTGGTGGAGGTCAGTATAGATGGACTAATACAACAAGTCCCACACACAGCTAGAAGCCCAAATATTTTTTCAGAGGTACTGTAGATGCAGATAAAAATTAGTTTTAATTTGCAACCTGATGGAGGTCAGTATAGATGGACTAATAGAGAAAGTCCGACACACTACTAGAAGGCCAAATATTTTTTCAGAGCTAGATGCAGAAAAAAATTATATTCAGTTTGCAACCTGATGGAGGTCAGTATAGATGGATTAATAGAACAAGACCCACACACAGCTAGAAGCCCAATATTTTTTCAGAGGTAGATGCAGAAAAAAATATATTCAGTTTGCAACCTGATGGAGGTCAGTATAGATGGACTAATACAACAAGTCCCACACACAGCTAGAAGCCCAATATTTTTTCAGAGGTAGATGCAGAAAAAAATATATTCAGTTTGCAACCTGATGGAGGTCAGTATAGATGGACTAATACAACAAGTCCCACACACAGCTAGAAGCCCAAATATTTTTTCAGAGGTACTGTAGATGCAGATAAAAATTAGTTTTAATTTGCAACCTGATGGAGGTCAGTATAGATGGACTAATAGAGAAAGTCCGACACACTACTAGAAGGCCAAATATTTTTTCAGAGCTAGATGCAGAAAAAAATTATATTCAGTTTGCAACCTGATGGAGGTCAGTATAGATGGATTAATAGAACAAGACCCACACACAGCTAGAAGCCCAATATTTTTTCAGAGGTAGATGCAGAAAAAAATATATTCAGTTTGCAACCTGATGGAGGTCAGTATAGATGGACTAATACAACAAGTCCCACACACAGCTAGAAGCCCAATATTTTTTCAGAGGTAGATGCAGAAAAAAATATATTCAGTTTGCAACCTGATGGAGGTCAGTATAGATGGACTAATACAACAAGTCCCACACACAGCTAGAAGCCCAAATATTTTTTCAGAGGTACTGTAGATGCAGATAAAAATTAGTTTTAATTTGCAACCTGATGGAGGTCAGTATAGATGGACTAATAGAGAAAGTCCGACACACTACTAGAAGGCCAAATATTTTTTCAGAGCTAGATGCAGAAAAAAATTATATTCAGTTTGCAACCTGATGGAGGTCAGTATAGATGGACTAATAGAGAAAGTCCGACACACTACTAGAAGCCCAATATTTTTTCAGAGGTAGATGCAGAAAAAAATATATTCAGTTTGCAACCTGATGGAGGTCAGTATAGATGGACTAATACAACAAGTCCCACACACAGCTAGAAGCCCAATATTTTTTCAGAGGTAGATGCAGAAAAAAATATATTCAGTTTGCAACCTGATGGAGGTCAGTATAGATGGACTAATACAACAAGTCCCACACACAGCTAGAAGCCCAAATATTTTTTCAGAGGTACTGTAGATGCAGATAAAAATTAGTTTTAATTTGCAACCTGATGGAGGTCAGTATAGATGGACTAATAGAGAAAGTCCGACACACTACTAGAAGGCCAAATATTTTTTCAGAGCTAGATGCAGAAAAAAATTATATTCAGTTTGCAACCTGATGGAGGTCAGTATAGATGGATTAATAGAACAAGACCCACACACAGCTAGAAGCCCAATATTTTTTCAGAGGTAGATGCAGAAAAAAATATATTCAGTTTGCAACCTGATGGAGGTCAGTATAGATGGACTAATACAACAAGTCCCACACACAGCTAGAAGCCCAATATTTTTTCAGAGGTAGATGCAGAAAAAAATATATTCAGTTTGCAACCTGATGGAGGTCAGTATAGATGGACTAATACAACAAGTCCCACACACAGCTAGAAGCCCAAATATTTTTTCAGAGGTACTGTAGATGCAGATAAAAATTAGTTTTAATTTGCAACCTGATGGAGGTCAGTATAGATGGACTAATAGAGAAAGTCCGACACACTACTAGAAGGCCAAATATTTTTTCAGAGCTAGATGCAGAAAAAAATTATATTCAGTTTGCAACCTGATGGAGGTCAGTATAGATGGATTAATAGAACCAGACCCACACACAGCTAGAAGCCCAATATTTTTTCAGAGGTAGATGCAGAAAAAAATATATTCAGTTTGCAACCTGATGGAGGTCAGTATAGATGGACTAATACAACAAGTCCCACACACAGCTAGAAGCCCAATATTTTTTCAGAGGTAGATGCAGAAAAAAATATATTCAGTTTGCAACCTGATGGAGGTCAGTATAGATGGTCTAATACAACAAGTCCCACACACAGCTAGAAGCCCAAATATTTTTTCAGAGGTACTGTAGATGCAGATAAAAATTAGTTTTAATTTGCAACCTGATGGAGGTCAGTATAGATGGACTAATAGAGAAAGTCCGACACACTACTAGAAGGCCAAATATTTTTTCAGAGCTAGATGCAGAAAAAAATTATATTCAGTTTGCAACCTGATGGAGGTCAGTATAGATGGATTAATAGAACAAGACCCACACACAGCTAGAAGCCCAATATTTTTTCAGAGGTAGATGCAGGAAAAAAATATATTCAGTTTGCAACCTGATGGAGGTCAGTATAGATGGACTAATACAACAAGTCCCACACACAAGTAGAAGCCCAAATATTTTTTCAGAGGTACTGTAGATGCAGATAAAAATTAGTTTTAATTTGCAACCTGATGGAGGTCAGTATAGATGGACTAATAGAATGATGCTATGCCCAAAAGATTTTACTTCACTAGGTGCAGTAAAAAAATTGGCATTCTATACACAGGTGGTATATCTTGCAACACAGATAGGCTACTCCACTGACTAACACGCTCTGCAATATGCCAAAAAGGATTAGCTTTGCTAGATTCAGCCAAATGCTGTGAAAAAAACTTGCACAGCACTGGCACAGACCTGCCTGGCAAAAACTGATAGGAACTGATGTAACCTAGTCCTGAAAAGGACTCCAATTACAATTAGTCTTTACTCCCACAACCTATCTATTTAAGAGCACAGACCTCCCTGATAAAAGTCGTAGGAAATGCTGTAACCTAGTCCTTAAAAGGACTGCAATCACAACTATTCCCTACTCCCAAGCTATCTGTATATTTGTGCGAAAATTGGCTTGAAATTAACAAGGTATAGCGCACACAGCAACAGCGGTGCCGTCTAACACGCAGCTGCAGCAGTGAGAAAATGGTGGCGACGGGGAAAATGGCTTGGTCTTATAGGGCAAGGACATGTGACATACACTGCCAATGACACATGCCCTTGCTTGTGTGAAAAAAAGCACTTCGCTCCGTGTGTGCGCTGCTGATAGGCTGACAGATTGCACCTCCCCACTGCAAATGCGGGAAAGAGAAAAAAAAATGGAGATCTTCATTGTTCCTGCAGAGATCCATCCCCTGCCCCTCCCCCCACCCCGCTGTACACTCAAACTGCGTATTAACATTAATTTTCATCATTACTGAGAAAAAATCCAGTTATGATTTTGGTGCACGAACAGTTATCGAACATAACCTCGAACAGCCGAATTTTTCTCAAATTGTTCGTGTTCGCCGAACGGCTCGAACACCGCCCAAAACAGCTCGAATTTGAGATTGGCGAACAGTTCGAGTAGAACAACGCTCATCTCTAGTGTCTAGGTGAGTATAGGTGTAGTTTTTTATTTTTTACTTTATTTTAGGTGGCGATCGGCGGGGACAGGTAATGTATGAACTAATTTATTGTAGGTAACCACTGGCCACCAATGACATGTATTTAAAATTTATTGGGGACACAGTAGGGCAATTTATATAGCAGGATCAGGCTGATGGGAACTACTGCTCCCATCGAGCTGATCCTGCTGGCACGAGTGGACGGGGGACAGACATAGGCCGATGGGAGTAGTAGTGTCACATCGGCCTATGTCTGCCTGCACGCATACACCCGCACACATCACACAGACACCGTGCACACCCGCGCACATCGCACAGGCACCGCACACACCCGCACACATCGCACAGACACCCACACACACCAATCATGACGGGTCTGGGAGGTGAGGCTGACCTGTGCGGCCGTGGGAAAGTTCATGTGAGTTCATGCAGTCAAGCATGAACTCACATGAACCCTCTGAGGGCACCGCGGCGACTTCAAATGAACAGCTGATCGGCATCACCTGATACCTCAGCTGTTCATTTGAAATAACCGGCGGGAAAGCGCAGCACAGAACTGGAAAGCCGGCGGTGAAGTCTTTTCACTGCCGGCTTCCCCGCCCGGGTCCTTCGCTCCCCGCTCCTTGGTGCTGCGCTCCCCGCCCGGTCCTAACTTACGATCGGGATGGGAGGTGGCGAGGGGAGCAGAGGATCGGGGTGGGAGGCTGCGGGGAAGTAGTATGGGGTTGTGTGCTTGTTTAAAAGCCGGCGGCTTTTTACCGCGCGCCGGCTTTTAAACAATCAGGAGAATTCTCCCACGCTGGGATGGCATTCTGATGACAGGCTGGATCGCAGCTGAGCGCTGCCATCCAGCTTGTCATCCTTCAGAGAAACGGCAGAGCGCAGGCATTATGGGAACTTCCGATTCCGGTATTCGATATTGTAAAAGTATCGGAATTAAGTATCGGAATTCCGATACCGCGAATATCGGCCGATACCCGATATTTCAGTATCGGAATGCTCAACACTAGTTATTAGCCAAAATATAAGCCTTTGCAGCTCGCATCAAACTGTCACGAGAAATGTAGACGTATCCCAGTTGTGTAGCATTAGGTATCATGTTCACTTAGTGTTACAAGCATAAGATAGCGAGCGAATGTGGACAGTGAGTAGAAAATTACATTACGTATGAAGGGAATCTGCCACGTGCTCATCACTCAGAGTAATTAATACAGATATAACTATAGAAGTGTTCCTGTAATTTCAAGGGTACATTAGTAATGACCCAGGTCTGGTATTACCCTGTGTATGCTTTATTATTGTGATCCCTTTTACTGGAAATTAGCAAATGGATTGGACGCAAATCGAATTCCCTTTGATTTTTCACAAAAAATTCAAATTAGATAGTAACCCAAAAATTTGTTGCAATTCATTTCAGCTATAGCTAACTTCACCATAGATAGAAATTATTTTAGGCATTGTATTGTATAGATTGGCATCATATAGTTGTTAGTTAAAGGGGTTGTCCTGGACTTTTCTTTTCTTTTTTTTTTTTTAACTATGGGCCTTAAAACTAATGGACAGGTAGTTGCTAACCGGTGGCAGCTCAAAGCGGTCAGCAACAGTTCCTTCCGGCAATTCAGCAATTCACCAAATTCAATGATGACTCTCAAATCTTCATATTTTTCTAGGAGTTCACAATGGAGACTAAGGCCCTAATTCATCAAAGTGTTTATGTCAGAAAACTTTAGTAAAACAGTTTGAAAAATCACAAAATTTTTTGTTTTCATACCAGTTTTGGGCAGCTCCACCAAAATGGGCAGAGCTGTGGAGAAGGTGGGACTAGGCATTGCTAAGAAATTCATGAAAAGCAGCATTTCTTATGACTGGAATAACATTTCTGGCAACGTGTGAGGAGTCGCACGCCACTGATAAGAGACACCAAATTCATAACGTAGCGTGCGCCTCTTACTTTAGTTGGTGCATCTTATTCCTGCATGCTCCTCATTAAGAATGGCATACAAAAAACAAGTCTTAATGAGTCAGTGCCTAAGGCGTAGGGCTGCATGACAACTTTGGCAGAGACACAACCAATGTTCGCAAGGTGTCGCTACTACAGCTCAACACAATACAAGTGAAAGAAATAGCATTGTGACCCCAAGAAGAGTACAGCAACTGCAACAACCAAGTTCCAAAAGATCTGACATGGTTGGAATTCTTGTGACTTGCTTGTCACGAGACCCTCAGGATCACCATATGACCCCATTCAATTGTGCTGTGCTGTGATGTAGAGGCGACACCAGGGCCGGCTCCAGGTTTTTCTGGGCCCCGGGCGAAAGAGTCTCAGTGGGCCCTTTTAACACATACACGATTCATGATGCACAGATACCACAGAGAAATCTATATATATAGTACACAGGGCCCAGCCTGCCACCTCATCCTTCACATATGCAGACATGCGCACACACACGGTACGCAGACATATGCACGCACACACACAGTACGCAGACATATGCACGCACATGTAGCGCCCCGAGGGTTCGGCCGCTACAGTTGTATTGCACCTCTGCCAGAGGTGTGGTATTCCACTCCCGGGTAAGGATGGAGTATGGACCAGGGCTCAGTTAGCTGCATACAGCACACACACCCCATTTCCGAGGGACAGCTCAACGGTGCTCCCACTAGACAGAAGTGCAGGCACGACCGACTATGTCCCTGTCTGGAGTGAGGAGGGGGGTGGAATACCCAGTGCTATAGGGGCAGATAGGGGTTGGTTCCTGAGCGTAGGAAGGAGCCCATTGGTTGCTGGTCACCTGGGCTCATGGTCAGAGGGAGGTATAAAAGGTGGGCACCATCTTAGATCTGGGTTCTGTCCAGAGAGGAGAAGACAGGGAGTAGAGGCTCTGTAGGAGCTCTACTCCAGGAGGGCCTGGAGAAGAGGCCAAGGGAAGGAGGAGAAGACAGAACAGAAAAGGAGAAGAAGAGACAGAGGAACAGAAGGGCTCAGGAACAAGAAGGTGGAAGGGACCCTAAGAACCCACGAGAATCCAGGGTGCAGGGTCAGGCAGATTAAGGGTACCGGATCCCAAGTTGGTGGAGGAGAAACAACCCTCAGCCAAAGACCGGAGGCTATGACCATTTATTGGTGCAGCACCTCATCAAACCTGCTAGGAAGGCACCATATAGGACAGCGGAGAACGGGGCCCACGCTTACCCGCGCAAGTCCGCGGCAGCTGGACAAAAGTGGGTCACTGGTGAGGCAGGCCAGAGAGAGGATTGAAGGGGGTCCTGTGCCATGCTCCTGAACTGCCTGGGGGTTGACCGAGCCCCTCACCTGGTGGACACTGCACGGCTTGGGTGGTCACTGCTAGCGCAGAAGTGACCCGGAGCACCTGAACTGTGAGTAAAAGACATTGGACTGCACTACGTTGTCTGTGTGCTCTTTCGCCCCTCCAGCACTAACGGTACTGGGACTCCCACCACCATCACTCCCACCATCCACTACACTGCCCTGGGGCCGCACTCTCCCCGTGGGGAGTCACACCATCCCGGCTGCATCCATCATCGGCCCCAGCGGTCTGCCCTGCAGCGGCGGTTCCTAATAACCGCAATCCACGGGTGGCGTAGTCGGACATTATCTAAAACATCTAAAAGACTGCCACTGGTCTGACCACCCTGAGCCACGGGACCGGGTCGCCACTACTACCCCCATCGTCTCCCTATTGCCCGGTTCCGAGTGCCCCACGGCCCAGGGGGCGAGTCACACACACACGGTACGCAGACATATGCACGCACACACACGGTACGCAGACATATGCACGCACACACACGGTACGCAGACATATGCACGCACACACACGGTATGCAGACATATGCACGCACACACACGGTACGCAGACATATGCACGCACACACACGGTACGCAGACATATGCACGCACACACGGTACGCAGACATATGCACGCACACACGGTACGCAGACATATGCATGCACACACACGGTACGCAGACATATGCACACACACACACGGTACGCAGACATATGCACGCACACACGGTACGCAGACACACGCACGCACACACGGTACACAGATATGTACACATACACACATTTTTGCACAAATTCTTAAAAACATATATAAAACAGACAAATATATATACACAGTTATACACACTGACATTCACATACATGCACTCACACAGACCCATTACAAATATTTTTAATATGGGGATTGGGGAAGCCTCACTCACCTATCCCCGGTCCAGTGTCCTGTCCAGCAGCTCCTCAGGTATGGAGCAGTGCAGGGCCCCCGGCGTGTAACAGACATCATGGCCCTGGACCATTAGAGGGGCCCACTTGCGGTCGGGTCCGGGCCGCTCCCCCCCCATCTGTGCAGGACCTCCGACGGTGCTTGATTGCCGGCACACCCCCAGACATGGCTGCGCGCTGTGCGGCTGTGTCTGCTAGTGATGACGCGGCAGGGGCGACACACAAGTACAATTAAAGGTGCAGTGCCGTCGACCCTGCCGTGTCATTACTAGCAGACACAGACGCACAGCGTGCGGCCATGTCTGTGACTGGGGGAGTGCCGGCAATCAAGCAGCGCCTGCGTCACTGAACAGGTGCCGAGGAAGCGGGCAGGACCCCGACAGTGAGTGGGCGGTGGGCCCCGACAGTGAGTGGGCCGTGGGCCCCTCTGATTTTCCAGGGCCCCGGCACTTGCCCGGGTACGCCGGGTGCTGACGCCGGCCCTGGGCGACACCTAGCAAACATTGGTCACTCGACAGGTATCGCTGCCAAAGGCACCATGTAGCCCAAGTCTTTTTGCCAAAGTTTGAAGCATAATCCATAGCCACATGTGAAATTATCTGAATAGGCAATAACTGAACAACAACAATAAAAATAACAAATATAGCATGAGTAAACTGGATATAGACATAGCTGGTGCCAAACTGCAGAAGGAGGAACTTTTTCAGGTTATTCTGGGTAACTGTTCTAGGTAAAGTTATTTAATTTGAGTCAAAAAGGCATCATTCATACGTTACTCATAAGTACAATGCACAGCAACATAGATACTGCCTATATATTGAAATATAGATGCTTTTGTATGGTGCCTTCTTAGGATGGTTCTAGAAAAGGCGTGGTATATAAAATCAATGAAAAAAATGAAAATTCTTCTGCCTCTCTCTGTTCTCCCCTTCCCTTCTTTCAGAGTTAAGAATAGAGATGAGCGTTGTTCTACTCGAACTGTTCGCCAATCTCAAATTCGAGCTGTTTTGGGCGGTGTTCGAGCCGTTCGGCGAACACGAACAATTTGAGAAAAATTCGGCTGTTCGAGGTTATGTTCGATAACTGTTCGTGCACCAAAATCATAACTGGATTTTTTCTCAGTAATGATGAAAATTAATGTTAATAAGCAGTTTGAGTGTACAGCGGGGTGGGGGGAGGGGCAGGGGATGGATCTCTGCAGGAACAATGAAGATCTCCATTTTTTTTTCTCTTTCCCGCATTTGCAGTGGGGAGGTGCAATCTGTCAGCCTATCAGCAGCGCACACACGGAGCGAAGTGCTTTTTTTCACACAAGCAAGGGCATGTGTCATTGGCAGTGTATGTCACATGTCCTTGCCCTATAAGACCAAGCCATTTTCCCCGTCGCCACCATTTTCTCACTGCTGCAGCTGCGTGTTAGACGGCACCGCTGTTGCTGTGTGCGCTATACCTTGTTAATTTCAAGCCAATTTTCGCACAAATATACAGATAGCTTGGGAGAAGGGAATAGTTGTGATTGCAGTCCTTTTAAGGACTAGGTTACAGCATTTCCTACGACTTTTATCAGGGAGGTCTGTGCTCTTAAATAGATAGGTTGTGGGAGTAAAGACTAATTGTAATTGGAGTCCTTTTCAGGACTAGGTTACATCAGTTCCTATCAGTTTTTGCCAGGCAGGTCTGTGCCAGTGCTGTGCAAGTTTTTTTCACAGCATTTGGCTGAATCTAGCAAAGCTAATCCTTTTTGGCCTATTGCAGAGTGTGTTAGTCAGTGGAGTAGCCTATCTGTGTTGCAAGATATACCACCTGTGTATAGAATACCAATTTTTTTACTGCACCTAGTGAAGTAAAATCTTTTGGGCATAGCATCATCCTATTAGTCCATCTATACTGACCTCCATCAGGTTGCAAATTAAAACTAATTTTTATCTGCATCTACAGTACCTCTGAAAAAATATTTGGGCTTCTACCTGTGTGTGGGACTTGTTGTATTAGTCCATCTATACTGACCTCCATCAGGTTGCAAACTGAATATATTTTTTTCCTGCATCTACCTCTGAAAAAATATTGGGCTTCTAGCTGTGTGTGGGTCTTGTTCTATTAATCCATCTATACTGACCTCCATCAGGTTGCAAACTGAATATAATTTTTTTCTGCATCTAGCTCTGAAAAAATATTTGGCCTTCTAGTAGTGTGCCGGACTTTCTCTATTAGTCCATCTATACTGACCTCCATCAGGTTGCAAACTGAATATAATTTTTTTCTGCATCTAGCTCTGAAAAAATATTTTTCCTTCTAGTAGTGTGTCGGACTTTCTCTATTAGTCCATCTATACTGACCTCCATCAGGTTGCAAATTAAAACTAATTTTTATCTGCATCTACAGTACCTCTGAAAAAATATTTGGGCTTCTAGCTGTGTGTGGGACTTGTTGTATTAGTCCATCTATACTGACCTCCATCAGGTTGCAAACTGAATATATTTTTTTCTGCATCTACCTCTGAAAAAATATTGGGCTTCTAGCTGTGTGTGGGACTTGTTGTATTAGTCCATCTATACTGACCTCCATCAGGTTGCAAACTGAATATATTTTTTTCTGCATCTACCTCTGAAAAAATATTGGGCTTCTAGCTGTGTGTGGGTCTTGTTCTATTAATCCATCTATACTGACCTCCATCAGGTTGCAAACTGAATATAATTTTTTTCTGCATCTAGCTCTGAAAAAATATTTGGCCTTCTAGTAGTGTGTCGGACTTTCTCTATTAGTCCATCTATACTGACCTCCATCAGGTTGCAAATTAAAACTAATTTTTATCTGCATCTACAGTACCTCTGAAAAAATATTTGGGCTTCTAGCTGTGTGTGGGACTTGTTGTATTAGTCCATCTATACTGACCTCCATCTGGTTGCAAACTGAATATATTTTTTTCTGCATCTACCTCTGAAAAAATATTGGGCTTCTAGCTGTGTGTGGGACTTGTTGTATTAGTCCATCTATACTGACCTCCATCAGGTTGCAAACTGAATATATTTTTTTCTGCATCTACCTCTGAAAAAATATTGGGCTTCTAGCTGTGTGTGGGTCTTGTTCTATTAATCCATCTATACTGACCTCCATCAGGTTGCAAACTGAATATAATTTTTTTCTGCATCTAGCTCTGAAAAAATATTTGGCCTTCTAGTGGTGTGTCGGACTTTCTCTATTAGTCCATCTATACTGACCTCCATCAGGTTGCAAACTGAATATATTTTTTTCTGCATCTTCTTCTGAAAAAATATTTGGCCTTCTAGTAGTGTGTTGGACTTTCTCTATTAGTCCATCTATACTGACCTCCATCAGGTTGCAAATTAAAACTAATTTTTATCTGCATCTACACTACCTCTGAAAAAATATTTGGGCTTCTAGCTGTGTGAGGGACTTGTTGTATTAGTCCATCTATACTGACCTCCATCAGGTTGCAAACTGAATATATTTTTTTCCTGCATCTACCTCTGAAAAAATATTGGGCTTCTAGCTGTGTGTGGGTCTTGTTCTATTAATCCATCTATACTGACCTCCATCAGGTTGCAAACTGAATATAATTTTTTTCTGCATCTAGCTCTGAAAAAATATTTGGCCTTCTAGTAGTGTGTCGGACTTTCTCTATTAGTCCATCTATACTGACCTCCATCAGGTTGCAAATTAAAACTAATTTTTATCTGCATCTACAGTACCTCTGAAAAAATATTTGGGCTTCTAGCTGTGTGTGGGACTTGTTGTATTAGTCCATCTATACTGACCTCCATCTGGTTGCAAACTGAATATATTTTTTTCTGCATCTACCTCTGAAAAAATATTGGGCTTCTAGCTGTGTGTGGGACTTGTTGTATTAGTCCATCTATACTGACCTCCATCAGGTTGCAAACTGAATATATTTTTTTCTGCATCTACCTCTGAAAAAATATTGGGCTTCTAGCTGTGTGTGGGTCTTGTTCTATTAATCCATCTATACTGACCTCCATCAGGTTGCAAACTGAATATAATTTTTTTCTGCATCTAGCTCTGAAAAAATATTTGGCCTTCTAGTGGTGTGTCGGACTTTCTCTATTAGTCCATCTATACTGACCTCCATGAGGTTGCAAACTGAATATATTTTTTTCTGCATCTACTTCTGAAAAAATATTTGGCCTTCTAGTAGTGTGTTGGACTTTCTCTATTAGTCCATCTATACTGACCTCCATCAGGTTGCAAATTAAAACTAATTTTTATCTGCATCTACACTACCTCTGAAAAAATATTTGGGCTTCTAGCTGTGTGAGGGACTTGTTGTATTAGTCCATCTATACTGACCTCCATCAGGTTGCAAACTGAATATATTTTTTTCCTGCATCTACCTCTGAAAAAATATTGGGCTTCTAGCTGTGTGTGGGTCTTGTTCTATTAATCCATCTATACTGACCTCCATCAGGTTGCAAATTCAAAATAATTTTTTTCTGCATCTAACCCAGCCAATAGTTTTGGCCTAATACCACAGTTTGGCCACTCAGCTCTGCTCGGTTACCATCCATTGTTTTTTTGTGCAAACAACTCCAGAGTTGTGAATTAGTTAACCACCAAAATGAGTGGAAAAAGACCTGCTGCTGGTGGAAAGGGGAATAGGCGTGTTGGGAAGGGGAAAAAAGGTTGTGTCCGTGGGGTAGGTGTTAAAGCAACAGTAACATCTGCAGAAGAAAGACCATCTTCCAGCCAAACTAAAATGTCTACTTCTTTTAGCGGACAATGTGATAAGATCCCTTTCTTACGGCCACGCCAATCGCTACAAATTCCAGATGAGGCACAAAAACAGCAGGTGCTTCAACGGATATCAAGTGCTCCTTTAAGTGGGCTCTCCTCCACATCAACTTCAACATCACAAATACTCCAGTCCTCAAAGGTGTCACCCAAATCGCACTTGCTTCCTCACAGCTCCCAAATCTCCAGCTGCCCGTCTGAGTATGAGGTAGAACAGATGGTTGAGTCTGCAGAGCTGTTTACTCATACTATAGCCTGGGAATCAGAGGTCGACTCCAGCGCTTCTGTGAATCCAGACGAGGAAATGATCTGCACTGATGCCCAGAATCTTTATGAGTCGGATCCAGGACCACACGCAGAAGGTTCTGACCATAATGTAGACCCTCATTCCCAAACTGTAACTCCTGTTGGTGGAGACAATGAGGAAGACGATTATAAGACTCAAATACCTGATTGGAGCGACAACTTTAGTTTTTTGTCAGGGCAGGAACAGGTTGGCTCTGAGGACGACGGGTGTGATAACGCACAGGGTGATGATGATGAGGTCGGAGATCCCACTTACTGTCAACCCACAGTCAGCCAAGAGATGAGGTCAGCAGAGGAGGTGGAGGAAGATGCTAGTGACGACGAGGTCAGGTTGCGCCTTCCTGGACAGAGACGTAGTACTGGAAGCACGTCAACAACTGCATCCTCAAACACAACTCTGCCTCTCACCACAAGTCGTGGTGGCTCTTCAGGTCGCATGGGTGCTAAGCCTTGCATAGCCTGGGCATTTTTTCAGATCGATAAAGATGACCCAACTCGTGTTATCTGTAACATTTGTCAGCAAAAGCTAAGTAGAGGCCAAAAAATACATAGTTTGAGTACTTCATGCATGAACCGGCACATGGACATGAAGCATAAGTTGCAGTGGGAAGCTCAGTGTGCTACAATGCGGCCTAGCCGGCCGGGCCAACCACCGTCTGCCATATCTTGTGCATCCGCGGCCTCTTCATCCTCTGTGACTGGAGGGACAGCAGTCACACCTGTTTTGGGGCGCAGACCTGCCACCTCTTTACCCGCAACAGCCAGCGTGATTGGCAGGTCATCATTTTCTTTGGAGGTGGTAACACCAGCTGGTGTTGAGCGCTGTCCGACATCGATAGCACCACCTTTGGATCAAGGCAACCTAACATGTCCGCCTGCATCTTTCTCACAGACCGGCAGTTTGCCGGGGACACCCTTATCAACCCCGTCTAAGCACAATAGCCAGCCCTCGGTCCCTCAGATGTGGACAAGTAAAAGACCATTCCTCCTAGCCATGAGAAAGCTAAGAGGTTGAATTTCACCATCTGCAAGCTCTTGGCTACAGAAATGCTGCCTTTCCGCCTGGTGGACACAGAGGATTTTCGAGACCTTATGTCCGTCGCAGTGCCCCAGTACCAGATGCCCAGTCGGCACTACTTCTCAAAGAAAGGTGTGCCTGCGCTCCACCAGCATGTCGCACATAACATCACCGCTTCTTTGAGAAACTCTGTGTGTGACAGGGTGCATTTCACCACAGACACTTGGACGAGTAGGCATGGACAGGGGCGTTACATGTCGCTGACTGGGCACTGGGTAACTATGGTGACAGCAGGACAAGGGGCTGCTGTCCAAGTCTTGCCGTCCCCACGAGTTGTGCGTCAATCCTCTTTATGTCAAAGTTCCTCCACTGCTTCTGCCTCCTCAACCTCCTCTCGGTCTTCCACCTGCACCCAAAGCCTGTCTGGTCATGCCACAAGCTTTCTAACTGCGCAGAAGGGATCCTGCACACCTCCTTACTATGCTGGCAGTAGGGCTCAACGTCATCAGGCGGTTTTTACATTGAAATGTCTGGGAAATGTGAGTCACACAGCTGAGGAGTTGTGGTCAGCTCTGGAGAACCAATTTCATGAATGGTTGTCTCCACTGGACCTGAAACCAGGGAAGGCCGTGTGCGACAATGCTGCAAACCTGGGTGCGGCCCTTCGCCGGGGCAATGTCACACACGTGCCTTGTATGGCTCACGTGTTGAACCTGGTTGTCCAGCAATTTTTAGCCCACTATCCCAGACTAGATGGCCTTCTGCAGAGGGCACGGTCGCTGTGTGCTCACTTCCGCCGTTCGCATCCCGCAGCTCAGCGACTTACATCTCTACAGAAGTCGTTGGGCCTGCCACTTCACCGGCTAAAATGCGATGTGCCTACCCGGTGGAATTCAACTCTGCACATGTTGCAGCGACTGTGGCAGCACCGACAAGCCCTGGTGCAATACGTTCTGACGTATAGCCTGGGCCAACGAGATTCAGAGGTGGGGCAAATCACGCTGGAGGAGTGGTCTCAGATCAGGGACCTATGCACCCTTCTGCACAGTTTTGAAATGGTGACGAAGATGTTTAGTGCTGACGATGCCATTATCAGCATGACTATTCCGGTGATTTACATGCTGGAGCACATGTTAAACAGAATTCGGAGTCAGGTGGTGGCACAAGAGGAGGTGGAGGAAGTAGAGGAGGAGGAGTTGTATGCGGAAGGGCTAACATCTGCAAGGTCCAGACGGTCGGCAGCACCAAGGCGGCAGGCATGTGAGGGTGGGGGAGATGGTTTTACCAGGGCGCATGGTAGCAGCCAAACTAGTGAGGAAGGTGCAGGAGCCCAGGAAGAAGTGGAGGACGAACTGATGGAAGACTCATCAGATGAGGGAGACCTTGATCACATTTCTGTTGTGCGAGGTTGGGGGGAGAGGACAGAGGAAGGAAGCATGATTGTTACCTCGCCACCAACACAACAGGGACTTGGTGCTCCTGGATGCGCAACACACATGAGTGCCTTCTTGCTGCACTACCTGCAACATGACCCTCGAATTGTGAGAATTAGAAATAATCCTGACTACTGGGTTGCCACACTGTTAGATCCCCGGTACAAAAGTAAATTTGCAGAAATTATTCCTGCCATAGAAAGGGATGCACGCATGCAGGAGTATCAGCAGAGACTGTTGCAGAATCTTACATGTGCTTTTCCACAAAATACCAGTGGTGCACGTAGTGAATCTCACAGTTCCAACTTGCCAACCGTGGGACCGTCAAGTGTTCAGCACTCAAACCGTAACAGAACCACAGTATCTGCTGGTAACATCAATTTTGCGGAATCATTTCACCACTTTTTTAGCCCATCCTTTGCAAGGCCACAGGAGACAAGAAGTCTGACACATAGTCAACGCCTAGAGACGATGGTACAGGAGTATCTCCAAGTAAACATTGAAGCCACGACTGTGTCACTGGACCCTTGCTCTTTTTGGGCTTCCAATCTGGATAAATGGCCGGAGCTAGCCACTTACGCCTTGGAGATCTTGTCATGCCCCGCAGCCAGCGTTCTGTCTGAACGTGTGTTCAGCGCTGCTGGTGGTGTGCTGACAGATAAGCGCACGCGGCTCTCCACTGATAATGTAGACAGACTCACGTTCATAAAGATGAACAAATCATGGATCCGAAACGACTTTTCTACCCCTGTGTCATCCTGGGGAGAGTAAAAGCTTGATGATTGGTTAAAATCACCCTACCAACCATTTTAAGCTTTCAAATTACTAATCATGTTTATCTGTATCTTGACTGGAAAATAATTTGGGCTTTGTAGCAGTGTGCAGCACTGATCCTATTAGGCCATCTATACTAAAGCTTCACCAGATTTAAAATTAAAAATAATTTTTAGCTGCATCTAGCCCGGAAAATAATTTTGGGGCTCCGAGATGCGCAAGGCACATAAGTGCCTTCTTGCTGCACTACCTGCAGCATGACCCTCATATTGTCAGAATTCGAAGTAATCATGACTACTGGGTTGCCACACTCTTAGATCCCCCAAACTTTTCGATCAACCTTTTCATTTTAATAAAGACCAAAAAAATGGTCATTTTTGAAATTATAAGCATTAGCAGGTTGTTAGAAACTGAAATCAAACAGTTTTCAACTCAAAACTTTATTCTAGGTGATGTTACATTTTCACATAGGACCCCTTGTTCGAAAGGAGCTTCTGAACTCTCTCGTCCATTGAATTTGTCAGGTTTTGGATGGTTTCTGCTTCAATTGTTTTGCATGAGGACAGAATACCCTCCCAGAGCTGTTGCTTAGATGTGAACTGCCTCCCGCCATCATAGACACTCCTTTTAATGATGCTCCAAAGGTTCTGAATGGGGTAGAGGTCAGGGGAGCATGGGGGTCACACCATAAGTTTGTCCCCTTTTATGCCCATATCAGCCAGAGATGCAGATGTTTTATGTGCAGCATGAGATGGTGCATTATCATGCAGAAAAATGATCTTGCTGTGAAATACACGGTTCTTCTTCTTGAACCATGGCAGGAAGTGCTGTTTGAGAAAATCCACATACATTATGGAGTTCATCTTTAGCGCCTTCAGGGATCCTAAAGGGGCCGACAATCTCTCTCCCCATGATTCCAGCCCAAAACATTACTCCACCTCCTCCTTGTTGGCGCTGTAGCCGTGTTTGCGTGGGGTGTCCATCAACCAGCCATCCTCCACTCCATCCATCTGGACCATCGAGCGCTGCACGGCACTCATCCGTGAACAAAACAGTTTTGAAATCAGTCTTCATGTAATGTTTGGCCCACTGGAGCCGTTTCTGCTTGTGTGAAGTGGATAGAGGAGGTCGACAGGATGGCGCATGCACAGCTGCAAACCTCTGAAGGACCCTGCATCTTGTTGTTCGGGGGACGTTGGAGGCACAAGCAGCTTCAAAAACTTGTCTGCTGCTATGACAAGGCTTTTTTGCCGCTGCTCTTTCAACCTGACGTAATTGCCTGTAGGAAAGAGTCCTCAATTTGCCCTTATCAGCACGCACACGTGTGTACTGTGAATCAGCTACATACTTCTTGATTGCCAAGACACTTCATCCTGATCATCGCACAATGTTGATTGTAGTCATGCCTTGACCTAAACACTCCACAATTTGTTGCTTCTCAGCAGCCGACACATCCTTTTTCTTTCCCATTTTGGCAGAAAATGTAGGCTGCTTAATAATGTGAGAGAGCCTTCTTAAGTAGTCTTGCCTTTCATTGGACACACCTGCCAAACTAATTAGCACAGGTGTCTGCAATTGCTTACAGTGATATAAAGAGCCCTGACACACATCACCATCAATGAGTTTAACTGACAAACAAACAAATTCTTCCCTTATCACTCCTAAACACTTTTTGCATAATAATTTGGAACGCAGTGTACATGTGCTTTTCCACAAAACACCAGTGGTTCACGTAGTGAATCTTACAGTTCTAACTTGCCAACCGTGGTCTGTATGGAGTTGTTCAATAAAGGGCCCAAAATTAAGATAACATAGATGGGAGAGGTCTCTATGAATAGGAATTCCTAAGTATTTGATACCCTGTGAGGGCCAGGCAAAGGGAAAGTTGGACTGGATGGAATCCTATATGGATTTGGGGAGGGAGACATCGAGGGCCTCAGACTTCGCTGCATTGATTTTAAAATGTTACCATGTAACAAAGTGATCTATTTCAGCCATAACAGCATGGATGGATATATGCGATTGAGTGATATATACTAGGACATCATCAGCAAATAGAGAGCACTTGTACTCGGTGCCTCCCACCTCAATCCACCTAATATTGGGGTTATGGCGAATTGATGAGAGCAGGTGCTCCGTCACTAGGATGTATAAGAGAGGGGACAGAGGACATCACTGCCTTGTCCCATTGGTGATTGTCAAAGGTGATGAAAATGTTCTGACGCACCCCCTGGGCCTTGGGACACCCGGAGCCGGACCCTTTTTGGTGGATGCTGGTGGTTGTAGTCTTCGTGGCGGCGACCCGGTTCCGTGGCTCAGGGCGGTCAAACCAGTGGCGGAACTATTTATGTGGTTTTGATGTTTAAATGTCCGACTACGCCACCCGTGGATTGCGGTCAGAGTGAACCGCCGCTACAGGGCAGACCGCTGAGGCTGGTGTTGTGGGTGCAGCAGAGCGTAGCATAACTCCCCACGGGAGGAGTATAGCCTCAGGGCAGTGTATGCGGAGGATGGGGGTGATGGTGCAGGGCAGCAGCAGTAACGACACGGAGTCAGTGATGCAGTTCAGGGCCTTAACTCACAGTTCTTATTATCCAGACCACGTCTGCAGGTAACGGCTGCCCACGTCGTACTGTGCTCACCAGGTGAGGGGCTCAGACAACTCCCAGATAACTTTGGAGCACTTCACAGGACCCCCTTTGTGTGTCCTTTGTCTGGCCTTTCTTACCAACACTTCTGTCCGGCTGCCTCGGGCCTCCTCTTGGTAAACTTGGCGCCAGTTTCCCTGACCCTATGTGGTGCCTTCCTAGCGGGTGTAGCGAGGGGCTGCGCCACATAAAATGTCAGAGCCTCCGGTTTCTAGCTGAGGGTCGTTTCCTGCCTCCACTAGTTCGGGGACCGGTCTCCCCCTTTGGCCTGACCCCTCCACGCAGGTGGATTCGGGCGTGCAGTGGCGACTCGCCCGTCCGCACCCCTGGGATCGCTTCATTCCTCGTTCCTGGAGCCTTCTCCGCTCCTCTTCCTTCCTTCTCCCTCTTCCAGGCCTGGGCCTCTGTTACTAGGCCCGCCTCCGGAGCAGAGCTCATGCAGAGCCCCTGCTCCCTGCCACTTCTGCTCAGACTTCTCTGCACTGAACCAAGATGGTGCCCACCTTTTATACTCCCTTCTCAATGCACCCAGGAACTGCTTCCTCCCTGCTCCTGCACTACAGGATTCCCCTTCCTCAGTGTTCCCTCCCCCCACTCCAGCCAGGGACAGGGACTGTCGTGCCCATCTCAGGGGCATATTGGTCGCCCTGCCCCACGGCAATGTGGTGTAATGCATGCAGGTGTCGGGTCCTGATCCACACTCCATCCTTACCTGAGAGTGAGATATCACACCTCTGGGTGAGGTGCAATACGTCTGTAGCAACCGAGCCCTCAGGGTGCTACAGTTCCATTTATCTTCAGCCTAGGTGAAGTATTGCGATACAGGGCCGTGATTTTGGCTATAAAAGGGTCCCCTAGACCCCTACCCCAAGCTTTTTAAGAGAATCATATATGGCGTGCCAGGAGACTCTATGGAATGCTTTCTCAGCATCCAACGAGAGTATCTAATTACAAATTTTTAACTGCATCTAGCCCAGGAAATACTTTGTGCCTAGTAGCAGTGTCTGCTAGTCAGCGGATTATCCCGGCTGTTAAGCAAGCTGCACCACCTGTAGTTTAGACACTTAATTTTTTCAAAGGAAATGCTTCGGGACCATGGGATACTTAGTGAAGAGCATCAGGAGGCACCCCAAGGCATAGGGGCTGGGACTGGCAGTAGGATGCCTTGCGGTGGACAGCCGAGCTCGATCCTTATAAAAGCTTTTTAACTGCAGCAGCTTTAGTGGACGCTACTGGAGCTGGAATTACCGCGGCTGCTGGCATGAGACTTGCCCTCCAATAGATCCTTGTAAATGGATTTAAAGTGTATTCATTCAAATTAGAGAGACAATTTAAATTAAAAAGCTTAGAGCTGCCTCCACCACAGGGGGGCTCGCTCGACCCACCAGCGGACAGGCACCAGTATTGGGAGAGGGGGGCTGGCCGTCAGGGTTCACCGCGGCTCTGGCACAAACCCGGTGACACGGAGGTGGCACGGGCAAGAGCGGACTGGCCGTGTCGGCTTCTCACTTTTTGGATTTTAGAAGGGCATGACATGCCTATATCTGTGTCTCCCCCTCCTTTTACTCCTCCACCTCTTTTATTTTCGCATGACTATATGTACTTGTCACTTTTCCATGTGTTAGTTATGTCTTCTGAGCAGTTTGTCAGCTTTTGGACACCTTTGAAGGTGTTTTCTATGTGTTTCTATGTGTTTTTGTTTGCCTGCCATTGGTTTTAACGGTGTTCGAAGGTGTTCGACGAACAGTTCGACGAACAGTTCGGCGAACACACGGGTGTTCGACGAACCGAACCGAACTCGAACACTACGGGGGTGGCTCAACACTAGTTAAGAATAGCAAGAAAGCAGAAGAGGTTGTACACAGATCTCAAGAGTGTGGAGGGAAGAAAGTATCTACAGTCTCAGGGAGGGCAGAGGAAACAGCCTACAGGTAAGGAGGAAAGCACATGAAGAGGAAATAAGTGCAAGTCACAAATATTATTTTGTTGTCAAAGTATTACCATATACTATGCTTAAAAATTTTGCCCTCTAAAGTCTAAATATTCACATAAATTGTAAAATATGCCAGACACATTTTCCATAGAGAAGAGATTAGGTATGAATTGCCTTTAGCTAGGTAATATAGGGCAGATAGCATAAGGTGTGGATAGAGCTATGGTGATTATTCACTGGTAAATGGGCACTAATATTAACACAATCACAGTGGAATAATTCCCATAATTCCTAGAATATGGCATTGTAATAGTATTACTTTCAGGTAATATTTTGACATTGTAGATGTGGCGCTTCAATAAACAAGAATAGATAATTCTTTCTGTCTGTATAATACCTGTCCTACTGAAAGCATCAGCTAGGTATTATTGGACTGTTAATAGTAATATATATTTTATAATTCTTTCACACTTTCAGAAGTTGCTCACTTAAATGAATAACAGAAAGCCGCAAATTAAAACAATCATTTTCATTTAGACCATTTGAAAAGGAAAAGGATCAAACACATGAACTGAAAGGAACTTTGCATTTAGCTAAAACATGAAAGCTACGGCTCCAGTTCACATAATCAAAAGAAAATCTATTGTCCTTGTAAAATCTGCTCTGACTTTTATATTAATGACACTGAACTGTGTCTGGTGAAATTCTCTTCTTTTACCTCCTTTTACATAAATTTAATGAAACAATCTCAGTGTTAATTCATCAAATATTCTACTTGCCATTACATTCTTACCAGAAGTTTTCAAAAAGGTTTTACTTTTTTTAAATTTGTTTATTTAGTCAGAATCATTATCCATTACCTTTATGCCACAAAACAAGCTCTAGTCTTTATATATGAACACATTTCAGGATTTTATTTGAAGAAAAGTTTAGAAAATGAAAGAAGCAGTCCCATCAAAGTCATCATATTATATGGCACTGTATACTTACAATTGCTCATTCTGCCTTTCTACCCAGCTAATTCGTCTCTTCTCCATTAGATTTATGACATCACGTGATTAAAAACAGACTAGCCGAATCCTTCTAAGCTCTTTGTAGAAACTAGAAGTCTATTTTCCCTGCATGAGTCATCATTAGAACTACAATTCTACATCACTGCAAAGTTTCTGGCAGCACAGCTCCAACCACTCTTGAAATCCCAAACCGAGAAGCTCCACTCATCTCCCTTACAGGGACTTTGCAGTGAATAGATTTATAGTTCTAATGATGACTCATGTATGGAAAATAGACTTTCTCTTTCTACACAGAGCTTAGAATGGTTCAACTAGTCTATTTTTAATCATGTGATGTCGTAAACCTAATGGAAAAGAGAAAAATTAGCTGGGTAGAAAGGCAAAATGAGCAATTGTAAGTACACGATGCTATATAATATGATGATTGCAATATATCAATATATTAAGAGGAGAAAAACTTTGATGGGAGTGCTTCTTTAAATATCATATGAATATAAACTTTGAACAAATTCACTACACATCTTCCAACTTTTAGATGTCAAGATCTGTTTCTTAGTCTCTGGTACTCACTGAGGTCACTGCCTCTGCTAGGAACTGAGCAACAAGATGCTCGCAAAAGATGTGGGTGCCTAAAAGTAAAATCACCCTAGCCAGGATTTTTGGCTCTGATCATTAGTAGCAAAAGGCACATACTAGAAATGAGAGGATCTATCTGCTGCTAATTTACTTAGAGTTAAACTTCCTGAAATTCTTCAGTTTTGGGGAATTCAAACAATTTGTAATTTGCTAGGATCACAGAAAAAAGGCCAGAGCCATTTCACAACCTGCTGACGAATGCATCAGCCAGAGAGAGGTCTCATGATGTCAGGCTCGGCTTTCCCCACAATGTCTTGAAGCTATCTAATCACATGTTCAGAGGGGACTATCACAGGGACTGTAAAAAATGAGGGCAGGAAAATCATTTTAGGATATTACAGCCTAGGGATAGGAGGTCAGAGCGCACAGCTCATTACAAATTGGGATAGAAAAAAAAGCTTAATATGATTGTGGTTTACTACTGCAGTGCTGAAGCAGAGTGAAATGGGAGTGGTAGTCTCAGTCTGTGAATAATAATGCAAAGATTCAAGTGAAACAGGGAGGTGCTGGACCTGCAAAGTCAGTGTTACCATGAATTGATTGATTTGTGTATACACTACTGCAGAAACACCTTAATAACAGCATTTTTTTTTATTCTTGAAGCACTGCAAACAAGTATGACAGATGAATATGCCTCTAGCCTATGTTTGTAAATGCACTAATGAGCTTAAAAGGGGTTCAACACAGTTTGGAGAGTGTTATGCACATTTTTTTCATCGCAAGTCATATTTTTGTGACAAGTCAGCAAAGCCAGAAAATTCAAGTTTCAAAAGATCCACTCATCTATAGTGCACAGCCGAAAGTCTTAGCATCCTTGAAATTGTTAAACGGCTCACATAGGACATAAATTAAAGAAAAATCACAGAAAAAAACAGCCTTACCAACTCCAGGTCAGATTACCAATGCACTGAAAGGATGCAGCAGACCCCCATGATACAGGCAAGAGCAGCACAGGTGCAAAATACTGATTGAAAAACCACTCGCGAACCTACCAATTCATGAAGGGGGTGGTAGCTTATTATTATAAATGCATACACATGAGGCTTGCATAGGGCACCAGTCACACAGGTACATGTAATGCGCAGTGTCTGGCTTATAGCCTATTGATGATGCCCATACTATTAGACCAGGTGGGCTGCCCAGCACTATATAAATACATCCCACAGGACAGACACCCCAATTCACCCAATCAACACTAAAGAGCCTGAAATTATTCCAGAAAATGAAGTATTTCTCCCAGAAAATTATTACAATTACACATGTTTTGTTATACACATGTTTATTTCCTTTGTGTGCATTTGAACAACACAAAACTGAAAAAAAAGGCAAATTGGACATAATTTCACACAAAACCCCAAAAATGGGCCGGACAAAATTGTTGAAACTTTCCAACATTGTGGTTAAACAACTTTTTTTCAAGCAAGTGATGCTCGTTCAAACTCACCTCTGGCAAGTAACAGGTGTGGGCAATATGAAAATCATACCTGAAACCAGATAATAAGGGGAGAAAGTGACTCACCTGCCATGTCTCTAATGCAATGAAACTGCAATCCTATGTGCCCACGTAACTCCTCCCTTCCTGGGCTGGTCCCAATAATTAACCCTGTCTGCTGCTAACTCACTGTTGCTGTGCCCAATATAGATAAAACAACATTTTAAGCATAGCAATGCAGTATGTGATCACAAAATCTTTAAGGGGGTGTGGGCAGCATCTTCACTCCTTTACACATACAGTACAGACCAAAAGTTTGGACATACCTTCTCATTTAAAGGTTTTTCTGTATTTTCTTGACTATGAAAATTGTACATTCACACTGAAGGCATCAAAAATATGAATTAACACATGTGGAATTGTATACTTAACAAAAAAGTGTGAAACAACTGAAAATATGTCTTATATTCTAGGTTCTTCAAAGTAGCCACCTTTTGCTTTGATGACTGCTTTGCACACTCTTGGCATTCTCTTGATGAGCTTCAACAGGTAGTCACCGGAAATGGTCTTCCAACAATCTTGAAGGAGTTCCCAGAGATGCTTAGCACTTGTTGGCCCTTTTGCCTTCACTCTGCGGTCCAGCTCACCCCAAACCATCTCGATTGGGTTCAGGTCTGGTGACTGTGGAGGCCAGGTCATCTGGCGTAGCACCCCATCACTCTCCCTCTTGGTCAAATAGCCATTACACAGCCTGGAGGTGTGTTTGGGGTCATTGTCCTGTTGAAAAATAAATGATGGTCCAACTAAACGCAAACCGGATGGAATAGCATGCCGCTGCAAGATGCTGTGGTAGCCATGCTAGTTCAGTATGCCTTCAATTTTGAAAAAATCCCCAATAGTGTCACCAGCAAAGCACCATCACACCTCCTCCATGCTTCACGGTGGGAACCAGGCATGTAGAGTCCATCCGTTCACCTTTTCTGCGTCGCACAAAGACACGGTGGTTGGAACCAAAGATCTCAAATTTGGACTCATCAGACCAAAGCACAGATTTCCACTGCTCTAATGTCCATTCCTTGTGTTCTTTAGCCCAAACAAGTCTCTTCTGCTTGTTGCCTGTCCTTAGCAGTGGTTTACTAGCAGCTATTCTACCATGAAGGCCTGCTGCACAAAGTCTCCTCTTAACAGTTGTTGTAGAGATGCGTCTGCTGCTAGAACTCTGTGTGGCATTGACCTGGTCTCTAATCTGAGCTGCTGTTAACCTGCGATTTCTGAGGCTGGTGACTTGGATAAACTTATCCTCCGAAGCAGTGGTGACTCTTGGTCTTCCTTTCCTGGGGCGGTCCTCATGTGAGCCAGTTTCTTTGTAGCGCTTGATGGTTTTTGCCACTGCACTTGGGGACACTTTCAAAGTTTTCCCAATTTTTCGGACTGACTGACCTTCATTTCTTAAAGTAATGATGGCCACTCGTTTTTCTTTACTTAGCTGCTGTTTTCTTGCCATAATTCAAATTCTAACAGTCTATTCAGTAGGACTATCAGCTGTGTGTCCACCAGACTTATGCACAACATAACTGATGGTCCCAACCCCATTTATAAGGCAAGAAATCCCACTTATTAAACCTGACAGGGCACACCTGTGAAGTGAAAACCATTTCCGGTGACTACCTCTTGAAGCTCATCAAGAGAATGCCAAGAGTATGCAAAGCAGTCATCAAAGCAAAAGGTGGCTACTTTGAAGAACCTAGAATATAAGTCATATTTTCAGTTGTTTCACAATTTTTTGGTAAAGTATATAATTCCACATGTGTTAATTCATAGTTTTGATGCCTTCAATGTGAATGTACAATTTTCATAGTCATGAAAACACAGAAAAATCTTTAAATGAGAAGGTGTGTCCAAACTTTTGGTCCGTACTATACCTTCCATGATATGTAGTGCAAATGTCATGTCACTAATGCAATTAGTAAATAAAAAGCTGCAAAGTATTTTATTTACTCAAAATAAAGTTTTGCTTCAATCAATGCTGCAAAATATTGCTTCAATAGTACCAGGCACTAGATATTTCCCTTCTGTGTGTTGTCAAATATAATTCATCTATAGTAAAAGCTAAATGTAGGCAGATTAAAGGAAGTGGGGGTGAGTCTTTCTCCTATCGTGCTGGTGTAAAGAGTGAATGGTAAATTACAGAGCATGAGAATGGGGACCATTACTGGACATATTAGACTGACTGACACTTGGCTCGATAGCTATTTTAACTTGCTGTAGTTTAAAGCAGAAGACTCAAAAAACCAGGGAGTAGATTCCTGCACTTCCTAAGCTAGAACAAAAAGTCACATTGCATGAGTGGCTTCCACATTAAAGACCTGGCAAGTACATGTGGCTACTGCATGGGTAATGGATAGTCAAACACTGCAATTATTGAGGTAGACCATTCAACATCTATGATCAAAAGTGTGCCTTACGGGTACCTCTCCAATTCTGATATTAGTCTTTTTGTAAGGCATTTTCAACGCTAATCCCCTAGACCTATATCATTAGTGGAGTGGTACACCATTTTATTGTCATTGTAAGGGTTAACCTGGATTTTCACATGATAATTTGCTATAAATTCTCAGCCAGTACATAGGATTTTTGTCAAGATTTTGGAAATACAGTATTGGTATGTCATTGTGCAATGTGTGGAATTGGCCTTAAAGTGGACAACCCTTTCTTGATCTAAATGTTTGGCGCCAATGAAATAAAAAAGCTTATACTTCCCTCTCGTGCCGGCGTCACTCCAGCGATGTCGGCACTCGTGTTCCCGGGGATCCCGTGTGGTTATGACACATGAGGCAGGCACCCAATCAGCGCTGGCGTTACTGGCCCCGCCTTCATACAAATCGAACATCAAGAGGAAGTGAGAGAGCAGCTGCAGCCCTGTCTTCCTCTTGATGTTCGATTTGTATGAAGGCGGGGCCAGTGACGCCAGCGCTGATTGGGCACCGGCGTCACATATCACAACAACCGCACGAGAGCCCCGGGAGTACGAGTGCCGACACCGCTGGAACGGCGATAGCACTGGAGGTGAGTATAAGCTTTTTTAATTTATCTGGGCCAAGCGTGGGATATAAGAAGGGGTTATCCAAGTAGTGGACAACTTCTTTAATATACTTAAAATGCTTCTTTCAGGTATAGTTCAACTTTTATTAAATTTTTTTTAACTTTCAATATTTTGCAGTCTCCATTGATCCTAGGATAATCGAATCCACAGTCAACGTGATAGCCTCGATGATGAACAGAGTTTTTCAACAACCGTGCACAAAGTATTAACAACAGGGCAATAAGTCACCAAAGTCCTGCAGGTTAACTATCTTGTGAATTTTAGAGAACTGAGTGAGGGAATATAAATGCCACTCACATCACATAATGAATGGACTAGAAGAGAACTTCTGGTAAAACAGCTATTATTTACTACTGGTGTCAAGACTCGCAAGAGGATTATGACAGTAACCAGCCTGTATGTGACGCGCCCCCTGGGCCAGTGTTGTTGGGGATACCCGGAGCCGGATCAGATGGGGGTTGTAGTCTCCGAGTGGCTGTGACCCGGTCCGTGCCCAGGGTGTCAAACTCAGTGTGTGGCAGTCCTTATAGATGTTACTAGATGTTCTTTTGTGTCGACTACGCCACCCGTTGAATTGCGGTCAATACGGCCGCCGCTGCAGCAGGGTCCACTGAGGCTGGTGATGTGAGTGCAGCTTAGGTAGTATAACTCCCAACGGGAGGGGTATAGCCTCAGGGGGTCAGCCGTGGAGGATGGTGGTTGTGAAGGTGCAGCAAGGAGACTCAGAGGCATAAAATGCAGTTCCAGGGTTTTACTTACTGGTGTTGCTCGGGTCACTGTGTACAGCAGTGACCACCCAAGCCGTGCTGCGTCCACCAGGTCCTGGACTCGGTCAACTCCCGGGCAATTCTTGAGTATGGTCCTGAGCTCCTTTCTGACTCTCCCTTCTTCTGGCCGTTCCCACCAGGGATCCACTTTTGGCCGGCTCCCTCGGGTCTCTTGGTGGTCAAGCCTCCTCTGGGCTCCCTGACCCTATGCTTGGTATGCCTTTCTAGTGGATTTGGTGAGGGTCGTGGCAGATCCTGCCCACGACCTCCGGTTCCTGGCTAAGGTGTGCTGTAGCCTCTGCCAGCTTGGGATCCGGTACCCTTTTGCCGACCCTTCACCCTTTTGTCCTTATTCTGGGATCTTGGGGTCCCCTCTGCACCTCTGGGTCTCTCTTCCTTCTCCTCTGCTCTGCTTCTCAGGCTCTCAGACAGACTGTCTGACTGGCTGACTGACAACTGACTGACCCTGATCTAAGATGGTGCCCACCTTATATACTCCCTCTATGTGTGAGCTCAGGTGACCAGCACCCAATGAGCTCCTAGCTTTACCCAGGCTGCTCCCACTATCTGCCCCTACACTACTGGGATGTTCCACCCCCCTCCCACTCCAGCCAGGAACAGACACTGTCGTACCTGCACATTTCTCTAGTGGGAGTACCGTCGGTCTGTTCCTCGGAAATGGGATGTGTGTAGTGCATGCAGCTAACTGAGCTCAGTTCCACACTCCATCCTTACCCGGGAGTGGAATATCACACCTCTGGGTTGAGGTGCAATACCCCTGTAGCAGACGAATCCTCAGGGTGCTACATATGTATAACACAGAAATATACCTCTCATTGATTTACTCTGATATACTGCACATCCCAGTGAATAAGTAAAGAACATATATTATAGACAATGAATTACATGGAAAATGAGCACCATTTGTTTCAAGTGTTGCCAAGTTCAGCTTAGTCTTTTCATATTTATAAATGAATGAAATTGAAATTCATATTTAAACAGAATTTTATGAGCAATTATTAAAACAAAACAGCCTAGTTGGTAACTCCATGGTCTCAGTCTAGATTTTAATACAAGAACCAAGATTCAAAAGCAAATCTAGAACTAGAACCCTCCTTGAACTTTGATTCCAACTATGACTCCAATGAGAGGTGATGACATCTATAAACAATCAAAGGTTCCTTCCAATTTGAAAACTTTTTTAATCCCCAGAGAGGAACCTTGGGTGCACATTAAGTATACTTGGAAACTAAAAAAAAAGTTTATGTCCATAGTGATCTGAATAGATGATTTACATTGAGATGTTTATAGAGGCTACCATTCTACTACTTTCGATTCTCATAAGACCAAGATCCAGATCAATTTAATACATAATCCCTGTTTTTGTAGGATTTCATCCAGGTACTCCACTTTCTTCTCATACCCAAAGCACACTCATAGGTCAGTGTAAAATTACCCTTAGGGCTCATGCAGATGACCGTATTTTCGAGATTGCTATCCGGCAAAGCATCGGATTGCACTCAAACCAGTGTTATTCTATGGTACCGTGCACATGTCCAATCTTTTTTTGGACAGAGCCGGTCCCCAGAAAAAAATCACAGAATGCTCGAGTTTGATCCGATAGTCGGCCATGAAAGTCAATGAGTCAGTGGAAAACATTTGACTTGGTTGACATCTGAGTGCAGTCCGATTGCCACGGACTGAAAGAATGGAGAAGATGGAGACATTTTTTTTCTCCATCTTCTCCTCATCCAAGAGAATCACATTATGATCACACACTGATCAGAGTTTTTCGGAGTTTGATTTTGCATAATCAGTCCAATTCTCTCCGATGAGAGAATATACGCTCGTGTGACTTTAGCCTAATATGTATGTGTCTGATAGACATGGACTAATGTGAAAGAACATTAGTCCATGTCTAGTACCAATATTATTATTAGTCACTTATTCGATTAACCAAAGCCAAGTTTTGAATCAATATTTTTTTCCAAAAGTCAATGTCAAACTCCTGAATTTCAGTCCAAGAACGTTTCACTTGGACCAATTCGTTATTAGCTGATAAATGTATAAATGGTTTCTTCTTTGATTAGTCATTTAAAATATGTATTAAATATGTTTATCTGCTGATCAGATAATTGATCAGATAATTAATGAGATGTAGATCAGTTCTCCTAACCCAGATATAACTGGTGAAGATCTTGTATTTTCTGTTACCTCCTTCCCTGTCCCAAGTGAAATTGAAAAGGTCCCATTTATTTTAGTATTTACCCCCCTTGCTGAGACTATTTTCAATGTTCTACTAAAACAGAATCCATTGCTCAGTTCCCACTCATGCCTTAAGCCATCCAGTTTCCAACAGTAACCTACATTTCAGCAAAGTTTTGAATGTTTTAAGACATATTTTGAAATGTTCAATAAGGAAAGTGTGTTATATTGGTAAGAATGTGTCATAATGTGACAACGAATGTCTCTCATAGGGGAAATAAAGAATCCCCCTGCTACTTCATCAATCCTTCCAGTGTAAGTTCTTGTACTTAATTTGAAAATGTAATCATTATCTTCTCAGTGGCTTTCGCACTTTGCACATTGCTTGACAAAAACTTTAAAAAGTAAAGAAAACATGAGTTATTATTATTACTGAAATGTTCTCTGTTGTTTTCTTAATCTAGGTAGGTCCAGAATTATTTTTTACTTATTATTTTATAATATTTCTATAGTCACTTCGGTGTCACCTTCACCTCTTTCCTGACATCCTATGTTGAGGTTCTTTCATGCATGATTCTCTGGCCAGCCCCCAGCTCAGGGCTTCGAGGTTTAGTTTCCTTCTTTCTAATGTTGGATCCTTTGCAGTTGTCTGCCACTGATGTTCATCACCTCTCTGCTCTGATGGGTCACAGAACATCTTTGCACATGTTCTCCATCTAATAACCAGTTGGCACAGACTTCATAAAGACCCTTTGCCCATCTTCCTGTCACTAAGGTACCCGGTGATCACCTTTAGGGCAGCTGCAGACGAGCATGTATTCTCTCATCTGAGAGAATCGGGTCAATTATGCAAATCACACTCAGATCAAACTCTGATCAGAGTGTGATCATAATGTGATTCGATTCTCTCAGATGAGGAGAAGATGAAGAAACCAATTTCCCCATCTTCTTCATTCTGTCAGTCCATGGAAAATCGGACTGCACTCACTTGTCATCCGACTGGAGTCCGATGTTTCCACAAACTCATTTACTTGCTTGGCCGAGTGCATTCTGAATATCGGATCAACATTGGGCATGCTGCGATTTTTCCTTCCGACAAACTCTGTCGGAAAGCCCCATAGACTAACATTGGTCAGAATGTGATCCGATGTTTAATTGGATCGCACTCAGACTAAAAATATGGTCGTCTGCACCTGCCCTTAGTTTGTTTCTTGGCATTCGATATGATTTACCTGTCTGCTGTCTGCCTAGATCTTCCGCTAATCTGCCGTATTGTCTGAGCACCGCCAACCCTGACCTGGGCTTAGCTACTTAGCTTGCCTGCCCTAACCTTGTCCATCTGGCTATCTCTTCCGTCTGGTGCCGTTTCCTGCCCAGTTTTATGTCAGACAAAGACGACTCCTGGGATATCGATTTGGAGATTCCCTGCAACAAAGTCTAGATCCCTCTTTAGAGTCAAAAGGGAATTCCTTAATTTCTGCTCCTATATTTAATCCAAGCCAAATCTTTTACAACCTATTGGGTCCACATAGTAACCCAATGATCCCTACCTATCAGCAAGTTTTCCTATCCCGTGAATAGATAGGAATAAAATATACAATTATGTCTTTCTGTAGCCTAGTTTTCCTTAAATAAACCATGGATCAAATCATGAAACATTGGGGCCTTTCAATGGGGACATTTATTTATTTTTATCTTATTTTACTCACTTATATAGCACCATTAATTCCACAGTGTTTTACAGACATTATCATCACTTTCCCCATTGGGGCTCACAATCTACATTCCCTATCAATATATCTATGGAGTGTGGGAGGAAACCGGAGAACCCGGAGGAAACCCACACAAACACAGGGAGAACATGCAAACTCCTTGCACATGTTGTCCTTGGTGGTATTTGACATAAGATGACTTATGATAGTTTCGCGCCCCCCTGGGCCGTGTGTGCACGCGTGTGGATTACCCGGAGCCGGGTCTCTGGGGGTTGTAGTCTTCGTGGCGGCGACCCGGTCCCGTAGCTCAGGGTGGTCAAACCAGTGGCAGTCTTTTATAGGGTTTTTATGATTTAATGTCCGACTACGCCACCCGTGGATTGCGGCTATTATGAACCGCCGCTGCAAGGCAGTCCACTGAGGCTGATGGTGTGTGCAGCTGAGATAGTATAACTATACCAGCTGTTTTAGGACCGCGTGCTGCATGGGGGTTCCGGCGGGTGCGTGTCTTCTCCTCCGCGCTTCGGGCCTGCAGCTGCTCCCTCCTCCAGCGCCGTGCCCTCTCCTCCTCCGGACCTGCCAATTGAGCATGCAGGTCCGCACCCAGAGGTGGTATTACGGGGGCAGGGGGCGCTAACGGACGAGAGGCGTCCTGGGGCCTCGAGCCTTGCGACCAGGCCTGAGGCGGTCCGCTTCCGGTCGCGCCCGGGGTCAGAGTGCAAGGCGTGGGGCGCGGTTCGGTGAAGGTGCCCGCGGCTTGGGGCCTAGGTGGAGGCGGCGGGAGCGTGGTAGCCGCGACGGATCCCGGGGTTTCTGGCCCCGCAACAGGATCCAGTGGCGAGCCCGCAGCATCCGGACTCGGGGTAGGGGCATCCGCCTTACTTGCCTCCTCTGCAGCATCGTCCTCGGCCTCCGGTCTCCTCTCTCCGTCCTCGGGGGCAGACGCGCTGCCGAGTGCTGACAGTGCCTCTTGCTGCCGGGCCGCGACCTGCCGGGCCACTTCCTCTCTCCACCCGGCGACGACGTCCCTCTGCGCTCGGACCATCCTCCAGTCCAGCTCCTCCAGTGCAGTCTGCAGGAACTCAGGGTCTTCTGCGGGGAGCTGAGCCATCAGCTCCGTGAGGCTGTACGGGGACGCCTCGACCTGCAGCAGGCCACTTGTCAGGGTGCTGGAGTTGACGCTCCAGTCCATCTCTGAGTGTGGTCTGGCGAGACTAATCCAAACCACACCCTGCCCCGCGGTTTTCTTCTCTTTCCGCCCCTGTTGGGGGTGGTCCTGGGGCAATCTGCTGACAATCACTCTCAGGGGCAGCCCCCCCACCTTGATGGACATCTCTACAGCTGCACTCATGGCTGTTGGGGGTGGGCTCCTTCTTTGGTGCCATTCTGGGACCTGGCCCACGATGGGAGGTGGCTTCCTGTTGTCTTTTGGCGCGCACATTATGGCGTCCGTTCTTCTGGGACGGGCGCCATTTTTAATACAGTGAAACAGTCTCTTTTCAGGCACGCAATACCCATTTGTGGCGGGTTGGTCACAATCCTGCCGACTATGCCAAAGCTGGGCCGTGTGTGCATGCGTGTGGGTTACCCGGAGCCGGGTCTGTGGGGGTTGTAGTCTCCGTGGCGGCGACCCGGTCCCGTGTCTCAGGGTGGTCAAACCAGTGGCAGTCTTTTATAGGGTTTTTATGATTTAATGTCCGACTACACCACCCGTGGATTGCGGCTATTATGAACCGCCACTGCAAGGCAGTCCACTGAGGCTGATGGTGTGTGCAGCTGAGATAGTATAACTCCCCACGGGAAGAGTGTAGCCGCAGGGCAGTGTAGTAGCATGCTGGGGGTGATGGTGCAGACGCAGCATAAATCACACAGAGTCAGTGATGCAGTCCAGGGTCTTTTACTCACAGTTGTTATCCGAGTCACTTCTGCCGGCAATGACTGCCAGAGCCGTGCTGCGTCCACCAAGTGAGGAGCTCGGTCAACCCCCAGGCAATTCAGGAGTATGGCACAGGACCCCCTTTTATCCTTTCTCTGGCCTCTCGTGCCCCACCAGTGACCACACTTCTGTCCAGCTGCCTCGGGCCTTCTCTTGGTGAAACCTGTCGCCAGTTTCCCTGACCCTACGTGGTGCCTTCCTAGTGGGTGTAGCAGGGGGTCGCACCAATAGATGATCACGACCTCCGGTCTTTGGCTGAGGGATAATTTACCTCCACCAACTTGGGAATCCGGTACCCTTATTCTGCCTGACCCTTCACCCGATATCTCGTGGGTTCTTAGGGTCCCTTCTGCCTTCTTGTTTCTGGAGCCTTTCTACTCCTCTTTCTCTCCACCTTTCTTCCTTCCTTCTCCTTCTCCTCTTCTCCCTTCTGGCTCCGGCCTTCACCCTAGGCCTGCCTCGTGGAGCTGAGCTCAGACTGAGCCTCAGCTCCCTGTCAGCTCTCTCTCCTGCTCTGCACGAACTCCACTGGACTGAACACTCTCCTAAGATGACCCCCACCTTTTATCTACTTTACTGTGTCTGAGCTCAGGTGACCTGCAACCAATGAGCGCCTTCCTATGCTCCAGAAACCATCCCCTTCTGCTCCTACATCACTGGGTTCTCTCCCCCCTCCCCACTCCAGCCAGGGACATAGTCAGTTGTGCCGGCATATATATAAATGGGTGCACCGTCGAGCTGTCCCCCGGAAATGAGGAGTGTGTGTATGTATGTGTACAGCTAACTGAGCCCTGGTCCACACTCCATCCTTACCTGGGAGTGGAATATCACACCTCTGGTTGAGGTGCAATACCCCTGTAGCAACCGAACCCTCGGGGCGCTACAATAGCAGTTACAATTTCTTTGCTTGCCTGTAAATATAATTATATATGCCATTTTAATATGAAAAATGCCCATCTTTAATTTGGTAGAAAAGGGTGGAGGCTTCTCCCCATCTGTCTAAAGTAGAATAATTCACAGTCACTTTTACATAACATTAAATGGATAGAAAACAGATGACCAAGTGCCATATCTGTGATCTATTGCAGCAGATTAATTCCCTGAAATCTGCTGGTCAAGAATTAGTAGCCCTGGAACGCCTACTTCTCTTCAAGGCACAGACATTTTTAATAACTCAACGGGTGAATCTTATTTATAGCAAATTGATTTATAAATACACACAATCAAATTATCTCTGGTGGGAAGATGTACGTATGACTTTCATGGGACGAGGATGTCTAATTCATTTAAATGTTAAGTCCTAAATAAATTAGAATCGCGCAGACAGATGTTATAGCTGCTGATATAAACAGAATTTCTGGAAAAGTAATGTTAGCTCATCAAGTATGCAATGGTCTCTTGCTTCCCAAACTATAAGCTGTGGCCTTTAAAGAGAACCTGTCAGCTGCCTCATGCCGCCTGAACCACGGGGTGCATGAATCAGACACTGGGTGCGTTATTGCAGCTGTGTACGTGTTGCTATAAAACACTCCAGCACTTTAGAGAAAACATACTTTGAAAATCCAGCCAGTAACTAGGCGCCTTAGATGACTAGTCAAAGGCAGGTCCTTAGTGATGTCGCCCTACCCCGCTCCCCATGATTGTCAAGTCTCTCCTCTATATGTGTATAGGAAAAGAACAGTTAATCTAGGGGCGCAGAGTGAGAACCCATTGGGCACTTGTCTCGTACTTGTCATCCGAGATGCATAGTTCCTGGTCGGATTTTTCAAAGTATGCTCTCTCTGAAATACTGCAGCAATAACGCTGCCAGTTTTTGATTCATGCTTCCCATGATCAAGGCAGCTGACAGGTTTCCTTTAAAGGGGTTGTTCGGCACTTTTTTTAAGTTGCCCAATGTATTCAGCAAGTGGGCATAAGTATCTCTGTAAATACCTTGTGCTAAAGATAATGCCTGTGAGCGGCGCTATCGATGGCCGCTCACAGGCATCACGTGACCCCTGGCTGCAGCCGGCGCTGACATCCGCTGACGTCACGACAAGTCCAGACTGCAGCCAAGGGTCCCTCTTCCTCGTTCCATCAGTGGCTGCTGGGTTTTGGGCGGGATTATTCCCCGCATCTACCGCGCGCTCTCCCTCTCCCTATTCATTGGGAAAGCGCGCAGTGGATGCTGGGTGTGACGCAGGGAATAACCCCACCCAGAACTCTGCAGCCACCGCTGGGACCCCAGCGCTGAGTCACGCCTCACTTGTCATGACGTCAGCGCGGGGTCACCAATGGCGCCGCTCACAGGCATTATCAGCAACACAAGGTATTTACAAATATACTTATGCCCACTTGCTGAATACATTGGACAATTTAAAAAAAAGCAACGGACAACTTCTTTAATCCTGGAGCCTTTATTTTGTCTTCATGTATTAGCAGAAATTAGTGCCACCAATAACATATTATAATATCATAACTCATTATAATATGTCATCAGTGATGTAAATATCATAGGTGCAGAAGTTTCAGTCTCACGTGAGATCTCGTGCCAATGTTCCTTTGGCCCATATGAGAAGACCAAAACACTGAAAGACCTGTGATATTTATTGGCTCTGTTGCAGATTTTGCATTGAGGTCCTCAAGCATCAAGTTACATCACTGTATGGCATGCCAAATATTACCAGAATTATCTACAAGGCTACCCACAGATAATGCCATTGTAGTGTCTAAATTGCAACCAGGGGTGTAACAATCGAAGTCGAAGAGGGTGCGACCACAACCAGGCCTGTGTATGCACATTCAGCTGAAATGAATTGTGGCGCAGAGACCCGTTGGGTCCCTGTGCTGCAGTACATGTTGGCGGCCAATCAGAGGGTGACAGCTGACATCACCAATCAATGCATGGCAGTGATGTCATACGTGGCTCATAGCAGACACGCCAATGTCACCTGCTGGCCTCTGTGCCGGCTACAGAAGAGGATGCCACGAGATGTGGGAGCGAAGGAGGTGAGTAAAATGTTTTATTTTATTATGCCTTAAAGGACAGTGGTAGAATGGGTGACATATATAAAAGGAAGGAATCCTGGAGGGGGCCCAGGATGGGGGACATAAAGTGGGGAAAATAAGTATTTGATACACTGCCGACTTTGTAAGTTTTCCCACCTACAAAGAATGGAGAGGTCTGTAATTTTAATCGTAGGTACACTGCACCTGTAAGAGACAGAATCTTAAAAAAATCCAGAAAATCACAATCTATGATTTTTACATAATTATTTTGCATTTTATTGCATGAAGTATTTGATACAATAGAAAAACAGAACTTAATATTTGGTACAGAAACCTTTGTTTGTAATTACAGAGGTCAGATGTTTCCTGTAGTTCTTTACCAAGTTTGCACACACTGCAGCAGGGATTTTGGCCCACTCCTCCATACAGATCTTCTCCAGATTTTTCAGGTTTCGGGGCTGTCACTGGGCAACATTGAGTTTCAGCTCCCTCCAAAGATTTTCTATTGGATTCAGGTCTGGAGATTGGCTAGGCCACTCCAGGACCTTGAAATTCTTCTTACAGAGCCACTCCTTAGTTGCCATGGCTGTGTGTTTCAGGTCATTGTCATGCTGGAAGACCCATCTTCAATGCTCTTACTGAGGGAAGGAGGTTGCTAGCCAAAATCTCACGATACATGACCCCATCTATCCTCCCTTCAATACGGTGCAGTCGTCCTCTCCTCTTTGCAGAAAATCACCATGCTTCATGGTTGGGACAGTGTTCTTGGGATTGTACTCATCCTTCTTCTTCCTCCAAACATGTTGAGTGGAGTTGATACCAAAAAGTTATATTTTGGTCTCATCTGACCACATGACCTTCTCCCATTCCTCCTCTGGATCATCCTAATGATCATTGGTGAACTTCAAACAGGCCTGGACATGTGCTGGCATGAGCAGGGTGACCTTGTTTGCCCTGCAGGATTTTAATCCATGACAGCGTAGTGTGCTATTAACGGTAATGCTTGAGACTGTGGTCCCAGCTCTCTTCAGGTCATTGACCAGGTCCTCCCGTGTAGTTCTGGGGTGATTCCTGACCTTTCTCAGAATCATCCTTACCCCAAGAGATGAGATCTTGCATGGAGCTCCAAACCGAGGAAGATTGACAGTCATCTTGTGTTTCTTCCATTTTTTAATAATTGTGCCAACAGTTGTTGCCGTCTCACCAAGCTTCTTGCCTGTTGTCCTGTAGCCCATCCCAGCCTTGTGCAGGTCTACAATTTTGTCCCAGGTGTCCTTAGACAGCTCTTTGGTCTTGTCCATGGTGGAGAGGTTGGAGTGTGAGTGATTGACTGTGTGGACAGGTGTGTTTTACACAAGTAACGAGTTCAAACAGGTGCAATTAATATAGATAATGAGTGAAGAGTAGGAGGGCTTCTTAAAGAAAAACTAACAGGTTTGTGAGAGCCAGAATTCTTGATGGTTGGTAGGTGATCAAATACTTATTTCATGCAATAAAATGCATTTTAATTATTTAAAAGCCATATAATGTGATTTTCTGTTTTTTTTTAAGACTGTCTCTTACAGGTGTAGTGTACCTAAGATAAAAATGAAAGACTTCTACATTCTTTGAAGGTGGGAAAACTTGCAAAATCGGCAGTGTATCAAAAACATATTTTTCCCACTGAATATACTGTACCAGGAAGGAACCCAGGATGGAGGTCATATATAATAGGTTCACAAGGAACGAGTCAGGATGATTTTATTTATCAAACCAGTGTTACGGTTGTATAGGTCCTCGTAAAAATGACATGTCTTGTATTAATCTGAAATGGCTTTAAAGCATATCTAGCCAAGAAGTGCATGCATTGTCTGTGTGTCAGTGCACTAAGAGTACACTGATACCCCCCTAATGCACTTACAGGCTACAGGGTATTTGGCTTCAAAACTACATTTCTCAGAGAATGCACATTGAATTAATACAAGACATATATTATTTTCCCTGTTGTTTTGCAATGTACAGTATACAGCCATACCACTAGACTGATTAGTTAAGTCGTCTTGACTGGTTCTCTTTAATATGATGGAAGATCATAAGCAAATCTTGATTTTAGAACACTAATGTCAACTATATCTACTTTCCCAGTATTATTTTAGACTTGCTTTTATGAATAATGTTGGCATAATTTATTTTATTTCAATTTTGGACTGCAGTATTTTCTCAGCAACATGTGGTTTTGTAATCCAATCAATAATTGTATGTAGAAATCACAGAGCCACAATAGTTTCTCGGCGTGAGTGACACATCCAGATGCGACTCAGTCTCCGCACAGCTTGTACCAGTCAGCAGGTTTTGCAAAGATTTAATATCTTCTGCTCATCAAAATAATACCCACTGTCAGGATCTGTCCTTTCTTTAAGCTGTTGGCAATGATTCCCTTCGAAAAATCAAAACTATACTTTATTAACTTCTAATATTTAATGCCGCTGTCTGGGAACATGTGCCTGAGTCTTACAACAGATTCCATGGATTCATTCTACTTTTTGGATTCTAAAATACAAAGGAACAGGGCTATTTTGAGAGGATGCAACCATTCAAGGCATGGGTTAAAAATTCCCTAGAGATGAAGCAGAGTTCTCATGAAGCACTCTGCCTGATCATATAGAAACAGTGCAGCTGCTCAAAAGTCCTCTATATCTAGACTTACCCTGACATCTGCTGGGACTTTTCTCACTATTGCGTAAGAGTTGTCCCTACAGTGTCCATTTTAGGACATGATCAGATATCAAAATCAAACATCAGAATGATGTCAGTTTGAGGCTAAATACCCTGTCTGAGAACTGATTCTGACAAGTGATTTTGATGAGTGATTTTGACAAGTGATTCTGACGAATGATTTTGACGAATGATTCTGACGAATGATTTTGACGAGTGATTCTGACAAGTGATTCTGACGAATGATTTTGACAAGTGATTCTGACTAATGATTTTGACGAGTGATTCTGATGAATGATTCTGACAAATGATTGTGATGAGTGATTCTCACGAGTGATTTTGATGAGTGATTCTGACAAGTGATTTTGACAAGTGATTTTGACGAGTGATTCTGACAAGTGATTCTGACAAATGATTTTGACGAGTGATTCTGACGAATGATTTTGACGAGTGATTTTGATGAGTGATTTTGACGAGTGATTCTGACAAGTGATTTTGACAAGTGATTCTGACTAATGATTTTGACGAGTGATTCTGATGAATGATTCTGACGAATGATTTGGACGAGTGATTCTGATGAGTGATTCTGACGAGTGATTTTGACGAGTGATTCTGACAAGTGATTCTGACAAATGATTTTGACTAATGATTCTGACGAGTGATTCTGACAAATGATTTTGACGAGTGATTCTGATGAGTGATTCTGACGAATGATTTTGACGAGTGATTCTGACGAATGATTTTGACAAGTGATTCTGACTAATGATTTTGACAAGTGATTCTGACTAATGATTTTGATGAGTGATTCTGATGAATGATTCTGACGAATGATTTTGACGAGTGATTCTGATGAGTGATTCTGACGAGTGATTCTGACAAGTGATTTTGACGAGTGATTCTGACAAGTGATTCTGACGAATGATTCTGATGAGTGATTCTGACGAATGATTTTGACGAGTGATTCTGATGAGTGATTCTGACGAGTGATTCTGACGAGTGACTTTTACAACTGTAATAATAATAATAATAAAAAAAAGTAACTATTTGCTGATGGGACTTGAACCCAAAAGTCTGTGTTCCAAAGCCAGTGCACTAACCACTAAGCTATTAACTTAGTTGTAAAAACTTTGGAGTTCTATTTGGTTATATGATTTTGAGTGCAAACTTGTCTAAAACTCATTGGGACGTATGCACAGACTGCAAGCAAGCCAAATTCAAATGATGTTTGATTCTCATGTGTGAGTCTGATGTGTGACTTTCTTCAAACATCAGAATCACAATGACTTTTAGTCACCCTGAGTATTTTCATGGTTGATCTCATAAGACAAGGAAAGCTACTAGTTGTTATCACCTGACTGGAAAGCGTAATGGTAAGGTATCAGTCTCTTAAACTACAGTATCAGAGTTCAAATCTCGCTAGGAAGAAGAAGGTTTTTTGTTTTTTATTTATTAATTATGACTGTTTAGCACACACCTAGCCATTTATACACAGCGGTAGGCTGCACGGTGCCATCTATACACAGTGGTAGGCTGCACGGTGCCATCTATACACAGTGGGAGGCCGCACGTAGCCATCTATACACAGCAGGAGGCCGCACATAGCCATCTATACACAGCAGGAGGCCACACATAGCCATCTATACACAGCAGGAGGCCGTATGGAGCCATCTATACACAGCAGGGGGCCACACAGCACCATCTATACAGAGCAGGAGGCCGCACAGCGCCACCTATAAACAGCGGGAGGCCGCACGATGCCATCTATACACAGCAAGGGGCCGCACGCAGCCATCTATACACAGCAAGAGGCAGCACGGCTCCATATATACAGCGGTAGGCCGCACGTAGCCATCTATACACAGCAGGAGGCAGCACGATGCCATCTATACATAGCAGGAGGCCGCACATAGCCATCTATACACAGCAGAGGGCCGCACGTAGCCTTCTATACACAGCAGAGGGCCGCACGTAGCCTTCTATACACAGCGGGTGGCCGCTCGGTGCCATCTATACACAGTGGGAGGCCGCACATAGCCATCTATACACAGCAGGAGGCCGCAGGTAGCCATCTATACACAGCAGGGAGCCGCACATAGCCATCTATACACAGCAGGAGGCCGCATGTAGCCATCTATACACAGCGGTAGGCAGCACGCCACCATCTATACACAGCGGGAGGCTGCACGTAGCCATCTATACACAGCAGGGGGCCGCACGTAGCCATCTATACACTGCGGGTGGCCGCACGGTGCCATCTATACACAGTGGGAGGCCGCACATAGCCATCTATACACAGCAGGGGGCCGTACGTAGCCGTTTATACACAGCAGGAGGCCACACATAGCCATCTATACACAGCAGGAGGCCGCATGTAGCCATCTATACACAGCGGTAGGCAGCATGTGCCATCTGTACACAGCGGGAGGCCACACGTAGTGATCTATACACAGCAGGAGGCCGCATGTAGCCATCTATACACAGCGGTAGGCTGCACGATGCCATCTACACACAGCGGTAGGCTGCACGGTGCCATCTATACACAGCGGGAGGCCTCACGTCACCATCTATTCACAGCGAGAGGCAGCACGGCACCATATATACACAGCGGGAGGCCGCACGTAGCCATTTATACATAGCAGGGGGTCGCACGTAGCCATCTATACACAGCGGGAGGCCGCATGTAGCCATCTATACACAGAAGGAGGCCGCACGGCGCCGCCCAGATACAGCGAGACATATACATACACTCCTAAACACATTTGAAACACAAAAATACATATAAACAGACATCACACAATGATATCTGCCTGCACACACACACTCACTCACACACTCAATCACTCACACACTCAATCACTCACTCAATCACACATTCACTCACACACTCACTCATCATCCCCCGGCTCGGCTCCAGTCGTCCAGCTCCTCTCCGGTGCAGCAGTGCAGGGCGCACACTGCGTGACGTCACACTAGCAGATACGGCCGCGCACAGGGAAGTTAACAGGTGCAGTGCTGGCCCGGCCGAAGAAGAAGCAGGGACACTGCACAGCTGCTGGGGGAGCCCCGCCTCTGCCTGCCAGTATGTGCCGCATTGGCGCCCACATATTATAATAAGGGCAATCTGGCCATGAGCCCCCCGGAGCCCCAGATTGCCCTCATTGTAATCCGCCTATGATTACAGAGCTCACTTATTTCACCCAGGAGATTCTTAGAATCAGTGAACAGTCTCAGAAGCTAAATCCACAGCAATCAGACATTTATCATCTCTTCTGTGGATAGGTGATAGGTGTCATCTATGGAAAAACCCTTTTAAATATGTAAATCTGCCACACATCTGGTTCTTATACATTACACGGGTGGTTCCTCACTTACAGACATTAAATCTCCCACTAATTGAGGCCAATAGAGAAGCAGACATACAACTATCCATTATCTTATACCAAGAGTCAAACAGGCGTTCACCCCTCTTCTATTGTAAACCACCAGAAGGCATGATGATAGTATCCCCCTAATTAATTAATATATACCACCAAGGAAGTACGATAAATGTCCTAAAATTTAAAGGAAATATAGAAACAAATCCCTGAAAAGGTGACAGGTAGAAGTAACTTAATATTTTAACCTTCCAATTCGCCAGATTAACCAAATTCTCCCAGGAAATCCATTTTCTGCATATCCAAAATGCTCCAAAGACTCCCATTGGTCTGGAAAACATAGATAACACTATTTCCTTTAGGCCACGGCCCCACTATCAGTATTTGGTCAGTATTTGGTCAGTATTTTTTCTATGGAGTGGGAGACAAAACGAGGAGTGGGTGATAAATGCAGAATTGGTGATTTGTTTCTATTATACCTTTTCTCTGATTGTTCCTCACCTGGTTTTGTCTCCCACTGCTGAGAAAAAATACTGACCGAATACTGACCAAATACTGATAGTGGTGCCGTGGCCTTGCTGGCATCCTGTCAGCAGGTTTTTGCTATTCAATCTGAGAGCAGCATATTGTAGGGGCAGAGTCTGATTCCAGCCATGTGTCACTTGCTCAGCAGCTTGCTGTAGTTTCAGTGTTTTATTAGCAATAGATTATCATTCCAGGATTGCATGTCACGTGCCAGGCAGTCAAGCTAATCTGTGTAAACCCGCCACCACCGCTGATTGGCAGCTTGCTGACAATGTACAATGTACACAGGGAGCTGTCAATCAGTGATGTGGGCGGGGTTATACACAGATCAGCATTCTGACCACTGCTACATCTACAGCAGAGAAAACAGGTATTCTATCAAAACTGCACCGAGCAGTTCAGTAAGTGACACATCACTGGAATCAAGCTCTGTGTCTCTACATCACGCTGCTCTCAGATAACATAACAAAAACCTACTGACAGATTTATTTTAACTCATAAACTAACCTACTTCATTGTTGTGCTGTCACACAATATTTGTACAGTTTATTCAGCGTTTTATGGCTTTCTCTATCTATCTCTAATGCTAAGCTGTTAGTTTTAACATCCTCTCACTTTCCAGATTCACCTGAAAGGGTTTGCTGCATTTCCTGCCTCTGCTTTTATACAGGCTATGACAGCTCCCCCTGATGGACTTTGCTCTATTGTGTGATGTAATAGCTGCAATAAATTATGGGAAAGGCCATCCAATGGCAAGTGAGGCTTCTCTGACTGATATAATCTTCTGTTAAGTGTAAAATTGTGTCAGTCCTTTTATACAGTTTGTCGAAAGAGAAATGCGAATTAAACTTCTTATACTGGTAGTGTTAACATGTAAGGAGGTGCACCAAGAGCAACAAAGCATATCATTGATGCACATTAATGTGAAGTGTAGACACTGTACCTGTCTCTTTGAACTAGCAGTAAATGTGGGGAGCTGACTGTCAATCACCATAACATTGGCAGTCATGCCCCATCGAGAGAGCAGCCCGGAAGAAGAAGAGCTGCTCTGTTGATGCGGAACAGATGAATCGGCAGCAGGAGCTTTCAGTGACTGCTCTGAGCCGGCGCCGGATAGAAAAGGCAGGTAGTTGACTCTGTTAGCCGCTACCTGCCAGTTCGTTATAGACCCATAATAAAGAAAATAAAATAGACCTGGACAACCCCTTTAATGATGTGTTAGATGCATCATGTCCTGCAAATTGATTTGCACCAACTTAACTGATGATTATTTCCATGTAATGCTCCCTTACAGTGATAAAAGTAAATGACAATAACAAATGTAACATCTATGAAGGCATAATGCACTTTTTTCTAAACAAAAATTGGCTCAGTAAATGCCATGTGCCTTATATTAATCCACTGGCATTTCATGAGTAAAAAACAAATATTCATAATTTGAATAAAGTAAACATTTTTCTCGTCTCGAAAAGTCCAATTTGTAATTACAGTTCAATGACATGATATTTTAGTCAAGAGATATGAGTAATTTGCAGCTCGCTAAGGTCATGCAGAATTAATCCTCCCTGTCTCAGACACTCCGACTGTCCTCAACCCCATGGATCATACTATGTCTGGATATTAAATTACCATGGTGCATAGATTGCTCTTAGTCAATGTTTTAGACCGTGGGGACAAACCATGATGAGGAAAATAATCAGCTGGTTCCCAATTCTCAGAATTGTGCTTCTGACGTGTCGTGAAAGTAATATTCCAATAAAAGTTTGGTAAATCTGGTGAAATTATTCTGCGATTATCTCATTAGGCATTTTGTAATTGAACTTGATTTTAATTGAAAAATATTATCCAGCCGATAATAACATGATTTGCATATTTTTATTATTTAAATTTCTGCTGCTTGATTTCTGCAAGAAAACACTAGTATATTATGTCTCAATCTTCAAACATCACGTATAAGTGGGAGACGGTGCATATCGGTTACGATATAAAAATAAGAGTCTCACTGATGGAATTGTAAAAATCTGAAAGTCCAGAACCTGTAACACATGCCCATTACTAAGAGGAGCTCTGTCAGTATTAAATCCAAAATGTATTCAATATAACATATGCATTAGGAAATAGAGATGAGCGAACCGGAACTTAAAAGTTTGGGGTTCATACCGGATAGTTAGTATTCGTTGCTAATCTCCAAACACAGACTTCTCCCAGAAGTCCGTTTTAATGAGAGATTTTTCTTATCTAGACCCAAAGTTCAGGTCTCCAATTATTTTCAATGAGGTTCGGGCTCTGTTTCAAGTTCGGTGCAGTTCTGGTACCCGAACCGAACTTTGAAATAAAGTTTGGGTCAGGTACCATAACTTAAACTTCCACTTATCCCTAGTAGGGAACCCAAACTGCTGACGATATGCTTCAGCGTGGATTTCATATTGGAAAAACTCCTCTCAGTGCTGGATCTTCCTTCTTCCGGAACTTGTTTCCAGTAATTTGTGCATAAAAGGACTTCCTGACTTGAAAAGTTGGTGAATTGACTTTTACTTGTTTGTAGTCCCATAACCTGTGATCCATGCCCATTCCTTATTCTACAGCCCCATAACCTGTGATCTAAAGGATAAAGAATTTGTCACCACATTTGAGTGATCTGACCTATTAATATGGGCAGACAGGTTATAGAATGCTGAAAAAAGTCCTACCAGTAGGCCTCATGGATGATGCCTTGTTGTGGAAAATGAGTTCTTCCAGACTACGCTGTCCATAAGATAATGCTGCCTCCTCATTTCATTATCCTATCTATCTCCTCCCACATCATCACGGTGCCCCTGTGACGGCAGGTGCATGACTGGAAATCCCATGCCTGCACATTTCGTCTGCCATCGCTCTTCTTCACTTCACCTCCCAGTGTTCTCTGGTGTGTAGAAAAAGTGCAAATGACATGCTTACTATGCAGAGCAGGAGGATGGAAGTTGGGAGTGCATCTTTTCTGAGCACCGGAGAACACTGGGAGCGGAAGTTAGCGACTCTCAGGCGCCTGCGCAGAACAAAAGGGAAGCCAATGCCCATAGAATGGCGGAACAGTGATTTCTGGTCGAACATCTGATGTCACAGGGACAAATTGACGATGTGGGAGGAGAAAGATAAGATAATGAAGCGAGTAGGCAATGCTATCTTCTGGGCAACCCCATAGCCTGAAAGAACTAATTTATATAAAGCGATGAAAGATGATTTTTCCACAACAAGGCATCATCCATGAGGCATACAGGCATGACTTTTTTCTGCAGTCTATAACCTGTCTGCCCATATTAATAGTTCATGTCTAGGATTATCACAAATATCACAGCTCGGGAAGGTCACGCACGACCACCCGCTGTGATCTTTGGAGCGAACAGCTCTCTGCTGCCCCCTATCGTGCGGACAATTACACGATTGACCAACGATTAACAGAGGAGGCTGCAATCTGTTTGCACTAACATGCCGGTTATCGGTAAACAGTGAGCATATGGTATATAGGCTCACCTCTGGATTCCAACACATGGAATATGTGTATATACCCCCGTACAATCACCACTAACTCAACGGTAACCGCAGACTACTCACTGCCACCACCAATCGTTTTTACTGGCTGACTGAGGGTCTGGTTATGGTAGCGTATGACTTCGGGGTGCAGTTTACAGAACAAAAGAAGCAGAACTAATACATTTTATATTTAATCCAAGGGGAGGCAGTTTTTATGAAAAATATACAAAAAAATTTACAAAGGGGATAAAATCACATCGGCAGGGTTGTGGCCTGTCCTCAGCCCTTCAGGATTTTATGAAATCCCAACTTCTGTGATAACTTCACTCATGATAGTCGCAGAAGTCCAAGATTGCCGCCATATTTTCCATCAGTATTTTACCTTTCCATAGACAGTAAACATGGCGTACCTGTTGTCAGGTATCTGGTCACTATGGATTTGTGGCTCATAGGCAGGGGTTACAGTTATGAAAAATTCTGCATCTTCTTCCCCTGTTAGCCCTGCCGCTAAAAAATATATGTCTCATCACAATCGGATTTATAGAAATTTCGATATTCAATATTGCCTTTCCGGGACATTAAGTCTGTTGCAGGTACAACACTTCTCTTACAGGGACAAAGGTGTCTAGTGTAAATGTAAAATATTTCTCTTGAACGGACAATGTATTTCCTGCAGACAATAGGCTTCTTCCACTATGTATCAACACATGTCTCTATTGCTGTCTTAAAAGACCCTTTGTCTAATTACCTGTCCATTCTGTATTTGTCTTTCCCACAAAAGGCATCTTCTTTCAGACATCTGGGCATCAAAAGGACTTCATGCATTTTAACTAAGATGGTTCACATCTAAGAGACTTAAGCCTGTCACATATTGTGTGGTGCTGCACTCTGTGTGCCAGGAAAAAGGAGGGAGGGGGAATGGGAGTGACTTCAGAGATTTGTAATATTTTCTATGACAACTATTTTCTATGGCAGGTCAGATCATTCAAATATGACAGACTCCCTTTAAAGAGGAAGCCAAGCTGTCATAGGATGGCTCAGAGGCCATGCAGTGCTCCCTGGGAAATAATATATGAAAATGGTCATCATAGAGCCAGAGGAAAGGGTCTCTAGCGCCACCTATTGGAAGCAGCAAACATATACGTCAATATTGACCCTTTAAAGAGCTTTGCCACATGACCAGAATCTTCCCTAAAAGGAAAGGATCTCAACACTGCAAAACAGCAAATTGGTTGGCAGGGTAAGATGACTTCAACATGAGTCATTACTGCAAAATCCCTGGCATAGGGAGGAGGGAGCAGCTGGGTCAGGAGCTGAAGAGGGGGATGACTCATGCAGGGAAAAGAAACTTCCTTTTTTACATAGAGTTGAAAAAGACAAAAGGGGAAGAATTAACTGAGTAGAGAGGCAAAATGAGCAATTGTAAGTACATAGTGCTTTATAATATTATGACTGCAACATATTAAGAGGATAAAAACTTTGATGGGCGAAGGAGTGCTTCTTTAAGGAGGGCGACTCTAGGTTTGGTGCTAATTTCTAAGTCATGTGATAAGGCTCTTTATAGGGCCCATATTAACTTAAAGTATTGCTGTTCCTAGTAGATGGAGTAGATGGCACTAGATACTCTTTTCTCTTTCTTTCGCTGAAGATATTTGCATTTTTTTTCCTCAGGGAACATTGCAGGAGATTATTACTAGAGGACTAGTAAACCTCCTGCCAAGTATTCCTCCATATTCATGACTTTTGAATAACTCCACCCCCACCACTGGTTGGCAGATTTCTGCCTATGCACAGTGTACGCAAAAAGTTGATAATCAATGGTGTGGACGGGGTTATACAGAATTCAGCATTCAGAGAACTGTTAAATCTGCAGCAGGTAAGACATTGATTTTATCAAAACTGCAGCGAGCAGCCCAGTAAGTGACACATCACTGGTATCAGGGTCTCTGCCCCTACATCATGCTGCTCACAGAATAGGTAGTAAATATCTAGTGACAGATTCTCTTTAAACCACTATCCATGCTTCCTCCCTGTGATACGTGTCTAATACCTATCATACATGCTCATTCCATTTCATCTACGCCCCTTCTGTGCACCAAATGCAACTACCAGAAGGACTGCTACTATCCAGAAGGACTCTGAACAGAGTTGCAAATGAATGAAAATTAAACACTACACAACCTAATTAATTATACATTCTCCATTTCACATCACAAGACCAGTCACAAGAGCTAAAAGTCAGATTTATCAATGTACTTATGTCTTTTTTTCTTTGATGCCCACTTGCCCAGTGCTTCTTTTGCCATTTTACAGACCGGAAAAAACACAAAGTAGGCAAAGTTTTTCTGCAGTGGAGGAAACCGGAGCAGTAAACTGTTAAATTGCCCTGAAATGTTTTCACAAAATCACAGACCTGTATCCCTCATGCAGAGCACAGTTTGGCTAAATCTGATAATTATAGATTCTAAGGACCAGAGGGGTGTCTGGACATTATACAGTATAAAGAATATCGATCAGACAAAAAAAAATAGGTGTATTTTTGCTGCCAAATCTGGTGCATGTCTTAGAACATTTACATTTTTATTTCAATACAATCATGCCACAAAATCTGATCAATATGACGTACCGAGAAGGGGAATTAAATTGAAAGGTCTTGAGTCTTGACTATTGCCAAGCTGATTTTCTTTAACCTTAGAAGGACAGATATATGGATAGTGTCATGTCACACAACTTGGGAATCTTACAGTATTGTATTGTTGCTGTTGCAATGCTATGCAATAAGGTTTGCCTTTTAGTAGTTTGTCCTCCCTCTCTCCCTGTCTGCCTCCCTAGTTGACTCAGTGGTATAGCAGAGCTGAGTTTGCAGCAGAGTCCTCTGTAGAGCTATCACAGCGGTATTGCAGAGTTTATTCAGCGATGTAGCAGAGCTGAGTTTGCAGCAGAGTCCTCTGCAGATCCGACACAGCGGTATTGCAGAGTTGACTCCGCAAAGTAACAGAGCTGAGTTTGCAGCTGAGTCCTCTGCAGATCTGATGCAGTGGTATTGCAGTGTTGACTCAGCAATATAGCAGAGCTGAGTTTGCAGCAGAGTCCCCTGCAGAGCTGACACAGCAGTATTGCAGAGTTGACTCGGCAAAGTAGCAGAGCTGAGTTTGCAGCTGAGTCCTCTGCAGATCTGATGCTGTGGTATTGCAGTGTTGACTCAGCAATATAGCAGAGCTGAGTTTACAGCAGAGTCTCCTGCAGAGCTGACACAGCAGTATTGCAGAGTTGACTTCGCAATATAGCAGAGCTGAGTTTACAGCAGAGTCTCCTGCAGAGCTGACACAGCGATATTGCGGAGTTGACTCAGCAATGTACCAGAGCTGAGTTTGCAGCAGAGTTAAATGGAAAGATATAACAGCGAATGTCAGATTAGAATGTCAATATAGGGGAACTTAGTTTGCATCAGATTCCAATTCAGAACTGACACAGAGGTATTGCAGGGTTGTGATGAGGACACTTACTACCTATATTCTTACAGCCTGAACCAGGCTAAATGGCAAGAGATCACAGGTGATATCACAGGTTTGGTTGCACAGAGGGACCTGGCCATAGAAGGTGAACTATGTGCTGGATACAGGAGAGGTGAGAAACATAGAAAAATTAGATAGATTTTATAGCGGAAAATAGTAGTTAGTTCCTAAACGCTCAAATGTTTTGCTTAGAGAGACATTGTGTGCACCTACCCTCAGAATTGTACATGTGTGGGTGCAGAATGATTTTGCTGAAAGCTGAGATCTGCAATAGTTTCAAGTTATAATTGTCCAAAAATGACCACTCTTATAAAATATTGTAACCTGAGGTCATTAAAGGGTTGTGATAGATCTATGTATTCTGGAATCAGATGTATGAATAATCTGTTTAGCTATCACCAGGTGGAGAGGCTGAGGACATGAAAACTATACAACTGCCTTTATATTCCTTTTTTCCGCGCTCCTCTGCGCATTTCACCAGCTCATTATATTTATTTTATAAATTGGTATTTACTTCTAAATATTTTATTTGCCACCATCCCATGTCTCACACATTCTCTGTCCCCACTGATGCGTAAACTCGCTTCTTCAGCTGTGATACAATATTCGATTTTTCTAACAAATGCATTTTTTTTAAAGTTTATACAAATTCTCAGAAACTGTAAAGTGAGGATTATGTTAATGGATTCCGCAGGGAAACAAGTAGTGACAGGTTCAATAAAATACCTTACTTTCCAAATGCAGGCCAGATCTTATTTTAATGACTAAGTACTATGTGAGAGTCTGACAAAACACCCAGGATTTCAGCCCCATGAAATAATTGAGTCTGTGAACACGCCGAAGTGTCTTGGTGCACATAGAGGAACATTATTGGACGTCCGCACCTCAATTTCAACATACTCATTCTTATCGATAGAAGCCGGATATTAAAATGGATTACATCTGTCTATGGCAGCGAGAAAAAAGTCTTATAATCCTCAAGAGTCATATTAGATCATTAGATAAGGGATTCTCGGTGTGAAATTAATATGACATTCTGCAGTCATACTCCCAAAGTTCTAGAAAATTAAGGCCTCCATACACATTAGATCAGGGATGTCAAAATCAAACATACTGTGGGCCAAAATGAAAAACTTAGACAAAGTCAGTGACCATCCAGTATACAGTACAATCGGCCCCACACAGTCCTCCATACAGAATAATGGGCCCCACATAGTCCACCATACAGTATAATGGCCCCACATAGTCCTCCATACAGTATGATGGCCGCACATAGTCCTCCATACAGTATAATGGGCCCCACATAGTCCTCTATACAGTATGATGGCCACACATAGTCCTCCATACAGTATAATGGCGCCACATAGTCCTCCATACAGTATGATGGCCGCACATAGTCCGCCACACAGAATAATGGGCACCACATAGTCCTCCATACAGTATAATGGGCCCCACATAGTCCTCCATACAGTATAATGGCGCCACATAGTCCTCCATACAGTATGATGGCCGCACATAGTCCGCCACACAGAATAATGGCACCAGAGTTTGACATGTATACATTAGATGAAAGACATTCTGATGAATTTGGCAAGACGGCTAACCATGTCTGTGGGCCACCTAACTCTCCAGACAAATGATATAGAGGGAGATAAGGATCGGACAATTTGAATTCAAACTCCTGATCTTTTTGTTTTCCAGGTGGACAAGCCATATTCTGATCTTCAATTAAAAAAAAACACTGGGCCAAGTTGGCAAGAACTGTCAGCTGAAGGAACCAACAGCTATCTCTAAGGTTGAAGAAACTTTTGGCTGAAAGAACTTTGTTGGCTAATGCGAAATTACATTCTAGACTATACTAAAGCCTTTGGCTTTCTCCTGTGAGACTGATGAGAAGGGCGAGGGTCTTAACATATATTGTATGATGGGTAAACATTTTCCCCTTTTCGCCACCCTGTATATAAAAAAGCGTGCAGGCACCTTGAATTAGGCAAAGTCAGAAAAAGGTTGCAAGGGACGGCATAGGCCCACAAAGGGCTTGTTGCTCATGGGGGCTGTTTGTTGTGTTGATGGTCACATCTCCATATGAAGGATTTACGCGAAGGGACATAAGAGTGTGTTATCTGCTGGGTTTACCCCACACACCTGACTAGTGAGCTTTTATCTGAGTGTTCCCACTATATTCCATTTGCTAAGCCAAGTGTCTATACCCCTGATAGGGTGTGTTTTGTAGGCATGCCAGTGTTTAATTGGGTTGTCCATGCACCTAGTAAAATTGGTTATAGATTTGGGATCATTGAAGCAGTGTGAAACTAAAGCTGGATTGAGACTGACCGACTATCGTGAAGCAGTGTTACTAGAAAGCTCATTTCCCTCATAATTGGGTTGCGTAAACAGGCTGCCAAGCACCTGACAAACTTTAAAAATGCTCTTTTGTTGGGCGAAATAATTGTTGAGCAGGCTCACTAATCATCATTTTTGGCAGCACACCGCCCTGTGTAATCAGGACATGTGCTGCTGAGATCAATGTCAATCTATTACTGATAGTTCTTTGCAAATAAGAAATGCAGTCTGCCTGATTAAACATGCAATTAAATGACTGCTGACCAGCAAACAGGTAGCTGATCATCGGTCATTTTATACCGCATTTTGGGTGGTGTAAACTCTCCCTAACATTGCTCCACAGGTGTGCACCTCCAAACTATGTGAAGCAGCAGAAGCCTTAATGTGGTGTTTGAGAATTGCTGATGAGTGTTGTAGACTTTTTCATAATCAAAATATAAGTCCACTCAAAGGGATGGTCCAACACTAATATTGATTTTCATCTTAAATGACTATTGGCTATCTATTACTATTAGTGTTGAGCGAGCACTAAAATGCTCAGGTGCTCGAAGCTCGGGCCGAGCTCACCGTGATACTCTGATGCTCGACCCGAGCAACGAGCCCAATGTTAGTATATGGGAGACCCGAGCATTTTTGCGGCGACACCCCTGGCAGTCTGTAGAAAGCCTAAAACGTGCCCAAAACGATAGTGACAGTGCTCAAATAACATGGGGACAGCATGGGGATCGCCCCAGGAAGGATTTCTGACCCCCAAGTCACTGCTGTCAACAACGTGGTCAGAGGTATTAAGCCACTTTTACGGGCTCACAATAAAACGTTCAAAAAAACGAAACTGAAACTGTTTTCCTGTGAAATATGTTAAGGAACATCCTTTCTAGGGTAAAGACTTGTGTATAAGGTAAAATAAATAACCAAAAACAAAAATACTCCTCCACACCTTGGGCTATGTTCACAAGTAGCACTTTTTATTCGTTTCTGCACTTTTGTATTGCTTTCAACCGTGACAAATGCATTCACCGGGAATGGGGCTAAGTCTAGCAATTTGAGCAGCAGCAGCACACAGGACTGTAATGCAGTGTTTGTTGGTATAACAACTGCGTCTCCTATACAGCCTGCCTGCCTGCCTAATATCTGTGATGGATATTAGTCCTCGGAAGGACTGTTTGTTTGATTTTCAGGCTTTAGAGACCCTACACTACCTATTTCGCAGTATATATCTCTCCCTAACTCAGCAGCACTGACCCTACACTGTCTGATCCGGAGCGACTGTGTCCAAGATAGCGACGCCCGGTTTTAAATATTCGAGGTGACGCTGTGCGGCCAGCCAATCACTGTAATGCCCACAATCAACATGGCTGCGGCATTACAGTGACTGGCTGGCAATCCTTGCATGGTCATTGGCTCTGTAAAGAGCGCCAAACATGCAGGGCGGAGACCCGAGCTCCCGCCCGAGTAACCCGAAAATGCTCGGTGCTCGCCGAACATCCTGAGTAGTGAGATGCTCGGGCGAGTACCGAGCAGTATCGAGCATGCTCACTCAACATTAATTACTATCTATTTATTGTAATCTAATAGCTTTTCTAATATACTTGAATTAAAAAATCCCTATTGTTCCATCTCTAATCTAACCACTTTATTTATTTATTTTTACCTATTTCCATTTAAAGTTCTATTTGAAAATCCCCAGTGCACTTTAGATACTCAAATGGGATGTCATCAGGTCACTGCCACAGCCTCAGTCCACATCCTGAAATCAAGCATTATCAGTGATGTTCATTTCAGGGACTGGGCTAGCCTCTTCCGCACAGAGCATGTGTCAGTTGTCAATTCTGATGTATGTTTAGTACAATCGCTCTTCTTATTGTGTGATAGTCTTCTCAGTGCACAGTGACAGTGTGCTTTGTTGCCAGCTCTAATGAAAAGTGGCAAGCTGTCATTGTAAGAAAAAAATGCAGCAAGCAGGAAGATCCAGCTCTGCCCCCGAAAGTGACCTCTGTTTCAAAGGTGGGGCTGATCTCTGCTTTCTCCTTTATCTCCTTGCACTGCGCACTGACAGTGCACTCTGTTGCCAGCTCATCACTTCTCATCAGACTCGGCAAGGGAGCGCACTGTCACTGTGCACTGAGAAGAATAAAGCACAGTAAGAAGGGAGCTCGCACTGAGCATACATCGGAATTGACAACCGAAGCCTGCTCAGTAGAGCAGGGACTGACCGCCGATTCTGCTCCCCGATGACATCCTATTTGAGTGTCCAGTTTGCATTGATGATTTTCAAACAGAACATCATCAAAACAAAAATAGGTACAAAATAAATAAAGCAGTTAGATTAGAGAGGGAACGATAGGGACTTTTTAAGTAAAGCATATTAGAAAAGCTATTAGATTATTACAACAAATAGATAGACATTTAGGATGAAAATCAATATTAGTGTCGGACCACCCCTTAACCACTTTCTGGCCCAGGGCGTACTAATACCTATCTGTTCCCTGGGCCTTATGGGCCTGATACGTATTAGTACACCTTGGCGATTTCGCCTGCACACAAGCGGTGCGGGCAAGATCGCCGCGGGGTGTCAGCTGATTGTCACAGCTGACACCCAGTGCTATGTGCAGGGAGTGGTTCCGCACCGCTCCCCGCACATAAACCCCCGAAATCGATCACAGCATTCCGGTGGCAAGAGGAGGTAAGCGCGATACTTACCTTCTCTGCGGGCGTCTCGCGGGGTCTGAGTCCGGTTCTGGATGTTGTCATGGGGACCCAATGTCATCATGACAACATCCGGGTCTCCAGGAGGCAGGAAGTTGCTTTGGTCATGCGCAGTGCATGACCAAAGTAACTTCTCCCTGTGCAGCGCTGACAGGCCACATGGCATAGGGAGCTGCTGCTCTCTATGCAATGCAGCTGATCAGGCTGCAAAAAGTGAAAGTCCCATAGTGGGACAACATGTAAAATTAAGAAAAATGACAGAAAGTGAAAAAAAAAATTGTAAAAATATTTTTTTAAAAAAATAAAAATAATAATAAAAAAAAATCTAAATAGATTGTACCCATAAATAAATAATCTTATGGAAAAAAAACAATAAAAGTACACATATTTGGTATTGCCGCGTCCGGAACGACCTGACCAATAAAACTGTCTTGCTAGTTAACCCCTTTAGTGAACGCGGTAAAAAAAAATAAACATAAAACGAAACATAAAACGATGTCTTATCATCATAGCGCCAAATATAAAATGGAATAAAACGCAATCAAAACGACGAATGTAAATAAAAATGCTGCCGCTGAAAACGTCATCTTGTCCCACAAAAAACAAGCCACAATACAGCTCCAACAACCGAAAAATAAGAAAGCTATAGTTCTCAGAATAAAGCGATGCAAAAACAATTCTTTTTTCTATAAAATAGTTTTTATTGTGTAAAAGTGCCAAAAAATATATAAATGTGGTACCGCTGTAAATGTACTGACCTGAAGAATAACGCTGCCTTATCAATTTTACCACACGCAGAACAGCATAAAAAAAAAAAACAATTCCTGAATTGTTGGTTTTTGTTTACTCTGCCTTCCAAAAATCGGAACAGAAATCGATCAAAAAATGTCACATGCCCGAAAATGGTTCCACTAAAAACATCAACTTGTCCCGCAAAAGACAATCCATCACATGACTCTGTCGGCCGAAATATGGAAAAATTATAGCTCTCAAAATATGGTGATGCAAAAACTAGTCTTTGCAAAAAAAGGGTTTTTTAGTGTGTGACAGAAGTGAATCATAAAAACCCAATATGAATCTGGCATCGCTGTAATTGCACTGACCCCAAGAATAAACTCGTCTAATCACTTATAGTGCACAAGGAACGACGTAAAAAATAAACTTTAGGGTTAGGGTTGTGCTAGGGTTAGGGTTGTGCTAGGGTTAGGGTTGTGCTAGGGTTAGGGTTAGGGTTGTGCTACGGTTAGGGTTGTGCTAGTGTTAGGGTTGTGCTAGGGTTAGAGTTAGGGTTGTGCTAGGGCTAGGTTTGTGCTAGGGTTATGGTTGGGCTAGGGTTAGGGTTGGGCTAGGGTTGGGCTAGGGTTAGGCTTGGGCTAGGGTTAGGGTTGTGCTAGGGTTAGGGTTGTGCTAGGGCTAGGCTAGGGTTAGGGTTAGAGTTAGGGTTGTGCTAGGGTTAGGGTTATGCTAGGGTTAGGGTTGTGCTAGGGTTAGGGTTGTGCTACGGTTAGGGTTGTGCTAGGGTTAGAGTTAGGGTTGTGCTAGGGTTAGGGTTAGGGTTGTGCTAGGGTTAGGGTTTTGCTAGGGTTAGGATTAGGGTTGGGCTAGGGTTAGGGTTGGGCTAGGGTTAGGGTTGTGCTAGGGTTAGGCTAGGGTTAGGGTTAGGCTAAGGTTAGGGTTAGAGTTGGGCAAGGCTTGGGCTAGGGTTAGGGTTGGGCTAAGGTTAGGGATGGGGTTGTACTAGGGTTGGGGTTGTGATTTTTTCAGAAGAAAAGAAAAATGACGACGATATGGCGACTAATGTTGAGCGCAAGTGCTCGCTACTTGAGTTTGCATCGGGTGCTCGGGTATACAACGAGTATAGCGGGTGTTCGAGTGATATGCTCGAGTCTCCGCCCCAAATTTTTTGCAAAAAAAACCTTGCGGGGATTTCCTGCCATGCACGAGCGATCCCCGCATGTTTTTTTTTGGGTGTTTAATAACCGCGAAACATGTGGGGCGGGGACTCGAGCATGTCACTTCAGCACCTGCGATACTTGGTGCATACCTGAGTACCCGATGTAAACTCAAATAGCGAGCACTTGCACTTGAGACTAATGACAACTTATTCAATATGATGACCTAATGTTATCAAATTCTGTATCGTACCTCTGCGTTCAAAATGTTCACTACACCCCTTGATAAAATCCTGGAGGGGTGTAGTTTCCAAAATGGAGTCACTTGTGGGGGGTGTCCACTGTTTAGGCACATCAGGGACTCCCCAAACGCAACATAGCGTCCGTTAATTATTCAAGCAAATTTTACATTCAAAAAGTCAAATGGCACTCTTTCCCTTCCGAACCCTGCCGTGCGCCCAAACAGTGGTTTTCCCCCACATATGGGGTATCTGCTTACTCAAGAGAAATTGCACAACAAATTGCATAGTGCAATTTCTCCTGTTACCCTTGTGAAAATGCAAAATTGGGGGCTGAAAAACATTTTTGTTGGAAAAATGTGAAAATGTTATTTTTGCGGCTCAATGTTATAAACTTCTGTGAAGCACCTAGGAGTTCGAGGTGCTCACCACACACCTAGATAAGTTCCCTAAGGGGTCTACTTTCCAAAATGGTGTCACTTGTGGGGGGTTTCCACTGTTTAAGCACATCAGGGGCTCCCCACACGCAACATGGTGTCCGCTAATTATTCAAGCAAATTTTACATTCAAAAAGTCAAATGGCTCTCCTTCCCTTCTGTACCCTGCCGTGTGCCCAAACAGTGGTTTTCCCCCACATATGGGGTATCTGTTTACTCAAGAGAAATTGCACAACAAATTGCATGGTGCAATTTCTCCAGTTACCCTTGTGAAAATGCAAAATTGGGGGCTGAAAAACATTTTTGTTGGAAAAATGTGAAAATGTTATTTTTACAATTCAATGTTATAAACTTCTGTGAAGCACCTGGGGGTTCAAGGTGCTCACCACACATCTAGATAAGTTCCCTAAGGGGTCTAGTTTCCAAAATGGTGTCACTTGTGGGGGGTTTCCACTGTTTAGGCACATCAGGGGCTCCCCAAATGCAACATGGAGCCCGCTAATTATTCAAGCAAATTTTACATTCAAAAAGTCAAATGGCTCTCCTTCCCTTCCGAACCCTGCCGTGTGCCCAAACAGTGTTTTTTCCTCACATATGGGGTAACTGCGTGCTCAGGGGAAATTGCACAACAAATTTTGGGGTCCATTTTTTCCTGTTACCCCTGCGAAAATAAAAAAATTTCAAAGTCACGTCAAATGTGATGTGGTCTCTAAAAAAATGGTTTTGTAAATTTTGCTGTAAAACTGAGAAATCGCTGGTCAACTTTTAACCCTTATAGTTCCCTAATAAAAAAAAAAATTGGCTCCAAAATTGTGCTAATGTAAAGTAGACATGTGGGAAATGTTATTTATTAACTATTTTGTGTGACATATCTCTCTGATTTAAGGGCATAAAAATTCAAATTTTGAAAATTGTGAAATTTTCAAAATTTTTGCCAAACTTCCGATTTTTTCACAAATAAACGCAAGTGATGTCGAAGATATTTTACCACAATCATGAAGTACAATATGTCACAAAAATACAATCTCAGAATCAGAGGGATCCATTGAAGCGTTCCAGAGTAATTACCTCATAAAGTGACAGTGGACAGAATTGTAAAAACTGTCCCAGTCATTAACGTGCAAACCACCCTCGGGGGTAAAGGGGTTAAATGTTTAGTTATCTACAAGGTTACCAACTAGGCTCACTGTGCCAGTTCTAAAAGTGATAAAGCTAAACATTTGCTGTTCTCTGTAACTGCCTGTGTTTGTAATTTAACTTAGAAAGGAACTTTTGGAATATGCAATTATAAAGCAAGATTATAGAGATTGTGACCGGTGACTAGAGATGAGCGTTGTTCGACTCGAACTGTTCGCCAATCTCAAATTCGAGCTGTTTTGGGCGGTGTTCGAGCCGTTCGGCGAACACGAACGATTTGAGAAAAATTTGGCTGTTCGAGGTTATGTTCGATAACTGTTCGTGCACCAAAATCATAACTGGATTTTTTCTCAGTAATGCTGAAAATTAATGTTAATACGCAGTTTGAGTGTACAGCGGGGTGGGGGGAGGGGCAGGGGATGGATCTCTGCAGGAATAATGAAGATCTCCATTTTTTTTTTCTCTTTCCCGCATTTACAGTGGGGAGGTGCAATTTGTCAGCCTATCAGCAGCGCACACACGGAGCGAAGTGCTTTTTTTCACACAAGCAAGGGCATGTGTCATTGGCAGTGTATGTCACATGTCCTTGCCCTATAAGACCAAGCCATTTTCCCCGTCGCCACCATTTTCTCACTGCTGCAGCTGCGTGTTAGACGGCACCGCTGTTGCTGTGTGCGCTATACCTTGTTAATTTCAAGCCAATTTTCGCACAAATCTACAGATAGCTTGGGAGTAGGGAATAGTTGTGATTGCAGTCCTTTTAAGGACTAGGTTACAGCATTTCCTACGACTTTTATCAGGCAGGTCTGTGCTCTTAAATAGATAGATTGTGGGAATAAAGACTAATTGTAATTGCAGTCCTTTTCAGGACTAGGTTACATCAGTTCCTATCAGTTTTTGCCAGGCAGGTCTGTGCCAGTGCTGTGCAAGTTTTTTTCACAGCATTTGGCTGAATCTAGCAAAGCTAATCCTTTTTGGCCTATTGCAGAGTGTGTTAGTCAGTGGAGTAGCCTATCTGTGTTGCAAGATATACCACCTGTGTATAGAATACCAATTTTTTTACTGCACCTAGTGAAGTAAAATCTTTTGGGCATAGCATCATTCTATTAGTCCATCTATACTGACCTCCATCAGGTTGCAAATTAAAAATAATTTATATCTGCATCTAGCTCTGAAAAAATATTTGGCCTTCTAGCAGTGTGTGGGACTTTCTCTATTAGTCCATCTATACTGACCTCCATCAGGTTGCAAACTGAATATAATTTTTTTCTGCATCTAACTCTGAAAAAATATTTGGCCTTCTAGCAGTGTGTGGGACTTTCTCTATTAGTCCATCTATACTGACCTCCATCAGGTTGCAAATTAAAAATAATTTTTTGTCTGCATCTAGCTCTGAAAAAATATTTGGCCTTCTAGCAGTGTGTGGGACTTTCTCTATTAGTCCATCTATACTGACCTCCATCAGGTTGCAAACTGAATATATTTTTTTTCTGCATCTACCTCTGAAAAAATATTGGGCTTCTAGCTGTGTGTGGGACTTGTTCTATTAATCCATCTATACAGACCTCCATCAGGTTGCAAACTGAATATAATTGTTTTCTGCACCTACCTCTGATAAAATATTTGGGCTTCTAGCTGTGTGTGGGACTTGTTCTATTAGTCCATCTATACTGACCTCCATCAGGTTGCAAACTGAATATAATTTTTTTCTGCATCTAGCTCTGAAAAAATATTTGGCCTTCTAGCAGTGTGTGGGACTTTCTCTATTAGTCCATCTATACTGACCTCCATCAGGTTGCAAATTAAAAATAATTTATATCTGCATCTAGCTCTGAAAAAATATTTGGCCTTCTAGCAGTGTGTGGGACTTTCTCTATTAGTCCATCTATACTGACCTCCATCAGGTTGCAAATTAAAAATAATTTTTTGTCTGCATCTAGCTCTGAAAAAATATTTGGCCTTCTAGCAGTGTGTGGAACTTTCTCTATTAGTCCATCTATACTGACCTCCATCAAGTTGCAAATTCAAAATAATTTTTTGTCTGCATCTAGCTCTGAAAAAATATTTGGCCTTCTAGCAGTGTGTGGGACTTTCTCTATTAGTCCATCTATACTGACCTCCATCAGGCTGCAAATTAAAAATATTTTTTATCTGCATCTACCTCTGAAAAAATATTTGGCCTTCTAGCTGTGTGTGGGACTTGTTCTATTAGTCCATCTATACTGACCTCCATCAGGTTGCAAACTGAATATAATTTTTTTCTGCATCTAGCTCTGAAAAAATATTTGGCCTTCTAGCAGTGTGTGGGACTTTCTCTATTAGTCCATCTATACTGACCTCCATCAGGTTGCAAATTAAAAATAATTTTTATCTGCATCTAGCTCTGAAAAAATAATTGGCCTTCTAGCAGTGTGTGGGACTTTCTCTATTAGTCCATCTATACTGACCTCCATCAGGTTGCAAATTAAAAATATTTTTTTGTCTGCATCTAGCTCTGAAAAAATATTTGGCCTTCTAGCAGTGTGTGGGACTTTATCTATTAGTCCATCTATACTGACCTCCATCAGGTTGCAAATTCAAAATAATTTTTTGTCTGCATTTAGCTCTGAAAAAATATTTGGCCTTCTAGCAGTGTGTGGGACTTTCTCTATTAGTCCATCTATACTGACCTCCATCAGGCTGCAAATTAAAAATAATTTTTATCTGCATCTACCTCTGAAAAAATATTTGGCCTTCTAGCTGTGTGTGGGACTTGTTCTATTAGTCCATCTATACTGACCTCCATCAGGTTGCAAACTGAATATAATTTTTTTCTGCATCTAGCTCTGAAAAAATATTTGGCCTTCTAGCAGTGTGTGGGACTTTCTCTATTAGTCCATCTATACTGACCTCCATCAGGTTGCAAATTAAAAATAATTTTTTGTCTGCATCTAGCTCTGAAAAAATATTTGGCCTTCTAGCAGTGTGTGGGACTTTCTCTATTAGTCCATCTATACTGACCTCCATCAGGTTGCAAACTGAATATATTTTTTTTCTGCATCTACCTCTGAAAAAATATTGGGCTTCTAGCTGTGTGTGGGACTTGTTCTATTATTCCATCTATACAGACCTCCATCAGGTTGCAAACTGAATATAATTGTTTTCTGCATCTACCTCTGATAAAATATTTGGCCTTCTAGCAGTGTGTGGGACTTTCTCTATTAGTCCATCTATACTGACCTCCATCAGGTTGCAAACTGAATATAATTTTTTTCTGCATCTAGCTCTGAAAAAATATTTGGCCTTCTAGCAGTGTGTGGGACTTTCTCTATTAGTCCATCTATACTGACCTCCATCAGGTTGCAAATTAAAAATAATTTTTATCTGCATCTAGCTCTGAAAAAATATTTGGCCTTCTAGCAGTGTGTGGGACTTTCTCTATTAGTCCATCTATACTGACCTCCATCAGGTTGCAAATTAAAAATAATTTTTTGTCTGCATCTAGCTCTGAAAAAATATTTGGCCTTCTAGCAGTGTGTGGGACTTTCTCTATTAGTCCATCTATACTGACCTCCATCAGGTTGCAAATTCAAAATAATTTTTTGTCTGCATCTAGCTCTGAAAAAATATTTGGCCTTCTAGCAGTGTGTGGGACTTGTTCTATTAGTCCATCTATACTGACCTCCATCAGGCTGCAAATTAAAAATATTTTTTATCTGCATCTACCTCTGAAAAAATATTTGGCCTTCTAGCTGTGTGTGGGACTTGTTCTATTAGTCCATCTATACTGACCTCCATCAGGTTGCAAACTGAATATAATTTTTTTCTGCATCTAGCTCTGAAAAAATATTTGGCCTTCTAGCAGTGTGTGGGACTTTCTCTATTAGTCCATCTATACTGACCTCCATCAGGCTGCAAATTAAAAATAATTTTTATCTGCATCTACCTCTGAAAAAATATTTGGCCTTCTAGCTGTGTGTGGGACTTGTTCTATTAGTCCATCTATACTGACCTCCATCAGGTTGCAAACTGAATATAATTTTTTTCTGCATCTAGCTCTGAAAAAATATTTGGCCTTCTAGCAGTGTGTGGGACTTTCTCTATTAGTCCATCTATACTGACCTCCATCAGGTTGCAAATTAAAAATAATTTATATCTGCATCTAGCTCTGAAAAAATATTTGGCCTTCTAGCAGTGTGTGGGACTTTCTCTATTAGTCCATCTATGCTGACCTCCATCAGGTTGCAAATTAAAAATAATTTTTTGTCTGCATCTAGCTCTGAAAAAATATTTGGCCTTCTAGCAGTGTGTGGGACTTTCTCTATTAGTCCATCTATACTGACCTCCATCAAGTTGCAAACTGAATATATTTTTTTTCTGCATCTACCTCTGAAAAAATATTTGGGCTTCTAGCTGTGTGTAGGAGTTGTTCTATTAGTCCATCTATACTGACCTCCATCAGGTTGCAAACTGAATACAATTTTTTTCTGCATCTACCTCTGAAAAAATATTTGGGCTTCTAGCTGTGTGTGGGACTTGTTCTATTAGTCCATCTATACTGACCTCCATCAGGTTGCAAATTGAATATAATTTTTTTCTGCATCTAACCCAGCCAATACTTTTGGCCTAATACCACAGTTTGGCCACTCATCTCTGCTCGGTTCCCATCCATTGTTTTTTTGTGCAAACAACTCCAGAGTTGTGAATTAGTTAACCACCAAAATGAGTGGAAAAAGGGCTGCTGCTGGTGGAAAGGGGAATAGGCGTGTTGGGAAGGGGAAAAAAGGTTGTGTCCGTGGGGTAGGTGTTAAAGCAACAGTAACATCTGCAGAAGAAAGACCATCTTCCAGCCAAACTAAAATGTCTACTTCTTTTAGCGGACAATGTGATAAGATCCCTTTCTTACGGCCACGCCAATCGCTACAAATTCCAGATGAGGCACAAAAACAGCAGGTGCTTCAACGGATATCAAGTGCTCCTTTAAGTGGGCTCTACTCCACATCAACTTCAACATCACAAATACTCTAGTCCTCAAAGGTGTCACCCCAATCGCACTTGCTTCCTCACAGCTCCCAAATCTCCAGCTGCCCGTCTGAGTATGAGGTAGAACAGATGGTTGAGTCTGCAGAGCTGTTTACTCATACTATAGCCTGGGAATCAGAGGTCGACTCCAGCGCTTCTGTGAATCCAGACGAGGAAATGATCTGCACTGATGCCCAGAATCTTTATGAGTCGGATCCAGGACCAGACGCAGAAGGTTCTGACCATAATGTAGACCCTCATTCCCAAACTGTAACTCCTGTTGGTGGAGACAATGAGGAAGACGATGATGAGACTCAAATACCTGATTGGAGCGACAACTTTAGTTTTTTGTCAGGGCAGGAACAGGCTGGCTCTGAGGACTACGGGTGTGATAACGCACAGGGTGATGATGATGAGGTTGGAGATCCCACTTACTGTCAACCCACAGTCAGCCAAGAGATGAGGTCAGCAGAGGAGGTGGAGGAAGATGCTAGTGACGACGAGGTCAGGTTGCGCCTTCCTGGACAGAGACGTAGTACTGAAAGCACGTCAACAACTGCATCCTCAAACACAACTCTGCCTCTCACCACAAGTCGTGGTGGCTCTTCAGGTCGCATGGGTGCTAAGCCTTGCATAGCCTGGGCATTTTTTCAGATCGATAAAGATGACCCAACTCGTGTTATCTGTAACATTTGTCAGCAAAAGCTAAGTAGAGGCCAAAAAATACATAGTTTGAGTACTTCATGCATGAACCGGCACATGGACATGAAGCATAAGTTGCAGTGGGAAGCTCAGTGTGCTACAATGCGGCCTAGCCGGCCGGGCCAACCACCGTCTGCCATATCTTGTGCATCCGCGGCCTCTTCATCCTCTGTGACTGGGGGGACAGCAGTCACACCTGTTTTGGGGCGCAGACCTGCCACCTCTTTACCCGCAACAGCCAGCGTGATTGGCAGGTCATCATTTTCTTTGGAGGTGGTAACACCAGCTGGTGTTGAGCGCTGTCCGACATCGATAGCACCACCTTTGGATCAAGGCAACCTAACATGTCCGCCTGCATCTTCCTCACAGACCGGCAGTTTGCCGGGGACACCCTTATCAACCCCGTCTAAGCACAATAGCCAGCCCTCGGTCCCTCAGATGTGGACAAGTAAAAGACCATTTCCTCCTAGCCATGAGAAAGCTAAGAGGTTGAATTTCACCATCTGCAAGCTCTTGGCTACAGAAATGCTGCCTTTCCGCCTGGTGGACACAGAGGATTTTCGAGACCTTATGTCCGTCGCAGTGCCCCAGTACCAGATGCCCAGTCGGCACTACTTCTCAAAGAAAGGTGTGCCTGCGCTCCACCAGCATGTCGCACACAACATCACCGCTTCTTTGAGAAACTCTGTGTGTGACAGGGTGCATTTCACCACAGACACTTGGACGAGTAGGCATGGACAGGGGCGTTACATGTCGCTGACTGGGCACTGGGTAACTATGGTGACAGCAGGACAAGGGGCTGCTGTCCAAGTCTTGCCGTCCCCACGAGTTGTGCGTCAATCCTCTTTATCTCAAAGTTCCTCCACTGCTTCTGCCTCCTCAACCTCCTCTCGGTCTTCCACCTGCACCCAAAGCCTGTCTGGTCATGCCACAAGCTTTCTAACTGCGCAGAAGGGATCCTGCACACCTCCTTACTATGCTGGCAGTAGGGCTCAACGTCATCAGGCGGTTTTTACTTTGAAATGTCTGGGAAATGTGAGTCACACAGCTGAGGAGTTGTGGTCAGCTCTGGAGAACCAATTTCATGAATGGTTGTCTCCACTGGACCTGAAACCAGGGAAGGCCGTGTGCGACAATGCTGCAAACCTGGGTGCGGCCCTTCGCCGGGGCAATGTCACACACGTGCCTTGTATGGCTCACGTGTTGAACCTGGTTGTCCAGCAATTTTTAGCCCACTATCCCAGACTAGATGGCCTTCTGCAGAGGGCACGGTCGCTGTGTGCTCACTTCCGCCGTTCGCATCCCGCAGCTCAGCGACTTACATCTCTACAGAAGTCGTTGGGCCTGCCACTTCACCGGCTAAAATGCGATGTGCCTACCCGGTGGAATTCAACTCTGCACATGTTGCAGCGACTGTGGCAGCACCGACAAGCCCTGGTGCAATACGTTCTGACGTATAGCCTGGGTCAACGAGATCCAGAGGTGGGGCAAATCACGCTGGAGGAGTGGTCTCAGATCAGGGACCTATGCACCTTTCTGCACAGTTTTGAAATGGCGACGAAGATGTTTAGTGCTGACGATGCCATTATCAGCATGACTATTCCGGTGATTTACATGCTGGAGCACATGTTAAACAGAATTCGGAGTCAGGTGGTGGCACAAGAGGAGGTGGAGGAAGTAGAGGAGGAGGAGTTGTATGCGGAAGGGCTAACATCTGCAACGTCCAGACGGTCGGCAGCACCAAGGCGGCAGGCATGTGAGGGTGGGGGAGATGGTTTTACCAGGGCGCATGGTAGCAGCCAAACTAGTGAGGAAGGTGCAGGAGCCCAGGAAGAAGTGGAGGACGAACTGATGGAAGACTCATCAGATGAGGGAGACCTTGATCACATTTCTGTTGTGTGAGGTTGGGGGGAGAGGACAGAGGAAGGAAGCATGATTGTTACCTCGCCACCAACACAACAGGGACTTGGTGCTCCTGGATGCGCAACACACATGAGTGCCTTCTTGCTGCACTACCTGCAACATGACCCTCGAATTGTGAGAATTAGAAATAATCCTGACTACTGGGTTGCCACACTGTTAGATCCCTGGTACAAAAGTAAATTTGCAGAAATTATTCCTGCCATAGAAAGGGATGCACGCATGCAGGAGTATCAGCAGAGACTGTTGCAGAATCTTACATGTGCTTTTCCACAAAACACCAGTGGTGCACGTAGTGAATCTCACAGTTCCAACTTGCCAACCGTGGGACCGTCAAGTGTTCAGCACTCAAACCGTAACAGAACCACAGTATCTGCTGGTAACATCAATTTTGCGGAATCATTTCACCACTTTTTTAACCCATCCTTTGCAAGGCCACAGGAGACAAGAAGTCTGACACATAGTCAACACCTAGAGACGATGGTACAGGAGTATCTCCAAGTAAACATTGAAGCCATGACTGTGTCACTGGACCCTTGCTCTTTTTGGGCTTCCAATCTGGATAAATGGCCGGAGCTAGCCACTTACGCCTTGGAGATCTTGTCATGCCCCGCAGCCAGCGTTCTGTCTGAACGTGTGTTCAGCGCTGCTGGTGGTGTGCTGACAGATAAGCGCACGCTGCTCTCCACTGATAATGTAGACAGACTCACGTTCATAAAGATGAACAAATCATGGATCTGTAGCACCCCGAGGGCTCGGCTGCTACAGGGGTATTGCACCTCAAACCAGAGGTGTGATATTCCACTCCCGGGTAAGGATGGAGTGTGGACCAGGACTCAGTAAGCTGCATGCACCACACACAGGGTCGGACTGGGCTGGCGGGATACCGGGAATTTTCCCGGTGGGCCCCGCCCCCTGCTGCAGAGGAGAGGGGGAGAAGAGAGCAAAAAAAAAAATCCTGCGGTTTTAAGGGGCACGGGCCCTTTAAAAGCGCAGGCACAGTGTATGCGGGGACGCGCGCACGCGGCGTTCATTACCTGAACCACCGCGGCGCACGTCCCTGTGAAGCAGCTGAAGCTGCGCGTCTCCCTTCATCGGCCGGCTTATGACGTCATCGTCATGCGCCTGCTGTGAAGGAGGCGCGCAACTCAGGAGAAGGAGGATGCCGCACGGGATCGCAGGAAGGTAAGAGGTGTATGTGTGTGTGTGTGTGTGTATGTAATGGTCTGGGCCCCTGGCTGGACACACAAGGGGGGAATCCCAGCTGGACAGTGGACAGACACACAAGGGGGGAAGCCCAGCTGGACAGACACACAAGGGGGGAAGCCCAGCTGGACAGACACACAAGGGGGGAAGCCCAGCTGGACAGACACACAAGGGGGGAAGCCCAGCTGGACAGACACACAAGGGGGGAAGCCCAGCTGGACAGACACACAAGGGGGGAAGCCCAGCTGGACAGACACACAAGGGGGGAAGCCCAGCTGGACAGACACACAAGGGGGGAAGCCCAGCTGGACAGACACACAAGGGGGGAAGCCCAGCTGGACAGACACACAAGGGGGGAAGCTCAGCTGGACAGACACACAAGGGGGGAAGCCCAGCTGGACGGACACACAAGGGGGAAGCCCAGTTGGGCGGACACACAAGGGGGGAAGCCCAGCTGGACGGACACACAAGGGGGGAAGCCCAGCTGGACGGACACACAAGGGGGGAAGCCCAGCTGGACGGACACACAAGGGGGGAAGCCCAGCTGGACGGACACACAAGGGGGGAAGCCCAGCTGGACGGACACACAAGGGGGGAAACCCAGCTGGACGCACAAGGGGGGAACCCCGGTTGGACACACAAAGGGGAACCCCGGCTGGACACACAAGGGGGGAACCCCGTCTAGACACACAAGGGGGAACCCTGCCTGGACACACAAGGGGGGAACCCTGGCTGGACACACTCGGGGGGTACCCTGGCTGGACACACAAGGGGGGAACCTTGGCTGGACACACAAGGAGGGACCCTGGTTGGACACACAAGGGGGGACCCTGGCTGGACCCAGGCAAAGGGGGGGTGGCCAGGATGGATATATGGGGGGGCAGGCTGGACTCATGGAGGCCAGGATGATATATGGGGGGCAGGCTGGACATATGGAGGTCAGGATGGATATATGGGGGGGCAGGCTGGACACATGGGAGGCCAGGACGGATATATGGGGGGGCAGGCTGGACACATGGGAGGCCAGGATGGATACATGGGGGGGCAGGCTGGACTCATGGAGGCCAGGATGGATATATGGGAGGGGGCAATCTGGACACATGGAGGCCAGGATGGATCTATGGGGGGGGCAGGCTGAACACATGGAGGCCAGGATGGATCTATGGAGGGAGGGGCAGGCTGAACACATGGAGGCCAGGATGGATATATGGGGGGGACAGGCTGGACACATGGGGGGCTAGGATGGATATGTGGATGGGCAGGCTTGATACACGTGGGCTAACATAAATATATGGAGGGGCATGCTGGATATATGGGGGGTGTCAGGATTGATATATGAGGAGGCAGGCTGGACACATGGAGGCCAGGATGGATATGTAGGGGGAGCAGGCTGGACACATGGATATATGGGTGGGGCAGGCTGGACACATGGAGTCCAGGATGGATATATGGGGGGGCAGGATGGATATATGGGGAGGTGTCAGGATGGATATATGCAGGGGGGGGCAGGATGGATATATAGAGGGTAGGCTGGACACATGGAGTCCAGGATGGATATATGGGGAGGCAGGCTGGAAACATGGAGGCAAGGATGGATATGTGGGGGGGCAGGCTGGCCACATGTGAGGGGGCAGGCTCAATACACGTGTGCTAGGATAAATATATGGAGGGGTCAAACTGGACAAATGGGGGCCAGAAGGGATATATGCAGGGGGGTGTCAGGATGGATACATGGAGTCCAGGATGGATATATGGAGGGGCAGGCTGGAAACATGGAGGCAAGGATGGATATGTGGGGGGGGGGGCAGTCTGGCCACATGGGGACTAGGATGGATATATGGAGGGGGGAGGGCAGGCTCGATACATGTGGGCTAGGATAAATATATGGAGAGGCCACCCTGGACATATGGGGGCCAGAAGGGACATATGGGGGTGCCTGGCTGGACAAGGGACTTAATTACTGTTTGGGGGCCAGATTGAGGAACATACTTTATTAGTTTATGGTGGCCAGTGGGGAACATTATTACTTTAGATTCCAATTATTATTATTACATTATTACTTCAGTAATATAATTTACTTTTTAGGAAACTGTTTTCCATGGGATGGGACAAAAGAGGAGTCCTGTTACTGTGCTGGATGGCACTATGTTGCTTTTTTTCTTCAACTGGTGTAGTGTAGAAGTCGGGGGGGAGTGGGAATATTCTCTAGAAGAGATCAGTTATTGATAACTGTGTGTTATTTTCTGCATAGTCGATTCCTGGCTGGAAGAAGTGATGGCCGTCGGTGCCTGATGAAGAAGAAAAGCGAAGATGAAGGACTTCACCTAGAGACGTCACTGGTGAGTCAGTGTATTACATGTACACTTACACTACACACGTGGTCAAAATTGTTTCATGAAAGAAAAACCCACAATGGTCACAGAAATAACTTGAATCTGATAAATTACAAACTTTTTGAAAATGAACAAATGAAAGTCAGACATTGCTTTTCTGCTTCCACAGAATTTAAAAAAAAATTAACCTCATGAAACAGGCCTGGACAGAAATGATGGTTCTTCTTAACTTAATATTTTGTTGAACAACTTTTTGAGGCAATCACTGCAATCAAAGGATTCCTGTAACTGTCAATGAGACTTCTGCACCTCTCCACAGGTATTTTGGCCCACTCCTCATGAGCAAACTGCTACAGTTGTCTCGTGTTTGAAGGTTGCCTTTTCCATGTTTCAGCTCTTTCCAAAGATGCTCAATAGGATTTAGGTCAGGGCTCATAGAAGGCCACTTCAGAATAGTCCAATGTTTTCCTCTTAGCCATTCTTGGGTCATTATCCTGTTGCAAGACCCATGACCTGTGACTGATACCAAGCTTTCTGACGCTGGGCAGCACATTTCTCACTAGAATCCCTTGATAGTCTTGAGATTTCATTGTACCCTGCAGAGATTCAAGACACCTTGTGCCAGATGCAGCAGAGCAGCCCCAGAACATAACAGAGCCTCCTCCATGTTTCACAGTAGGGACAGTGTTCTTTTCTTGATATGCTTCATTTTTCTGTCTGTGAACATAGAGCTGATGTGCCTTGCCAAAAACTTCCATTTTTGTCTCATCCATAGGACATTCTCCCAGAAGCTTTGTGGCTTGTCAACATGTAGTTTGGCAAATTCCAGTCTGGCTTTTTTATTATTTTTTTTTTTCCAACAATGGTGTTCTCCTTGGTCGTCTCCCATGAATTCCACTTTGGATCAAACAATGACAGATGGTGCGATCTGACACTGATACTCCTTGAGCTTGAAGTTCACCTTTAATCTCATTATAAGTTATCCTGGGCTCTTTTGTTACCATTCATATTATCCGTCTCTTTGATTTGTGATCAATTTTCCTCCTGTGGCCACGTCCAGGGAGGATGGCTACAGTCCCATAGATCTTAAATTTCTGAATAATATGTGACACTGTAGTCAAAGGAACATAAAGCTGCTTGGAGATGGTCTTATAACTTTTACCTTTAACATGCTTTTCTATAACTTTCTTTCTAATCTCCCGAGACAACTCTTTCCTTTCCTTCCTTCCTTTCTATGTTGAGTGTGGTACGCACCATGTCATCAAACCTCTCAGTGAGTATCTGTAGCCCTATATACAGGCCCACTGACTGATTACAAGATTGTAGACACCTGTGATGCTAATTAGTGGGCACAACTTGATTTAACATGTCCCTTTTGTCACATTATTTTCAGGGGTACCATAATTTCTTTCCAGGCCTATTTCATGAGTTTAATTTTTTTTTTAATTCTGTGGAAGCAGAAAAGCAATGTCTGACTTTCATTTCTTCATTTTCATAGATTTTTAAATGTATTATTACTTTTGTCAGATTCAAGTTATTTCTGTGACCATTGTGGGTTTTTCTTTCATTAAACGAGGGGTACCAACAATTCTGATCACGTGTGTGTATAGTATATACAGAGCTCCTGTGTATGTCACTGGTGATCACTGTATTACGTATACACTATATACAGAGCTTCTGTGTATAATGTCACTGGTGACCACTGTATTACCTGTACACTATATGCAGAGCTGCTGTTTATAATGTCACTGGTGATCACTGTGTTACCTGTACACGGACACTATATACAGAGCTCCTGTGTATAATATCACTGGTGATCACTGTATTTATTACCTGTACACGAACACTATATACAGAGCTCCTGTGTATAATATCACTGGTGATCAGTGTATTACCTGTACAATGACACTATATACAGAGCTCCTGTGTATAATGTCACTGGTGATCACTGTGTTACCTGTACACTAACACTATATACAGAGCTCCTGTGTATAATGTCGCTGGTGGCAATAACAGTGTTGTTAGTATTATGGTTTGTATTCATGATCAGTATTGTAGTATTTGGTCACTTTGGGGTGGTAATATGTGGTCTGGTCATGGTGTGGCCGTATTTGTTCCTTGTATGTGGTATTATTCAGTCACTATGTGGTGGTAATATGTGATCTAGTCATGGTGTGGCAATATTTGTCCCTTTTGTATGTGGTATTATTGGTGTTGATATAGTGAACTGTGTTGTGTATGGCGGTCATTTTGTTCTTGCTGATATTAACTAGGAAAATATTTTTTTCCATTAGGCCACAGCCTCACCATCAGTATTTGGTTAGTATTTTTTCTCAGGAGTCGCTGCCAAAACCAGTAGTGGGTGATAAATACAGAATTGGTGACTTGTTTCTATTATACCTTTTGTCTGATTGTTCCTCATCTAGTTTTGGCTCCCACTCCTGAAAAAAAAATACTGACCGGATACTGACCAAATACTGATAGTGGGGCCGTGGCCTTAGAGATTAAATACTTGGACCAGAGCGGCAGAGATGCACTTACAGGGGTTCTCCAGGGAAAACAAGTAATCACCTCTCCACAGGATCAGTGATAATATTGATTGGTGGGGGTCTGACTGCTGGGACACAATTGGCAGAATGTGGAGTTTTTCTCCCCATTAGACTGGAGCTCATGTGAGATGCGACCACTGATCCATTCATTCCTAAAGTGGCTGTGAGCACTGCTCTTTTTTGGAAGCCCCCAAGAGAATGAATGGAGCTGCGGTCAGACGTCCCACCTGCCGCTGCATTTTAAAATGGGGATAAGTGTCCTGTCAGGGATAAAACTTCCCCATTCTTCTGTTAGGTGCGTTTTCCAATGTTCGGACCCAAACGATCAATAAGTTACCACCTATCCTGTAGAGCCCATGGATCGGTGATAACTTGTTTTAACCAAAGAAGCCCTTTAATGCAATCTACCGTAATTGTACATCCCAGTTAGTGTCGCACAGTAGATGTGCCGGAGCCGCCAGTCAATGCTCCACTATAACAGGGATAGCGGATAGCAGATATTTGCATATGACTGTAGGTGGGCCCCTAGAGTCAGTTCTCCCTGTGGGCCCCAGACACCCCAGTCCGACCCTGACCACACACACCCCATTTCCGAGGAACAGCTCAACGGTGCTCCCACTAGACAGAAGTGCAGGCACGACAGCATCTGTTCCTGGCTGGAGTGGGGAGGGGGTGGAATACCCAGTGGTGTAGGAGCAGATAGGGGTAGGTCTCTGGGCATAGGTAGGAGCCCATTGGTTGCTAGTCACCTGGGCTCGGGTGTCAGAAGGAGGTATATAAGGTGGGCACCATCTTAGGACAGTAGCCAGTTCAGTGGAGACAGTCTGAAGAGAAGACAGGAAGCAGAGCCCCTGCATGGGCTCTGCTCTGCAGGCAGGCCTTGTCAGGAGGCTGGAGCCTGAGAGAGGGAGAGAGAAGAAGGAAGAGAAAGGAAAGTAGGAAAGGAACTGGAACAGAGGAGAAAGGAAGCAAGGAACACAGAGAAAGGCCCAGAGACACGAAGGCAGAAGGAACCCCATATGCCCAGGAGATACAGGGTGAAGGGTTGGCAGAGCAGGGTACCGGAACCCGAATTGGTGGAGGCGACTAATCCTCAGCCAAAACCAGAGGTTGTGACCACATCTTGGTGTGACCCCTCACTACATCCACCAGAAAGGCATACCGTATAGGGTCAGGGAAACCGGAGAGAGGTTTCGCCAACAGAAGGCCCGAGGAAGCTGGACAAAGGTGGGTCCCTGGTGGGGACGGCCAGTAGAAAGGAAGAGAGGGGAGCTCTGAACCACACTCTGGAATTGCCTGGGAGTTGACCGAGTCCCTTGCCTGGTGAACGCAGCATGGCTCAGGCGGTCCCTCATGTGCACAAGTGACCGGAATAACAACCGTGAGTAAAGCTTTGAAAACTGCAACTGCACGTCTCTGTGATTCCTCGCCGCACCAGCACCATAAGTACTGGGACGCTCACACCATCACCACCATCATCCACATTAGCTGCCCTGAGGCAATACTTCTCCCGTGGGGAGTCATCCCATACTCAGCTGCGCAAACAACATCAGCCTCAGCGGTCTGCAGCGCAGCGGCGGTCCCCACTGACCGCAATCCACGGGTGGCGTAGTCGGACACTTATTACAATACAAATAGACTGCCACTGGTTTGACCGCCCTGGGCACGGACCGGGTCACCGCCACGGAGAACTACAACCCCCAGCGATCCGGCTCCGGGTATCCCCCTGCACAGCACAGGCCCAGGGGGCCCGTCAGATCCGAAACGACTTTTCTACCCCTGTGTCATCCTGGGGAGAGTAAAAGCTTGATGATTGGTTAAAATCACCCTACCAACCGTTTTAAGCTTTCAAATTACTAATCATGTTTATCTGTATCTTGGCTGGAAAATAATTTGGGCTTTGTAGCAGTGTGCAGCACTGATCCTATTAGGCCATCTATACTAAGCTCCACCAGATTTAAAATTAATAATAATTTTTAGCTGCATCTAGCCCGGAAAATAATTTTGGGGCTCCGAGATGCGCAAGACACATAAGTGCCTTCTTGCTGCACTACCTGCAACATGACCCTCATATTGTCAGAATCCGAAGTAATCATGACTACTGGGTTGCCACACTCTTAGATCCCCCAAACTTTTCGATCAACCTTTTCATTTTAATAAAGACCAAAAAAATGGTCATTTTTGAAATTATAAGCATTAGCAGGTTATTAGAAACTGAAATCAAACAGTTTTCAACTCAAAACTTTATTCTAGGTAATGTTACATTTTCACATAGGACCCCTTGTTCGAAAGGAGCTTCTGAACTCTCTCATCCATTGAATTTGTCAGGTTTTGGATGGTTTCTGCTTCAATTGTTTTGCATGAGGACAGAATACCCTCCCAGAGCTGTTGCTTAGATGTGAACTGCCTCCCGCCATCATAGACACTCCTTTTGATGATGCTCCAGAGGTTCTGAATGGGGTAGAGGTCAGGGGAGCATGGGGGTCACAGCATAAGTTTGTCCCCTTTTATGCCCATATCAGCCAGAGATGCAGATGTTTTATGTGCAGCATGAGATGGTGCATTATTATGCAAAAAAATGATCTTGCTGTGAAATACACGGTTCTTCTTCTTGAACCATGGCAGGAAGTGCTGTTTGAGAAAATCCACATACATTATGGAGTTCATCTTTAGCGCCTTCAGGGATCCTAAAGGGGCCGACAATCTCTCTCCCCATGATTCCAGCCCAAAACATTACTCCACCTCCTCCTTGTTGGCGCTGTAGCCGTGTTTGCGTGGGGTGTCCATTAACCAGCCATCCTCCACTCCATCCATCTGGACCATCAAGCGCTGCACGGCACTCATCCGTGAACAAAACAGTTTTGAAATCAGTCTTCATGTAATGTTTGGCCCACTGGAGCCGTTTCTGCTTGTGTGAAGTGGATAGAGGAGGTCGACAGGATGGCGTATGCACAGCTGCAAACCTCTGAAGGACCCTGCATCTTGTTGTTCGGGGGACGTTGGAGGCACCAGCAGCTTCAAAAACTTGTCTGCTGCTATGACAAGGCTTTTTTGCCGCTGCTCTTTTAACCTGACGTAATTGCCTGTAGGAAAGAGTCCTCAATTTGCCCTTATCAGCACGCACACGTGTGTACTGTGAATCAGCTACATACTTCTTGATTGCCAAGACACTTCATCCTGATCATCGCATAATGTTGATTGTAGTCATGCCTTGACCTAAACACTCCACAATTTGTTGCTTCTCAGCAGCTGACACATCCTTTTTCTTTCCCATTTTGGCAGAAAATGTAGGCTGCTTAATAATGTGAGACAGCCTTCTTAAGTAGTCTTGCCACACCTGCCAAACTAATTAGCACAGGTGTCTGCAATTGCTTACAGTGATATAAAGAGCCCTGACACACATCACCATCAATGAGTTTAACTGACAAACAAACAAATTCTTCCCTTATCAGTCCTAAACACTTTTTGCATAATAATTTGGAACACAGTGTACATGTGCTTTTCCACAAAACACCAGTGGTTCACGTAGTGAATCTTACAGTTCTAACTTGCCAACCGTGGTCTGTATGGAGTTGTTCAATAAAGGGCCCAAAATTAAGATAACATAGATGGGAGAGGTCTCTATGAATTGGAATTCCTAAGTATTTGATACCCTGTGAGGGCCAGGCAAAGGGAAAGTTGGACTGGATGGAATCCTATATGGATTTGGGGAGGGAGACATCGAGGGCCTCAGACTTCGCTGCATTGATTTTAAAATTTGACCATGTAACAAAGTGATCTATTTCAGCCATAACAGCATGGATGGATATATGTGATTGAGTGATATATACTAGGACATCATCAGCAAATAGAGAGCACTTGTACTCGGTGCCTCCCACCTCAATCCACCTAATATTGGGGTTATGGCAAATTGATGAGAGCAGGTGCTCCGTCACTAGGATGTATAAGAGAGGGGACAGAGGACATCCCTGCCTTGTCCCATTGGTGATTGTGAAAGGTGATGAAAATGTTCTGATGCACCCCCTGGGCCTTGGGACACCCGGAGCCGGACCCTTTTTGGTGGATGCTGGTGGTTGTAGTCTTCGTGGCGGCGACCCGGTTCCGTGGCTCAGGGTGGTCAAACCAGTGGCGGAACTATTTATGTGGTTTTGATGTTTAAATGTCCGACTACGCCACCCGTGGATTGCGGTCAGAGTGAACCGCCGCTGCAGGGCAGACCGCTGAGGCTGGTGTTGTGGGTGCAGCAGAGCGTAGCATAACTCCCCACGGGAGGAGTATAGCCTCAGGGCAGTGTATGCGGAGGATGGGGGTGATGGTGCAGGGCAGCAGCAGTAACGACACGGAGTCAGTGATGCAGTCCAGGGCCCTTACTCACAGTTCTTATTATCCAGACCACGTCTGCAGGTAACGGCTGCCCACGTCGTACTGTGCTCACCAGGTGAGGGGCTCAGACAACTCCCAGATAACTTTGGAGCGCTTCACAGGACCCCCTTTGTGTGTCCTTTGTCTGGCCTTTCTTACCAACCCTTCTGTCCGGCTGCCTCGGGCCTCCTCTTGGTAAACTTGGCGCCAGTTTCCCTGACCCTATGTGGTGCCTTCCTAGCGGGTGTAGCGAGGGGCTGCGCCACATAAAATGTCAGAGCCTCCGGTTTCTAGCTGAGGGTCGTTTCCTGCCTCCACTAGTTTCGGGGACCGGTCTCCCCCTTTGGCCTGACCCCTCCACGCAGGTGGATTCGGGCGTGCGGTGGCGACTCGCCCGTCCGCACCCCTGGGATCCCTTCATTCCTCGTTCCTGGAGCCTTCTCCGCTCCTCTTCCTTCCTTCTCCCTCTTCCAGGCCTGGGCCTCTGTTACTAGGCCCGCCTCCGGAGCAGAGCTCATGCAGAGCCCCTGCTCCCTGCCACTTCTGCTCAGACTTCTCTGCACTGAACTAAGATGGTGCCCACCTTTTATACTCCCTTCTCAATGCACCCAGGAACTGCTTCCTCCCTGCTCCTGCACTACAGGGTTCCCCTTCCTCAGTGTTCCCTCCCCCCACTCCAGCCAGGGACAGGGACTGTCGTGCCCATCTCAGAGGCATATTGGTCGCCCTGCCCCACGGCAATGTGGTGTAATGCATGCAGGTGTCGGGTCCTGATCCACACTCCATCCTTACCTGAGAGTGAGATATCACACCTCTGGGTGAGGTGCAATACTTCTGTAGCAACCGAGCCCTCAGGGTGCTACAGTTCCATTTATCTTCAGCCTAGGTGACATATTGTGATACAGGGCGGTGATTTTGGCTATAAAAGGGTCCCCTAGACCCCTACCCCAAGCTTTTTAAGAGAATCATATATGGCGTGCCAGGAGACTCTATGGAATGCTTTCTCAGCATCCAACGAGAGTATCTAATTACAAATTTTTAACTGCATCTAGCCCAGGAAATACTTTGTGCCTAGTAGCAGTGTCTGCTAGTCAGCGGATTATCCCGGCTGTTAAGCAAGCTACACCACCTGTAGTTTGGACACTTAATTTTTTCAAAGGAAATGCTTCGGGACCACGGGATACTCAGTGAAGAGCATCAGGAGGCACCCCAAGGCATAGGGGCTGGGACTGGCAGCAGGATGCCTTGCGGTGGACAGCCGAGCTCGATCCTTATAAAAGCTTTTTAACTGCAGCAGCTTTAGTGGACGCTACTGGAGCTGGAATTACGCGGCTGCTGGCATGAGACTTGCCCTCCAATAGATCCTTGTAAATGGATTTAAAGTGTATTCATTCAAATTAGAGAGACAATTTAAATTAAAAAGCTTAGAGCTGCCTCCACCACAGGGGGGCTCGCTCGACCCACCAGCGGACAGGCACCAGTATTGGGAGAGGGGGGCTGGCCGTCAGGGTTCACCGCGGCTCTGGCACAAACCCGGCGACACGGAGGTGGCACGGGCAGGAGCGGACTGAACGTGTCAGCTTCTCACTTTTTGGATTTTAGAAGGGCATGGCATGCCTATATCTGTGTCTCCCCCTCCTTTTACTCCTCCACCTCTTTTCTTTTCGCATGACTATATGTACTTGTCACTTTTCCATGTGTTAGTTGTGTCTTCTGAGCAGTTTGTCAGCTTTTGGACACCTTTGAAGGTGTTTTCTATGTGTTTCTATGTGTTTTTGTTTGCCTGCCATTGGTTTTAACGGTGTTCGAAGGTGTTCGACGAACAGTTCGACGAACAGTTCGGCGAACACACGGGTGTTCGACGAACCGAACCGAACTCGAACACTACGGGGGTGGCTCAACACTACCGGTGACCGGGCCACAGCTCTACTCTATTTGTACATTTGTGCATCTCCAGATCCATTAGATCAAATGACCGCTCTACCATCCAATGTGAGAGGTGAGTTAGGTCACATAAAGCTTGAGCTGCATCGGTAATGTTTGCATGCCTTTATGGCCACATTAAATATAACTTTAATACAATACAGAGAACTAAATTACAGCCAATGCTAGCATAAGTTAATTTATGAAAACCCTATTAACAACCAGTGCTTTAAAGATCATTTGTCCCTGTGCAATTCTTCAGAATTTCAGTGCCTTTTCCACAGCTATTTATATATGAATATATTGATAATTACATGTAACCATTTCCAATCTGTGTAACTGCAAGTTTCATTGAATGGTAACTCCTACTTGTCAATTTATTTATACACTAGCAGAAGGAATACGAGAGAAATAGTAAAATTCTAAGAAAAGACGATCCCACGTTGCCATTTTATTTAGAATGCAAATATTTACTAAAATGGAAATGTTCTTCGTAAACCTGGAAAATAGTAAACAGATTATCCCCATAATTCATATACTAACATTTAATAATTGACATTTATTGTATTCAAATTTGGTAATACTAGGTCAATAATAACCCAGCTCTCCGCACCACTAGTAGGCAATCTATTCCCCAAAAAGTTTTAAATAGTTTATATAAAATATATCTTTCCCACAAGCTACATTTCTTCAATGTGATACTATTTGACATATAAAAGTTTCCCTATGGTGAATGATTGAAGAAGAGATGTGAAATCAGCAGGAATCTCTCAGTCAGGAAGGGGAAGGCAGATAAAGCATGAAGAGTATAACTGTAACTGTGGCTTAGCCTTTCCCCCAGTCTCTGTGGCTAGATCAACATGAGAGCTGCTGGAGCTTTAACAAATAAAGAAGCAGAAGTCATGAACCTAACATTATACTTTAGATAATACAATAAGGTTTTTCAAAGCACAAAATTAGCCATGCTCCAACCAAAACCATACATGTCTGCTGAAACTCTTATTAAATATTCCCCTATGATCCCAGGAAGAAGGCTCTTGAACCCAGGAACCAGGCTCTGCAGAGTCACATCCTGATTGGAGAAGAGGTGTGCATGCTTGATAAGTGCTCCATTCATTGCCCTTTGCTATTTTTGGCAATGCCATAGACTAAGGGTCGCCAACTTGTGGATCAGGAGCCACATGTGGCTCGCGGACCCATGATATGTGGCATGCGGCTGTCTGCTAGCTTAGTGTATTAGCACCAGGTCTAGCAAACAACTATGAAGAGCAGGACTCTAGTTGGGGAATTTTGCAAGAGCTGGATGTGGATCGCAACTTTCTCTTAGACCTAAGTGTAGCTCACGACCCTGTCTCAAAGCTGAATGTGGCTCACAAGGTCAGAAAGGTTTGGGACCACAGCCATAGACAATGACTGGAGCGGAGGTTGAGCATTCATACTTCTGCTCCATTTAAGACATAGCTATTCAGAGCCTGGTTCTAGTGCCCCATTCTCTGAACCGCTGGGGATAGGGGATAACTTACAATTTTGGGAATAACCTTTTAATACAATACCTTGCAGAGGAAAAGTTGGATTAACTGAGTAAGGACCTGAGGAAAGGAGTCGTGCTGGAAGGAGAACCATAATGCCACAATTAAGAAATGCTGTAAAATACCTGGAGAAAGACTTGAAACCCCAACAGCTCAAAAAGGAGATAAAGCAACCCTGGAGCACCATCACCCTCTGCAGATCAACCAGAGTCTGAAGAGTTGCCAGGTGTATTCTACCTCCCACTCCATTTGCATCCTTGCAACTGAACGCTGCAACACCAGACTGCATCCTTCTGTGGATCATTATCCTTTGTGGGTTATAGTTATATGTGTTTGGAGAAACTGTTCCACGACACTTTACTAAATGCAAAGTACTTGCTCATAGTGAGATGAGAACCACAAGACACCCAGCTTGTCGACGTTGTCAAATTCATTGTAGACACAAAGAAACACTGATCCATTTGCACATCCTATTTCATTGACCATGACAATGGTGTGTGACCACAGGATGGGATTGGGAGAACCACATCCTATCTGATGGCTTCCACAGTGATTATGTCATTAGGTATTAGGTGGTTCTCCCATTCCTGTCCAGCGGCCACAGACCACTGTTGTGGCCATTGAAATGGGACATGTGAATCAGTTCGAACCAACTCTTAGTCATTATCAGTATTATAAACTTTACACCATAGATGTAATGTTATCAATCACACTGGAGCCCAAGTCATGCTTCTGCTTAGCACAATATGAGATGGTGAGGCAGGGGACACCAGGTGACAGTAGAACAATACTATGAGAACTAAAATGTGTCACAATAGTGATTGCAAAACAATTAGATTTTGTGTAGTGAACATACACACTTTTATTTTTGTCTGTAGGTTCCTTCCATAGGTGGATTATAATGAGGGCAATCTGGGCTACCGCCCAGGGCCCGGAGCTCCGAGGGAGCCTGTAAAGATCTGAGGTTGTGGGTTGTAAGTAATCATCTAGGCAGGTTAACGATGCAACAATATTTTATTGATCACAGCCATGGTAATAAAGCAATTCCAGTTAAATGGCCAAAATACAGTTCTCTCAGTCCTCAAGTTCCCAATCTGGGTTCAGTAGTTCCACTGGCTTTGTATAAGGCCACACTCACTGTCTCCCAACTTTTGGTTGGCCCACAGATTTCATATCTCCAGCCAGTATAATCTGTAACCACAGTCCATGATCCTCTAGACGGCAGATAAATGTTGAAAGCACAAGTATCCAGTATCAACAGTCCTTTTAAGAAAGTTTAAATTCAAACTACATAATCCAAAATGGTAACATGTTTATCCATCCATCCTTCCAAGTCCACAGACTCCATCCTCTTCCTTCAATCCTTCCACACCACTCTTACTAAAACATGTCTCTTCTTTCTTTCACTGGGATCAGTCCCCTCCCAGGTCAGAAGTGATCACCCTCCCCCTTAAGCATTTACTGTTAGCTAAAACAATGAAGAATATTCTACAAGCCTTCATCTGAGACTGCATGTAAGACCCCCCTGTAGTGACGGCTCCACTGTGTCTACAATCTACACACACATAATGAGATTATTGGCTGTTGGAACAATGGTTAGATACTCATGAGATACAGATATCCTGGGATACAGATTAGTGGAATGCTGGATATTTTACAAGTGAATCTAGTGCATAAACTGACAAGTTAGCAGAACTATATAAAACATAACAAGTAAATCATTAATAAAACACAATAATAATATTGACAAAAATGGTGGTCCGCTGCTGGAAAAGTATCATAGTCTTTAGTAAGTATACAGCTCCTCACAGGGCCCATGGCCAGACTGCCCTCATTATAATGTTATGTGCGCCGCCCGCAGGACAATGCAGCAGACTCAAACACAGCGCACTCTGCGTGCCCACGTCTGCTGTACTCATGCGCGGAACCCCTAGGATTTCCGGCTGTCGGCTCCTGTACTGCAGCTCCTGTGGTGCTCTGTGCTGGCTCCACCCCCTGCTCGTCTTGTGCTCAGTGCTGCTTTTATTCTTTCTTCCTGTTCCCTCCTGTTGGCAGCTGGTGATGGTAAGAAGCAAATAACTGCTTCCTGTTCTGTGATAGAGTGACTTGGGCATGTCACCCTGTGGGCTGCAGCTTATGTGACCATGGGGGGGACGCAAGGTATGTGACCAAGGGGGGCCACCGGGTATGTGACCATGGGGGGCAGCAGGGTATATAACCATGGGAGGGCTGCAGGGTATGTGACCAAGGGAGGGCTGCAGGGTATGGGACCATGGGGGGGCTGCAGGGTATGTGACCAAGGGAGGGCTGCAGGGTATGGGGCCATGGGGGGGCAGCAGGGTATGTAACCAAGGGAGGGCTGCAGGGTTAATGACCATGGGGGGAGGGCTGCAGGGTCTGTGACCATGGGGGGCAGCAGGGTATGTGACCATGGGGGGCAGCAGGGTATGTGACCATGGGGGTGCTGCAGGGTTTGTGACCAAGGGAGGGCTGCAGGGTATGGGACCATGGAGGGGCTGCAGGGTATATGACCATGGGGGGCTGCAGGGTATGTGACCATGGGGGGGCAAGGTATGTGACCATGGGGGGGCTGTAGGGTATGTGACCATGGGGGGGGCTGCAGGGTATGTGACCATGGGGGGACCGAACGGTATGTGACCATGGGAGGGCTGCAGGGTATTTGACCATGGGGGGAGGGCTGCAGGGTATGTGACCATGGGGGGAGGGCTGCACGGTATGTGACCAAGGGGGGGTTGCAGGGTATGTGAGCATGGGGGGGCCGCAGGGTATGTGACCATGGGGGGGCCGCCGGATATGTGACCGTGGGGGCTGCTAGTGGCTGAATAGTATATTATCTTGGGGGCTACAGATTAATGTTATCCTGTGGGTTTGGGGGCTGCAAGGGGCTATGTGGGGGTGTATACTATATATTGGGAGCTATGTGAGGACTCATACTGTATGTGTATGGCTGTGTGGGGGTTCATGTTGTATGTAGGGTGCTCATTCTGTATATTGGGCGATTGTGTGGTGTCATTGTATGTAGGGGACTTTGTGTGGATTCATACTGTATAAAGGGAGCTATGTGGGCACTCATACTGTATCTATGGGGCTGTGTGAGGGTTCTTACTGTGGTTATGTAGGGGCTCATACTGCATATTGGGGGCTATGTGAGGGCTCATACTGTATATTGGGTGCTGTGTGTGGACTCATACTGTATGTGGAAGATCATACTGTATATAGGAGGCTATGTGGAGGCTCATACTGTATATTGGGGGACTGTGTGGTGTCATATTGTATGTAAGGAGCTCATACGGTATGTAGGGGGCTATGTTGGGGGCTCATACTGTACATTGGGGGACTGTGGTGTCATTGTATGTAGGGGACTTTGTGTGGATTTATACTGTATAGAGGGAGTTATGTGGGAGCTCATACTGTATCTATGGGGCTGTGTGAGAGCTCTTACTGTATCTAGGTAGCTATGTAGGGGCTCATACTATATGTAGGGGGCTTTGTGTGGGTTCATACTATATATCAAGGGCTGTGTGGGGGCTCATATTGTATGTAGGGGCTGTGTGTGGACTCATACTGTATGTAAAGGGCTATGGGGGGCTCATACTGTAAGTAGGGGGCTGTGTGTGGGCTCCTACTGTATGTACAGGGCTATGACAGGCTCATACTGTATGTAGGGTGCTGTGTATGGGCTCCAACTGTATGTACAAGGCTATGGGGGGCTCATACTGTATGTAGGGGGCTTTGTGTGGTCTCCTACTGTACATGGGGGGCTGTGTGTGCTCATATTGTATTTAAGGGGCTGTGTGGGGGCTCATATTGTATGTAAGGGGCTGTGTGGGGGCTCATATTGTATGTAGGTGGCTTTGTGGGGGCATATTGCCTGAACCTGTGAGCTGTTATCCTCATTGCAGTACGGCTTATAGTCTCCTTTTCTTGTCCTGATTGAAGGAATTCCCTGACGAATCCCTGAATGACCAAAAGAGGAGAAAAAGCGTGGGAAGAGGATGCCATTAAGTTAAGTACACAACTGTTCAGGCCCTATAGGGTCTATACATATAGTGTTGTATCTGCTGTTAGACAAATGCAACACATGCAGGGATTGCCTGTTTGTTAAGTGTTGTGTTTGTCTAACAGACAAAAACAAAACATGCAGTCGCAGGGACTCAAATATATTATCCGATACTCGGATAACACCCGAGCATGCAGGGATAACAAGTTATCTGAGCACGTTCGCCCATCACTAATGTCTTTATGAATTGAGTTTTTAAAATATAAAGAGAATTTTTTTTTTTTTTTTTATGGTTTACATGTATGAAGGCCCCATAGGTTAATTGCTTTTTTGTTGATTGAGGGGACTATATGGGGGCTCATACTCTATATAGGTTATGTCAGCATATTAATTCTGCTCAATATTATGTGATACAAATAAAATTAAAAATAGTTATAATTAATATGTTAAAATTGTGCAGAATTAATTTCAGCCTATTGTTCGGTCTCCACAACAGTCACGCTATGTTATATATAGTTCCGTATATAAGGGAAAAATGTGTGCGCCGCGATACACTCACCGCTATTTCTGTCAGCGGGGGGGGGGGGGGGGTACACCTTCTAAACTGCCCAGGGCCTTGGCTACACTTAATGGATCCTACTGAAGGCATCATAGTGCTAGTTTAAAGAGACTCTGCACCCACTGTACAAGATACTGCATCACAGCAACATTTAAAGGGCATTCTCATACTTATAAATGATGACATTTGCAAAATTCTTACAGTATAAGGCTATGTTCACACATTGCGTTTTTTCAGCATTTTTTAATGCAAATTTTCTGCTGTGTTTTACAGTACCAGCAAAGTCTATGAGATTCCAGAAATATTATGCACACACATTGGTTTTTGTTTGATCAGTATTTTGTGCTTTGCATGTTTTTTGCAGAATAGAGCATGTCACTTCTTTCAAGGTTTTTCAGTGTTTTTTCAGTGTTTTTCACCCTATGGAATTAATGGGTGGTGAAAAAATGCTGAAAATCGACTTGTGTGAACATAGCTATCAGGTTTTACTGTGTTTTTAGTGAAAAAAGCAGTATGTGAAACACATTTATTTTTGTGATTTTACCTTCTTGTCTTGGTCACTGAAATGGTAGTTTATATTAGGACAGTTTAATTAAATTACCATAGTGAACATTGGCTGAGCTAGGTGTGAGATTGAACAATAGCTGTGCCCCAGGCAGGTGTGAAATTGAACAATGTCTGACAACTGAATGGCAGACCATAGTGTGAAAATAAATAGGGTCCTACAAACTCAATACACTGCCAATGTCTTAGAAAAACTATTCCTGAACAATTCACTTCCTCCCACTGTTAGATCTGAAATTCTGGTTAGCATGGTTTCACATACAGTGGGTACGGAAAGTATTCAGACCCCTTTAAATTTTTCACTCTTTGTTTCATTGCAGCCATTTGGTAAATTTTAAAAAGTTCATTTTTTATCATTAAAGTACACTCTGCACCCCATCTTGACTGAAAAAAAAACAGAAATGTAGAATTTTTTGCAAATTTATTAAAAAAAGAAAAACTGAAATATCACATGGTCATAAGTATTCAGACCCTTTGCTTTGCTCAGACACTCATATTTAAATCACATGCTGTCCATTTCCTCGTGATCCTCCTTGAGACGGTTCTACTCTTTCATTGGAGTACAGCTGTGTTTAATTAAACTGATAAGACTTGATTTGGAATGGCACACACCTGTCTATATAAGTCCACACAGTGCATGTCAGACCAAATGAGAATCATGAGCTCAAAGGAACTGCCCAAGGAGCTCAGAGACAGAATTGTGGCAAGGCACAGATCTGTTCAAGGTTACAAAAGAATTTCTGATTTACTCAAGGTTCCTAAGGGCACAGTGGCCTCCATAATCCTTAAATGGGAGAAGTTTGGGACCACCAGAAGTCTTCCTAGACCTGGCCGTCCAGCCAAACTGAGCAATCGTGAGAGAAGAGCCTTGGTGAGAGAGTTAAAGAAGAACCCCAAGATCACTGTGGCTGAGATCCAGAGATGCAGTAGGGAGATGGGAGAAAGTTCCACAAAGTCAACTATCACTGTAGCCCTCCACCAGTCGGGCCTTTATGGCAAAGTGGCCTGACGGAAGCCTCTCCTCAGTGCATTGAAAGCCTGCATAGAGTTTGCTCAAAAACATATGAAGGACACCCAGACTATGAGAAATAAGATTCTCAGGTCTGATGAGACGAAGATAGAACTTTTTGGCGATAATTCTAAGCGGTATGTGTGGAGAAAACCAGGCCCTACTCATCACCTGCCCAATACAATCCCAACAGTGAAACATGGTGGTGGCAGCATCGTGCTATGGGGGTGTTTTTCAGCTGCAGGGACAGGATGACAGGTTGCAATTGAAAGAAACATGAATGCAGACCAGTACAGAGATATTCTGGATGAAAAACTCTTCCAGAGTGCTCTGAACCTCAGGCTTGGCAAAAGGTTCACCTTCTAACAAGACAATGACCCTAAGCACACAGCAAAAAAAACAAAGGAGTGGCTTCAGAACAACTCTGTGACCATTCTAGACTGGCCCAGCCAGAGCCCTGACCTGAACCCAATTGAGCATCTCTGGAGAGACCTGAAAATGGCTGTCCACCAACGATCACCATCCAACCTGACGGAACTGGAGAGGATCTGCAAGGAAGAATGGCAGAGGATCCCCAAATCCAGGTGTGAAAAACTTGTTGCATCATTCCCAAGAAGACTCTTGGATGTACTGGCTCAAAAGGGTGCATCTACTCAATACTGAGCAAAGGGTCTGAATATTTATGGCCATGTGATATTTCAGTTTTTCTTTTTTAATAAATTTGCAAAAATTTCTACATTTCTGCATATTTTCAGAATATGGGGTGCAGAGTGTACTTTAATGAGAAAAAAAAAACTTTTTAGGATTTACCAAATGGCTGCAATGAAGCAAAGAGTGAAAATTTAAAGGGGTCTGAATACTTTCCGTACTTACTGTATGTCTTGCATTGGTGATAGTGGAGTACCGCCAATGGCGGCAGGCCATGCCACTGCTTTGGGGCCCATGTGCTGGGGGGGCCCATGATCCAGGAGGGCCCCCAAAGCAAGGGAGGAATGAGGAGGATAGGTGAGTATTGGGTAGGAGGGAGGTTGCGGCGGTGGAGGAGCGGTGCACATGCAGTAGCCGCTGATGCAGCTACCACGTGTGCCCGCTGCTAAAGGGACATGAATATTCCCTCTTCTCCAATCCTATGGGAGTGGAGAAGAGGGAGTATTCATTCTTTTAAGTAGCAGGCACGGAGGAGCGCTGAGCCCCGGCTCGTGCTGATGTGGCACCCCAGGGGTCCGGTTGCCACAGTGGCATTGCCTCCCTCACAAGGAGTGATGCCATGCCTGGAAGCAAGGAGAGGTCCCCTAATCAGGTATACCAGCATACAACACTTTCCTGGCTCAAGACCAGAAAGGGGAGCTCCTCCCCTTAACAACTGGAATCTGGAGGCGGCGTTAGTAAGAGTGAATTGAGAGGAGTTGGAGACAGGAGAGCGACGAGGAAGGACCTGGGGAAGGGAGCTGTGGACAAGCTCACCCCAGAGAGAAGCGCAAAGGGACCAGACACCGGAGTCCGTGGTTGTGGGGCACTGAAGGCCCAGCAGCTAAATCCAGAGGGCAGGAGACTGCAGGTCTCCTGGCCCCACCAGACGCCCGGTGGCTTAGCAGCATCATAGGTCCCAGCATTGCCACGTGGGAGCGACCCTTGAGGAAGGCCCGAGCTGCCTGCCATACGGGTGAGGAAAAAGATGTTTTACTCAGGGATGAGGGCCGCAGCATAGCTTCAAGCAGCAGGGCCAAAGAGAATAGTGCAGAGCGAAGGCCAGCAACTACACCTGGCGAGGTGGATTCCCAACTTGCTTCCAGGCCACCCGGACCTCCACTACCAGCTAGTACCCATTCCCGGGTCTGCTCTGGCAAACCGCAAGTAAAAATAGAGGAAACCGCCATTAATTTGTTGGTTGGTCATTATCTGCGCCCTCAGCCCTGCACGATACTGTCCCAGCCAACAACATCTACCTCCACAATTCTTCATATACTGCCCTGGAGCCTAGCTCTGCCTGTTGAGAGCTGAACTAACTCTGCTGCGTCACCATCAGCTCCAGAGGATCTGCACTGCAGAGGCGGCTCCATATAGCCGCATACCACAGGTGGCATCACAGACATTATCTCTAAAAACTTTATTCCCCTTTTACTTTTCGTTTAATTGACCGCCCTGGGTCACGGACCGGGTTACTGCCACCGTGACATACCCAGCACCGACCGACCGGGTACCCCACGGCCCAGGGGACGCGTCACTGACAGTGCGCGCTACTAAATAGAATGCATATTCACTCTTCTCCACGCCCATAGTCCTGGTGGAGGAGTGAATATGCCGGCAGCAGCAGCTCACCTCGGCATCTGAGAGCGCACGCTGCTCAGATGCCGACATGAGCTGCCTGGCAGACAGAACACAGCAGCACTGGAGCAGAGAGGAAGAAGGAAAGTGAGTATAAGTGTTTATTTTTTTTGTGTGTGCAGTGAAGGGGCCACACATACCAGAATTGGAGGGTGAGGAGGCCACACATACCAGGATTGGAGGGTGAGGAGGCCACACATACCAGGATTGGGGGATGAGGAGTCCACGCATACCAGGTCAATACGTTTTCCCAGTTTTTTTGTGGTAAAATTAGGGGCCTCAGCTTACACTCGGGTCGGCTTATTTAAAATATAAGGCATTTTAAAATCAGTGAGTACGTGGTGCCCATAATACTGCAGGACTGTGGCGTGCATTATGTGGCACCCCAGGGTTCTGGTTACCACAGTAATAGCAATATTAAGTCTGTGAGCAGGTGGGAGGTCTCCTGGTCAGGAACCCTAAGCATGCCACACCTCCTGCCCAGTCCTGGGAGGGGAAGAACTTCCCCTATATAAACTGGGGCTGAGGTGGGGTTAAAAAAAAAAAAAAGAAGAGAAGAAGAGGAGTCCCAGACAGAGACACAGTCTGGTCTGGAGTGGAGCAGATGCAGGGAGAGCAAGATCAGGAGCTCTGTGGGAGCAGTGATAAAAGGGGTCCAGGACTGGAAGCTGTAGAGCTCGTCCTGACTGAAGAGATCTCACCGGACACGGAGTCCGAGGCTGTGGGGACTGTTCCATACCCAGCAGCAGAAACCGTCCGGCAGGGGATTTCAGGTCCTCTGGCCAAGAAACCCGAAGGCACGGTCACACGCAAGGGACCAGCACCGCCGTCGTGGAGCGGAGGCTACCAGAAGGCCCCGAGTCACCGGCCATACGGGTGAGCACCACACGGTACACTCAGGGACGTGGGCTACTTTTACCCGCTTCTAGCAAGGTAGCCAGGAAGAGTACAATTAGTTGGGGAGGCCTACAACTCCGCCTGGCCGGGGGAGATCCTATCTGCTCACGGACTGACCAGGCCCCGATCGCTAGCCAGTACTCCCGGGAGGGTCTACCTTTGCCACCAGTAAAGACCCTGAACTACACCGCACCGTCTCTGAGTGGTTCCTGGTGCCTGCGTGCAATTCTGCTATCCCCATCATCCACGTCTGCTGCCCTGAGGCCATACCCCTCCCGTTGGGGGTTATACTACCCACGCTGCACAACTGTACCACCGGCCTCAGCGGTCTGCCCTGCAGCGGCGGCTTCATAACCGCATTCAACGGGTGGCGTAGTCGAACACTATAACATCTTCTGCTAAATTCCGCCACTTAGTTTGACACCCTGGGAACGGACTGGGTCACCGCCACGAGGACTACTAACCCCGACAGATCCGGCTCCGGGTATTCCCCGCGTGCGCAACGCTACACAACACAGGCCCAGGGGGCGCGTCACATTATACTATATGGGAGCTGCATTTTACCCTATGGGGTGTGTAATAAACTGTATGGAGGACTATGGGGAGTGCATTATATTCTATTTAGGACCATGGTAAGTTCATTATACTATATGGAGGATTATGGGGGGCGCATTAAACTATATGGAGGATTATGGGTGGCGTATTATACTATATGGAAGACTATGTGAGGCCATTATAATATTTTGAGGGCTATGTGGGGGACCATTATACTGTATGAAAGCAATTATACGGTGTGAAGGTTTGTGTGGGGTCCATCATACTGTTTGGAGGGCTGTGTGGGAGTCATTATACTGTTTGGAGGGCTAGTGCGGGGCATTATATTGTATGTAGACCCATTATACTGTATGGAGGGCTGTGTAGGAGTCACAGTTGGGGGATCATACATTGTTAGGGTCACCATCCTTTGCCTTGGGAGTTGAAGTGAGGTACAATAGGGTCACTATACTGTGCATGTGGAGGCTAATGTGGAGGAATGCACCATGGGGGTATCATACTGTGTTTGGGGGGCACTTTTATTGGCATCATACTTTATGGGGGCAATGAGAGAGGAATCTAGCACTCCAGCAGGAGGAAAATTACTAAGCAAAGGCTGGAAAGTTGTGAGATCTGCTCTTCTGTGGCACAGACAAATACTTAGTTTTTGTTTGTTTTTTTTGGGGGGGGGCAATTAGTGCTTCTGCTATGGTGCCCCATGACTTCTATGTACGCCCCTGATTAGTGACCTGTGTTAAAAAATTCTGTGATGGAAGCAAAGCTGAACTTTGGGATCCTGAAAAACACAGCAAAAATGCACTAAAATACGCAGCAAAAAAACAAGGAAAAAAACAAGCAAAATCCTGAACAAACTTTCCTGGCAAGAGATCAGATTTTTCTGCAGAAAAAAACGCTGAAAAAAAGCAATGTGTGAACTCTGTAGTTTGCTTGTCATTAATAATTCTCTCTGCTCTTAAAACTGAAAGGATTATTTGATGCTCATTTCCTAGATTACCCAACACCACTGCAGTCTATGAGACTATTTGCTTTTGTGTCACTGCGTCCCTCCAATGCTGCAGAGGCAATGGTTCTGAGTCTACCCAAAGTGTCAATCAGGGGCGTACAAGAGGACCACTGATTTGTCATCATTTTATGAGATGGGAATAGCCTTTAAACTGAAGTCACACCTATTTTCAGGTGTCAAGTATGGCCACTCCTCAGTAATGAGAAAAGTGGAATATGATGAAAGATTTCCTTAAGCATCAGCACATGGAGAAAAATCCAGCTAACTAATAAATAAAAAAAGGAAATGGATTGTGCATGCTTTGGGTGCGTTTGATGCTTATTGAATGAAAATAGGCCACGGATAATGCTCTTAATGAAGTGCTCTATAAATGAAAAATAAGACCGGACGGCGAGGTACTCTGAAGTTATCAGCCTGTATTACTTTACACTACATTAATTTGCCACATCAAATTTATTTAATTAGAGCACTGCTACTTCAATACTTAATCCATGCTGAGGGAACATTCGTCTCCAGCCCTTGCAATGTTTGACTATTAGAAGCTTGCCTTATGAACCAAACATTGGCTTATATGTAAATCTCAATAGAACCAGAACGAGCCATCACTTCTAGAATTATATACAGGATACACATTTCTTATATAAATTACAGAGTAGAAAATACATTCCTGAAGCTTTTCCAAATGAGCGGAAACTTTCTACATGTCAATCACAAGACTTGAGCTCCCATTGGATGATGTAAAAAATTGCCAAAAATTGGGATCTTACAACACGATGTAAGTAAACATATTAAGACAGATTGAAAATAGTTCTATTAGGTTACAAAATGGCACTGTCTGATTAAGAAATATTCTGTTCACAGTAAGATCACATCTGGCACATTCCTGCCTTTGTAATTGTAACCCTTTGTTGATGTACCGAGCAATTTGCAAATTGTGACTTCCAGCTGTTAAGGACTACAAATCCCAGCATGCTGAACACTGTTGTACAGCAATGCCGCTATATAGACTTTGGGTGTGTTCACACTAAGTCTTTTTGCTGAGTTTTCGGAGCAGAAACTCTCCAGTCTCCAATCAAAACCAGCAGTTTTTGAATTCCTCGTTGTTTTTGGAGAGTTTCTGCTTCAAAAAAACTCAGCAAAAAAACATCAGTGTGAACTTTCCCTAGGGGTATGAGCGCACATGTTTTCAAAGTGGAAACTGCCTGAAAAACCTATCAGAAAATGCTGAAGAGAATGAATATATCATTTCTATGTAAAATTGACTTGCTATTCATATGTTCAGACTTTTGAACGTCTTGAACGCCATGATGTCCATTCTTCTGACATGTTCTGCTTGGAACAAGCACTGTACTTTACAATACAAGTCAACGAGAAAGCTCAATAAACTACAGGAAGATGTGGATGTGTTTTGGAGCAGTTTCCCTTCATATTTGATTTTAAAAAAAAACTGTTAGCGGTTTCTTCGTTATTCAATGGAGTGTAACAAACAACTGAAAAATTGCAGTAAAATAGTTTTTATAAAATCCATGGGAAAACCTTCCAAAAAAATCGCTGGTGGCCAAAACACATACAGGAAACAATCAAACAAGTACACAAAAGACTTTTCAGGGAAAAACTCTAGAACTTCATACAAGCAGAACTAGAACTGCTTGTATGTCCTATGACAGACAGGAGAGACGGAGACAAACTTTCCGGAATCCTCTACTGCTGGAGATGGATTACACTTTACAACAGGCAGTGGACAATAAGTTACACAAAAGGGAGACACCTAGTGGCCGGCACTAGGAAGTGATTTTTTTTTCTTAAGCTGCAAATGTCATTTTGGGTAATGTGCTTTGCGACTTTTGGTAATTATTGCATTGGCGATCAGATGAGCCGAAGTTGATGGAAACAACAGAGACAATTCAAGCTTACTTGAGAATGTCATCTGCTACTTGCAAAAAGATGTTAACGTTCCACAATGCAATGAATGTTTGCTGGATGATCAGATTGCAGATTTCATTATTAAATTGTTTTATGCAATAAAATAAAAGAGTGCTTGGATCATTGCGGATGTCTTCCTTGCAAGAAATGGTATTAAAGTAAATTATTGATCTGAAAACGGAGTCGTATGTGAAGTCTACAAGGAATATTCTTTCCCACATTAATGAATACAATAGGGAATTACATAACAAGCAACTCCCTAAAGTAATGGACTGATGTGCTGAGTCCAATTTCCATCCAGCAGGGGTTAGTAGAGGATGCTGTGAAAGTGTTATCACATATTTTGGAAATGATCTTCTTCAATAACAAGTCAAATCTACTGCCCATTTGCACATGGGTCATAGGGGTCAGGTTAAGGCTATGTGCCCACGATGCAGAAATGAAGCAGAAAATTTCTGCAGCATTTCTGCATCTCCCTGGCAGAAAAAAACGCATGCAGATTGTGCATGCGTTTTTCCTGCAGAATACATGCGGATCCACATGCAGATTCACATGCGTTTCTGCATGCAGATTGACAAGCGCTTTCCAGGCGATAGCATCACTTGGAAAGTGCTTGACAACTAGGTCACACTGTATAAATCCATGCAACCGGCATGGATTTATACAGTGTGAACCGTAATAATTAAAACAAATAAAGCTATACTCACCCCCGAGGCCCCGGCGTGGCTGCAGCGCTGCTTCCTGTCTGGTTCCTGGATGCCGGCATCTCGCGAGACAGAGCGGTGAAGGGCCTGCGGTCACATGACTGTGACGTCACCGCAGGTCCTCAAACGATGCCGGCATTCAGAGAGAAGCCGCCGGACAGGTGAATATAAACTTTATTTGTTATTTTATTCTTTTTTTACAGGTACAATGGTGCCCAGGTCTGGATGAGAGTCTCCTCTCCTCCAGAACTGGGTACCATCCGCACATAGAGACGCATAGAAGCCGCTTGTAAAAATGTACAGTCGTGGTTTCTATGCGTCTCAATGCAAGTCAATGGCGGGAGTTCCGCTGCGGTTCCGCAAAATTAAATGACATGCTGCGGATTTTTGTACGCAGCATAAACGCTGCGGAAAAATCCGCAGCATGTGCATAGAACATGCGGAATCCCCTTGGGGACCATGGGGTGCGGATTACCTAGCGTTTCACAAGCGTTTCCGCTGCGGAAATTCCGCAGCATAAACGCTTGAAAAACGCTACGTAGGCACACAGCCTTAAACTTACACTACTTACTAAAAATGCCATACCAAACCATTTTTACATATTGCATATATTAAATTGGCTGAGCACAGATTGTGGTCACATCAAGTTTTTTTCTGCAAAGGTACAAACATAGATACAAGCGCACTACCTCTATGACGTGGGCTATAGACATGCAAAATAGTAGTAGAGATCTCCTTGCCTCTTTTATAGGCCATATTACTATAATGCCCCTTTTTTCGCACTCTGAATGTGCAGTTGGATGCAGGAGTGACGTGTAATGATTAGTGTTGAGCGAGCACTAAAATGCTCGGGTGCTCGAAGCTCGGGCCGAGCTCGCCGTGATACTCGGGTGCTCGACCCGAGCAACGAGCCCAATGTTAGTCTATGAGAGACTCGAGCATTTTTGCGGTGGCACCCCCGGCAGTCTTTTAAAAGCCTAACAAGTGCCCAAAACGATAGTGACAGTGCTCAAATGACATGGGGACAGCATGGGGATCGCCCCAGGAAGCATTTCTGACCCCCAGGTCACTGCTGTCAACAACGTGGTCAGAGGTATTAAGCCACTTTTACAGGCTCACAATAAAACGAAAGTGAAACTTTTTTCCTGTGAAATATGTTAAGGAACATCCTTTCCAGGGAAAAGACTTGTGTATAAGTTAAAATAAATGACCAAAAATAAAAATACTCCTCCACACCTTCGGCTATGTTCACAAGTAGCATTTTTTATGCGTTTTTGCACTTTTGTATTGCTTTCAACTATGACAAATGCATCCACCGGGAAATGTCATTTTAACATTTTACAACCTTATCTGGCCATGTGCTGTGTGACACATGCATAAAGTGCTGAAAAGACGTGGGAACAGCATGGGGAAGACCCCTGGAAGCATCTCTGACTCCCAGGTCACTGTCTAAAAGTGTGCCCATCTTAAGTGATCCTTGCCGCATCAGAAGATGCAGACTTGCAACTATCCCCATGCAAGTTCTAGTCCCAGGGCAGTGTTCAATTGTACCTCCCCCATTCCTTGCAATACAAGCGCAAGTATGCAGGCTGCCACCCACCCACCCCCAGGCTGCAATACCATACTGCTTGCTTGCTTGAACTTGAAATTGGGCCTTTTAGGCATGTGGAGGCGGAATCTGGCCACCACGTCATGGCTGTGTTGGCGGCCTGGAATCCATACTCAGTCCCCAGCCGCCCGGCGGCCGGGTGTCCATACTCAGTCCCCAGCCGCCCCGCGGCCGAGTGTCCGCACGGTCCCCAGCCGCCTGGGGGCAGTCGGGTGTCCATAAACGGTCCCCAGCCGCCCCATTTCTCCTTGGAACATCCCCCCACACACTTTTCTTAGCCCGGCCTGCTTTAGGCAGCATTGGACGAGCCCACCAGAGAACCAGACTCCTCCGGTGGGCCCTGACTTCTCCATTGGTGGAGTTGAGAGTGCCAAGGTGAGGAGCATGATGATGATGACAGAAGTTAGCATCTGCTATGTTTTCTTTTAATGCAAGTGTAAGTGTGCAGCCTGCCACCCACCCACCCCCAGACTGCAATTCATACTGCTAGCTTGCACTTGAAATGGGGCCTTTTAGTTTAGAGGAGGCCGAAGCTGGCCACTACCTCATGGCTGCTTCGGCAGCGAGGTATCCATACTCAGTCCCCAGCCGCCCCTATTTGTCCTGGTGTGCCTTATACATAAGATTAAGCGCGTATACCAAAACATTACCTGTGCCCTCCCCAGTGCATTTAGTGGGAAGGAGAGCCTATTCCGCTGTAGTGTGTGCATGCCAAACCCCTGTTCATGGTACATGCGAAGATGCCTCCCACCTTGCACCTGTCGTTGCAGACTTGCAACTATCCCCATTCAAGTCCTTGTCCCAGGGCAGTGTTCAATTGTACCTCTTCCATTCCTTGCAATGCAAGCGCAAGTATGCAGCCTGCCACCCACCCACCCCCAGGCTGCAATACCATACTGCTTGCTTGCTTGCACTTTAAATTGGGCCTTTTAGGCATGTGGAGGCGGAATCTGGCCACCACGCCATGGCTGTGTCGGCGGCCTGGTAGCCATACTCAGTCCCCAGCCGCCTGGTGGCCGGGTGTCCCCGCTTGCTCCCCAGCCTCCAGGGGGTGGCCGGGTGTCCATACTCGGTCCCCAGCCACCCCTATTTGTACCGGTAACCTTTCCCACACTTTTCTTAGCCTGGCCTGCTTTAGGGCAGCATTGGCCGAGCCCACCGGACTATCAGACTCCTCCGGTGGGCCCTGGCTTCTCCATCAGGGGAGTTGAGAGTGCCAAGGTGAGGAGCATGATGAGGATGATAGAAGTTAGCATCTGCTTTGTTTTGTTGTAATGCAAGCGCATGTATGTGGTAGCGGCTATGCCTGAGGAGGTCAGCGTTTTGGCGCATATCCTACCTCCTCCGAGGATTGCTGGATGTTTTCCTGCTACTATCCAAGTTCTATGACTCCCATTAAAACAAAGCTTCAGGTGATAAATGATGGATGAGGTAGTGGCAAAGGAGAAAGAGCAGGAGGAACAGGGACCATTCACATCAATATCAGGCCAGTCAACCAGATATGTCTTGTAGGATATGTTTCTGTAACAAAAGGAGCGGTTCGGCTACACAGTTATAGGGCATACAGTGAGTGCAATGCCTACCAAAAATTTCGAGGCACTCCAATGCCCCTTGGAAATGACATGGAGGTCAGAGGGCGTTAACTAAACCTTTTTTTCCATTTATAGCAACTGGGTCTCCTGTGCACTGTTGGCCTAAGCAGTGAATGGAATGCTTTCCAAAAATTATGAGGTACTGCAATGCCCCTTACAAGAGCCATGTGTGGCACCCCAGGGGTCTGGTCACCACAGTAATTGAGATTACGTCGGAGAGCAAGTGGGAGGTTTCCTGGTCAGGATCCCTTAAACATGCAACATCCTCCTGCCCCAGTCCTGGGAGGGGAGAATTCTGCCCTTTTAAACTGGATCTGGGGTGGGGTTGAGTGAGTCAGAGAACAGAGAACAGTCAGAGTCAGAGTGAGAGCAAGGGAAAGTAACAGCAAGGAGCTCTGTAGGAGCTAGGAGCTAAAGACGAGGGGCTGGAAGCTGAGCAGAGCTCGCCCTGGCAGAAGACAATAGGAACCGGACACAGGAGTCCGAAGCTGTGAGGACTTATATATCCAGCAGCAGAAACCAGTCGGCAGGGGATTTCAGGTCCTCTGGCCATAGAAGCCCGGAGGCTCAGTCACAAGCAAGGGACCAGCACCGCCGTCGTGGAGCGGAGGCTCACAGAAGGCCCCAAGTCACCAGCCATACGGGTGAGCACTACACGGTACACTCAGGGACGTGGGCTACTTCTACCCACTTACAGCAAGGTAGCCAGGAAGAGTGCAGACAGACGGGGAGGCCTACAACTTCACCTGGCCAGGGGAACTCCTGCTTGCTCACAGACTGACCAGGCCTCTTATGCTAGCCAGTACTCCCGGGAGGGTCTACCTTATAATCATCAGTAAAGACCCTGAACTGCACTGCAAAGACTCTGAGTCATTCCTGCTGCGCTCGTGCACCATCACCCCCATCATCCACACTCACTGCCCTGAGGCTATACTCCTCCCGAGGGGAGTTATCCCTTTTTATGCTGCGCACACAACACCAGCCTCAGCGGTCTGCCTCGCAGCGGTGGTACTCCCTGACCGCAATCCACGGGTGGCGCAGTCGGACAATTAACCTCAAAACCTAAGAAAGATTGCCACTGGTTTGACCAGCCTGAGCAACGGGACCGGGTCACCGCCACGGAGACTACAGACCCCAGAGACCCGGCACCGGGTATCCCACACACGTGTACACACGGCCCAGGGGGCGCGTCACATGCAGTACAGCATATTACAAACATAAGTCCCATTATTGGGGAGTGGGTGTCCCATAGTATTTGCTTATGCCTTGCAAGCAAAAGCTGCCAAAAATTAGGACGGAGCAACTTGCAATGCCCCTTACAAGAGCCATGCAGTACAGCATATTAGAAACATAAGTCCCATTATTGGGGAGTGGGTCTCCCATAGTATTTGCTTATGCTTTCCCAGCAAAAGCTGCCAAAAATTAGGACGGCGCAACTTGCAATGCCCCTTACAAGAGCCATGCAGTACAGCATATTACAAACATAAGTCCCATTTTTGGGGAGTGGGTCTCCCATAGTATTTGCTTATGCTTTCCCAGCAAAAGCTGCCAAAAATTAGGACGGAGCAACTTGCAATGCCCCTTACAAGAGCCATGCAGTACAGCATATTACAAACATAAGTCCCATTATTGGGGAGTGGGTCTCCCATAGTATTTGCTTATGCTTTCCCAGCAAAAGCTGACAAAAATTAGGACAGAGCAACTTGCAATGCCCCTTACAAGAGCCATGCAGTGCAGCATATTACAAACATAAGTCCCATTATTGGGGAGTGGGTGTCCCATGGTATTTGCTTATGCTTTCCCAGCAAAAGCTGCCAAAAATTAGGACGGAGGAACTTGCAACGCTGGCACCCTGGTGGTATAGTGGTGGTGGAGGCTGAGGATAAGGAGAAGAAGATTAAACAGCCGAAAAGAGGAAGCGTATACCCATGTGTGGGTGTGAAGCGGTGCATGTGAATACACCTCTCGAAATAACACAGTGGATTTGACTTTATGTTACTCTGCTGTCATTTGGTGGTGATGAGAAGTCTGGCCCAATCCAGCCCTTGTTCATTTTGATAAGGGTCAGCTTGTCAGCATTGTCAGTTGACAGGCGAGTGCGCTTATCAGTTATAATTCCCCCAGAGGCACTAAAAACACACTCCGATAACACGCTAGCGGCAGGGCAGGCCAAGACCTCCAAGGCGTACAGAGCGAGTTCATTCCAAGTGTCCAGCTTGGATACCCAATAATTAAAAGGCACAGAGGAATCACGGAGGACGCTGGTACGATCGGCAAGGTACTCCCTCACCATCTTTTGAAACTTTCCACTTCTTGTGAGAGTACCCATTCGCCTCAGGGCCTGTAAGCTGGGCGGGTGTCAGAAAACTGTCCCAGAACGTTGACCGTGTTCCCCTGCCTCTGCTGGATTGGAGTTGCATCTCTCTCGCCTGTACGCCTTGGTTGGGCAACGAACTGTGACCTCTGCCGCTAGCGTGTTCAGATGGGAATTTTTTTAAGAGTACTGCAGCAAGGGCCTTCCGGTATTGCCCCATTTTTGTAGACCTCTCCACCTCAGGAATAAGAGAGTGAAAGTTCTCCTTGTAGCGGGGGTCTACAAGTGTCACCAACCAGTAATGACTGTCACCCAACATTTTGACAACGCGAGGGTCACGGTTAAGGCAGCGTAAGTCAGCCATGCGTGCCAGACTGGTAACGGGCAAGATTTCCGTGTCCTCACCAAGATGACGACTGACCATGCTCTCCTCCTCCTCCTCCACCTCCTCTTCCTCCTCCCCCCTGTCCTCAGGCCACCCACGCTGATCCGACGGTATGACACTTGTACAGGTACTACCGTCTACAACGCATGATAGCAGCTCCTGTTCTTCCTCCTCCTCCTCCTCTCCCTCATTGTCCCCCAATGCACGTTGGGATGAGATGAGGCTGGGCTGTGTGTAATCGCCCGCTACGGCTTCTTGATCCATCTCATCATACTCTGGCTGCAATGCCTCCTCTTTAATTCTCTGCAGAGAGCGTTGCAAAAGACAGACAAGTGGGATGCTGACACTAATGATGGCGTCATCGCCACTCACCATCTTGGTGGCCTCCTCAAAGTTTGTCAGGATGGTACATATGTCAGACATCCAGGTCCACTCCTGAGGTCTTATGTGTGGAGTCTGACCTGAATATCGACGGCCTTGTTGCAGCTGGTACTCCACAACTGCTCTCTTCTGCTCACAAATCCTTTGCAACATGTGGAGGGTAGATTTCCAACGTGTGGGGACATCACACACCAGTCGGTGTGCCGGAAGCTGCAAACGCTGCTGCAACACAGCAAGGGTGGCGGAAGCTGTAGCCAACTTGCGAAAATGAGCTGACAGGCAGCGTACTTTCACAAGCAGATCTGGCAACTCGGGGTACGATTTAAGAAACCGCTGAACCACGAGGTTAAGCACATGAGCCAGGCATGGTACGTGTGTGATCTCACCTCGCCTCAGAGCCGCCACCAGGTTACGGCCATTGTCACACACAACCATGCCAGGATGTAGGTTCAGCGGTCTCAGCCACAGATCTGCCTGCTCTTTCACAGCTGTCCACAACTCACAAGCAGTGTGAGGTTTATCACCTAAGCTTATGAGTTTCAGCACAGCCTGTTGCCGCTTGGCGGAGGCAGTACTGCAATGCTTCCAGCTTGTAACTGATGTGGTGATATCTGAGATGGAGGCTGAACATGAGGAGGAGGAGGAGGATGCACAGGAGCTGTACACTGTGGGGGCAACTCTGACTGACATAGGGCCCGCAATCCTCGGTGTGGGGAGGATGTGTTCCATCCCAAGGTCCGACTGGGTCCCGGCTTCCACTATGTTTACCCAGTGTGCCGTCAGAGAGATGTACCGTCCCTGGCCACAAGCACTTGTCCACGTGTCCGTTGTCAGGTGGACTCTCCCAGTAACTGCGTTGTTGAGGGCACGGCAGATGCTTTGGGACACGTGCTTGTGTAGTGCGGGGATGGCACACCGGGCAAAATAGTGTCGGCTGGGGACCGAGTACCGAGGGACGGCCACCGCCATAAGATTGCGGAAGGATTCCGTCTCCACCAGCCTAAAAGGCAGCATTTCCAATGCAAGCAGTCGTGAAATGTGCGAATTTAGGACTGTGGCCTGTGGGGCGTTAGCTGCGAATTTCCGCTTTCGTTCAAAGGTCTGGGATATGGGCAATTGAACGCTGTGGTGGGACGTGGACGTGGACGTTGATGCTGTTTCTTGAGAAACTGCCATAACAAGTGAAGACTGAGAGGAGGGGGCATCTTTACATGCAGTATGGACAGGGGATTGCCTTGCACACACAACAGGGGGTTCTATTGCACGCACAACAGTGGACGAAGCAGTGGTGACACCCGCTGACACTGGTCGTGGACCCTGGGTTTTGCCCCACAAAGTCGGGTGCTTTGCTGCCATGTGCCTGATCATGCTGGTGGTGGTCAGGCTGGTAGTTTTGTCACCCCTGCTGAAGCTGGCATGGCAGGTGGAACATATGGCCTTTTTGGGGTTATCAGCAGAGTCTTTAAAAAAATTCCAGACTCTGGAAGACCTATCGCTTGTACTGGCAACGTCCCTCGTGTTGGTGTTACGGGGAACGGTTGCCTGCCTTCTGTCTGCGGCCACCACACTGCTTCTTCCTGTCTGTTGGGGTACTCTGCCTCCCTCCCCCTGTGTGCTGCTGGCCTCACTCTGCATGTCCTCCTTTCTCGTTGGGTCAGTTACTAGATGATCCACCACCTCCTCCTCTTCCACTTGCGCACCACGATCCTCCTCCTCACTTCCTGGCAATTGTGTCTCGTCATCGTCCACCTCTTGTGACAGATTGCCAACGTCGACTTCCTGTGGCCGTGGCTGTTCAAATATTTGGGCATCGCAACATGGGAGCTCCTCTTCCACCACTTCAAGCGTATCAGGCAAGGGGCCCAAATATGGAAATGGACCAGTGAACAGCTCTTCAGAGTGTCCAAGTGAGGGATCACTTGCTGTCTGACGACACTCGGCATGGTGGGAGGAAGGAGCATCAAGGTGAGGAGGAGTATGCGGTCGAGACTCACGGCTACTAAGAGTTGACCGTGTGGAAGACAGACCGGAGGTGGTGGTGCCCAGGTAACTGGAAGTATTGTCTGCTATCCAATTAATAACCTGTTCACACTGATCAGTTCTCAATACTGGTGTTGTTCTGTGCTTCCCTAGTAATTCGGTCAAGAAGTGGGAGCGAGAAGATGTGGCTGTTGGTTGTGGCACATTTTCACCTTGGCCACGGCCCCGTCCTCTGCACGAACCATCACCAGAACGTCAACTTCCACGTCCCTTGCCACGCGCCTTGCCCATTGTAAATGAAGTACAATAGCTTACACTTGCACTATCAATGGAAAAAGGGTAATAAAGAGTAGATTAGAACCGTGGAAGAGGAAAACCACAGTTATTGTTTACTGGGGTATACCACACTTTTTTAAATAGAGATATTTGCAGCTGAACAGTGAGCGACACACTCAAACTGCTTTTTGTTTAGATACCAAAGGCCCAAAACTGGATAGTGCAGCGATTTGACCCGTGGAACTGCGAAACCACACTGGGATGTCGGGCCTACACAAGACTATTTTCAACAGATATATTTTTGTGTCACAACAGTCAGGAGACACTACTGTTTTTCTTTACGGAAAAAACTACCAAAACCTGAATAATAGAGATTTTTTACCGTGGAACAGCAAAACCACAGTTATAATTTACTGGTGTATACCAGGCTTTTTAAAATATATATATATTTGCAGCTGAACAGTGAGCGACACACTCAAACTGTTTTTTTTAGATACAAATGGCCCAAAAGTGGATAATACAGAGGTTTGTACCGTGGAACTGCAAAACCACACTTGTATTTCTCGGGCCTACACCAGACTATTTTCAACAGATATATTTGTGTCTGAAAAATCAGGGAGACACTATTTTTTTTTTTTTTTTTACAGCAAAAAATGCAAAAAGCAGGATAATAGAGATTTTTTACCGTGGAACAGCAAAAGCACACTTCTGTCTCTCTGGCCTACACCTGACTATTTTCAACAGATATATTTGTGTCTGAAAAATCAGGGAGACACTATTATTATTTTTATACAGCAAAAAATGCCAAAAACAGGATAATAGAGATGTTTTACCGTGGAACATCAAAACCACAGTAATAATTTACTGGTGTATACCTGGCTTTTTAAAATATATATATATTTGCGGCTGAACAGTGAGCGACACACTCAAACTGTTTTTTTTTAGATACAAATGGCCCAAAAGTGGATAATACAGAGGTTTGCACCGTGGAACTGCAAAACCACACTTGTATTTCTCGGGCCTACACCAGACTATTTTCAACAGATATATTTGTGTCTGAAAAATCAGGGAGACACTATTTTTTTTTTTTTTACAGCAAAAAATGCAAAAAGCAGGATAATAGAGATTTTTTACCATGGAACAGCAAAAGCACACTTCTGTCTCTCTGGCCTACACCAGACTATTTTCAACAGATATATTTGTGTCTGAAAAATCAGGGAGACACTATTATTATTTTTATGCAGCAAAAAATGCCAAAAACAGGATAACAGAGATGTTTTACCGTGGAACATCAAAACCACAGTAATAATTTACTGGTGTATACCAGGCTTTTTAAAATATATATATATTTGCGTCTGAACAGTGAGCGACACACTCAAACTGGTTTTTTTAGATGCAAATGGCCCATAGAACTGCAAAACCACACTTCTATTTCTCTGGCCTACACCAGACTATTTTCAACATAAATATTTGTGTCTCAAAAATCAGAGGCACACTTTTTTTCTTGGGGGGGGGGGGGGGCACCAAAAGGTTAATAAGATGGGTATTTGTACATTGTGAAGGAGGAAAAAAAAAAAGAGGATTTAGATAAAAAAAAGGATTTTTCCTGGCCCCCGGGACCTGGAGCTAAGTCCAGCAATTTCAGCAACTGAAGCAGGACACAGGACTGTAATGCAGCGTTTGCTGGTATAACCACTGCGTCTCCTATACAGCCTGCCTGCCTGCCTGATATCTGGGATGGATATTAGTCCTGAGAAGGACTGTTTGTTTGATCTGGCAGCCTTTACAGACCCTACACTAACTATTTTGCAGGATATATCTCTCCCTAAATCAGCAGCGCTGTCCCTACACTGTCTGATCCGGAGCGACTGTGTCCAAGATGGCGGCGCCCGATTTTAAATGCTCGAGGTGACGCTGTGCGGCCAGCCAATCACTGTAATGCCCACAAACAACATGGCTGCGGCATTACAGTGACTGGCTGGCAATCCCTGCATGTTCATTGGCTCTGTAAAGAGCGCCAAACATGCAGGGCGGAGACCCGAGCTCCCGCCCGAGTAACCCGGAAATGCTCGGTGCTCGCCGAACATCCCGAGTAGCGTGATGCTCGGGCAAGTACTGAGCAGTGTCGAGCATGTTCGCTCAACACTAGTAATGATAAAGCAACCCTGTGTCATGCAGAAATTTCTTCTGAAAGTGCTAATTTCCAGGAGGTTTCATCAGTGCCCGAGATATTTGCTGACTGTCGCAGAAATGAGGTCGGTCATCAATTTTTCAGGGAGCTTCCTGGAGATTCCAAAAAAGCTAGCAAGAATGCTATTAGATAAAGATATCACAGTAAAGGGTTGTAATTTTTGTGTGCTTTTAAATAAAACACAATATGGGAGAATAATTAATTATATCAGCAGGGACATTGCTTGTAAGAGGTGTTGTGGAAACCCCTTTAGTTAAAAAATAACTGCAGTTTTTTACATGTGTTTTTTAGGCTCCACATAGAAGGCAAGAGAGAAAAAAAAGCACCAAAACCGCACAGTCCGGCAGCGTCTTTAGACCACAGGGGGCGCAGTTTTCATGAAATTACATCCACTTTGCTTGGACAGTTAAAAACAGCAGAATTTCTGTGCAAAAACAAGGGCAGAAAGTAGGCGGCATTTACACTACATGTGAACATGGTCTAAATTTCCAAGAAAAGTGGATGTGATTCCATGAAGTGCCTCCACTCTCTATGGTTTTAAGACACCGCCAAACTCTGTGGTTTTGGTGATTTTTTTTCTCTATAGGCTTCTTCTGAAAAAAACGCATGAAAAAAAAACTCGGTTGCATTTTTAAGCTCACAATCAAAGCTTTCGTGTAGTATTAAAAAAGTGTTAAAAACTTTGCTTCATATCTGCAGAAGAAAAATCGCATCAGATAAGGGGAAAAATGCATAAAAGAAATGCAGCAAACAAGCAATAATCAGAGAAGATTGTTATTGTGTTGTCTGGTGTGGACACCTGCAGAAAAAAAAGCAGCAGAAAGTATGCAGCATTTGCGCTACATGTGAACACGGCCTCAGTATTAAATTTTTATTGCATTTTTTTATAGGTTTAATAAATAATCAATATCAATCACGCCATTTTTTACGTCATTTAACCGATAACCGTATATAATCTAATTGCTGTGTTGTGTGGATCGTTACGATTCCAGGGACACCAAATATGGAGTACCACTTCTGAAATCTTTAGACTGTGGCTTGTAAGACTGATTAAAGTTGCCACCGTCCAAATGAGCCGTGTTGTGTATGTTCTTCCGCACCACCATTGAGAGGAGAGCACCCATTGGCAAGGCAAAATTGTGGGTACCTTTCAAGCTACAGGGAGAGTAGAGGTGGTTGTCCAACCCTTTGGTGTTTGAAGGAGCCCACATGGATCTTTTCCTCATGATACCCAAATTATTGAATGGCACGTGGTAGGTCGGTGGCCCTAGGATAGATTTTTCGATTACGCCCGTATTAAGTTACCAAAGTTACAGACAATCATGGATTAATATAATAATAACCATCTTCTTTACAGCATTATTTCCTGCAGACCGATATATACCACAACACACTGTTGCACTATAGTGTAGCAATATATCTTCAAATGGTTCGAAGAAACCTCGGGATTAAATATTTCACTGCAGATATTGACCTTCCCAATGCTCCATGAAGCTTTTAGAACTTCTCTCTTAAGTGCTTCCTCTCCGTCTCTCTGAGAATTATTACTCTTTCTTCCTTATGCATTTTTTACAGCCATGATTTTTAACTCTGATGGCAAAAACTGTTTGCCCTAAAGTGCTTGAAATGTTTTAAACCTGACGCCTTTTTACCCAAGTTCTTTCTGGTTTGTAAAAATAAAAGTATTTCCTAGAAGCAATTTGTCAGGTCAGATCTTGTATAAAGGACACTAAAAGCGTTTTCCGGCTTATGATATTGATGTATGAGAATTGCAGCTCTGTTCCTTTTAACTTCAATAGAAGCTGATCTGCAGTTCTCGGTTATGGCCAACACAAAGTTGGCCAAAATCAGCTAACAATGTCTGTGGTGAGGATTAATAGTAAATTGGAATAAAACTGTAGTGTCATTCACGGTATTTTCTAATGTCACGTAGAAACGACCTACTGTACAGTGCAATAAGCAAAACAAAGGGTCCAAACTATCATTTGTGGGGTTTTTGAGATCAATTTTATTTTTTTTCTTGTGGTATTCATCGACTGTATGTGCCAAATTCTTCAAAATAGAGTACCTGCGCAAAAACAAAAATGCCTTTTATTTTTGTCTTTAACCTTTTTTGAGACTTTGCAGAGCAAAAAGTTTCATATTCCACTAAGACTAAAATTTCAGGCATACATAAAATTTCTCCAAGAGGGACTCAAGTACATTTTTCCAAAAAATTAGCAATGATTTAAAATGGTCACAATTGATGAGTCAGCTGAAAATATCTGAAAACCCCCAAACCTGACCACAATAATGAATATGAATAAAAACAGGCAAACACATAAAATAGACTTGAAAAAAGGAGGTTATAAAAAGAATAAGGTGAAAATGAAAAGCATGAAACACCAAAAATGAAACAAAAATAAGAAGGAGCAATTAAAAGAATGAATTAGACACTAAATTCCCTAGAGTGAATCAGACACTAAATAATATATGTATACTTTACAGATAGATCCAATGATTTACAGGTGATGGTTTATCTGATCTAAGTCCTTAATTTTCCCTTTTTCTCATCATTCGGCCCAGACCACCATGATAACTTCCTCCATCCACAACTCATCAATGAAAAATGCAACACACAAACCTCTCTGATCATTCACTTTTCCAGTACCCTTCTCATTTTTTACTACCTCTGCACAAACTACATACTTCTATGACCATCCAGATTGATCCAGACAGTAATAATATCGCCTCCCTACTAGAGATGAGCGGTGTTCGACTAGAACTGTTCGCCAATCTCAAATTCGAGCTGTTTTGGGCGGTGTTCGAGTTGTTCGACGAACCCGAACGATTTGCAAAAAATTCGGCTGTTCGAGGTTATGTTCGATAACTGTTTGTGCACCAAAAGCGTGTCCTGCATGTCTGGCGCTATTTAGAGCACCAATCATGCAGGGATTGTCTGCCACTCACTGTAATGCCACAGCCATGGTGGTTGTGGCATTACAGTGATTGCCCAAATCGATGGGAACAGTGCCAACAGTGAAACATGAAAAGCCGTCAATTCAGCAGCGGCATACACCGGTACCCGACAATTTAGAACCGAAAGAATAGAGCTTCACACATAGATTAGATAGATAGAAACATGTCAGTCACATATATATGAAGTACAGTGACAGTGTTGGTTACTGTACTTGTCATTTAGCGTAAAGGATTTATCAAAAAAAATAATAGTGTTTTCATGCACCGTCTCTTTAAAAAAGCCGGACGGCAATTCAGCAGCGGTACCCGACAATTTAGAACAGACAGAATAGAGCTTCACACATAGATTAGATAGATAGAAACATGTCAGTCACATATATATGAAGTACAGTGACAGTGTTGGTTACTGTACTTGTCATTTAGTATTAAAATAAAGGATTTATTATTAAAAAAATTGGCGTGGGGTTCCCCTTAATTTTAGGCTCTAGCGGAGGTTAAGCAGACGGCTGGGGCAGATGTTTGAAGCCTGGGAAGGGGGTAATACCCACGGAGCTTCCCAGGCTACTAATATCAGCCCCCAGCTGAATACATAGCCTTTACTAGCTATTAAAATGGGGGACCCCCCAAAAAAAATGACGTGGGGTCCCCCCTAATTTAATAGCTAGCAAAGGCTAGGCAGACAGCTGGGGGCTGATATTAATAGCCCAGGAAGGGAGCCATGAATATTGGCCCCCTCCCAGGCTAGAAACACCAGCCGTCAGCCGCCCCAGAAATGGCGCATTCATAGGATGCGCCAATTCTGGCACTTAGCCTCGCTCTTCCACGCTGCCCTGGTGCGGTGGCAGGGGGTAATAGGGTTGGGGTTGATGTCAGCTTATAATGCCAGCTGACATCAAGCCCAGGTTAGTAATGGAGAGGCGTCTATAAGACACCCCCATTACTAACCCCATAGTCAAAGTTAAAAAAAACACAAACACCCAGAATAAAGTCCTTTAATTGAAATAAAGACACAATCCTTTATTGTTCTAAATTAAACCATACTTACCGTCACGCCCATTCCAGCTGAAGCCAACGATCTCCTGCAATAAAAGAAAAATAATAAAGCAACCTCATCCTTACCTTTCCATGGTTCCCACGACAGCTTCAGCTCTGCTACATCGAGATGACAGGCTGGACCGCAGCAGAACGCTGCCATCCAGCCTCTCATCCCGCAGACACTGAGAAGCGCAGGCTTGCTTGCGCTGCTCAGCGTCTCTCTGTGACGACATCCAGATGAGCCGAGTTCATGTCCAATGAACTCGGCTCACCTCATGCACGTCACTGACAGCGTGGGAAAATTCTCACGCTGAAGCGGTGAGTGCAGGAGAATTCTCCCACGCTGTCAGTGACGTGCATAAGGTGAGCTCATGTCCAATGAACTCAGCTCACCTCCTGCACGTCACTGACAGCGTGGGAGAATTCTCCTGCACTCAGCGCTTCAGCGTGAGAATTCTCCCACGCTGAAGCGCTGAGTGCAGGAGAATTTTCCCACGCTGTCAGTGAAGTGCATAAGGTGAGCTCATGTCCAATGAACTCAGCTCACCTCCTGCACGTCACTGACAGCGTGGGAGAATTCTCCTGCACTCAGCGCTTCAGTGTGAGAATTCTCCCACGCTGAAGCGCTGAGTGCAGGAGAATTTTCCCACGCTGTCAGTGACGTGCATGAGGTGAGCCGAGTTCATTGGACATTAACTCGGCTCATCTGGATGCCCTCACAGAGAGACACTGTGGAGCGCAAGCAAGCCTGCGCTTCTCAGTGTCTGCGGGATGACAGGCTGGATGGCAGCGTTCTGCTGCGGTCCAGCCTGTCATCTCGATGTAGCAGAGCTGAAGCTGTCATGGGAACCATGGAAAGGTAAGGATGATGTTGCTTTATTATTTTTCTTTTATTTCAGGAGATCGTTGGCTTCAGCTGGAATGGGCGTGATGGTAAGTATGGTTTAATTTAGAACAATAAAGAATTGTGTGTTTATTTCAATTAAAGGACTTTTTTCTGGGTGTTGTGTTTTTTTTAAATACTTTACTAGAAATTCATGGTGGTCATGTCTAATATTGGCGTGACCCCATGAATTTCGGGCTTAGGGCCAGCTGATAATGCCAAGCTGGCCCTAACCCCTTTATTACCCAGTGAGCCACCGCATCAGGGCCCTGGATGAGTTGGGTACAGCGCCAGAAGATGGCGCTTCTATGAACGCGCCATTTTCCGGGGTGGCTGCGGACTGCAATTTGCAGCGGGTGGGGCCCAGAAAGCTTGGGCCTCCCTGCGCTGCGGATTCCAGCCCCCAGCTGCCTAGTTGTACCTGGCTGGACACAAAAACAGGGCGAAGCCCCACGTCAATTTTCTTTAAATTATTTCATGAAATAATTAAGAAAAAAAGGGCTTCCCTATATTGTTGTGTCCGGCCAGGTACAAATAGGCAGCTGGTGGTTGGGGGCAGCCCGTTCCTGCCTGCTGTACCTGGCTGGACACAAATATAGTGCGAAGCCCCACGTCAATTTTTTTTAAATTATTTCATGAATTTCCTGAAATAATTTAAAAAAATTGAAGTGGGGCTTCGCACTATATTTGTGTCCAACCAGGTACAGCAGGCAGGAACGGGCTGCCCCCATCCACCAGCTGCCTATTTGTACCTGGCCGGACACAACAATATAGGGAAGCCCTTTTTTTCTTAATTATTTCATGAATTTCATGAAATAATTAAAAAAAATTGAAGTGGGGCTTCGCACTATATTTGTGTCCAGCCAGGTACAGCAGGCAGGAACGGGCTGCCCCCAACCACCAGCTGCCTATTTGTACCTGGCCGGACACAACAATATAGGGAAGGCCTTTTTTTCTTAATTATTTCATGAATTTCATGAAATAATTAAAAAAAAAGTACGTGGGGCTTCGCCCTATTTTTGTGTCCAGCCAGGTACAACTAGGCAGCTGGGGGCTGGAATCTGCAGCGCAGGGAGGCCCAAGCTTTCTGGGCCCCCCCCCGCTACAAATTGCAGTCCGCAGCCACCCCGGAAAATGGCGCGTTCATAGAAGCGCCATCTTCTGGCGCTGTACCCAACTCATCCAGGGCCCTGGTGCGGTGGCTCACTGGGTAATAAAGGGGTTAGGGCCAGCTTGGTATTATCAGCTGGCCCCAAGCCCAAAATTCATGGAGTCACGCCAGTATTAGACATGACCGCCATGAATTTCTAGTAAAGTATTTAAAAAAAACACAAACACCCAGAATAAAGTCCTTTAATTGAAATAAAGACACAATTCTTTATTGTTCTAAATTAAACCATACTTACCATCACACCCATTCCAGCTGAAGCCAACGATCTCCTGCAATAAAAGAAAAATAATAAACCAACCTCATCCTTACCTTTCCATGGTTCCCACGACAGCTTCAGCTCTGCTACATCGAGATGACTGGCTGGACCGCAGCAGAACGCTGCCATCCAGTCTGTCATCCCGCAGACACTGAGAAGCGCAGGCATGCTTGCGCTCCTCACTGTCTCGCTGTGACGGCATCCAGATGAGCCGAGGTCATGTCCAATGAACTCAGCTCACCTCCTGCACGTCACTGACAGCGTGGGAAAATTCTCCTACAATCAGCGCTTCAGCGTGAGAATTTTCCCACGCTGTCAGTGACGTGCATGAGGTGAGCCGAGTTCATTGGACATGAACTCGGCTCATCTGGATGTCGTCACAGAGAGACGCTGAGCAGCGCAAGCAAGCCTGCGCTTCTCAGTGTCTGCGGGATGCGAGGCTGGATGGCAGCGTTCTGCTGCGGTCCAGCCTGTCATCTCGATGTAGCAGAGCTGAAGCTGTCGTGGGAACCATGGAAAGGTAAGGATGAGGTTGCTTTATTATTTTTCTTTTATTGCAGGAGATCGTTGGCTTCAGCTGGAATGGGCGTGATGGTAAGTATGGTTTAATTTAGAACAATAAAGGATTGTGTCTTTATTTCAATTAAAGGACTTTATTCTGGGTGTTTGTGTTTTTTTTAACTTTGACTATGGGGTTAGTAATGGGGGTGTCTTATAGACGCCTCTCCATTACTAACCTGGGCTTGATGTCAGCTGGCATTATAAGCTGACATCAACCCCAACCCTATTACCCCCTGCCACCGCACCAGGGCAGCGTGGAAGAGCGAGGCTAAGTGCCAGAATTGGCGCATCCTATGAATGCGCCATTTCTGGGGCGGCTGACGGCTGGTGTTTCTAGCCTGGGAGGGGGCCAATATTCATGGCTCCCTTCCTGGGCTATTAATATCAGCCCCCAGCTGTCTGCCTAGCCTTTGCTAGCTATTAAATTAGGGGGGACCCCACGTCATTTTTTTTGGGGGGTCCCCCATTTTAATAGCTAGTAAAGGCTATGTATTCAGCTGGGGGCTGATATTAGTAGCCTGGGAAGCTCCGTGGGTATTACCCCCTTCCCAGGCTTCAAACATCTGCCCCAGCCGTCTGCTTAACCTCCGCTAGAGCCTAAAATTAAGGGGAACCCCACGCCAATTTTTTTAATAATAAATCCTTTATTTTAATACTAAATGACAAGTACAGTAACCAACACTATCACTGTACTTCATATATATGTGACTGACATGTTTCTATCTATCTAATCTATGTGTGATGCTCTATCTTTCTGTTCTAAATTGTCGGGTACCGCTGCTGAATTGCCGGCCGGCTTTTTTAAAGAGACAGTGCATGAAAACACTATTATTTTTTTAAATAAATCCTTTACACTAAATGACAAGTACAGTAAGCAAAACTGTCACTGTACTTCATATATATGTGACTGACATGTTTCTATCTATCTAATCTATGTGTGAAGCTCTATTCTTTCTGTTCTAAATTGTCGGGTACAGATGCTGAATTGCCGGCCGGCTTTTTTAAAGAGACGGTGCATGAAAACACTAATATTTTTTTTAATAAATCCTTTACACTAAATGACAAGTGCAGTAACCAACACTGTCACTGTGCTTCTTATATGTGTGACTGACATGTTTCTATCTATCTAATCTATGTGTGATGCTCTATTCCTTCTTGTCTAAATTGTCGGGTACCGGTGTATGCCGCTGCTGAATTTGCCGGCCGGCTTTTTTAAAGAGAGTGTCTTCTGAGCAGTTTGTGAGCTTTTGGACACCTTTGCAGGTGTTTTCTATGTGTTTCTATGTGTTTTTGTTTGCCTGCCATTGGTTTTAACGGTGTTCGACGGTGTTCTAAGGTGTTCGACGAACAGTTCGACGAACAGTTCCTCGAACATCCCGGTGTTCGACGAACCGAACCGAACCCGAACACTACGGGGGTGGCTCAACACTACTCCCTACCCCCAATTCCCTACATGGTGATAGTATTCCTGCCAGTAATAGAGCCGCTAACAGTTCCAGTGCACGTTTTGTGCCTCCTCGCAGTAACAGCGTCCCCTTTGCCTCCAAAAAATAAATACATATAATGTCCACTCGGTGTCTCCAGGTGGTATTAATTCCCTCTCTATGCTTCCACGCTATAATAGTGCCCCCTCTGTGTCTCCACACAATAATAATACTCCCACTCAGCAATAGTGCCCCTGCTGTGCCTCAACACTATAATAGTGCTTCCTCGGTGACTCAGTATAGTAGGAATGCCCTTTTTCTATCTACACAAAGTAAAGGTGCTCCCTCTGTTCCTCTGTACAATAAAAATACAAACACAGTGGGGTATGTGCCTCTACACAGTAATAGTGCGCCTCCTGTGCACTATTACTGGAGACTCGCAACACTCATCAGGAGGGCGTTAAACTAGAAGAAGAGGGGATGGGAAGAAAAACGCCGGACACGAACATGCAACCAGAGAACATACTAATGAAAGATATGAAGTGCGACAAAGAAGGTCCAAGACAAGATACTTGGAAGGGAGGTAAGAAAATTTCTAATACAATCCACAGGGAGAAGATTGGAACAAAACAAAATCATGTAAACTGCATGCTAGCAAATGCCAGGAGCCTGACAAACAAGATGGATGAACTGGAAGCAGAAATATCTACAGGTAACTATGACATAGTGGGAATAACCGAGACATGGTTAGATGAAAGCTATGACTGGGCAGTTAACTTACAGGGTTACAGTCTGTTTAGAAGGGATCGAAGAAGTCGGAAAGGGGGTGGAGTCTGTCTATATGTAAAGACGTGTCTAAAGCCTACAATACGGGAGGATGTATGGGAGGGAAATGAGGAGGTCGAGTCCTTATGGGTGGAGATACATGGGGCAAAAAACAATAATAAAATTATCATAGGAGTCTGTTATAAACCACTAAATATAGCAGAAGCCACGGAAAGTCTATTAATGAGACAAATAGACGAAGTAGCAAAAAATAACGAGGTGATTATTATGGGGGATTTCAACTACCCCGATATAGACTGGGAAACCGAAAGCTGTAGATCTCAGAAAGGAAACAGGTTTCTGTCAATTATCAAAGACAATTATTTGTCACAACTTGTGCAGGAACCAACTAGAGGGACGTCCCTTTTAGACTTAATATTAACTAACAGGCCAGACAGAATAACTGGGGTGCAGGTCGGGGGGCACCTGGGAAATAGTGACCACAACATTATACAATTCCACATGTGCTTCAGTAGGGTGCCCAGCAAGGGAGTCACAAAAACACTGAACTTCAGGAGGGCAAAGTTTGATCAGCTAAGAGATGCCCTTCACCTTATAGACTGGGATAGTATCTTCAGTAATAGGAGCACGGATAGAAAATGGGAAATTTTCAAAACAGTCCTACATAGTCACTGTAGAAGGTACATACCTTATGGGAATAACAGGGCTAGGAATAGGAGGAAGCCAATGTGGCTAAATAAGGAAGTCAAGAGGGCAATGAAAAACAAAAAAAGGGCTTTCGGTAAACTTAAACAAGAAGGCAGCGAGGAAGCGCTAATATCTTATAGGAAAAAAACAAAATCTGTAAGAAACAAATAAGAATAGCAAAAGAGGAGACAGAGAGACTAATTGCCAAGGAAAGTAAAACGAATCCCAAACTGTTCTTTAACTATATAAACAGTAAAAGGATTAAAACTGATGGCGTTGGCCCATTGAAAAATAACCTGGGTAAAATCATAGAGGGCGATGAGGGTAAAGCAAACCTACTCAATAGCTTCTTCTCCACTGTTTTCACAAAAGAAAACAATTTATCGGAGGAAATGCAGAGTGATAAAGTAAACCCTCCGCTAAATATCACCCACCTAACCCAGGAGGAAGTTCAGAAACGCCTAAATAATATCAAAATAGACAAGTCACCAGGCCCAGATGACATACACCCCCGGGTACTAAAAGAATTAAGTAATGTGATAGACAGACCGCTGTATCTTATATTCAAGCACTTTTTTTTTATGGACAGGGACTGTCCCACTAGACTGGCGCCAAGCAAATGTGGTACCAATATTCAAAAAGGGGTCTAAAAGTGACCCTGGGAACTATAGACCAGTCAGCTTAACATCTGTTGTGGGTAAATTGTTTGAAGGATTTCTTAGAGATGCTATTGTAGAATATCTTAATGATAATAACTGTCTAACTCCATATCAACATGGATTCATGAGGGATCGCTCCTGCCAAACAAACCTGATGGCCTTCTACGAGGAGGTGAGCTCACAGCTGGACCGGGGAGAGTCAGTGGATGTTGTATACCTTGACTTCTCCAAAGCGTTTGATACCGTGCCACACAAAAGGTTGGTATATAAAATGAGAATGCTTGGTCTGGGTGATAATGTGTGCAAGTGGGTAAATAGCTGGCTGAGTGATAAAAAGCAGAGGGTGGTTATCAATGGAGTAAGCTCAGGGGGTGTCAGGGTTACTAGCGGGGTGCCTCAAGGGTCTGTCTTGGGCCCTATATTATTTAATATATTTATTAATGATCTAGTGGAAGGGTTGCATAGTAAAATAGCAATATTTGCAGATGATACTAAACTTTGTAAAGTAGTTAATACAGATGAGGATAGGGCACAGCTACAGGAGGATTTAGATAAATTGGGGAGTTGGGCCAAAAAATGGCAAATGGGGTTCAATGCCGATAAATGTAAGGTCATGCACATGGGAAAGAAAAACAGCAGTCACCCATACATATTAAATGGGAAACCGTTGGGGAAATCTGACATGGAGAAGGACCTGGGCGTCTTGGTTAATAGCAAATTAAATTGGAGTGCCCAGTGTCAGGCAGCAGCTGCGAAGGCAAATAGAGTCATGGCATGCATCAGAAGAGGAATAGGGGCATATGATGAGAACATTGTTCTTCCTCTGTATAAAGCACTGGTAAGGCCGCACTTAGAATATTGTGCACAGTTCTGGGCTCCGGTGCTCAGGAAAGACATATTGGTGCTAGAGATGGTACAAAGGAGGGCGACTAAGGTAATAAAGGGAATGGAGGGACTAGAATACCCAGAGAGGTTGTCAAAATTAGGCCTATTTACGTTGGAAAAGAGAAGGCTTAGGGGAGACCTCATAAACATGTATAAATACATCAGGGGGCAGTACAGAGATCTCTCCCATGACCTGTTTATACCAAGGATGGTGACAAAGACGAGGGGGCACACTATGCGTCTGGACGAAAGGAGGTTCCTGCACCAGCATAGAAGGGGATTCTTTACGGTCAGAGCCGTGAGACTCTGGAACTCTCTGGGAGAGGAAGTGGTGATGTCCAACTCACTTAAAGAGTTCAAGAGAGGCCTGGACGCCTTTCTTGAGAACAATAAGATTACATCTTATGCTTAGTGATAGTTAATTAATCCAGGGATTTAATCTGACTGCCAGATTGGTGTCGGGAAGTGAATTTTTCCTCAATGATGTAAATTGGCCTATACCGTATGGGTTTTTTGTTGCCTTCCCCTGGATCAACGCTGCGGAATAGCTGCAGTGCACAAGAAATAGGCTGAACTGGTTGGACGCTTGTCTTTTTTCGGCCTTATAAACTATGTAACTACTATGTAACTGTGCCTCCTATAGCAAAAATGCCCCCTTTATGCAGTAAAATCTATTCTTTGTGCTCTACCATGTAATAGTGCACCCTCTGTGCCTCCTCACAATATTAGTGTCCCTTCTGTGCCCCCTCATAATACTAATGCCCCTTTTGTGGCCCAACATGATAATAGTGTCATCGCATGGTAATTGTGCCCGCTTTGTGCCTCCACACAGTAATACTTCCAATTCTGTTATTCCACATGGTAACAGTGCCTCCATGTGGTACCAGTGTCTAACTCTGAATCTCCACATAGTAAAAGTGCCCCCACATAATATTAAAATTGCTCTTTGTGCCCCATACAATATTAATGGTGCCACCATACAGTGATGTCCCCATTTGCGCCTCTACACAATTTTAATGGGTTCCCACTCAGCAATGTCTAATGCCTACCGGATTAATTGGCAGAGTAGGGAAATGGTGTCTATTTCATGTACCATACTTTTCAACAGTATGGTCATGAATATAGTCAAAAGCATTGCTTGTCTGGGAGATTTGTCAACTTCTATGGGAGTCTGGGTAGTCTCTATTTTCCTCTTGAAGGAGTTCCATGTCTCCTCATCTATCCTCTGATGATGCAGTTTAAATCCATTAATCATATTCTATATAATACAGTAAGAATTGACATAATTAGCTCTAAAAGGTTATGCATATCGCCCAACGCTGAGAGTTAGGAACAATGAACGTATAATGCAATTTTTATTTTTGTTATAACTCACTTTCATAACCTCACCTTGTCTTTTAGTTGTGTCCATATAGAAATATTGCTCCTAGTGAAGTCCTTTAGTGTTCCCACACAATACAATACCGCTTTCATGGCTACACACTGCCCTCCACACACAGAATGATGATGATCATCGAAGCAGACCCAAACGTTATGATGTTGCCTCCACAGCAACCCTACACAGTATAATGCCCCCACAGCACACCAACACAGTATGATGCCCCCATAGGACTCAACACACATTATGATGCCCCCACAAGACTCTACACACAGTATGATGCTTCCACAAGACTCTACACACAGTATGATGCCCCCATAGGACTCCACACACAGTATGATGCCCCCATAGCAACCCACACAGTATGATACCCCCACAGCAACCCACACAGTATGATACCCCCACAAGACTCTACACACAGTAAGATGCCCCCACAAGACTCTACACACAGTATGATGCTTCCACAAGACTCTACACACAGTATGATCGTCCCACAGGACTCTACACACAGTATGATGCCTCCAGAAACCTCACAAATAATATAAAACACCCAGAGCCCTCAACATAGTATAGAATCTATCAGATGGCTCTCTATTCCACCATTGTGCCCTATTGTATATGTGTCCTTAAGACATTGATACAATTGAAGTTGACACATATCCCCAACCTCCCAGGACTGCAGGACAGCTACCCAAATTCAGAACCAGAGTTGGGTGGTATTGATTATGTTCTCATTGTTATATATGCATTTCACTCAGTTAACAATCTTTGGAAGCCAACTATTTGTGATATTTAGTTGATAATGGCTAGCCTCCTCGTCACAATTTTTACTGTCTGCATTTTGCCATCTCTGACATTTTTGCATTTGTGGAGAAAGTCATATTTTCCAGTGTCAGTCTGATAGTCATCTTACATGATTTCATTTTCCAAAAGTTCGTGTATTATTTTACAGTTTGACTGATGAAATCCTCCTCTACTGTATTTAAAAGTGCCATAAGATGAAAAAGAATCGATCGTCAGAAAAATTGTCACTTGTGACAGCCAGTATCCACCATTGCTTTGATTAAGCTGCCTCTCAAACGTTCAACAAGTCCTCCAAGCGTGATAGGATTGGCTATATCCCCTTTTGGGACATGTATTATTTAACAGGAAAACTTGCCTGAAGCAACTTTTACTGCAGAAAAGTTTAGTACTTACATATCACTGCAAAATCATACGAGATTAATAGTTATAGCAGCGAAATGGCTTCATCAAAAATATAGTAACAGTCCACATTATTATCTTTTTTTTTGTTTTAGAAACAGTGCCACATCTGTCCATAGGCTGTCTTTGGTATTGCAGCTCATGCTGTCCGGTCCCATTTAAGTGGATATTAGTGATGAGCGAACATACTCGCAAGTACTCGGTACTCGCCCAAGCATCTCAGTACTCGAGAGGCTCGGAGCTCGTAGAGTACTTGCATGATGCTCGGGCGGATGCTCAGTCCCCTCCCTGCATGTTTGGCTGTCTTTAGAGCGCCAATCAACATGCCGGGATTGCCTGCCACTCATTGTAATGCCGTAGCCATGTTGGTTGTGGGCATTACAGTGATTGGCTGGCCGCACAGCACCATCAGGTCTATATCAGACCTGGCGCCGCCATGCTCGTCACAGTCACTCCGGAATAAGACAGTGTAGGGAGAGGTGCTGCTGAGCTAGGGAGAGATTTGGTTGTGTATTAGGTAGTGTAGGGAGAAGAAACGTACATTACACATATCCATCTTAACAAACAGTCCTTTTGAGGACTAACTAATCCATCTGCAGAGATATCAGGCAGGCAGTGTATATAGGCAGGCAGTGTACATAGCAGACTGCAGTGCACATAGCACAAGAGGCTCCATTCCAATTCTGCCTTCTGCTGCTGTTAGATATTTCTATACAAGGGCCCAGGTCTCAGGGGCAAGGAATACTCTTTTTTGGATCTTAATCCTCATTATTTGCTTAAAAAGCAATCCAGAGAACAACGTTTTTCTGCGCCATTTGCTTGTTGGCACTGCAGAATACAGCCAGGTCCTTTCCATATTACAGCGCTAGAAATCCAGCTATTCAAAACTGTGTTTTCTCTGTCACACAGATCATATATACGTTGTCAGAAAATACTGCCATTTCTGGTCTCTATTAAAAATTTCTTTCAGAGTGTCAGTGAAGCAATTAACACCAGTTTGCTGTTCAAACTAGTTACCTACAGGCCAGGTATTTAAAACTCTGTTTTCTCCGTCACACGAATCACATATAAGTTCGCTCCAAACTCAGTCATTTGTAGTGAGCGTGGAAGATACTGTCCTCCATTTAAAATGGGCAAGGCACGTGGCAAGGGACGGGGAACTGGACGTGATGGTGATGGTACATGCAGAGGCCAAGGACAAGGCCGTGGGCAAGCTGAAATTGTGCCACAACAAATACCCACTTCTTCTCGCCCGACCTTCCTGTCCCAATTCCTAGGGGACCGCAGCACACCACTATTGAACCCAGAGCAGTGTCAAAAGGTTGATAGCGGATAGCGGATAATGCTTCCAGTCACTTAGCCACCACCACCACCCTGTCTTCCACACGGTCAAGTCTCAGTAGCCGTGAGTCTGGACTGCATATTCCTCACCCTGATCCTCCTTCATCCCACCATGCCGAGTGCCCAGAGACAACTGATCCCACACTTGGACACTCTGGAGAGCTGTTCACATTTCCATTTATAGATGCGGGCCTCACGCCCGGTCCACTTGAAGCGGGGCAAGAGGAGATCGCATGTAGCGATGCCCAAATATTTGAGCAGCCACGGTCACACAAAGATGATGGTGGGAATGTGTCACAAGAGGTGGATGATGATGAGACACAATTGCCAGAAAGTCAGGAGGAGGACCAGGGTGCGGAAGTGAAAGACGAGGTGGTGGATGATATAGTAACTGACCCAACCTGGCAGGAGGACATGCAGAGCGAGAACAGCGGGACATAGGGGGAGGGAGGCAGAGCACCCCAACAGGCAGGAAGAAGCAGTGTGGTGGCCGCAGACAGAAGGCAGGCAACCGTTCCCCGTAACACCAACACAAAGGAAGTTGCCAGTACAACTATTAGGTCTTCCCGAGTCTGGTTGTTTTTTAAAGACTCTGCCGATAACCCGAAAAAGGCCATTTGCACCACCTGCCAGGCCAACATCAGCAGGGGTGGCAAAACGACCAACCTGACCACCACCAGCATGATCAGGCACATGGCAGTAAAGCACCCGACTTTGTGGGCCGAACCCCAGGGTCCAGAAACAGTGTCTGCGGGTGGCACCATTGCTTCTTCCGCTGTTGTGCATGCAAGCCAATCCCTTGTCCATGGTGCATGCGAAGATGCCTCCTGCCCTGCACCTGTCGTTGCACACTCTCAAGTAGCAGCATCAAGAAGCACGTCCACGTCCTTTTCCCAGCGCAACGTTCAGTTGTCCATACCCCAGTCCTTGGAATGCAAGTGCAAATATGCAGCCAACGACCCACAGGCCAGACTAATAAATTCTCACATTTCACGACTGCTTGTGCTCGGAATGTTGCCTTTTAGGCTCGTGGAGATAGAAGCATTCCGCAACCTGATGGCGGCGGCTGTCCCTCGGTACTCGGTCCCCAGCCGCCACTATTTCTCCCGGTGTGCCGTCCCCGCATTACACAAGCACGTGTCCCAAAACATTAGCCGTGCCCTCAACAACGCAGTTACGGGGAAGGTCCACCTAACCACGGACACGTGGACAAGTGCTTGCGGACAGAGACGGTAGAGCTCGCTGACGGCATACTGGGTTAACATAGTGGAAGTCAGGACCCAGTCAGACCTTGGGACGGAACACGTCCTTCCTATGCCAAGGATTGCGGGCCCTAGGTCAATCAGGGTTGCCCCCACGGTCTACAGCTCCTGCACCTCATCCTCCTCAGCCACCTCCTCCTCTTCAGCCTCCATCTCCGAAATTACCACATGAGTCACAAGCAGGAAGCACTGCAGCACTGCCTCGGCCAAGCAGCAACAGGCTGTGCTGAAGCTAATATGCTTAGGTGACAAACCGCACAATGTTGAAGAGTTGTGGACAGCTCTGAAAGAGCAGGCAGATCTGTGGCTCACACCGCTGAACCTACATCCAGGCATGGTCGTGTGTGACAATGGCCGGAACCTGGTGACGGCTCTGAGGTGAGGCGAGCTCACACAAGTATCATGACTTGCCCATGTGCTTAACCTCATGGTTCAGCGTTTTCTCAAATCCTACCCGGAGCTACCAGATATGGTTGTTAAAGAATGCCACCTGTGTGCCCATTTTAAAAAGTCACCTATAGCTTCCACCGCCCTTGCCGTGTTTCAGCAGCGTTTGCAGCTTCCGGCTCACAGACTGGTGTGTGATGTCCCCATGCGTTGGAGCTGACTCGCCACCTGGGCCGTGGGGCACCCGGGACCGGACTTCAGGGCAATGCTGGGAGTAGTAGTGGCGACCTGGTCCCGTGGCTCAGGGTGGCCAGACCAATATTGTGGCAGTCTCTGTATCAGTATAATGCAATGTCCGACTACTCCACCCGTGGATTGCGGTCAATAAGAACCGCCGCTGCTGAGCAGACCTCTGAGGCTGATGTTGTGAGGGCAGCAGAGTGCAGTATTATTCCCCACGGGAGGAGTATAGCCTCAGGGTAGTGAGTGCGGATGATGGGAGTGATGGTGCACGAGCGCAGCAGGAACGACTCAGAGGCTTTGCAGTGCAGTTCAGGGTCTTTACTGATGATGATAAGGCAGACTCTCCCGGGAGTACTGGCTAGCATAAGAGGCCTGGTCAGTCTGTGAGCAAACTGGAGTTCCCCTGGCCAGGTGGAGTTGTAGGCCTCCTCGTCTATCTGCACTCTTCCTGGCTACCTTGCTGTAAGCGAGTGGAAGTAGCCCATGTCCCTGAGTGTAACGTGTGGTGCTCACCCGTATGGCTGGTGACTTGGGGCCTTCTGATAGCCCCCGCTCCTCGATGGCAGTGCTGGTCCCTTGCTCGTGACTGAGCCTCCGGGCTTCTATGGCCAGAGGACCTGAAATCCCCTGCCGGCGGGTTTCTGCTGCTGGGTATATATAAGTACCCACAGCCTCGGACTCCTGTGTCCGGTTCTTAGCGTCTTCTGCCAGGACGAACTCCGCTTAGCTCAAGTCCCTGGTCTTCAGCTCCTGCTCCTACAGAGCTCCTTGTTACTTTCCCTGTGTCTGGAACAAACTCCAGGCTCTGACTGACTAACCCCGCTCCAGATCCAGTTTATATAGGGCAGATTCCTCCCCTATCTGGTCTGGGACAGGAGGTGTTGCATGTTTAAGGGCTCCTGACCAGGAAGCCTCCCACTTGCTCTCAGACGTAATATTTCTGTTACTGTGGTAACCAGACTCCTGGGGTGCCACATTCCCACCTAGTGAAATTTAGTACTCCGGGACTAAACACATTTTCCAGAAAAACACAAATACAAGGGCATAAACAATAACAGGAATAAGTACATTTTGTCTTGATGGTCACGGCATTTCCGTAACCGGGTGTCCATATCACCCAAGGTGAAGTCTTAGAACAGAGTAGGGGACCTGTCCAAAGCAAACCCCAAACGTTGGCCCTGGGCGTGGCTGCAAGGTGAAGCTAATTTCTTTGGACCACACGGGGCCACGCCAGACAGGTTTTTCTTCCGTGGCCGTCTTCGCAAGAGGCACAAAGTGCAACTATTTACAATGTAGTTCCGGTTATTCAGCGTCCATAACCTGTCAGTCCAAATAAACCTGCAGGGTAACTAGAGAAACATAATTAATAAACAGGCAGCAAATATAAACCATTTTTAACATTTGTAGTTTACAGGTAAATTCACATTATAGTTTAAATTCTCCAGCGAGCGGGCATCTGTCCTCTAGTGCTCCTGGTGGACCTACGTAACCCACTATCTGGTTCTGCACTACAGGGTGTAGGAGGTGTTGCGGGTAGGCCTGGCAGCTTTCTGCGTACTCTTTGGCTTACTAGGGGCGCGGCAGGCTCACTACTAGCAGAGGGTTGATTCTCCTGGGCTGCTGGTATGGATTCTTCTGCCTCCTGGGCCGGCTGCTCTTCTGACACTCCCTGTTCTTCTGTAGGCCCTTGAGGGGCTGGCTGGAGAAAGGTGAGGACGGGTACCACGATTGCATTGTTGATTTGAGTCCAGGACCGGGGAAAGTCTCCGAGTATGGTACTGATCATTTCTTACCTTTCCTCTGCTGGTTGAGTGTTCTCTTGATCTTCGTCAGGGCTTTGCAGCTGCTCAGGACACTTTTTCAGGTGGTCTCTGGAGACAATGGCTGTGGTCTCTCCTCCATCCTTACTGATTACACAGACTTTTGGATTATCATGACTTGAAGGCAGTACTGTGTACGGGTCCTTCTCCCACTGGTCGTCCAACTTGTGGAGCCGCCTCTTTCTCTTCAAGACCTGCTCTCCAGGTACCAGGGGAACAGCGGGAGCATGCTGGTTATAAGTCTTCTGTTGCCTTTCTCTTGCTTGAGACAGACTTCGCTCGACGCTCTCCTGTACTTTCCGGTACTGCTGCTGCCGTTCTGTATCCCAGTCTGCCTCTGGCGAGGTGTCCTCTGGTGTCAGGACTCTCATATCCAGGTCAATAGGCAGCTTACCAGGTCTTGCTCTCATTAGGTAAGCCGGGGTACAGTTGGTGGAACCTACGGGGATGTGATTATACAAGTCCACCAGATCAGGCAGTTTTTCAGGCCACAGACTGCGTTCTTCCAGGGGCAACGTTTTTAGCAAGTCTATCACCACCTGGTTCATTTTCTCACATAGTCCGTTGGTCTGAGGGTGATAGGGCGTTGTTCTTATCTTCCTGCAGCCATACAGATTGCAGAACTCTTGGAAGACCTCTGCTTCGAAGGCTGGTCCTTGGTCCGTCAGCACTTGCTCCGGATACCCATGTGGATGGCAGAAGTGCAGCTGGAAGGCCCTGGCTGCTGTTTGAGCCGTTAAGTCCTTGACAGGGACCACCACCAGGAACCGGGAGTAGTGATCTACGATGGTGAGGGCGTAGACGTACCCAGATTTGCTTGGAGCCAGTTTCACATGGTCCAGGGCTACCAGTTCCAGTGGCTGCCTGGTGATGATGGGCTGCACAGGAGTCTTCTGGCTGGCACGGTCTCTTCTTCTTAGGCTGCATGGGCCACAGTCTCTGCACCACCTCTCGATGGCTCCTCTCATGCCTACCCAGTAGAACCGTCCACGCAACAAGAACTCCAGCTTCTTCCATCCGAAGTGTCCTGCTCCGTCGTGGTATGCCTCCAGAACCATAGCCGCGTCTCGTCTTGGGACCACTACCTGCCAGGTCAGCTCATGTGTTCTAGAATTGACCATTCTCCGGCACAGCTTCTCCTTGTAAAGAAACAGTTTGCTTTTCTCCTTCCACAGTTGCTTAGTCTCCTCCGGAGCGTCTGGGTCAAGACGGGCATCAGCCTGTGTCAGCATTTCCTTCACCAGACGGACTGCGGGATCACTGTCTTGTGTCTCCGCCCAGTTGTAGTGGGGTAAGGGATTGAACGTAGCAGAGCACCTGTCCCTTACACGGTGGGAATACAGGGTAATCCCATGACGGTGGAATGCAGGGAGTTCGACTTCTTCCAGTTCTTCTGGATCTTCCCCTACATCCGGTAAGTTTGGCATTCTGGACAGGACATCCGCGTTGGCATTTGAGCGTCTCGCCCGGTATCTGATGGTGAATTCATAGTTGGACAGGCGGGCCATCCATCTCTGCTCCAGGGCACCAAGTTTTGCAATGTTCAGGTGTGTCAAGGGGTTGTTATCCGTGTATACGGTGAACTTGGAAGAGGCAAGGTAATGCTTGAAACGTTCGGTCACTGCCCACACCACTGCCAGGAACTCTAGCTTGAATGAGCTATAATTCTCAGGGTTTCTCTCTGTGGGCCGTAGTTTTCGGCTGGCGTAAGCGATTACCCGTTCTTTCCGCTGCTGGATCTGGGACAGTACGGCTCCTAGCCCGATGTTGCTCGCGTCCGTGCGGAGGATAAAGGGCTGGCCGTAGTTAGGGTATGCCAGGATTTCATCCCCCGTGAGGGCCATCTTCAGCTGGCGGAAGGACTCCTCTTCCAGCTTTTCCCACCTGAAGAGCGGCTTCTGATTTTTGGCCTTCCCGGATTGACCTATCAGGAGGTCCTGCATAGGAGCTGCCATTTTGGTGAAAGCGGGAATGAATCTTCGGTAGTAGCCTACCAACCCGAGGAACTGCCGCACTTCCTTTATGCTGGATGGTCTTGGCCAGTCTTTAATCACGGTGATCTTATCGGGGTCGGGAGCCACTCCGTCAGCACTCACCACGTGTCCCAGGTACTGCACCTTTGGTTTCAGCAGGTGACACTTGGAGGGTTTCACCTCTAGGCCGTAGCTTGCCAGGGCGTCAAACACTTCTGCCAGGTGTTTCAGATGGTCCTCGTAGGTTTTGGAATAAACGATGACATCGTCCAGGTATAACAGGACCGTCTCGAAATTCCGGTGTCCCAGACAGCATTCCATCAACCGCTGGAAGGTTCCTAGTGCGTTGCAGAGCCCGAACGGCATACAGTTGAATTTGCTGAGACCCATCGGGGTGGTGAATGCAGTCTTCTCCTTGTCTGCCTCTGCTACAGGAACCTGCCAGTACCCGCTAGTAAGATCCAAAGTGGAGAAGTTAGCAGATTTTAATGCAGCTAAAGATTCTTCTATTCTAGGTAACGGGTACGCATCTTTGTGTGTGATACTGTTGACCTTTCTGTAGTCTACACACATTCTCATTGTGTTGTCCTTCTTTTTCACTAGAACTAGTGGAGCTGCCCAGGGGCTACAGCTGTCCCTGATTACCCCAGCCTCCTTCATGTCCCGCAACATCCCCTTTGCATGCTGATAGTGTGCAGGGGGTACAGGTCGGTATCTTTCCTTTATGGGTGGATGGTCTCCTGTGGGGATGTGATGTTCTACCCCCTTTACTCGACTGAAGTCTAGCGGGTGTTTACTAAAGACTCTTTCGTACTCCTGAACCACCCAGTAGACTCCCTGTTTTTGGTGTGAGGGAGTGGAGTCAGTACCCAAATGCAGTTGCTGACACCAGTCCTCCATTTGTTTCTTAGAGCCGTTACCTTCCTCTGGTTGAGATGGAGGCAAGGGTTCCACGGCCCTTACAGAATTTTGGTTTATGGTGAACAATTTGGCTAGCGTGGCATACCGGGGCAGGTACTTCTCTCTCCCCGATATTTATGATGCGGACAGGTACCCTCCCATGGCGTACATCGACCACCCACCGTGCTGTCAAAATGGTGGGCCTACTGTCTGAGTAAACGGGTTCCACCATTGCTTGGTAGTCTCTACCTCTTAGACCAATAGCTGCCCGGCACCAGATCATCATCTCACTTTTCGGGGGCATGGCAATAGGGAACGGGTCACGCATTCTCACGCTACCAATCTCACCACCAGATAGTTCCACTTGTTGCCGTTTCATCAGTACCCGGATCTCTTTTTGGAGAACGCTGGAACTGGCGTTCTTGGCAACCTGCTGTAAAATGAGAATTATCTCTGCAAGACAATTTTCAATCACGTTAGTTCCCAAGGTTATTTTAGGGTGACTCTCATGACGGTCAATGTCCACAATAATCAGTCCTTGTGCCGCCAGTTCGACTTTACCGATCTTAATGGTCACCTCTTTGAATCCCACCTGCGGCACAGGCTGACCATTGCTGGCGATGATACTCAGGTCGTCATCTGGGTAGCGGGTTATGTCTGAGTCATTCGAATACCGCTTGAAGAGCACATAAGGGATGGTAGTTACCTGTGACCCGGTGTCTAGTAGGGCACTCATTGGAATGCCATCCAGTACCACAGGCAAGACTGGACGCCCCCCTACATATTTATCACGACAGTTTGAGGGGCCTGATGATCTTATGCCTGGGGGTTGGCCCTCTGCCCCAGGTTGTGCCCGTTTAAATGACAGTACCTTGCCATATGTCCGGGTTGATTGCAGCGGTGGCAGATGGGTTGTCCGTCCTCGTTGTATCTGTCACTGGGTCTTCCTCTGGACGTTGAGATCCTCCTCTGTCGGCGCCACGGGACGTCCTCCGGTCCGGACGCCAGCTGGATCTTTCCTGGAGGAGAGACCTGTAAAGACTGCACAGTTCTGGTTAGCGCGGCTACGCTTTTAGTCAGCTCTTGGACCTGATAGTGCAGGTCTGTAGCCGGGTTGTTGTCCAAAGCCTGCGCACCAGCTCCTACAGACTCTGTAGACAAGGGCACCGCCTCCTGATGATAGGTAATAGCAGGGCGCCGGTGGGTTACAGCGCTACCCGGTGCCGGTTCTCGGAGCACCCGGATGGCCCTGTCTTTGAACTTTGCAAAGTCTAAACCAGGGTTCTGCAAGGCCATTGCACGTAACTGGGTTCGGTGGGCGTTGGACAGCAGACCCTCAATGAATTGCTCAGTTAACAGTTCATCTGCATTCCGCACACTGTCAGGGTCTGCCTGTTTAATGGCCCCCAGGGCCTCTTGCAAACTCAAAGCATAGTCTCTTATACTGTCTTGGGCCCACTGCTTGCACCCATAAAATCTCATTTTGATCTCGGCTGAGGTGCGGGTATCAAAAGTGTCCTTCAGACGGGCCAAGATCTCCTTTACAGTCTCCTTGTCCCGGACTGACCAGGACTTTACTTCCCGCTGGGCTGCGCCGGTTAACTGGCCTATCAATATGCCCACTTTCAGTCCCTCCGTCAGGGGGTATACTTTAAATAGGCTGTACAGTCTCTCTTTAAAGTCGCTTAGGGTATGCGACTCCCCTGAGTATTGGGGCAGCCAGGCTGCTCCGGGGATGTATGGCATTGTTAACGGCATTACTGCGGCAGTGGCCACACTGGTGGTAGAGGGTCCCTCCGTGTCTGTCATCTTCCTCCCCCCTAGTTAAGTGTGGCCTACCTTCCGTCGATCCTCTTCCGCAGGCCGCGGCTCCGCTGGTGCAGCTCCGGGCGAGGACCTTGCGTCGCGTCCTGGTGACGTCAGCGTCGCTCTCTCTCCTTCCAGGACCTTGCGCAGCGTTGGTGCGTAGGGCGGGGCTTCAGGTCTCGCGCGGTTTGAACGTCCACGCCCCTCTTCTTCCCGCGCGGCGTCTAGAAGATGGCGCCCGATGGCGGGAAAGCGGCTGAGGATGGCGGGAAACGGCTGAAGATGGTGGGAAACGGCTCCGGACAGCGGGAAAACTCTTTTTCAGGTAAGTATGAAGTCCTTCTCAGGCATGCAATACCCGTTTGTGGCGGGTTGGTCACAATCCTACCGACTACGCCAAAAAGCTGACTCGCCCCCTGGGCCGTGGGGCACCCGGGACCGGACTTCAGGGCAATGCTGGGAGTAGAAGTGGCGACCCAGTCCCGTGGCTCAGGGTGGCCAGACCAATATTTTGGCAGTCTCTGTATCAGTATAATGCAATGTCCGACTACACCACCTGTGGATTGCGGTCAATAAGAACCGCCGCTGCTGAGCAGACCTCTGAGGCTGATGTTGTGAGGGCAGCAGAGTGTAGTATTACTCCCCACGGGAGGAGTATAGCCTCAGGGTAGTGAGTGCTAATGATGGGAGTGATGGTGCACGAGCGCAGCAGGCTTTGCAGTGCAGTTCAGGGTCTTTACTGATGATGATAAGGCAGACCCTCCCGGGAGTACTGGCTAGCATAAGAGGCCTGGTCAGTCTGTGAGCAAACTGGAGTTCCCCTGGCCAGGTGGAGTTGTAGGCCTCCCCATCTATCTGCACTCTTCCTGGCTACCTTGCTGTAAGCGAGTGGAAGTAGCCCACGTCCCTGAGTGTACCGTGTGGTGTTCACCCGTATGGCTGGTGACTTGGGGCCTTCTGATAGCCCCCGCTCCTCGATGGCGGTGCTGGTCCCTTGCTCGTGACTGAGCCTCCGGGCTTCTATTGCCAGAGGACCTGAAATCCCCTGCTGGCGAGTTTCTACTGCTGGGTATATATAAGTCCCCACAGCCTCGGACTCCTGTGTCCGGTTCTTAGCGTCTTCTGCCAGGACGAACTCCGCTTAGCTCAAGTCCCTGGTCTTCAGCTCCTGCTCCTACAGAGCTCCTCGCTGTTACTTTCCCTGTGTCTGGAACAAACTCCAGGCTCTGACTGACTAACCCCGCCCCAGATCCAGTTTATATAGGGCAGATTCCTCCCCTATCTGGTCTGGGACAGGAGGTGTTGCATGTTTAAGGGCTCCTGACCAGGAAACCTCCCACTTGCTCTCAGACGTAATATTTCTATTACTGTGGTAACCAGACCCCTGGGGTGCCACAGAACTCTACACTGCAGATGTTGGGAAGGATTTGTGAGCAGAAGAGGGCAGTTGTTGAGTACCAGCATCAACAAGGTCATCGGTATTCAGTTCAGACTCCACACATAAGACCTCAGGAGTGGACATGGATGTCAGACATATGTACCATCCTCCAAAACTTTGAGGACTCCACCAAGATGGTGACTGGCTATGACACCATAATTAGCATCACCAACCCGCTTATCTGTCTTCTGAAACGTTCTCTGCTCACAATCAAAGAGGATGCATTGCAGGCAGAGCACAATGAGATGGAGTAAGGAACCATACAGGGTGATTACACACAGCCTAGCCTCATCTCATCCCAACGTGGATTGGGTGACAATGAAGAAGAGGAGGAGGAGGAAGGACAGGAGCTAGTTTCATGCGCTATAGACGGTACTACCTGCACAGCTGTCATACCGTCTGTTCAGTGTGGATGGCCAGAGGACAAAGAGGAAGAGGAGGAGGAGAGCATGGTCAGTCATCCTCTTGGTGAGTACACGGAAGTCTTGCCTGTTAGTAGTCTGGCACACATGGCTGAGTTTATGTTACGCTGCCTTTCCCATGACCCTCGCGTTCTCAAAATTTTGGGTGACAGTCATTACTGGTTGGTGACACTTCTAGACCCATGCTACAAGGAGAACTTTATATCTCTTATTCCTGAGGCGGAGAGGTCTACAAAAATGGGGCTGTACCAGAAGGCCCTTGTTGAGGAACTATTAAAAAAATTCCCTTCTGAAAATGCTGGCGGCAGAGGGCACACTTCGTTGGACAACCAAGGAGTACAGGCGAGAGAGACACAACTTCAATCCAGCAGAGGCAGGGGAACACTGTCAAAGTTCTGGGAGAGTTTTCTCAGACCCTCCCATCGCACAGGCACTGAAGCGCAGGGTACTCTCACAAGGAGTGCAAAAGTTTGGGAAGATGCTGAGGGAGTACCTTGCCGACCGTACCAACATCCTCTGTGGTTCCTCTGTGCCTTATAATTATTGGGTATCCAAGCTGGATTAATGGAATGAACTGGCTCTCTATGCCTTGGAGGTCCTGACCTGCGCTGCCGCCAGCGTTTTATCAGAGCAGGTTTTTAGTGCCGCTGGTGGAATTATAACTGATAAGCGCATCCGCCTGTCAACTGAAAATGCTGACAGGCTGACTCTTATAAAAATGAACAAGGGCTGGATTGGGCCAGACTTCTCAACACCACCGAATGATAGGAGCATAACATAAACTCAAATCCAGTGCTTTTTTTGGCGAAGTGTATTCCCATGCACCTTTTCACACCCACACATGGGTATATGCTTCCTGATTTTGGCTATTTGCTCTTGTCCTCCTCCTTCTCCTAATCCTCCACCACCATATCACCAGGGTGACCGTGGTCTGTGATGCAATACTCACATCATTTTTTTAAAGGGTGTTTATGATGCCTGTAAAAAAAAATTCTTTATACAGTATGTTCATGTATACCCCCCAGGGGGAAATGGTTGTCAGCCCATACACTTAGTGCATGGGCATTACAAGTATTGGAGGCCCTCTCCTTTCTAATGGGAACATTTTTTTATGAGACCCTCCTCCACGTCTCTTCCAAGGGGCATTGGAGTGCCTCCAAATTTTTGGCAGCTCTTGCATTCACTGCATAGGCCAACACTATGGGAGACCCACTTCCTAATAATGGGAACATTGTTTTGAGGAGGCCCTCTGACCTCCATGTCTCTTCCAAGGGGCATTGAAGTGCCTCCAAATTTTTGGCAACCCTTGCATTCACTGCATAGGCCAGCACTATGGGAGACCCACTTCCTAATAATGGGAACATTGTTTTGAGGAGGCCCTCTGAAGTCCATGTCTCTTCCAAGGGGCATTGAAGTGCCTTCAAATTTTTGGCAGCCCTTGCATTCACTGCATAGGCCAGCACTATGGGAGACCCACTTCCTAATAATGGGAACATTGTTTTGAGGAGGCCCTCTGACTTCCATGTCTCTTCCAAGCGGCATTGAACTGCCTCCAAATTTTTGGCAACCCTTGCATTCACTGCATAGGCAAACACAATGGGAGACCTACTTCCTAATAATGGGAACATTGTTTTCAGGAGGCCCTCCTCTAAGTCTCTTCAAAGGGGTATTGGGGTGCATCCAAATTTTCAAAGTGGTATTGGGGTGCGTCCAAATTTTGGGCAGCCCTGGCACTCACTGCATACGCAATAACAGTATAGTAGACCCACTCTTTAGTAAATGGGAACAATAAAACATAGCCGACTGATGGCTCTCTAAGAATAGTAAAGGCCGCCTGATGGCCCTATAAAAATAGGCTTTTTGACTTTCAGAGTCCCTCCTTCATAAATGAAACACGATTTGTCTGATGATATCTCACACACCACATGGCCAGATAAGGTTGCAAAATGTTAAAATGACATTTCCTGGTGAATGCATTTGTCACGGTTGAAAGAAATGCAAAAGTGAAAAAACGCATCAAAAACGCTACGTGTGAACATAGCCCAAGGTGTGGAGGAGTATTTTTGCTTTTGGTTATTTATCTTGCTTTTTATACAAGTCATTACCGTGGAAAGGATGTTCCTTAACATATTTCCCAGGAAAATCCATTTTGGTTTCGTTTTGGTATGTTTTATGGTGAGTCCATAAAAGTGGCATAATACTCTGACAACATTGTTGACAGAAGTGACCTGGGAGTCAGAAATGCTTCCAGGTGTCTTCTCCATGTGGTCCCCATGTCATTTGAGCACTGTTCCCATCGATTTTGGCAATTTTTAGGCCCTCTGAAGACCGCCGGGGGGAGCCGCCTGAAAAAGGCTCGAGTTTCCCATAGACTTACATTGAGCTCGTTGCTCAGGTCGAGCACCCGAGTATTCCCATGTGCTCGACCCGAGCATTGAGCACCCGAGCATTTTAGTGCTCGATCATCACTAGTGGATATCAATATTACACATAGCCCATGGATAAACATGGCATTGTTTAAAAAAAAACACTAACTGCTAATTCTGGGCAGTGCCTTTAATATTAAATCTTTCTGTACACTTGGAGAACCATATAATCAGTAGCGTTCTAGTAAACCATATTATTACTGGGAAAAGCAAAAAAGGAATAATTATTAGCAGTCTTGCTGTCAACCCAATAGGAAGGTACCACAGGCAGGGTCGGTCTGGGCTGGCGGGATACCGGGAAATTTCCCGGTGGGCCCCGCCCCTGCTGCAGAGTAGAGGGGGGAGAAGAGAACAAAAAAAAATCCTGCGGTTTTAAGGGGCACGGGCCCTTTAAAAGCGCAGGCACAGTGTATGCAGGGACGCGCGCACGCAGCGTTCATTACCTGAACCACCGCGGCGCACGTCCCAGTGAAGCAGCTGAAGCTGCGTGTCTCCCTTCGCCGGCCGGCGTATGACGTCATCGTCATGCGCCTGCTGTGAAGGAGGCGCGCAACTCAGGAGAAGGAGGACACCGCACGGGATCGCAGGAAGGTAAGAGGTGTGTGTGTGTGTGTGTAATGGTCTGGACACACAAGGCGGGGGCCAGCAGGACACACAAGGGGGGGCCCAGCTGGACAGACCCACAAGGGGGGGGCCCAGCTGGACAAACACACAAGGGGGGGCCCAGCTGGACAGACACACAAGGGGGGGCCAAGTTGGACAGACACACAAGGGGGGGGCCCAGCTGGACAGACACACAAGGGGGGGCCCAGCTGGACAGACACACAAGGGGGGGCCCAGCTGGACAGACACACAAGGGGGGGCCCAGCTGGACAGACACACAAGGGGGGGCCAAGCTGGACAGACACACAAGGGGGGGCCCAGCTGGACAGACACACAAGGGGGGGCCCAGCTGGACAGACACACAAGGGGGGGCCCAGCTGGACAGACACACAAGGGGGGGCCCAGCTGGACAGACACACAAGGGGGGACCCAGCTGGACAGACACACAAGGGGGGCCCAGCTGGATGGACACACAAGGGGGGCCCAGCTGGATGGACACACAAGGGGGGCTCAGCTGGACGGACACACGAGGGGGGGCCCAGCTGGACGGACACACGAGGGGGGGCCCAGCTGGACGGACACACGAGGGGGGGCCCAGCTGGACGGACACATGAGGGGGGGCCCAGCTGGACGGACACACGAGGGGGGGCCCAGCTGGATGGACACACGAGGGGGGGCCCAGCTGGACGGACCCACGAGGGGGGGCCCAGCTGGACGGACACACGAGGGGGGGCCCAGCTGGACACACGAGGGGGGGCCCAGCTGGACACACGAGGGGGGGCCAAGCTGGACACACGAGGGGGGGCCAAGCTGGACACACGAGGGGGGGCCAAGCTGGACACACGAGGGGGGAACCCTGGCTGGACACGCAAGGGGGGGGGCCCTGGCTGGACACGCAAGGGGGGGAGCCTTGGCTGGACACGCAAGGGGGGAGCCCTGGCTGGACACGCAAGGGAGGGGAGCCCTGGCTGGACACACAAGGGGGAGCCCTGGCAGGACACACAAGGGGGAACCAAGGTGGACCCAGGCAAAGGGGGGTGGGCAGGATGGGTATATGGGGGGCAGGCTGGACACATGGAGGCCAGGATGGATATATGGGGGACAGGATAGATATATGGGGGGGGCAGGATGGATATATGGGGGGGCAAGATGGATATATGGAGGCCAGGATGGATATATGGGGGGGGGCAATCTGGACTTATGGAGGCCAGGATGGATATATGGGGGGGGGGGGCAGGCTGAACACATGGAGGCCAGGATGGATATATGGGGGGGGCTAGGATGAATATGTGGGGGGGGCGGGCTCGATACACATGGGCTAGCATAAATATATGGAGGGGCACGCTGGATATATGGGGGGTGTCAGGATGGATATATGCAGGGGGTAAGGGCAGTATGGATATATGAGGGGAGAGGCTGGACACATGGAGGCCAGGATGAATATGTAGAGGGCAGGCTGGACACATGGAGGATATATGGGGGGGACATATGGGGGCGCAGGCTGGAAACATGGAGGCAAGGATGGATATGTGGGGGGGCAGACTGGCACATGGGGGGGCTAGGATGGGTATATGGGAGGGGGCAGGCTCGATACACATGTGCTAGGATAAATATATGGAGGGGTCACACTAGACAAATGGTGGCCAGAAGGGACATATGGGGGTGCCTGGCTAGACAAGGGACTTAATTACTGTTTGGGAGCCAGATTGAGGAACATACTTTATTAGTTTATGGTGACCAGTGGGGAACATTATTACTTTAGATTCCAATTATTATTACATTATTACTTCTGTAATATAATTTACTTTTTAGGAAATTGTTTTCCATGGGATGGGACAAAAGAGAGGTCCTGTTACTGTGCAGGACGGCACTATGTTGCTTTTTTTCTTCAACTGGTGTAGTGTAGAGGTCGGGGGGGGAAAGTGGGAATATTCTCTAGAAGAGATCAGTTATTAATAACTGTGTGTTATTTTCTGCAGAGATGATTCCTGGCTGGAAGAAGTGATGGCTGTCTGTGCCAGATGAAGAAGAAAAGCGAAGATGAAGGACTTCACCTAGAGACATCACTGGTGAGTCAGTGTATTACATGTACACTTACACTACACACGTGGTCAAAATTGTTGGTACTCCTCGTTTAATGAAAGAAAAACCCACAATGGTCACAGAAATAACTTCAATCTGATAAATTACAAATTTTTGAAAATGAAGAGATGAAGGTCAGACATTGATTTTCTGCTTCCACAGAATTTAAAAAAAAATGAACCTCATGAAATCGGCCTGGACAGAAATGATGGTTCTTCTTCTTAACTTAATATTTTGTTGAACCTTTTGAGGCAATCACTGCAATCAAACGATTCCTGTAACTGTCAATGAGACTTCTGCGCCTCTCGACAGGTATTTTGGCCGACTCCTCATGAGCAAACTGCTCCAGTTGTCTCGTGTTTGAAGGTTGCCTTTTCCAGAATGTTTCAGCTCTTTCCAAAGATGCTCCATAGGATTTAGGTCAGGGCTCATAGAAGCCACTTCAGAATAGTCCAATGTTTTCCTCTTAGCCATTCTTGGGTGTTTTTAGCTGTGTGTGTTTTGGGTCATTATCCTGTTGCTAGACCTGCGACTGAGACCAAGCTTTCTGACACTGGGCAGCACATTTCTCTCTAGAATCCCTTGATAGTCTTGAGATTTCATTGTACCCTGCACAGATTCAAGACACCCTGTGCCAGGTGCAGCAAAGCAGCCCCAGAACATAACAGAGCCTCCACCATGTTTCACAGTAGGGACAGTGTTCTTTTCTTGATATGCTTCATTTTTCCATCTGTGAACATAGAGCTGATGTGCCTTGCCAAAAACTTCAATTTTTGTCTCATCTGTCCATAGTACATTCTCCCAGAAGCTTTGTGGCTTGTCAACATGTAGTTTGGCAAATTCCAGTCTGGCTTTTTTACTATTTTTTTTTTTCAACAATGGTGTTCTCCTTGGTCGTCTTACATGAAGTTCACTTTGGATCAAACAACGGTGGATAGTACGATCTGACACTGATGTTCCTTGAGCTTGAAGTTCACCTTTAATCTCTTTAGAAGTTATTCTGGGCTCTTTTGTTACCATTCATATTATCCGTCTCTTTGATTTGTCATCAATTTTCCTCCTGCACCCACGTCCAGGGAGGTTGGCTACAGTCCCATGGATCTTAAATTTCTGAATAATATGTGCACCTGTAGTCACAGAAACATCAAGCTGCTTGGAGATGGTCTTATAACCTTTACCTTTTAACATGCTTTTCTATAATTTTCTTTCTAATCTCCTGAGACAGCTCTTTCCTTTGCTTCTTCTGGTCCATGTTGAGTGTGGTACACACCATGTCACCAAACAACACAGTGAGTATCTGTAGCCCTATATACAAGCACAGTGAGTATCTGTAGCCCTATATACAAGCACAGTGAGTATCTGTAACCCTATATACAGGCACAGTGAATATCTGTAACCCTATATACAGGCACAGTGAGTATCTGTAACACTATATACAGGCACAGTGAGTATCTGTAACCCTATATACAGGCACAGTGAGTATCTGTAGCCCTATATACAGGCACAGTGAGTATCTGCAGCCCTATATATAGCACAGTGAGTATCTGTAGCCCTATATACAGGCCCACTGACTGATTACAAGATTGTAGACACCTGTGATGCTAATTAGTGGACACAACTTTATTTAACGTCCCTTTTGTCACATTATTTTCAGGGGTACCATCATTTCTGTCCAGGCCGATTTCATGAGTTTAATTTTTTTTTTAAATTCAGTGGAAGCAGAAAAGCAATGTCTGACTTTCATTTGTTCATTTTCATAGATTTTTAATTTATTATTACTTTTGTCAGATTCAAGTTATTTCTGTGACCATTGTGGGTTTTTCTTTCATTAAACGAGGGGTACCAACAATTCTGACCACGTGTGTATATAGTATATACAGAACTCCTGTGTATGTCACTGGTGATCACTATATTATGTATACACTATATACAGAGCTTCTGTGTATAATGTCACTTGTGACCACTGTATTACCTGTGCACTATATACAGAGCTCCAGTGTATAATGTCACTGGTGATCACTGTATTACCTGTACACTGACACTATATACAGAGCTCCTGTGTATAATGTCACTGGTGATCCCTGTATTACCTGTACACTATACACTATATACAGAGCTCCTGTGTATAATGTCACTGGTGACCACTGTATTACCTGTACACTATATACAGAGCTCCTGTGTATAATGTCACTGGTGACCACTGTATTATCTGTACACTATATACAGAGCTCCTGTGTATAATGCCACTGGTGACCACTGTATTACCTGTGCAATATATACAGAGCTCCTGTGTATAATGTCACTGGTGACCACTGTATTACCTGTACACTATATACAGAGCTCCTGTGTATAATGTCACTGGTGACCACTGTATTATCTGTACACTATATACAGAGCTCCTGTGTATAATGTCACTGGTGACCACTGTATTACCTGTGCACTATACACTATGTACAGAGCTCCTGTGTATAATGTCACTGGTGACCACTGTATTACCTGTACACTATATACAGAGCTCCTGTGTATAATGTCACTGGTGACCACTGTAATACCTGTACACTAAATACAGAGCTCCAGTGTATAATGTCACTGGTGATCACTGTATTACCTGTACACTGACACTCTATACAGAGCTCCTGTGTATAATGTCACTGGTGAACCCTGTATTACCTGTACACTGACACTATATACTGAGCTCCAGTGTATAATGTCACTGGTGGTCACTGTATTACCTGTACACTGTACACTATATACAGAGCTCCTGTGTATAATGTCACTGGTGATCCCTGTATTACCTGTACACTGACACTATATACAGAGCTCCTGTGTATAATGTCACTGGTGATCCCTGTATTACTGTACACTGACACTATATACAGAGCTCCTGTGTATAATGTCACTGGTGGTAATAACAGTGTTGTTAGTATTGTGGTTTGTATTCATGATCAGTATTGTAGTATTTGGTCACTTTGGGGTGGTAATATGTGGTCTGGTCATGGTGTGGCCGTATTTGTTCCTTGTATGTAGTATTATTCGGTCACTATGTGGTGGTAATATGTGATCTAGTCATGGTGTGGCGATATTTGTCTCTTTTGTATGTGGTATTATTGGTGTTGATATAGTGGACTGTGTTGTGTATGGCAGTCATTTTGTTCTTGCTGATATTAACTAGGAAAAGATTTTTTTCCATTAGGCCACAGCCCCACCATCAGTATTCGGTCAGTATTTTTTCTCAGGAGTAGCTGCCAAAACCAGGAGTGGGTGACAAATACAGAATTGGTGACTTGTTTCTATTATACCTTTTCTCTGATTGTTCCTCACCTGGTTTTGGCTCCCACTCCTGAGAAAAAATACTGACCAAATACTGATAGTGGGGCCGCAGCCTTAGAGATTAAATACTTGGACCAGAGCGGCAGAGATGCACTTACAGGGGTTCTCTGGTGAAAACAAGTAATCACCTCTCCACAGGATCAGTGATGATATTGATTGGTGGGGGTCTGACTGCTGGGACACAATCGGCAGAATGTGGAGCTTTTCTCCCCATTAGACTGGAGCGGCATGTGAGATGCGACCACTCATCCAGTCATTCCCTCAGTGACTGTGAGCGCTGCTCTTTTTTGGAAGCTGCATTTTAAAATGGGGATAAGTGTCCTGTCAGGGATGAAACTTCCCCATTCTTCTGATAGGCGCGTTTTCCAATGTTCGGACCCAAACGATCAATAAGTGATCACCGATCCTGTGGATCCCATAGATCGGTAATAACTTATTTTAACCAAAGAAGCCCTTTAATGCAAACTACCGTAATTGTACATCCCAGTTATAGTGGTGCACAGTAGATGTGCAGGAGCCGCCAGTCAATGCTCCACTATAACAGGGATAGCGGATAACAGATATTTGCATATGGCTGTAGGTGGGCCCCTAGAGTCAGTTCTCCCTGTGGGCCCCAGACACCCCAGTCCGACCCTGACCACAGGTAAACTATGAAACACGTGAGAAGATACCATAATGCAGAATAGAGAAGTAGTCTTCCAACCCAAACCTTTCGCAGTTTTTGGTTCTTATCCTGGAATTCTTCTAAAGACTGAATCTCCTTTGTTGTGGCGCTGCTGTCACTCTCAGGGTGTGGTGGATTTCAAAGCTATAGAGATTTGGATTCATCTGCAGCTACCAAATGGGGGCGCTCCTTTCCAGATGGAAGGTCAAGCCTTCCACTGTTGAAGTTTTGGAGAAGATGGAAAAGGAGATTCAGTCTTTAGAAGAATTCCAGGATAAGAACCAAAAACTGCAAAAGATTTGGGTTGGAAGACTACTTCTCTATTCTGCATTATTGTATCTTCTCACGTGTTTCATAGTTTACCTGTGGTACCTTCCTATTGGGTTGACAGCAAGACTGCTAATAATTATTCCTTTTTTGCTTTTCCCAGTAATAATATGGTTTACTAGAACGCTACTGATTATATGGTTCTCCAAGCGTACAGAAAGAAATAATGAGGCACTCGAAGACTTAAGAGCACTTTAATATTAAATGTATCGGTAGTGTTTGCTTTGATCCTTACTAGTGATGAGCGAGCATGCTCACCACTGCTCGGTACTCACCCGAGCATCTCAGTACTCTAGATGCTCGAAGCTTGCCGAGTACTTTCGAGATGCTTGGGTCCCCGTCCTGCATGTTTGGCGCTATTTAGAGCACCAATCATGCAGGGATTGTCTGCCACTCACTGTAATGTCACAGCCATGGCGGTTGTGGCATTACAGTGATTGCTCAAATCGATGGGAACAGTGCTCACAGTGAAACATGAAAAGCCGGCAATTCATCAGCGGCATACACCGGTACCTGACAATTTAGAACAGAAAGAATAGAGCATCACACATAGATTAGATAGATAGAAACATGTCAGTCACATATATAAGAAGTACAGTGATAGTGTTGGTTACTGTACTTGTCATTTAGTGTTAAAATAAAGGATTTATTAAAAAAAAAATTGGCGTAGGGTTCCCCGTAATTTTAGTCTCTAGCGGAGGTTAAGCAGACGGCTGGGGCAGATGTTTGAAGCCTGGGAAGGGGGTAATACCCACGGAGATTCCCAGGCTACTAATATCAGCCCCCAGCTGATGACCTAGCCTTTACCAGCTACTAAAATGGGGGACCCCCAAAAAAATGACGTGGGGTCACCCCTATTTTAATAGCTTGCAAAGGCTAGGCAGACAGCTGGGGGCTGATATTAATAGCCCAGGAAGGGTGCCATGAATATTGGCCCCCTCCCTGGCTAGAAACATCTGCCCCAGTAGAACAGTAGAACAAAAAAGCTCAGCATAAGTTCTGCTATAGCACATTCAGCTATCAGTGTTTTTTTCTGGAGTTTATACTGTTACCACTGTATTAATACATAAAGATAACTGCATTTGCGCACACAGATCAGGACAGTGAGAGCCATGATTAGGAAACTGACTCTGAAAGTAGCTGATGGTGGGGGCTGGTGATTTTGCAAAGTTTTTAACAGCATCTTGTCAGTAGCAGAGAGGGAGACAATGAGGTGAGCAACTAACTGTTATTGAAAATCAATCAGCTGGAGAGAGGTGAGAGCGATATTAGGAGTTAGACCACAGCTCCACTATCAGTATTTGGTCAGTATTCGGTCAGTATTTTTTCTCAGGAGTGGAAGATGAAACCAGGCGAGGAACAATCAGAGAAAAGGTATAATAGAAACAAGTCACCAATACTGACCGAATACTGACCAAATACTGATAGTGGGGCCGTGGCCTTAACCTTCCTCCTGGAATGTAGCTACTGTGCACACTTGGCCAGGGTCTGGGCAGGCTCTAGTGGCCAAGCTCCATGGAAATGAGCCATACACTATGAAAGATAAAAGCTCTTACAGCAGATAGCAACGGCGTCTATTGCAATCTTTCATTCTGTCTAAATAACTAAAGCATTTTAATAACTTGAGAATACTCCTTTAAGTGGGTTGATTGGAAAGGCCTCACTCAGACGTCTGTCTTTGTTCACCAGCGCAAAAAAGAAGGAATGAGTGTCATTAGTGATTTGGATCTGAGTTTCAGTTGTGATTTCACTTGTTCAGTTTTTACAATCAATGTTTCATCAGTGTTTTTCACGTATGACTAAATAAATAAATTACAAAGTTTCTCTTATCCATTGCAATGTTAATCACAGACGGCACACGGCTGCACATTGATGCCATCCTTGTGCTGTCCATGATTTTCACTGACCCTTACACTTGTACTGATACATTTTATCTGTGATGCCGATAAAAAACAGTCTGCAAAAAAATACAGACATATGAACAGTCCCATAGATTATAATGAGTATGTGTTCTGTCCATGAAAATCGTGGATAGAATGCTATGTGAAAAATGGATGTCTGAATGAGGCCAAAGACAGAGCTGCTTTTTCCAAAACAGCGCTGCTTTTTCCAAAACAGCGCTACACCTGTCCTTGGGTTATGTAAGATATTGCAGAATAATGCTAGTCACATCACTGGAGCTGAACAGTAATATCAGACATAACCCTTGGATAGGTGTGGCACTGTTTTTGGATCAACCATATTTTCCTAATCTTCTACAACTCCTTTAACACCTAATGTGTCTTGTCTGTGCATTCAGTAAAGCTAAACATCATCTCTAAAATTCTTTCTCTGACTTATTTCCCAAATCTGTCAAGAGTAATAAATTACAATGTCATCTGAAGGATTTCAAGAACAAATCTCCACCGCCACCTCCTCGGCGGCTTTATCATAGTTTCCCAACATACTGTGCTCCTTAGTAATCCTTGTTACATTGTTTCTGCACCTTTTTGTCGTCTTAATCTCACAAACAATAGGAATTGAATGCTCCAATACAATTGACTTTAAATCCAGGTCACAAAGCCTTAAACCGTATTCTATTAAACCATTCCAATAGAAAGACGGCAAATATCGCGCCGAGGCCAAGAGCCATCTCTATCTCATGCCCATCATCTCACTTCTCTGGTATGCTCCTGAGCTTTTCCCTCTTCGCTCTCTGGAAATAAATCCCAAAACAAAAATAATAATTATTCATCTGAGTTCATTCCCAAGATAGCTTTTTACACCATGCCCATCTTCACGAACATCTATGATTTCTCATCCAATAAGGCAAACACTGGCAAATACGCTTTGTAACCTGTAAAGGGGCCAAGAAATCCTCAGGGAGAAGACGGCCACAGTAAATGTTAATAGTCATATGGGATATTAAAGACTTCACTTATTAAATTTGAATAGTTTTATTTTCAATAGCCGCCATCTGTTGGGTACACGAATGGCGCTTTATTTGCTAAATGTAATCATACTCCCAGAAATCTGTTCATTTTTATAGGTTTTACAGCGTTGAAAGTGTTTTATGTCTCTCCACTGCTTAACGTGTTTCCGCAGTCTCGTGTGTCTACCGTACGCAGCGATTGTCAGGAAGGTACATTTATTCCGTGCAATTAGCGTTTCACATTCACATGTTGGAAAGCTATTTATGTAAACCTCATCATTCCCACATTGCAGTCATGTAAAAAATAAACTCCAGAATTCTAAGCCAATTATTTCTCATCTCAGCTGCCTCCATAGAAAACACATACTGTCGTTTATTGCTATGAATGCAATGAATTATGACTGTGTTAGAGGTGACAAAGTGTTTGTGTATGTGTTAAATGGTAGCGGCGCGGGGGGGGGTCTTGTATAGGAATGTTTGTTTTTAAGGAAATGTAACCCTTAAAGAAGATTCATCATCAATAAATGATCTACGTTCTAAATCAGGTTTCACATATAGTTGCCCCAAATTATCTATTTTTTTTTTATTACTTTTCTTTTTTTGCTGTTGTTTGTTTTTGCACCAGATTCTTCAAAAGGGTGCATGCCGGTTGATGAATTTTGTACAAAAATAAATGTCATAGAAAATACTAAAATCTCTGAAGCCACTACTAAGGGGAGCATTCACACCCCTCCCTCCTTACCTCTCACACAGATTTCCTGTAAGGAAACAAAAGCTTGCAATCTCCTAGACTTAGACAATGGGCATAAAGAAGTAGAAAATTAGGTATAGCTGGCTAGTGACAATCTTAATTAACATGCAGGCAGACCCTTTTGAAGTAAAGGCCCTCTGCAGTACTAAGGAGGATGTCTTTTGAGTTATAGATTGGACAGGTAATTGAGACTGAGAAAAGTCTTTCAGAGGGTTGGACAAGAAAAGGATACATAGCTAGAGACATGGAAGAAGTAGTGACGGGACATACATTTTCAGCTTCAGGACAGATTGGGGAAGAAGATGCATGCTTTTTTTTCCTAAATGTGAACCTTGCTTATAAGCCCTAAAATCAATAGCGACACCAGCCATGAAATTTTTGGTCTCTGGGTAAAAATAAAATCCTGACAAAAAATATGGTAGCTACCTCAAACTTCTGCGATCAACAGGAGTGAAGTTATCTATGGCTATGGACATCACACAACCCAGCCCATGTGAGGTTATCACTGGGGGGGAGTGTGGGTAGAACTCAGGTCCTGATAAAAGATCAAGGCAAATTATGATCTGTGTTCAATGTTGAAGAAGGTACATACCAGTGTTGTCACGCTAGGTCTTAGTGCAACACAGAGGGAAAAGGGAAAGGGAGCCCAGACACTAGGGAAAGGGGGAAATGGAGACCTCCTAGTCTGGTCTAGCGTCACCCTGTCTCAACTACCGTCCCTATATTGCCTCTTCAGCAATCACCGCACGCGTGCCTCGCCCTACTTTCCCTGGCGTATGGCTACAGATAGGGATGGAAGGAGATGAGCACTAGTCAACCTCCACTAAACACTATAGACAACATGGGAAGACAAAACGGGGAAATTGCTTAGCTTTAGATGACTCCAAATATGCACATGGCTTCAAGCTCCAGAGAGGATGAAATACTGCTCCTGCTAAGCCTTACAAGAAGAAATGAATATAGCCGGCAACTCCCTCTCAGACATACCAGGTATTTATACACCCAGGCCAGAGAGCTAATTAGCAAGACGGAGGTAGTCGCTCGGTCCTAAAGACAGCCTCTTATCTAAGAGGCTGTCTGCAATGCCAAACGTAGAGATCTCCTGCAACCAACTGCAGGGAGACTGTCTGTCACCTCTGATACACCCATGACAAGTGTAGGCTTGATCCCATTAATTAGACGTTTTCAATCGGATTGTTTCTATCCACTAGCTGAGCCATCTCTGTGGTCGGCGTAGTAAGTTTAGTTTGTTTTATCCCTTTATTTTATGTAATTGTATATTCTGTATTGCTTTGTTCCCCTTTGTAATATATTTTGTATATTTTTATAAACACAGTCTGGATTAAATATAAAATGTAATAGTTCTGTTCCTTTTGTTCTGTAACCCGCACCTTGAAGCCATATGCTACCTATCAAGCGTCCAATCGGCCTGAATATAATTAATGACTGGTGGTGGCAGCGAGTAGTTCTTGGGTTGTTGTGGAGTTTGCAGTAACCATACCGGGGTATATACAAATATTCCATGTGCTGGAATTGGAGGTGTATATTCCATACGTTCACTGTTAGTTTCCCAATAACTGGTCTGTTAGTGGAAGTAGCCTGCGGCCTCCTACATTAATCGACGGTCAATTCAGTAATTGTCTGGAAGATAGGGGGGCGGCAGAGAGCTGTTCGGTCCAAAGTTAACAGCGGGTGTGTTAAGTGACGACCTCCCTGGTTGCGATCTTTGACATTAAAGATAATCTTTTTTTCTCTTATTTTTTTTTATACATTTTTTAAAGTTCTTTAAAATGACACAAATGTAGTCTTTAATTATGCCAAAATAAAATTAGATTTTTTTTACACCATTCAGGTCCTGCTCTGCCCTTATCTATATTGAGGTTGCTTGACACATGGTGAGGTTTTAATACTAGAGAAGCGATAGGACTGTCCCGACTGGATACACCTTGGCAGGTTGGGATGACTTTTATGCTTTTTTGATCAAAATATTGTTAATTAAATACCATATGTTATTTACATGTACTGTTACTATTTACTGATTTAACCCCTTAAGCCCCGCGGGTGGTTTGCACGTTAATGACCGGGCGAATTTTTACAATTCTGACCACTGTCACTTTATGAGGTAATTACTCTGGAACGCTTCAACGGATCCCCCTGATTCTGAGATTGTTTTTTCGTGACATATTGTACTTCATGATTGTGGAAAAATTTCTTCGATATCACTTGCGTTTATTTGTGTAAAAAATGGAAATTTGGCAAAAATTTTGAAAATTTTGCAATTTTCAAAATTTGAATTTTTAAGCCCTGAAATCAGAGCGATATGTCACACAAAAGAGTTAATAAATAACATTTCCCACATGTCTACTTTACATCAGCACAATTTTGGAACCAAAATTTTTTTTTGTTAGGGAGCTATAAGGGTTAAAAGTTGACCAGCGATTTCTCATTTTTCCAACAAAATTTACAAAGCCATTTTTTTAGTGACCCCATCACATTTGAAGTCACTTGGAGAGGTCTTTTTGACAGAAAATACCCAAAAGTGACACCATTCTAAAAACTGCACCCCTCAAGGTGCTCAAAACCACATTCAAGAACTTTATTAACCCTTCAGGTGCTTCACAGGAATTTTTGGAATGTGGAAGAAAAAAATGAACATTTAACTTTTTTCACAAAAATGTTACTTTAGACCCAATTTTTTTTATTTTCACAGGGGTAACAAGAAAAAATGGACCCCAAAATTTGTTGTGCAATTTCCCCTGGGCACGCAGATACCCAATATTTGGGGAAAAAACACTGTTTGGGCGCACGGCAGGGCTCGGAAGGGAAGGAGCGCCATTTGACTTTTTGATTGTAAAATTTGCTTGAATAATTAGCGGACGCCATGTTGTGTTTGGAGAGCCCCTGTGTGCCCAAACTTTGGAGCTCCCCCACAAGTGACCCCATTTTGGAAACTAGACCCCCCAAGGAACCTTTATAGATGCATAGTGAGCACTTGGAACCCCCAGGTGCTTCACAAATTGATTCGTAAAAATGAAAAAGTGAAAAAAAAAACACTTTTTCATTTTTACGAATCAATTTGTGAAGCACCTAGGGGTTCCAAGTGCTCACTATGCATCTAGATAGGTGCTTTGGGGGGTCTAGTTTCCAAAATGGGGTCACTTGTGGGGGAGCTCCAATGTTTGGGCACACAGGGACTCTCTAAATGCAACATGGTATCCGCTAACAAATTGAATGGAAAATCGGCTCAAATTGTTAGCGGACACCACATTGCGTTTGGAGAGCCCCTCTGTGCCCAAACTTTGGAGCTCCCCCACAAGTGACCCCATTTTGGAAACTAGACCCCCCAAGGCACCTTTCTAGATGCATAGTGAGCACTTGGAACCCCCAGGTGCTTCACAAATTGATTCGTAAAAATGAAAACGTGAAAAAAAAAACACTTTTTCATTTTTATGAATCAATTTGTGAAACACCTGGGGTCTCACTATGCATCTAGAAAGGTGCCTTGGGGGGTCTAGTTTCCAAAATGGGGTCACTTGTGGGGGAGCTCCAATGTTTGGGCACACAGGGGCTCTCCAAACGCAAAATGGCGTCCGCTAACAATTTGAGCCGATTTTCCATTCAATTTGTTAGCGGACACCGTGTCGCGTTTGGAGAGCCCGTGATGTGCCTAAACAGTGGAGCTCCCCCACAAGTGTCCCCATTTTGGAAACTATACCCCTCAAGGATTTTATTAAGGTGTATAGTGAACATTTTGAACCCAGAGGTACGGCACAGAATTTGTTTACATTAGGTCATCATATTGAATAAGTTGTCATTATTCTTGAGCGCAAGTGCTCGCTACTTGAGTTTGCATCGGGTACTCAGGTATGCACCATGTACAGCGTGTGCTCGAGTGACATGCTCGAGTCCCTGCTCCGCATGTTTCACGGTTATTAGACACCCAAAAAAAAACATGCGGGGATCGCTCGTGCATGGCAGGCAATCCCCGTAAAGTTTTTTGGCCGCGAAGCATATGGGGCAGAGACTCGAGCATGTCACTCAAATACCCACGATACTCAATGCATACCAGAGCACCCGATGCAAACTCAAGTAGCGAGCACTTGCTCTCAACACTAGTCGCCATATCGTCATCTTTTTTTCTTACTTTTGAAAAAAATCCCAACCCCAGCCCTAACCCTAGCACAACCCTAGCCCTAGCACAACCCTAGCCCTAGCACAACCCTAGCCCTAGCACAACCCTAGCCCCAGCACAACCCTAGCCCCAGCACAACCCTATCCCCAGCACAACCCTAGCCCCAAACCCAGCCCTAACCCTAGCCCAATCCTAACCCAAGAGTTTATTTTTGACGCGGTATAAGTGATTAGACGACTTTATTCTTCGGGTCGGTGTGATTACAGCAATGCCAGAATCATATGGGGTTTTTATGACTGACAGCTGTCACACACTAAAAGACGCATTTTTTGTAAAATCTAGTTTTTGCATCGCCATATTTTGAGAGCTATAATTTTTCCAGATCTTGGCAGATCAGTCATGTGACGGCTCATTTTTTGCGGGATGACTTGACGTTGTTATTGGTGCCATTTTCAGGCACGTGACATTTTTTGATCGCTTTCTATTCCGATTTTTGGGAGGCAGAATAAACAAAAACCAACAATTCAGGAATTTTTTTTTTTTTTTATTATTCTGTTCCGCGTGTGGTAAAATTGATGAGGTAGCTTTATTCTTCGGGTCAGTACGTTTACAGCGGTACCACATTTGTATCATTTTTCTATGTTTTGGCGCTTATACACAATAAAAGCTATTTTATAGAAAAAAATATTTTTTAGCATCGCTTTATTCTGAGAGCTATAACTTTTTTATTTTTCGGCTGATGGAGCTGTATGGCGGCTTGTTTTTTGCGGGACGAGATGACGTTTTCAGTGGTATCATTTTTATTTATATGCATCTTTTTGATCGTGTGTTATTCCACTTTTTGTTTGGCGGTATGGTGATAAAGCATTGTTTTTTGCTTCGTTTTTTTTTTTTTTTTTTTTACCGTGTTCACTGAAGGGGTTAACTAGTGGGACAGTTTTATAGGTCAGGTTGTTCCGGACGCGGCGATACCAAATATGTGTACTTTTATTGTTTTTTTTTTTTTTTTTATAATAATATTTATTGATGGGTACATTATATTTTTATTTTTGGTGTATTATTTTTTTTATTTTTTTTATAATATTTTTGCGCATTTTTTTTTTTTTCCACTTTCACACAGTTTATACACTTTATTACTTTGTCCCACTCTGGGACTTTCACTTTTTTTTTTCTGATCGCCTGCATGGCACAGGAATGAAGCACCATCCCTATGCCATGAAGGCTGTCAGAAGTGCACAGTGTGAAGATTGCTTGGAGATGCACTGCGCATGCCCAAGCAATCTTCCTGCTCTCTGGTGACCCGGATGTTGTCATGACGACATCGGGTCGTCATGGCAACACCCGGGAAGCCTTTGCAGACTGCGCTGGAAGCCGGAAGAGGAGGTGAGTATCGCCGATCACCTCCCCTTGCCCCCGCAATGCCGCGATCGACTTCGATCGACTTCGATCGCAGCATCGCGGGGGTTAATGTGCTGGGAGCGGTGCAGGACCGCTCCCTGCACATAGTACCGGGTGTCAGCTGTGACAATCAGCTGACACCCGGCGGCGATCGCGCCCGCACAGCCTGTGTGCGCGCGCGATCGCCATGACGTACTAATACGGGTCTGGCTCTTAAGTCCCAGGGCACAGACGCGTATTAGTACGTCAGATGTTATTAAGGGGTTAATTACTACGGGGTGTATGCTCTTTTTTTTTTTTCTTGGGTTTTGTCTGTGAAATGGCCACCGTGTGAATGTGCTCTTACACTTTGCAGGTATGCTAACTTATGCTCCAGCTCATTTCTTTGGTTTTGTTGTAGTTTTTTGTACTTTGTACATATAGGGGTGTGGCTCCCCTTTTTGAGCTAGGAATTTCATCTATATAGCTTGCCACGGCCAGGTGTCTGAAACAGTTGGGCTCCTGTTCTGCTCTGCCCTTATCTATATTAAGATCAGCTGACACAAGTTAAGATTTTAATACTAGATAAAGGATAGAACTGTCCCGATTGTGTACACTTTATCATGGTGGGATAATTGTACAATTTTTTGATCAAAATAACATTACCTTGAGTTTTTTTTACTCCATTCAGGTGCTGGAGTACAAATGGGCAAAAGTTTTGAGACTTTTTAAAAATTCACGAATGAGGCATTAGGCTAAAATATCTAAATAACAAAAACCATGCCCATAATGCTGAACAAAAAAAATGACAAAACAAAGTGAAGTTAACTCATAAAAAGTCACAAGTTAAATAATTAATAAAAAGCAAACACAGAAGTCACTATTAGGGCAGGTGCAGACAAACATTTTCTTCCCATCTGAGAAAATCGGTCCAATTATGCCAATCACATTCTGGTCAGAGTTTGAGCAAAGAGGGATTTGATTTTCTTTGAGGTGGAGAGAAAATAAAAAACATTTTTCCACCTTCTCCATTATGTCAATCTGTGAAAATCTGACCGCACTCAGATGTCATCTAAGTGCGGTCTGAATTTTTTTATGGAACCATAGACATAAATGGGCAAGTGCCATCTGACTCTCAGAGGCTAATCATGCATGCTGTGATTTTTTTTTCATTGGACCACTTAGTCCGAGGAAAAAATCAGACATGTGCACAGCCTTGTAGAATAACAATAGTATGTGTGCTATCCGTCAAAACCAAAGAAGGCACTCATCCGATTAAAATGGTCACCTGCGCGAGCCTTTAGAAACATTTTTTCTCCAGAAAAAAAAGAGCAAAGAGAAAATCGCCTTTGTGAAAGAAAAAAAAACAGAAATTTTTGCAATTTTCACATTGGTCGCTAGACCTAATATTAGACTCTGAAAAAAAGACAAGAAACTTCATCAGTCATCTGGATAGAGGGAAAGCGTGTGCTGCAGCGCCGCCAGGTGGAAGTCTGCGATGTCCATCGCTCACACTGGAAGACACTAATTAGTGTTTGTGTCCCTTCCCCTGATGATGCCGTGTAAATGGCGAAACATGTAGGGGAGACTTATTTGAATAGATTTCCTTGTTTTGCTTATAAACTTTGGCACCCAGTATGCCATTAATTTAGGAATAGCAGCAAGTTTTGCTCAATATAAAGTGTGAAATTAGCAAACTGGAGGCAAAGCAATTTTACGCATATTTAATAAAAGTTAAGTTTTAGGTCCTGTTAGTGAGGGTTATTTAGTGGGGGTTCTCCCCTTTTGGTATGTATTGCAGAATCCCTCCCAGGACTGTATATACCCCACTGGTTTTTCGATGCAGACAGTGTACAGAGCCAGAACACCACAACTTTGTACACTGTGTAAATGTAGTTACCATTCACTTCGATACGAGCTGATCTGCATTACCTGGAGGCTGCAAACTGCTCATCAGTGCAGGTGCTGCCTGTCGGGCCACCACTGACCTAAGGATAGGACATCAATATATGAGTCATGGACAACCCTTTTATTGCAGGGTACATGTGAATCAGTAATTTCTGAATAAGATGCTGCCTTTGTCTGTACATAGTGATTCAAGTATATTGTGCCAAGTACTGCTCTTATAAGAGCGTGGTGGCCCACCGGAGGATTCTCCTATTTTCCTGTGGGCCAGTCCAAGCCTGTTTGTAGCATAAATATGACCTGTATCCTTCAAATCATTACATAGATGTATGCAGAAACGGTTAATACTTTTTACTGGAAACCCATGCAAAGCGGAATTTGCACTTGTCATGCTGTTTTTCCAAGCTGTTCCACATCCCGTCTCCATCTGTATTGCAGAGGAAGTGCGGCACATCTCATTTACCAGAGCGACAGGAATGTCACAATAACACAGGCTGTGTGTTTAAACTGGAGCAGTCAGCACAAGATAACGTTTTTCTGATCGCAAATTGTTCATAAGTCAAGCTAACAAAAAAGACATACATTCTTAATATCCTTCTAATATAGAGTCATGAGACAAACTAAGTACACCCTCTTTGAATTTTATGTTTTTACTTACCAAGGACAGGAATAACAAGAAAAAAAACAACAACTGGTCCTTAGAAGGTCTTAAAATTGGGTAAATGCAACAATACATGAAAAATTACACCGTCATTATTTATTTACCAAAATATTAGGCCAAAATGCATAAGTGTGCGAAAAATGAAAAATAAAATTGTTGCCTCCTCGGGAGGATAAGCAGCAGCCAGGAGCTGATAATCAAATGCTCTTGATTCAACAGCAACTGTGATCACTTCTGTAAAAACAGAAATTTTGACAGTTTGTTGGTCTAGAACATTCAGGCATGTGTTAACACAAAGTCAAGGAGCAAAGACATCAGCAATGATCTTAGAGACGCAATTGTTGCTGCTCATCAATTTGGAAATGGGTATAAGGCCATTTCCAAATAATTTAAATTCTAGCAGTTAAAAAGATTATTGAGAAGTGGAAAACATTCTAGACAGTTGTCAATCAAGAATGGACGTCCCAGCAAATTCTCCTCAAGGGCAAACTGTGCAATGCTCAGAAAAACTGCAAAAAACCCAAGAGCTACAGGACAGACTCTAAAGGCTTCAGTTAGCATGTTAAATTATATCTATCTATCTATCTATCTATCTATCTATCTATCTATCTATCTATCTATCTATCTATCTCTCTATCTATCCCATCAGGAACAGCATAGCACCTGTCCCTGGGATGTGTGTTTTTTCAGCAAAACTTTTTATTTGCCAGACACAACCAGGAGCTTATGTAGCACTGCTGATGAAAGAAAGACACCATACGTTGTACTACTGTACAACCCTTTAAGAGGTTTATTCCCAACAATCTCACTTCCTGAATGGAGTTAAAGGGGTTGTCCACTACTTACTATCCCCTCCCCAATGTATCCCCCTGGGGCCCCTAAGCCTTTTTGTAATTACCTAGTTACAGATAATGCCTGTGAGCAGAGCTATCGGTGGCCGCTCACAGGCATCACGTGACCCCCGGCTGCAGGGTCGCTCTTCTGCATTCCAATGGTGGATGCTGGGTTGTGGGCGGGTTAACCCCGCACGTCACACTTGGCATCCACAGCGAGCTCTCCCTCTCCCCATTCATTGGGAAAGCACGAGGTGGATGCTGGGTGTGACACGGGGAATAACCCCGCCCACAAGCCAGCAGCCATCGCAGGGACCACAGCGCTAAGTCACGCCTCACTTGTCGTGACATCAGCGCGTGGTCACATGATGCCTGTGAGCGGCCACCGATACCGCCGCTCTCAGGCAGAACCTGCAACAAAAGGTATTTACAAATATACTTGTAGGCTCCGGGGGGGGGGGGGGTACAATGGGGGCATAATAAAAAGTTGTGGCCAACTTCTTTAAGGTTTGACCTCTCTTCCATTCACTGTCTATAGTACTACAGTGCTCCGCTATTTCTGGCAGTCCCATAGACAATGAATGGAGCGGAGGTCGAGCACTCATACTGCCCCAGGTTTTAGGATACTGTTCTAAGGTTTGCTGAGGTTCTAGCGATCGGACCCCCACCTATCAGTTAGTAATCCTCTGTGGTTGCAGAATAACTTACTATCTTGGGAATAATCCTTTAATTTTCTCACATACAAAACCATATATTAGTAAGCCATGTCCTAATCAGTTTATTGTTTAGAAAATCCATGCACAGAAATGCAATCATGGTTTTCTGTGGTTATCAGTATAGAACATGATAAAAGTCCTTATTTCCAGTTGGGGGCCCCTTATTGTAATTCTTCAACATAGACAGATCATGTCGCAAGGAACTATTTAGATTTTTTTTCTGTCAGTTTTTGGAGATCTTACTGACAGGAGGAATTGCTAATTGTATTATTGACGTGCCCCAAGGGCCGCGGGGTACTCGGTAGCCAGGGGATGTCACAGTGGCAGTGACCCGGTCTGTGACCCAGGGCGGTCAATTAAAGGGAAAGTTAAAGGGGAATAAAGTTTTTAGAGATAATGTCCGTGATGCCACCTGTGGTATGCAGCTATATGGAGCCGCCGCTGCGGTGCAGATCCTCTGGAGCTGATGGTGACGCAGCAGAGTTGGTTCAGCTCTCCACAGGCAGAGCTAAGCTCTGGGGCAGTGTAGATGATTTGAAGAGTAGATGTTGTTGGCTGGGACAGTGTCGTGCAGGGCTGAGGGCGCAGGTAATGAACAGACAACATATTAATGGTGGTTTCCTCTTAGCTTTACTTGCGGTTTGGCAGAGCAGACCGGGGCATGGGTACTAGCTGGTAGTGGAGGTCCGGGCGGCCTGGAAGCAAGTTGGGGATCCACCTCGCCAGGTGAAGCTGTAGGCCTTCCCTCTGCGCTATTCTCTTTGGCCCTGCTGATGAAGCTATGCTGCAGCCCTCGTCCCTGAGTAAAACGTCTTTGTGCTCACCCGTATGGCAGGCAGCTCGGGCCTTCCTGGAGTGTCGCTCCCACGTGGCGGTGCTGGGCCTTATGTGCTGCTGTGCCGCTGGGCGTCTCGTGGGGCCAGGAGACCTGCAGTCTCCTGCCCTCCGGATTCTGCTGCTGGGCCTTCAGTGCCCCACAACCTCGGACTCCGGTGTCCGGTTCACTTGAGCTTCTCTCCTCTGGGGCGAGCTTGTCCACAGCTCCTTTCCCCAGGTCCTTCCTCGTAGCTGCCCTGTCTCCAACTCCTCTCAACTCACTACTACTACCCCGCCTCCAGATCCCAGTTGCAACGAGAGGAGCTCCCCTTTCAGGTCTGGAGCCAGGAAAGTGTTGTATGCTGGTAAACCTGATTAGGGGACCCCTCCTTGCTTCCTGGCATGGCATCACCCTCTGTGAGGGAGGCAATGCCACTGTGGCAACTGGATCACTGGGGTGCCATTTTATCATTCATAACCAATTTATTAAGTTAATCTTTAAATATTTATCATCTTTGTTAAGAAGTAAAGAAGTTATACAAGTAAAGAAAAAAAATAGTAAGATGGTAATCCACTTGAATTTGAAGCCGATCGGCTTTGTGTAAAGGACTTGGTACACATGTCCAGACTTTGCAAGTACAAACATCTCACCTGATTTCTGGTATGTAATTTGTTTTGTTTCTTCTCTTGAGGCAGGTCGCATCGTCTAATGTGAATGCAGTGCCATCTGGTGGCAGACTGGCATTTTGAGCAATATACTGCACGTCAATCATCATACGCAAAACATATCTACAAAACATATCTACAAAATTTTCTCATGCTGTGTCTGTAGTAGCATTGGTACTATGCAAAATATCAGGCTTTTACTAAGTCATAAATTTGGCAAGGTAGCTTAAAGGTATAACATGTTTCAATGATTTTACTAAGCAAGCTAGCAGTATAATTGTATAGATCATTGAACTACAATAAAAATGGTACCTGTCTTGTAGCAATCCGAAGTGCCATCGCTGAGAAATAGAGCTTTGAAGCCATATGCTTATTAGTCTGGAAGTGCATTGGGGGTGTGTCTGTATACTCACAGAGCATGGACACACCCACAATGCACTCCAATACTAAACTGAGCATGATTTTGAAGCCTGATTTCTCAGGAATGACACATCAGATTCCTACAAGATAGGTATAATTGTTCTTGTTATTTTATGACCTATACAGATATATAACTAGTTTTATTAGTAAATGTGTCCCTTCAACCTCCAAGATCCTACCATTCACAGCTCAACAGCTCTTCCCAAACAATACAAAAGTTTCATGATTTGCTTTTTCTTTAGGATCGTCGTTCTCCTGTATGAAACTCTGATGCCCCATCTGCCTTCATTACTAATTACAAGAAATCTGGTTGTCAAGTGTGAATTTTAATCATGGCTGAGAGTGGGTGAAAAGAAGCTGCCAGATATCTGTTAGTAGCTTTTCTCCTGGTAGAACAAAGGATTAAGCTTATTCACATCCACACATGAAATCTTGTTTCCCCAACAGAAGACACTGTGCAATGGAGGCTGAGTTACAAGTTAGACGGCTGTCAGATCCTAATGACATACACCTATTATATAACATTGCAACTGGGGAGGAAGACACCAACGCTATTGTTAATTTGTATATAGCATGTCCTGTTCTTAGAAGAAAATAGATACAATTGTACTTTTTGTAGTCAAGACAATGCTCTGTGATCTAAAGGTGTCAAAAAGTGCAAAAACATCTGCAGTCTGGAATCCAGGCTGTTTAGCTCACAGAGCAATACCTGGATGCACTCACCTGTTCTGAGCCCAGCACCAGGCTCTGTGTTCTCCTCTTACTTCAAACTATTCCCTCAGCTTTTCTGACCATGGCATATCTGTGCACTCCTCTGAGGTCACACTCCCAAACCTTATACGCCAGCTCAGTCGCTGGGACGCTACCTGAATATTCAGATAGTTGGCGTCCATATTGCTACCATGGACTGCTTCAGTACTTCAAACTTTGGACAAACCCATCTCTTTTATTGCTGAGAAACACTGCTATAACGCTGACCGACTCTGTGACAAACCCAGCTCTGCTATATAGCTTTCTAACTCTGCCTAACTACTGTACCAGCGCTGCATTAGACTCTGTGACAAACTCAGCTCTGCAATTTTGCTGGGTTAACTGCTGTACCATTGGACCAGCTCTGAGAATCTCCTGTGTCATTCAACTCAGGTTCCTTGTCACTGAGTCAACTTTGCTACAAGTTTAAGAAGAAAAGGAAAAAACAAAATGAGCCTATGCAGCAAGTAACTAAATACTAATAGTACATTGACATCGTTTGTAACATTTTGCACCAAAGTAAAAAACACACTTGCAATAGTAAATTTGCCCATTTTAATATATTAGAAATTGTAAGAAACTTTTCAGTTATACAGCAATTAAAGTGTAACTGTTGTTTCCAATGAACTTGCAACAAAATATCTGTGTCTGCCTCTAACTCCTCCCCTCCCCATAGAACTTTATGAGCACCAACTGTCATCTCTTATCACAGTAATGGGAAAATCTGTAGTCACTGAAGATACATTTTTCCTTGGAATTGAGAGTGAAAAATTAATCTAAAAAACAAAGAAGCAGAATTATCTGATAAGATTTGTTGCAAAGTTTCTTATTTTCACTTGTACTATTGACTTATGAAAAAAATGATAACTTTGGTTACTCTTTAAGCTTTTCTATAAAGACAGACAAATATTACAATACCCATTATTTTAAATTATTAGCTATTTCTCCTTTACTTTAGATATTGTTAGACTTGCCTTTATATAATATAATCCCATAAGAAAGTTCTAAAGGGAAATACAATGTGTCATCTTCAATAGTGGAAATGGCTTCAATGGTCTAATTGTTGTATATTACAATCACTTGGCAAAGACAATCTTTCTGTTTCTATGATAATAGCAAAAGTATATATTTGCGGGCTGTAATTAGCGTACCTTGTGAATATACAAATTATCTTTTACAATTAACAGTAATCAAGTCTTCATGACAATGCAGTAATTAATGCTTTTTTTTTCTTTTGTGACAGAATCATTTGTGGATTTCATGTCTGTAATTAGGTATCGGTAATTAATCAGTTGTTTTTTCAGTTTCCCCTCGAGTCTCTTTTCAAGTTGCAATGTTTGAAGAAAAGATTGGTGTTTCTGCTGCCAGAGGTTCACGTCATCTATAATGTAATTGCATGACATATGGCCCGATAAACAGCATAGTCCTCCTCACGTACATGGTGTATGAAAGGACTATTAAGAAGGTGTCATTACTACAAGGTATAATTATTTCCAGTTAGATATGATGATTATTTATTTACCTGTATTAATGCTGGGCTTAGCTGTACATCAGTACAATAACAACTCTTCCAGGGTTGCATTGAAAATGTGTTACAAAAGATTTTCCTTAAAAAGATCAGTAATTCTGTAAAGTTTAGGGCTCTATGGGTAGTCAACATAAAATCACAAACATTTCTTATGCCATCACTAAAAGAAATTGTCTTATGTTAAACTGTTATGACATATCAATAAGATGTGGGTGCCACCGCTGGGATATGCATCTGTTTTGAGAACGAGGCACTGCCTTGCATTGTAAGGAATGGAGAGGTGGTTGAGCAGGAGCAGCATTCCCAGTAATAGAGAGGTGGTTTAGGATGCCCAGCACTCTTAGAAATGGAGATATGGTTGATCATAGACAGCACTTTTAGGAGTGGAGAGGTGGTCGATCATGCGCAGCTCTCTTTGGCATAGAGAGATGGTCGAGCATGCGCAATGCTCTCTAGAATGGAGAGGTGGATTGTCAATCATCTGCAGCGCTTTCCAGAATGGAGAGGTGGTTGAGCATGTGAAGAATGCTAAGATGGTCGAACATCAGCACCATCAGGAATAGAGATGTGCTTGAGCATGTGCAGCACTCATAGTAATGGAGAGGTGGTTGTAATGCATAGCACTCTCAGGAATGGAGTGTTGGTCAATCATGTGCAGCACTTTCAAGAATAGAGAGGTGGTCAATCATGCGCAGCACTTTCAGGAATGAAGAGGTGGTTGAGCATGCACAGCACACTCAGGAATGGAGAGGTGGTTGAGCATGCTCAGCACTCTCGGGAATGAAGAGGTGGTTGAGCATGTACAGCACTCTCAGGAATAGAGAGGTGGTCAATCATGCACAGCACACTCAGGAATGGAGAGGTGGTTGAGCATGCTCAGCATTCTCTTGAATGAAGAGGTGGTTGAGCATGTTCAACAGTTTCCATTCATATCAATCAGAGTTCCAAAAATGTATATGATCCTCTCTTCCTCCATAATATAGGTGCAACTCAAAGGGATCAGCTGTAGTCTACAGCTCAATTTCCTACTTGCCTCTCATTTAAGCCCCAAATTGAGCTTATCACATACTGTAGGCCAAACAGAACACACACCCAAAAATATCAATGCACGCACCATTTTCCAAGAGGCGTCAGACCGGTATCTAAGAAGCAACACTTCTCCTTGCGGAGAGCGACATGCTAAGCACGTCAAGGCGAAGAGACTTTTCAAGGCGCAATGCTCCTCTGGGAAATATGCAAATTGTCTCTTGATGTGCTTAGCATGTAGCTCTCCGCAAGGAAAAACGTTACTTCTTAGATACCTGTCTGACGCCTCTCACCCAGCCAAACCAGAACTCACACTTTGCACTGATGAGGGGCAGTACTCCGAAACACAGTGTCTGAAAATTGAGTTTCTGGTCTTGGCTTTTATCCTGAGTCATGTGACAAGGCTCAATAAAGGGTCAATAATGGCTTTTAGGATTTCTACTTCCTGTACGTGTTCTATTTCTCTTCCTCTCTGAAGACACAATTTGCAAAAATAGTCACAACATTTTTCTGACCATTGACTCCTAATTATTGCAACTGCCATACAGTAACAAGGAAGGACTTCTGATATATGCTACCAGGGAAGTTTTGAAAGACCCACATTACAGCACATTGGTATACTCGACCCGAGCAACGAGCCCAATGTAAGTCTATGGGAAACTCGAGCATTTTTCAGACGGCTCCCCCGGCGGTCTGCAGAGGGTCTAAAAATTGCCCAGATCGATGGGAACAGTGCTCAAATGACATGGGGACAGCATGGGGAAGACTCATGGAAGCATTTCTGACTCCCAGGTCACTGCTGTCAACAATGTTGTCAGAGTATTACGCCACTTTCACAGACTCACAACAAAACATACAAAAACGAACCAAAATGGATTTTCCTGGGAAATATGTTAAGGAACATCATTTCCAGGGTAATGACTAGTATATAAAGCAAAATAAATAACCAAAACCAAAAATGCTCCTACACACCTTGGGCTATGTCCACACGTAGCGTTTTTGATGCGTTTTTTCACTTTTGCATTGCTTTCAACCTTGACAAATGCATTCACCAGGAAATGTAATTTTAAAATTTTACAACCTTATCTGGCCATGTGGTGTGTGAGATATCATCAGAGAAATCGTGTTTCATTTATGAAAGAGGGACTCTGAAAGTCACAAAGCCTATTTTTATAGGGCCATCAGGGAACCTTTACTATTCTTAAAGGGCCAGCCGTCAGCCCTCACTATTCTTAGAGAGCCATCAGCCGGCTATGTTTTATTGTTCCCATTACTAAAGAGTGGGTCTCCTATACTGTTACTGCTTATGCAGTGAGTGGCAGGGCTGCCCAAAATTTGGATGCACCCCAATACCACTTTGAAAATTTGGATGCACCCCAATACCCCTTTGAAGAGACTTAGAGAAGGGCCTCCTGAAAACAATGTTCCCATTATTAGGAAGTAGGTCTCCCATTGTGCTTGCCTATGCAGTGAATGCAAGGGTTTCCAAAAATTTGGAGGCACTCCAATGCCCCTAGGAAGAGACGTGTAGGTCAGAGGGCCTCCTTAAAACAATGTTTCCATTATTAGGAAGTGGGTCTCCCATTGTGTTTGCCTATGCAGTGAATGCAAGGGTTGCCAAAAATTTGGAGGCACTCCAATGCCCCTTTGAAGAGACATAGAGGAGGGCCTTATAAAAAAATGTTCCCATTAGAAAGGAGTGGGTCTCCTATACTTGTAATGCCCATGCACTCAGTGTATGGGCTGACAAACATTTACCCCTGGTGGCAGGGCCGGCGTCAGCACCTGGCGCACCTGGGCAAGTGCCGGGGCCCTGAGCAGGCAGAGGGGCCCACTGGCAGTCGCGCACCCCGCTGGGCTATGGGTGGAGAAGAGCGGTGTCAGCGTCCGCCCTTCTTCCCCGCTTGCTCAGGGCCCCGGCAGCGGAATACTTACCTCTCCCCGTGCCTCCGCAGATCCGCTGTCTTCCTGCTCTGCGCTCCCTGTGACGTCTCAGGTCAGAGGGCGCGGTGACGTCTTTCCACCGCGCCGTCCCCCTGAGCCGTCACAGGGTGCGCAGAGCGGGAAGACACCGACAACGCTGGAGTCCGGACCCGAGCAGCTGCAGCAGGTAGCAGGTGAGGAGGAGGGAGGTGAGTATTTGATTTTTTTTTTTTAATGTATGGAGGCATGAGGCATTATATGGGGGGGGTGACAGCCTGCATGGGGCATTATGGAGAGAGGGGGTGACAGCCTGCATGGGGCATTATGGAGAGAGGGGGTGACAGCCTGCATGGGGCATTATGGAGAGAAGGGGTGACAGCCTGCATGGGGCATTATGGAGAGAGGGGGTGACAGCCTGCATGGGGCATTATGGAGAGAGGGGGTGACAGCCTGCATGGGGCATTATGGAGAGAGGGGGTGACAGCCTGCATGGGGCATTATGGAGAGAGGGGGTGACAGCCTGCATGGGGCATTATGGAGAAAAGGGGTGACAGCCTGCATGGGGCATTATGGAGAGAGGGGGTGACAGCCTGCATGGGGCATTATGGAGAGAAGGGGTGACAGCCTGCATGGGGCATTATGGAGAGAGGGGGTGACAGCCTGCATGGGGCATTATGGAGAGAGGGGGTGACAGCCTGCATGGGGCATTATGGAGAGAGGGGGTGACAGCCTGCATGGGGCATTATGGAGAGAGGGGGTGACAGCCTGCATGGGGCATTATGGAGAGAGGGGGTGACAGCCTGCATGGGGCATTATGGAGAGAGGGGGTGACAGCCTGCATGGGGCATTATGGAGAAAAGGGGTGACAGCCTGCATGGGGCATTATGGAGAGAGGGGGTGACAGCCTGCATGGGGCATTATGGAGAGAGGGGGTGACAGCCTGCATGGGGCATTATGGAGAGAGGGGGTGACAGCCTGCATGGGGCATTATGGAGAAAAGGGGTGACAGCCTGCATGGGGCATTATGGAGAGAGGGGGTGACAGCCTGCATGGGGCATTATGGAGAGAGGGGGTGACAGCCTGCATGGGGCATTATGGAGAGAGGGGGTGACAGCCTGCATGGGGCATTATGGAGAGAGGGGGTGACAGCCTGCATGGGGCATTATAGAGAGAGGGGGTGACAGCTTGCATGGGGCATTATAAGGGGGGGAACAGCCTGCATGGGGCATTATAAGGGGGGGGGGGACAGCCTGCATAGTGCATTATGTGGGGGGAATAGCCTGCATGGAGCATTATAAAGGGGGGGCAGCCTGTATGGGGCTTTATGGAGAGAGGGGGTGACAGCCTGCATGGGGCATTATGGAGAGAGGGGGTGACAGCCTGCATGGGGCATTATGGAAAGAGGGGGTGACATCCTGCATGGGGCATTATAGAGAGAGGGGGTGACTGCTTGCATGGGGCATTATAATGGTGGGAACAGCCTGCATGGGGCATTATAAGGGGGGGGGGACAGCCTGTATAGTGCATTATGTGGGGGGAATAGCCTGCATGGAGCATTATAAGGGGGGGCAGCCTGTATGGGGCATTATGGAGAGAGGGGGTGACAGCCTGCATGGGGCATTATGCAGAGAGGGGGTGACAGCCTGCATGGGGCATTATGGAGAGAGGGGGTGACAGCCTGCATGGGGCATTATAGAGAGAGGGGGTGACAGCTTGCATGGGGCATTATAAGGGGGGGAACAGCCTGCATGGGGCATTATAAGGGGGGGGACAGCCTGCATAGTGCATTATGTGGGGGGAATAGCCTGCATGGAGCATTATAAGGGGGGGTAGCCTGTATGGGGCATTATGTGGGGGGTAACAGCCTGCATGGAGCATTATAAGGGGGGGGGACAGCCTGTATGGGGCATTATGTGGCGGGTAACAGCCTGAATGCGGCATTATATGGGGACCAGTATCCTGTATGGAGCGTTATATGGGGGCCAGTATCCTGTATGGAGCTTTATAAGGGGGCCAGTATCCTGTATGGAGCGTTATATGGGGGCCAGTATTCCGTATGGAGTCTTATATGGGGGCCAGTAGTCCGTATGGAGCCTTATATGCGGGCCAGTATTCCGTATGGAGCCTTATATGGGGGCCAGTATTCCGTATGGAGCCTTAAATGGGGGCCAGTATTCCGTATGGAGCCTTATATGGGGGCCAGTATTCCGTATGGAGCCTTATATGGGGGCCAGTATTCCGTATGGGGCCTTATATGGGGCCAGTATTCCGTATGGGGCCTTATATGGGGGCCAGTATTCCGTATGGGGCCTTATATGGGGGCCAGTATTCCGTATGGGGCCTTATATGGGGGCCAGTATTCCGTATGGGGCCTTATATGGGGCCCAGTATTCCGTATGGGGCCTTATATGGGGGCCAGTATTCCGTATGGGGCCTTATATGGGGCCAGTATTCCGTATGGGACCTTATATGGGGCCCAGTATTCCGTATGGGGCCTTATATGGGGCCCAGTATTCCGTATGGGGCCTTATATGGGGCCCAGTATTCCATATGGGGCCTTATATGGGGGCCAGTATTCCGTATGGGGCCTTATATGGGGGCCAGTATTCTGTGTGGAGCGATTCGCCCGTTTCTGAGCTTTTGTAGAATTTACAATAGATATCGCTCATGTAATGTAAGAAGTGAAATCTTGGCATTGTACTATATATATATATATATATATATATATTTCTCTGCGGTATCTGTGCATCATGAATCGTGGTATGTATTAAAGGGGCCCACAGACTCTTTCTCCCGGGGCCCAGAAAAACCTGGAGCCGGCCCTGCCTGGTGGGTATACATGAACATACTGTATAAAAAAAATTTTTACGGCCATCATAAACACCCTTTAAAAAAATGATGTGGGTGTTGCATCACGGACCACGGTCACCCTGGTAATATGGTGGTGGAGGATGAGGAGAAGTAGGAGGACAAGAGCAAATAGCCAAAATCAGGACGCGTATACCCATGTGTGAGTGTGAAGAGGTGCATGGGAATAAACCTACCAAAAAAGACACTGGATTTGAGTTTATGTTACGCTGCATCTAACACAAAAAAAACCTTTTCTTTTCTTTAAAAGATAATCTTTAATAGTTTCAATATGACACACACAACATGAATAAAGTGCTCAATAAAAAAGTGACTTAGTGCAGGTAGATAAGCCAATATTGATCCATTCTGATCATTACATCCACACCTCTCCTCATCAGAGGCGGTGAAAATGCCCCTTAATTATGTAAAATATATAGGTGTGAGTTTTAAACAAGAAAAATCTTTTATGCAATAAGTCACCTATTAAAGGAAAAATAAACAGCAGGAAGATGTAGGCGGAGCCTATATATTCAAGTCTCATGCTCCCCAAACTACATCAATATATCACATGTACCAAAACATGTAGAAAAAGGGGGAGTACAAATTGCAAGAGGAGTCCTACTACATAACAATGTGTCCAATTCCTGATACAATGTCCCTAGGACTCTTAATGTTATTTCATTAACCGTTCCTATTTTGGATCGGTAGGTCAATATTCCATCAAACCTTTCATCATAGAAATAACATGATATAAAGAGTTAAAGTAGGACTTATCTTGCAAAGTTAAGTTGCCCCCAGAACTCCTCGATGCGTTTCCCCGTTGGTAAGTGGTTCATCAGGAGAAGATCCAGTCATCCTGCAGAGAGCTGTGGTTATGCTACGCTGTTATCATTCGGTGGTGTTGAGAAGTCTGGCCCAATCCAGCCCTTGTTCATTTTTATAAGAGTCAGCCTGTCAGCATATTCAGTTGACAGTTGGATGCGCTTATCAGTTATAATTCCACCAGCGGCACTGAAAACCCGCTCTGATAAAACGCTGGCGGCAGGGCAGCCCAGGACCTCCAAGGCATAGAGAGCCAGTTCATTCCATGTATCCAGCTTTGATACCGAATAATTATAAGGCACAGAGGACTCACGGAGCACATTGGTACGGTCACCAAGGTACTCCCTCAGCATCTTCCCAAACTTTGCACTCCTTGTGAGAGTACCCCGCGCCTCAGGGCTTGTGCGATGAGAGGGGCTGAGAAAACTCTCCTAGAACTTTGACAGTGTTCCCCTGCCTCTGCTGGATTGGAGTTGTGTCTCTTTCGCCTGTACTCCTTGGTTGTCCAACGAACTGTGACCTCTGCCTCCAGCGTTTTCAGATGGGAATTTTTTTAAAAGTTCCGCAACAAGCGCCTTCTGGTACAGCCCCAATTTTGTAGACCTGTCCGTCTCAGGAATAAGAGATATAAAGTTCTCCTTGTAGCGTGGGTCTAGAAGTGTCACCAACCAGTAATGACTGTCACCCAAAATTTTGAGAACTCGAAGGTCATGGGAAAGGCAGCGTAACATAAACTCAGCCATGTGTGCCAGACTGCTAACAGGCAAGAATTCTGTGTCCTCACCAAGAGGATGACTGACCATGCTCTCCTCCTCCTCTCTGTCCTCTGGCCATCCACACTGAACAGACGGTATGACAGCTGTGCAGGTAGTACCGTCTACAGGGCATGAAACTAGCTCCCATTCTTCCTCCGCCTCCTCTTCCTCATTGTCACCCAATCCACGTTGGGATGAGATGAGGCTGGGCTGTGTGTAATCACCCTGTATGGTTCCTTGCTCCATCTCATCGATCTCCGCCTGCAATGCATCCTCTTTGATTGTGAGCAGAGAGCATTTCAGAAGACAGAGAAGAGGGATGGTGATGCTAATTATGGCGTCATCGCCGCTCACCATCCTTGTGGAGTCCTCAAAGTTTTGGAGGATGGTACATATGCCTGACATCCATGTCCACTCCTGAGATCTTATGTGTGGAGTCTGAACTGAATACCGACAGTCTTGTTGATGCTGGTACTCAACAACTGCCCTCTTCTACTCACAAATCCTTCCCAAAATCTGCAGTGTAGAGTTCCAGTGCGTGGGGAAATCACACACCAGTCTGTGAGCCGGAAACTGCAAATACTGCTGAAACATGGCAAAGGCGGTGGAAGCTGTTGGTGACTTTCTAAAATGGGCACACAGGCAGCGTACTTTAACAAGTAGATCTGGCAGCTCCGGGTAGGATTTGAGAAACCGCTGAACCATGAGGTTAAGCACATGGGCCAGGCATGGCACGTGTGTGAGCTTGCCTCAGAGCCGCCACCAGGTTCCGGCCATTGTCACACATGACCATGCCTGGCTGTAGGTTCAGCGGTGTGAGCCACAGATCTGCCTGCTCTTTCAGAGCTGTCCACAACTCTTCAGCATTGTGAGGTTTGTCAGCTAAGCATATTAGCTTCAGCACAGCCTGTTGCCGCTTGGCCGAGGCAGTGCTGCAGTGCTTCCAGCTGGTGACTGATGTGGTCATTTCGGAGATGGAGGCTGAAGAGGAGGAGGAGGCTGAGGAGGATGAGATGCAGGAGCAGTAGACTGTGGGGGCAACCCTGATTGACCTAGGGCCCGCAATCCTTGTCGTCGGGAGGACGTGTTCCATCCCAAGGTCCGATTGGGTCCCGGCTTCCACTTTGTTAACCCAGTGTGCCATCAGTGAGATGTACCGCCCCTGCCCACAAGCACTTGTCCACATGTCCATGGTTAAGTGGACTTTCCCGGTAACTGCCTTGTTGAGGGCACGGCTAATGTTTTGGGACACGTGCTTGTGTAATGCAGGGACGGCACACCAGGAGAAATAGTGGTGGATGGGGACCGAGTACCGAGCCTAAAAGGCAACATTTCGAGCGCAAACAGTCGTGAAATGTGGGAATTTAGTAGTGTGGCCTGTGGGGCGTTGGCTGCGTATTTGCACTTGCGTTCCAAGGACTGGGGTATGGACAACTGAACGCTGCGCTGGGACAAGGACGTGGATGTGCTTCCTGATGCTGCTACTTGAGAGTGTGCAATGACAGGTGCAGGGAAGGAGGCATCTTCATATGCACCATGAACAGGGGATTGGCTTGCATGCACAACAGCGGAAGAAGCAATGTTGCCACCCACAGACAGTGTTCCTGGACCCTGGGATTCGGCCAACAAAGTAGGTTGTTTTGCTGCCATGTGCCTGATCATGCTGGTAGTGGTCAGGCTCCTGCTTGGTTGGGTCAGTTACTATATCATCCACCACCTCATCTTCCACATCCCCACCCTGGTCCTCCTCCTGACTTTCTGGCAATTGTGTCTCATCATCGTCCACCTCTTGTGACAATTTCCCGCCGTCGCCTTCGTGTGACCGTGGCTGCTCAAATATTTGGGCATCGCTACATGCGATCTCCTCTTGCCCCTCTTCAAGTGGTCCTTGCAAGAGGCCCGAATCTATAAATGGAAAAGTGAACAGTAGTGATGAGCGAGTATATTTTGTTAAACCTTTCACCGAGTATACTCGGGCGAGCTCCGAGTAGTTACAGCTGCTTGGTGATATGTTTGAATCACTCCCATGTGCATGATTTGCGACGGTTTGATAGTTTTAATACATGTGAGGAATGTGTAAGAAGCAGACATTCCTCACATGTATTAAAACTGTCAAACCATCGCAAATCATGCACATGGGAGTGATTCAAACATATCACCGAGCAGCTGTAACTACTCGGTGCTCGCCCGAGTATACTCGGCGAAAGGTTTAACAAAACATACTCGCTCATCACTAGTGAACAGCTCTTCAGAGTGTCCAAGTGTGGGATCAGTTGTCTCCGGGCACTCGGCATGGTGGGAGGAAGGAGGATCAGGGTGAGGAATATGCGGTCCAGACTCAGGGCTACTGAGGTCGGGCGAGAAGATGTGGGTGTTTGTTGTGGCACAATTTAAGCTTGCCCATGGCCTCGGCCTCGGCCTCTGCCTTTGCATGCCCCATCACCATCACGTCCAGTTCCTCGTCCCTTGCCACGCGCCTTGCCCATTTTAAATGGAGGATAATATCTTCCATGCTCACTACAAATGGCTGAATTTGGAGCGAAGTTATATGTAATCCCTGTGATGGAGAAACCACAGTTTTAAATACCTGGCCTGTAGGTAACTATTTTGAACAGTAAACCGGTGCCAAAAACTTTGCTGACACACTGGAAAAAAATTTGAATGAAGGCCAGAAATGGCAGTATTTTCAGCGCAATTATATGTGATCCGTGTGGTGGAGAAAACACAGTTTTAAATAGCTGGATTTTTAGTGCTGTAATATGGAAAGGACCTGGCTGTATTCTGCAGTGTCAACAAGCAAATGGCGCAGAACAACAGTGTTCTCTGGATTGCTTTTTAAGCAAAGAATGAGGATTAAGATCCCAAAAAAATTATTCCTGGCCCCTGAGACCTGGGCCTTTGTCTAGAAATATCTAACAGCAGCAGAAGGCAGAACTGGAATGGAGCCTCTTTTGCTATATGCACTGCAGTCTGCTATATGACGCGCCCCTGGGCCTGTGCTGAGTAGCGTTGCGCACGCGGGGGCCTACCCGGAGCCGGATCTGAGAGGGGTAGTAGTTTCGTGGCGGTGACCCGGTCCGTGCCCAGGGAGTCAAACTGAGCGGCAGAATTTAGCAGTAGATGTTAGAATGTTCGACTACGCCACCCGTTGAATGCGGTCATGAGACCGCCGCTGCAGGACAGACCGCTGAGGCCGGTGATACGGTTGTGCAGCGGGGATGGTATAACCCCCAACGGGAGGGGTATGGCCTCAGGGCAGCGGACGTGGATGATGAAACACTCAGAGACGGTGCGGTGTAGTTCAGGGTCTTTACTGGTGGCAAAGGTAGACCCTCCCGGAGTACTGGCTAGCGATCGGGGCCTGGTCAGTCCGTGAGCAGATGGAATCTCCCCTGGCCAGGTGGAGTTGTAGGCCTCCCCAACTAATCGTACTCTTCTGGCTACCCTGCTAGAGGCTGATAAAAGTAGCCCACGTCCCTGAGTGTACCGTGTGGTGCTCACCCGTATGGCCGGTGACTCGGGGCCTTCTGGTAGCTTCCGCTCCACGACGGCAGTGCTGGTCCCTTGCGTGTGACCGTGCCTTCGGGTTTCTTGGCCAGAGGACCTGAAATCCCCTGCCGGGCGGTTTCTGCTGCTGGGTAAGGATTAGTCCCCACAGCCTTGGACTCCGGGTCCGGTAAGAACTCTTCAATCAGGGCGAGCTCTACAGCTTCCAGCCCCTGACTCCTTTTAGCACTGCTCCCACTGAGCTCCTGATCTTTCTTTCCTATAGCTGCTCCTCTCCAGACCAGACTGTGTCTCTGTCTGGGACTCCTCTTCTTCTCTTCTCCTCTAACCCTGCCTCAGCCCTAGTTTTATATAGGGGAAGTTCTTCCCCTCCCAGGACTGGGCAGGAGGTGTGGCATGCATAGGATTCCTGACCAGGAGACCTCCCACCTGCTTTCAGACGTAATATTGCTATTACTGTGGAAACCAGACCCCTGGGGTGCCACATTCCCCCCTAGTAAAATTTAGTACTCCGGGACTAAACATATTTTTGTAAACATAACAAGTATAAACAGAAACAGCATAATAAAGAAAAACACATTAGGATGGTCACGGCGTGTCCGCAACCGGGTGCAGTTTTTGAAGAAAACAAGGGTGTCCATTTCACCAAGGAACAGGGAGCCGTAACCAGGTAGGGGTCTGTCCTGCCCCGAGTCCTTAACAGTCTTTAGTCCATTCCTGGGTTACGCTCCAAACATATGTACAAAGGATTCCAGATAATCCCTAAACGACACCTATAAAATAACTAAAAATACACAATTATTTACAGGCAACAATAAACAGGTAAATACAAATAAAGCAGTCTAAACACTTAGATCCTCCAACGTACGGGCAACTGGCCTCTAGTGGCTCTAGTGGACCTACGGAGCTGACTGACTGGTCCTGAGCTACAAGATGTAGGAGCTGTCAAAGGTAAACTGAGCAGCTGTCTACGGGCTCTTTGGCTCACTAGGGGTACGGCAGGCTCACTATAAGCAGAGGGTCGATTCTCCTGGTCTGCTTGTGTGGGGTCTTCTGCCTCCTGGACCGGCTGCTCTTCCAGCTCTACCTGTTTCTCCGTAGGTACTTGCGATGCTGGTTGGAGGAAGGTGAGGACGGGTACCACAACAGCGCCATTGACTTGAGTCCAAGACCGAGGGAAGTCTCCGAGTACAGTACTAACCATCTCCTCCCTTTCCTCTGCGGGTCGAGGGTCTTCTTGTTCTTCTTCAGGGTTCCGTAGCTGTTCGGGACATTTCTTCAGGTGATCTCGGGATACAATGGCTGTGGTTTCTCCTCCATCCTTACTGATTGTGCAGACTTTCGGGTTCTCATGGCTTGAGGGTAGTACGGTGTACGGGTCCTTCTCCCACTGGTCGTCCAACTTGTGGAGCCGTCTCTTCCTCTTCAAGACCTGCTCTCCAGGTACCAGGGGAACAGCGGGAGCATATTGGTTGTAAGTCTTCTCCTGTCTCTCTCTAGCTTGACAGAGACTTCGCTCCACGCTCTCCTGTACTTTCCGGTACTGCTGCTGCCTTTCTGTGTCCCAGTCTGCTTCTGGTGAAGTGTCCTCGGGTGTCAGGACTCCCATCTCCAGATCAACAGGGAGCTTACCAGGTCTTGCTCTCATTAGGTAAGCCGGGGTACAGTTGGTAGAACCTACCGGGATGTGGTTGTATAGGTCCACCAGATCAGGCAGTTTCTCAGGCCACAGATTGCGTTCTTCCAGGGGCAATGTTTTCAGAAGGTCTATCACCACCTGGTTCATTTTCTCACAGAGTACATTGGTTTGCGGATGATAGGGTGTTGTTCTTATCTTCCGGCAGCCATACAGAGTGCAGAACTCCTGGAAGAGTTCCGCTTCAAAGGCAGGTCCTTGGTCCGTCAGCACCTGCTCTGGGTATCCGTGTGGACAGCAGAAGTGCTGCTGGAAGGCTCTAGCTGCTGTTGGAGCCGTTAAGTCCTTGACCGGGACCACCACCAGGAACCGGGAGTAATGATCTACGATTGTGAGGGCGTAGACATACCCAGATCTGCTTGGAGCCAGTTTCACATGGTCCAGGGCTACCAGTTCCAGTGGCTGTCGGGTGATGATGGGCTGCAAGGGAGTCTTCTGGCTGGCACGGTCCTTCCTTCTTAGGTGGCACGGTCCACAGTCTCTGCACCACCTCTCGATGGTTCCCCTCATGCCTACCCAGTGGAACCGCCCGCGCAGCAGGAACTCCAGCTTCTTCCACCCGAAGTGCCCAGCTCCGTCGTGGTATGCCTCCAGTACCATAGCCGCGTCTCTTCTTGGCACCACTACTTGCCAGATCAGTTCATGCGTCCGGGAGTTAACCATTCTGCGGCACAACTTCCCCTTGTAAAGGAACAGTCGACTCTTCTCAATCCACAGTTGCTTGGCCTCCTCCGGAGCGTCTGGGTCAAGGCGGGCATCTGGCTGAGTCAGCATCTCCTTCACCAGTCGGACGGCGGGGTCACTGTCTTGCGTTTCCGCCCAGTTGTAATGAGGTAAGGGATTGAACGTAGCGGATTGCTTACTCCTTACACGGTGGGAATACTGGATAGTCCCATGACGGTGGAACGCGGGGAGTTCAACTTCTTCCAATTCCTCTGGATCTTCCCCTACGTCCGGTAGGTTTGGCATTCTGGACAGGGCATCCGCGTTGGTATTGGAGCGTCCTGCCCGGTATTTGATCGTGAACTCATAGTTGGACAGGCGGGTCATCCATCTCTGCTCCAGGGCACCGAGTCTTGCCGTATCCAGGTGTGTCAACGGGTTGTTATCCGTGTACACGGTGAACCGGGAAGAGGCGAGGTAGTGCTTAAAGCGTTCGGTGACTGCCCACACCACTGCCAGGAATTCTAACTTGAATGAGCTGTAATTCTCAGGGTTTCTTTCGGTGGGTCGCAGTTTTCGGCTGGCGTAAGCAATTACCCGTTCCTTCCCCTGCTGGATCTGGGACAGTACGGCTCCTAGCCCGATGTTACTTGCGTCGGTGTAGAGGATAAAGGGCTGGCTGTAATCCGGGTACGCCAGGATTTCATCCCCCGTGAGGGCCATCTTCAGCTGGTGGAAGGACTCTTCTTCCAGCTTCTCCCATCTGAAGGGCGGCTTCTGGTTCTTGGCCTTCCTGGACTGGCCTATCAGGAGGTCCTGCATAGGAGCTGCCTTTTTGGTGAAACCGGGAATGAATCTTCGGTAGTAGCCTACCAACCCGAGGAACTGCCGCACTTCCTTTACGCTGGAGGGGCTTGGCCATTCCTTAATTGCGGTGATCTTATCAGGGTCGGGAGCCACTCCGTCAGCACTCACCACGTGTCCTAGGTACTGCACCCTTGGTTTCAGGAGGTGACACTTGGAGGGTTTCACCTTTAGGCCGTAGTTTGCCAGGGCTTCGAACACTTCTGCCAGGTGTTTCAGGTGGTCCTCGTAGGTCTTGGAGTAGACGATGACATCGTCCAGGTACAACAGGACCGTCTCGAAGTTTCGGTGTCCCAGACAGCATTCCATCAACCGTTGGAAGGTTCCTGGTGCGTTGCAGAGTCCGAACGGCATGCAGGTAAACTCGCTAAGTCCCATCGGGGTGTTGAATGCGGTCTTCTCCCGGTCCGCCTCTGCTACAGGAACCTGCCAGTACCCGCTAGTGAGATCCAAAGTAGAGAAGAAGTTAGCAGATTTTAAAGCAGCCAAAGACTCCTCTATCCTTGGTAAGGGGTACGCATCTTTGTGTGTGATACGGTTGATTTTCCGGTAATCTACACACATTCTCATGGTGTTGTCTTTCTTTTTAACCAAGACTAGTGGAGCGGCCCAGGGGCTACAGCTATCCCTGATTACCCCAGCCTCCTTCATGTCTCTAAGCATCCCCTTGGCGTGTTGGTAGTGTGCAGGGGGTACGGGTCGGTATCTCTCCTTTATGGGAGGATGGTCTCCTGTGGGGATGTGGTGTTCTACCCCCTTTACTCGCCCGAAGTCTAACGGGTGTTTACTAAACACTCTCTCGTACTCTTGAACCACCCGATAGACTCCCTGTTTCTGGTGTGAGGGAGTGGAGTCAGTACCCAAATGTAGTTGCTGACACCAGTCCTCTATTGTTTTCTTAGAGCCGTTACCTTCCTCTGGTTGAGATGGAGGCAAGGGTTCCACGGCCTGTACAGAATTCTGGTTTATGGTGAACAATTTAGCTAGCGTGGCATACCGGGGCAGGTGTACTTCTCTCTTCCCGATGTTTATTATGCGAACGGGCACCCTCCCATGGCGTACATCAACCACCCCCCGTGCTGTTAAAATGGTGGGCCTACTGTCTGAGTAGACGGGTTCTACCATTGCTTGGTAGTCTCTACCTCTTAGACCAATAGCTGCCCGGCACCAAATCATCATTTCACTTTTTGGGGGCATGGCAATTGGGAAAGGGTCACACATTCTCACGCTTCCAATCTCACCACCGGAGAGTTCCACCTGTTGCCGCCGCATCAGTGCCCGGATCTCTTTTTGGAGCACTCGCTGCTGGCCGGAGCTGGCGTTCTTGGCAACCTGCTGTAAAATGAAAATCACCTCTGCAAGACAATTTTCAATCACATTAGTTCCTAGCGTTATCTTTGGGTGACTCTCGCGCTTGTCAATGTCTACAATGATCAGTCCCTGTGCTGCCAGTTCGACTCTACCGACTTTAATGGTCATCTCTTTGAATCCGATCTGTGGCACGGGTTGACCATTGCTGGCGATGATACTCAAGTCGTCGTCAGGGTAGCGGGTTATATCCGAGTCATTCCAGTACTGCTTAAAGAGCACGTACGGGATGGTGGTGACCTGTGACCCGGTGTCAAGTAGGGCACTCATAGGAATGCCATCCAGTACCACAGGCAAGACTGGACGTCCTCCCACATATTTGTCACGCCAGTTCGATGGGCCTGGTGATCTTATTCCTGGGGGTTGGCCCTCTACCCCAGGTTGTGCCAGTTTAAAGGACAGTACCTTGCCATACGTCCGGGTTGATTGCAGCGGCGGCAGATGGGTTGTCCGTCCTCGTTGTATCGGTCGCTGGGTCTTCCTCTGGCCGGTGGGGTCCTCCTTGGTCGACGCCACGGGATGTCCTCCGGTCCGAATGCCAGCTGGATCTTCCCTGGAGCAGAAACCTGTAACGACTGCACAGTTCGGGTTAGCGCAGCAACGCTTTTAGCTAGCTCTTGGACCTGATGGTGCAGGTCTGGAGCCGGGTCATTGTTCAAAGCCTGCGCATCAGCCCCCACAGGCCCTGCCGACAAGGGCGCCGCCTCCTGGTGGTAAGCGGTAGTAGGGCGCCTGTGGGTCACAACGCCACCCGGTGCCGGTTCTCGGAGCACCCGGATGGCTCTGTCCTTGAACTGTGCAAAGTCCAGATGAGGATCCTGTAAGGCCATTGCCCGCAACTGGGTTCGGTGGGCATTGCAATATAGTCCCTCTATAAATTGTTCGGTCAACAGCCTGTCCTCGTTTCCCACGCCGTCAGGGTCGGTCTGCTTAATGGCTCTCAGGGCCTCTTGTAGGTTTAGTGCATAGTCCCTTATATTCTCATGTGCTCGCTGTTTGCACCCGTAGAATCTAAGCTTAATCTCAGCTGAGGTGCGGGTATCAAAGGTGTCCTTCAGCCGGATTAATATCCCTGCGACAGTCCTCCTCCCAGGTGGCCAGGACTTTACCTCCCTTTGGGCTGCCCCGGTTAGTTGGGCCACCAGGATGCTCACTTTTTGCTCTTCTGTGAGGGGGTACACCTGGAAGAGGCTATCCAGCTTTTCTCTAAAGTCATTCAGGGTATGTGACTCCCCTGAGTACTGGGGTAGCCAGGCTGCCCCCGGGATATAGGGCATAGTGAAAGGCATGACCGCAGCAGCGGTGGCGCTGGCGGTGGCTGCGGCAGTGAAGCTCTCCTCCGTATCCGACATCTTCCTCCCCCCTAGTGGACCGTGGCCTACCTTGCGATGATCCTCTTCCGTAGGCCGCGGCTCCGCAGTGGATCGTCAGGGTCGAGGACCTTCCGTCGCGCTCCTGTGACGTCGGCGTCTGCTGGGCTCCTTCCAGGACCTTACGCAACGTCCGGACGTGAGGCGGGGCTTCAGTTCTCGCGGGCTTTTCGGAGTCCACGCCCCTCTTCTTCCCGCGCGGCGTCTTCAAGATGGCGTCCAACGGCGGGAAAACTCCACGGATGGCGGGAAGAAGGTAGAAGATGGCGTCGGATGGCGGGAATCTTCACCACAGGTAAGTTGAAAAGTCTCTTTTTCAGGCACGCAGTACCTGGTGGTTGCGGGCACGAGATTCTGCCGACTACGCCAAAGTTGACGCGCCCCTGGGCCTGTGCTGAGTAGCGTTGCGCACGCGGGGGCCTACCCGGAGCCGGATCTGAGAGGGGTAGTAGTTTCGTGGCGGTGACCCGGTCCGTGCCCAGGGAGTCAAACTGAGCGGCAGTATTTAGCAGTAGATGTTAGAATGTTCGACTACGCCACCCGTTGAATGCGGTCATGAGACCGCCGCTGCAGGACAGACCGCTGAGGCCGGTGATACGGTTGTGCAGCGGGGATGGTATAACCCCCAATGGGAGGGGTATGGCCTCAGGGCAGCGGACGTGGATGATGAAACACTCAGAGACGGTGCGGTGTAGTTCAGGGTCTTTACTGGTGGCAAAGGTAGACCCTCCCGGAGTACTGGCTAGCGATCGGGGCCTGGTCAGTCCGTGAGCAGATGGAATCTCCCCTGGCCAGGTGGAGTTGTAGGCCTCCCCAACTAATCGTACTCTTCTGGCTACCCTGCTAGAGGCTGATAAAAGTAGCCCACGTCCCTGAGTGTACCGTGTGGTGCTCACCCGTATGGCCGGTGACTCGGGGCCTTCTGGTAGCTTCCGCTCCACGACGGCAGTGCTGGTCCCTTGCGTGTGACCGTGCCTTCGGGTTTCTTGGCCAGAGGACCTGAAATCCCCTGCCGGGCGGTTTCTGCTGCTGGGTAAGGATTAGTCCCCACAGCCTCGGACTCCGGGTCCGGTAAGAACTCTTCAATCAGGGCGAGCTCTACAGCTTCCAGCCCCTGACTCCTTTTAGCACTGCTCCCACTGAGCTCCTGATCTTTCTTTCCTATAGCTGCTCCTCTCCAGACCAGACTGTGTCTCTGTCTGGGACTCCTCTTCTTCTCTTCTCCTCTAACCCTGCCTCAGCCCTAGTTTTATATAGGGGAAGTTCTTCCCCTCCCAGGACTGGGCAGGAGGTGTGGCATGCATAGGATTCCTGACCAGGAGACCTCCCACCTGCTTTCAGACGTAATATTGCTATTACTGTGGAAACCAGACCCCTGGGGTGCCACATTTATACACTGCCTGCCTGCCTATATACACTGCCTGCCTGATATCTCTGCAGATGGATTAGTCCTCAGAAGGACTGTTTGTTGAAATGGATACAGTTAGGTCCTTATATATTTGGACAGAGACAACATTTTTCTAAGTTTGGTGCTAGACATTACCACAATGAATTTTAAGCAAAACAATTCAGATGCAGTTGAAGATCAGACTTTCAACTTTCATTTGAGGGTATCCATATTAAAATTGGATGAAGGGTTTAGGAGATTCAGCTCCTTAACATGTGCCACCCTGTTTTTAAAGGGACCAAACGTAATTGGACAATTGACTCCAAGGCTATTTCATGGACAGGTGTGGGCAATTCCTTCGTTATGTCATTCTCAATTAAGCAGATAAAATGCCTGGAATTGATTTGAGGTGTGGTGCTTGCATTTGGAAGGTTTTGCTGTGAAGTAAACATGTGGTCAAAGGAGCTCTCCATGCAGGTGAAACAAGCCATCCTTAAGCTGCAAAAACAGAAAAAACCCATCCGAGAAATTGCTACAATATTAGAAGTGGCAAAATCTACAGTTTGGTACATCCTGAGAAAGAAAGAAAGCACTGGTGAACTCATCAATGCAAAAAGACCTGGGCGCCCACGGAAGACAACGGTGGTGGATGATCGCAGAATAATCTCCATGGTGAAGAGAAACCCCTTCACAACAGCCAACCAAGTGAACAACACTCTCCAGGAGGTAGGCGTATCAATATCCAAATCTACCATAAAGAGAAGACTGCATGAAAGTAAATACAGAGGGTTCACTGCACAGTGCAAGCCACTCATAAGCATCAAGAATAAAAAGGCTAGACTGGACTTTGCTAAAAAAGCCAGCCCAGTTCTGGAAGAACATTCTTTGGACAGATAAAACCAAGATCAACCTCTACCAGAATGATGGAAAGAGAAAAGTATGGCGAAGGCGTGGTACAGCTCATGATCCAAAGCATACCACATCATCTGTAAAACACGGCGGAGGCAGTATGATGGCTTGGGCATGCATGGCTGCCAGTGGCACTGGGTCACTAGTGTTTATTGCTGATGTGACACAGGACAGAAGCAGCCGAATGAATTCTGATGTATTCAGAGCAATACTGTGTGCTCAGATCCAGCCAAATGCAGCCAAACTGATTGGTCGCCGCTTCATACTACAGATGGACAATGACCCAAAACATAAAGCCAAAGCAACCCAGGAGTTTATTAAAGCAAAGAAGTGGAATATTCTTGAATGGCCAAGTCAGTCTCCCAATTGAGCATGCATTTCACTTGTTAAAGACTAAACTTCAGACAGAAAGGTCCACAAACAAACAGCAACTGAAAACCACCGCAGTGAAGGCCTGGCAGAGCATCAAAAAGGAGGAAACACAGCGTCTGGTGATGTCCATGAGTTCAGGCAGTCATTGCCAACAAAGGGTTTTCAACCAAGTACTAGAAATGAACATTTTATTTACAATTATTTAATTTGTCCAATTACTTTTGGTCCCTTTAAAAACAGGGTGGCACATGTTAAGGAGCTGAAACTCCTAAAACCTTAATCCAATTTTAATGTGGATACCCTCAAATGAAAGCTGAAAGTCTGAACTTCAATTGCATATGAATTGTTTTGTTTAAAATTCATTGTGGTAATGTCTAGAACCAAAATTAGAAAAATGTTGTCTCTGTCCAAATATATATGGACCTAACTGTATGTGTAATGTACTTGTTTTCTCCCTACATCAGCTAATACACAACCAAATCTTTCCCTAGCTCAGCAGCAGCTCTCCCTACACTGCCTGATTGCGGAGTAGACTGACAAGCATGGCGGCGCCAGGCCTGATATACACCTGATGATGCTGTGCTGCCAGCCAATCACTGTAATGCCACAACCACCATGGCTGTGGTATTACAATGAGTGGCAGGCAATCCCTGCATGTTGATTGGCGCTCTAAAAAGCACCAAACATGCAGGGAGGGGACCCGAGCATCCGCCCGAGCATCTCACAAGTACTCGACGAGCTCCGAGCATCTCGAGTACTGAGATGCTCGGGCATGTACCGAGTACTTGCGAGTATCCTCGCTCATCACTACATGCATTTATTATATAAAACTACAAGAAAGTAAACAAAATAGGTCTTTCTCTTTAACTTGCTGTCCCTAGAAGGGTATAGGGTGATAAAGTGAAACATAAGAACAATGTGTTTTCTGCTCGGATTCCAGATTTCTGCTTACAGCTCGATTTGTGTTGGAGTATACAAATCTAGACTGATTTCACCTGTCAGAACATTTCTTTGATAATAGTATGGCACAACATAAATGTTTCATTTTTTCTGTCAAGCCGTAAACAGAGGGCTTTACCTAGGAAAATAGTGGAAGGTGCTGACAGTTTTAAGGATTTACAGCTCCTTTGCAATTTTATCACTCCTCACTGAAATTATATTTATATATTTATTCAAGGTGATGTGCAATATATAAATATAATATATATATATATATATATATATATATATATATACAGTACAGACCATAAGTTTGGACACACCTTCTCATTTAAAGATTTTTCTGTATTTTCATGACTATGAAAATTGTACTGTAACATCCCTGGCAGCGTGCATGCATAGTGTACCACCTCCCACTATGCAAGACCGCAGTCTTACCTGTCAGTCAAGCCTGCAAACCGTGCTCCAGTTCATGCTGTGTGCATGTCTCTTGACTGACTGCTTAGGGCGGCGGCCCGGTTACTTCCTGATTCTTATAGCTGCTGTGGGCGCACCTCTAATGCGTCTCCAGCCTATTGCTGTGAGTCCCTGGATATTTAAACCCCTCCACCCAGAAGGAGGTGCCTGAGCAACACCTTCACTTAGTTTGTCTTTGCAACTGTATTGCCAGGTCCTGTCCTGTTTCTAGTCTGTTTCCCCCACTCTGGGGGCTGCATACCCAGACATATTATCTCTGACTTCTAGTCTGTTTCCACCACTCTGTGGGCTGTATACCCAGGCTCGTTCTTGTATCTCATTGCAGTAGCAGTTCCTGTCTGAACTGTATCCTAGCCTGTTACCTGTTTGTCTCTATGTTCGTACCTTCCCTTTTCCTGCAGTATCTGAACCTGCACCTAACTCCAACTCATTGTCTCTGTACTTCTGTTTGTGAGTTTTGTGTCCACTCGCTACTTCATAGGAAGTACCTTGTGTGTATCTGGTTCTGTTTGTCCCTTTTCCCTTCCTCCGTATCTTCCACCTGTGTTCTAGCCATCCTCCTGTATTTTCCAGTCTGTTCCATGTGAACAGAGCCCTGTCCTCTCTGCCTTGTCCACCGCACCTGCGGTTTCGCTCCGCTCTGTCTTGCCCACCGCTCCGGCGGTTTCTCTCTGCTCTGACTTGCCCACCGCTCCAGCGGCTTCCCTCTGCTCTGCCTTACCCACCGCTCCGGAGGTTTCTCTCTGCTCTGATTTGCCCACCGCTCCGGCAACTTCCCTCTGCTCTGCCTTACCCACCACTTTGGCGGCTTCTCTCTGCTCTGACTTGTCCACCGCTCCGGCGGCTTCTCTCTGATCTGCCTTGCTCACCGCACCAGTGGTTTCTCTCCGCTCTGACTTTCCCACTGCTCTGGCGGCTTCTCTCTGCTCTGCCTTGCCCACCGCTCCGGCAGTTCTGCTCTGCTCTGCCTTGTCCACTGCACCTGCGGTTTCTCTCTGCTCTGCCTTGTCCACCGCTCCGGCGACTTCTCTCTGCTCTGCCTTGCCCACCGCTCTGGCGGTTCCGCTCTTCTCTGCCTTGTCCACCGCACCACCGCACCTGCGGTTTCTCTCTGCTCTGCCTTGTCCACCGCTCCGGCGGTTCCGCTCTGCTCTGCCTTGCTCACCCCACCTGCGGTTTTCGCTCCGCTCTGCTTGCTCACTGCACCAGCAGTTCCTCTCTGCTCTGCCTTGTCCTCCGCTCTGGCGGTTTCGCTTTACTCTGCTTGTCTACCGCTTCTGCGGCTCTGTATCTGTCTCCCAGTCTGTACTGGACCCTATCCAGCCTGCGCTCCAACCTGCTAGTACCTCCCTGTCTGCACTCCAGCCATGCTTGCCAGTATCTCCCTGTCTGCACTCCAGCCATGCTTGCCAGTGCCCACCTGTCTGCATACCAGCCGTGCTTGCCAGTACCCACCTGTCTACATACCAGCCGTACTTGCCAATACCCACCTGCCTGTATGCCAGTCTAACCTGCCTGTTCCTGCATTCCCCGGTGTGGGTCAACAACTGTGACCGGGGTCTGACCTGGAGTCGCACCTTGTCCCTCTGCTCGGTTCCTCCTTGGTCCACGGAGTCGACTAAGCCGCCGTGCGACCTTGGTCGGATCGGGTTGATACTTAGTTACGCCCCTCCAGGCACTCCTCGGTTCATGGTACAGTGGGATCACTAATCACGCTCACACCAGTCAGTCCGGGCGTGAGCGTAACAGTTTGCTCAGGCCATGGTTCCCGTTGAGCCACACGGCCTTTCGCTCTCAGAGACATTTTGAATCCTTGTCTCGCAAATACGTGAACCAAGATTTTTTTTTTTCTCAAGCTATGGCCCAGGCGATTTACGCACCAGCCCAAATGGATCTATCAGCACTCGTTCTGGCAGATCCACCACGGTACTATGGGGATCCAAAACGAAGCCGTGCATTTGTGTAGCAATGCATGCTGCATTTCAAGTTCTATGCTCACTATTTTCCTACTGATCGGGTTAAAGTAGCATTCATGATGTCCTACCTAGCTGGTGATGCCTTAAAATGGATCACCCCCTATGGGAAGCATGGGATCCTATAATCTTTGACCTGCAGGCCTTCCTGGTGGCCTTTCTAATGGTCTTCGATGACCCTAATCCTGAAGCCTCTGCTAAAGCTTCCCTTCCCAATATCCCGGAGCAGCCCCGATGGGTAATGTGTGTAGGTAGCCTACCAGTTCTCCAGCCCGAAGGGACTGCTGCCCACCCAGAATCCACACCGGATGACTATGCTCCACAGAATACTTCTCTTCCCAACCTCAAGAGGCAGTCCAGACGTGCAAGGCATAGAGGTAAACCGTCACGCCAGGTTCTGTCCTCCCAAAGACCTCCTGTTCCCCAGCCTGTAGAGGCAGCTTTCCGCACAGAATCCATGAAGCATGACTATGTTCGTCAGGCAAAGCAGAGGCCAGAACTCAGTCACAAAATCGGATTGCGGTCCCGCTGCGGTGGTTTGGAACCCCTGATGGTTTTTGTCCAGCAAAGGTTGGAGAATCCCAAGACATTAGGCCTGTAGGAGAGGCTGCCCTTGGCGTTAGTGTTTCCTCTCCACAGATGACCATGACTATCTCCATGGCAAGTGAAGGCCTAGGATTAACTGGAAGTTTCAGGCTTAAAGCCTTGAAGAGTCGGTGTCTGATTCCCGTCCGACAACTCCAGAAGCCGGTTTGGGCATTGTCAGCAGAAGGACGAGCCCTACTCTGAAACAGTCAAAATATGTCTGTACAACTTGAGCTCCAGATTGGAGCATTACACATGAAGAAGTTCACATTCCAGGTGCTGACTAGCTTACCCACAGGTCGTCCGGAGCCGAGAGATCTAGTGCCTGCCCAGGTCTGGAGATCCTGCATGGGGTATCCTGGGGGACTGCTAAGGTACAAGGGGTGTCCAGTCCCCATATCTTCAGGACAGTCAGCAGTTTCATCTTCTTCTTCACCAGATCTGCTAGTCCCTGACTCACTCTGAAGTCTCCGAAGGAAGAGAAGTGGAGGCGATGTCCCCACACAGTCTCGACGATTGTACCAATGATCTGGCTTCAGGTACCGTCCCGCCTTACAGACATGTCATCTCTGAAACCAGTCTGAAGATGGTCCTAAAGCAAGGACCCTAAGTCTCTAATAAATGTGATCTTATGTCCATTAAGGCGGTGTTTACCCCCGAGTTTCTGCACCCCTCCAACCAGGCGGAGGACCTCCAGTTGTCTCCTGAATCCTCCGGGGTGATACATGATAACAAATGGAGAGAGACATTCCCAAACCCTGTACCTGGTACTTCGCCCACTTCATCCTGTAAGCCTGGCAAAGTGTACTTCAAAGCAGTGATTACCCCCGAGTCTCTGCACCCCTCCAACCAGGCAGAGGACCTCCTGTTGTCTCCTGAATACTCCGGGGTGCTACATGATAACAAATGGAGAGAGACCTTCCTACACCCTGTACCTGGTACTTCGCCCACTTCATCCAGTAAGCCTGGCAAAGTGTATTTCGAAGCAGTGAGTACTCCCGAGTCTCTGCACCCCTCCAGCCAGGCGGAGGACCTCCAGTTGTCTCCTGAATTCCCCGGGGTGCTACCTGTTAAACGGAGAGAGACTTTCCTACACCGGGTACCTGGTACGCCGCCCACTTCATCCAGTAAGCTTGGCAAAGTGTACATCAAGGCGGTGGTTACCCCCGAGTCTCTGCACCCCTCCAACCAGGCGGAGGACCTCCAGTTGTCTCCTGAATCCACCAGGGTGCTACCTGATAACAAACGGAGAGAGACTTTCCTGTGTGCTGTTCCTGGTACTTCACCCACTTCATCTGTTGCTGAGGATGGCTTCATAGGAGGAAGCATCCTAGTCACCAAGATGATGAGATCAGTTTCATTTCCTCTAATGTACAGAAAAGGTAATCCTCTTGAAGAGAAGGATTGGCCTCCAAATTCTCTGCAGAAGACCCTTGCAGGCTTGAAGAAGAGGGGGCGTAAAGGGGGGGTGTACTGTAACATCCCTGGCGGCGTGCTTGCATAGTGTACCACCTCCCACTATGCAAGACCGCAATCTTACCTGTCAGTCCAGCCTGCAAACCGTGCTCCAGTTCATGCTGTGCGCATGTCTCTTGACTGAATGGTTAGGGCGGCGGCCCGGTTACTTCCTGATTCTTATAGCTGCTGTGGGCGCACCCCTAATGCGTCTCCAGCCTATTGCTGTGAGTCACTGGATATTTATACCCCCTCCACCCAGAAGGAGGTGCCTGAGCAACACCTTAACTCAGTTTGTCTTTGCAACTGTATTGCCAGGTCCTGTCCTGTTTCTAGTCTGTTTCTTCCACTCTGGGGGCTGCATACCCAGACCTGTTATCTCTGACTTCTAGTCTGTTCCCGCCACTCTGGGGGCTGTATACCCAGGCCTGTTACCTGTGACTTCTAGTCTGTTTCCACCACTCTGGGGGCTGCATACCCAGGCTCGTTCTTGTATCTCATTGCAGTAGCAGTTCCTGTCTGAACTGTATCCTAGCCTGTTACCTGTTTGTCTCTATGTCCATACCTTCCCTTTTCCTGCAGTATCTGAACCTGCACCTAACTCCAACTCATTGTCTCTGTACTTCTGTTTGTGAGTTTTGTGTCCACTCGCTACTTCATAGGAAGTACCTTGTGTGTATCTGGTTCTGTTTGTCCCTTTTCCCTTCCTCCGTATCTTCCACCTGTGTTCTAGCCATCCTCCTGTATTTTCCAGTCTGTTCCATGTGAACAGAGCCCTGTCCTCTCTGCCTTGTCCACCGCACCTGCGGTTTCGCTCCGCTCTGTCTTGCCCACCGCTCCGGCGGTTTCTCTCTGCTCTGACTTGCCCACCGCTCCAGCGGCTTCCCTCTGCTCTGCCTTACCCACCGCTCCGGAGGTTTCTCTCTGCTCTGATTTGCCCACCGCTCCGGCAACTTCCCTCTGCTCTGCCTTACCCACCACTTTGGCGGCTTCTCTCTGCTCTGACTTGTCCACCGCTCCGGCGGCTTCTCTCTGATCTGCCTTGCTCACCGCACCAGTGGTTTCTCTCCGCTCTGACTTTCCCACTGCTCTGGCGGCTTCTCTCTGCTCTGCCTTGCCCACCGCTCCGGCAGTTCTGCTCTGCTCTGCCTTGTCCACTGCACCTGCGGTTTCTCTCTGCTCTGCCTTGTCCACCGCTCCGGTGGTTCCGCTCTGCTCTGCCTTGCTCACCGCACCTGCGGTTTTCGCTCCGCTCTGCTTGCTCACCGCACCAGCAGTTCCTCTCTGCTCTGCCTTGTCCTCCGCTCCGGCGGTTTCGCTTTACTCTGCTTTTCTACCGCATATGCGGCTCTGTACCTGTCTCCCAGTCTGTACTGGACCCTATCCAGCCTGCGCTCCAACCTGCTAGTACCTCCCTGTCTGCACTCCAGCCGTGCTTGCCAGTATCTCCCTGTCTGCATTCCAGCTGTGCTTGCCAGTGCTCACCTGTCTGCATACCAGCCGTGCTTGCCAGTACCCACCTGTCTACATACCAGCCGTACTTGCCAATACCCACCTGCCTGTATGCCAGTCTAACCTGCCTGTTCCTGCATTCCCCGGTGTGGGTCAACAACTGTGACCGGGGTCTGACCTAGAGTCGCACCTGGTCCCTCTGCTCGGTTCCTCCTTGGTCCACGGAGTCGACTAAGCCGCCATGCGACCTTGGTCAGATCAGGTTGATACTTATTTACGCCGCTCCAGGCACTCCTCGGTTCATGGTACAGTGGGATCACTAATCACGCTCACGCCAGTCAGTCCGGGCACGAGCATAACATGTACATTCACACTGAAGGTGTCAAAACTATGAATTAACACATGTGGAATTATATACTTAACAGAAAAGTGTGAAACAACTGAAAATATGTCTTATATTCTAGGTTCTTCAAAGTAGCCACCTTTTCCTTTGATGACTGCTTTGCACACTCTTGGCATTCTCTTGATGAGCTTCAAGAGGTAGTCACCAGAAATGGTCTTCAAACAATCTTGAAGGAGTTCCCAGAGATGCTTAGCACTTGTTGGCCCTTTTGCCTTCACTCTGCGGTCTAGCTCAGCCCAAACCATCTCGATTGGGTTCAGGTCTGGTGACTGTGGAAGCCAGGTCATCTGGCATAGCACCCCATCACTCTCCTTCTTGGTCAAATAGCCCTTACACAGCCTGGAGGTGTGTTTGGGACCATTGTCCTGTTGAAAAATAAATGATGGTCCAACTAAACGCAAACCGGATGGAACAGCATGCCACTGCAAGATGCTGTGGTAGCCATGCTGGTTCAGTATGCCTTCAATTTTGAATAAATCCCCAACAGTGTCACCAGCAAAGCACCCCAACACTATCACACCGCCTCCTCCATGCTTCACGGTGGGAACCAGGCATGTAGAGTCCATCCGTTCACCTTTTCTGCGTCGCACAAAGACACGGTGGTTGGAACCAAAGATCTCAAATTTGGACTCATCAGACCAAAGCTCAAATTTCCACTGGTCTAATGTCCATTCCTTGTGTTCTTTAGCCAAAACAAGTCTCTTCTGCTTGTTGCCTGTCCTTAGCAGTGGTTTCCTAGCAGCTATTTTACCATGAAGGCCTGCTGCACAAAGTCTCCTCTTAACAGTTGTTGAAGAGATGTGTCTGCTGCTAGAGCTCTGTGTGTCATTGACCAGGTCTCTAATCTGAGCTGCTGTTAACCTGCAATTTCTGAGGCTGGTGACTTGGATAAACTTATCCTCAGAAGCAGAGGTGACTCTTGGTCTTCCTTTCCTGGGGCGGTCCTCATGTGAGCCAGTTTCTTAGTAGCGCTTGATGGTTTTTGCAACTGCACTTGGGGACACTTTCAAAGTTTGCCCAATTTTTCGGACTGACTGACCTTCATTTCTTAAAGTAATGATGGACACTCGTTTTTCTTTACTTAGCTGCTTTTTTCTTGCCATAATACAAATTCTAACAGTCCATTCAGTAGGACTATCAGCTGTGTATCCACCAGACTTCTGCACAACACAACTGATGGTCCCAACCCCATTTATAAGGCAAGAAATCCCACTTATTAAACCCGACAGGGCACACCTGTGAAGTGAAAACCATTTCCGGTGACTACATCTGGAAGCTCATCAAGAGACTGCCAAGAGTGTGCAAAGCAGTCATCAAAGGAAAAGGTGGCTACTTTGAAGAACCTAGACTATAAGACATATTTTCAGTTGTTTCACACTTTTTTGTTAAGTATATAATTCCACATGTGTTAATTCATAGTTTTGATGCCTTCAGTGTGAATGTACAATTTTCATAGTCATGAAAATACAGAGAAATCTTTAAATGAGAAGGTGTGTCCAAACTTTGGTCTGTACTGTATATATATATATATATATATATATATATATATATATATATACACATATACACACACACACACACACACACGTGCCTCTCACTAAATTAGAATATCATCAAAAAGTTAATCTATTTCAGTTCTTCAATACAAAAAATGCAACTCATATATTACATAGAGTCATTACAAACAGAGTGATCTATTTCAAGTGTTTATTTCTGTTAATGTTGATGATTATGGCTTATAGCCAATGAAAACACAAAAGTCATTATCTCAGTCAATTAGAATAATTAACAAAAAACACCTGCAAAGTCTTTCTAAGTGTTTAAAAAAGTCCCTTATTCTGTTTCAGTAGGCCTCACAATCATGGGGAAGACTGCTGACTTGACAGATGTCCAGAAGGCACTCATTGACTCACTCCACAAGGTCCCAGAGTTCCAATTTTCATTTGGAAATCAAGGTCCCCGAGTCTGGAGAAAGAGTGGAGAGGCACACAATCCAAGCTGCTTGAGGTCTAGTGTGAAGTTTCCACAATCAGTGATGGTTTGGGGAGCTATATCATCTGCTGGTGTAGGTCCCCTGTGTTTTATCAAGACCAAAGTCAGCGCAGCCATCTACCAGGAAATTTTAGAGCACTTCATGCTCCCCTCTGCTGACAAGCTTTATGGAGATGGAAATGTCATTCTCCAGCAGGACTTGGCACCTGTCCACACTGCCGAAAGTACCAAGACCTGGTTTAAAAACAGGTATCACTGTGCTTGATTGGCAGCAAACTCGCCTGACCTTAACCCCATAGAGAATCTATTATAGAGAATCTATGGGGTATTGTCAAGAGGAAGATGAGAGACATGAGACCCAACAATGCAGACGAGCTGAAGGCTGCTATCAAAGCAACCTGGGCTTCCATAACACCTCAGCAGTGCCACAGGCTGATTGCCTCCATGCCACGCCGCATTGATGCAGTAATTGATGCAAAAGGAGCCCCGATCAAGTATTGAGTGCATTTACTGAACATATATTTCCGTAGGCCATCATTTCCAATTTTAAAAACATTTTTCAAGCTGTTGTTATACAGTATTCTAATTTACTGAGATAATGACTTTTGTGTTTTTATTGGCTGTAATCATCAACATTAACAGAAATAAACACTTGAAATAGATCACTCTGTTTGTAATGACTCTATATAATATATGAGTTTCACTTTTTGTATTGTAGAACTGAAATAAATTAAATTTTTGATGATATTCTAATTTAGTGAGATGCACCCGTAGGTATGTATCACAGAGATGGTTGTCATCTGTGATTTAATCCTGGGGTAATACTCTTGTGCACATAGCACTAAGAAGATTGTTTGGTGTATCTGGGCCAGGTTTTACGGGCAGCCTGAGAGATGGGCCGATCTGGCTGCCCACATACCTCACCATACTGGGTGTGGTTAATCTGTTAAGATGGAGTCTGCTGTTTGACACATGGTCTGTGTGTGGAGGAAGAAGGCCTCCTGTAGGTTATATCCAGACTGAGCAAGTATACTGTATGCTATCCAGCCTGTGTGACCAGGACTGGCTCTTACGAGACTTTGTCAAAGAACTGTTTACTTTGTTTTGCCTGCACTGAAGGTTGTTTATTTTCTCCTTTGCTTAAGGCTGGTTTATGAAGCAGCAATAAACCAGCATGGAATTTTAAATGGAAACACTTCCTGTTTTGCCTCCCGACGCACCCAAGTGAGTAGCATTCCCATAATATATATATATATATATACTGCCAGAAGGAGGGGGATAAAGAAGCACCATTCAAAAAGTGTGGGTGAAGCCACAAAGTCTGGACCGCTAAACTATAAAAAGGGGCATAACCATCGCAGTCACGGAGGGTGCGACTGTGACCGGGCCCATGCGGGATGGGTTACCTGCTGACACCGGTACCTAATTCAACTGGATGTGCACATTTAGCTGAAGTGTATTGCAGCGCAGGGACTCTCCAGCTACAAGCACTGAAATACATGCTGCTAGCCAGTCTCTGGCCAGCAGCTGACATTGGAATGCAAGTCACTGGCGGTGCATGGCAGTGACATCATGCATTGCCCATGCCGGCAAGCTGAAGTCTGCTGCAAGCTACACAAGAGGGCGCCACACGTCATGGAAGTGGAGGAAGGTAAGAATAATCTTTTTTTTTTTATGTTTATACCAGGAAGGGTCCAGGATGGGGGTCATTATACCAGAATGGGGTCCAAGATGGGGGTCAATATACCAGAATGGGGGTTATTATACCAGAATTGGGTCCAGAAAGGGGGTCATTATATAAGAATGAGGTCCATAATGGGGGTCATTATACCAAGAAGGGGCCCAGTATGGCAAATATTATTATAGCATGGGGGTCATTATACCAGGAAGGGGAGTAGGATGACAGTCATTCTATCAGAATGGGGTCCAGGACGGGGGTCATTATACCAGGAAGGGGCCCAGGATGGTAGACATTGTTGTAGGATGGGGGATCAATCCTACAACAGTATTGGCCCTCATACAGTAAGGAGCCAAGGATAGGGGATATTATACAAGGGAGGGTCCCAGGATGAGTGCCAATATTACTAGAAGGGGCTCAAGATGGAGGATATTATAACAGGAAAGGGCGTAGGATGAGAGAAATTATTACAGAAAGAGAACAGGATGGGGGACATTATTGCAGAAAGGGGCCAGGACAAGGGACATTATTATAGAAAGTGGCCGAGGATGGGGACATTATTACAGTAAGTGGACACAACGGGAAACATTTTTACACAAATGCACTAGGACGGGGGACATTATTACTGGAAAGGGGACAGGACGGAGGACATTATTACAGGAAGGTGCCATGATGGGGACACTATTACATGTATGTCTTTATAGGATCTAGACGCTACAAAGGCCCTTACATTTGGCCAACATGGAGGTGGGGGCGCAGGTCCAAATCTTGCACTCTTGCACCGGGGCCCATGAGAGTCTAGTTATGCTACTGACTATAAAATACAAAAAATAAAGCATGGCAGCACTCCTCTTTCAAAAAAGTGAAACATTATATTTATTCCAAGCTCATGTATACAACTCTTCAGCTATAGCAATGAAAAAGGCTCATTGCCAGAGCCAAAACTATGTGTGCATGGGCTTGGAATAAATACAGTTTTTCACTTTTTTGAAATGGGAGTGCTGCCATTTATTCAATATTTGTATGTAAATGTATGTATAATATATATATATATATATATATATATATATATATATATATATATACAACCAATGGGAAAAATTATGGAATCACTGGGCTCAGAGGATGTTCATTCAGTTGTTTAATGTTGTTGAAAAAAAGCAGATCACAGACATGGCACAAAACTAAAGTCATTTTAAGTGGCAACTTTAGGGCTTTAAGAAACACTAAAAGATATCAAGATAAAAAGTGTGATACTCAGTAAGGGTAATTTTTTTCAGACCAAGCAGAGGGAAAAAAATATGGAATCACTCAATTCTGAGGAAAAAAATATGGAATCATAAAAAACAAACACACAAAAGAACACTCCAATACATCACTAGTATTTTGTTGCACCACCTCTGGCTTTAATAACAGCTTGCAGTCTCTGAGGCATGGACTTAACCCCTTTAAAGCTCATGACGTACTAATACACGTCTGTGCCCTGAGCCTGACCCGTATTAGTACGTCATGGCGATCGCGCGCGCACACAGGCTGTGCGGGCGCGACCGCCGCTGGGTGTCAGCTGATTGTCACAGCTGACACCCGATACTATGTGCAGGGAGCGGTCCTGCACCGCTCCCAGCACATTAACCCCCGCAATGCTGCGATCTAAGTCGATCGCAGCATTGCGGAGTCAAGGGGAGGTGATCGGTATACTCACCTCCTCTTCCGGCCTCCAGCGCTGTTTGCCGCGGCTTCCCGGGTGTTGTCATGACGAACCGATGTCGTCATGACAACATCCGGGTCACCAGACAGCAGGAAGATTGTTTGGACATGCGCAGTGCATCTCCAAACTATCTTCTCCCTGTCCAGCGCTGACAGACTGCATGGCACAGGAACGGTGCTGCATTCCTGTGCCATGCAGGCGATCAGAATAAAAAAAGTGAAAGTCCCATAGTGGGACAAAGTAAAAAAAGTAAAAAAACTGTCTGAAAGTGAAAAAAAAAATTTAAAAAAATTGTAAAAATATTTAAAAAAAAAATAAAAAAGATAATCCACTAAAAATAAAAATATAATGTACCCATCAATAAATATTATTATGAAAAAAAAACAAACAAACAATAAAAGTACACATATTTGGTATCGCCGCGTCCGTAACGACCTGACCTAGAAAACTGTTCCACTAGTTAACCCCTTCAGTGAACACGTTAAAAAAAAAAAACAAAGCAAAAAACAATGCTTTATCATCATACCGCCAAACAAAAAATGGAATAACACGCGATCAAAAAGACGAATATAAATAAAAATGATACTGCTGAAAACGTCATCTCATCCCGCAAAAAACAAGACACTATACAGCTCCATCAGCCAAAAAATAAAAAAGTTAGAGCTCTCAGAATAAAGCGATGCAAAAAAATAATTTTTTCTATAAAATAGCTTTTACTGTGTAAAAGCGCCAAAACATAGAAAAACTATATAAATGTGGTACCGCTGTAAACGTACTGACCCGAAGAATAAAGCTACCTTATCAATTTTACCACACCCGGAGCAGAATAAAAAAATGTAAAAAAACACAATTCCTGAATTGTTGTTTTTTGTTTATTCTGCCTCCCAAAAATAGGAATAGAAAGCGATCAAAAAATGTCATGTGCCTGAAAATGGCACCAATAAAAACATCAACTCATCTCGCAAAAAACAAGCCATCACATGACTCTGTCTGCCAAAATATGGCGATGCAAAAACTAGATTTTGCAAAATATGTGTCTTTTAGTGTGTGACAACTGTCAATCATAAAAACCCGATATGATTCTGGTATTGCTGTAATCGCACCGACCCGAAGAATAAAGTAACCTCATCACTTATACCGCATGAGGAACGGCGTAAAAAATAAACGCTAGGGCTGGGGTTGGGGTTGTGCTAATGTTAGGGTTGAGGTTGTTTTTTTTTTCCAATGTAAAAAAAAAAAAAAAAAAGATGACGATATGGCGACTAGTGTTGAGCGCAAGTGTTCGCTACTTGAGTTTGCATCGGGTGCTCGGGTATGCACTGAGTATCGCGGGTGCTCGAGTCTCCGCCCCATATGCTTCGCGGCCAAAAAAACCTCGTGGGGATTGCCTGCCATGCACGAGCGATCCCCGCATGTTTTTTTGGGGGTGTCTAATAACCGTGAAACATGCGGGCGGGGACTCGAGCATTTCACTTGAGCACCCGTGATACATGGTGCATACCTGAGTACCCAATGCAAACTCAAGTAGCGAGCACTTGCGCTCAAGAGTAATGACAACTTATTCAATATGATGACCTAATGTTATCAAATTCTGTGTCGTACCTCTGGGTTCAAAATGTTCGATATACCCCTTAATAAAATCCTTGAGGGGTATAGTTGCCAAAATGGGGTCACTTGTGGGGGAGCTCCACTGTTTAGGCACATCAGGGGCTCTCCAAACGCGACATGGTGTCCGCTAACAAATTGAATGGAAAATCGGCTCAAATTGTTAGCGGACACCATGTTGCGTTTGGAGAGCCCTTGATGTGCCTAAACAGTGGAGCTCCCCCACAAGTGACCACATTTTGGAAACTAGACCCCCCAAGGCACCTATCTAGATGCATAGTGAGAACTTGGAACCCCTAGGTGCTTCACAAATTCATTCGTAAAAATGAAAAAGTTTTTTTTTTTCCACTTTTTCATTTTTACGAATCAATTTGTGAAGCACCTGAGCGTTCCAAGTGCTCACTATGCATCTAGATAGGTGCCTTGGGTGGTCTAGTTTCCAAGATGGGGTCTCTTGTGGGGGAGCTCCACTGTTTAGGCACATCAGGGGCTCTCCAAACGCAACATGGTGTCCGCTAACAATTTGAGCCGATTTTCCATTCAATTTGTTAGCGGACACCATGTTGCGTTTGGAGAGCCCCTGATGTGCCTAAACAGTGGATCTCCCCCACAAGTGACCACATTTTGGAAACTAGACCCCCCAAGGCACCTATCTAGATGCATAGTGAGCACTTGGAACCCTCAGGTGCTTCACAAATTGATTCGTAAAAATGAAAAAGTGGAAAAAAAATACTTTTTCATTTTTAGGAATCAATTTGTGAAGCACCTAGGGGTTCCAAGTTCTCACTATGCATCTAGATAGGTGCCTTGGGGGGTCTAGTTTCCAAAATGGTGTCACTTGTGGGGGGTTTCCACTGTTTAGGCACATCAGGGGCTCTCCAAACGCAACATGGCGCCCGCTAATTATTCAAGCAAATTTTATAATCAAAAAGTCAAATGGCGCTCCTTCCCTTCCGAGCCCTGTCGTGCGCCCAAACAGTGGTTTTTCCCCACATATGGGTCATCTGCGTGCCCAGGGGAAATTGTGCAATAAATTCTGAGGTCCATTTTTTCCTGTTACCCCTGCGAAAATAAAAAAAAATTGGGTCTAAAGTAACATTTTTGTGAAAAAAGTTAAATGTTCATTTTTTTCTTCCACATTCCAAAAATTCCTGTGAAGCACCTGATGGGTTAATAAAGTTCTTGAATGTGGTTTTGAGCACCTTGAGGGGTGCAGTTTTTAGAATGGTGTCACTTTTGGGTATTTTCTGTCATAAAGACGTCTCAAAGTGACTTCAAATGTGATGTGGTCCCTAAAAAAATGGCTTTGTAAATTTTGTTGGAAAAATGAGAAATCGCTGGTCAACTTTTAACCCTTATAGCTCCCTAACAAAAAAAAATTTTGGTTCCAAAATTGTGCTGATGTAAAGTAGACATGTGGGAAATGTTATTTATTAACTCTTTTGTGTGACATACTGTATCTCTCTGATTTAAGGGCATAAATTTCAAATTTTGAAAATTGCTAAATTTTCGCCAAATTTCCATTTTTTTCACAAATAAACGCAAGTGATATCGAAGAAATTTTACCACAATCATGAAGTACAATATGTCACGAAAAAACAATCTCAGAATCAGGGGGATCCGTTGAAGCGTTCCAAAGTAATTACCTCATAAAGTGACAGTGGTCAGAATTGTAAAAATTGGCCTGGTCATTAACGTGCAAACCACCTTGGGTTGTAAAGGGGTTAATGAGTGACAAACAGTACTCTTCATCCAACTTTCTCTGATTGCTGTTGCCAGATCAGCTTTGCAGGTTGGAGCCTTGTCATGGACCATTTTCTTCTACTTCCACCAAAGATTTTCAATTGGATTGAGATCCGGACTATTTGCAGGTCATGACATTGAACTTATGTGTCCTCTTTCAAGGAATGTTTTCACAGTTTTTGCTCTATGGCAGGATGCATTATCATCTTGAAAAATGATGTCATCATCCCCAAACATCCTTTCAATTGATGGGATAAGAAAACTGTCCAAAATATCAATGTAAACTTGGGCATTTATTGAAGATGTAATGACAGCCATTTGCCCAGTGCCTTTATCTGACATGCAGCCCCATATCATCAATGACTGTGGAAATTTGCATGTTCTCTTCATGCAGTCATCTTTATAAATCTCATTGGAACGGCACCAAACAAAAGTTACAGCATCATCACCTTGCCCAATGCAGATTCGCAATTCATCACTGAATATGACTTTCATCCAGTCATCCACAGTCCACGATTGCTTTTCCTTAGCCCATTGCAACCTTGTTTTTTTCTGTTTAGGTGTTAATGATGGTTTATGTTTAGCTTTTCTGTATGTAAATCCCATTTCCTTTAGGCGGTTTCTTACAGTTCGGTCACAGTTTCCTCCCATTCGTTCCTCATTTGTTTTGTTGTGCATTTCCTGTTTTGAAGACATATTGATTTAAGTTTCCGGTCTACCAGTATGTTTGCCTTTAACAACCTTCCCATATTGTTTGTATTTGGTCTAGATTTTAGACACTGCTGACTGTGAATAACCAACATCTTTTGCAACATTGCGTGATGATTTTCCTTCTTTTAAGAGTTTGATAATCCTCTCCTTTGGTTCAATTGACATCTCTCATGTTGGAGCCATGATTCATGTCAGTCCACTTGGTGCAACAGCTCTCCAAGGTGTGATCACTCCTTTTTAGATGCAGACTAACGAGCAGATCTAATTTGATGCAGGTGTTAGTTTTGGAAATGAAAATTTACAGGGTGATTCCATAATTTTTTCCTCAGAATTGAGTGATTCCATGATTTTTTCCCTCTATGTATATATATATATACATATACGTGAGGGCCCCAAGCAGCGTGGGAACGAGGAGGATAGGTGAGTAGGAGGTTGCGGCGGCAGAGGAGCAGGTTGCGGCAGTGGAGGAGCGGAGCACACTACCACGTGTGCCCGCTGTTAAAGGGACATGAATATTCCCTCTGAGGCCTCTCTCATGGGCGTGGAGAAGACGGAATATTCATTCTCTTTAGTAGCGGGCACGGAGGAGAGCTGAGCCCCGGCTCCTGCTGTCAGTGCAGAGGAGTGAATGTGCCGGCAGCAGCTCACATCAGTATCTGAGAGCGCGCGCAGCTCAGATGCTGACATGAGCTGTTGCAGACGGGACTCAGCGCTGGAGCAGAGGTGAGGAAGGAAGGTGAGTATAAGTGTTTATTGTTTTATGTGTGCAGTGATTGGGGGGATTGAGGAGGCCACAAATACCAGGAATGGGGGATTGAGGAGGCCACACATACCAGGGATGTGGGATTGAGGAGGTCACACATACCAGGGATGGGGGATTGAGGAGGCCACACATACCAGGAATGGGGGATTGTGGAGGCCACACATACCAGGAATGGGGGATTGTGGAGGCCACACATACCAGGAATGGGGGATTGTGGAGGCCACACATACTAGGAATGGGGGATTGAGGAGGCCACACATACCAGGGATGGGGGATTGAGGAGGCCACACATACCAGGGATGGGGGATTGAGGAGGCCACACATACCAGGATACTTGAATTGAGAAGGCTACACATACCAGGATTAGATGATTGAGGAGGCCACACATACCAGGGATGGGGGATTGAGGAGGCCACAAATACCAAGATTAGGTGATTGAGGAGGCCACACATACCAGGGATGGGGGATTGAGGAGGCCACACATACAAGGATCAGGTGATTGAGGAGGCCACACATACCAGGGATGGGGGATTGAGGAGGCCACACATACCAGGGATGGGGATTGAGGAGGCCACACATACCAGGAATGGGGGATTGAGGAGGCCACACATACCAGGATTAGGTGATTGAGGAGGCCACACATACCAGGGATGGGGGATTGAGGAGGCCACACATACCAGGATTAGGTGATTGAGGAGGCCACACATACCAGGGATGGGGGATTGAGGAGGCCACACATACCAGGGATGGGGGATTGAGGAGGCCACACATACCAGGATTTGGGGATTGAGCAGGCCACACATACCAGGAATGGGGGATTGAGGAGGCCACACATACCAGGGATGGGGGATTGTGAAGGCCACACATACCAGGGATGGGGGATTGTGGGGGCCACACATACCCGGAATGGGGGATTGAGGAGGCCACACATACCAGGGATGGGGGATTGAGGAGGCCACACATACCAGGAATGGGGGATGGTGGAGGCCACACATACCAGGAATGGGGGATTGAGGAGGCAACACATACCAGGAAAGGGGGATTGAAGAGGCCACACATACCAGGGATGGGGGATTGAGGAGGCCACACATACCAGGAATGGGGGATGAGGAAGCCACACATACCAGGGATTAGGGGATTTAGGAAGCCACACATACCAGGGATGGGGGATTGAGGAGGCAACACATACCAGGGATTAGGGGATTGAGGGGGCCACACATACCAGGGATGGGGGATTGAGGAGGCCACACATACCAGGGATGGGGGATTGAGAAGGCCACACATACAAGTATTGGAGGATTGAGGAGGCCACACATACCAGGATACTTGGATTGCGGAGGCCACACATACCAGGAATGGGGGATTGTGGAGGCCACACATACCAGGAATGGGGGATTGAGGAGGCCACACATACCAGGGATGGGGGATTGAGGAGGCCACACATACCAGGTATGGGGGATTGAGGAGGCCACACATACCAGGAATGGGGGATTGGGGAGGCCACACATACCAGGAATGGGGGATTGAGGAGGCAACACATACCAAGAATGGGGGATTGAGGAGGCCACACATACCAGGGATGCGGGATTGAGGAGGCCACACATACCAGGAATGGGGGATGAGGAAGCCACACATACCAGGGATTAGGGCATTTATGGGGCCACACATACCAGGAATGGGGGATTGAGGAGGCAACACATACCAGGGATTAGGGGATTGAGGAAGCCACACATACCAGGGATGGGGGATTGAGGAGGCCACACATACCAGGGATGGGGGATTGAGGAGGCCACATATACCAGGGATTAGGGGATTGAGGAGGTCACACATACCAGGGATGGGGGATTGAGGAGGCCACACATACCAGGGATGGGGGATTGTGGAGGCCACAAATACCAGGGATGGGGGATTGTGGAGGCCACACATACCAGGAATGGGGGATTGTGGAGGCCACACATACCAGGATAATTGGATTGAGGAGGCCACACATACCAGGAATGGGGGATTGTGGAGGCCACACATACCAGGAATGGGGGATTGTGGAGGCCACACATACCAGGAATGGGGGATTGAGGAGGCAACACATACCAGGAATGGGGGATTGAGGAGGCCACACATACCAGGGATTAGGGGATTGAGGGGGCCACACATACCAGGGATGGGGGATTGCGGAGGCCACACATACCAGGGATGGGGGATTGTGGAGGCCACACATACCAGGGATTAGGAGATTGAGGAGGCCACACATACCAGGGATGAGGGATTGAGAAGGCCACACATACCAGTATTGGAGGATTGAGGAGGCCACACATACCAGGATACTTGGATTGCGGAGGCCACACATACCAGGAATGGGGGATTGTGGAGGCCACACATACCAGGAATGGGGGATTGAGGAGGCCACACATACCAGGGATGGGGGATTGAGGAGGCCACACATACCAGGGATGGGGGATTGAGGAGGCCACACAGACCAGGAATGGGGGATTGTGGAGGCCACACATACCAGGAATGGGGGATTGAGGAGGCAACACATACCAGGAATGGGGGATTGAGGAGGCCACACATACCAGGGATGGGGGATTGAGGAGGCCACACATACCAGGAATGGGGGATGAGGAAGCCACACATACCAGGGATTAGGGGATTTATGGGGCCACACATACCAGGAATGGGGGATTGAGGAGGCAACACATACCAGGGATTAGGGGATTGAGGAGGCCACACATACCAGGGATGGGGGATTGAGGAGGCCACACATACCAGGGCTGGGGGATTGAGGAGGCCACACATACCAGGGATTAGGGGATTGAGGGAGCCACACATACCAGGGATGGGGGATTGAGGAGGCCACGCATACCAGGGATGGGGGATTGTGGAGGCCACAAATACCTGGGATGGGGGATTGTGGAGGCCACACATACCAGGGATTAGGGGATTGAGGAGGCCACACATACCAGGATAATTGGATTGAGGAGGCCACACATACCAGGAATGAGGGATTGTGGAGGCCACACATACCAGGAATGGGGGATTGTGGAGGCCACACATACCAGGAATGGGGGATTGAGGAGGCAACACATACCAGGAATGGGGGATTGAGGAGGCCACACATACCAGGGATGGGGGATTGAGGAGGCCACACATACCAGGAATGGGGGATTGAGGAGGCAACACATACCAGGAATGGGGGATTGAGGAGGCCACACATACCAGGATTGGGGGATGAGGAAGCCACACATACCAGGGATTAGGGGATTTAGGGGGCCACACATACCAGGGATGGGGGATTGAGGAGGCAACACATACCAGGGATTAGGGGATTGAGGAGGCCAGACATACCAGGGATGGGGGATTGAGGAGGCCACACATACCAGGGATGGGGGATTGAGGAGGCCACACATACCAGGATACTTGGATTGAGGAGGCCACACATACCAGGAATGGTGTATTGTGGAGGCCACACATACCAGGAATGGGGATTGAGGAGGCCACACATACCTGGATTGGGGGGTTGAGGAGGCCACACATACCAGGAATGGGGGTTAGGGGTGCCACGCATATCAGGATTTGGGGGGTGAGGGGTGCCACGCATACCGGGATTGGGGGTGAGGGGTGCCACGTATACCGGGATTGGGAGTGAGGGATAGGGTGCCATGCATACCAAGATGAGGGATACCATACACACCAGAATAGGGATGAGGGGTGCCACGTATACCAGGATTGGGGATGAGGGGAACCACGCATACCGGAAATGGGGATGAGGAGAGCCACGCATACCGGAAATGGGGATGAGGGGAGCCACACATACCGGAAATGGGGATGAGGGGAGCTACGCATACCGGAAATGGGGATGAGGGGAGCCACGCATACCGGAAATGGGGATGAGGGGAGCCACGCATACCGGAAATGGGGATGAGGGGAGCCGCGCATACCGGAAATGGGGATGAGGGGAGCCACGCATACTGGAAATGGGGATGAGGGGAGTCACGCATACCGGAAATGGGGATGAGGGGAGCCACGCATACCGGAAATGGGGATGAGGGGAGCCACGCATACCGGGATCGGGGATGAGGTGAGCCACGCATACCGGGATCGGGGATGAGGGGAGCCACACATACCGGGATCGGGGATGAGGGGAGCCACGCATACCGGGATCGGGGATGAGGGGAGCCACGCATACCAGGATTGGATGGTGGGGACAGGATGGGGGCAGCACATACCAGCATGGGAGACCATATACCAATAAAAATGCTCGCCACCCGGGCGTAGAACGGGTGGTTCAATAGCTAGTATATATATATATGTATATGTGTATATATATATATGTATATATATATATATATATATACAGTACAGCCCAAAAGTTTGGACGCACCTTCTCACTTAAAGATTTTTCTGTACTTTCATGAATATGAAAATTGTACATTCACAGTGAAGGCATCAAAACTATGAATTAACACATGTGGAATTATATACTTAACAATAAAGTGTGAAACAACTGAAAATATGTCTTATATTCTAGGTTCTTCAAAGTAGCCACCTTTAGCTTTGATGACTGCTTTGCACACTCTTGGCATTCTCTTGATGAGCTTCAAGAGGTAGTCACCGGAAATGGTTTTCACTTCACAGGTGTGCCCTGTCGGGTTTAATAAGTGGGATTTCTTGCCTTATAAATGGGGTTGGGACCATCAGTTGTGTTTTGCAGAAGTCTGGTGGATACACAGCTGATAGTCCTACTGAATAGACTGTTAGAATTTGTATTATGGCAAGAAAAAAGCAGCTAAGTAAAGAAGTTGTTTCACACTTTTTTGTTAAGTATATAATTCCACATGTGTTAATTCATAGTTTTGATGCCTTCAGTGTGAATGTACAATTTCCAAAGACATGAAAATACAGAAAAATCTTTAAATGAGAAGGTGTGTCCAAACTTTTGGTCTGTACTGTATATATACACAGTGGGGAAAAAAAGTACTTCATACACTGACGACTTTCCAAGTTTTCTCACCTACAAATGGAGAGGTCTGTAATTTTTACCGTAGGTACACTTCAACTGTGAGAGACGGAATCAAAAAATCCCCCCCCCCCAATAAAAGAAAATCACATTGTATGATTTTTTAAAAATTAAGTTGCATTTTATTTAATGAAATAAGTATTTGATCACTTAACACCAGCAAGAATTCTGGCTCTCACAGACCTGTTAGTTTTTTTTTAAGAAGCCCTCCTACTCTGCACTCATTACCTGTATTAATTGCACCTGTTTGAACTCATTACCTGTATAAAAGACACCTGTCCACACACTCAATCACGCTCCAACCTCTCCACCATGGCCAAGACCAAAGAACTGTCTAAGGACACCTGGGTCAAAATTGAAGACCTGCACAATGCTGGAATGAGCTACAAAACAATAGGCAAGCAGCTTGTCGAGAAGGCAACAACTGTTAGTGCAATTATTAGAAAATGGAAGAAACACAAGATGATTGTCAAGCTTCCTCGGTCTGGGGCTCCATGCAAGATCTTGCATCGTGGGGTAAGGGTGATTCTGAGAAAGGTCATGAATCAGTCCAGAACTACACAGGAGGACTTGGTCAATGACCTGAAGGGACCACAGTCTCAAACATTACGGTTAGTAACTAGTGTTGAGCCACCCCCGTAGTGTTCGGGTTCGGTTCGGTTCGTCGAACACCGGGATGTTCGAGGAACTGTTCGTCGAACTGTTCGTCGAACACCTTAGAACACCGTCGAACACCGTTAAAACCAATGGCAGGCAAACAAAAACACATAGAAACACATAGAAAACACCTTCAAAGGTGTCCAAAAGCTGACAAACTGCTCAGAAGACGCTTTCTTTAAAAAAGCCGGCCGGCAATTCAGCAGCGGCATACACCGGTACCCGACAATTTAGACAAGAAGGAATAGAGCCTCACACATAGATTAGATAGATAGAAACATGTCAGTCACATATATATGAAGTACAGTGACAGTGTTGCTTACTGTACTTGTCATTTAGTGTAAAGGATTTATTAAAAAATATAATAGTGTTTTCATGCACTGTCTCTTTAAAAAAGCCGGCCGGCAATTCAGCATCTGTACCCGACAATTTATAACAGACAGAATAGAGCTTCACACATAGATTAGATAGATAGAAACATGTCAGTCACATATATATATGAAGTACAGTGACAGTGTTGGTTACTGTACTTGTCATTTAGTATTAAAATAAAGGATTTATTATTAAAAAAAATTGGCGTGGGGTTCCCCTTAATTTTAGTCTCTAGCGGAGGTTAAGCAGACAGCTGGGGCAGATGTTTGAAGCCTGGGAAGGGGGTAATACCCACGGAGCTTCCCAGGCTACTAATATCAGCCCCCAGCTGAATACATAGACTTTACTAGCTATTAAAATGGGGGACCCCCCCCAAAAAATGACGTGGGGTCCCCCCTAATTTAATAGCTAACAAAGGCTAGGCAGACAGCTGGGGGCTGATATTAATAGCCCAGGAAGGGAGCCATGAATATTGGCCCCCTCCCAGGCTAGAAACACCAGCCGTCAGCCGCCCCAGAAATGGCGAATTCATAGGATGCGCCAATTCTGGCACTTAACCTCGCTCTTCCACGCTGCCCTGGTGCGGTGGCAGGGGGTAATAGGGTTGGGGTTGATGTCAGCTTATAATGCCAGCTGACATCAAGCCCAGGTTAGTAATGGAGAGGCGTCTATAAGACACCCCCATTACTAACCCCATAGTCAAAGTTAAAAGAAAACACAAACACCCAGAATAAAGTCCTTTAATTGAAATAAAGACACAATCCTTTATTGTTCTAAATTAAACCATACTTACCATCACGCCCATTCCAGCTGAAGCCAACGATCTCCTGCAATAAAAGAAAAATAATAAAGCAACATCATCCTTACCTTTCCATGGTTCCCACGACAGCTTCAGCTCTGCTACATCGAGATGACAGGCTGGACCGCAGCAGAACGCTGCCATCCAGCCTGTCATCCCGCAGACACTGAGAAGCGCAGACATGCTTGCGCTCCTCAGTGTCTGACTGTGACGGCATCCAGATCAGCCGACAATGAACTCGGCTCACCTCATGTACGTCACTGACAGCGTGGGAGAATTCTCGCGCTGAGTCCAGGAGAATTTTCCCACGCTGTCAGTGACGTGCATGAGGCTGATATTTAAATTTGGCGCACAAATCGGTGATTGGTCGCGGGCAGCGTCCGCGACCAATCAGCACAGTAGTGTTTAACTTTGGCGGCAAGATCAGTGATTGGTCGCGGTCAAGACGGCGACCAATCACCGATTTGTGCGGCACATTTAAATAGCGGCCGCGACCAATTGGATGTCAGCGCCGCTCCCCGGTCCTCCCTTCACACCCTAGCCGCATGGATGTCAGCGGCGCTGCCTGGTTGGATACTTCCGCTCCGAGAACCCGGGACATGAGCGGGCGCTTGCAGCAGAAGTATCTCGACCCGCAGCGCCGCTCCCCGGTCCTCCCTTCACACCCTAGCTGCTGATCTCCCCACAGTATCCGCATGGTGTTACAAAGGTCCGGACATTTGTGTTAAAAATCGCTGATTGGTCGCTGGCGCTGCCCGCGACCAATCACCGATTTGGGCGCCAAATTTAAATATCGGCCGCGACCAATCACCCATCTTGGCTCCACATTTAAACACCGCTGTACTGATTGGTCGCGGACGCTATTTAAATGTGGCGCCAAAATCGGTGATTGGTCGCGCCCAGCGACGGCAACCAATCAGCATTATTGACGCAAAATGTAAACACCGCTTTGCTGATTGGTCGCGACCGCGACCAATCAGCATTATTGGCGCAAAATTTAAACCCCGCTCTGCTGATTAGTCGTGACCGCCGGCCGTGACCAATCAGCGATATAGTCGCCAAATTTCAACACCGCTTTGCTGATTGGTCGCGGTTGCTGGCCGTGACCAGTCAGCGATTTTGGCGCCAAATTTAAACACCGCTCTGCTGATTGCGTCGGGTCTGCCGCATACATATTCTAGAATACCCGATGCGTTAGAATCGGGCCACCATCTAGTTTCATGAAATAATTTTAAAAAAAATTGACGTGGGGCTTCGCCCTATATTTGTGTCCAGCCAGGTACAGCAGGCAGGAACGGGCTGCCCCCAACCACCAGCTGCCTATTTGTACCTGGCCGGACACAACAATATAGGGAAGCCCTTTTTTTCTTAATTATTTCATGAATTTCATGAAATAATTAAAAAAAAAAATACGTGGGGCTTCGCCCTATTTTTGTGTCCAGCCAGGTACAACTAGGCAGCTGGGGGCTGGAATCTGCAGCGCAGGGAGGCCCAAGCTTTCTGGGTCCCCCCCCGCTGCAAAATGCAGTCCGCAGCCACCCCGGAAAATGGCGCATTCATAGAAGCGCCATCTTCTGGCGCTGTACCCAACTCATCCAGGGCCCTGGTGCGGTGGCTCACTGGGTAATAAAGGGGTTAGGGCCAGCTTGGTATTATCAGCAGGCCCTAAGTCCGAAATTCATGGGGTCACGCCAATATTAGACATGACCACCCTGAATTTCTAGTAAAGTATTTAAAAAAAACACAAACACCCAGAAAAAAGTCCTTTAATTGAAATAAACACACAATTCTTTATTGTTCTAAATTAAACCATACTTACCATCACGCCCATTCCAGCTGAAGCCAATGTCTTCTGCAATAAAAGTAAAATAATTAAGCAACCTCATCCTTACCTTTCCATGGTTCCCACGACAGCTTCAGCTCTGCTACATCGAGATGACAGGCTGGACCGCAGCAGAACGCTGCCATCCAGCCTGTCATCCCGCAGACACTGAGAAGCGCAGGCATGCTTGCGCTCTGCAGTGTCTGGCTGTGACGGCATAAAGATGAGACGAGTTCATGTCCAATGAACTCGGCGCACCTCATGCACGTCACTGACAGCGTGGGAGAATTCTCCTGCACTCAGCACTTCAGCGTGAGAATTCTCCCACGCTGTCAGTGAAGTGCATGAGGTGAGCTCATTCATGTCCAATGAACTCAGCTGACCTCATGTACGTCACTGACAGCGTGGGAGAATTCTCACGCTGAAGTGCTGAGTGCAGGAGAATTCTCCCCACGCTGTCAGTGACGTGCATGAGGTGCGCCGAGTTCATTGGACATGAACTCAGCTCATCTGGATGCCGTCACAGCCAGACACTGCAGAGCGCAAGCATGCCTGCGCTTCTCAGTGTCTGCGGGATGACAGGCTGGATGGCAGCGTTCTGCTGCGGTCCAGCCTGTCATCTCGATGTAGCAGAGCTGAAGCTGTCGTAGGAACCATGGAAAGGTAAGGATGAGGTTGCTTTATTATTTTTCTTTTATTGCAGGAGATCGTTGGCTTCAGCTGGAATGGGCGTGACGGTAAGTATGGTTTAATTTAGAACAATAAAGGATTGTGTCTTTATTTCAATTAAAGGACTTTATTCTGGGTGTTTGTGTTTTTTTTAACTTTGACTATGGGGTTAGTAATGGGGGTGTCTTATAGACGCCTCTCCATTACTAACCTGGGCTTGATGTCAGCTGGCATTATAAGCTGACATCAACCCCAACCCTATTACCCCCTGCCACCGCACCAGGGCAGCGTGGAAGAGCGAGGCTAAGTGCCAGAATTGGCGCATCCTATGAATGCGCCATTTCTGGGGCGGCTGACGGCTGGTGTTTCTAGCCTGGGAGGGGGCCAATATTCATGGCTCCCTTCCTGGGCTATTAATATCAGCCCCCAGCTGTCTGCCTAGCCTTTGCTAGCTATTAAATTAGGGGGGACCCCACGTCATTTTTTTGGGGGGTCCCCCATTTTAATAGCTAGTAAAGGCTATGTATTCAGCTGGGGGCTGATATTAGTAGCCTGGGAAGCTCCGTGGGTATTACCCCCTTCCCAGGCTTCAAACATCTGCCCCAGCCGTCTGCTTAACCTCTGCTAGAGCCTAAAATTAAGGGGAACCCCACGCCAATTTTTTTAATAATAAATCCTTTATTTTAATACTAAATGACAAGTACAGTAACCAACACTATCACTGTACTTCATATATATGTGACTGACATGTTTCTATCTATCTAATCTATGTGTGAAGCTCTATTCTGTCTGTTATAAATTGTCGGGTACAGATGCTGAATTGCCGGCCGGCTTTCTTAAAGAGACGGTGCATGAAAACACTATTATTTTTTTTAATAAATCCTTTACACTAAATGACAAGTACAGTAAGCAACACTGTCACTGTACTTCATATATATGTGACTGACATGTTTCTATCTATCTAATCTATGTATGATTCTCTATTCCTTCTATTCTAAATTGTTGGGTACAGATGCTGAATTGCCGGCCGGCTTTTTTAAAGAAACGGTGCATGAAAACACTTATTTTTTTTAATAAATCCTTTAACACTAAATGACAAGTACAGTAATCAACACTGTCACTGTACTTCATATATATGTGACTGACATGTTTCTATCTATCTAATCTATGTGTGAAGCTCTATTCTTTCGGTTCTAAATTGTCGGGTACCGGTGTATGCCGCTGCTGAATTGCCGGCTTTTCATGTTTCACTGTTGGCACTGTTCCCATCGATTTGGGCAATCACTGTAATGCCACAACCACCATGGCTGTGGCATTACAGTGAGTGGCAGACAATCCCTGCATGATGTGAAAAAATCCAGTTATGCTTTTGGTGCACGAACAGTTATCGAACATAACCTCGTACAGCCGAATTTTTTGCAAATCGTTCGCGTTCGTCGAAAGACTCGAGCACCGCCCAAAACAGCTCGAATTTGAGATTGGCGAACAGTTCTAGTCGAACACCGCTCATCTCTATTAGTAACACAATACGCCGTCATGGATTAAAATCCTGCAGGGCACGCAAGGTCCCCCTGCTCATGCCAGCACATGTCCAGGCCCGTTTGAAGTTCGCCAATGACCATCTGGATGATCCAGAGAAGGCATGAAAGAAGGTCATGTGGTCAGATGAGACTAAAATAGAACTTTTTGGTATCAACTCCACTCGCCGTGTTTGGAGGAAGAAGAAGGATGAGTACAACCCCAAGAACACCGTCCCAAGCGTGAAGCATGATGGGGGAAACGTCATATTTTGGGTTTGCTTCTCTGCAAAGGGGATAAGCCGACTGTACCGTATTGAAGGGAGGATGGATGAGGTCATGTATCGCGGGATTTTGGCCAACAACCTCCTTCCCTCAGTAAGAGCATTGAATATAGGTTGGCTGGGCCTTCCAGCATGACAATGACCTGAAACACACAGCCAGGGCAACTAAGTAGTTGCAAAATGAACAAAAACCCTGCTGTAAATAAATAAAAAGCAAGTGCATTTAAATAAAATATGGTTCTTAGTAACACTATTTTTGATCAAAAATGGTATATAAGCCATCCCACCATCGACAAGGTGAACTCATTCAGACGGTCCTACATTGTCTAATATTAAAAATCTTACCATGTGTCAAAGTTGACTTCAATGTGTGAAATAAGGGCAGACAAAGGACTGAGTCCCAAACTGTGAACACCAACCTAGGGAAGCTTTAAATGTGTTATCCACCTCTAGGAAGGGAGGCCACACCCAGATTTGCACAGAATGCAAAAAATGCAAAGAAAAAACACAAAATTTGAGCTTGGTTTAAGTTGAGCTTATACACTATTTTTGATCAAAAACAGTGTTACTAAGAACCCTATTTTATTTAAATGCACTTGCTTTTTATTTATTTACAGCAGGGTTTTTGTTCATTTTGCTTATTGTAGGTTTTTCTGCTTTTCTATTGTATCAAATACTTATTTCATGCAATAAAATGCAAATTAATTATGTAAAAATCATACAATGTGATTTACTGGATTTTTTTTTTTTAGATTCTGTCTCTCGCAGTTATAGCATACCTATGGTAACAAATACAGACCTCTCCATTCTTTGTAGGTGGGAAAAATAATTATTCGCCGAAATACAAGGAACTTGCAAAGCTGTGTCTTTTTACATGCACTTTGAGATGTTAACCCTTTATGAAGATGTTATCAGTAAGGGTCTTGTCATGTCTGACTACTTGGGAATCCGACAGTATTGTATGAACATTGTATTGTTTTTGTTGTTGTTATACTGCTATGCAATCAGGCTTGTCTCTTTTACTAGTTTATCCTGTCTGCCTTCTTGTAGCCCAGCTCTAAAGTAAGTAATCTATCCCATCTTCTCCAGTCAGTGTTTGTCTTCCATCTTGCTGGGATCATCTCTATACATATCTGGTTCAGAATTGTCTTCTTACCTACAGCTACTGCTACTGCTGTTGTGCACAATAGAAGAATTCAACATGAAAATAAACCTTCTTCTGGAATCTTCATAAATGCCTCTGCAGTCGAGTCAAGCTATCTGATGAAATCACTTAGTGTGAATACTGGTTCAATACAGACATCCATAGAAACGTTGTCTCGTCTCCAGAGTGCCACACTCGCAGCATAGTTATGGAGCCAGAATAGGTCTGCAGAGACTTCAACAATCTATAGAAAAGGGGCTATGATTCTCTCCTGAGTGTCTTGGCATTTTACTATAACTTTCCAGTTCCCTGTTTTATTCTGACAGGGCAACCATTGAAATCAATGGGAATGTACTCCTTATTCTACATACATAGAACAATCTTATTCATCTCAATGGTAGACCCATCAAAATAGATATGGCTATCAAAGTGATGGAGACCATGGCATCTGAGCATGATAGCTCCAAGCTAATGCTTCTTTGCTGATTGTCCTCATTAATAACATCCTCTGAAATGTCTTGGTGTATTTGATTGAAGGCTCCTATGATGTCAAATATTTTGTAGGGACTTTAGTTTGGATATAAGCTGTAACAATAATTCACAGGTGCCATTTACCTGTAAATACTGATCATTTATTTTGTCTTGGCTTTCAGAAAATGTATATTAATCATATTGTCACCAATGATAGTTTGGGATTTGCCTCTTTATAAACAGAATGTGAAGCACAAATCTCATATAAAACATGGTACGAAGGAAAGAGTGATTTATACCACTGGCCGCACTGACACATTTCTATTCTCAACATCCACTTATAAAGCAATTAAAGCAGCCGCCAGCTGGTGAGACGTTCAGCATATGTGTTCTTCTGTTAACTTTATGAACAATAAAACGTGCCTCCAAATGGCGCTGTGAAATATTCTCCAGCGCAGGAGATGGCCGGCATAAAATGTAGTATTATACTAAATCAGAGCCATGCAAAGTTGTTATCAACATGTTCACAGTCTTATGAAGATGCATCTAACTTGAGTACATCTATTGATAGCTAAGTTTGTAAAATCAGGACTGATAATAAATGACTGCCTTATTATTGACCAAAGTAGGATCAGGTGAAAAGATTGAATAATTGGCAAAGATCATATTTATATTGTTTTTTTTAACAATATTTACAACTATTGGCAAACTTATGCAAAGTGTCAATAGAAAGAGCGTAACTAAATGTAGTCAAAGTGTAAAAGGTTAGTTTTTAGTACTATGGCATCTCCAGTATTCCCAGGACCTCCTTCTCTCCTGTATACTTGTATGTTCCTCACTCAATCACTTCTAAAACGTCTCCCAAGTATCCTCCATCCTCTTGAATTCTGTGCCCCAACACGTCTGATTATCCATCACATTCAAAACTTTAAGATGGAACTTGAAAACCCATCTCTTCCAGAAAGCTTACAGTCTGCAATGACCCCGCGGCCACACCACCAGCGGAGCTGCTGCAACCTCCCGATCTTGTGTCTCCTTTCCTATTATCCAGTAGACCAGGCGTCTCAAACTCAGCTGGGTATATGGGCCGCACACGGAAAAACAGTAAATTTGGGGGGCCGCATTATTTGCAGGACAAAGTGACATTTTTAGTGATACTATTTTTTTTCCTACCCAATACAGTGCACAGGTCACCCACCCAATACAGCGCACAGGTCACCCACCCAATAATAAGCACAGGTCACCCACCCAATACTGCGTACAGGTCACCCTCCCAATACTGCGCACAGGTCACCCACCCAATACTGAGCACAGGTCACCCACCCAATACAGCGCACAGGTCACCCACCCAATACTGCGTGCAGGTCACCCACCAAATACTCTGCGCAGGTCACCCACCCAATACTGCGCACAAGTCCCCCCCCCCCATACTGCGCACAGTGCCCCCCCCATACTGCGCATAGGTCACCCACCCAATACAGCGCACAGGTCACCCACCCAATACTGCACACAGGTCACCCACCCAATACTGTGCGCAGGTCACCCACCCAATACTGCGCACAGGTCACCCACCCAATACAGCGCACAGGTCACCCACCCAATACTGCGTGCAGGTCACCCACCAAATACTCTGCGCAGGTCACACACCCAATACTGCGCACAAGTCCCCCCCCCCCATACTGCGCACAGTGCCCCCCCCATACTGCGCATAGGTCACCCACCCAATACAGCGCACAGGTCACCCACCCAATACTGCACACAGGTCACCCACCCAATACTGTGCGCAGGTCACCCACCCAATACTGCGCACAGGTCACCCACCCAATGCTGCACACAAGTTCCCTCCCCCCCATACAGCGCACAGTGCCCCCCCATACTGCGCACAGGTCACCCACCCAATACTGCGCACAGGTCACCCACCCAATACTGCTCACAAGTTCCACCCCCCCCATACTGCGCACAGTGCCCCCCCCATACTGCGCACAGGTCCCCTGTCCTGTATTTCACATAGGCATGACAGAAAAAAAAATAAAGATTATTCTCACCTGTCCTCCGTTCCCTCGGCGTCCTTTCTGCACCTGTGGCCCGCAGGCACATAGACCCGGTAACGATCGCGGCTCTCTCCGGCAGCCGCCGACATCACCGCTGTAGTGCAGTGTATTGCCGTGCAGAGACCGGCTCTCTGCACAGCAATATCAATGGCAGCCACCGGCCTATCAGAGGCCAGCAGCTGACATCTGCGTCCCAGCGCATGGCAGTGACGTCATACGCCACTGCGCTGGGACGCAGATATCAGCTGCTGGCCTCTGATAGGCCGGTGGCTGCCATTGATATTGCTGTGCAGAGAGCCGGTCTCTGCACAGCAATACACTGCACTACAGCGGTGATGTCGGCGGCTCCTGGACTGGGCCACGATCATCAAGGGGTGTATGTGCCTGCGGGCCGCATGAAGCAGCCGGAGGGGCCGCATGCAGCCCGCGGGCCGCGTGTTTGAGACCCCCTGCTGTAGACTGTAAACCCGCAAGGGCAGGGACATCTCCTTTCTGTAGCAGTCTATCATTATTAGTTTGTTCACTGTAATTTATATTTGTATTTTGTATATATTCCCTTCTTATGTACAGCACCATGGATTCAATGGTGCTCTAAAAATAAATAATGATAATATGCCATGGTCCCCTACATAAGTATAATACAACGACACAAGTGGATTCGGATCGGGTGCAAACAACTTCAACTTTAATCCATATGGAGCTCAAAGATTAAAGGTGTTATGCACACGCCCGGGCTAAGCGGCGTGTGCGTGTGATTGGTAGTGATTCCACTGGACCGTGCCGGAGAGTGAATGCCTGGAGGGGCGTGACTAAGTATTCACCCGATCCGACCAGGGTCGCACGACGGCATACGACGCCAGTGCACCAAGGAGGAAACGAGCAGAGGGACCAGGTGCTACTCCAGGACAGACCCCAGACACGGCTGTTGACCCACACAGGGGAATACAGGAACAGGCTGGTAGGCTGGCACACAGACTGGAGGGTATAGGCAGGCACGACTGGTATGCAGGCAGGCGGGTATGCAGGCAGGGGGGTAAAGGCAAGCACAGCTAGAGTGCAGACAGGGAGGCACTAGCAGGTAGGAACACAGGCGGGATAGGACCCAGTACACACCGGGACTCAGGAACAATACAGGCAGAGGGTTACAGGCAAGCACAGCTAGAGTGCAGACAAGGCTGAGCAGGGAGGACAGGGCTCTGTTCACACGGAACAGACAGGAAGGGAAAGACAGAGCCAGATACTCACACAGTACTTGCAGAGACAACAAGCAGGAGTTAGGTACGAGTTCAGACTCTGCAGAAAAAGGAAGGGAACGGACACAGAGGCAAAACAGGCAAAGGACAGGAGAGAGTTCAGACTGGAACTGAGTGTACGGAGGAGACCGACACTGCAGAGGGATACAGGAGCGGGTCTGGGAATACGGCCCCCAGAGAGGCGGAACGAACAGGCAAGGAGCGTGTTCAGACAGGACAGACCAGACACAGGAGCGGGTCTAGGAAATCGGCCACTAGAAGGCGGAACGAACAGGCAAGGAGCGTGTTCAGACAGGACAGACCAGACACAGGAGCGGGTCTAGGAAATCGGCCACAGAAGGCAGGAGGAACAGGCTAGAAGCGTGTTCAGACAGGACAGACAAGAGAACACAGAAAGGACTCAGTTCAGACACGGGAGCTGATACCGCAAAGCAGGAGACATACAGGACTCAGTTCAGACACGGGAACTGATACAAAAAGCAGGAGACAAGAGACGGGACCTGGCACCTTCAGAGTGAAAGCAAACACTGAAGGAAACACTATGCTCAGGCAGGGATAGAAGGGAGCTGCTGAGCTATATACCAAGTGACAGACAGCAGTAGGCTGAGGACGCACAAGGGGTGTGACCCACAGCAGGTACAAAAGGCAGGAAGTGATCGGGCGCCGCCCTTAAGCAGCAGAAACAGACACAAACAGACAGCATGGAGGGAAGCCAGAGAGACATTCTGGACAGGAGATCAAGTGCGCCCTCTTGCACAGTGGGAGATGGACCACCATGCAAGGACGCCGCCAGGTATGTTACAAAAGGTTACAGGCAACGGCACTAAGCTTGGTGGTTTTCGAATAAGCTACAGAGGCTTAGTGGTTCAGGACGAAACAGAGAGGAAATTGAGCTAATATTCCCCAATATTTCAAAAAGTATAAGCAAAATTTGATATAAAACTATACATTTTATTGATACATAATTAAAAACAAAATTAGTAACATGATTAACAGTTCAAGCTGGCGGCATGGTGAACTGTCAATCATAAGAAATGCACCACCCCCAAGAAAACAAGAAGCCAGAAGGCAGAGGAGCGAGGCTGAAAATGAAATAACCCCTTTAATTTTTCAGTTTATATTATTTTACCAGCAAACTAATCTAACATCACACTAAAATTCACTTCAGGATAAATCCTGATAAAGTTAAATTAGCCAAGTTATATTCCCTCCATTCATCATTCAGTCAGTACTTTAATTCTTGATGCCTTTAATATTTCAAGTCGTCTTTCTGAACTCCCGGGTGATCTTTAAATTTACATCTTGAACGATGTGTGTGCGTCTCTGGTGTTTATGCCGCATCATCCCCAAAGCTCACATCACATTGAGTAAGGCTCTGTGCTGCTAGCAAGAATTTTGGATTCTGTACTAAAGAACAACTCCATTTTTCATTTTCAAGATCCTTTTCTTAGGGCTTTATAGGATTCTACTGCTGCGTCTCGCATTGTGTAAAAATGTAATCTTTAAATTGAAAATAAAAAGTGATTTACAGTTGCTAAGAAATGTGGTTCTCTGCAATACAACATAATGTCCCAATGCATAAAATATGTAATGGATAGATATGAGATTAGATAGATAGATAGATAGATAGATAGATAGATAGATAGATAGATAGATAGATAGATAGATAGATAGAAAAACAATAAAAAAAAAATGAAGCTGCAAGAGTGCAGAAATAGGTGCCAGTCCACAAATTAGAAACTTCCAACCTATGCTACCAAAAAAAGTAAAAGGTGGGCAGCGCTCAATAATAGCAAGTTGACAAAGGCTCACTTGCTCTTGAGCCGAAACATTGTCACTAGTGATGAGCGAAAGTGCTCGTTTAACCATTTCATCAAGCATGCTCGGGCGCTTACCAAGTATCTTCGGCGTGCTCGCATATTATGTTCGAGTCCGTGCGTCTGCATGATTTGTGGTGGTTAGACAGCCTCAACATATGCAGGGATTGCCTGTTTGTTAGGGAATCCTTTTTTTTAGATCCAAATTGGGTCACATCATTGGCTCCTGGATCAAGGGTCCAAAGGGGTTGGCAGAGGGGAAGTCCCCTTTGTTTAACTACCTAGATGCTGTGGTCACGATTCATCACAACATCTAAGGGGTTAATCTGCTGCAATCAGAGTTAGCTCCAGTCGCAGAAGTTAGTGTTGAGCTAATTTGTTCGGCACTGCAAATTCGGGTTCGTGTTCGGGGGTCCGGCTTGTTCGCAACAAAAACTCGGCTCTGCCCATGAAAATCCCTGATTTGCCACACTGTCACTCAGATGTTATCTTAGCTTAAACGGATTTCTTTTAAGCTTTAATATTATGCATGGATTTGCCTTATACACTCTACTATTGTTCTAAATATGACCTTCCCACTGCTATTACTTATCAATGATATGATTATTTGTCACCTCTTAGTTAGTACATTAGTTGATGCAGTTCCGTACTCATTCATTCGTGTTGGATTTAGGAAAGCAATTCCAAGTGAAATTACCATCACTGGTACAGTGAATATCATTAGCTAATATGTAAACATTTAAAAAAATCTAAATTTAACATTCATCTTAAATAAGTGTTAGTGATAAGCGAGCATGCTCGCTACTGCTCGGTGCTCGCCCGAGCATCTCACTGCTCAGTGCTCGCCCGCGCATCTCACTGTTCGAGATGCTCGGAGCTCGCCGAATATATCCGGGGTTGCTCGGCGGGAGCTTGGGTCCCCTCCCTGCATATTTGGCGCTCTTTACAGAGCCAATGAACATGCAGGGATTGCCTGCCACTCACTGTAATGCCGCAGCCATGGTGGTTGTGGCATTACAGTGATTGGCTGGCCGCTCAGCATCATCAGGTCTATATCAGACCTGTTAAATAAACCTAAACGGTCATATATTAGCTGGAAGTGCAAAACACAGCAAACCTACAAAGAATACTTCCATACAAAAACCTTATTTAAATAGTTAATCTTTATTTGTATAGAAAAACATTATAAAACAGGTAAAAAAGATATACTGCAGAATGAAAACAGCTGGTATACAAAACCTATGTGTGTCACATGCATAGAATAAATTCAGATTAAATACCATATAAATATGTTCACTTATATGCAGAGAGACATATATGCACACACATGCCCCCTTAATATATATAATATATAATAATATATATAACCTGGAAGGGACTGATCATGTCTATACATGGAGGGTCTGGAAGAAAAAGAATAATAACATTAGTATAGTGTCAAGGAAATAAATATGGGGTTAATATAAGAGGATGAAAGAACTAGTAACGGACCATATAGAGAGCTCTCTCCTGGCTACTCCTCATAGTTGAGCCTGGTCTTTACATATTTTTGAGATTTTAGTGAAGCAATTGACACTGGTTTGCTGTTCAAAATGGTTACCTACAGGCCAGGTATTTAAAACTGTGGTTTGTCCGTCACACGTATCACATATACGTTTTCAGAAAATACTGCCATTTCTGACCTCCATTAAAAATTTGTTTCAGTGTGTCAGTGAAGCAATTGACACCAGTTTGCTGTTCAAAATAGTTACCTACAGGCCAGGTATTTAAAACTGTCGTTTGTCCGTCACATGGATCACATATAAGTTTGCTCCAAATTCAGGCATTTGTAGTGAGCGTGGAAGATATTGTCCTACATTTAAAATGGGCAAGGCACGTGGCAAGGGATGGGGAACTGGACGTGATGGTGATGGTACATGCAGAGGCCGAGGCCGTGGGCAAGCTGAAATTGTGCCACAACAAACACCCATATCTTCTCGCTTGACCTTCCTGTCCCAATTAATAGGGGACCGCAGAACACCACTATTGAACGCAGAGCAGTGTGAAAAGGTTATTGGTTGGATAGAAGATAATGCTTCCAGTCACTTAGCCACCACCCCCACCACCTGGTATTCCACACGGTCAGGTCTGAGTAGCTGTGAGTCTGGACCTCATATTTTTCACCCTGAACCTCTTTCCTCCCACCATATTGAGTGCCCGGAGACAACTGATCCCACACGTAGCGTTGCCCAAATATTTGAGCAGCCACGGAAACATGAAGGCGACGGTGTGAAAGTGTCACAAGAGGTGGACGATGATGAGACACAATTGCCAGAAAGTCAGGAGGAGGACCAGAGTGCGGAAGTGGAAGACGAGGTAGTGGATGATATAGTAACTGACCCAACTTGGCAGGAGGACATGCAGAGCGAGGAGAGTATCACACAGAGGGAGGAAGGCAGAGCACCCAAACAGGCAGGAAGAAGCAGTGTGGTGGCCGCAGAAAGAAGGCAGGCAACCGTTCTCCCTAACACCAACACGAAGGAAGATGCCAGTACAACCTTTAGGTTTTCCCGAGTCTGGTTGTTTTTTAAAGACTCTGCCGATAACCCCAAAAAGGCCATTTGCACCACCTGCCAGGTCAGTATCAGCAGGGGTGGCAAAACGACCAGCCTGACCAGCACCAGCATGATTAGGCACATGGCAGCAAAGCACCCGACTTTGTTGGCCGAACCTCAGGATCCAGGAACAGTGTCTGCGGGAGGCATCACTGCTTCTTCCACTGTTGTGCATGCAAGCCAATCCCCTGTCCATGGTGCATGCGAAGATGCCTCCTGCCCTGCACCTGTCATTGCACACTCTCAAGTAGCAGCATCAGGAAGCACGTCTACATTCTTGTCCCATCGCAGTGTTCAGTTGTCCATACCCCAGTCCTTGGAACGCAAGTGCAAATATGCAGCCAACGCCCCACAGGCCACATTACTAAATTCCCACATTTTGCGACTGCTTGCGCTAAAAATGTTGCCTTTTAGGCTCGTGGAGATGGAAGTATTTCGCAACCTGATGGCGACGGCTATTCCTCTGCACTCGGTCCCCAGCCGCCACTATTTCTCCCGGTGTGCCGTCCCTGCATTAAACAAGCACGTGTCCCAAAACATTAGCCGTGCCCTCAACAACACAGTTACCGGGAAAGTCCACCTAACCACGGACACGTAGACAAGTGCTTGTGGGCAGAGACGGTAGAGCTCGCTGATGGCACACTGGGTTAACATAGTCGGACCTTGGGACGGAACACTTCCTCCCAACGCCAAGGATCGCAGGCCCTAGGTCAATCAGGTTTGCCCCCACAGTCTACAGCTCCTGCACCTAATCCTGCTCAGCCTCCTCCTCTTCAGCCTCCATCTCCGAAATGACCACATCAGTAGCAAGCTGGAAGCACTGCCTCAGCCAAGTGGCAACAGGCTGTGTTGAAGATAATATGCTAAGGTGACAAACTGCACAATGCTGAAGAGTTGTGTACAGCTCTGAAAGAGCAGGCAGATCTGTGGCTCACACCGCTGAACCTACAGCCAGGCATGGTCGTGTGTGACAATGGCCGGAAACTGGTGGCGGCTCTGAGGCAAGGCGAGCTCACACACGTACCATGCCTGGCCCATGTGCTTAACCTCATAGTTTAGCGATTTCTCAAATCCTACCCTGAGCTGCCAGATCTGCTTGTCAAAGTATGCCGCCTATGTGCCCATTTTAGAAAATCATCTACTGCATCCACCGCCATTGCCGTGCTTCAGCAGTATTTGCAGCTTCCAGCTCATAGACTGGTGTGTGATGTCCCCACGCATTGGAACTCTACACTGCAGATGTTGGAAAGGATTTGTGAGCAGAAGAGGGCAGTTGTTGAGTACCAGCATCAACAAGGCAGTCGGTATTCAGTTCAGACTCCACACATAAGACCTCAGGAGTGGACTTGGATGTCAGACATATGTACCGTCCTCCAAAACTTTGAGGACTCCACCAAGATGGCGAGCAGCGATGATGCCATAATTAGCTTCACCATCCCGCTTCTCTGTATTCTGAAGCGTTCTCTGCTCACCATCAAAGAGGATGCATTGCAGGCGGAGCACGATGAGATGGAGCAAGGAACCATACAGGGTGATTTGCCAGCCCAGCCTCATCTCATCTCAACATGGATTGGGTGACAATGAGGAAGAGGAGGAGGAGGAAGAACAGGAGCTAGTTTCATGTGTTATAGACGGTAATACCTGCACAACTGTCAAACCGTCTGTTCAGCGTGGATGGCCTGAGGACAGAGAGGAGGAGGAGGAGGAGAGCATAGTCACTCGTCCTCTTGGTGAGGACACAGAAGTCTTGCCTGTTAGCAGTCTGGCACGCATGGCAGAATTTATGTTACGCTGCCTTTCCCATGACCCTCGCATTCTCAAAATTTTGGGTGACAGTCATTACTAGTTGGTGACACTTCTAGACCCACGCCACAAGGAGAACTTTATATCTCTTATTCCTGAGGCGAACAGGTCTACAAAAATCGGGCAGTACCAGAAGGCCCTTGTTGCGGAACTATTAAAAAAATTCCCATCTGAAAATGCTGGTGGCAGAGGTCATAGTTCGTTGGACAACCAAGGAATACAGGTGAGAGAGACACAACTTCAATCCAGCAGAGGCAGGGGAACACTGTCAAAGTTCTGGGAGAATTTTCTCAGCCCCACCCATCGCACAAGCCCTGAGGCGCGGGGTACTCTCACAAGGAGTGCAAAGTTTGGGAAGATGCTGAGGGAGTACCTTGACGACCGGAGCAACATCTTCTGTGATTCCTCTGTGCCTTATAATTATTGGGTATCCAAGGTGGATACGTGGAATGAACTGGCTCTCTATTCCTTGGAGGTCCTGGCCTGCCCTGCCGCCAGCGTTTTATCAGTGTGGGTTTTTAGTGCCGCTTGTGGAATTTTAACTGATAAGCGTATCTGCCTGTCAACTGAAAATACTGACAGGCTGACTCTTATAAAAATGAACAAGGGCTGGATTGGGCCAGACTTCTCAACACCACTGAATGATAGCAGTGTAACATAAACTCAAATCCAGTGTCATTTTTTGGGAGGTGTATTTGTAGCACCCTGAGGATTCGGCTGCTACAGGGGTATTGCACCTCAACCCAGAGGTGTGATATTCCACTCCCGGGTAAGGATGGAGTGTGGAACTGAGCTCAGTTAGCTGCATGCACTACACACATCCCATTTCCGAGGAGCAGACCAACGGTACTCCCACTTAGAAATGTGCAGGTACGACCGAGTCTGTTCCTGGCTGGAGTGGGAGGGGGGTGGTACATCCCAGTAGTGTAGGGGCAGATAGGGGGAGCAGCCTGGGTAAAGTTAGGAGCTCATTGGGTGCTGGTCACCTGAGCTCACACATAGAGGGAGTATTTAAGGTGGGCACCATCTTAGGACAGGGTCTTTTGCAGAGAGGGGTCAGTCAGTCAGCCAGTCTTTGCAGAGAAGTCAGAGGAGGAGAGCAGAGGAGCAGAGCAGCCCCAGGCCCAGAGTGAGAGAGGAGAAGAAAGAAAGACCCAGAGGGGGAGACAGAAGGAACTCTGAGAACCCAAGTACAACCCTAGGGTGAAGAGTTGGCAACAGGGTACTGGATCCCAAACTGGTGGGGGCTAAAGTATACCTCAGCCAGAGACCGGAGGCCGTGGGCAGGATCTGCCACGGCCACCCACCACATCCACCCTGAAGGCAAACCACGTGTAGGGTCAGGGAACCCAAGGCCAAGGGTCTCCCAACAGAAGGCACGAGGGAGCTGGACCTAGGTGGATCCCTGGTGGGGACGGCCAGAAGAAAGGACAAGAAGGAGGGCTCAGGGACACGCTCCGGACTTGCTTGGGGGTTGGCTGAATCCAGGACCTGGTGGACGCAGCACGGCTCGGGTGGTCACTTAAGGCCGGAGTGACCGGAATATCTGCAGTAAGTAAACACCCTGAACTGCACAACCCGACTCTGTCTTTAATTATCATCTACGCTGCACCACCACAACCCCCATCCTCTGCACCTGACCCCCTGAGGCCATACCCCTCCCGTTGGGGGTTATACTATCTAAAGCTGCACCAACACCATCAGCCTCAGCGGACCCTGCTGCAGCGGCGGCCGTAGTGACCGCAATCCAACGGGTGGCGTAGTCGACATAACGAACTTTGTAACATCTGTAGGACTGCCACATACTCTGAGCTTGACACCCTGGGCACGGACCGGGTCACAGCCACTCGGAGACTACAACCCCCATCTGATCCGGCTCCGGGTATTCCCCTAAAGAATATGGCCCAGGGGGCGCGTCAACTTTGGCGTAGTCGGCAGGATCACGTGCCCGCAACAACCGGGTACTGCGTGCCTGAAGAAAAGAAGAAGTTTACCTCAAAAAGAAGTCTCCTGCCGGTTCCGGAGGGTCCCTGCCATCGGACTCCGTCACAGATCGATTCCCGCCGGTTGTCCGCCATTAACAGCTTTTTCCCGCCATCTGCAGAGTTTCCCGCCACTGGGAGACGATTCCCGCCATTTCCAAAGGTTTCCCGCCTTGGAAGAGCGGACGCCATTATGGGCGTGCCAGAGGGTGGCAAGAGGCCACCTCCCATCGTGGGCCAGGACCGAAAATGGTGCCAAAAGTGGAAACCGCCCCCACCAACAGAGACTGTGATGCTAGAGGTGTCTGTCAGCGTGAAAGAACTGCCCCTGGAGCTGACAATCACCAAGTGGCCCCGGGACCGCCCTCGAAGTGGGAGGACTGAGAAGAAGAGAGCAAAGATGGGTGTCGCCTGGAGCAGTCTGGAGAGAGCGCACCCGGAGACAAGAAGCCTGGAGCAGAGTCCAGAAAGAGCCTACCCGGAGATGGAGGAAGAGCCAGGCAGCACCGACCCAGCGGTCAGGAGCCTGATGCGGGCCGCCACTCCAGGCAGCACCGACCCAGTGGTCAGGAGCCTGTTGCCGGTCGCCACTCCAGAAGGCCTGCTGGAGACAACAAGAGGAGAGCAGAGCAGCACCGACCCGTTGGTCAGGAGCCTGCTAGAAGCAACGACCCCACTAGGCTTAGTGGAGGTCCTGGCACAGCTCCCCCGAGATCGGGAGTGTGCACAGACTGCGCTGGAGGGCCTCGCACGGAGGATGGCCCGGGTGCAGCGAGAGACGTTAGCGGAGTGGAGCCGAGAGATGGCCCAGCAGACAAGAATCCGTCAGCGGAGCACGCCACCCGAGACGAGGAGACAGACCGCCTCTGAGGATGGCGCAGGAGGACTGAAGGCCGGAGACGGCGCCGAGAAGGGAGCCGAACGAATGGAGGCAGGTAAAGGGGACGTCTCTACCCCAAACCGGGAAACCGCGCACCTGCCCCAGCTCCCCGTCGCAGAGCCCGAAGTACCCCCTGCCGTGCCCGTAACCGCAACGTCACCGCCACAGACTAGGCCTCAACCGGAAGCCGCAGCCGCGACCCCTGTGACGTCACACGCCTCGACCCCGAGCGTGACCAAGCAGGAAGTACTACCAGCCTGGTCGCAGGGCCTAGTACCCCCGGGCGCCGCAATACCAACAGCGCCCCCTACCTCCGCGGAGCCACCGGCCTGGTCGCAGGGCCAAGTAGCCCAGGGCGCCGCCGTCCTTACTGTGCCCTTCACTTTCCAGGTGCCCCAGGCCTGGCCGCAAGGCCTGGGCAACCCGGGCGCCACCACCACCGCGCCTATAAAACCAAGAGTGCCGCATCTGGGAGAAGATCTGTTCGCCCAACATACGTGCCCGGATGGGCAGCCCTTTATATGGCCACTGGAGTTTCACCATCCCCGACTCCGGAAAGAGAGACCCCTAGACGAGCCCCTGATTCCGGTTCCAAAGCCCGTAAAAAGGATCTCGCCCCCGCTAGAAGAGACCCAGTTTGAGTGGGACCCCACCGGAGAAGACCTCATGGGGTTCACTCAGGAGACCCGGGCGGCTGCAGCGGAGCGTGCAGAGTGCTGCCGGCAGCAGCTCGAGGTCTTTGAGAGGGAGCGGAGAGAGAGGCGGGTCCGGGAACAACAAGCCCAAATAAAGAGCGCGGAGCAGAAGAGCCGGGCCAGGAGGAGTCCCCGTGCAGCTCATGGTCCCCCTTCCACCGGGACTGTGATCAAGTTTAATATGCAGCACGGGTGGGGCTTCATCCGAGATCACCGCACCCCAGGCGACGTCTTCGTGACAAGAAGAGACGTTGAGTCCCACCTACCGGAGGGACACAGAGGACGTGACCTGTATGTAGGGGACGAGGTCACCTTCACCCGGCACAAGTGTGCCAAAGGACCCTACGCCCTCCATGTGCATCGCCTGACGGAGGAGGAGCTGCGGTGTGAAGAGGAGCAAGAGGACCCGGACGGGTCTGAAGCTAAAGTTAATCACAAAGAAAGAGCAGGAGGACGTCGTCGTTGAGTACAGCGGAGTAGAAGCTGTATATAGTTGCCCGTCGGGGCACAGTGAACCGTTGCTGCTAATATAGTCCCCGTTGGGACCAGAGAATTGAACTGTTACCCGTATTTCCCTTAATCCCTCTGACCGAGGACTGAGAGCGGTCATCCCTTTCCTAAATACCTGGCCGAGGACTGAGAGCGGCCATATCCCCTTGTATATAGTTGCGCTTCCTAAAGCGCCCCCTACCGGTTTTATAGGGAAAACCATTTTCTTCAAGAGACTGTCGCATTTTACCCGGTCACAAGTTGCACCGTGACCGGAGGTACCAGAGACAAGAGTGTTATTTATGAAAAGTTTTATATGAAAAGTTTTATATGATGTTTTATTATGTTGTTTATGAAAAAAAATTGTATGTTTTGGATGTTGTTTATATCTTACAGCCCGAGGACGTGCTGTGATTTACCAGGGGGGAATGTAGCACCCTGAGGATTCGGCTGCTACAGGGGTATTGCACCTCAACCCAGAGGTGTGATATTCCACTCCCGGGTAAGGATGGAGTGTGGAACTGAGCTCAGTAAGCTGCATGCACTACACACATCCCATTTCCGAGGAGCAGACCAACGGTACTCCCACTTAGAAATGTGCAGGTACGACCGAGTCTGTTCCTGGCTGGAGTGGGAGGGGGGTGGTACATCCCAGTAGTGTAGGGGCAGATAGGGGGAGCAGCCTGGGTAAAGTTAGGAGCTCATTGGGTGCTGGTCACCTGAGCTCACACATAGAGGGAGTATTTAAGGTGGGCACCATCTTAGGACAGGGTCTTTTGCAGAGAGGGGTCAGTCAGTCAGCCAGTCTTTGCAGAGAAGTCAGAGGAGGAGAGCAGAGGAGCAGAGCAGCCCCAGGCCCAGAGTGAGAGAGGAGAAGAAAGAAAGACCCAGAGGGGGAGACAGAAGGAACTCTGAGAACCCAAGTACAACCCTAGGGTGAAGAGTTGGCAACAGGGTACCGGATCCCAAACTGGTGGGGGCTAAAGTATACCTCAGCCAGAGACCGGAGGCCGTGGGCAGGATCTGCCACGGCCACCCACCACATCCACCCTGAAGGCAAACCACGTGTAGGGTCAGGGAACCCAAGGCCAAGGGTCTCCCAACGGAAGGCCCGAGGGAGCTGGACCTAGGTGGATCCCTGGTGGGGACGGCCAGAAGAAAGGACAAGAAGGAGGGCTCAGGGACACGCTCTGGACTTGCTTGGGGGTTGGCTGAATCCAGGACCTGGTGGACGCAGCACGGCTCGGGTGGTCACTTAAGGCCGGAGTGACCGGAATATCTGCAGTAAGTAAACACCCTGAACTGCACAACCCGACTCTGTCTTTAATTATCATCTACGCTGCACCACCACAACCCCCATCCTCTGCACCTGACCCCCTGAGGCCATACCCCTCCCGTTGGGGGTTATACTATCTAAAGCTGCACCAACACCATCAGCCTCAGCGGACCCTGCTGCAGCGGCGGCCGTAGTGACCGCAATCCAACGGGTGGCGTAGTCGACATAACGAACTTTGTAACATCTGTAGGACTGCCACATACTCTGAGCTTGACACCCTGGGCACGGACCGGGTCACAGCCACTCGGAGACTACAACCCCCATCTGATCCGGCTCCGGGTATTCCCCTAAAGAATATGGCCCAGGGGGCGCGTCATATTCCTATGCACCTTTTGACACCAACACATAGGTATACTTTTCCTGATTTTGGCTATTTGCTTTTGTCCTCCTCCTTCTCCTCATCCTCCTCCTCCACCACCATATCACCAGGGTGACCGTGGTCCGTGATGCAACACCCACATAATTTTTTTAAAAAGTGTTTATGATGCCTGTAAAAAAAATTTTCATACAGTATGTTCATGTATACCCCCCAGGGGTAAATGTTTGTCAGCCCATACACTTCGTGCATGCCCATTACAAGTATAGGAGACCCACTTCTTTCTAATGGGAACATTTTTTTATGAGGCCCTCTAAGTCTCTTCCAAGGGGCATTGGAGTACCTCCCAATTTTTGGCAGCCCTTGCATTCACTTCATAGGCCAACACTCTGTGAGATCCTCTCCTTTCTAATGGGAATTTGTCGTTACTGTGGCCCTGCTCTATGTGTCTTTAAATTGTTAGTGGGGTTTTTCCTAAATTTGGTCAGCCGTTGGACTCACAGCATACCCTATAACTGTATAGCAGACTCTCTCCTTTCAAATGGGAACTTGTCGTACTCGTTACTGTGGCCCTGCTCTATGTGTCTTTAAATTGTTAGCTGGGTTTTTCCTAAATTTGGTCAGCCGTTGGACTCACTGCATACCCTATAACTGTATAGCAGACTCTCTCTTTTCTAATGGGAATTTGTCGTTACTGTGGCCCTGCTCTATGTGTCTTTAAATTGTTAGTGGGGTTTTTCCTAAATTTGGTCAGCCGTTGGACTCACTGCATACCCTATAACTGTATAGCAGATTCTCTCCTTTCTCATGGGAACATGTCGTACTCGTTACTGTGGCCCTGCTCTATGTTTCTTTAAATTGTTAGTGGGTTTTTTCCCAAATTTTGGCAGCCCTTGCAGTCACAGCATGGGCATTACCACTATAGGAGACCCGCTCCTTTATAATGGGAACATTTTTTTTACTGAGACCCTCCTCTGTGTCTCTTCAAAGGGGTATTGGGTTGCGTCCGAATTTTTGGCAGCCCTTGGCATACGCAATAACAGTATAGGAGACCCACTCATTAATAATGGAAACAATAAAGCATAGCCAGCTGATAGCTCTCTAACAATAGCGAGGGCCGACTGCTGGCCTTTTAAGAATAGTAAGGACTGCCTGATGGCCCTATAAAAGTAGGCTATGTGACTTTCAGAGTCCCTCCATCATAAATGAAACAGGATGTGTCTGATGATGTGTCACACTCTACATTGCCAGATAAGGTTGTAAAATGTTAAAATGACATTTCCCGGTGAATGCATTTGTCTTAAAAAATATGTAAAAAAAAAAAAAACAGTCGCCAATGTAAGCTCAATGTAATCACATTGTTCAGCTCCTGCACCTCCTCATTCATCTCCGAAATGACCACATCAGTCACAAGCTGAAAGCACTGCAGCACTGCCTTGGCCAAGCGGCAACAGGCTGTGCTGAAGATAACATGCTTAATGCTTAGGTGACAAACCGCCCAGCGCTGCAGAGTTGTTGAAAGCTGTAACACAGCAGCCTGATCTGTGGCTCTCACCACTGAACATACAGCCAGGCATGGTCGTGTGTGACAATGGGCGGAACCTGGTGACGGAGAAATGACAGCCAGAGTAGATACGGTTTCCCTTTATGCCAGTCCTTTCACCGAGCTAAAGAATATGGCTGTGGTGAAATACAACTCCCACTGAGAAGCTATTTCAGATTGAAAAACATTAGGCCCACCAGAGGATTTCTGAAGGCTCACCTTTCTCCCCCGCTCAAGAGCAGATTCCCACAGAAAAGTACCAACACTAATATTCAGGGACCTGAGCTTGTAGAAGGTGGAGACAACACCCGGAGAAATAGTGGCGGCTGGGGACCAAGTTTGGGCACCCGACTGCCGCTGGCATGAGGTTGTGAAAAGCTTCCGCCTCTACGAGCCTAAAAGGCCATATTTCAAGTGCAAGCAACTGCCCAGAAATCTGTCAGTTTAGTATTGCGGCCTGTGGGTGGGTGGCTGGCTGCATACATGCGCCATGTAACAGAAAACTAAGCAGATGGTGTCCTCTATCATCATCATGGCCTCACCTCGGCACTATGAACTCTCCTGAAGGAGAAGCCAGGGCCCACCGGAGGAGTCTCCGGTTTTCTGGTGGGCCCGTCCAATCCTGCCGAGAAGCAGCCCTGGCTAAGAAAAGTGTGGGGGAAGGTTCCCAGACACTCTATGGCTGTTTTTTTTAATATTGATTGGACGTGCTTATGCATGTTATTTCTCAAACCGCATTGCAGATCAAGCCATCGCCCAACTCTGTAGTCATGAAATTAAATGCGCAAAGAAAGATGTTTGTGTGTCAAAGCACCACCGACAAGTGCAAGCTGATGTTGGACGGGCTGCCATTGCTTCTGCAACAAGCTGCATTAGTGGACTTCCTGAGAGAAATGACACCCAGAATAGATACGGTTTCCCTCTATACCAACCAGTCCTTTTACCGAGCTAAAGAATATGGCTGTGGTGAAATAAAACTCTCAGCAAATAAAGCTGTGGACTGGCTCTGTACCGTCCCTGGCCACATTCACCTGTCCACGTGTTTGTGGTTAGGCGGTCCTTCCCTGTAAGTGCACTGGGGAGGGCACGGGTCATGTTGTGGGACCCGTGCTTGTGGAAGGCGGTGACAATACCGGGAGAAATAGTGGCGGGTGGGGACCGAGTAGAGACACCCGGCCGCCACCGGCATGAGGTTGTGAAAAGCTTCCGCCTCCACGAGCCTAAAAGGCCACATTTCAAGTGAAAGCAGCTTTAGAGGACTTCCTGGGAGAAATGACAGCTGGAGTAGATATGGTTTCCCAAGTCTTTTCACCAAGCTAAAGAATATGGCTGTGGTGAAATACAACTCAGCAAAAAAAGCTGTGGACTGGCTCCGTACTGTCCCTGGCCACATTCACTTGACCACGTGTACTTGACCATGTGTTTGTGGGTAGGCGGTCCTTCCCAGTAAGTTCACTGGAGAGGGCACTTGTAATGTTGTGGGACCCGTGCTTGTGGAAGGCGGAGACGACACCGGGACAAATAGTGGCGGCTGGGGACCGAGTATGGATACCCGGTCGCCGCCGCCATAAGATTGTGGACCGCTTCCGCCTCCACAAGCCTAAAAGGCCACATTTCAAGTGCAAGCAGCTGTCAAAAATTTTGCAGTATAGTATTGCAGCCTGTGGGTGGGTGGGTGGCTGGCTGCATATTTGCACTTGCATTCCAAGAAATGGGGTAGGGACAACTGAATGCTGCACTGGGACAATCATGTGGACGTTAATTGTTGCAAGTCTGCAACGACAGGTGCATGACGGGAGGCATCTTCGCATGCGCCAAGGATCACTTATGATGGGCACACTTTTAGGCAGTGACCTGGGAGTCAGAGATGCTTCCAGGGGTCTTCCCCATGCTGTTCCCATGTCTTTTCAGCACAGTATGTATGGTGTGGAGGAGCATTTTTGTTTTTTGTTATTTATTTTGCCTTATACACAAGTCATTACCCTGGAAAGGATGTTCCTTATCATATTTCCCAGGAAAATCCATTTTGAATTTGTTTTTGTATGTTTTGTTGTGAGTCCGTAAAAGTGGCGTAATACCTCTGATAACGTTGTAGACAGCAGTGACCTGGGAGTCAGAAATGCTTCCAGGGGTCTTCCCCATGCTGTTCCCATGTCATTTGAGCACTGTTCCCATCGATTTGGGCGATTTATAGGCCCTCTTTTAGGCCCTCCGGGGGGAGCCCCCTGAAAAATGCTGCAGTTTCCCATAGGCTGTGTGCCCACGATGCGTTTTTTAAGCGTTTCCGTAGCGGCAATTCCGCTGCAGAAACGCTTAAAAAATGCTTGGTAGAAGGCCTGCCATGTTCCCCAATGATAATCCGCATGTGCTGTGCACATGCTGCGGAAATTTCCGCTGCGGATTATCATTGCGGAAAAATACGCAGCACTACCAATTATTTTGCGGAAGCGCGGCGTTTTCGCCACCATTGACTTGCATTGGAACGCATGGAATCCGCATCACTGGATCTGTACATGCGCATTCCATGCGTTTTAATGATATAGTCCCTTGTGTACACCTGGTGTAGTCCCTTGTGCATCCCAGATATAGTTCCTTGGGTATCCTTGATATAGTCCCTTGTGTATGCCTGATGTAGTCCCTTGTGTACTCCTGATATAGTCCCTTGTGCACCCCTGATATAGTCCCTTGTGTATGCCTGATATAGTCCCTTGTGCATCCCTGATATAGTCCCTTGTGTATGCCTGATGTAGTCCCTTGTGTACGCCTGATATAGTCCCTTGTGCACCCCTGATATAGTCCCTTGTGCATCGCTGATATAGTCCCTTGTGTATGCCTGATATAGTCCCTTGAGTACACCTGATAAAGTCACTTGTTTATGCCTGATTAGCAGCAGTCCTTGTACCCTTACGGGTAACTATTTACAGCTCTTTATTCACGCTACTTCCCTTCAGTAGCTATGTCCTCTTTGTGCTCCCTCCTGAGGGTAGTCCTCAGACCCGTCCGGGTCCTCTTGGCTTTCCTCGTATTGGTAGTACTGCAGCTCCTCCTCGGTTAGCTGGGTTAGTATCTCTGCGACAGTCCCCCTCCCAGGTGGCCAGGACTTTACCTCCCTTTGGGCTGCCCCGGTTAATTGGGCCACCAGGATGCTCACTTTTTGCTCCTCTGTGAGGGGATACACCTGGAAGAGGCTATCCAGCTTTTCTCTAAAGTCATGCAGGGTATGTGACTCCCCTGAGTACTGGGGTAGCCAGGCTGCCCCCGGGATATAGGGCATGGTGAAAGGCATGACCGCAACAGCGGTGGCGCTGGCAGGGGTTGAAGCGGTGAAGCTCTCCTCCGTATCCGACATCCTTCTCCCCCCTAGTGGACCGTGGCCTACCTTGCGATGATCCTCTTCCGTAGGCCGCGGCTCCGCAGTGGATCGTCAGGGTTGAGGACCTTCCGTCGCGCTCCTGTGATGTCGGCGTCTGCTGGGCTCCTTCCAGGACCTTACGCAACGTCCGGACGTGAGGCGGGGCTTCAGTTCTCGCGCGCTTTCGGAGTCCACGCCCCTCTTCTTCCCGCGCGGCGTCCTCAAGATGGCGTCCAATGGCGGGAAAACTCCACGTGTGGCGGGAAGAAGGCTGAAGATGGTGCCGGATGGCGGGAAAACTCCACCGATGGCGGGAAGGAAGCGGAAGATGGCGCCGGATGGCGGGAATCTTCACCACAGGTAAGTTTGAACTGCCGACTACGCCAAAAGTTGACGCACCCCTGGGCCTGTGTCGCGCAGCGTTGCGCACGCGGGAGCTTACCCGGAGCCGGATTTGTTGAGGGTTGTAGTCTCGTGGCGGTGACCCGGTCCGTGCCCAGGGAGTCAGACTAAGTGGCGCTGTATCAGCGGTAGATGTAGGACGACTACGCCACCCGTTGAATGCAGCTATGGAGCTGCCGCTGCAGGGCAGACCGCTGAGGCCGGTGGTAGGATAGTGCAGCGTAGATGGTATAACCCCCAACGGGAGGGGTATGGCCTCAGGGCAGCCGACGTGGATGATGGGGGTAGCAGGAATCACTCAGAGACGATGCGGTGTGATTCAGGGTCTTTACTGGTGACAAAGATAGACCCTCCCGGAGTACTGGCTAGCGATCGGGGCCTGGTCAGTCCTTGAGCAGATGGGATCTCCCCTGGCCAGGCGGAGTTGTAGGCCTCCCAAACTGACTGTACTCTTCTGGCTACCTTGCTAGAGGCGGGTATAAGTAGCCCACGTCCCTGAGTGTACCGTGTGGTGCTCACCCGTATGGCCGGTGACTCGGGGCCTTCTAGTAGCTTCCGCTCCATGACGGCGGTGCTGGTCCCATGCGTGTGACCGTGCCTTCGGGTTTCTTGGCCAGAGGACCTGAAATCCCCTGCCTGACGGATTCTGCTGCTGGGTAGGAGTTAGTCCCCACAGCCTCGGACTCCGGGTCCGGTAAGAAATCTTCTCAGTCAGGGCGAGCTCTGCAGCTGCCAGCCCCTGACTCCTTGTAACACTGCTCCCACAGAGCTCCTGTTGTTTCTTCCTATGCTGCTTCTCTTCTCTACTTCTGGCATGGCCCAGGAGCTGGGCCCAGCCGGAGCCACAGCTCCCTGTCAGCCCTCCTGGCTGCACTCTCCCTCTGAACTCTCTAACCCTGCCTCAGCCCCAGGTTTATATAGGGGAAGTTCTTCCCCTCCCAGGACTGGGCAGGAGGTGTGGCATGCATAAGATCCCTGACCAAGAGACCTCCCACCTGCTCTCAGACATAATATTGCTATTATTGTGGAGACCAGACCCCTGGGGTGCCACACATCCCTGATATAGTCCCTTGTCTATGCCTGATATAGTTCCTTGTGCATCGCTGATATAGTCCCTTGTGTATGCCTGATGTAGTCCCTTGTGTACGCCTAACATAGTCCCTTGTGTATGCTTGATATAGCCCCTTGTGCACCCCTGATATAGTCCCTTGTGCATCCCTGATATAGTCCCTTGTGTACGCCTGATATAGTCCCTTGTGCACAGCAGATATAGTCCCTTGTGCATCCCTGATAAAGTCCCTGGTGTATGCCTGATGTAGTCCCTTGTGTATGTGTGGCGCCCCTGAGGGTTCGGTCGTCACAGAGGTGTTGCATCTTAGCCAGAGATGTGGCATCTCACTCTCAGGTAAGGAAGGAGTACAGCTCAGAACCCTAACACCTGCATTCACTACACCACACTTCAGAGGGCAGGGCGAGATTGCTCCTACGGGAGAGCACAGCCCCTGGTCCCTGGCTGGAGTGGGGGGAACCCAGTGAGGGGGAACCATGTAGTGGGTGTGGGTGGAGGAAGTAGCTTAGGGGAGCACATGAGAGGGAGATATAAATTGGGAAGCCATCTTAGGGAGTGAGTTCAGTCAGAGGAGGAGAAGTGAAGGAGGAGAGGCTCTGCAGGAGCTCTGCTCCAGAGGTGGGCCTAGCCAGTAAGGCCCAAGTCTGGAGAGAAGAGAGTAGAGGGAGCAGGAGAAAGGCTCCAAGAATCAGGAAAGGACCCCAGGGGTACGGGCCGTGCAGAAGGCCACCCGTACGCCCGCATCTGCCAGGCGGTGGAGGGGTCAGGCCATCCAAAGGGAACCGGTCCCTCAACTAGCAGAGGACTTTATGCCCAACTAGAAACCGGAGTCTGCAGAACTTTATGTCCTGTAGCCACAAGTCCACGCCAGTCTCACCGAGAAGGTAGCCACATAGGACCCAGGGAATGAAACAGACGTCGCCCGCCAAGGCCCGCGGATACCAGATTGGAGATACTAGGTGTGAGGTGCAGGGAAAAGGCCAGAGAAAGGACACAGAAAGGGGTCCTGCTAAGTACTCCGGAGTTACCTGGGGGTAGACCGAACCTCCCCCTGAGTAAACACAGAACGACGAGGAAAGTTACATGGATCCCTGTAATCTGGACTGCAACAGCTGTGAGTAAAAACCCTGGGACTGCACTTCCTTGTCTCTGTGTTTCTTGCTGCCCCATCACCCCCTGCACTACAACGCCCAGCATAACCTACAACATCTACACTGCCCTGGAGCTAGCTCTTCCTGTGGAGAGCCACACCATCCCTGCTGCAGTAACATCAGCTTCAGAGGACTGCTCCGCAGTGGTGGCTCCCTTTAGCCACATTCCACAGATGGCGTCACGAACTTTATAAACTATAATCCCCTATAAAAATCCCCTTTTGAATGACTGCCCTGGGTCACGGACTGGGTCACCGCCATTGTGACATTCCCCAGCATCCACTAGCCCGGCACCGGGTACCCCACGGCCCAGGCAGCGCGTCATATGCCTGATATAGTCCCTTGTGCACACCTGGTGTAGTCCCTTGTGCATCCCAGATATAGTTCCTTGTATATCCCTGATATAGTCCCTTGTGTATGCCTGATGTAGTCCCTTGTGTACTCCTGATATAGTCCCTTGTGCACCCCTGTTATAATCCCTTGTGTATGCCTGATATAGTCCTTTGTGCATCCCTGATATAGTCCCTTGTGTATGCCTGATATAGTCCCTTGTGCATCGCTGATATAGTCCCTTGTGTATGCCTGATGTAGTCCCTTGTGTACGCCTGATATAGTCCCTTGTGTATGCCTGATATAGTCCCATGTGCACCCCTGATATAGTCCCTTGTGCATCCCTGATATAGTCCCTTTTGTATGCCTGATATAGTCCCTTGTGTACACCTGATATAGTCCCTTGTTTATGCCTGATATAGTCCCTTGTGCATCCCTGATATAGTCCCTTGTGTATGCCTGATATAGTCCCTAGTGCATCGCTGATATTGTCCCTTGTGTATGCCTGATGTAGTCCCTTGTGTACGCCTGACATAGTCCCTTGTGTATGCCTGATATAGTCCCTTGTGCACCCCTGATACAGTCCCTTGTGCATCCCTCAAAAAGTCCCTGGTGTATGCCTGATGTAGTCCCTTGTGTATGCCTGATATAGTCCCTTGTGTACACCTGGTGTAGTCCCTTGTGCATCCCAGATATAGTTCCTTGTGTATCCCTGATATAGTCCCTTGTTTATGCCTGATGTAGTCCCTTGTGTATCCCTGATATAGTCCCTTGTGTATGCCTGATGTAGTCCCTTTTGTTTGCCTGATATAGTCCCTTGTGTATGCCTGATATAGTCCCTTGTGTATCCCTGATATAGTCCCTTGTGCATCTCTGATATAGTCCCTTGTGTATGCCTGGTATAGTCCCTTGTGTATGCTTGGTATAGTCCCTTGTGCATCCCTGATATAGTCCCTTGTGTATGCCTGGTATAGTCCCTTGTGCATCACTGATGTAGTCCCTTGTGTACGCCTGATATAGTCCCTTGTGTGCGCCTGATATAGTCCCTTGTGCAGCCCTGATATAGTCCCTTGTGTATGCCTGATATAGTCCCTTGTGCATCCCTGATATAATCCCTTGTGAATGCCTGATATAGTCTCTTGTGTACACATGGTGTAGTCCCTTGTGCACCCTGATATAGTCCCTTGTGCATCCCTGATATAGTCTCTTGTGTACACCTGGTGTAGTACCTTGTGCATCCCCGATATAGTCTCTTGTGTATGCCTGTTATAGTCCCTGGTGTACACCTGATATAGTCCCTTGTGTATCCCTGATATAGTGCATTGTGCATCCCTGATATAGTCCCTTGTGTACACCTGATATAGTCCCTTGTCTATCCCTGATATAATCCCTTGTGTACGCCTGATATAGTCCCTTGTCTATCCCTGATGTAATCCCTTGTGTATGCCTGATATAGTCCCTTGTGCACCCTGATATAGTTCCTTGTGCATCCCTGACATAGTCCCTTGTGTACACCTGGTGTAGTACCTTGTGCATCCCTGATATAGTCCCTTGTGCCTCCCTGATATAGTCCCTTGTGTATACCTGGTGTAGTACCTTATGCATTCCTGATATAGTCTCTTGTGTATGCCTGATATAGTCCCTTGTGTACATCTGATATAGTCCCTTGTGTATCCCTGATATAGTCCCTTGTGCATCCCTGATATAATGCATTGTGTATCTGACGCGCCCCCTGGGCCAGTGCTGTTAGGGATACCCGGAGCCGGATCAGATGGGGGTTGTAGTCTCCGAGTGGCTGTGACCCGGTCCGTGCCCAGGGTGTCAAACTCAGTGTGTGGCAGTCCTTATGATGTTACTAGATGTTCTTTTGTGTCGACTACGCCACCCGTTGATTTGCGGTCAATACGGCCGCCGCTGCAGCAGGGTCCGCTGAGGCTGGTGATGTGTGTGCAGCTCAGGTAGTATAACCCCCAACGGGAGGGGTATAGCCTCAGGGGGTCAGTTGCAGAGGATGGGGGTTGTGGTGGTGCAGCGAGGATGGAAATGAGACTCAGAGTCGGGCTGTGCAGTTCAGGGTTTTTACTTACTGCAGTTGTTCTGGTCACTCCGGCCTTGAGTGACCACCCGAGCCGTGCTGCGTCCACCAGGTCCTGGACTCGGCCAACCCCCAGGTGATTCTGGAGCGTGGTCCTGAGCTCCCTTTCTGTCTTGTCCTCTTCTCTGGCCTTCCCCACCAGGGATCCACCTATGTCCGGCTCCCTCGGGCCTCTTGGTGGTAAACCCTTGTCTCTGGGTTCCCTGACCCTATTCCTGGTCTGCCTTCCGGGTGGATTTAGTGGGTGATCGTGGCAGATCGATCCTGCCCACGACCTCCGGTTCCTGGCTAAGGTGTGCTGTAGCCTCTGCCAGCTTGGGATCCGGTACCCTGTTGCCAACTCTTCACCCTCTGGTCTAATTTGGGCTCTTGGAGTTCCTTCTTTCTCCCCCTCTGGGTCTTTCTTTCTCCTCTCTCTCTCTTGGCCTTGGAGCTGCTCTTCTCCTCTGCTCTCTTCCTCTGACTCTGCACAAAGACTGACAGACTGACCTCACTCTGCAAAAGACCCTGTCCTAAGATGGTGCCCACCTTATATACTCCCTCTATGTGTGAGCTCAGGTGACCAGCACCCAATGAGCTCCTAACTTTACCCAGGCTGCTCCCCCTATCTGCCCCTACACTACTGGGATGTTCCACCCCCCTCCCACTCCAGCCAGGAACAGACACTGTCGTACCTGCACATTTCTCTAGTGGGAGTACCATCGGTCTGTTCCTCGGAAATGGGATGTGTGTAGTGCATGCAGCTAACTGAGCTCAGTTCCACACTCCATCCTTACCCGGGAGTGGAATATCACACCTCTGGGTTGAGGTGTAATACCCCTGTAGCAGCCGAATCCTCAGGGTGCTACATTCCCCCCTGGTAAATCACAGCACGTCCTCGGGCTGCAAGATATAAACATCCACAAACATACATTTTTTTTTCATAAAACATAAACATATCAAACATATAAAACATCATCAGCAGCAATAAACTTTTCATATAAACATTCTTGTTTCTGGTTCCTCTGGTCACGGTGCAACTTGTGACCGGGTAAAGTGCGACAGTCTCTTGTAGTAAAAACAACAGTTTCCTATAAAACCAGTAGGGGGCGCTTTAGGAAGCGCAACTATATACAAGGGGATATGGCCGCTCTCAGTCCTCGGCCAGGTATTAGGGAGGATTGACCGCTCTCAGTCCTCGGTCAGTGGGAATAGGGACACACGGGGTTAACAGTTCACTCTTGGCTGGTCCCAACGGGGACTATATTTTAACTAGAACAGTTCTTATACCCTGACGGGTAACTTTATACAGTCTCTCTCTACCGTACTTCAACGACAGCGTCCTCCTGCTCCTTCTTTAGATTCTTCAGACCCGTCCGGGTCCTCTTGCTCCTCCTCACACCGCAGCTCCTCCTCCGTCAGGCGATGCACATGGAGGGCGTAGGGTCCTTTGGCACACTTGTGCCGGGTGAAGGTGACCTCGTCCCCTACGTACAGGTCACGACCTCTGTGTCCCTCCGGCAGATGGCTTTCTACGTCTCTGCGGGTTACAAAGACGTCGCCGGGGGTCTGATGGTCTCTGATAAAGCCCCATCCGTGCTGCATATTGAACTTTATCACAGTCCCGGTGGAAGGGGGACCATGTGCTGCACGGGGATTCCTCCTGGTCCGGCTCTTCTGCCCTGCGCTCTGTTCCTGCAGCCGCTGCTCTCGGACCTGCCTCTCTCTCCGTTCTCGCTCGAAGTCTGCCAACTGCTGGCGGCAGCACTCCGCACGCTCCGCTGCGGCCGCCCGAGTCTCCTGAGTGAACCCCATGAGGTCTTCTCCGGTGGGGTCCCACTCGAACTGTGCCTCCTCCAGCGGGGGCGAGGTCCTCTTTACAGGCTTCGGAGCCGGAATCAGGGGCTCGTCTAGGGGTCTCTCTTTCCGGAGTCGGGGATGGTGAAACTCCGGTGGCCATATAAAGGGCTGCCCATCCGGGCACGTATGCTGGGCAAATAGATTTTCACCCAGGTGCGGCACTCTAGATGTTGAAGGCGCGTTGATGGTAGTGGCGCCCGGTTCGACCAGGCCTTGCGACCAGGCCTGGGGCACCTTAAAGGCAAAGGGCACCGTAAGAACGGCGGCGCCCTGGGTTATTCGGCCCTGCGACCAGGCCGGTGGCTCCGCGGAGGTAGGGGGCGCTGTTGGTATTGCGGCGCCCGGAGGTACTAGGCCTTGCGACCAGGCCGGTGGTATTTCCTGCTTGGCCACGCTCGAGGTCGAGGCGTGTGACGTCACAGGGGTCGCGGCCGCAGTTTCCGGTTGAGGCCTAGTCGGCGGCGGTGACGATGCAGCGACGGGCACGGCAGGGGGAATTTCGGGCTCTGCGACGGGGAGCTGGGGCAGGCACGCGGTTTCCCGGCTCGGGGTAGAGACGTCCCCTTTACCTGCCTCCGTCCGTTCAGCTCCCTTCTCGGCGCCGTCTCCTGCCTTCATTCCTCCTGCGCCATCCTCAGAGGCGGTCTGTCTCCTCGTCTCGGATGGCGTGCACCGCTGACGGGTGCCTGTCTGCTGGGCCATCTCTCGGCTCCACTCCGCCAACGTCTCCCGCTGCACCCGGGCCATCCTCCGTGCGAGGCCCTCCAACGCGGTCTGTGCACACTCCCGGTCTCGGGGGAGCTGTGCTAGGATCTCCAGCAGGCCTTCTGGAGTGGCGACCTGCAACAGGCTCCTGACCACTGGGTCGGTGCTGCCTGACTCTCCCTCCATCTCCGGGTAGGCTTTCTCTGGACTCTCTTCCAGACGTCTTGTCTCCGGGTGCGCTCTCTCCAGACTACTCCAGGCGACACCCATCTTTGCTCTCTTGTTCTGTCTCCGCCCACATTGAGGGTGGTCCCGGGGCAACTTTGTGATTGTCAGTTCCAGGGGCAGTTCTCTCACGCTGATGGACACTTCCAGCATCACAGTCTCTGTTGGTGGGCGCGGTTTCCGCTTTTGGCGCCATTCTTCGACCTGGCCCACGATGGGAGGTGGCCTTTTGCCACCCTCTGGCACGCCCATAATGGCGTCCGCTCTTCCAAGGCGGGAAATCTTTGGAAATGGCGGGAATCGTCTCCCAGTGGCGGGAAACTCCATGGATGGCGGGAAAAAGCTGCAAATGGCGGACAACCGGCGGGAAGCGACCTGTGATGGGGCCCGATGGCGGGGACCCTCCGGAACCGGCAGGAGACTTCTTTTTAAGGTAACGATGAACTTTTTCTTCAGGCACGCAGTACCCGGTTGTTGCGGGCACGTTATCCTGCCGACTACGCCAAAGTTGACGCGCCCCCTGGGCCAGTGCTGTTAGGGATACCCGGAGCCGGATCAGATGGGGGTTGTAGTCTCCGAGTGGCTGTGACCCGGTCCGTGCCCAGGGTGTCAAACTCAGTGTGTGGCAGTCCTTATGATGTTACTAGATGTTCTTTTGTGTCGACTACGCCACCCGTTGATTTGCGGTCAATACGGCCGCCGCTGCAGCAGGGTCCGCTGAGGCTGGTGATGTGTGTGCAGCTCAGGTAGTATAACCCCCAACGGGAGGGGTATAGCCTCAGGGGGTCAGTTGCAGAGGATGGGGGTTGTGGTGGTGCAGCGAGGATGGAAATGAGACTCAGAGTCGGGCTGTGCAGTTCAGGGTTTTTACTTACTGCAGTTGTTCTGGTCACTCCGGCCTTGAGTGACCACCCGAGCCGTGCTGCGTCCACCAGGTCCTGGACTTGGCCAACCCCCAGGTGATTCTGGAGCGTGGTCCTGAGCTCCCTTTCTGTCTTGTCCTCTTCTCTGGCCTTCCCCACCAGGGATCCACCTATGTCCGGCTCCCTCGGGCCTCTTGGTGGTAAACCCTTGTCTCTGGGTTCCCTGACCCTATTCCTGGTCTGCCTTCCGGGTGGATTTAGTGGGTGATCGTGGCAGATCGATCCTGCCCACGACCTCCGGTTCCTGGCTAAGGTGTGCTGTAGCCTCTGCCAGCTTGGGATCCGGTACCCTGTTGCCAACTCTTCACCCTCTGGTCTAATTTGGGCTCTTGGAGTTCCTTCTTTCTCCCCCTCTGGGTCTTTCTTTCTCCTCTTTCTCTCTTGGCCTTGGAGCTGCTCTTCTCCTCTGCTCTCTTCCTCTGACTCTGCACAAAGACTGACAGACTGACCTCACTCTGCAAAAGACCCTGTCCTAAGATGGTGCCCACCTTATATACTCCCTCTATGTGTGAGCTCAGGTGACCAGCACCCAATGAGCTCCTAACTTTACCCAGGCTGCTCCCCCTATCTGCCCCTACACTACTGGGATGTTCCACCCCCCTCCCACTCCAGCCAGGAACAGACACTGTCGTACCTGCACATTTCTCTAGTGGGAGTACCATCGGTCTGTTCCTCGGAAATGGGATGTGTGTAGTGCATGCAGCTAACTGAGCTCAGTTCCACACTCCATCCTTACCCGGGAGTGGAATATCACACCTCTGGGTTGAGGTGTAATACCCCTGTAGCAGCCGAATCCTCAGGGTGCTACATATCCCTGATATAGTCCCTTGTGCACACATGGTGTAGTCCCTTGTGCACCTTGATATAGTTCCTTGTGCATCCCTGATATAGTCCCTTGTGTACTCCTGATGTAGTTCCTTGTGCACCCCTGATATAGAAGCAATCCCTGAAACTTGGGATCCAGCAATGAAAACTCATCTTGTGAATGTTTTATTAATTTCAGAGAAAGGGCACGGTCCGGTAGAAACAGCAATAATAATATGCTAAGACATGGAATTAGTGTACCCTGAAGCATTTCTATAAAAAAAACTTTGATCCACTAACTGGTTATGTGCTTTTACTTGGTAGCTTATGCACAAATCAGAGGACTCCATGACATGAGGGAAAATATTTTCTTTTTTTTTGGCGTAAGAACATTAAGAATGATAGAAGTAATTAACCGTCTCGCTTCCAGATGATCCAACAATGTGTTGCTATGGCTGCAGCAGCGGACGACTTCTATTTTACAGGCTAAACTGATTAAAAATAAATTATTCCCTCTGGAAAAAAATTACCATGGACTGAAAGTGAAGGGAGCTCGTTTAGAGAATATATTAAGAAGCACTCCCCTAATTGGACAACACATTTCTGCAGCGTTTTCTGTGGCAATGTCACAGCGGCATTGTTCCTTTCCATTTGGCTGAACAACATTCTTGCTGTATAATATGGAATAACAGCAGAAACATTATTAAAGATGATTTGCAAATGCAAATTTCACAGAACACAGAATAACATGGAGGTCACAGGTTATGGTAATGCATTATACACTTCTGTTTTATATCACAATAGTTATTCCAGGACCCTCTCTCCCCCTCACAGATTACAGCTACAGTATTGCCCACAAGGGAAAATCACATTTCCATTCATTTAACTTTTTATGTGTTATTACAGTTTCCATCTGTGTGCGAAGAATAACTCTTGTGCCCCCTGTTCTTAAAGGAGAGGTACATGATTTTGCGACACTCACAGGTTCTCGTCCTTCATCACAGACTGCACAGTTCTCCTCTCCATAAAATGACTACTGATGGAGGAACATGTGACCTGTCTATGAACTGCCTCTAATTAAAAAGCAGCTTTCCCATGTGCAATGCTTTCCGACTGGAGGAGGTTGATGGACAGATTTGGTCACATGCTTTCAACTGGTATTTTGTTGAACGGAATGTTGTGAAGTCTGTAAGGATGGTTATACTAATATGAGGAGAAACTATAAAACTTATATATTAGTAAAGGCCACAAAATCATGTTCCAAACACATTTGTTAAAATAAAGATGAAGTGGCCTACGCCTTTAAATAGAATGTCAAAACTAGAGTTAAAACTGACACATGAGCATAGTAGCAGTAGAAGAACTGTAACTGCACAAAAATGAAGCTTTTTATTACAATCAGATAGTTTAAGGGTAAAAGTCTGGAAAACAGTCTAGACCTTAAAGGGAACTTGTCATCAGTTTTTTTTCTTATAAACCATGGACAGCACCTTTAAGATAATGTGAATGGGGTTCCTGCATCCTAAGAGGTGCCCCTGCATACCTCAGAAAAAGTGTTTTATACATTTCTCGTGCTGCATGGAAATTGCGTGGTCCAGTTGGATGGTTGTCTCCAGATTGTGATCAGCGCCGCCCCGGTTCCTTCCAAGGCTGCCTTACCTATCTGGATGTACGTGGATGACGTCTCTGCATCATCCGCGCAGTGCCCAAAGTCTCGCACATTTTCCATTAGGTCTGTGACATCACGTGATTAAAAAATGACTAGCTGAATCCTTCTAAGCTCTATGTAGCAACAGGAGGTCAATTTCCCCTGTATGAGCTATAATTCACTCCAAAAGTCCCTGGCAGGGGGGAGGAGGGAGCAGTTGGGTCACCAGTAGTGTTGAGCATTCCGATACTGAAATATCGGGTATCGGCCGATATTCGCGGTATCTGAGTTCCGATACTTTTAGAATATCGAATACCGGAATCGGAAGTTCCCATAATGCCTGCGCTCTGAAGTGTCTCTGAAGGATGACAAGCTGGATGGCAGCGCTCAGCTGCGCTCTAGCCTGTCATCAGAATGCCATCCCAGCGTGAGAGAATTCTCCTGATTGTTTAAAAGCCGGCGGGCGGTAAAAAGCCGCCGGCTTTTAAACAATCACACAGCCCCATACTGCTTCCCCGCAGCCTCCCACCCCGATCCTCCGCTCCCCCCATCCTGATCGTAAGTTAGGACTGGGCGGGGAGCGCAGCACCAGGGAGCGGGGAGCGAAGGACCCGGGCGGGGAAGCTGGCAGTGAAAAGACTTCACCGCCGGCTTTCCCGTTCTGTGCTGCTCTTTCCCGCCGGTTATTTCAAATGAACAGCTGAGGTATCAGGTGATGCCGATCAGCTGTTCATTTGCAGTAGCCGCTGTGCCCTCAGAGGGTTCATGTGAGTTCATGCTTGACTGCATTGCATGAACTCACATGAACTTTCCCACGGACACACAGGTCAGCCTCACCTCCCAGACCATCAGACCCGTCATGATTAGTGTGTGCGCGGTGTCTGTGCGATGTCTGCGAGTGTGTGCGGGGTGTCTGTGCGATGTCTGCGGGTGTGTACGGTGTCTGTGCGATGTCTGCGGGTGTGTGCGTGCAGGCAGACATAGGCCGATGTGACACTACTACTCCCATCGGCCTATGTCTGTCCCCCGTCCACTCGTGCCAGCAGGATCAGCTCGATGGGAGCAGTAGTTCCCATCAGCCTGATCCTGCTATTTAAACTGCCCCATATGTTATTTTGCCCCTATACACATCTTTTATTCTTTTAGGCCCCCATATATATTTGTTTTTGGTCCCCAATAAATTTTAAATACATGTCATTGGTGGCCAGTGGTTACCTAAAAGAAATTAGTTTATACATTACCTGTCCCCGCCGATCGCCACCTAAAATAAAGTAAAAACTAAAAAAATACACCTATAGTCACCTAGACACCGAATTCCCCGAAGCCATCGATCTCCTGTAATAAAATATAAAATAATAAACCACAACCTTATCCTTACCCCTCCGTAGTAGTCCACGAGTGTCCCACGATGATCTCCAGTTTAGAGCAGCCACATAGAATGTGACCGCACTAAACCGCTGCCGCCGCTATAATGACGGGGCCGTAAAGCATCCCCGTCATTGCGTAAGCGGGTTCGCCGGAGTTCAGGCAGCGCTGTTCCGGTTAGCTCCTTTACGGCCCCGCTGACCGTGAGAAATTCCCACGGTACAGCAGTGCCGTAAAGGAGGTCTCCGGAGCTGCGCTGACTGAATGCACTCCGGTGACCTCAGTCAGGGGCTCACGCTGCCGGGAGAGGACGTGTTCCCGGCAGCGTGAGCTTACAGCAGCAATGACAGCTGTCACATCTCCAGATGTGACAGCTGTGCATGGGAGATCAGCGCAGGAACGTGGACAGGTAACTATTTTTTTTTTGTAAACTAAGAATTAAATAAAATGGTGTGTTTTATTTCAAATAAATAATTTTTTTCTGGGTGTAGTGTGTGTTTTTTCTTTTTAACACTTTGTAGGTTAGTAATGGGGGTGTCTTATAGATGCCCATCATTACTAACCTGGGCTTCATGGCAGCTGGCACTGACATGAACCCCACCACTATTACCCCCTGCCACCGCACCAGGGCAGCGTGGAAGAGCGAGGCTAAGTGCCAGAATTGGCGCATCCTATGGATGCGCCATTTCTGGGGCGGCTGACGGCTGGTGTTTCTAGCCTGGGAGGGGGCCAATATCCATGGCACCCTTCCTGGGCTATTAATATCAGCCCCCAGCTGTCTGCCTAGGCTTTTGCTAGCTATTAAAATAGGGGGGACCCCACATCATTTTTTTGGGGGGTCTCCCATTTTAATAGCTAGTAAAGGCTAGGTATTCAGCTGGGGGCTGATATTAGTAGCCTGGGAAGCTCCGTGGGTATTATCCCCTTCCCAGGCTTCAAACATCTGCCCCAGCCGTCTGCTTAACCTCCGCTAGAGACTAAAATTATGGGGGATCCCACGGCAATTTTTTTTTTTAATAAATCCTTTATTTTAACACTGAATGACACTTGAGGGGTTAATAAAGATGCAGTCCCTAAATTATTATTTATTTTTTAATTAATTTTTCCAAAAAATTTGACGTGGGCTTTGCCATATTTTTGTATGCCAGCCAAGTACAGCATCCAGGAACGGGCTGCCCCCAACTCCCAGCTGCCTATTTGTACCTGGCTGGACACAACAATATAGGGAAGCCCTTTTTTTATTATTTCATGAATTTCATGAAATAAGTAAAAAAAAAAAAATACGTGGGGCTTCGCCCTATTTTTGTGTCCGGCCAGGTACAACTAAGCAGCTGGAGTCTGGAATCCACAGCGCAGGGTGGCCCAAGCTTTGTGGCCCCCCCCTGCTGCGAACTGCAGTCCGCAGCCACCCCAGAAAATGGCGCGTTCGTAGAAGCGCCATCCTCTGGCGCTGTATCCAGCTCATCCAGGGCCCTGGTGCGGTGGCTCACTGGGTAATAAAGGGGTTAGGGCCAGCTTTGTATTATCCGCTGGTCCTAAGCCCGTCACAGCCTGACACTGAGGAGCGCAAGCATGCCTGCGCTTCTCAGTGTCTGCGGGATCACAGGCTGGATGGCAGCTTTCTGCTGCGATCCAGCCTGTCATCTCGATGTAGCAGAGCTGGAGCTGTCCTGGGAACCATGGAAAGGTAAAGATGATGTTGGCTTTTTATTATTTTTCTTTTATTGCAGGAGATCATTGGCTTCAGCTGGAATGGGCGTGACGGTAAGTATGGTTTAATTTAGAACAATAAAGAATTGTGTGTTTATTTCAATTAAAGGACTTTATTATGGGTGTTGTGTTTTTTTTAAATACTTTACTAGAAATTCAGGGTGGTCATGTCTAATATTGGCGTGACCCCATGAATTTCGGACTTAGGGCCTGCTGATAATACCAAGCTGGCCCTAACCCCTTTATTACCCAGTGAGCCACCGCACCAGGGCCCTGGATGAGTTGGGTACAGCGCCAGAAGATGGCGCTTCTATGAACGCGCCATTTTCCGGGGTGACTGCGGACTGCAATTTGCAGCGGGGGGGGCCCCAGAAAGCTTGGGCCTCCCTGCGCTGCAGATTCCAGCCCCCAGCTGCCTAGTTGTACCTGGCTGGACACAAAAATAGGGAGAAGTCCCATGCATTTTTTTTTTTTTAATTATTTCCTGAAATTCATGAAATAATAAAGAAGAAAAGGGCTTCCCTATATTGTTGTGTCCAACCAGGTACAAATAGGCAGCTGGTGGTTGGGGGCAGCCCGTTCCTGCCTGCTGTACCTGGCTGGACACAAATATAGTGCGAAGCCCCACGTCAATTTTTTTTTAATTATTTCAGGAAATTCATGAAATAATTAAAAAAAAATTGATGTGGGGCTTCGCCCTATATTTGTGTCCAGCCAGGTACAGCAGGCAGGAACGGGCTGCCCCCAACCACCAGCTGCCTATTTGTACCTGGTTGGACTCAAAAATATAGGGAAGCTCTTTTTTTCTTAATTATTTCATGAATTTCATGAAATAATTAAAAAAAAAAAATATGTGGGGCTTCGCCCTATTTTTGTCTCCAGCCAGGTACAACTAGGCAGCTGGGGGCTGGAATGTGCAGCGCAGGGAGGCCCAAGCTTTCTGGGCCCCCCCCCACTGCAAATTGCAGTCCGCACCCACCCAGGAAAATGGCGCGTTCATAGAAGCGCCATCTTCTGGCGCTGTACCCAACTCATCCAGGGCCCTGGTGCGGTGGCTCACTGGGTAATAAAAGGGTTAGGGCCAGCTTGGCATTATCAGCTGGCCCTAAGCCCGAAATTCATGGGGTCACGCCAATATTAGACATGACCGCTATGAATTTCTAGTAAAGTATTTAAAAGAAAAACACAACACCCAGAATAAAGTCCTTTAATTGAAATAAACACACAATTCCTTATTGTTCTAAATTAAGCCTTACTTACCATCACGCCCATTCCAACTGAAGCCAACGATCTCCTGCAATAAAAGAAAAATAATAAAGCAACATCATCCTTACCTTTCCATGGTTCCCAGGACAGCTCCAGCTCTGCTACATTCACATGACAGGCTGGATCACTGCAGAAAGCTGCCATCCAGCCTGTCATCCCGCAGACACTGAGAAGCGCAGGCTTGCTTGCGCTCCTCAGTGTCAGGCTGTGACGGCATCCAGATGAGCCGAGTCTCTCACGCTCTCCGCATGCGCAGGAGAATTCTCCCACGCTGTCAGTGACGAGCATGAGGTGAGCTGAGTTCATTGTCGGCTCATCTGGATGCCGTCACAGCCAGACACTGAGGAGCGCAAGCAAGCCTGCGCTTCTCAGTGTCTGCGGGATGACAGGCTGGATGTCAGTTTTCTGCTGCCGTCCAGCCTGTCATCTCGATGTAGCAGAGCTGGAGCTGTCCTGGGAACCATGGAAAGGTAATGATGATGTTGCTTTATTATTTTTCTTTTATTGCAGGAGATTGTTGGCTTCAGCTGGAATGGGCGTGATGGTAAGTATGGTTTAATTTAGAACAATAAAGAATTGTGTGTTTATTTCAATTAAAGGACTTTATTCTGGGTGTTGTGCTTTTTTTTTTACTTTGACTATGGGGTTAGTAATGGGGGTGTCTTATAGACGCCTCTCCATTACTAACCTAGGCTTGATGTCAGCTGGCATTATAAGCTGACATCAACCCTAACCCTATTACCCCACTGCCACCGCTACAGGGCAGTGGGAAGAGCGAGGCTAAGTGCCAGAATTGGCGCATCCTATGGATGCGCCATTTCTGGGGCTGCTGACGGCTGGTGTTTCTAGCCTGGGAGGGGGCCAATATTCATGGCACCCTTCCTGGGCTATTAATATCAGCCCCCAGCTGTCTGCCTAGCCTTTGCTAGCTATTAAAATAGGGGGGACCCCACGTCATTTTTTTGGGGGTGTCCCCCATTTTAATAGCTAGTAAAGGCTAGGTATTCAGCTGGGGGCTGATATTAGTAGCCTGGGGAGCTCCATGGGTATTACCCCCTTCCCAGGCTTCAAACATCTGCCCCAGCCGTCTGCTTAACCTCCGCTAGAGACTAAAATTACGGGGAACCCCACGCCAATTTTTTTTTTAATAAATCCTTTATTTTAACACTAAATGACAAGTACAGTAATCAACACTGTCACTGTACTTATAAAATATGTGACTGACATGTTTCTATCTATCTAATCTATGTGTAATTCTCTATTCTTTCTATTCTAAATTGTCGGGTACCACTGCTGAATTGCCGGCCGGCTTTTTTAAAGAGATGGTGCATGAAAACACTGTTATTTTTTTTAATAAATCCTTTACACTAAATGACATGTACAGTAAGCAACACTGTCACTGTACTTCATATATATGTGACTGACATGTTTCTATCTATCTAATCTATGTGTGATGCTCTATTCTTTCTGTTATAAATTGTCGGGTACCGGTGTATGCCGCTGCTGAATTGCCGGCTTTTCATGTTTCACTGTGAGCACTGTTCCCATCAATTTGGGCAACCACCTCCCCCAATATATTCTACATTATTGTTAGTTGTTTTCCTTCATGTAGAATTAACCTACAAGGAAAGAAAGGGTTTATTTTCATTCCGATATTTGTGTCCCATTGACTTGCATTGGTTTCCGGTATCGGAATCGGCGATATCCGATACTTTTTGGGTATCGGCCCGATCCAATCCGATCCGATATTTCCTGATATCGGAAGGTATCGCTCAACACTAGTCACGAGTTGAAAAAGAGGATGATAAATGCAGGGAAAAGAGACTTCCTGTTTCTAGATAGGCCAGAGAAAAGAGAAGAATTTACTGGGTTGATAGGCAAAATGAGCAATTGTAAGTACACAGTGCTATATAATATGATGATTGCATATATTAAGAGGATAAAAACGTTGATGCGAGGGCTTTTTTAATAGGTGAAAACTATTTTTGTTGGGGATAAAACATATAATTAGAAATGAACAAAATGTATCAAAGAAAGTCAGATTCTCCTCGAATTTTAAAAAAAAAATTTCATTTATTAAAATACTATTTGTTTTGCAATTAACTTTAGGCAAATCTAGTAAAATGGTGATGTCACGCACAGTGTAGGTAAGATGAAGTGCAACAGGAAAGAATGAGGGTAGGAGAGCCCAGACACTAGGGAAAAGGGAAGTGGAGACCCCTGGGCTGATCTAATATTACCCTGTCTCCCCTACCGTCCCTATATTGGTTTCTCACCAATTGCCAAACAGGAAACCTAGAAAACCTAAGCCCTGTATATCCCTGGAGCTAGGCCCTGGATATGGAAGGGGGGATGAGCACTGATCTGTCCCCACTATAAACTAAAGACAACAAGGGAGACAAACACAAGGGGAAGAAACTTAGCTTGAGCAGATTTCAGAGAGATTTCATCAAATGTCCTCCAAAGCACCAGAGAAGACGTAAGCCGACTGCAATAGCTCCAAGCCTTCACAAGGGAACATGTGAATATCACCGGCCCCTCGCTGCAGCAAACTGAAAGAACACCCAGGCCAGGGTGTCAATCAGAGCAGGAGGGAAGTAGCCGCTGGGTCCTAAAGTAAGACAGATTTAAGAAGATGTCTGCAATGCCAAACAAAGTGATCTTCTTCAGCCAGCTGCAGATCGACTGTCTGTTACATCTGACACACCCATGACAGTACTCCCCCTTCTACGATTGGCCTCCGGACACTCAAGACAAGGTTTCTCAGGACAAGAGGTGTGAAGTGAACGAACCAGCCTGGGAGCATTCACCTCTGATGCTGAAACCCACATCCTCTCCTCTGGATCATAACCTTTCCAGTGCACCAAGTATTGTAGGGAACGATGTTGCAGACGAGAATCTACAATCCTTGAAATCTGAAACTCCAGATTACCATCAACCATTATTGGGGCGGTGTAAGGGATGAGGACTCAAGAGATTCCACATATTTCTTGAGTAGAGACCTTGTAGATCTTAAAGTCCTGAAATAGCTCAAGACGAAATGCTGCTGGGTTTATGACGGCGGTTGTTTTATAGGGACCTATAAACCTAGGTCCCAGCTTCCAAGAAGGAAACTTCAACTTGATATTTCAGGTAGACAACCACACAAAGTCATTCACATTCAAGTCCGGACCTGGCAAGCGTTTTCTGTCAGCCATACGTTTGTACATTTGTACATGTCTACCATGATCTTCAAATTACTCAGAACCCCCCGCCACACCGAGGAGAGCGACAAAGCAAAACGTTCCTCCTCAGAAACTCCCGAAGCCCCTCCCCCACTAAAAGTACCAAACTGTGCATGGTAACTGTATGCACCAAATAATGATGACCTGCCAGTAGATTCTTGACGATGATTATTAATAGCAAATTCTGCCAGCGGTGAGTAGGATGCCCAATCCTCCTGATTTATAGAGACAAAACACCTGAGATAAGTCTCCAAATTCTGATTAATGCGCTCGATCTGTCCTTTCGACTGAGAATGGAAGGCAGAGGAAAAGGACAGCTGCACCCCCAGTCGAGAACAGAATGCTTTCCAGAACTTGGAAACAAACTGGGTCCCCCAATCTGACACCACATCGAAGGGAACCCCATGAAGCTTCACAATCTCATTTATAAACACCTGAGCAAGATTCTTGGCATTTGGAAGTGCCAGCAATGCGACGAAGTGAACCATTTTACTGAACCTATCTACAACCACCAAAACCACCGTTTTGTCTGCAGATACTGGTAGGTCAGTAATAAAATCCATGGACAAGTGTGTCAATTGTCTGCTAGGAATAGGTAGCAGAAGAAGAGTACCAGACATACTGGTATGCGATACTATAGAACGCGTGCAAATACTACAAGCAGAAACAACGAGAGAGGAGGTCCGCAGTTGCCTTACCACCTGGATGACCAGCAAGCACAGAGTTGTGATGTTCCTTAATTAATTTGCGGTGCAGATTAGATGATACAAATAACCTTCCTGAAGGGCAGGAAGCAGGGGCGTCCCCCTGAGCCTCCAACACCTCACCTTCCAGTTCAGGATACAATGCCGAAATGACTACCTCCTTCTGTAATATCGGGGCAGGGTTCTCATGGTCACCACCACCAGGGAAGCTCCGGGACAAAGCATCAGCCTTGACATTTTTGACCCCTGGACGAAAAGTGACAACAAAATTGAACCTAGTAAAAAACAGGGACCAGCTAGCTGGCCTAGGGTTGAGACATTTAGCTGATTAAAGATATGACAGGTTCTTTAGGTCAATTATAACAGTAATAGGATGGACAGCCCCTTCCAACCAATGTCGCCATTTTTCGAACGTCAATTTGATCGCCAAAAGTTCCCTATTACCCACGTCATAATTTCTCTCAGCCGAAGACAATTTCTTAGAAAAGAAAGCGCATGGACGCCATTTACAAGGGGACAGACCCTGAGACAACACAGCCCCAACACCCACCTCCGACGCATCAACTTCCACAATAAAGGGCTGGGAAACATCTGGTTGACTAAGTATAGGTGCCATGGCAAAACAGTTCTTTAGGGAGGAAAAAGCCTGCAGGGAGGCATCGGACCATTTGGAAAAATCAAACCCCTTCCTAGTCATGTCAGTAAGGGGTTTCACAATTACTGAATCATTTTGGATGAATTTCCGGTAAAAAATTAGTAAAGCCCAGAAAACGTTGTAGAGCCTTCAGGTTCTTGGGACGGTCCCAATCAAGGACAGCATGGATCTCTTCCGGATCTATCCGAAAACTCGAAGACGACAACAAGTTCTCCAAAAACTGCACCTCCTGGACAGTGAAAACAGTTTTTTTTTATAGTTTGGCATATAGCTTTTTATCTCTTAATATCTGAAGCACCTGTTTAACATGCCCCCGATGTGTTTCAAAATCAGGTGAGTAAACCAAAATATCGTCCAGATAGACCACCACAAACCTCCCCACAAAATGTTGGAAAATATAATTTATGAAATGCTGGAACAGCGCAGGTGCATTGGTGAGACTGAAAGGCATAACCAGACTCTCAAAATGCCCTTCAGGGGTATTGAACGCTGTTTTCCATTCATCCCCTTCTCTGATTCTAACCAGATTGTAGACTCTCCTCAAATCCAACTTGGAGAACACCCTAGCTTCCACAACCTGGCTAAACAAATTTGGAATCAGAGGAAAAGGGTATGAATCTCAGATGGAATTTGATTTAATTCGTGGAAATCTAAACAGGGATGTAGGCCGTCATCTTTTCTCTTCACAAAGAAGAACCTTGCCGCCACGGGCGAAGATGAGGGTCTGATATGTCCCTTCTCCAGACTTTCCGCAATGAAATCCTTTGTGACTTGTCTCTCAGGGCCAGAAAGATTATGCAGTCTTGACTTTGGTAGTTTAGCTCCGGGGGTCAGGTTAATAGGACAGTCATATGCACAATGAGGAGGCAAATCCTGACACCCACTCTCAGAAAAAATGTCCTCAAAACCAGACAGAAAAGCAGGTAAGTTTTCCATAGAGACTGTAGAAAGGGAAATATCTAAACAGTTGTCATGGCTGTAATCTCCCCATTCTATGATCTCCCTGGCTTGTCAATCCACCAACGGATTATGTTTCACCAACCAGGGTAGACCCAAAACAATTGGGGTGGGAAGATGGTCCAGGACATAGCAAGGGATTATCTCACAATGAACCAACCCCACCCTCAGTTTTACATTATGTACAATCGAATTAGAGCTTTCTGTGCAAGTGGCGCTGAGTCGATGGTGAAGATGGGAATAGGCTTAGCTAAAGTACAGCAAGCAAGACCATGAGTTTTCACAAACTCAGCATCAATCATGCTGACTCCAGCTCCACTGTCAACAAGCACAGAAATTTTCTCGGTTTTGCTCTCTAGCACCACCTCTGCTGTCAGGACAAACCAGGAACTGCAGGTTGATGACAAATGCACCCCTTGCTTATTGCTTATCCAATTCTAGACTACCAAGGGTTAATTGAGTTTCCTTTTGCTTAGGAATCGAAGGGCATGCCACCCTGCAGAGACCCCAACATTAGCAACCTGTAGCCGCTGATGCTGCTGCTGAACCTCACAGCGGAGGTCAGACACCTCCAGAGAAAGACAGCGCAGGTGCTCTGCCAGCTCTGCAACTGAATCCATAACCAAAGGAGAAAGAAAAAAAAAAACGCCCGAAAGAAAAACACACAAATAAAACCACATGTCAGTTTTGTTTTTTTTTCTAAATATGCACGGCCGGTGATAATGTCACACACAGTGAAGGTAAGACAAAGTGCAACACAAAAGGATGAGGGGAAGGGAGCCCAGACACTAGGGAAAGGGGAAGTGGAGTCCCCTAGGCTGGTCTAATATCACCCTGTCTCCCCTACCGCCCCTATACTGGTTCCTCACTAATCGCCAAATAGGAAACCTAAACCCTGTATATCCCTGGAGCTAGTCCCTGGATAGGGAATGGGGGGGTGAGCACTGATCTGTCCCCACAATAAACTAAAGACAACAAGGGAGACAAACACAGGGGGGAGAAGCTTAGCTTGAGCAGACTTCAGAGAGATTTCACCAAACGTCCTCCTAAGCACCAGAGAGGATGTAAGCCGACTGCAATAGCTTCAAGCCTTCACGAGGGAACATGTGAATATTACCGGCCCCTCCTTGCAGCAAACTGAAAGTATTTAAACACTCAGGCCAGGGTGTCAATCAGAGCAGGAGGGAGGTAACCGCTGGGTCCTAAAGTAAGACAGATTTAAGAAGACATCTGCAATGGCAAACAAAGTGATCTTCTGCAGCCAGCAGGTGACCAGACCCCAATTTTTTGCATTAGAGAGGATGAGAAAAAGGTTACAAATACATTTCTGACATGCAAAAGTAGTGTTGTGCTTCAGACGCATCCAGCAACTAGAGGGATTAACACAGTCACAGGAGACAGGGAGTGTTTTAGCAGAGCCCCAGGAGGATTGTGGGGAACTTGTTATTGCAGTCTGGCTGAAGCCGAAGAGAAAGGTGGTATGTTATCTGGATCTGACAGAAGGCAACTGAACATAATTCAGATCAGGAGAGAAACTAAACACAGGTCAGATAAACTCCCTGAACTAACAGTGCAGAGTATTATCAGGCAGGAAGATAAGGACTGGAAGGAATTGTGTCACAGGGATCATCTCTCTCATCAAACCCTCCCCCCTCCATCTCCATGCAGGATAAAGAATGCTGTGTACTACTGTGTCCTTGTGAAGGAAAAGCCTGTGGTTGTGTATGCATAGAAGTGTGCTGCTAAGAGATCTAATCTATGCAGAATTATGCTACTGAAGAGACTGTAATACTGTGCCTTGTGAAGAAACTACTGTATTGTTACTGGAGCCAGTTGCTCAAGAAACTCAGACTGTACTGTAATGAAGATTGTTGCTGTAATATCCCTGAATGGCACTGGCCGTGCTTCAGATTAAATTCCACTGTTATGCTAAGTTCACACACGTTGTGTTTTGCTGCGTATTTTGCAGCAGATTGTTATGCAAACTTTCAGCTGCGTCTAGCAGTACCAGCAAAGTGTATGAAAAAACAGAATTCTCTGTTCACACATGTTGCTTTTTCTTTGCTGCATATTTTCTGCCTTGCTTGCGTATTTGGAAAATAGAGCATGTCACTTCTTTCAGAGTTTTTTCAGCGTTTTTTTCACCCATAGCAAGTAATGGGTGGTGAAAAAAACGCTGCAAATATGCATCAAAAATGCAGCAAAAAACGCACCTGCGTTTTTTGCTGTGTATTAGCAGCGGTTTTGATGGCAAAATAGAATGGGATTCTTTTTTTTCACAGAACTTTATGTACATGCCTAAATAGAGAAAGAAGGACAGTGAAAAAATGCAGCAAAAAACACAGGAAAACCTGCTTTTTTGACGCAGCTGTATTCCTGCCAGAGAAAAGTTGTCAGCAGATTTGCAGCAGATTTAGCTGCAGAAAAAAACACAACGTGTGTGAACATAGCCTCACTGTTGAAAAAGACTCTTGTCAGATGTGTCTGGTCAGCAATTGAATCTATCATGTGCCTGAGAGAAGCTGCAGCCTATGGTCGCCCTGAGAAACAATTCCCCCAGGATTCGAAATAATTCATGAAACCTGTCTCGCCCCTATCTGAACCTAGCGGCGTGCGAGTAACACATTGTTTTCTGGTTTTGCCTTCTATCATCTTTCTTTCGGCTTCTAGCTTCCTTCTGTCCAGCAATTCCATTCACTAGTCCCCTCGCTGTGTCATGGGACATAATGTATGTCAATAATGACGTAGAATCTACTGAATGGAAGACCCAGCCAGAGGGAAGATTGAAGAGCTTATCAGAGTAAAATTCAGCAAAAGGACACAAAAAAAATTCAACAAACATAGCAAATAAAGGCAGCTGTATTTACCAACACAGGTCACAAAACTAATACACTTACAGAATGCAGAAAACACCATTGATAAATGCAGAGGCAACTCAGGCGCAAAATACTAATGAAGCAACCACTCACAAACCTACCAAATCATGGTATTCTAGTATTAGAATTGCAAAAAGATAAAGATTGTATAGGGCGCCAGTCACACAAATGTAATGCACAGCTGATCAGAGAACTGGCAGGGGCTGGACGGGTCGTAGGAAGGCAGAGGAAAGATGGGTATGAGATTTTATCTTTAAGGGTTCGTTTCCACTCGCAGATGAGCACACGATGTCAGACAAGTATTTACACAGGATGAAAATCGTGAATGAAATTGTTGAATTGCTATTATAACATGGGACATCGCGCACAGACATATAATCTGTCCTGCAGTGTATTCAACACTCAAATCCCATAAGTGATACTAATTATTTTGAATGCATCAACTAACAAAGTATTGTACGAGCATTTATGTTGATAGTATTAAAATAATATGTAATTGAATTAGGAAACTGTTTTTTTTTTTTTGTAATTATGAATTTCCATTTGTTTCAATGCTCCAGTTGCTATTGATCTATTGCCTTGGAATATCCTATTAAGGACTTAAATTTGAAACTCCTCCTTTTTGTCGATCCCATTGTTGAACGAGTGAGCAAATCTCCATTTGCATTCCGCAAACTTTGAAAATTGAGTGAGAATTTTTTCGCTCAATTTCATAGAATAATCGAAACGTGGAATGTTAGAGTTGTAAGGGACCTCCAGGGTCATCTGGTCCAACCCCCTGCTCAATGCAGGAGTCACTAAACCATCTCAGACAGATGTCTGTCCAGCCTCTGTTTGAAGACTTCCATTGAAGGAGAACTCACCACCTCTCGTGGCCACCTGTTCCCCTCATTGATCACCCTAACTGTCAAAAAGTTTTTTCTAATATCTAATCTGTATCTTCTCCCTTTCAGTGTGACATCCCTTCAGATATTTGTAGACAGCTCTTCAGCTATTAAGTCTCCTCTTAGCCTTTTTTGCAAGCTAAACATTCCCAGATCCTTTAACCATTCCTCATAGGACATAGTTTGCAGTCCGATCACCATCTTGGTAGCTCTTCCCTGAACTTGTTCCACTTTTTCTCCAAATTCATGCACCATGAAAGAACATTTTTGAACGCATTGTTCAGTCGCTCAACCTATTCAAGTACAAAATTATCGTGAACAATGGGGATGTTACCATTAAAATCTGGCAGATTGTCGGCCAGTGTGAATGGGCTTTAACTGCTTTCAGACCAATTCAATTTGCATTTGATGTATTTGATGCAAATTCAATTTATCCTCTGAATGTGCCCAAATTGGGAGATTCGCAAACTCTAAATTGTGATAGAAATTAAACTTCAAATAAACTCAAATAGGTATATATTGGTAATACTACTGCACCTAAACAATGTTCCAAACTAATTTATAATAAAAAAACATAAATTAACCACTTATGAATATAATAATAATAATAATACATTTTATTTCTATAGCGCCAACATATTCCACAGCACTTTACAATTCAGAGGGGACTGATAAGACATTACAGGGTAACATATAGTTCAACACCTAACAAGAGGAGTGAGGTTTACATGAGAATATAATGCTATTTTACAATATTAACAATGATGGAAAGATTCAACAATCAGCAGCCAGCCCTTAGATTATTTTTCATGTGTAGTGCGAGTGCTCCCTCTAATGGTTGAAATTGCTAAAGGCTCCAGTTTACTTTGTATAGGCTGTAGAATCCAACATAAAATTGAACAACTCAAAATATGGTAAAGATGGACTTTTACTTGGATCAGTACAAGAAAATCCTACAACCTAAAGCAGAACAATTTGCAGCTAAGAGCATTATTGAAACTGATGCAGGGTAAAATTGTAAAATATAACTACTGTGATCCCATACTTTAATGAATTTGGAAAAGGCTTTAAAAATGCTTTAAAAAGATTAGTCATTATTAGGACATGATCTATGGGGGTGCGTACATTATTTACTTTGCATTGTAATAGGGGGTGGTACAAGGGACAGCAAAACACCTTCCCAGGAGTAACTTTAAGGTGCGTAAAAATGGCACAGAAACACATAACAAAGTTTATTGAACTTCAAGGTGGACTCTACTTATACAGCTGAAAGGGATTAAAATGTCAGAAATCCTTCACCCATTGTAAAGTACAGACTTAAAAGCTGCCAACAAAGTCAGATAGTCACTGTTATTAGGAAGCAAACTGTCCTGCATTTATGAGGTTGCTGGCAAGTCCCAGACTTCTCACTTGCTCACGGCAAGTCCCAGACTTCTCACGTGCTCATTGCAAGTCCCAGACTTCACACTTGCTCATTGCAAGTCCCAGACTTCACACTTGCTCATTGCAAGTCCCAGACTTCACACTTGCTCATTGCAAGTCCCAGACTTCACACTTGCTCATTGCAAGTCCCAGACTTCTCACTTGCTCATTGCAAGTCCCAGACTTCTCACTTGCTCATTGCAAGTCCCAGACTTCACATTTGCTCACTGTAAGTTCCAGACTTCATATTTGCTCACTGCAAGTCCCAGACTTCACATTTGCTCACTACCTGAGATCACGAGCACTGATATCTGTTTCTACAACTCTTAATCTAGAGTTTCAATAGCAGATCCCCCTAAGGTCTGCTACTTCAGATTATGGATCACCCAAAAAACAACAGCCTCTAATGTGCTCAACTGTTCTTGCTCTATAACATGCCACCTCAGGATCAGACATCATATTCCTTTACAAATGATTATATTCCTAATGAATGGCTACTTCAAGATATAAGAAGAAACCTTCAATAATGCTCATACAACTACTATGCTCCTGTAAAGGGAATTGTCAGCTGATGAAGTCCTGTGATCACAGCAGCCATAATTTAATCAAGCAGCCCTGACAAGTAGGAGCGGGAAAAGGAGCTGCACTGGAGAGGGAATTTTATGAGGATTACTGAAAGTACATTTTTATAGCCATTGACTAGAAATATAATCATGTTTAAAGTGAACCAATTACATTGAATGTGATGGCTGATCCTGAGGTGACATGTTCCACTTTAAGGGGGGGAGCATAGGTGTAGCAAATAATTAAAAATCACTGCAAAGTTTTTATTTTTGACTGGATGAACTCTTTAGCATTGGTTTTGTTTTCAACCACTGATTCCTACCTTGTGTCTTAATTGCTTAATATTTCTCTTGCACTCTCCAGCAAGTTTTCCATGACCACAAATGTAAGGTCTCTCCAAAAAAAAAGCAGAGAATTTTACTCTCTATTTTACTCTGAAGTCTGCAGAGAAGGAATTTGAAAGTTGTTTGATCTTCAAAATACAGAAACAGTTCTAAGCTGAATTCTACCAAAATGTTACTAGTTCTGAAACCAATAAACCTATTTGCTGGTTTAATAATGATGTAGCAAATTTATAGTAATGATCAATTTACATCAATATACCTGGAAATTAAAAGAAAAAAAGCAAAGCACAGTATTGTACACTGTACAGTAACTATGGGCATCTATGGGACAGATCAGATATATACCATAGGTGTGTCTTTTTGCCAAATATGGCATGTCCAGAAAAGAATACATTATAATTCATCAAATTAATTAGATAGCTAGGTAGTAAAAGTCCAATAACAACCTTCCTGGCTGCAAGTGGATTTTCCATCACTGAGAAAAATCAAATTTGAATCTTTCTATAAATGGTGCTTTGTGTTGATAATCCTCTGGATAATTCCCAGTCTATCCCAATAGCTCACATCCAGCCTATATTACTGGGAGGGACAATCCTACAACAGAAAATTCTGAACCTTGGATCAAGCAGGAAACTGTAGATCAGCGATCTGAAAATGAATGAGGATTGCAGATTGAAATTTAGAGAATTTTTATTAAATAAAGGTAACTACTAATATACGTGAAATCATTTTTTCCATGACAATGGAATCAGTTTTATGAAGGATTTAGAAATGGTTTCCATTTTTGACAAAATTAGATATTTTCATGAGGAGCTTAGATGTTATTATTGTCCTTATTGCCAGAAAAAAAAGATTTTCACAACTGAGAAAGTTTATTACTTTGAGTGTGGACATACATCAAAAGCAGGTCAGAACAAGTGGACCTGTTGTATCTTCAATAGAGCTAACTGTCCCCCATAGGGAGCAATATAATGTGGATATGACAAAAACATAAAAAATACTTGCACTTCCAAAGTCATTAGGTTACAGATAGTTTCAACGAAAAAAAGTAAAGTTTATATAACTTTACGGTCTGAAGGAAATGTCTGAGAACTAGTGGAAACTTTAATAAATGCCTGTAAACAGTAGAATAATGGACACCAGAGACAAACCATGCAACTGGTATAGGGACTCTAGTGAGAATGGCTCTAGTACAAAATTGTTTCCCATGCTTCTCTTCACATAGTCTTTGCATTTACCCATAGTGGCCATTAGGGGGAGTACACTGCATACCAAATTTTTAAAAAAAGCACTTGTAGAAATCTATGCGTATAGCTCTCCCTCTTGTAGCGGCAGCGAGAATCCAGAATTTTAAAATGTACCCAAATGCATAAGGAAATGTCTGGGATTGTGATCTAAAAAAAAAGTTTCTGCATTAAAAATGGAATGGTGACAATTTAGCTCCAAGAGGGGAATTAAACTAGATCATAATGTGACTCACCTGTCCCACCTTCACCACTAGGTCCTGCTCCCTTCTCCTATGGCCACCTTCAACTGCACTAGTCCATATTAGGTTTTTCTCAAAGCATGGCAAACCCTTCTGACATCATCACCCTTGCTGAGCATGTGGACCTCTGCTCCATTCAGAATGGAGATGAAGAGCCCATGGTTCCAGATGAAAAACATTGAGAAGGAGTGTGTGGACTATGTATTGGGGACACAATAAAGATTAGACGAAAGAAAATCTGAGAAGGTCTGAGAAAACCAATGTATAGTGTTTATTAAAAGAGATTACCTGGATTTAAAAAAAAAAGAAACAGCCCACCCTTGTCCAAGGTTTATGCCTGGATATCCTAGGGTGTCTCTAAGAGGATACTGTACCAAGTCAGTTCATGACATCTCTTCACTCCTAAATATGAAATGATCAATTGTGAGGGGCATTACTGAAACGTGGAAGGGGCCACAGCAACTCAGCCATAAACTGGACACCACATAAAGTTACAGAGTTTATTACTGTAGAGTTCAAACCTACTCTGTCATCAACATCAGTATAAAAAATGTGCACTGAGATCTTCATGTCATTGATTCCATGGCCGACAGCTGCATGCATCCTAGCATCACCAAACACAATAACAAGCGTCAGATGGAGAGATATAAAGCCGCCACCACAGGGTTCGGCAGCAGTGGAAACATGTCCTGTGCAATGACAAATCACACTTCTCTCTGGCGTCTGATGGATGAGTCTCAGTTTGGTGAATGACAGGAGAACATTACTCGCCTGACTGCATTGTGCCAGCTGTACAGTTTGGTGGAGGAGGGATGATGCTATGAGGTTGGTTTTCAGAAAGGGGAATTTTAATGCTGCAACATACAAAATATTTTGGACAATTGTAGCTTCTATCATTGAGGGAACACTTTGGGGGAGGCCTTTTTCTGTTTTTCTGCAAGATCCATATTGACATGGTTGGATGGCTTGGTGTGGAAGAACTTGACTAACCGCACAGAGTTTTGACCTTAACCCCAACTAACACCTTTTGGATGAATAAGAATGGAGTCTCTCTCGTTTTCGATCAGTGTCTGACCTCATAAATGTACTTTTGGATGAATGGACAAAAATGTCCACAAACTCCATAAATTAGACTAACTTCAGCATCTTGTAGAAAGCCTTCCCAGAAGACTAGAAGCTGTTATGGCTGCAAAGCATGAACAATCTCCATATTAATATCTATTTTTATACAATGGGAAATCATTAAAGCTCCTGTTTGCGTAATGTGGATATGTTCCATATAGTGTATGTCAGTCAATTAAAAATAATGCATATAACAAAAAGAAACTAAATATTCACAGGTAGCATTTAACAATTATGCTATTTTATATTAGTCTAATTATTATTATGAAGTAACTATATTTATAGTAACTATATTTTTAGTTAAGATATGTATTTCTATTGCCATGAATCCTATTATTAATGCTGCCATTGTTGCTATGTTTTTATTATTATTAGTAGTAGTAGTAGTAGTATTACTATTATTAGTAGTAGTAGTAGTATTCATAATTGTTCAGGGTCTTCTCAATTCATAAAGATTTTTTATCTCCATGATTATTTTATATTTATATTTGTTTTAGTTTTTTTCCCTCCAGACAAACAAACATCCTTTGATTAAATACTGTGATAACTTTTTCCAGTTTGTCATCTCACATTTATCTTTACCATCCCTTTACCTCTTCATCAAGCATTTCTCTAGAGAAATTATTGCTATAATTTCCTAACATTACAAAGTGAATCTCCTGAAAGACGCTCGGAGCAGAACCTGTAGGTTACATACAACCACCTTCCAACCACTGTATTCTTATAAGTGTTGCCGGCATTTATGCCCTACACTGGGATATTGCTACACAGTTTGTGCTACAATATTATTGACATCCCCAGAAGAAGAAAAAAGTGAAAAGGCATTGGGGTAGGGTTTGACATAGTTTGACAATAAATGGCTTCATCCAACCAATAACCATGACTGGAGAAAAAGTTTTTTTATTATCATTCATATTCTCTGAAACAAGGCCAAGAAAGGAAAAATTCTGCCGGGGTATGTAAACTTTTGAGCACAACTGTATGTATATATATTGTAAGGCAGCGCTAGTCATCATATTGGGGGATACTCGCTGCACCGGGTCAATTAAAGCACACCAGCCACGTTTTTCCAGTTTTCTCACTCCAGCAGTTTATTATACAACATAACTGCTATAACCGAGACCAACTCGGTGACTCGCCGACATATTACATATAATGTCCAGGAGCCTTTCAAGTGGCAGACAGGCCCACTTGGCTCCAGTTGCAGCCTTCAGCAAAGTAACTATAACAATGTCCATATAACGTACCGCTTTTACCTTTTGCCGGGTCTTAACAGTTTCGTTCTGCCACCGCTGTGGCTTTTAGGCTTCCCAGGTGGGGGTCTCCAGCCCTCGTACCTTCGAAGGCTACTGGTATGTCTTCACACTTAACATCCAGCCTCTGCCTTTCAGGACTCTTGTCTTTCAAGCCTCTGCCCTCCAAGGCCACTGGCATCGCTTACACCTAAGGATACAGCCTCGACCTTTCAGGCTTCACCAGGCTTCACACTAACGGTGTCCCACACGGGAACAGGCCTCACGCCTTACACACCCTGTCTCAAGACTACCAGGGTTTATATATCCTGTTGTACACACACACAGGACCTGTGCTGATGTCACAGTCATGTGATCAGACTTTCTGTGTGCACAGGACCTGTGCTATGTCGCAGTCATGTGACCAGACATTCTGTGTGCACAGTACCTGTGCTATGTCACCTGAGGGGGAGGTACATGGTCAGCCAAAACACATCCTGGACCATTAGCGTAGTGTCGCAAGTCGCTGCATTACAATATATATACATTTATATATATATATACAGTACAGACCAAAAGTTTGGACACACCTTCTCATTTAAAGATTTTTCTGTATTTTCATGACTATGAAAATTGTACATTCACACTGAAGGCATCAAAACTATGAATTAACACATGTGGAATTATATACTTAACAAAAAAGTGTGAAACAACTGAAAATATGTCTTATATTCTAGGTTTTTCAAAGTAGCCACCTTTTGCTTTGATGACTGCTTTGCACACTCTTGGCATTCTCTTGATGAGCTTCAAGAGGTAGTCACCGGAAATGGTCTTCCAACAATCTTGAAGGAGTTCCCAGAGATGCTTAGCACTTGTTGGCCCTTTTGCCTTCACTCTGCAGTCCAGCTCACCCCAAACCATCTCGATTGGGTTTAGGTCTGGTGACTGTGAAGGTCAGGTCATCTGGTGTAGCACCCCATCACTCTCCTTCTTGGTCAAATAGCCATTACACAGCCTGGAGGTGTGTTTGGGGTCATTGTTCTGTTGAAAAATAAATGATGGTCCAACTAAACGCAAACCGGATGAAATAGCATGCCGCTGCAAGATGCTGTGGTAGCCATGCTGGTTCAGTATGCCTTCAATTTTGAATAAATCCCCAACATTGTCACCAGCAAAGCACCCCCACACCATCACACCTCCTCCTCCATGCTTCACGGTGGGAACCAGGCATCTAGAGTCCATCCGTTCAACCTTTTTGCGTCGCACAAAGACACGGTGGTTGGAACCAAAGATCTCAAATTTGGACTCATCAGATCAAAGCACAGATTTCCACTGGTCTAATGTCCATTCCTTGTGTTCTTTAGCCCAAACAAGTCTCTTCTGCTCGTTGCCTGTCCTTAGCAGTGGTTTCCTAGCAGCTATTTTACCATGAAGGCCTGCTGCACAAAGTCTCCTCTTAACAGTTGTTGTAGAGATGTGTCTGCTGCTATAACTCTGTGTGGCATTGACCTGGTCTCTAATCTGAGCTGCTGCTAACCTGCGATTTCTGAGGCAGGTGACTCGAATAAACTTATCCTCTGAAGCAGAGGTGACTCTTGGTCTTCCTTTCCTGGGGCGGTCCTCATGTGAGCCAGTTTCTTTGTAGCGCTTGATGGTTTTTGCAACTGCACTTGGGGACACTTTCAAAGTTTGCCAAATTTTTCGCACTGACTGACCTTCATTTTCTAAAGTAATGATGGCCACTCGTTTTTCTTTACTTATCTGCTTTTTTCTTGCCATAATGCAAATTCTAACAGTCTACTCAGTCTGCACAACACAACTGATGGTCCCAACCCCATTTATAAGGCAAGAAATCCCACTTATTAAACCTGACAGGGCACACCTGTGAAGTGAACACCATTTCCGGTGACTACCTCTTGAAGCTCATCAAGAGAATGCCAAGAGTGTGCAAAGCAGTCATCAAGGCAAAAGGTGGCTACTTTGAAGAACCTAGAATATAAGACATATTTTCAGTTGTTTCACACTTTTTTGTTAAGTATATAATTCCACATGTGTTAATTCATAGTTTTGATGCCTTCAGTGTGAATGTACAATTTTCATAGTCATGAAAATACAGAAAAATCTTAAATGAGAAGGTGTGTCCAAACTTTTGGTCTGTACTGTATATATATATATATATATATATATATATATATATATATATATATACATATTGGATAGTAATCAAAGGTTATAGGGGCTTTTTAAATCATATAGACCATAAATGTTATAATGCTATATATATATATATATATAGCATTATAACATTTATGGTCTATATGATTTAAAAAGCCCCTATAATCTTTGATTAACATCCAATACATGGTTCAAGCATGGATATGCCACCATATCAATGACTTTATCTCTACTTATGCTTGTGTCTCTTGGTTTTGCCCTGTCTTTTTAACTTTTTCTGTTTTTAACATTATTGATTCAATAAATATTATGCTTTATATGAAGTTGGAAACGCTTTATATCCCTCAACAGAATGATTGATTGATTGATTGATTGATAGGGATATTGGTTGTATATTGATTACGAAGTGTCTAGCGTTTCACTATCCTCTTTTTTTTTGCAACCTATGTACTAACAATATTATTGGAGTCTAACAAATAATCACAACTTGATAATACAAGGAGTTAAAAAGAACTTGTTAGAAAAAAAAGAAGCCAAATTCTTTTTAAAGTATTTTAAAGTTTCCCTATTACCTAATAGCTCCATTAAGGGTGTAGTTATAAAAGTGTGAAGAGGAAGCAGTCGCACATGATGTGTGAAGAGACTCTAAGGTTTTTCTGCCACATAAGACGCCAGCATTATATATGTCTCAAGGTAGAGTAAGTGTGGGGATATTCATACTTAGAATTTGGCACTAGAAATCTCAATTTTTTCCGTGCCCAGGCTTTAGATGTTTGACACATAACATGTGATGCGATAGATTAATATGAACCTGTTATTTGGAATTTTAAACATTTGCACACTGATTAGTACACTGATTTGTATACTTAAAGAGCTCCTGTCACTTTCCATAAATATGTTTTTTTTTTCCTGGTCTAAATCCTGCTGTTTTCCTGAATCTGGTATTGTTAATTTTTTTTCTACCGATGCCTCTCCATTCCTGAGATATGACCCACTCTTCTCTGCATATATAAATCAAGTCTTTATAGCTAACTGGGTATGATCCTAAAGAAAATGTCCACAGAAAATAATTGATGACCCCGCCTACTTGGCTAAAAAAAAATTTAGATTTACATATAACTCCAATTCCAAATAAAAAAAGTTGCAATGCTGTGTAAGATGTACAATAAAAAACAAGAATGCGAGGATTTGAAAATCTCATATATCAGTGGTAGACACTGACAGAAGACAATCCCTGTACAATAACAGTAGCTGTCAAATCGCTCATCATAATGCACAATTCCATCTGCTTGGAGGTAGAAATGGGCTCCCGTACCTTGTGGGCTCCTGTGCGGCTGCACAGGTTTCATCAATGGTACATCTTTGTCAGAATTCTATTGTCCTTCTGCAGATTGACTACTAGTGGCTGCTATTATTCACTTTGATAAATTGGGATGCAATTACACTCCTTACCACTGGAGGCTGCTGTTGTGTCTCTGCAATCGCCCTTTACCAATATGGCCAATGTTGAACCTGACTAAGCCATCTTTTTTCCAATTTGGGTCTACTTAAAGCCACATGGATCCCTCACTCATTGCTTGAGTATTGTGTTTAGTTGTTTGTCTAATACCAGTCTCCAACTCCTGAGAACTATCTTACCCAGACTGTCCCTACTCCTCACTGGATTGTTTCTACAACTCCTATTGTTATTTCCCAGGACTTCTACCACTTTTTGCTGTTTCCAGCTCATACTCTTATGGCCTTTGGATCCCAACCATATTCCACAAGTGTCTTACAGTGGCTTGCAAAAGTATTCACCCATTGACATTTTTTTGTGTTTTGCTACCTCACAACCTGGAATTTCAGGGTTTTTTAATCATTTGCATCAGTTAATGGAAAGAACATGCCTACAACTAGGAACATTTGGTTCTCTTTTTATTGTGAAGCAAACAACAAATAGGACAAAATAACTGAAACTTTAGTGTGCATAATTATTCACTCCCTAATCTGCAAGGAGTTTGTATGTTCTCCCCGTGTTTGCGTGGGTTTCCTCCGGGTTCTCCGGTTTCCTCCCACACTCGAAAGACACTCTGATAGGGAATCTAGATTGTGAGCCCCAATGGGGACAGTGATAATGTATGTAAACCACTGCGGAATATGTTCGCACTATATAAAAATAAAGATTATTAAGGTCAGTACTTTGTAGAGCCTCCTTTTGCAGCAATTACAGCTGCAAGTCACTTTGGATAAGTTTCTATGAGCTTTCCACATCTTGCTACTGGGATTTGTGCACATTCCTCAAGGTAAAACAGTTCCAAGTCCTTCAAGTTAGATAGTTTCCTTTGGTCAACAGCAATCTTCAAGTCTAACCACAGATTCTCAGTTGGATTAAGGTCTGGGCTTTGACTCCAAAACATTTACACGTTTCCCATTAAAACACTCGAGTGTTGCTTTAGCAGTATGCTTTGGGTCATTATTTTGTTGGAAGGTGAACATCCATCCCAGTCTCAAATCACTGAGAGGCTGAAACAGGTTTTGCTCAAGAATATACACGTATTTCGCACCATCCATTGTCCCCTCGACTCGGACCATTTTCCCCAGCTCTGCTGTCAAAAAATGGTGTGCTTGGGGTGGTGAGCTGTGTTGGTTTGGTGACCAAAAAGTTAAATTTTAGTCTCATCTGACCACAGCACCTTCCTCCATACATTTGGGGAGTCTCCCATATGTCTTTTGGCAAACTCAAAACAAGCCTTACAATTTTTGTGAGTAAGTAAAGCCTTTTTTTCTGGCCCCTCTTCCAGAAAAGTCACCTCTATGGAGTGTACAGCCTATTGGGGCTGTATGGACAGATACTCCAGCCTCTGCTTGGGAGCTCTGCAGCTCCTTCAGGGTTACCTTTGGTTTCTGTGCTGCCTCCAGGTTAATACCCTCCTTGCCCATGTGAGGGGTGTGTGGAGAATTCCTACTCCACTCCCCTATAGAACTGTTAAGTAACTGTGTGTTGCCGTCATCATAAAATATGTTATTTATTATATGGCCATTAGATGGCAGCAGGTTGAATGTTGATACTATTGTCCCCTGTATGTTAGTTGGAGTACACAGTGTTAACTAGTTGGACCGCTCTCAGTGACAAGCTAGGGACTGAGGGATCTCTGGGAGATTAGATTCGGCCATCTTAGTTAGTTAAGAAGTAGCAGTGAGTAAGGAGAGACAGAGAAGAAGAGAGACGGGTGTGTGTGGGAGAAACCAGGAGGATTAACAGGAATGGGCACACCACAGTCTAATCTATACTCTAAAGGTCAATTTGTGGTCCTGGCCTCTTCCAGCCGATAGGCAGTAACGGACGTGCCTGGACTAGGGAGCCTCAGAAGTGAGGTAGTCCCTGCTAGAGTCAGGTATTGGGAGCTGTGGGTAGAAGCAGGAGCTTCCCCACGAGAAAGTCCAGAGGCAGTTTTCCCCTAGGTCCGAGTCACACTGTGATTAGCACTGTGTGGGGACTGAGACTGTGTTTTACCATCTGTGAATGCCGTGTTTTGCAACAAGTGTTGTACCTGTAATCCCCTGTTTCTAAGGTGGTGCTGAACAAGTAAACTGGACTGTTTTGTTTTTTTAAGAACTGTGTCGTCTTTCATTCAACGTGCAGAAGATCTGCTCCCATCTGAACCCAGGATGAAATTGAGTAAAGACTTCCACAGCATACAGCCCAAACTACAGCACCCCACATACACCCAGGGGCAACCACGTCCCCCTTTTTCTGTAGCGGTCCAGGGTGATGAAGAAAACACTGCGACACTCGCCCATGACTACCACTCTGAGCCCCGTTACATTTGGCGTAGTCGGCAGGATGCAAAGTCCTCGCATCCAAACAGCGGGGTGAATAGGTCCTGTGGCACAAGAATGAAAATGGCGAATAAGGACCGCAAGAAAAATGCCCCTGGCGCAGATGAAGCACCTGAAGATAAACAAAGAGAATGGAAGATAATGAAAAACGTGCAAACCAAGATGGCTGATGAAGATGGCGATCTTAAGATGGCGGCCGGCAATGTGGGTCCCAAGATGGCGGAGATTGGCGGTAAAAGACTGACCTTTGGTGGGCAGAGACAACACATAGAGGCGCGAAAATTCCCTCAACCCATCCAGAGACCAGCCTGAAGAAGAGAGCATCCATCAGTCAAGGTTCAGCCCAGAAGAGAAGTCGCCAATAGGAAGAGGGCGTGGTTCAAGATGAAGATCGGCCCACCGGGTAAGCAGCGACAGCAGCAGTGGGTGCGGCCGCGGGCGGGACCGCCCGGAGTGATGAGTGATGCGGCGATCGAGTCATCCGGCTGGCCCAGGAAGAGGCTAGCTGAAGGCCGCTGAAAATGCGTGGTGAGTGAGAGGCCGGCACCATTTTTCCTGCAGCTTCTGGAGAGAGAGGAGCTGGAGAAGACATCAGTAATGATGGCACACAGTGACCACGAGGCAAGAGTACAGCCTGCAAAGCTAATGAGCATTGGCAGTGACGATGAGGAGGCAGAGACCATGAGCAGTGAGAATCAATATGGGGACCCATTTGCCGTGGATGAGTACTGGCAGGGGTTTGGAGTCTTTTGCCTGCCCTGGGGCCCTGATGACCGTGGTCAAGTAGTTCCGGAGATGCCACCATCACCAGTTATTATGGTTCAGCCTGAAGGGAGACACTCAGTGTACACCACTCGGGGGACCGGAGAGTACATGACCCCTCCAGAGTACCAAGAAGAAGCAGAGCCCACTGCAGAAGATATGCAAGCCTCAGCTCCAGCCCGTCCAGAAAGGCCGGACACAGGCCAGGAACTATTGCTTTGTGCTCAGTTGTCCACCCAAAGGAGCTGTGGTGAATTCCTCAGAAGCATTGAGCAGTGGTATGCTGAGGGGAGGAAGATTGTTGAGGGGCTCCGGGAAGGATTTTGGGCCTTGACTTCACTATGGGAGCCTGATGCAGATGTACAGGTAGTTCCAGTGATGACTTCATCTGGAAGTGGCCTGATTTTGCCTGAGAGAAGCCTGGAAGAAGATGGAGAAATTCCAGGAGACACCTGAGCAGGGACCAAAGTGCCCTCTGGGCAGTTGCAGTTACTCGGTTGTTCCAGCGGGCTATTTTGAGGGATCGAGTTCTGAGGAACCCCTATTTAAAGGCTGGAGAACAGTCGAGTCTCAGGAAACAAAGTTCAAGGCGCCTCGCCTTTGTTATTTTTGAAAGGACTGTTCCTTAACATGGCCGAGTGGCCTGAAGTTATGTTCCCCGATAACGGGAAGGGGGGCTAGTTGCCCAAGACCCCCAAGGCCGACAGACCTGTAGCAGAAGAGAATGACTTACCCTATAGGGCTGAAGAGAAGCCCAAATAGCCAAGCTGGCTTAATTTTTCTTTTCTTTTTGTTGCACCTTTTTCTGCTGGAATCTAGAGGTGCAGGAGTGCCGACTAAGGACTGTCTGGACACTATCTATTTCCAGGGTCCTTACCAAGAAGGACTGGTGCTACCAATCTTGAGAAGACAAATATGGACTGCACACTTGCTTCCGGGGTCCTCACCAAGGAGAACCGGTTCCAGTTTTTGTCTTAAAATGGACAATGTGACCTGCTGAAAACAAATGGACTGTTTTTGTTTCCAGTTCCAGGACCCTTGACTGAGAAGGGCCGGCGTCAGTGAGAAGAAGATGTCGTGGTCAAAATAGTCACTTATAGTTTTAAAATGTTTTAAAACTGTTCTAACCCTCCATTCTTTTTATAGGACCGTATTGCCGAGGACGGCAATGTTTTAAGAGTAGGAGGATGTGAGGGGTGTGTGGAGAATTCCTACTCCACTCCCCTATAGAACTGTTTAGTAACTGTGTGTTGCAGTCATCATAAAATGTGTTATTTAAGATATGATTAGATGGCAGCAGGTTGCAAGTTGATACTATTGTCCCCTGTATGTTAGTTGGAGTACACAGTGTTAATTAGTTGGATCACCCTCAGTGACAAGCTAGGGACTGAGGGATCTCTGGGAGATTAGATTCGGCCATCTTAGTTAAGAAGTAGCAGTGAGTAAGGAGGGACAGAGAAGAAGAGAGACGGGTGTGTGTGGGAGAAACCAGGAGGATTAACAGGAATGGGCACACCACAGTCTAATCTATACTCTAAAGGTCAATGTGTGGATCCTGACCTTTTCCAGCCGATAGGCAGTAATGGACGTGCCTGGACTAGGGAGCCTCAGAAGCGAGGTAGTCCCACACACACCCAGGGACAACCACGACCCCCTTTTTCTGTAGCGGGCCAGGGTGATGAAGAAAACACTGCGCCACTCACGCATGACTACCACCCTGAGCCCCGTTACACCCGGGTTTTTTTTATTTTACTTCACCAATTTAGACTATTTAGTGCTGATGCATCACACACAAATCTGATTACAAAAATATTTAAACACAGGTTTTAATGTAACAAAATAGGCAAAAAGCCAAGGGGGTGAATACTTTCGCAAGCCATTGTATAGGGATATTTTATTCACAAAAGAAAAGAGAACACATCAGAAGGGGAGAGTTGGACATTTTTCCATTTCAAATATTTATATTTGAGAGTCCTCAGTGGTTGATACCTTTTAATGGCTAACTGAAAAGATGATAACAAATTGCAAGCTTTCGAGACTATTTTTCTATCTACTGGCTAACACGGTACAAGAATATATATTTTCCATTTCAAATAAAATAAAATAAAAAAGTAACTAATTTTGGAATTGATGGCAGCAAAACATCTAAAAAAAATTAGGGGCAGGGCCATGTCTACCATTGTGTAGCATCCCCTCTTCTTTTTGCAATCAGTCAAAATCATAGATCCTTTCGACTTTGAAATCAACCTGGCAACCCAAAGCGTTTCAGTAACATTTAGTCACAGAAAAATGTTGTGTAAGCTTACTGTTTACCAATGGAGAACTGGGATCACCGAGGACAGGGCAAGAATCCCAGAAAGTCTGATATAAACAAGCACTCCCCCATCAAAGTTTTTATCCCCTTAATATATTGCAGTTGTTATGGTAAATATTTATACTTTGCTTTATTATTTAGACAATTCATATATCTTTCATCATTTTGTAATTTAATATTAGCTTTATAAGTGTTATTCTTAAATAACAGCGTGTTGTCTCTGATACAGAGATATAGTAAAGCCTTCCTTTGTTCTGAAAGTGGAGTAAAACTAGATATAACCAGCCTTCTAAGGAATGCAGCAGATGACATGATTTACGACCTTGTTTTTCTCAAGTTAAATATTCCTTTTTAGGTAATGAAATGTAAGCCATTCCCACTACTTCTTATCTCTTGTGCTTAGTAATAAAAACATGTCACCAGTAGAGATGAGCGTTCTTCGACTCGAACTGTTCGCCAATCTCAAATTCGAGCTGTTTTGGGCGGTGTTCGAGCCGTTCGACGAACCCGAACGATTTGCAAAAAATCCGGCTGTTCGAGGTTATGTTCGATAACTGTTCGTGCACCAAAATCGTAACTGGATTTTTTCACAGTAATACTGTTAATCAATGTTAATAGACATTTTCAGTGAAGAGTGGGCAGGGGGAGGGGCAGGGGATGGATCTCTGCAGAAATAATGCCGATCTCCATTTTTTCTTTTCTTTCCCGTGTTTACAGTGGGGAGGTGCAGTCTGTCAGCCTATCAGCAGCGCACACACGGAGCGAACTGCTTTTTTTTCACATAAGCAAGGGCATGTGTCATTGGTTGTGTATGTCACATGTCCTTGCCCTATAAGACCCAGCCATTTTCCCCGTTGCCACCATTTTCTCACTGCTGCAGCTGAGTGTTAGACCGCACCTCTGCAGCTGTGGGCGCTATACTCTGTAACTGTGTGAATTGCAAGCGAATTTGCTCTTAAATAGACAGATAGGTTTAGGGAGGAGGGATTAGTTGTAATTGCAGCTCTTTTGAGGGCTAGGTTACAGCAGTTCCTAGCACTTTTTGCCAGGCAGGTCTGTGCCAGTGCTGTGCAAGTGTTTTTCACAGCATTTAGATAAATCTAGCTAAGCCAATCCTTTTGGGCCTCTAGCAGTGTGTGTTAGTCAGTGGAGTAGCCTATCTGTTTTGCAAGCTACCCCGCCTGTGTATCTAATACCAATTTTTTACTGCACCTAGCCAAGTAAAACCTTTTGGGCATAGTAGCAGTGTCTGGTAGTCAGTGGAGTAGCCCATCTGTACCAAGCTACACCACCTTTGTATTTAATAACAATTTTTACTGCATCTAGCCCAGTAAATCCTTTTGGGCCTGTAGCAGTGTCTGTTACTCATTGTAGTAGCCCATCTGTACTAGGCTACACCACCTTTGTATTTAATAACAATTTTTTACTGCATCTAGCCCAGTAAATCCTTTTGGGCCAGTAGCAGTGTCTGTTACTCATTGTAGTAGCCCATCTGTACCAAGCTACACCACCTTTGTATTTAATAACAATTTATTTACTGCATCTAGCCAAGTAAAATCTTTTGGGCATAGTAGCAGTGTCTGATACTCATTGTAGTAGCCCATCTGTACCAAGCTACACCACCTTTGTATTTAATAACAATTTTTTACTGCATCTAGCCAAGTAAATCCCTTTGGGCCTGTAGCAGTGTCTGTTACTCATTGTAGTAGCCCATCTGTACCAAGCTACACCACCTTTGTATTTAATAACAATTTTTTACTGCATCTAGCCAAGTAAAACCTTTTGGGCATTGTAGCAGTGTTTGGTAGTCAGTGGAGTAACCCATCTGTACCAAGCTACACCACCTTTGTATTTAATAACAATTTTTTACTGCATCTAGCCAAGTAAAAACTTTTGGGCAGAGTAGCAGTGTCTGTTACTCATTGTAGTAGCCCATCTGTACCAAGCTACACCACTTTTGTATTTAATAACAATTTTTTACTGCATCTAGCACAGTAAATCCTTTTGGGCCTGTAGCAGTGACTATTACTCATTGTAGTAGCCCATCTGTACCAAGCTACACCACCTTTGTATTTAATAACAATTTTTTACGGCATCTAGCCCAGTAAATACTTTTGGGCCTGTAGCAGTGTCTGTTACTCATTGTAGTAGCCCATCTGTACCAAGCTACGCCACCTTTGTATTTAATAACAATTTTTTTACTACATCTAGCCAAGTAAAACCTTTTGGGCATAGTAGCAGTGTCTGGTAGTCAGTGGAGTAGCCCATCTGTACCAAGCTACACTACCTTTGTATTTAATAACAATTTTTTACTACATCTAGCCAAGTAAAACCTTTTGGGTATAGTAGCAGTGTTTGTTACTCATTGTAGTAGCCCATCTGTACCAAGCTACACCACCTTTGTATTTAATAACAATTTTTTACTGCATCTAGACCAGTAAATACTTTTGGGCCTGTAGCAGAGTCTATTACTCATTGTAGTAGCCCATCTGTACCAAGCTACACCACCTTTGTATTTAATAACAATTTTTTACTGCATCTAGCCAAGTAAAACCTTTTGGGCATAGTAGCAGTGTCTGTTACTCATTGGAGTAGCCCATTTGTACCAAGCTACACCACCTTTGTATTTAATAACAATTTTTACTGCATCTAGCCCAGTAAATATTTTTGGGCCTGTAGCAGTGTCTGTTACTCATTGTAGTAGCCCATCTGTACCAAGCTACACCACCTGTGTATCTAATAAAATTGTTTTACTGCATCTAACCCAGCCAATCCTTTTGGGCTAGTACCACAGTTTGGCCACTCATCTCTGCTCGGTTTCCATCCATTGTTTTTTGTGCAAACAACTACAGAGTTGTCAATTAGTTAACCACCAAAATGAGTGGCAAAAGGCCTGCTGCTGGTGGAAAGGGGAATAGGCATGTTGGAAAGGGAAATAAAGGTTGTGTCAGTGGGGTATGTGTTAAAGCAACAGTAACATCTGCAGAAGAAAGACCATCTTCCAGCCAAACTAAGATGTCTACTTCTTTTCGTGGACAATGTGATACGATCCCTTTCTTACGGACATGCCCATCGCTACAAATTCCAGATGAGGCACAAAAACAGCAGGTGCTTCAACGGATATCAAGTGCTCCTTCAAGTGGGCTCTCCTCCACCTCAACTTCAACATCACAAATACTCCAGTCCTCAGAGGTGTCACCCCAATCGCACTTGCTTCCTCACAGCTCCCAAGTCTCCAGCTGCCCATCTGAATATGGGGTAACACAGATGGTTGAGTCTGCAGAGCTGTTTACTCATACTATAGCCTGGGAAACGGAGGTCTGCTCCAGAGCTACTGTTAATCCAGACGAGGAAATTATCTGCACTGATGCCCAGAATGTTTATGAGTCGGATCCAGGACCAGATGAAGAAGGTTCTGAGCATAATGTAGACCCTCGTTCCCAAACTGTAACTCCTGTTGGTGGAGACAATGATGAAGACGATGATGAGACTCAAATACCTGATTGGAGCGACAACTTGACTTCTCGGTCAGGGCAGGAAGAGGTTGGCTCTGAGGACGACGGGTGTGAGAACACACAGAGTGATGATGACGAGGTTGGAGATCCCACTTACTGTCAACCCACAGTCAGCCAGTCGATGAGGTCAGCAGAGGAGGTGGAGGAGGATGCTATTGACGACGAGGTTAGGTTGCGCCTTCCTGGACAGAGACGGAGTACTGGAAGCACGTCAACAACGGCATCCTCAACCACAACTCTGCCTCTGACCACAAGTTGTGGTGGCTCTTCAGGTCGCATGGGCTCTAAGCCTCGCATAGCCTGGGCATTTTTTTCAGATCGATAAGGATGACCCAACTCGTGTTATCTGTGATATTTGTCACCAAAAGCTAAGTAGAGGCCAAAAAATCCATAGTTTGAGTACTTCATGCATGAACTGTCACATGGATATGAAGCATTTGTTGCAGTGGGAAGCTCACTGTGCTACAATGCGGCCTAGCGGGCTGGGCCAACCACCGTCTGCCCCATCTTGTGCATCCGAGGCCTCTTCATCCTCTGTGACTGTGGGGACAGCAGTCACCCATGTTTTTGGACGCAGACCTGCCACCTCTTTACCCGCAACAGCCAGTGTGATTGTCAGGTCATCATTTCATTTGGAAGTGGAAACACCAGCTAGTGTTGAGCGCTCTCCGACATCGAGAGCACCACCTTTGGATCAAGGCAACCTAACTTTTCCGCCTGCATCTTCCTCACAGACCGGCAGTTTGCCGGGGACACCCTACTCAACCCCATCTAAGCACAACAGCCAGCCCTCGGTCCCTCAGATGTGGACAAGTAAAAGACCATTTCCTCCGAGCCATGACAAAGCTAAGAGGTTGAATTTCACCATATGCAAGCTGTTGGCTACAGAAATGCTGCCTTTCCGCCTGGTGGACACAGAGGATTTTCGAGACCTTATGTCCGTCCCTGTGCCCCAGTACTAGATGCCCAGTCGGCACTACTTCTCAAAGAAAGGTGTGCCTGCGCTACACCAGCATGTCGCACACAACATCACCGCTTCTTTGAGAAACTCTGTGTGTGACAGAGTGCATTTCACCACAGACACTTGGACGAGTAGGCATGGACAGGGGCGTTACATGTCGCTGACTAGGCACTGGGTAACTATGGTGACAGCAGGACAAGGGGCTGCTGTCCAAGTCTTGCCGTCCCCACGAGTTGTGTGTCAATCCTTTTTATCTAGAAGTTCCTCCACTGCTTCTGCATCCTCAACCTCCTCTCGGTCCTCCACCTGCACCCAAAGCCTTTCTGGTAATGCCACCCGCTATATAACTGCGCAGAAGGAATCCTGCACACCTCCTTACTATGCTGGAAGCAGGGCTCAACGGCATCCGGCGGTGTTTACTTTGAAATATCTGGGAAATGTGAGTCACACAGCTGAGGAGTTGTGGTCAGCTCTGGAGACCCAGTTTCATGAACGGTTGTCTCCACTGGACCTGCAACCAGGGAAGGCCGTGTGCGACAATGCTGCAAACCTCGGTGTGGCCTTACGCCGGGGCAATGTCACACACGTGCCTTGTATGGCTCACGTGTTGAACCTGGTTGTCCAGCAATTTTTAGAGCACAATCCCGGACTAGATGGCCTTCTCCTTCTGCAGAGGGCACGGTCGCTGTGTGCTCACTTTCGCCATTCGCATCCCACAGCGCAATGACTTACATCTCTTCACAAGTCGTTGGGCCTGCCAGTTCACCGGCTGAAATGCGATGTGCCGACACGGTGGAATTCAACTCAGCACATGTTGCAGCGACTGTGGCAGCACCGACAAGCCCTGGTGCAATACGTTCTGACGTATAGCCTGGGCCAACGAGATCCAGAGTTGGGGCAAATCACGCTGCAGGAGTGGTCTCAGATCAGGGACTTATGCACCCTTCTGCACAGTTTTGAAATGGCGACGAAGATGTTTAGTGCTGACGATGCCATTATCAGCATGACTATTCCGGTGATTTACATGCTGGAGCACACGTTAAACAGAATTCGAAGTCAGGTGGTGGGACAAGAGGAGGTGGAGGAAGTAGAGGAGGAGTTGTATGCGGAAGGGATAACATCTCCAAGGTCCAGATGGTCGGCAGCACCAAGGCGGCAGGCATGGGAGGGTGGGGGAGAGGGATTAACCAGGGCGCATGGTAGCAGCCAAACTGTTGAGGAAGGTGCAGGAGCCGAGGAAGAAGTGGAGGACGAACTGGCGATGGGCATGAAAGACTCATCAGATGATGGAGACCTTGATCACATTTCTGTTGTGCGAGGTTGGGGGGAGAGGGCAGAGGAAGGAAGTATGATTCTTACCTCGCTACCAACACAACAAGGACTTGGTCCTCCTGGATGCGCAAGACACATGAGTGCCTTCTTGTTGCACTACCTGCAACATGACCCTCGGATTGTCAGAATTCGAAGTAATCCCGACTACTGGGTTGCCACACTCTTAGATCCCCGGTACAAAAGTAAATTTGCCGAAATAATTCCTGCCATAGAAAGGGATTCACGCATGCAGGAGTATCAGCAGAGGCTGCTGCAGAATCTTACATGTGCTTTTCCACAAAACACCAGAGGTGCACGTAGTGAATCTCACAGTTCCAACTTGCCAACCGTGGGACTGTCGAGTCTTCATCACTCAAACCGTAACAGTAACACAGTATCTGCTGGTAACAGCAATTTTGTGGAATCGTTTCACCACTTTTTTAGACCATCCTTTGCAAGGCCACAGGAGACAAGAAGTCTGACACATAGTCAACGCCTAGAGACAATGGTACAGGAGTATCTCCAAGTGAACATCGAAGCCATGACTGTGTCACTGGACCCTTGCTCATTTTGGGCTTCCAATCTGGAAAAATGGCCAGAGCTCGCCACTCACGCCTTGGAGATCTTGTCATGCCCTGCAGCCAGCGTTCTCTCTGAACGTGTGTTCAGCGCTGCTGGTGGTGTGCTTGCAGATAAGCACACGCGGCTGTTCACTGAGAATGTAGACAGACTCACGTTCATAAAGATGAACAAATCATGGATCCGCAAGGACTTTTCTACTCCTGTGTCATCCTGGGGAGACTAAAAGCTTGAGGATTTGGTAAAATCACCTCACCAACCGTTTTAAGCAACTCTGGGGCAATTGATGCCACTCAAGTGGTGTCTGTGCCACAATTTTTGGAAAAAATGGAGACTCTTTTTGGAGTCCCCTTGCTGTGTTTTACGTGACGCTGGCATCGTCAATTCCAGGTGGGTTGGGTCGCTCCCCCCCACCTTTTAACCGTAAGAAACTACATACACTATGGCTTGGGGTAACACAGATGGTTGAGTCTGAAGAGCTGTTTACTCAGAGGTCTGCTCCAAAGCTTCAGTGTCTGCTAGTCAGCGTACTAGCCCAGCTCTGAAGCAAGCTACACTGCCTGTGTATCTAATAAGAATTTTTAACTGCATCTAGCCTAGGCAGACTGTGGGGACCCCCAACCAAACCCAGATGCTCAGCCCCCCTACCGCCCCCTTTCCTTGACAATACAATAATGAAACTCTTACAACTGGATGGGTGAGGATCGATCACAACTTTATTAACTCTTTATACTCATTCCATTAGAAAGGCATTTTATTTCTAAAATAGTTCAGCTTGTTGCCGCATGCCCTCTGTCTCCACACCGGCAAGTTGGCCAACAAGTGTAACTCTCCAACATGTCCTTTGTATTTCCAGGCCACGGAGGATCCTGCGTACTCGTATGCAGGATTCTGACCCCCATCCATCACTCTTAACACTTGTTCCACTCCGTCCTGGAGTACTGACAGGAATATGTCCAGTCCAATATCCATTAAGTGAACACCGTCGGGCCATATGAGGCCTGCTTTATCTCCTTCCAGTTGTCGGTGTTGTATCACTACACCGCCTCTGTCTCTTCTAAATTTTGCCATCCGAATATTTATTACCCGCCTTGTCCGTTCGATGGCCATGATGTCTCGCGCACCTTGCCATACCGCTATCGGCACAATCTCTGACCATACTATAGTTAGTTTTGTGAAAAATTCTCTAAAGCGCTCAGTGTCTAGTTTTATTATTGCCATTAGTTATGTGCTCTTGTGATGACCTAGGTCGTTTCCCCCGGCCTGTATAGTGAAGATGACCGGACCTCTTGCCTCTCTCCCTACCTTGATTACCTCCATTAGTACCTGTGGCCATTGCAGGCCTCTAATACCTCTCCAGTTGAAATATGTGTTATGAAACTCAAATTTCCTCCCGCCTGGGCGGACTTTCGCCCTTTTTTCTGCCCAATATATATACGAGTGGCCTATCACTCACACTGTTGGCTTAGCGTCACCTGTAAAAGAAACAAACCACATTAGGATAACAAGTCCGGTCTTATGTATATCGCCAAACACGTGGATCGCCATCTCCCTATCCACTGAACTTCCGTTTCTGACAGTCCTGCTCTTGCTGCTTCCGTGGCCGCGCCTATGCGGAATGAGTGTGTCCCGTAATCTTTGGGGTGGTTCCCTGCCTATGTTAGGCATTTATTAAATATAGCTTGGAACTGGTATCTTGATAATGGCGTTCCATCAATGTGTGATAGGAAGAAATTACTTTGTGATCTGATGGTTATATATGTTTTTACTATTGTTACCCGACTCAGTGTACCGTTTGTGGGTTGTAGAAGTACCCAAGTGCCCCTGCCTGCTGGAACCATTTTCAATTTGCGTATGCGTAGACGTATTGCATTATTGGCTATGACTACATCCTGGTGTAATAAGCCTCCACTGGTGGTAATTTTGGATTGAGGGACTAATTCGCTTATGCATAGCGCCCTGAAGAAGGCGATCGCAAATGCAGTAGACAGTAGTGTTGCTTCAAATTGTGAGTGTCATGTTAATGGTGTTAGGGATATGATGTGAGAAATCAGTTTTAGTGACACAGGACGGGACGTCTACACTCCTGACTTGGCTGACCCCTTTTCCACACTTTTATGGATTGTCTGATGATGAATCTCTTTGTCAAATCTCCCCAATTCAGTAGTTGGAAGTGAAATGCTACTCCGGTCAGACACCGCTGCGCTGACGCCCCTGATATGCCCCTCATCATTAGCTGGTGGAGAAATTCTATGGTGACTTGTAATCTGGCTTGTTCACATTGGTCAACCCGTCTGCCTGCTACTAGTCGTGTCCACTCTTCCCATGCCTTACCGTATGCTTGCCACGTCGACAGGGCAACTGACGCTCTGACTAATGGCATCAACTATTCGCCACTAGATCCCATAGGGAGGGTGGGCAACTGTTGCCCGATGGGTGGGCGTTGGGGAGGAGCTCTGTGAAAATCTGCCAATTGAATTGTGATAAAGCGTTAGCAGCAGCGTTAGACCCCTCAGCATCGTGGCTAGCGCGGACCCATAGATTGTGTTTTAGGCACAGGAATGCTAGCCGGCGTAGTAGGCCTAGCACTGGGAGAGACGATGATGCCATCTTATTAATGCAGTGCGCTAGGCTGGTGTTTTTTGTTATGAAGCGTATATTTTTGTTAGCCAGGCGCGCGCCCCATATTTCTATTGCTACCACCATTGGGAAGAGTTCTAGGAGTGTCTGTTTTTTTGTCAGCACTTGTTCTGCCCAATACGGAGGCAATAAGCTTGTGCACCATTGGTCATTTAGTATCGCTGCATATCCGCCTGATTCTGCCGCCCCGGTGAATAATCTTAGTTCAATGTTGGACTGTTCTGCTGACATAAATAACGTTTGACCGTTGAATGATTATAAGAAGATTTTCCACACCTCTAAGTCCGCCCGTAGCTGCCTGCTGATTCTGATTCTATGACTCGGTTTTGATGCCCCTTTTGTTGCGGGCGATAAATGACGAGAAAAAACCCTTCCGACTGGCATCACTCGGCTCGCAAACACGAGGAGACCTAGTAATACTTGCATCTGCTGTAGTGTTACTTTCCATACTGCGCAAAAACCCTCGATCAGGTGTAATGTTTTGGTATTTTTTCCCATGGGAGGCGGAACAATCTTGCTGTGGTGTCGATTTCGATGCCTAAGAATGATAGCTTTGTTGTGGGGCCTATGGTTTTTGTTGGGCATAATGGGACTCCAAACCAACGGGAGATGCTTGTGAATTCGTTGAGTAAGGGGCAGCGAAAGGGGATGACCAATCGCCACGGCCCGTGAAGGGGCCACCACAGTCAGTGACTCCTTCCTTATTTAGTATAGAGTCTACCAATACTTTGGGCATAGTAGCCCAGCTGTGATGCAAGGTACACCGCCTGTGTATCTAATAAGAATTTTTAACTGCATCTAGCCCAGGCAATACTTTGGGCGTAGTAGCCCAGCTGTGAAGCAAGCTGCACCGCCTGTGTATCTAATAACAATTTTTTACTGCATCTAACCCAGCCAATCAATTGCTAGTATTGCTAGTAGCAGTGTCGCATGGGCTCTAAACCTTGCATAGCCTGGGAATTTTTTGAGATTGCTAAGGATGACCCAACTGATGTTATCTGTAACATTTGTCACCAAAAGCTAAGTAGAGGCCAAAAAAACAATAGTTTGAGTACTTTATGCTTGGACCGTCACATGGATATGAAGCATAAGTTGCAGTGCAAAGCTCACTGTGCTACAATGCGGCCTAGCGGGCCAGGCCAACCACCATCTGCCCCACCTGTGTCATTCTGGGGAGACTAAAAGCTTGAGGATTTTGGAAAATCACCTCACCAACCATTTTAAGCAACTCTGGGACAATTGATGCCACTTAAGTGGTGTCTGTGCCACAATTTTTGGAAAAAATGGAGACTCTTTTTGGAGTCCCCGTGCTGTGCTTTACATGACGTTGGCATCGTCAATTCCAGGTGGGTCGGGTCTCTCCCCCCCCTTTTAACCATAAGAAACTACATACACTATGGCTTGGGGTAACACAGATGGTTGAGTCTGAAGAGCTGTTTACTCATACTATAGCCTGGGAATCAGAGGTCTGCGCCAAAGCTTCAGTGTCTGCTAGTCAGCGGAGTAGCCACCGCCTTTAGATCTAATTACAAATTTTTAACTGCATCTAGCCCAGGCAATACTTTGGGCCTAGTAGCAGTGTCTGCTAGTCAGCGGAGTATCCCAGCTGTTAAGCAAGCTACACCACCTGTGGTTTGGACACTTAACTTTTTCAAAGGAAATGCTTCGGGCCCCAGGGATACTCAGTGAAGAGCATCGGGGAGGCGCCCCTAGGCAAAGGGGCTGGGACTGGCGGTAGCACACCTTGCGGTGGACCGCCAAGCTCGATCCTTATAAAAGCTTTTTAACTGCAGCAGCTTTAGTGGACGCTACTGGAGCTGGAATTACCGCGGCTGCTGGCATCAGACTTGCCCTCCAATAGATCCTTGTAAAAGGATTTAAAGTGTACTCATTCAAATTACAGAGCCAATTTAAATTACAGAGCTTAGACCTGCCTCCACCGCGGGGGGGCTCGACCAACCAGCGGACAGGCACCAGTATTGGGGGAGAGGGGCCGGCCGTCAGGGTCCACCGCGGCTCTGGCACAAACCCGGCGACATGGAGGTCGCACGGGCAGGAACGGACTGGCCGTGTCGGCTTCGCACTCCAGCGTAGTCCCTCTGCCCGCTCGCGCCCGTAACCTCAAAGGGATGCGCAAGCGGCTTTTCTTCCCAGGGCTGTTCCCCGCCCAGCAGGAACGTGGGGGAGCTCAGGTCGGCCTTCCACTGTACTCCCTTACCTCCCTCTCCCTCTTTCCTTCTTCTGTTCTCCATCTAACCCCTCGGCTCTGTGGTGTCCGCTCTACCTCCAGCTCTCTCCTTCTCACAGGTGGACTACCGCATGTATTCACACTGTGGTGAATCTTTTGGGCCCAGGCATAAGAAGTTGTCGAGGTAATGGATAATATGTGCCCCCTTAGAAACGTCCATTACCACCCATTCGAGGAAGCAACTAAACGCCTCAAATAGTGAGCAGGATCTGGACCACCCCATGGGCAAACAGCGATCTATATAGTATGCTCCTTCCCAGAAGCAGCCCAATAGGTGGACACTATTCGGAGGCACAGGTAGTAAGTAACCGCAACGCCGCATCAATGTCTGTTTTGGCCATTAGGGTGACTCTTCCCAACTTCTTGATCCGCCTGATTGCCTTGTCAAAGGATGTACAGTATATACTACTGTACTTGGTTCCGCGTCGATGTTGTCGTTTACTGACCTGCCCCTTGGATATGACAAATGGTGGATTAGTCCGAATGTATTGGGTTCCGTTTTTGGCACAACTCACAACGGGGATACCACTACGTCTTGTAAGGAAAGTGTTCTGAATGGAACCGCCATTCTACCTAAAGATATTTCTTTTTTTAATTTTCTTGTCACGACGTCTGGGTGTTGGTAGGCTGATTTTAGATTTTTACTCCAGCCTTTCTTGATTTTAGAAGGGCATGACATGCCTATATCTGTGTCTCCCCCTCCTTTTACTCCTCCACCTCTTTTCTTTTTGCATGACTATATGTACTTGTCACTTTTCCATGTGTTAGTTGTGTCTTCTGAGCAGTTTGTCAGCTTTTGGACACCTTTGAAGGTGTTTTCTATGTGTTTCTATGTGTTTTTGTTTGCCTGCCATTGGTTTTAACGGTGTTCGACGGTGCTCGACAAACAGTTCGACGAACAGTTCAGCGAACACACCGGTGTTCGACGAACCGAACAGAACTCGAACACTATGGGGATGGCTCAACTCTAGTCACCAGGCATCTGAGAGTAGATGAACCTGAGGCACAGACAGATTTGGTCGTGTTTGTCTTGTCTCCGATCGATTGACTCCCTGATTTGATCAAAACTGGCAAACGTGTGAAGCCTCTTGAGCTTCTCCTAAAACTTTGCATACAGGTTTCCACATCACAGTCATCATATTATATGGCACTGTGTACTTACAATTGCTTATTTTGCCTTTCTACCCAGTTAATTCTTCTCTTTTCCATTAGTTCTATGGCATTACGTGATTAAAAACTGACTAGCTGAATCCTTATAAGCTCTATGTTGAAATAGGAAGTCAATTTTCCCTGTATGAGCCATAAGTCACTGCAAAAGTCCCTGGCAGAGGAGGAGGAGGGAGCAGCTGAGTCAGAAGTTGATCAAATTTTGCATGTGCTGTTGATTTATAATCTTGAAATTTGTAGCCCTTACACCAGGCAGTAATATTATCAGACGCTGTAAGAGAAAACAATATCTTCATGTAGTTTATGGCCTAGTGCTCTGCACTACACAAGAGTAGTGATGAGTGAGCACTAAACTGCTCAGGTACTCGTTGCTTGGGTCGAGCAAATTGGAATACTTGGGTGCTCGACCCGAGCAACGAGCCCAATGTAAGTCTATGGGAAACTCGAGCATTTTTCAGGCAGTTCCCCCCAGCAGTCTGCAGAGGGCCTAAAAATTGCCCAAATCGATGGGAACAGTGCTCAAATTACATGGGAACAGCATGGGGAAGACCCCTGGAAGCATTTCAGACTCCCAGGTCACTGCTGTCAACAACGTTGTCAGAGGTATTACGCCACTTTTACTGACTCACAATAAAACATACAAAAACTAATCCAAAATGGATTTTCCTGGGAAATATGTTAAGGAACATCCTTTCCAGGGTAATGACTTGTATATAAGGCAAAATAAATAAGAAAAACCAAAATTACTCCTCCACATCTTGGGCTATGTTCACACGTAGCGTTTTTGATGCATTTTTGCACTTTTGCATTGCTTTCAACCAAGACAAATGCATTCACTGGGAAATGTAATTTTAACATTTTAGAACCTTATCTTGCCATGTGGTGTGTGACACATCATCAGACACATGCATACAGTGCTGAAAACACATGGGAACAGCATGGGGAAGACCCCTGTAAGCATCTCTGACTCCCAGGTCAATGCCTAAAAGTGTGCCCATCATAAGTGATCCTTGGCGCATGCGAAGATGCCTGCTGCCATGCACCTGTCGTTGCAGACTTGCAACAATCACCGTTCACGTTCTAGTCCCATTGCAGCTTTCAGTTGTCTCTACCCCATTCCTTGGAATGCAAGCGCAAGTATGCAGCCAGCCACCCAGGGATGCTTCTCGGCAGGGTTGGAGGGGCCCACCAGAGAACCGGAGACTCCTCCGATGGGCCCTGGCTTCTCCTTCAGGAGAGTTCATAGTGCCGAGGTGAGGCCATGATGATGATAGAGGCCACCATCTGCTTAGTTTTCTGTTACTTGGAATGCAAGCGCAATTATGCAACCAGCCAACCACCCACCCACCCACAGGCCGCAATACTAAACTGCCAGATTTCTGGGCAGATGCTTGCACTTGAAATGTGGCCTTTTAGGCTCATGGAGGCGGAAGATTTTCACAACCTCATGCCGGCAGCGTCCGGGTGTCCATACTCGGTGCCCAGCCGCCACTATTTCTCCCGGTGTCGTCTCCGCCTTCCACAAGCACGGGTCCCACAACATTACCTGTGCCCTCCCCAGTGCACTTACTGGGAAGGATTGCCTAACCACAAACACGTGGACAGGTGAATGTGGAGAGGGACGGTACGGAGCCAGTCCACATCTTTTTTTGCTGAGTTGTATTTCAGCACAGCCATATTCTTTAGCTTGGTGAAAGGACTTGGGAAACCAAATCTACTCCAGCTGTCATTTCTCCAAGGAAGTCCTCTAAAGCTGCTTTCACTTGAAATGTGGCCTTTTAGGCTCGTGGAGGCGGAAGCTTTTCACAACCTCATGCCGGCGGCCAGGTGTCCATACTCGGTCCCCAGGGGCAACTATTTCTCCCGGTATCGTCTCCACTTTCCACAAATACGGGTCCCACAACATTACCCGTGCCCTCCCCAGTGCACTTACTAGGAAGAACCGCCTAACCACAAACATGTGGACAGGTGAATGTGGCCAGGGACGGTACAGAGCCAGTCCACAGCTATTTTGCTGAGAGTTGTATTTCACCACAGCCATATTCATTAGCTTGGTGAAAGGACTTGGGAAACCATATCTACTCCAGCAGTCATTTCTCCCAGGAAGTCCTCTAAAGCCGCTTTCACTTGAAATGTGGCCTTTTAGGCTTATGGAGGCGGAAGCTTTTTTACATAACCTCATGCCGGTGGCGGCCTGGTGTCCATACTTGGTCCCCAGCCACCACTATTTCTCCCGGTGTTGTCTCCCCCTTCTACAAGCGTGGGTCCCTGAGCATTACTGCTGGTACTTTTCTGTGGGAATCTTCTTGCCTCCTACCAGCCTGGAATATTTCCAGTAAACTATGGTACGACACCAAGGTATTAGCACTGCCCCCACTACCGGTAGTGAAGCCATCCCCAATTTCCTTCTCAGCAATTTTATTTGGTAGACTGAGTGGCTGCCCAAATACATTAGTTTCTCACAAAGGAGCTGAAGATAGAGTGGCAGTAGGTGCAACTTTCTCCAGCCTGTTAGATATCAGAGGGTGAACGGCAGCACATTGGATCAGTGGTTAGCACTGAAGCCTTGCAGCGCTGGGATCCTGGGTTCAAATCCCAGCAAGGACAACATCTGCAAGGATTTTGTATGTTCTCCCCGTGTTTGCATGGGTTTCCACCTCAGTAAAAAAGCAGCCATAGAGTGTCCGGGAACCTTCCCACACACTTTTCTTAGCCAGGACTGCTTCTAGGCAGGGTTGGACGGTCCCACCAGAGAATCCTCTGGTGTGCCCTGGCTTCTACATCAGGAGAGTTCCTGATAGCGCTAACTTTGCAGCTGCTATGGGGCTCTTGAGCGGGGGAGGAAGGTGAGCCCTCAGAATCAAATCCTCTGGTGGGCCCAATGTTTTTCAATCTGAAACAGCTTCTCAGTGGGAGTTGTATTTCACTACAGCCAAATTCTTTAGCTCGGTGAAAGGACTGGCATAGAGGGAAACCGTATCTACTCTGGCTGTCATTTCTCCGTCACCAGGTTCCGCCCATTGTCACACACGACCCTTCCTGGCTGTATGTTCAGCGGTGAGAGCCACAGATCAGGCTGCTGTGTCACAGCTTTCAACAACTCTGCAGCACTGGGTGGTTTGTCACCTAAGCATTAAGCATGCTATCTTCAGCACAGCCTGTTGCCGCTTGGCCAAGGCAGTGTTGCAGTGTTTTCAGCTTGTGACCAATGTGGTCATTTCGGAGATGGAGGAGGAGGTGCAGGAGCTGAACAATGTGATTACATTGAGGTTACATTGGTGACTCTGTTTTTTATACTAAAGAAACATCCTACTTGTTTTTTTTTTACGTTATTTTTTAAGACAAATGCATTCATCGGGAAATGTAATTTTAACATTTTACAACCTTATCTGGCAATGTGGTGTGTGACACATCATCAGACACATCCTGTTTCATTTATGATGGAGAGACTCTGAAAGTCACAAAGCCTATTTTTATAGGGCCATCAGGTGGCCCTTACTGTTCATAAAAGGCCAGCTGTCAGCCCTCGCTATTGTTAGAGAGCCATCAGCCGGCTATGCTTTGTTGTTCCCATTATTATCGAGTGGGTCTCCTATACTGTTATTGCGTATCCAGTGACTGCAAGGGCTGCCAAAAATTCGGACATAACCCAATACCCCTTTGAAGAGACATAGAGGAGGGTCTCAGTAAAAAAATTGTTTCCATTATAAAGGATCAGGTCTCCTATAGTGGTAATGCCCATGCTGTGACTGCAAGGGCTGCCAAAATTTGGGAGAAACCTCACTAAGAAATTAAAGACACATAGAGCAGGGCCACAGTAACAAGTAGAGATGAGTGGTGCTCGAATCGAACTGTTGGCCCATCTCAAATTCGAGCTGTTTTGGGCAGTGTTCGAGCCGATCGACGAACCCGAACGATTTGAAAAAAATTCGGCTGTTCGAGGTTATGTTCGATAAGTGTTCGTGCACCCAAATGGTAACTGGATTTTTTCACAGTAATGCTGATAATCAATGTTAATACACAGTTTGAGTGTACAGCGGGGCGGGGGGAGGGGCATGGGATGGATCTCTGCAGAAATAATGAAGATCTCCATTTTTTTTTCTCTTTCCCGCATTTACAGTGGGGAGGTGCAGTCTGTCAGCCTATCAGCAGCACATACACTGAGCGAAGTGCTTTTTTTCACACAAGCAAGGGCATGTGTCATTGGCTGTGTATGTCACATGTCCTTGCCCTATAAGACCCAGCCATTTTCCCCGTCACCACCATTTTCTCACTGCTGCAGCTGAGTGTTAGACGGCACTGCTGCTGCTGTTAGCGCTATATTGTGTAACTGAATTGCAAGCGAATTTTCTCTTAAATAGACAGAAAGGTTTAGGGAGTAGGGACTAGTTTGTAATTGCAGCCCTTTTGAGGGCTAGGTTACAGCAGTTCCTAGCACTTTTAGCAGGCAGGTCTGTGCTCTTAAATAGACAGATAGGTTGGGAGTAGTGACTAGTTGTAATTCCAGCCCTTTTGAGGGCTAGGTTACATCAGTTCCTATCACATTTTGCCAGGCAGGTCTGTTTTAGTGCTGTGCAAGTGTTTTTCACAGCATTTGGCTAAATCTAGCTAAGCAAATCCTTTTGGGCCTCTTGCAGTGTGTGTTAGTCAGTGGAGTAGCCTATCTGTGTTGCAAGCTACCCCACCTGTGTATGTAATACAAATTTTTTACTCCACCTAGCCAAGTAAAACCTTTTGGGCCTGTAGCAGTGTGTGGTACTCATTCTATTAGGCCATCTATACCAAGCTCCACCAGCTTTGAAATTAAAAATAATTTTTAGCTGCATCTAGCCGGGAAAATAATTTTGGGCTTAGTAGCAGTGTGTGGTACTCATTGTATTAGGCCATCTATACCAAGCTCCACCAGCTTTGACATTAATAATAATTTTTAGCTGCATCTTGCCTGTAAAATAATTTTGGGCATATTAGCAGTGTGTGCTACTCATTGTTTTAGGCCATCTATACCAAGCTCCACCAGCTTTGAAATTAATAATAATTTTTAGCTGCATCTTGCCTGTGAAATAATTTTGGGCATATTAGCAGTGTGTGGTACTCATTGTATTAGGCCATCTATACCAAGCTCCACCAGCTTTGAAATTAATAATAATTTTTAGCTGCATCTTGCCTGTAAAATAATTTTGGGCATATTAGCAGTGTGTGGTACTCATTCTATTAGGCCATCTATACTAAGCTCCACCAGCTTTCAAATTACTAATAATTTTTAGCTGCATCTTGCCTGGAAAATAATTTTGGGCATAGTAGCAGTGTGTGGTATTCATTGTATTAGGCCATCTATACCAAGCTACACCAGCTTTTAAATTAATAATAATTTTTAGCTGCATCTAGCCCGGAAAATAATTTTGGGCTTAGTAGCAGTGTGTGGTACTCATTGTATTAGGCCATCTATACCAAGCTCCACCAGCTTTGAAATTAATAGTAATTTTTAGCTGCATCTTGCCTGTAAAATAATTTTGGGCATATTAGCAGTGTGTGGTACTCATTCTATTAGGCCATCTATACTAAGCTCCACCAGCTTTCAAATTACTAATAATTTTTAGCGCATCTTGCCTGGAAAATAATTTTGGGCATAGTAGCAGTGTGTGGTACTCATTGTGTTAGGCCATATATACCAAGCTCCACCAGCTTTGAAATTAATAATAATTTTTAGCTGCATCTTGCCTGGAAAATAATTTTGGGCATATTAGCAGTGTGTGCTACTCATTCTATTATGCCATCTATACTAAGCTCCACCAGCTTTCAAATTACTAATAATTTTTAGCTGCATCTTGCCTGGAAAATAATTTTCGGCATAGTAGTAGTGTGTGGTACTCATTGTATTAGGCCATCTATACCAAGCTCCACCAGCTTTGAAATTAATAATAATTTTTAGCTGCATCTAGCCCGGAAAATAATTTTGGGCTTAGTAGCAGTGTGTGGTACTCAATGTATTAGGCCATCTATACCAAGCTCCACCAGCTTTGAAATTAATAATAATTTTTAGCTGCATCTTGCCTGTAAAATAATTTTGGGCATATTAACAGTGTGTGGTACTCATTGTATTAGGATATCTATACCAAGCTCCACCAGCTTTGAAATTAATAATAATTTTTAGCTGCAACTTGCCTGTAAAATAATTTTGGGCATATTAGCAGTGTGTGGTACTCATTGTATTAGGCCATCTATACCAAGCTCCACCAGCTTTGAAATTAATAATAATTTTTAGCTGCATCTTGCCTGTAAAATAATTTGGGGCTTAGTAGCAGTGTGTGGTACTCATTGTATTAGGCCATCTATACCAAGCTCCACCAGCTTTGAAATTAATAATAATTTTTATCTGCATCTTGCCTGTAAAATAATTGTGGGCATATTAGCAGTGTGTGGTACTCATTCTATTAGGCCATCTATACTAAGCTCCACCAGCTTTCAAATTACTAATAATTTTTAGCTGCATCTTGCCTGGAAAATAATTTTGGGCATAGTAGTAGTGTGTGGTACTCATTGTATTAGGCCATCTATACCAAGCTCCACCAGCTTTGAAATTAATAATAATTTTTAGCTGCATCTAGCCCGGAAAAGAGTTTTGGGCTTAGTAGCAGTGTGTGATACTCATTGTATTAGGATATCTATACCAAGCTCCACCAGCTTTGAAATTAATAATAATTTTTAGCTGCATCTTTCCTGTAAAATAATTTTGGCCATATTAACAGTGTGTGGTACTCATTGTATTAGGCCATCTATACCAAGCTCCACCAGCTTTGAAATTAATAATAATTTTTAGCTGCATCTTGCCTGTAAAATAATTTGGGGCTTAGTAGCAGTGTGTGGTACTCATTGTATTAGGCCATCTATACCAAGCTCCACCAGCTTCGAAATTAATAATAATTTTTAGCTGCATCTTGCCTGTAAAATAATTTTGGGCATATTAGCAGTGTGTGGTACTCATTCTATTAGGCCATCTATACTAAGCTCCACCAGCTTTCAAATTACTAATAATTTTTAGCTGCATCTTGCCTGGAAAATAATTTTGGGCATAGTAGTAGTGTGTGGTACTCAATGTATTAGGCCATCTATACCAAGCTCCACCAGCTTTGAAATTAATAATAATTTTTAGCTGCATTTGGCCGGAAAATAATTTTGGGCTTAGTAGCAGTGTGTGGTACTCATTGTATTAGGCCATCTATACCAAGCTCCACCAGCTTTGAAATTAATAATAATTTTTAGCCCGGAAAATAATTTTTCTTCCCAATAGTGGTAGCAATAGAAATATGGGGCGCGCGCCTGGCTAACAAAAATATACGCTTCATAACAAAAAACACCAGCCTAGCGCACTGCATTAATAAGATGGCATCATCGTCTCTCCCAGTGCTAGGCCTACTACGCCGGCTAGCATTCCTGTGCCTAAAACACAATGTATGGGTGAGCGCTAGCCATGATGCTGAGGGGTCTAAAGCTGCTGCTAACGCTTTATCACAATTCAATTGGCAGATTTTCACAGCGCTCCTCCCCAACGCCCACCCATCGGGCAACAGTTGCCCACCCTCCCTATGGGATCTAGTGGCGAATAGTTGATGCCATTAATCAGAGCGTCAGTTGCCCCGTCGACGTGGCAAGCATACGGTAAGGCATGGGAAGAGTGGACACGACTAGTAGCAGGCAGACGGGTTGACCAATGTGAACAAGCCATATTACAAGTCACCATAGAATTTCTCCACCAGCTAATGATGAGGGGCATATCAGGGGCGTCAGCGCAGTGGTGTTTGACCGGATTAGCATTTCAGTTCCAACTACTGAATTGGGGAGATGTGACAAAGAGATTCATCATCAGACAATCCATAAAAGGGTGGAAAAGGGGTCAGCCAAGTCAGGAGTGTAGACGTCCCGTCCCGTGTCACTAAAACTGATTTCTCACATCATATCCCTAACATCATTAACATGACACTCACAATTTGAAGCAACACTACTGTCTACTGCATTTGCGATCGCCTTCTTCGGGGCGCTATGCATAAGCGAATTAGTCCCTCAATCCAAAATTACCACCAGTGGAGGCTTACACCAGGATGTAGTCATAGCCAATAATGCAATACGTCTACGCATACGCCAATCGAAAACGGTTCCAGCGGGCAGGGGCACTTGGGTACTTCTACAACCCACAAACGGTACACTGAGTCGGGTAACAATAGTAAAAACATATATAACCATCAGATTGCAAAGTAATTTCTTCCTATTACACATTGATGGAATGCCATTATTAAGATACCAGTTCCAAGCTATATTTAATAAATGCATAACATAGGCAGGGAACCACCCCAAAGATTATGGGACACACTCATTCCGCATAGGCGTGGCCATGGAAGCAGCAAGAGCAGGACTGTCACAAACGGAAGTTCAGAGGATAGGGAGATGGCGATCCACGTGTTTGGCGAGATACATAAGACCGGACTTGTTATCCTAACTGTTAGAACTCTCCTGTTAGTTTTTTTTTAGTTTACTGGTCACATGACCATTTTTGCCTATTTAATCCGGCTCCGCCCTCCTGGCCTTGCTGGACTTCATTGTATTTACTACTCTTGAGCTAGCTTGGTGTTCTGTTGCCGTTCTCTGTTAGTTTTGCTAGGTCTTCTGACCTCTATGCTTTTTGTTGTGTGTTTGTCTTTGACTGCTACTATTTCTGCTAGGAGGTGTCCAACTTATCCCAGTCCCTAGTTCTTGTAGGGATCCCTCCCTCACATCTATAGGTCTTCGTACAGACTAGCCGAGGACTTTAGCGGGTCTGATCGCAGGATCAGGTTCCCCGTTACATCGTAGGGATCTAGTTTAGTTCTATTGTAGGGACAGATCTCCTGTCTTTCCTTAGTCCCTGTAGCAGATCATAACAGTAAGTCCAGCCCTAAAAAAAAAAAAAAATTTCTCTAAGGAAAGACCTCCAGTTTTCCATCATGGTCTCGGTTCAAGATTTGGCTCAACGCTTGCAGGGACTCTCTCTGGAGGTGGCCAAGCTCCAACAACACGTGAGTAGCTGTTCTGGAGCACATTTTGTGGAACCAAAGGTACATCTGCCTGATTTATTTTTTGGCGAACAACAAGATTTTTTTTCTTTTAAAAATGCTTGTTTATTGTATTTTCGTTTTAGTCCCGGATCCTCTGGTGATGAATCACAGTGCATAGGGTTCATAATGTCACTTTTGCGCAAAGATCCTCAGGGATGGGCCTTCTCTCTCCAACCTAGTGATCCGTGCTTTAGATCAGTGGATAGTTTTTTTTCTGCTTTGGGTTTGTTGTATGATGATCCTGATCGTGTCTCATCTGCTGAGTCTGAATTGAGACGTTTGAGGCAGGGATCAGGTAATGTGGAAAAATATTGTTCTCACTTCCGTCGGTGGTCTGCCCAGGTGGGGTGGAACGATTCAGCTTTGAAAAGCTTGTTTCTTGCAGGGCTAGGTGAAAGGGTTAAGGATTTACTGATTGCTTATCCCACACCTGGAAACTTGCAGGAGGCAATGCAATTAGCTATACGGGTGGACAGGAGACTGCGTGCAAGGGTTAATGAGAGCAAATCCTCTGCTATGTCAGCTCCGAGTCCTGAGAGGGTCTGTGCTGACAATGGAGAGCCGATGGAGATTGGGGCGATGGCACCCCGCTCTCAGGAAAAAGACCGCAGGCTTTCTGAAGGCTTGTGCTTCTATTGCGGAAATTCTGGTCATTTTATTAAGAACTGTGTGCTTCGTATGAAGAAAGAAAAAAAAATGGTCAGTCATGCACGTATTGCCTGTTTAAATTCTAAGGGAGTATTCCTATCTGCTACTACCGCTGCTCAGGATGAATTAATTGAATTTCGGGTATTTGTGGATTGTGGTTCTACTCTGAATGTGATTGATGGGGGATTCTTGGAAAAACTTAGATTAGAACCTAAAACTTTGTCATCCCCTATTGCTGTGGTTTCTGTTGATGGCTCTCCCTTGAAGAGTGTTACTCATAAGGTCTGTGAATTTCCCCTCACTATTAATGGTATTCATCAAGAGAATTTGGATTTGGTGGTATTGGATAATTTGCCTTCTCCAGTAATATTGGGGTTACCCTGGTTAAAATTGCACAATCCTGTACTGGATTGGTCTACCAATGAAATTAAGTCCTGGAGCCCTAAGTGTTATGACAAGTGTTGTAACGGACGTATTGCTGCGGTGGAAAAAGGGGAATTACCTATACCTATTCAGGATTTTTGGAGAGTTTTTTTCTGAGGAGGAGTCACAAATTTTGCCTCCCCATAGAGACTATGATTGTACCATTGAATTTGTCCCTGGAGCGACTCTTCCTAAAAGTCGTTTATTTAATCTTACTATTCCTGAGAGAAAGGCTTTGAAGGAATACATACAGACAAGCTTGGCCGCCGGTCACATTAGGCCTTCCAAGTCTCCTGTGGCTGTTGGATTTTTTTTTGTAAAAAAAAAAGATGGCGGTTTACGTCCTTGTCTAGACTTTCATGAGATTAATAAAATTACTGTACGCAATCCTTACCCACTGCCATTGATTCCTGATTTATTTAACCAGTTAGTGGGGGCCAAGTGGTTCTCTAAAATTGATCTCCGGGGGGCATACAATTTGTTGCGCATGAAGGAGGGTGATGAATAGAAGACTGCTTTTAACACTCCTGTGGGTCATTTTGAGAATCTGGTTATGCCTTTTGGTCTTACCAATGCTCCAGCATTTTTTCAGAATCTTATTAATGACATCCTTAGACCTTTAATCGGCAAAAATGTGGTTGTGTATTTGGATGACATTCTGATTTATTCGCCTGATCTGGAGTCTCATTGGCGGAGCGTACGTGAGGTATTACAGTTATTAATGGACAATTCGCTTTTTGCTAAGCTGGAGAAATGTGAGTTCGCTGTACAGAGAATTAGTTTTTTGGGCTACATTATCTCCAGCAAAGGTTTTGAGATGGACCCGGTTAAAGTTCAAGCTGTGCAGGAATGGCCTAGGCCTATTGGTTTGAAATCGATACAGAGGTTTTTGGGTTTCGCCAATTATTACAGAAAATTCATAAAAAAAATTTCTATTATTGTCAAACCGCTGACCGATCTCACCAGGAAAGGTGCTAATGCGGTTCAGTGGACTTCTGAGGCCATTGAAGCTTTTGTGTTTCTAAAGGAGAGGTTCACCTCTGCTCCCATCCTTATGCAGCCTGATGTGACTAAGCCGTTTTTGGTTGAGGTTGATGCTTCTTCGGTGGGGGTCGGTGCAGTGTTGTCTCAGGAAAACAAGGATGGAGTACATCCCTGTGCCTTTTTTTCAAAAAAATTTTCTGAGACTGAACTTAATTACGATATTGGTAATCGGGAATTGCTGCCGATTAAACTCGCATTTGAACACTGGCGTCACCTCTTGGAAGGTGCTGAATTTCCCATTCAGGTTTTCACTGATCATAAAAATCTGATCTATCTTGATGCTGCCAAGCGCTTGAATGCCCGTCAGGCTAGGTGGGCACTTTTTTTCTCGCGGTTTAATTTTTCCGTTACTTACATCCCGGGTACCAAGAATGTTAAAGCGGATGCTTTGTCTCGCAGCTTTTCTCCCATGGTCGGTGTTGAGGAGGAAGAGGAGAGCATTTTACAAGAAGGTGTTGTGATTGCTGCTTTGGACTCCGTTTTGGAGGATGAGATTCTTAAAGCTCAGGAGAATGCCCCATCTAACACTCCCTATGGGAGGTTGTTTGTGCCTAGGACCTTTAGGAGAGATTTGTTTGTTGAGTGTCATGAGTCTCGGTTGGCAGGTCATCCAGGAATTTCTGAGACCAAGAGACTTGTGGGTCGCAGTTTTTGGTGGCCTGGATGGCAGAAGGAAGTCATTAAGTGGGTGCGCCAATGTACTGTGTGTGCTAGATCCAAGTCTTCGCATGCTCCTGCTGCGGGGTTGCTTTGCCCTCTGGAGGTTCCTAGTGCACCTTGGACACATCTGGCTATGGACTTTATTACTGACCTTCCCCCCTCTGAAGGTTTCACGGTCATCTGGGTGGTCGTGGACCGTTTTAGCAAGATGTGTCACTTGGTTCCCTTCATCAAACTGCCTTGCGCTAAGACACTCGCTAAGGCCTTTGTCAAGGAAATTGTCAGACTACATGGTGTTCCTACTGACATTGTTTCTGATAGGGGACCTCAGTTCGTGGCTCGTTTTTGGCGTGCCTTTTGTGACAGGTTGGGAGTTCATTTGTCGTTTTCATCCGGATATCATCCTGAGTCTAATGGCCAGACAGAAAGGAAGAACCAGGATGTTGAGCAGTTCTTGCGTTGTTTTGTGGCAGACAATCAAGAGGGGTGGTCTGAGTTTCTGCCACTTGCTGAATTTGCTCTTAACAACCATACATCCTCTTCTGCTGGGTGTTCGCCTTTTTTTTGTTGTTCTGGGAGACATCCGTCTTTTGGGTCATTCTCCAAATTGGTTTCGGCTGTGCCTGAGGAGGAGAGTTTTTCCGGTGATTTGGAGAGAGTTTGGACGGATGTGCGTGGTAATCTTCAGGAGGCTAACAAAAAATCTAAGAGGTACTTTGATAGGAAACGGCAAGAGGTTTTGTTTGCTGTTTGTGACATGGTTTGGTTGTCCTCTAAGAATCTGCGATTGAGGATTCCTTCTAAAAAATTGGGTCCCAAGTTCGTAGGGCCCTTTAAGGTGCTTCAGATAGTTAACCAATCTGCTGTTAGGTTGGAGGTTCCTACGTCCTGGAAGATTAACCCGGTGTTTCATGTTTCTCTGTTGAAAAAAGCTGATGTGTCGGATGGTGACGCCTCTGCCACTGTTCCTCCGGTGGTGGAGGACGGGGAATATGAAATTTCCCGCATCCTAAATTCTAGACGGTATAGAGGGAGTTTGCAGTATCTCGTCGCTTGGAGGGGTTTCGGACCTGAGGATAACTCATGGGTGAGGGCGGATGATGTTTCTGCTTCCAGACTTGTCAGAGCTTTTCACAGGAGGTTTCCTGGTAAGCCTGGGCCTAGGGGATCCGGAGGATCCTCTTAGAAGAGGGGGTACTGTTAGAACTCTCCTGTTAGGTTTTTTTTCGTTTGCTGGTCACATGACCATTTTTGCCTATTTAATCCGGCTCTGACCTCCTGGCCTTGCTGGACTTCATTGTATTTACTACTCTTGAGCTAGCTTGGTGCTGTGTTGCCATTCTCTGTTAGTTTTGCTAGGTCTTCTGACCTCTATGCTTTTTGTTGTGTGTTTGTCTTTGACTGCTACTATTTCTGCTAGGAGGTGTCCAACTTATCCCAGTCCCTAGTTCTTGTAGGGATCCCTCCCTCACATCTATAGGTCTTCGTACAGACTAGCCGAGGACTTTAGCGGGTCTGATCGCAGGATCAGGTTCCCCGTTACATCGTAGGGATCTAGTTTAGTTCTATTGTAGGGACAGATCTCCTGTCTTTCCTTAGTCCCTGTAGCAGATCATAACGCTAACGTGGTTTGTTTCTTTTACAGGTGACGCTAAGCCAACAGTGTGGGTGGTAGGCCACTCGTATATATATTGGGCAGAAAAAAGGGTGAAAGTCCACCCAGGCAGGAGGAAATTAGAATTTCATAACACATATTTCAACTGGAGAGGTATTAGAGGCCTGCTATGGCCACAGGTACTAACGGAGGTAATCAAGGTAGGGAGAGAGGCAAGAGGTCCGGTCATCTTAGTTATACAGGCTGGGGGAAACGACCTAGGTCATCACAAGAGCGCATAACTAATGGCAATAATGAAACTAGACACTGAGCGCTTCAGAGAATTTTTCACAAAACTAACTATAGTATGGTCAGAGATTGTGCCGATAGCGGTATGGCAAGGTGCGCGAGACATCACGGCCATCGAACGGACAAGGCGGGTAATAAATATTCGGATGGCAAAATTTAGAAGAGACAGAGGCGGTGTAGTGATACAACACCGACTACTGGAAGGAGATAAAGCAGGCCTCATACGGCCCGACGGTGTTCACTTAATGGATATTGGACTGGACATATTCCTGTCAGGACTCCAGGACGGAGTGGAACAAGCGTTAAGAGTGATGGATGGGGGTCAGAGTCCTGCATACGAGTACGCAGGATCCTCCGTGGCCTGGAAATAGAAAGGACATGTTGGAGAGTTACACTTGTTGGCCAACTTGCCGGTGTGGAGACCCAGGGCATGCTGCAACAAGCTGAATTATTTTAGAAATAAAATGCCTTTCTAATGGAATGAGTATAAAGAGTTAATAAAGCTGTGACGGATCCTCACCCATCCAGTTGTAAGAGTTACATTATTGTATTGTCAAGGAAAGGGGGGCAGTAGGGGGGCTGAGCGTCTGGGTTTGGTTGGGGGTCCCCACAGTCTGCCTAGGCTAGATGCATTTAAAAATTCTTATTAGATACACAGGCGGTGCAACTTGCTTCGCAGCTGGGCTACTACGCCCAAAGTATTGCCTAGGCTAGATGCAGTTAAAAATTCTACGCTGACTAGCAGACACTGAAGCTTTGGAGCAGACCTCTGAGTAAACAGATCTTCAGACTCAACCAACTGTGTTACCCCAAGCCATAGTGTATGTAGTTTCTTACAGTTAAAAGGGGGGGGGGGCGACCCAACCCACCTGGAATTGACGATGCCAACGTCACGTAAAACACAGCAAGGGGACTCCAAAAAGAGTCTCCATTTTTTCCAAAAATTGTGGCACAGACACCACTTAAGTGGCATCAATTGCCCCAGAGTTGCTTAAAACGGTTGGTGAGGTGATTTTACCAAATCCTCAAGCTTTTAGTCTCCCCAGGATGACACAGGGGTAGAAAAGTCATTGCGGATCCATGATTTGTTCATCTTTATGAACGTGAGTCTGTCTACATTCTCAGTGGACAGCCGCGTGCGCTTATCTGTCACCACACCACCAGCAGCGCTGAACACACATTCACAGAGAACGCTGGCTGCATGGCATGACAAGATCTCCAAGGCGTGAGTGGCGAGCTCCGGATATTTTTCCAGATTGGAATCCCAAAATGAGCAAGGGTCCAGTGACACAGTCATGGCTTCGATGTTCACTTGGAGATACTCCTGTACCATCCTCTCTAGGCGTTGACTATGTGTCAGACTTCTTGTCTCCTGTGGCCTTGCAAAGCATGGTCTAAAAAAGTGGTGAAACGATTCCACAAAATTGCTGTTACCAGCAGATACTGTGTTACTGTTACGGTTTGAGTGATGAAGACTCGACAGTCCCACGGTTGGCAAGTTGGAACTGTGAGATTCACTACGTGCACCACTGGTGTTTTGTGGAAAAGCACATGTAATATTCTGCAACAGCCTCTGCTGATACTCCGGCATGCGTGAATCCCTTTCTATGGCAGGAATTATTTCAGCAAATTTACTTTTGTACCGGGGATCTAAGAGTGTGGCAACCCAGTAGTCGGGATTACTTCGAATTCTGATAGGTAGTGCAGCAAGAAGGCACTCGTGTCTTGCGCATCCAGGAGGACCAAGTCCTTGTTGTGTTGGTAGTGGGGTAAGAATCATGCTTCCTTCCTCTGCCCTCTCCCCTCAACCTCGCACAACAGAAATGTGATCAAGGTCTCCCTCATCTGATGAGTCTTACATGCCCATCGCCAGTTCGTCCTCCACTTCTTGCTTGCTCCTCTACCTTCCTCAACAGTTTGGCTGCTACCATGGCCCTGGTTAATCCCTCTCCCCCACCCTCCCATGCCTGCCGCCTTGGTGCTGCCGACCGTCTGGACCTTGGAGATGTTATCCCTTCCGCATACGACTCCTCCTCTACTTCCTCCACCTCCTCTTGTCCCACCACCTGACTCTGAATTCTGTTTTACGTGTGCTACAGCATGTAAATCACCGGAATAGTCATGCTGATAATGGCATCGTCAGCACTAAACATCTTCGTCGCCATTTCAAAACTGTGCAGAAGGGTGTGTGGCGCCCCTGAGGGTTCAGTCGCCACAGAGGTACTGCATCTCACCCAGAGGTGTGGTATCTCACCCTCAGGTAAGGAAGGAGTATGGCTCGGGACCCTAACACCTGCATCCAATACATGCCCGCAGTGGGGGTAGGGCGATATTGCTCCTAAGGGAGAGCACAGTCCCAGGTCCCTAGCTGGCGGGAGGGTCCTATGTAGTGGGTGTGGGTGGAGAAAGCAGCTTAGGGGAGCACATGACAGGGAGAGTATAAATAGGAAGCCATCTTAGAAAGAGCAAGTCGGTCAGAGGAGGAGAAGTGACAGGAGCAGAGGCTCTGCATGAGCTCTGCTCCGGAGGCGGGCCTAGCCTGGGAGGCCCAGGACTGCAGGAGAGAAGAGAGGAGTGGGAGAAGGAAGGCTCCAGGAACCGAAGGGACCCTAGGGGTACGGGCCGTGCAGAAGGCCACCCGTACGCCCGCTGCTACCAGGAGGTAGAGGGGTCAGGCCAGATAAGGGGAACCGGTCCCTCAACTAGCGGAGAAACAGCAAGGCTCAACTAGAAACCAGAGGCTGCAGCATTTCATGTACTGCAGGCCACAGTCCACACCAGTCTCACTAAGAAGGTAGCCACATAGGACCCAGGGGACGGAACACACTTCGCCCGCCAAGGCCCGAGGATACCGGATAGAAGTGTCACTGGGTGTGAGGTGCAGGGAGAAGGCCAGAGAAAGGAATCACAGAAGGGGGTCCTGCTAAGTACTCCGGAGCTATCTGGGGGTGGACTGAGCCCCTCACTGAGTACGCACAGCACGACGGGGGAGATTGCACTGGTACCTGTAATCTGGACTGCAACAACTGTGAGCATCACACGGACTCTGTGTTCATTACTGACTCCCTGCACTACAACCACCATCATCCACCCACACTGCCCTGAAGCTACACTCTTCCTGTGGGGAGTAATAATACCATTGCTGCAAAACCACCAGCTTCAGAGGACTGTTCCGCAGCGGCGGCCCTTTTGGTCGCACTCCACAGGTGGCGTAGTCGGACATTATAAAACCCATATATACAAATTACCCTTGGATTGACCGCCCTGTGTCACGGACAGGGTCACCGCCACAGTGACTACAACCCCCAGCATCTACCGGACCGGATGCGGGTACCCCACGGCCCAGGGGGTGCGTCAACTTCATAGGTCCCTGATCTGAGACCACTCCTGCAGCGTGATTTGCCCCACCTCTGGATCTCGTTGGCCCAGGCTATACGTCAGAACGTATTGCACCAGGGCTTGTCGGTGCTGCCACAGTCGCTGCAAAATGTGCAGAGTTGAATTCCACCGTGTCGGCACATCGCATTTCAGCCGGTGAATTGGCAGGCCCAACGACTTCTGTAGAGATGTAAGTCGCTGAGCTGCGGGATGCGAACGGCGGAAGTGAGCACACAGCGACCGTACCCTCTGCAGAAGGCCATCTAGTCCGGGATAGTGGGCTATAAACTGCTGGACAACCAGGTTCAACACGTGAGCCATACAAGGCACGTGTGTTACATTGCCCCGGCGAAGGGCCGCACCCAGGTTTGCAGCATTGTCACACACGGCCTTCCCTGGTTGCAGGTCCAGTGGAGACAACCATTCATGAAACTGGGTCTCCAGAGCTGACCACAACTCCTCAGCTGTGTGACTCACATTTCCCAGACATTTCAAAGTAAACACCGCCTGATGCCATTGAGCCCTGCTGCCAGCATAGTAAGGAGGTGTGCAGGATTCCTTCTGCGCAGTTAGAAAGCGGGTGGCATTACCAGACAGGCTTTGGGTGCAGGTGGAGGACCGAGAGGAGGTTGAGGAGGCAGAAGCAGTGGAGGAACTTCTAGATAAAGAGGATTGACGTACAACTCGTGGGGACGGCAAGACTTGGACAGCAGCCCCTTGTGCTGCTGTCACCATAGTTACCCAGTGCCCAGTCAGCGACATGTAACGCCCCTGTCCATGCCTACTCGTCCAAGTGTCTGTGGTGAAATGCACCCTGTCATACACAGAGTTTCTCAAAGAAGCGGTGATGTTGTGTGCGACATGCTGGTGTAGCGCAGGCACACCTTTCTTTGAGAAGTAGTGCCGACTGGGCATCTGGTACTGGGGCACTGCGATGGACATAAGGTTTCGAAAATCCTCTGTGTCCACCAGGCGGAAAGGCAGCATTTCTGTAGCCAACAGCTTGCAGATGGTGAAATTCAACCTCATAGCTTTGTCATGGCTAGGAGGAAATGGTCTTTTACTTGTCCACATCTGAGGGACCGAGGGCTGGCTGTTGTGCCTAGACGGGGTTGAGTAGGGTGTCCCCGGCAAACTGCCGGTCTGTGAGGAAGATACAGGCGGAAAAGTTAGGTTGCCTTGATCCAAAGGTGGTGCTCTCGATGTCGGAGAGCACTCAACACCAGCTGGTGTTTCCACTTCCAAATGAAATGATGACCTGCCAATCACACTGGCTGTTGCGGGTAAAGAGGTGGCAGGTCTGCGTCCAAAAACATGTGTGACTGCTGTCCCCCCAGTCACAGAGGATGAAGAGGCCGCGGATGCACAAGATGGGGCAGACGGTGGTTGGCCCGGCCCGCTAGGCCGCATTGTAGCACAGTGAGCTTCCCACTGCAACTTATGCTTCATATCCATGTGACGGTTCATGCATGAAGAACTCAAACTATGGATTTTTTGGCCTTTACTTAGCTTTTGGTGACAAATATTACAGATAACACGAGTTGGGTCATCCTTATCGATCTGAAAAAATGCCCAGGCTATGCAAGGCTTAGAGTCCATGCGACCTGAAGAGCCACCACGACTTGTGGTCAGAGGCAGAGTTGTGGTTGAGGATGCAGTTGTTGACGTGCTTCCAGTACTCCGTCTCTGTCCAGGAAGGTGCAACCTAACCTCATCGTCAATAGCATCTGTGACGCCCAGCTGCGCTTGGTATCACAGATCCTAGAAGAGTGCATTGATGGAATCCTCCACAAGAGGCCCCCATAAGCATTCACACATCTCCACCTTCCACCTCAGACCAGCAAAGGGAGCCCGTTAGGGATATAAATAGGGAAGGTGGAGCTAGGCAGTTCAGTTCCTCTGAAGAGTTCCTGCAGTAGAGAAGCCTAAGAGAGGTCAGTCTCCAGTGGAGCTCAGTCTAGTCTAGAGAACTCAGTTAATAGTTCAGCAGTGGAGCACGAGGCTCCTGCTAGCTAGATTCAGGGAGCCCAGTTAGAGCTTAAGGTGTGCCGGCGCCATAAGATCGGTGAAGCGCGGCAAGCTGCCGTTAGTGTGTATAGCCTAGTGAGGGCCCGAGTAGGCCGAAGGCAAGTGGAGAGTTAGTACATAAGGGGCAGAGCAGCTTAACCAGCTCACCCCGTAGCATTTACCGGACACCGGATCCGAGCTTACCGGGATCTCTATGACCCAGTAAGGCATAACCGGAATCCCTGGAGAACTACAAGTCCCAGGATCGCTAAGGTGCTGATACGTAACAGAGCCAGGAGACTCTTAGGCCCCGCATACTGGGAGCGTGAACTCCAAGACAAGGCCCTACCACAAGGTCAGCCAGCGCAGGACAGAGACAAAGTTAGGCCTAGCTCCAGGCAGGTCAGAAACTTACTACGCAGAGGCAAGAAACAGGAGGCCCTACACCCGCTCATTGGGGAGGATCCTGATATGCACCCTTCACCCTACAGTGCTCCGGGATGTGCCTGAATTTCCACCAGTAAAGGGTACTGAAGTGACTACCGTGTCCATTCCCGTTCTTGCTCTGACCCAGCTGGGTCTCGCCTGTCCTGCATTCCCCCTGCATACGCTTTTCTGAGGCCTAGCTCCACCTGTGAGGAGCTATACCATCGAGCTGCCTTATCACCGGCCTCAGTGGACTGCTGCAGCGCTGGTGCTTCTCACCAGATACCACAGGTGGCGTCACGAACTCTTATAAAATTAACAATTATCCACCCTTTTAAAGAGTGACCCCAGGGTACGGGCCCGGGAGCAGACCACACCGACATCCCAAAGGCCAGGCAAAGGCCCGGGTACCGAGTCATCCCCATCCCCTCGGCTAGTCACATCCTCCTCCACCTCCTCTGCTGACCTCATCGACTGGCTGACTGTGGGTTGACAGTAAGTGGGATCTCCAACCTCATCATCATCACCCTGTGTGTTCTCACACCCGTCGTCCTCAGAGCCAACCTCTTCCTGCCCTGACCGAAAAGTCAAGTTGTCACTCCAATCAGGTATTTGAGTCTCATCATCGTCTTCATCATTGTCTCCACCAACAGGAGTTACAGTTTGGGAACGAGGGTCTACATTATGCTCAGAACCTTTTTCATCTGGTCCTGGATCCGACTCATAAAGATTCTGGGCATCAGTGCAGATCATTTCCTCATCTGGATTAACAGAAGCCCTGGAGCAGACCTCCTTTTCCCAGGCTATAGTATGAGTAAACAGCTCTGCAGACTCAACCATCTGTGTTACCCCATACTCAGATGGGCAGCTGGAGACTTGGGAGCTGTGAGGAAGCAAGTGCGATTGGGGTGACACCTCTGAGGACTGGAGTATTTGTGATGTTGAAGTTGAGGTGGAGGAGAACCCACTTGAAGGAGCACTTGATATCCATTGAAGCACCTGCTGTTTTTGTGCCTCATCTGGAATTTGTAGCGATGGGCATGTAAGTAAGAAAGGGATCGTATCACATTGTCCACGAAAAGAAGTAGACATCTTAGTTTGGCTGGAAGATGGTCTTTCTTCTGCAGATGTTACTTTCCCCCACCGCGGGGGGGGCTCGACCCACCAGCGGACAGGCACCAGTATTGGGAGAGGGGGGCTGGCCATCAGGGTCCACCGCGGCTCTGGCACAGACCCGGCGACACGGAGGTCGCACGGGCAGGAACGGACTGGCCGTGTCGGCTTCGCACTCCAGCGCAGTCCCTCTGCCCACTCGCGCCCATAACCTCAAAGGGTTGCGCAAGCTGCTTTTCTTCCCAGGGCTGTTCCCCACCCAGCAGGAACGTGGGGGAGCTCAGGTCGGCCTTCCACTGTACTCCCTTACCTCCCTCGCCCTCTTTCCTTCTTCCGTTCTCCATATAACCCCTCGGCTCTGTGGTGTCCTCTCTCCCTCCAGCTCTCTCCTTCTCACAGGTGGACTACCGCGTGTATTCACACTGTGGCGAATCTTTTGGGCCCAGGCATAAGAAGTTGTCGAGGTAATGGATAATTTGTGCCCCCTTAGAAACGTCCATTACAACCCATTCGAGGAAGCAACTAAACGCCTCAAATAGTGAGCAGGATCTGGACCACCCCATGGGCAAACAGCGATCTATATAGTATGCTCCTTCCCAGAAGCAGCCCAATAGGTGGACACTATTCGGAGGCACAGGTAGTAAGTAACCGGAACGCCGCATCAATGTCTGTTTTGGCCATTAGGGTGACCCTTCCCAACTTCTTGATCCGCCTGATTGCCTTGTCAAAGGATGTACAGTATATACTACTGTACTTGGTTCCGCGTCGATGTTGTCGTTTACTGACCTGCCCCTTGGATATGACAAATGGTGGATTAGTCCGAATGTATTGGGTTCCGTTTTTGGCACAACTCACAACGGGGATACAACTACGTCTTGTAAGGAAAGTGTTCTGAATGGAACCGCCATTCTACCTAAAGATATTTCTTTTTTTAATTTACTTGTCACGACGTCTGGGTGTTAGTAGGCTGATTTTAGATTTTTACTCCAGCCTTTCTTGAATTTAGAAGGGCATGACATGCCTATATGTGTGTCTCCCCCTCCTTTTACTCCTCCACCTCTTTTCTTTTCGCATGACTATATGTACTTGTCACTTATCCATGTGTTAGTTGTGTCTTCTGAGCAGTTTGTCAGCTTTTGGACACCTTTGAAGGTGTTTTCTATGTGTTTCTATGTGTTTTTGTTTGCCTGCCATTGGTTTTAACGGTGTTCGAAGGTGTTCTACGAACAGTTTGATGAACAGTTCGGCAAACATACGGGTGTTCGACGAACCGAACCGAACTCGAACACTACGGGGGTGGCTCAACACTAGTAACAAGTACGACATGTTCCCATTAGAAAGGAGAGTCTGATATACGGTTATAGGGTATGCAGTGAGTCCAACGACTGACCAAATTTAGGAAAAAACCCACTAAGGATTTAAAGACACATAGAGCAGGGCCACAGTAACGAGTACGACGTGTTCCCATTAGAAAGGAGAGAGTCTGCTATACAGTTATAGGGTATACAGTGAGTCCAACGGCTGACCAAATTTAGGAAAAATCCCACTAAGAATTTAAAGACACATGGAGCAGGGCCACATTAACGAGTACGACATGTTCCCATTAGAAAGGAGAGATTCTGCTATACAGTTATAGGGTATACAGTGAGTCCAACGGCTGACCAAATTTAGGAAAAATCCCACTAAGAATTTAAAGACACATAGAGCAGGGCCACAGTAACGAGTACGACATGTTCCCAAAGACACATAGAGCAGGGCCACAGTAACGAGTACGACGTGTTCCCATTAGAAAGGAGGGATTCTGCTATACAGTTATAGGGTATGCAGTGAGTCCAACGGCTGACCAAATTTAGGAAAAAACCCACTAACAATTTAAAGACACATAGAGCAGAGCCACAGTAACGAGTACGACATGTTCCCATTAGAAAGGGGAGAGTCTGCTATACAGTTACAGGGTATGCAGTGAGTCCAACAGCTGACCAAATTTAGGAAAAATCCAACTAAGAATTTAAAGACACATGGAGCAGGGCCACATTAACGAGTACGACATGTTCCCATTAGAAAGGAGAGATTCTGCTATACAGTTATAGGGTATGCAGTGAGTCCAACGGCTGACCAAATTTAGGAAAACCCCCACTAAAAATTTAAAGACACATAGAGCAGGGCCACATTAACAAGTACGACATGTTCCCATTAGAAAGGAGAGAGTCTGCTATACAGTTATAGGGTATGCAGTGAGTCCAACGGCTGACGAAATTTAGGAAAAGCCCCACTAACAATTTAAAGACACATAGAACAGGGTGTTACGCTCTCGCCCGGACTGACTGGCCTAAGCGTGGTTAGTGGTTCCACTGGGCCACGAACCGAGGAGTGCCTGGAGGGGCGTGAGTAGGGGCCTCGCCAGATCCGACCACGAACAAACGGCGGCTTAATGGACTCCGTGGTCCGGGGAGGGACATGGGAGGTGGCCCAGGTGCTACTCCAGGTCAGACCCTGGTCATAGCTGTTGACCCACACCAGGGAAGGCAGGAATGGGCAGGTTTGGCTGGTATGCAGACAGGCGGGTACTGGCAGACACGACTGGTATGCAGACAGGTGGGTACTGGCAGGCACGGCTGGTATGCAGACAGGTGGGTACTGGCAGGCACGGCTGGTATGCAGACAGGCGGGTACTGGCAGGCAAGGCTGGTATGAAGACAGGTGGGTACTGGCAGGCACAGCTGGTATGCAGACAGGTGGGTACTGGCAGGAACGGCAGGTATGCAGACAGGCGGGTACTGGCAGGTAGGAAAGCAGGCTGGATAGGGACCAGTACAGACTGGGATAAAGGAACAGAGCCACAGGTGCTGTAGAGAAGCAGAGCAGAGCCACGGGTGCAGAGGACATGCAGAGCAGAACCGCAGGCACGGAGGACAAGTGGAGCAGAGCAGAACCGCAGATGCGGAGGACAAGTGGAGCAGAGCAGAGCAGAACTGCAGACGCTTAGGACAAGTGGAGCAGAGCAGAGCAGAACCGCAGACGTGGAGGACAAGCGGAGCAGAGCAGAACCACAGACGCTTAGGACAAGTGGAGCAGAGCAGAACAGCAGAAGTGGAGGACAAGCGGAGCAGAGCAGAACCAAAGACGCGGAGGACAAGTGGAGAAGAGCAGAACTGCAGACGCAGAGGACAAGCAGAGCAGAGCAGAGAGGAACCGCAGGCACGGAGGACAAGCGGAGCAGAGCAGAGCGGAACCACAGGCTCAGAGGACAAGCGGAGCAGAGCAGAGTTAAGCTGCAAGTGCAGAGGGCAAGAGGAGAAGAGCGGAGCAGAGCCGCAGGTGCATAGGACAGGACAGGGCTCTGTTCACAAGGAACAGACTGGGAAACACAGGAAGATAGCTAGAACACAGGAGGTAGATACAGAGGCAGGGAAACGGGACAAGTAGAACCAGATACACACAAGGTACATACAATGAAGTAGCGAGTGGACACTAAACTCACCAACAGAAGTACAGAGACAACGTGTTATGCACACGCCCGGACTGACTGGCGTGATTTAGTGATTCCACTGTGCCATGAACCGGAGTGTGCCTGGAGGGGCGTAAATAAGTATCCACCCGATCCGACCAAGGTCGAACGCCGGCTAACGACGCCGTGCACCAGAGAGGAACCGAGCAGAGGGACCAGGTGCTACTCCAGGTCAGACCCCGTACACAGCTGTTGACCCACACTGGGGAATACAGGAACAGGCAGGTTAGGCTGGCACACAGACTGGTGGGTATAGGTAGGCACAGCTGGAGTACAGACGGGGAGGTACTGGCAAGCACGGCTGGAGTGCAGACGGGGAGGTATTGGCAAGCTCGGCTGGAGTGCAGGCTGGATAGGGTCCAGTACAGACTGGGACTCAGGAACAGAACCGCAGATGCGGTAGACAAGCAGAGCAGAGAGGAACCGCTGGAGCGGTGGGCAAGACAGAGCAGAGAGATACCGCCGGAGCGGTGAGCAAGACAGAGCAGGGCGAAACCGCCGGAGCGGTGAGCAAGGCAGGGCAGAGAGATACCGCCGGAGCGATGAGCAAGCAGAGCAGGGCGAGACCGCCGGAGTGGTGAGCAAGGCAGAGCAGGCAGGAGCCGCCGGAGCGATGAGCAAGGTGGAGCAGGCAGGAGCCGCCGGAGTGGTGAGCAAGGCAGAGCAGGCAGGAGCCGCCGGAGTGGTGAGAAAGGCAGAGCAGGCAGGAGCCGCCGGAGCGGTGAGCAAGGCAGAGCAGGCAGGAGCCGCCGGAGTGGTGAGCAAAGGCAGAGCAGAGGGGACAGGGCTCTGTTCACACGGAACAGACTGGAAGGGAAAGGCAGAACCAGATACACACAAGATACTTGCAATGAAGTAGCGAGTGGACTCTAAACTCACAAAAGGAAGTACAGCGACAATGAGTAGGAGTTAGGTGCAGGTTCAGACTCTGCAGAAAAAGGGAAGGTACGGACATAGAGAAAAACAGGTAACAGGCTAGGAGAGTGTTCAGACAGGAACTGAGTGTTCAGACAGGAACTGACACTGCGGCGAGATACAGGAGCGAGTCTGGGTATGCGGCCCCCAGAATGGCGGACAAACAGGCTAGAAGACACAGATAACAGGTCTGGGTATGCAGCCCCCAGAAGGCGGGACGAACAAGCTAGGAGCGTGTTCAGACAGGCCTGGGAATACTGCCTCCAGGAAGGCGGACAGGCAGGAAAAACAGAACGGGAACTGGCACATCAGAGGCTAGGAGCTCACTGAGGGTAAGAGTTGCTCAGGCACCAGCTTCAAGGTGGAGCTGGTTTAAATATCCAGTGACAGACAGCAATAGGCTGAGGACGCATTAGGCGTGTGCCCAGAGCAGCTACAAAAAACAGAAAGTAACCGGGCTGCCGCCCTAAGCAGTCAGGACAGGGACAAGCAGACAGCATGAACAGAGGCCAGGCTGGCAGACTGGACTGAAGATTAAGTTTGCGATCTTGCATAGTGGGAGATAGTGCACTATGCAAGTACGCCGCAACGAGTTGGAGTTAGGTGCAGTTTCAGACACTGCAGGAAAAGGAAAGGATCGGACATAGAGACAAACAGGTAATGGACTAGGACACAGTTCAGACAGGAACTGAACCTGGAACAAGATACAGGAACGAGCCTGGGTACTCAGCCCCCAAGGTGGCAGAAACAGACTAGAAGTCACAGATACAGGTAACGGGCCTGGGTACTCAGCCTCCAGGGTGGCAGAAACAGACAAGAAGTCACAGATACAGGTAACGGGCCTGGGTACTCAGCCCCCAGGATGGCGGAAACAGACAAGATACAGGACAGGACCTGGAAACTCAGTTGCACAGAACAAACTGAAAGAAAGCATTGCTCAGGCACCTCTTACTGGGTGGAGGGGGTTTAAGTATCCAGTGACTCACAGCAGTAGGCTGGGGATGCATTAGGACTGCGCACACTGTAACTTTAAGAATCAGGAAGTAACAGGGCCGCCGCCCTAAGCAATCAGACAAGAGACATGCACACAGCAAGTAATGGAGCAAAGTGTGCAGCCTGGACTGATAGGTAAGATGGCGGTCCTGCATGGTGGGAGATGGTAAGCCATGCCATCACGCCGCCAGGGATGTTACACAGGGCCACAGTAACGAGTACGACATGTTCCCATTAGAAAGGAGAGAGTCTGCTATACAGTTATAGGGTATGCAGTGAGTCCAACAGCTGACCAAATTAAGGAAAACCCACACTAACAATTTAAAGACACATAGAGCATGGCCACAGTAACGACAAATTCCCATTAGAAAGGAGAGGGTCTCCCATAGTGTTGGCCTATGCACTGAATGCAAGGGCTGCCAAAAATTTGGAGGCACTCCAATGCCCCTTGGAAGAGACGTGGAGGAGGGCCTCATAAAAAAATGTTCCCATTAGAAAGGAGCGGGTCTCCTATACTTGTAATGCCCATGCACTAAGTGTATGGGCTGACAAACCTTTACCTCTGGGGAGCTATACATGAGCATACTGCATAAAAAAAAAAAATTACGGGCATCATAAACACCCTTTAAAAAAATTATGTGGGTGTTGCATCACGGACCACGGTCACGCTCGTGATTTGGTGTTGGAGGATGAGGACCAGGAGAAGGAGGAGGACAAGAGCAAATAGCCAAAATCAGGAAGCGTATACCCATGTGTGGGTGTGAAAAGTTGCATAAGGAATACACCTTCCAAACAAAGACACTGGATTTAAGTTTATGCTTTGCTAATATCATTCGATGGTGTTTAGAAGTCTGGCCCAATCCAGCCCTTGTTCATTTTTATAAGAGTCAGCCTGTCAGCATTTTCAGTTGACAGGCGGATGCGCTTATCAGTTATAATTCCACCAGCGGCACTAAAACCCGCTCTGATAAAACGCTGGCGGCAGGGCAGGCCAAGACCTCCAAGGCGTAGAGAGCCAGTTCATTCCACGTCTCCACCTTGGATACCCAATAATTATAAGGCACAGAGGAATCACGGAGGATGTTGGTACGGTCGGCAAGGTACTCCCTCAGGAACTTCCCAAACTTTGCACTCCTTGTGAGAGTACCCTGCGCCTCAGGGCTTGTGTGATGGTAGGGTCTGAGAAAAATCTCCCAGTGTTCCCCTCCCTCTCGCCTGTAGTTCTTGGTTGTCCAACGAACTATGATCTCTGCCGCCAGCATTTTCAGATGGGAATTTTTTTAATAGTTCCCAACAAGGACCTTCTGGTACTGCCCCATTTTTGTAGACTTGTCCGCCTCAGGAATAAGAGATATAAAGTTCTCCTTTTAGCGTTGGTCTAGAAGTGTTGCCAACCAGTAATGACTGTCACCCAAAATTTTGAGAACACGAGGGTCATGGGAAAGGCAGCGTAACATAAACTCAGCCATGAATGCCAGACTGCTAACAGGCAAGATTTCCGTGTCCTCACCAAGAGGACGACAGACCATGCTCTCCTCCTCCTCTCTATCCTCAGGCCATCCACGCTGAACAGACGGTATGACAGTTGTGCAGGTAGTACCGGCTATAGCGCATTAAACTAGCTCCTGTTCTTCCGCCTCCTCCTCTTCCTCATTGTCACCCAATCCACGTTGAGGTGAGATGAGGCTGGGCTGTGTGTAATCACCCTGTATGGTTCCTTGCTCCATCTCATCGTGTTCCGCATGAAAATGTACCCTCTTTGATTGTGAGTAGAGAGCGTTTCAGAAGACAGAGAAGCGGGATGGTGACGCTAATTATGGCATCATTGCCGCTCACCATCTTGGTGGAGTCCGCAAAGTTTTGGAGGATGGTACATATGTCTGACATCCATGTCCACTCCTGAGATCTTATGTGTGGAGTCTGAACTGAATACCGATGGCCTTGTTGATGCTGGTACTCAACAACTGCCCTCTTCTGCTCACAAATCCTTCCCAACATCTGCAGTGTAGTGTTCCAATGCATGTGGACATCACACACCAGTCTGTGAGCCGGAAGCTGCAAACGCTGCTGAAGCACGGCAAGGGCGGCGGAAGCTGTAGGTGACTTTCTAAAATGGGCACACAGGCGGCGTACTTTGACAAACAGATCTGGCAGCTCCGGGTAGGATTTGAGAAATCGCTGAACCATGAGGTTAAGCACATGGGCCATGTGTGAGCTCACCTCGCCTCAGAGCCGCCACCAGGTTCCGGCCATTGTCACACACGACCATGCCTGGCTGTAGGTATAGGGGTGTGAGCCACAGATCTGCCTGCTCTTTCAGAGCTGTCCACAACTCTTCAGCATTGTGCGGTTTGTCACCTAAGCATATTAGCTTCAACACAGCCTATTGCCGCTTGGCCGAGGCAGTGCTGCAGTGCTTCCAGCTTGTAACTGATGTGGTTTTTTCAGAGATGGAGGCTAAAGAAGAGGAGGTGACTGAGGAGGATGAGGTGCAGGAGTTGTAGACTGTGGGGGAAACCTGATTAACCTAGGGCCTGTGATCCTTGGCGTCAGGAGGACGTGTTCAGTCCCAAGGTCCGACTGGGTCCTGGCTTCCACTATGTTAACCCAGTGTGCCGTCAGCGAGATGTACCGTCCCTGCCCACAAGCAATTGTCCACGTGTCCGTGGTTAGGTGGACTTTCCCGGTAACGGCGTTGTTGAGGGCACGGCTAATATTTTGGGACACGTGCCTATGTACTGCGGGAACAGCACATCGGGAGAAATAGTGGCGGCTGGTGACAGAGTACCGAGAAATGGCCGCCGCCATCAGGTTGCGGAATGCTTCCGTCTCCACAAGCCTAAAAGGCAACATTTCGAGCGCAAGCAGTCGTGAAATGTGGGAATTTAGTAGTGTGGCCTGTGGGGCGTTGGCTGCATATTTGCGCTTGTGTTCCAAGGACTGGGGTATGGACAACAGAACGCTGTTCTGGGACAAGGACGTGGACGTGCTTCCTGATGCTGCTACTTGAGAGTGTGCAATGACAGGAGCAGGGCAGGAGGCATCTTCGTATGCACCATGGACAGGGGATTGGCTTGCATGCACAACAGCAGAAGAAGCAGTGGTGCCACCTGCAGACACTGTTCCTGGACCCTGGTGTTTGGCCCACAAAGTCGGGTGCTTTGCTGCCATGTGCCTGATCATGCTGGTGGTGGTCAGGCTGGTCGTTTTGCCACCCCTGCTGATGCTGGCCTGGCAGGTGGTGCAAATGGCCTTTTTGGGGTTATCGTCAGAGTCTTTAAAAAACAACCAGTCTCGGGAAGACCTAACAGTTATACCGGCAACTTCCTTCGTGTTGATGTTACGAGGAACGGTTACCTGCCTTCTTTCTGCGGCCACCACACTGCTTCTTCCTGCCTGTTGGGGTGCTCTGCCTCCCTCCCCCTGTGTGCTGCTCTCCTCGCTCTGCATGTCCTCCTACCAGGTTGGCTCAGTTACTATATCATCCACCACCTCGTCTTCCACTTCCGCATTCTGGTCCTCCTCATGACTTTCTGGCAATTGTGTCTCATCATCGTCCACCTCTTGTGACACTTTCCTACCGTTGCCTTCATGTGACCATGGATGATCAAATATTTGAGCATCGCTACATGCAATCTCCTCTGGCCCCGCTTCAAGCGAAACGGGCGAGAGGCCAGAATCTATAAGTGGAAAAGTGAACAGCTCTTCGGAGTGTCCAAGTGTGGGATCAGTTGTCTCCGGGCACTCAGCATGGTGGGAGGAAGGAGGTTCAGGGTGAGGAATATGCGGTCCAGACTCACAGCTACTGAGACTAGACCTTGTGGAAGACAAGGTGGTGGTGGTGTCTAAGTGACTGGAAGCATTATCTGCTATCCAACCAATAACCTTCTCACACTGCTCTGTGTTCAATAGTGGTGTTCTGTGGTCCCTTATTAATTGGGACAGGGAGGTCGAGCGAGAAAATGTGGGTGTTTGTTGTGGCACAATTTCAGCTTGCCCATGGCCTCGGCTTCTGCATGCACCATCACATCCAGTTCCCCGTCTCTTGCCACATGCCTTGCCCATTTTAAATGGAGGACAATATCTTCCACGCTCACTACAAATGGCTGAATTTGGAGCTAACTTATATGTGATCCGTGTGACGGACAAACCACAGTTTTAAATACCTGGCCTGTAGGTAACTATTTTGAACAGCAAACTGGTGTCAATTGCTTCACTGAGACACTGAAAAAAAAATTTAATGGAGGCCAGAAATGGTAGTATTTTCTGAAAACGTATATGTGATCCGTGTGACGGACAAACCACAGTTTTAAATACCTGACCTGTTGGTAACTATTTTGAACAGCAAACTGGTGTCAATTGCTTCACTGACACACTGAAACAAATGTTTAATGGAGGCCAGAAATGGCAGTATTTTCTGAAAACGTATATGTGATCCGTGTGACGGACAAACCACAGTTTTAGATACCTGGCCTGTAGGTTACTGTTTTGAACAGCAAACTGGTGTCAATTGCTTCACTGAGACACTGAAAAAAAAATTTAATGGAGGCCAGAAATGGCAGTATTTTCTGAAAACGTATATGTGATCGATGTGAGGGAGAAAACACAGTTTTGAATACCTGGCCTGTAGTTAACTATTTTGAACAGCAAACTGGTGTCAATTGCTTAACTGACACACTGAAACAAATTTTTAATTGAGGCCAGAAATGGCAGTATTTTCTGAAAACGTATATATGATTCGTGTGACAGAGAAAACACAGTTTTGAATAGATGGATTTTTAGCGCTGTAATATGGAAAGGACCTGGCTGTATTCTGCAGTGCCAACAAGCAAATGGCGCAGAACAATGGTGTTCTCTGGATTGCTTTTTAAGCAAATAATGAGGATTTAGATCCCAAAAAAATTATTCCTGGCCCCTGAGACCTGGGCCTATTTCTAGAAATATGTAACAGCAGCAGAAGGCAGAACTGGAATGGAGCCTCTTGTGCTATGTGCACTGCAGTCTGCTATATACCCTGCCTGCCTATATGTACTGCCTGCCTGATATCTCTGCAGATGGATTAGTGCTCAGAAGTACTGTTTGTTGAGATGGATATGTGTCTCTAGTATAGTTTGGTATACCTACACTAACTAGAAACAAGCAAATCTCTCCCTTGTTCAGCAGCAGCTCTCCCTACACTGTCTGATTCCGGAGTGACTGTGACGAGCATGGCGGCGCCAGGTCTGATATAGACCTGAGGACGCTGTGCTGCCAGCCAATCACTGTAATGCCACAACCAACATGGCTACGGCATTACAGTGAGTGGTAGGCAATCCCTGCATGTTCATTGGCTCTGTAAAGAGCGCCAAACATGCAGGGAGGAGACCCGAGCTCCTACCGAGCAACCCCGGAAATACTCGGCGAGCGCCGAGCATCTCGAGCAGTGAGATGCTCGGGCGAGCACCGAGCAGTAGCGAGCATGCTCGCTCATCACTACACAAGAGCATATAGCATGAAAACAGGTAAAGCAGATCGATCCTACAGGCTGATATCATGAAAATAAAATATAGTTTGTAAATTTCAAGCAAGTTAAAGGCGAAAGGTGAAATTCTGATCCAATTTTCATTCCACAGGGGTCAAGCTGTGTATATGACATTGTGCACATTACATATATATACTATTAGAAGCCATCTCTTCTCTCTCTATGGTGAACTGTAATTTCCTGCAGATTAGATGCCTCATAGATTATGCTTTCTATGCACTGCATAAGATACTATTATAGTAGCTTCCAGGGTTATTTCCTCAATATTATTTCATCAAATACTGTGCAGACGTACAATGAGAGACACGGAGGATCCAATTATAGCCCTCAACTTTCCTATTATACAATTGTTATATAATCATAGCTAAAGATTACAGGACGGAGGTGTCACCGGGCGCTATGGTATTAGCGCTCAACGTGCCTCTAGCATAAGAGATGAGGAATGGATGATGAAGACTGTATATTAGTATGCTGTTTTATCCACTATAAAGGTATTCCCTGCCTTTATAGCACAATGGTGACCCTAATCTACAGTGTAATTTTCATCCATGTTGCTCCTTTATATCCATAAAAAAGAATAGAAGTGGAAACCTTGAAATATAAACTGAATTTATTGTTCTAAACTACAACAAATAATATCATATAATTTCATGGCGCAGCATATAATTATCATCATGCATTGTACCTGCACTGTACAGCCCTATTTATCCCAGGAACAGTCACTTTGGGGTTTTCACATAAGCACCATCCTCTTTGTAGTCCACATTAAATGGCTAGAGGTGGATTAAAAGTGGCGAAGGTCATCCACAGTTCGGACCGTGTGGATCCACCGGCCATGTGCTAGTGGGAGGTCATATGTCAAATAACAGTTCACATGATGAACACGGTTGCTCAGGTACATATTTGAGAGACAATAATAGGCTGGAAAGAAAGTGGTGCACATACAATTTTTTTTATTACCTTATGCATTTCCCTGCATGTGGAATTTAACCCTTCAAAATGAGTACAGATCATCCCCCCCAAAAAATGTAAAAAAATACACAAGGTATCAGTTACTGTTTATAGTATGGAAGGACATTATGTAATAAGAAATCATATAGATTATAAAAGGAGGAACTGTATGTAATAAGGGAGGCACTATACATAAGACAGGAAAGTATGTATCAAAACTTGGTGATGGAAGGAAATTATGTAATAAGGGATGACACTATACATAATAAGAGAAGACGCGGTAATAAAAGAGGGTGCTAGGCATGATAAGGCAGGACAATATACAATAAGGGACATCACTATACATAATAAAAGGGGATATTATTTAATAAGGGAAGGCACTATATATAATAAGGGAGTACACTATGTATCAATGGATGGTGCGATACATACTAAAGCAGGCCACTATGTAATAAGGGAAAGTGTTATACATAATAAGAGAGGACACTGTATTAATTGACAACACTATACATAATAAGAGAGGACACTGTAATAAAAGATTGTTATTCATAACAAGGCAGGACACTATGTAATAAGGGTCATCGCTATGCATAATGTGAAAGTAGACTACACAATAATGGACAGCGTTATACATAATAAGTTGGCTGTTCTTTAAACAAGACTTTTACTCCTATCATCTATACAGAATATTTACATCCAGTGACTTAACTGTGACTTCTCATCTGATTTCACTCATTTTCCTTCATTTGCCAGCTTTGACTTCCTGGCTTGCCAAGCTGCCTCACGAGCACTTTGGACTATTATAGGGGCAATCATGGTTCCTAAGTCCTGAAGCTTTGGGCTCCAAGAGGTAGCCAAGATGCCCTTATTATTATTCATACCTGTGTGTGGCAATCTTATACAAAATAGTCAGTATTGCATAATTAAATGTTGCATATTATACCAAGGGCATCTTATTCTTTAAAAGCAGCAAAATTACTACCTCGGGCTTAAGGGCTTTGATGCAGTTGTTGTTTTTGACAGTCTGGATCCTGCTTATAGAAGATGACATAGTACCAGATCAGCATGTAATAATAGGCTCTGCAGCAGGAAACTCAGAACAGGCAAGTTGCTGCAAGGGATGTATGTTTTCCTCAGATGGAGCTTGCAGGAGAGTTATATAAAATTAGAAATTCTTAGCCATAGGCTACTTTAGGATGGCCATAATACAGCTGTAAACAGGGATTGTATATTTTGTGGCAAGAACGCAACTGGATCCCATCAACACAAAGCAGGAAAATGTTTCCCAGAGGTATATATTGCAATACAATTATCTTGAGTCATAGCCTGTAAATGCTCCAGAGCTTCATTCGCAATTCTGCAGGCTTTAGACCTGAACATATTCTATATACCTACCCAGGTTTTTATCTGCTGTGTTCTATTCTGGGAAATGAAGAAGGTAAACTGACACTAAAAGAAGAAAGCTACGCTACAATGGGCTTATCACAGCTCTAGCTACATATCATAAATAGGCGCCAAGGATTCTGACAAGTAGGAGGTGGTTCCCAAGACTCAAGTCCGGCAGCTACAGAACACTGACGCATTGATTAACTCATCTGTAATCATTTTAATGTTGATTAGTTTTATCTGTAAAACTTTTGTAAATGTAATATAAATATTTATAATTGTAGTATAAAATGTTTAATAACAAGGGGGCATTGAGTATGTGAGTCTCATAGAAGAGAACGATGTGCAAAATTCATTAAAACGTATACGCCACTTAATGAATTTGGCACATTTTCTCAGTGGCGTGCGCCTCCTTGCATCTGGACAGGAATGGTACTCCTGTCATGGAGTGGAGAAGCATTTCTGGCATAAGAAATGCCAGCACTTTTGTTGAATTTGGCTGGCTCCTAACAGCCCATTTTGGCATGGCTGCTTTAAACTGCTGTAAAAAAACCAAAAGTCCCTCAAAAATTGTACAACTTCAAGTTGCGCAAAAAGTTTGCAACTTTTTGAAGCATTTTACTCCACAAAATGCAAATGCTTTGATGAATTGGGGCAATAATGTTTTACTCTTTTCGAGCCAGTTGGACAGATTTGTTTGCAGAAAGATCAGGAATTTAGTCTTCTGGTTCCCATTCCCATTGCCTGGTCCTTTGGTTTTACATTTCATTGACTTTAAAATCAGAAGAATAGAAAAAGAGGACAGAAAGTCCTGGACCTTTCATTAACAAAGCTGAGGAGAAAGCCGCTGTTGACATTTTGTCTATAAATTGGAAACTCTTATAGGTTGGTGTTCTGTTATCTGCAGCTCACAGCTGTCCTAATTGTCAAGGAAAGGTCAAGATTGTAAAGATGTGTCCTGGGAATTGCTCCTCGGTATTAAATGATTTTTTTATTCTGTTTAATGGATGCATCCCATTGCTGATATTCTATTTTACACCTCAGCCCATCAGATTGTCTCTAACAATGCAATGATCAGTATCATAATCCATTGTACGTTAATATACTGACCTGCAACTTTATATACTCCTTAATATTAAAAGTGCAACACCAAGAAAGAAAAGTTGTGGAATTATAAAAAATCACAGGGTAGATATAGACAAATTTATGATATGCAAATGATTAAAAAAATGAACACAACATTTTTCTGAAAATCTTGATTTATTCAGAAATCCCTGCAATTACATACCTCAATGAGATTAAAAATGGTTGTCTGAGGAATGTTCTGCCACTCTGAATGCACTTGGGCAAATCATCAATATCCACTGCTGGCAGCTTCCTTTGCAACTGCCCTCACACGGATCACATATACGTTTTCAGAAAATACTGCCATTTCTGGCCTCCGTTAAAAATGTGTTTCAGTGTGTCAGCAAAGTTTTTGACACCGGTTTACTGTTCAAAATAGATACTGTAAGGTTGCGCTAGTCATCATGCTGGGGGACACTCGCTTCACCGGGTCAATTAAAACACACCAGCCACGTTTTCCAGTATTTCACAATTCAGCAGTTTATTACACTTCATAACTGCTTATAACCAAGTCCATCTCAGTGGCTCACCGACATATTACACATATAATGTCCAAGAGCCTTTCCAGTGACAGATATGTCCACTTGGCTCCAGATACAGCCTTCAGCAAAGTAACTATATCAATGTCCACATCAAGCAGTGTTCTACCTTTGCCGGGTTTTAGCTGCTTAAGATTTGTTCTGCCACAGCTGTGGCTTTACGGCTTCCCAGATGGGGGTCTCCAGCCCTCGTACCCTCAAAGGCTACTGGTATGTTTACACACCTAACATCCAGCCTCTGCCTTCCAGGACTCTTGTCTTTCAAGCCTCCTGCCCTCCAAGGCTACTGGCATTGCTTACACATAAGGATCCAGCCTCTGCCTTTCAGGCTTCACCAGGCTTCACTAGGCCTCACTAGGCCTCACACTCTAACGGTGTCTCAGACAGGGAACAGGCCTCACGCCTTTCACACTGTCTCAAAAGCACCAGGGTTTATATATCCTCCAGTGCACACACAGGACCTGTGCTGATGTCACAGTCATGTGATCAGTCACCTGAGGGGGAGGTACATGGTCAGCCAAAACACACTCTGGACCATTACAGTAATGCCGCAAGCCGCTGCATTACAATACCTACAAGCCAGGTATTTAAAACTGTGGTTTGTCCGTCACACGAATCACATATAAGTTCGCTCCAAACTCAGCCATTTGTAGTGAGCATGGAAGATATTGTCCTCCATTTAAAATGGGCAAGGGACAGGGAACTGGATGTGATGGTGATGGTACATGCAGAGGCCGAGGCTGTGGGCAAGCTGAAATTGTGCCACAACAAACACCCACATCTTCTCGCTCGACCTTCCTGTCCCAATTAATAGGGGACCGCAGAACACCACTATTAAACACAGAGCAGTGTGAAAAGGTTATTGGTTGAATAGCAGATAATGCTTCCAGTCACTTAGCCACCACCACCATCACCCTGTCTTCCACACGGTCAAGTCTCAGTAGCTGTGAGTCTGGACCGCATATTCCTCACCCTGAACCTCCTTCCTCCCACCATGCCGAGTGCCCAGAGACAACTGATCCCACACTTGGACACTCCGAAGAGCTGTTCACTTTTCCTTTTATAGATTCAGACCTCTCGCCTGGTCCACTTGAAGCGGGGCAAGAGGAGATCGAATGTAGCGATGCCCAAATATTTGAGCATCCAAGGTCACACAAAGGCGACGGTGGGAAAGTGTCACAAGAGGTGAACAATGATGAGACACAATTGCCAGAAAGTCAGGAGGAGGACCAGGGTGGAAGTGGAAGACGAGGTGGTGGATGATATAGTAACTGACCCAACCTAGCAGGAGGACATGCAGAGAGAGGACAGCAGTACACAGGGGAAGGGAGGCAGAGCACTCCAACAGGCAGGAATAAGCAGTGTGGTGGCCGCAGACAGAAGGCAGGCAACCGTTCCCCATAATACCATCACGAAGGAAGTTGCCAGTACAACTGTTAGGTCTTCCCGAGTCTGGTTGTTTTTTAAAGACTCTGCCGATAACCCCCAAAAGGTCATTTGCACCACCTGCCAGGCCAGCATCAGCAGGGGTGACAAAACAACCAGCCTGACCACCACCAGCATGATCAGGCACATGGCAGCAAAGCACCCGACTTTGTGGGCCGAACTCCAGGGTCCAGAAATAGTGTCTGCGGGTGGCACCATTGCTTCTTCTGCTGTTGTTCATGCAAGCCAATCACTCGTCCATGGTGCATGCAAAGATGCCTCCTGCCCTGCACCTGTCGTTGCACACTCTCAAGTAGCAGCATCAGGAAGCACGTCCACGTCCTTGTCCCAGCGCAGAGTTCAGTTGTCCATACCCCAGTCCTTGGAATACAAGCGCAAATACGCAGCCAACACCCCACAGGCCACACTACTAAATTCCCACATTTCTGACTGCTTGCACTTGAAATGTTGCCTTTTAGGCTCATGGAGACGGAAGCATTCCGCAACCTGATGGCGGCGGCCGTCCCTCGGTAGTCGGTCCCCAGCCGCCACTATTTCTCCCGGTGTGCCGTATCCACATTACACAAGCACGTGTCCCAAAACATTAGCCATGCCCTCAACAACGCAGTTACCGGGAAAGTACTTGTGGGCAGGGATGGTACATCTCACTGACGGCACACTGGGTTAATATAGTGGAAGCCGGGACCCAGTCGGACCTTTTGACAGAACACGTCCTCCCGACGCCAAGGATTGCGGGCCCTAGGTCAATCAGGGTTGCCCCCACAGTCTATAGCTCCTGAACCTCATCCTCCTCAGCCTCCTCCTCCTCTTCAGCCTCCATCTCCGAAATGACCACATCAGTCACAAGCTGGAAGCACTGCAGCACTGCCTTGGCCAAGCAGCAACAGACTGTGCTGAAGCTAATATGCTTAGGTGACAAACCGCACAATGCTGAAGAGTTGTGGACAGCTCTGAAAGAGCAGGCAGATCTGTGGCTCACACCGCTGAACCTACAGCCAGGCATGGTCGTGTGTGACAATGGCAAGAACCTGGTGGAGGTTCTGATGCGAGGCGAGCTCACACACGTACCATGCCTGGCCCATGTGCTTAACCTCGTGGTTCAGCGGTTCTCAAATCCTTCCCAGAGCTGCTGGATCTGTTTGTTAAAGTACGCCGCCTGTGTGCCCATTTTAGAAAGTCACCTACAGCTTCCGCTGCCCTTGCTGTGTTTCAGCAACGTTTGCAGTTTCCGGCTCACAGACTGATGTGTGATGTCCCCACGCGTTCAAACTCTACACTGCAGATGTTGGGAAGGATTTGTGAGCAGAAAAAGGGCAGTTGTTGAGTACCAGCATCAACAAGGCCATCGGTATTCAGTTCAGACTCCACACATAAGACCTCAGGAGTGGACATGGATGTCAGACATATGTACCATCCTCCAAAACTTTGAGGACTCCACCAAGATGGTGAGCGGTGATGACGCCATAATTAGCGTCACCATCCCGCTTCTCTGTCTTCTGAAACGCTCTCTGTTCACAGTCAAAGAGGATGCATTGCAGGCGGAGCACGATGAGATGGAGCAAGGAACCATACAGGGTGATTCCACACAGCCCAGCCTCATCTCATCCCGTTTTGGATTGGGTGACAATGAGGAGGAGGAGGAAGAACAGGAGCTGGTTTCATGCGCTATAGATGGTACTACCTGCACAAATGTCATCTGTTCAGCGTGGATGGCCTGAGGACAGAGAGGAGAAGGAGGAGAAGGAGAGCATGGTCAGTCGTCCTCTTGGTGAGGACATGGAAGTCTTGCCTGTTAGGAGTCTGGTACGCATGGCTGAGCTTATGTTACGCTGCCTTTCCCATGACCCTTGCGTTCTCAAAATTTTGGATGACAGTCATTACTGGTTGGTGACACTTCTAGACCCACGCTACAAGGAGAACTTTATATCTCTTATTTCTGAGGTGGACAGGTATACAAAAATGGGGCAGTACCAGAAGGCCCTTGTTGCGGAACTATTAAAAAAATTCCTCTCTGAAAACGCTGGCGGCAGAGGTCATAGTTCATTGTACAACTAAGGACTACAGGCAAGAGAGACACAACTCCAATCCAGCAGAGGCAGGGGAACACTGTCAAAGTTCTGGGAGAATTTTCTCAGCCCCACCAATCGCACAGGCCCTGAGGCGCGGGGTACTCTCTCAAGGAGTGCAAAGTTTGGGAAGACGCTGAGGGAGTACCTTGCCGACCGTACCAACGCCTCCGTGATTCCTCTGTGCCTTATAATTATTGGGTATCCAAACTGGATACGTGGAATGAACTGTCTCTCTACGCCTTGGAGGTCCTGGCCTGCCCTGCCGCTAGCGTTTTATCAGAGCGGGTTTTTAGTGCCTCTGGTGGAATTATAACTGATAAGCGCATCCACCTGTCAACTGAAAATGCTGACAGGCTGACTCTTATAAAAATGAACAAGGGCTGGATTGGGCCAGACTTCTCAACACCACCGAATGATAGGAGCATAACATAAACTCAAATCCAGTGTCTTTTTTGGCGAAGTGTACTCCCATGCACCTTTTCACACCCACACATGGGTATATGCTTCCTGATTTTGGCTATTTGCTCTTGTCCTCCTCCTTCTCCTCATCCTCATCCTCCACCACCATATCACCAGGGTGACCGTGATCCGTGATGCAACACCCACATAAGTTTTTTAAAAGGTGTTTATGATGCCCGTAAAAAAAAAATTTTATACAGTATGTTCATGTATACCCCCCCAGGGGTAAATGTTTGTTAGTCCATACACTTAGTGCATGTGCATTACAAGTATAGGAGACCCGCTCCTTTCTAATGGGAACATTTTTTTATGAGGCGCTCTAAGTCTCTTCCAAGGGGCATTGAAGTGCCTCCAAATTTTGGGCAACCCTTGCATTCACTGCATAGGCCAACACTATGGGAGACCCACTTTCTAATAATGGGAACATTTTTTCATGAGGCCCTCTACGTCTCTTCCAAGGGGCATTGGAGTGCCTCCAAATTTTTGGCAACCCTTGCATTCACTGCATAGGCAAACACAATGGGAAACCAACTTCCTAATAATGGGAACACTGTTTTCTGGAGGCCCTTTGACCTCCACGTCTCTTCCAAGGGGCATTGGAGTGCCTCCAAATTTTTGGCAACCCTTGCATTCACTGGATAGGCCAACACAATGGGAAACCCACTTCCTAATAATGGGAACATTGTTTTCAGGAGGCCCTCTGACCTCCACGTCTTTTTCAAGGGGCATTGGAGTGCCTCCAAATTTTTGGAAACCCTTGCATTCACTGCATAGGCCAACACTATGGGAGACCCACTTCCTAATAATGGGAATATTGTTTTCAGGGGGTCCTCTGACCTCCATGTCTCTTCTAAGGGGCATTGGAGTGCCTTCAAATTTTTGGCAACCCTTGCATTCACTGCATAGGCAAACACAATGGGAGACCTACTTCATAATAATGGGAACATTGTTTTCAGGAAGCCATCCTCTAAGTCTCTTCAAAGGGGTATTGGGGTGCGTCCAAATTTTCAAAGGGGTATTGGGGTGCGTCCAAATTTTGGGCAGCCCTGCCACTCACTGCATACGCAGTAACATTATAGAAGACCCACTCTTTAGTAATGGGAACAACAAAGCATAGCCGGCTGATGGCTCTCTAAGAATAGTGAGGGCCGACTGCTGGCCCTTTAAGAATAGTAAAGGCCGCCTGATGGCCCTATAAAAATAGGCTTTGTAACTTTCAGAGTCCCTCCTTCATAAATGAAAGAGGATGAGTCTGATCATGTCTCACACACCACCTGGCCAGATAAGGTTGTAAAATATTAAAATTACATCTCCCGGTGAATGCATTTGTCACAGTTGAAAGCAATTCAAAAGTGCAAAAATGCTACGTGTGAACATAGCCCAAGGTGTGGAGGAGTATTTTTGGTTTTGGTTATTTATTTTGCCTTACATACAAGTCATTACCCTGGAAAGGATATTCTTTAACATATTTCTCAGGAAAATCCATTTTGGTTTCGTTTTTGCATGTTTTATTGTGAGTCCGTAAAAGTGGCGTAAAACCTCTGACAACGTTGTTGACAGCAGTGACCTGGGAGTCAGAAATGCTTCCAGGGGTCTTCCCCATGCTGTTCCCATGCCATTTGAACACTGTTCCCATTGATTTGGGCAATTTTTAGGCCCTCTGCAGACTGCCGGGGGAGCCGTCTGAAAAATGCTCGAGTTTCCCATAGACTTACATTGGGCTCGTTGCTCGGGTCGAGCAACCGAGTATTAATATGTGCTCGACCCGAGCAACGAGCACCCGAGCATTTTAGTTCTCACCCATCACTAGTAAGTTCCTCTCATTAATAATTGAGACCTTTCTTTATAAGTGAGAATGAAGAAAGCCATTTGACCCAGTCAAAATGGTCAACAATTCCCTTTTCTAGGCTAAAAGCAAAATCAATAATTTTTCTAAGGAAAAGAAAAATTGTGCATTTAGCCTAAATGTGGTAATTGTCACAGAAGAAGAACACTCGTTACTGTGTTTAATTTGCAGTCAGTGGTTTCATTTCAATGTGCATCCACAGCATTATAGGTACATCATTTACTCACAGTGGGACATAGACACCATAGCACTTGGTAGAGTTAAATAACATTCAGAATATATTATGTATTTAAAAAAAAACTGCTTTGCAGTCAGGGAAACCGTCTTTTGATAACTTCTGTTTCAATAGATGCAAAATGGAAAAGTGATCCAAGATAAAAGAGGTAAGATGGACAAGTAGAATTTAAACTTTCATCATAGTTATATCAATTGTGTTAGTTTATTTCACCTCTTACCTTATATCAACTCTTTTCTCTTTTCCCTTCTCATGAAGCCATGACTGTCACAAGTTTTCATCCTTCAACTTCCATCTGGAGATATTGAATCCCCAGTTTGCTTCCTACAGAGAAGTATCCAATAGCAATAACTGAAGAATCAAAGACTGCAATCTAAGTTACCAAAGAAGAAGATAAAAAGTGTAATCAGATGGAGCAAGGCCAGGGCAGGCTGAGTTCTTTTACTATAATGAATGGGCAAAAAATCAGGGAGGGCAACAGGCTGGTAGCCGAGGTAAAGACAGAGTTGGGTCAAAGCCAATAATATGGAATCAAACAGCTTTGCATAGCTTAGAAACCTAATGGACCTCACTACTAATACACAAGAAAATGAGAGAAATGTCAAGAGAGAAAGTGCATTTGACCATGTTGGCTTTTTAACAGCCATAAGTCAGTGCTGAATTATTTATTTTCTGCAACATGAAATTGAGGCCCAGGGAACCTCCTAAAACGTTGCATCGGGCCTTCTCATCAGAAGAGGATGCAGCCACTTAGGAAGAAGTTTAAAGAGCTTTGGTCCAGCAGCCATGGACAACTGACATGGCGGATGGTCCAAAGTTCTGAAAATCTTTCTGATCAACTCTAATAATCAGTCTTCAATAGTATTAATCTTCTCACATGGGCCAAAGAGACCTTTTACATACGTCACCACCCTCTACAGCTACCATAGTCAGGAGCGAACATAACACCAGTGCAGTTTGTTCAGCTGGGTGGAGGTGGGCCTGTGCAGGGGTGGATTCTAATGACCTAACTCCCCCGTGCAAAAGTCTCAGGCGGAATCCAGGGCCAGAGTTCCTTCATTTTATTCTTTTTCACTACCATCGTGCAGATCACCGGCATGGAGCATTCCTCCAGTTCCACTGCTGGCAATAGAAAGTAGGAGGAGAGCTGACGGAAGCCACTCTGAGTTTCTTGCCTGCTCTCTACAACTCAGCTGGCTTGATGGCACCGTTGCACCAGCAGAGCCATTTAGCATATATCTGTCAGCCAAAATAAGAGGGAAGTAGTTTGGAGAGTTAAGTGATTATTTTTTTTAACACAGTGGGGGTAGAGCACTATGAGGAAAAGGTGTGAGAGAGGGCACAATACAGGGGCATATAATAAACTGAGGAGAGAGAACACAATAAAGGGACTTATAATGAATTTGGGGATGGGGGAGGACACAATACTGGAACTTATAATATATTGGGGTAGGAGAGAGAATAATATAAAGGGACTTATGAATTTGGGAGGGGGAGAGAGGGCACAACACAGGGGATTATAATGATTTGGTGGGGTGGGAGAGAGGACAGCACACAGGGATTTATTAACTGGGAGGTGGGGAGAGCACACAATATAGAAACTTATAATGAATGGAAAAGAGGACACAGTCAGGGGCAGACATATTGCCGCTGCAGCCGATGCAGCTGCACCTGTGCTCGGTAGGAGGTATAAGCCCTTGCAGGGCAGTTAATAATGAGGGCAATCTGGCCAGTCACTCAGAGCCTGAAGCTCCGAGGGGCCCATGGACATATTGCCCTTATCAAAGGCAGCGTGCCAGGCAGGGGTCGATCCTGCAGCTCAACTGCCTACAGTAGAAAATGGCAGCAAAGCCACAGGAATCCGTCTTCAACTTTCTGCCCGGTGCTTTCTCTGTGACACAGGTGTACGCGGCTTGATGACATCAGCATGCAGCGTGCGCCTGTGTTATTTAGAAATTAAGGGAAAAGCAAGAAGAATAAAACACTGAAGCCGCTGGGGGGGCGTACGGAGAGGTGAGTGTGTTTTATTTGTTTGTTTTCAATACACTGGGGAGAGAACAAGGAGGAGAGTGTTAGGATGGGATGGTATTAAGGGTGGTAGAGAGACGTCAGGGACTTTTAATAAACAAGTGGAGGGGGGGTGAGATCATTTAATATGGGTTTAAAATGAATTGTGTAGTTAGGAGGATGCTAAGTTCCTGATAGCATCATGCTGAATTATAGGGTTGAAGAAGACGTTATTAGGGACTTGTAATGAATAAGAAGGTGGCGTAGGATGCTAAGTACTTGATAGCATCCTCCCCCACCACCAATTCATTATAATACCCTGATAGCCCCCTATATAGCACTATCCCTTAGTACAGACCTGGGCAAACTGCGGTCTGGGGGCTACATTTCACCCTCTGGCTGTTCCAGTCAGGCCCCTGGACGGAGACAGCTGAGGGGCTGAAAACAGTGGCCCATGGGCCACACTGTGCCCTCTGCTGCTCGCTGTTGACGACCGCTCGCCGTCGACACCAGCTGTCATCCCTCTCTGCATAAGATGCAGACAGCGGTGAATACATTGGTGGAGGAAAGACAGTCTGCCCCTTCTTCCACTAATCGGCGTGAGAGACAGCTGATGCAATAACGTCACATCATCGCATCAGCTATGCACCGTGGATAGTCAGTGCATGGGAGACAGGAGCAGAGGCAGAGCACCGGGGGAATGGGAGCAAAGTGAGTATGTGTTTTTTTTTTCATGTATATGGGATGTTTGTATGTACATAGGAGGCTATGTGGGGCTCATACTGTATATAGGGGGCTCAAGCTGTATATAGGAGGCTATGTGGGGCTCATGCTGTATATGAGGCTATGTGGGGCTTATGATATATATAGGAGGCTATGTGAGGGCTCATGATGTATATAGGAGGCTATGTGGGGGCTCATGCTATATATAGGAGGCTATGTGGGGCTCATGCTATATATAAGAGGCTATGTAGGTGCTCATATTGTATATAGGAGGCTTATATGGGGGCTCATACTGTATATTGGAGGCTATGTGGGTGCTCATACTGTACATAGAATGTTATGTGGGGGCCCTGTGACTGAAACAGGAATATTGAGGGAGGGGGGTAATTTTCTCCTCGCAGCATTTGGTAAGTGTGGGGGCCGGGCAGGTTAATAACGCTATTAACCTGCAGATTAACCCAATATCTGCAGGATAATAGCACTTATTCTAGTGACAGATTCCCTTTAAGTATGTCTTCTTTGAGGGGTGGTGAGGATACGTCTCAATTCATCCCCCATACTTACAGAATAAAGAATATAGACTCATCTGAGTAGAGATACAGAATGTTCTATGTGAGAAACTTAGTGGAATGTTCCTTATAAAAGACACAAGACATTCTGTGTTGCAAAAGGTCATCAAATATTGTGTGACGGTGACCGCAAACTCCAGCCCATCTATTCCTGCATTTTCTTACTTATTTTGTAGCCTTGACAAGAACATCACAATCAGATTGTAGACATTCTGATAGATATTCCAATGTACTCAATGCAGTATATGCCAAGGACTTTTATTGCGCTCATGATTTTAAATTCACGTCATTCTTGTGTGATACATTTTAGTTTTGTGTTTTGTTTACTAGTAGGTGATAGGGAGCAATATGTGTGCCTCCAGCCACCCCAACTCCTTTCTTACCAATACATTAGACCAATTCCTATTGTCTAAAGCTGTTATCACAGATAAGAATCATCTTTGCTGCATAATGTCACTGTTGGAATGAATCACACTGCAATTCCTCGATTATCTTGATTACTCTGTCTCCTCCTGATTGTGAATGTAGTCATCAGCTGACTGATGAAGGATAATAAAGCACTTACTATATAAATGAACAAAGTAACATTAACCTATGGCTTTATCGCTTTTGTGACTTCACATTTTTTTAGATATCCCTCCCGAATAGCCCTCTGACAATTTACATGAATGCTCATCCGAGGGTGCATATGTTTTTGGTAGGAATATGGAAATAAGCCACTGCTATAGGCTAATCTCCCTATAAACTGTAGTAATCCAGCCAGATATTTATTATTTTTATTATTATTATTATTACTACATCTGCCATTGGGGAAAAGGCTTCAATCAACATTTAAAGGGGTTGTCCGACCTTAAACTACAAGTCTGCAGTCACTCTATGTGACTGCAGACTTGTGAATCCTCACATCGCGCATACTGCGTGCTGTGAGGATTCTCCGGTGCCGACGCCAGGAGTGTGACCGTTAGTATGCGATTTGCATAGATGCGGTGACATGCCGACTAGACGTGCATGGCCTCGCTCAATGCAAGTGTATTAGAGAGGCGGGACACGTCTAATTGGAATGTGGCCGGAAGTATGCAAATCACATACTTTGGGTCACATGACAGCCCGCTCCCGGCAACGGAGAATCCTCACAATGTGCGATATGAGGATTCACAAGTCCGCAGTCACATAGAATGACTGCAGAATTGTAGCCTATGGCCGGGCCATCCCTTTAATGGCCTGCCGGTAAGTGCAGTTTTAGCCATTATCTACCCCAATAACCATAACCAGCTTTAAGCTGAGGCTCTAATTTCTATTAATCTCACGCAAGGTGTTACAATGCATGAAATATTATAAGTACATGTTATCTGAAGTTGCACTGCAGAAAATCACGTATGATCTCACTTTTCTTGCTATTTCGTGATGGTGCTAAAAAAATTTAAAAAATATGAAATTGTTTATCATTGGGAATTGCATAATATCACATTTGCTTTATGTTGTTAGATTATTTGTAATCGCCATCACAGTTGTATGAATTCTTATTTACACAGCACTTTAATTCAGCTCCATGAGGCTGCATTAGACTTGGTGCCATGATATTGCATTGCTGTAGGCCTTTTTTCGCATGTCAGTGTTTGTCATTTGTCAGCTATTTTCATGGATATCACAATCACACATTATATTTTATGGGGCTCTCCACATGTCAGGCTTTTTTTGCTTACATACAATAAAATGAAGAGCTTACAATGTAAATCCACGTGAACCTGCCCTTAGTTAATATTATGGAAGCGTGGATGAAATATGGAAATCAATTTATGATCAATTATTTAGTTAAATAGGTTGAAAAAAGACCTGGGTCCATCACTTCAACCTTTCTCCAACAATTATACATTTTGTCACTAAATTATCTATAACCCACAATATTATGTATACTGAGGAAATCATCCAGCCATTGTATAAAAACTGTTATAGTGTCGTCCATTTACCTCTTGTGGTCGGACATTCCACATTCTGACTGTAAAGAACCCTTTCCTGTTTAGCTACCGGAATCGCCTTTTTCCCACCCGTAATGAGTGCCTCCTGGTCCTTAGTACGGTCTTTGGAAGGAATAAGACATGTGCTAGTCCGTTGCTCTGACCACACATATATTTATAAGTGAGATCTCCCCTGAGGAGTCATTTTTCTAAGCTAAACAAGCCCAACTTTTCCAACCTCCCATCATATGAGAGGCCTTAAATCCCTTGAAGTAATCTAGTTGCTCACCTTTGAACTGACTCTAATTTCCCAATATCATTTTTATAATGTGGAGCCCAAAACTGGATCCCATATTCTAGATGTGGCCTCTCAAGTGATTTATAAAGGGGTAACAATACATTGTGATTGCAGAATTTTATCTCTTTTTATAAACCCTAAAATCTAGTTTGCTTTTGCAGCTGCTGCTTGACATTGAGTGCTGCAACTCAGCTTACTTGTAACCAGAATACCCAAGTCCTTCTCCTCTTCTGTAGTCCCGAGTATACTCCTATTTAATGTAAATTCAATAGAAGTACTCCGTCCTAGGTGCATTGCTCTGTATTTATCTACATCAAACCTCATTTGCCAAGTGTTTGCCCAATCAGTCATCTTATCCAGATCATTTTGTAATATTTTAACGTCAAGGTCAGATTTTAATATCCTACATACAATATAAATTCCCTATCAGTGTCTTTGGAGAGTTGGAGGAAACCTGAGAACCCTGAGGAAACCCACACAAACACAGGGAGAACATACAAAATCCTTGTAGATGTACCTCTCACTAATTCTCCCACAAGTGTCTGTTATCAATGCGCCCATAAACTGCTTGCAACTGATGCCCCAATATCTCTGAAACAGTATCAGAGATCGGGATACAAAAAGGATGGGCTTATTGTAAAAAAGTATTTAAACATAAAAATACATATTCACACAAAACGGTAGAATACATTAAGGTTTTTATTTTTACAATATGGAAATTGGTGAAAATGAACAGCAAATGGCAATGGTGGAATTGTGTTTTGTTTTTTAATTGCATTTTTCAAAAAATAAATAAGAGCTGATAATAAAAAATAAAAATACAACTTGCCCCTTCACGACATATGACATAAACTTACGTAATATATCGTGTCCCTGCCTTTGATGCGGGCTCGCACGCCGAGCTTGCATCTTTCCTTACACATGATGACTGATTTAATCAGCCATCATGTGCCTCTAACAGCCATAGGTGGAGTGGAGCTTGCTTCGCCCGCGGCTGTTAACTTGTTAAATCCCGCTGTCAATCTCTGAAAGCGGCATTTAAAACACTCCGGCAGGGGAGCGGGTCGTTCTACGCTCCCATTTGCATGCCTGTCATGTGATCGCGGGGTGCCGATGGGTCGTTACGACAGCCAGGGGTCTGCTGTTGACCCCTGCGATCCTCTAGTGAAAGCCAGCCCGTGGCCGACGTTCATAGGAGGCCGCGATTTTTTCTCTATATAGTAGTGCTGATGCCCTGCTATGTATAGCGCAAGTGATCGCAGCTTCAAGTCCCCTAAAGGGACTATTAAATACAGTAAAAAGTGAAAAAAACAAAGTTTTTAAAAATATAAAAAAAACACAAAAGTTCAAATCACCTCCTTTGCCCCATTAAAAATAAAACAATGGAAAGAAATACGCATTCACACGTGGTCAAAATTGTTGGTACCCCTCGTTTAATGAAACAAAAACCCACAATGGTCACAGAAATAACTTGAATCTGACAGAAGTAATAATAAATTAAAAATCTATGAAAATGAACAAATGTAAGTCAGACATTGCTTTTCAACCTTGCTTCCACAGAATTAAAAAAAAAATAAACTCATGAAATAGGCCTGGACAGAAATGATGGTACCCCTGAAAATAATGTGACAAAAGGGACATGTTAAATCAAGTTGTGTCCACTAATTAGCATCACAGGTGTCTACAATCTTGTAATCAGTCAGTGGGCCTGTATATAGGGCTACAGATACTCACTGCACTGTTTGGTGAAAAATCAAAACGCAACATTGCAATAAAATGCAATATGAGGTGATCGAAAATCATATTTATCCCAAAAATATATCAGCAAAAATGTCAGCTCAGGGTGCAAAAGTCCCGAAAAATTAAAACGTTACGGATCTCAGAAAATGTCGACAAAAACATTATTTTTTCTTAGAAATTTCCAATTTTTTTTTCACCACTTAAATAAAAAAATAAAAAAATACAAATGTTTGGTATCTGCATACTCGTCCTGACCTGGAGAATCATAATACCCGGTAAGTTTTACCATATAGTGAACATGGTAAAAAAAAAAAAAAAAAACAATTATAAAATTGCACTTTATTTGCTATTTTTCAAAAGTACAACTCGTACCGCAAAAAACAATCCCTCATGCGGCTATATTGACCAAAAACTAAAAAAGTTATTGCTCTTGGAAGAAAGGGAAGAAAAATGAAAACATGGAAAATCACGATTTCACGAAGGGGTTAAAGTCCTCACACCTCTGTAGGTTATTATTACTGATTAGATTATTATTATTATAATGATTATTAAAAATAAAAGTTATGGCACAATGAAAAGAATGACAAAAAAAAATGCATGGTCCTTAAGGTTCAAAACACAAGCAGTATTTAGTGATGAGCGAGCATGCTCGCCACTACTCGGTACTCGCCCGAGCATCATGGTGCTCGACAAGCTCGGCGAGTATTTCCGGGTTGCTCTGGCGGGAACTCGGGTCCCCTCCCTGCATGTTTGGTGCTCTTTAGAGAGCCAATGAACATGCAGGGATTGCCTGCCATGCACTGTAATGCCGTAGCCATGTTGGTTTTGGGCATTACAGTGATTGGCTGGTCGCACAGCGTCATCAGGTGTATATCAGACCTGGTGCCGCCATGCTCGTCACAGTCACTCTGGATCAGACAGTGTAGGGAGAGCTGCTGCTGTGTCAGGGAGAGATTTGATCGTGTATTAGGTAGTGTAGGTGTAGAACAGGCAAGAAAGCTTGTAAAAGGACTTCAACATGACGTTTCAAGGATGGAGCGAGACTGCCATCTACTGGCCAGATACAGTCAAGCGGAACCAAAATATGCAAGGGAAGTTGCAGGGAGGGCAGGTTCAGACGCTGGACCCGATCAGGTGACTTCCAGGAAGGAGTTCCAGGAGATAAGAGGCCAGCGCGCCAAACCTGAGCGGTCTTTGGCGCCAAGCAGCAGAAAGGAGCAGACGTGCTCCCTGCGTCCTGAGAAACCCCGCGTGACAGGCCAAATCCAGAGGCCTGAGAGGTGCTTCAGCCGGGCACCGGTAAAAGAGCTCCGGATCCCTCACAGTTGTGACCCGAGTGCTGTGCCTGCTGAGGGGACTAGGAACCTGATCGCGGTGCTGAGTGAGTTCGCGGAACCCGACGTCACCCGCCGACAGACGAGGCCTGGACCCCCCTATCCAAGGCTCGAGAGACTGCCTCCCACGGCCAAGCAGAGAGGAGTTGAGAGACGGCTGCCCCAGGAAAGTCACGCCAGAGGAAGCAGAGGAGCTGCATACGTGAGCAGGGCCGTCACTTCCACTGTTCACCCACGGTACCGGGGACAATTGGGTTTATGTACTCAGGTTGGGAGGGGAACGGTTGGGGCTAAAATAGCACAAGGTGATCTAATTGAATTTATCCGGAAGAGACTCACGGCCTAGCGGGAATAACCGGTGACCCCCGCTAGGGCCAAATGCACAGTTAAAGAACTTGCGTAGTGTCTCCCATGATTGAGGGCATCACCTTACTTTAAGAGACTGCGCGTTACTTTAAGAGACTGCGCCTTACTTTGAGAAATTTCGTATTTTGCTGATATTTCAAACCACTGTTCATTACCTTTGTTGCTAATCCCTTGTTTCAGAATACCTGTTGTATAAAACTGTTTACAATCATCTCTGACTGTTCTCGCCTTGTGTCTCTGTGTGTTGCATTCCGGCACCGCATTACATAGGGAGAAAAACCGTACATTACACATATCCATCTTAACAAGCAGTCCTTCTGAGGACTAATCCATCTGCAGAGATATCAGGCAGACAGTGTATATAGGCTGGCAGGCAGGGTATATAGCAGACTGCAGTGCATATAGCCATTCCAGTTCTGTCAGCTGTTGCTGTTAGATATTTCTGGAAATAGGCCCAGGTCTCAGGGGCCAGGAATAATTTTTTTTGCATCTTAATCCTCATTATTTGCTTAAAAAGCAATCCAGAGAACACGTTTTTTCTGCGCCATTTGTTTGTTGGCACTGCAGAATACAGCCAGGTCCTTTCCATATTACAGCTCTAAAAATCCAGCTATTTAAAACTGTTTCACACAGATCACATATACGTTTTCAGAAAATACTGCCATTTCTGGCCTCCATTAAAAAAAAATTTCAGTGTGTCAGCAAAGTTTTTGACACTGGTTTGCTGTTCAAAACAGTTACCTACAGGCCAGGTAATTAAAACTGTGTTTTCTCCGTCACACGGATTGCATAGATGTTTTCAGAAAATACTACCATTTCTGGCCTCCATTAAAAAAAAATTTCAGTGTGTCAGTGAAGCAATTGACACCAGATTGCTGTTCAAAATAGTTACCTACAGGCCAGGTATTTAAAACTCTGTTTTCTCCGTCACACGGCTCACATATACGTTGTCAGAAAATACTGCCATGTCTGGCCTCCATTAAAAATTTCTTTCAGTGTGTCAGTGAAGCAATTCCAAGCAGTTTGCTGGTCAAACTACTTACCTACAGGCCAGGTATTTAAAACTCTGTATTCTCCGTCACACGGATCACATATAAATTTGCTCCAAACTCAGTCATTTGTAGTGAGCGTGGAAGATACTGTCCTCCATTTAAAATGGGCAAGGCACGTGGCAAGGGACGGAGAACTGGACGTGATGGTAATGGTGCATGAAGAGGCCGAGGACAAGGCCGTGGGCAAGCCGAAATTGAGCCACAACAAACACCCACATCTTCTCGCCTGACCTTCCTGTCCCAATTTCTAGGGGACAGCAGCACACCACTATTGAACCCAGAGCAGTGTCAAAAGGTTGTTGGTTGGATAGCGGATAATGCTTCCTGTCACTTAGCCACCACCACCACCCTGTCTTCCACATGGTCAAGTCTCAGTAGCCGTGAGTCTGGACCACATATTCCTCACCCTGATCCTCCTTCCTCCCACCATGCCGAGTACCCAGAGACAACTCATCCCACACTTGGACACTTTGAAGAGCTGTTCACTTTTCCATTTATAGATTCGGGCCTCTCGCCCGGTCCACTTGAAGCGGGGCAAGAGGAGATCGCGTATAGCGATGCCCAAATATTTGAGCAGCCACGGTCACACGAAGGCGACGGTGGGAAAGTGTCACAAGAGGTGGAAGATGATGAGACACAATTGTCAGAAAGTCAGGAGGAGGACCAAGGTGCGGAAGTGGAAGACGAGGTGGTGGATAATATAGTAACTGACCCAACCTGGCAGGAGGACATGCAGAGCAAGGACAGCAGCACACAGGGGGAGGGAGGCAGAGCACCCCAACAGGCAGGAAGAAGCAGTGTGGTGGCCGCAGACAGAAGGCAGGCAACCATTCCCCGTAACAGCAACATGAAGGAAGTTGCTAGTACAACTGTTAGGTCTTCCCGAGTCTGGTTGTTTTTTAAAGACTCTGCTGATAACCCCAAAAAGGCCATTTGCAACACCTGCTAGGCCAGCATCAGGGGTGGCAAAACGACCAGCCTGACCACCACCAGCATGATCAGGCACATGGCAGCAAAGCACCCGACTTTGTGGGCCGAACCCCAGGGTCCAGGAACAGTGTCTGCGGGTGGCACCATTACTTTTTCCGCTGCTGTGCATGCAAGCCAATCTCCTGTCCATGGTGCATGCAAAGATGCCTCCTGCCCAGCACCCGTCATTGCACATTTTCAAGTAGCAGAATCAGGAAGCACGTCCATGTCCTTGTCCCAGCGCAGCGTTCATTTGTCCATAGCACAGTCCTTGGAACGCAAGCACAAATATGCAGCCAACGTCCCACAGGCCACACTACTAAATTCTCACATTTCACGACTGCTTGCGCTCGAAATGTTGCCTTTTAGGCTCGTGGAGACGGAAGCATTCCGCAACCTGATGGCGGCTGTCCCTCGGTACTCGGTCCCCAGCTGCCACTATTTCTCGCGGTGTGCCATCCCCGCATTACACAAGCACGTGTCCCAAAACATTAGCCGTGCTCTCAACAAAGCAGTTACCGGTAAAGTCCACCTAACCACGGACACGTGGACAAGTGCTTGTGGGCAGGGACAGTACATCTCGCTGATGGCACACTGGGTTAACATAGTGGAAGCCGAGACCCAGTGGGACCTTGGGACGGAACACGTCCTCCCGACGCCAAGGATTGCTGGCCCTAGGTCAGTCAGGGTTGCCCCCACGGTCTGCAGCTCCTGCACCTCATCCTCCTCAGCCTCCTCCTCCTCTTCAGCCTCCATCTCCAAAATGACCACATCAGTCACAAGCTGGAAGCACAGCAGCACTGCCTCGGCCAAGCGGCAACAGGCTGTGCTGAAAAACCGCACAATGCTGAAGAGTTGTGGACAGCTCTGAATGAGGAGGCAGATCTGTGGCTCACACCGCTGAACCTACAGCCAGGCATGGTCGTGTGTGACAATGGCCGGAACCTGGTTGCGGCTCTGAGGCGAGGAGAGCTCACACACGTACCATGCCTGGGCCATGTGCTTAACCTCGTGGTTCAGCGGTTTCTCAAATCCTACCCGGAGATGCCGGATCTGCTTGTTAAAGTACGCCGCCTGTGTGCCCATTTTAGAAAGTCAGCTACAGCTTCCGCTGCCCTTGCAGTGTTTCAGCAGCGTTTGCAGCTTCCGGCTCACAGACTGGTGTGTTATGTCCCCACGCATTGGAACTCTACACTGCAGATGTTGGGAAGGATTTGTGAGCAGAAGAGGGCAGTTGTTGAGTACCAGCATCAACAAGGCCATCGGTATTCAGTTCAGACTACACATAAGACCTCAGGAGTGGACATGGATGTCAGACATATGTACCATCCTCCAAAACTTTGAGGACTCCACCAAGATGGTGAGTGGCGATGATGCCATAATTAGCGTCACCATCCCGCTTCTCTGTCTTCTGAAACACTCTCTGCTCACAGTCAAAGAGGATGCATTGCAGGCGGATCACAATGAGATGGAGCAAGGAACCATACAGGGTGATTACACACAGCCAAGCCTCATCTCATCCCAACATGGATTGGGTGACAATGAGGAAGAGGAGGAGGAGGAGGAAGGACAGGAGCTAGTTTCATGCTCTATAGACAGTACTACCTGCACAGCTGTCATACCGTCTGTTCAGAGTGGATAGCCAGAGGACAGAGAGGAGGAGGAGGAGAGCATGGTCAGTCATCCTCTTGGTGAGGACACAGAAGTCTTGCCTGTTAGTAGTCTGGCACGCATGGCAGAGTTTATGTTACGCTGTCTTTCCCATGACCCTCGCGTTCTCACAATTTTGGGTGACAGTCATTACTGGTTGGTGACACTTCTAGACCCACGCTACAAGGAGAACTTTATATCTCTTATTCCTGAGGCGGACAGGTCTACAAAAATGGGGCTGTACCAGAAGGCCCTTGTTGCGGAACTATTAAAAAATTTCCCATCTGTAAACGCTTGCGGCAGAGGGCACACTTTGTTGGACAACCAAGGAGTACAGGCAAGAGAGACACAACTTCAATCCAGCAGAGGCAGGGGAACACTGTCAAAGTTCTGGGAGAGTTTTCTCAGACCCTCCCATCGGACAGGCCCTGAGGCGCGGGGTACTCTCACAAGGAGTGCAAAGTTTGGAAAGATGCTGAGGGAGTACCTTGCCGACCGTACCAACGTCCTCCGTGATTCCGCTGTGCCTTATAATTATTGGGTATCCAAGCTGGATACGTGGAATGAACTGGCTCTCTATGCCTTGGAGGTCCTGGCCTGCCCTGCCGCCAGCATTTTATCAGAGCGGGTTTTTAGTGCCGCTGGTGGAATTATAACTGATAAGCGCATCCGCCTGTCAACTGAAAATGCTGACAGGCTGACTCTTATAAAAATGAACAAGGGCTGGATTGGGCCAGACTTCTCAACACCACCGAATGATAGCAGCGTAACATAAACTCCAATCCAGTGTCTTTTTTTGGGAGGTGTATTCCCATGCACCTTTTCACACCCACACATGGGTATACGCTTCCTGATTTTGGCTATTTGCTGTTTTCCTCCTCCTTCTCCTCATCCTCCACCACCATATCACCAGGGTGACCGTGGTCCGTGATGCAACACCCACCTAATGTTTTTAAAGGGTGCATGGGCATTACAAGTATAGGAGGCCCGCTCCTTTCTAATGGGAACATTTTTTTATGAGGCCCTCCTCCACGTCTCTTCCAAGGGGCATTGAAGTGCCTCCAAATTTTTGGCAGCCCTTGTGTTCACTGCATAGGCCAACACTATGGGAGACTCTCTCCTTTCTAATGGGAATTTGTCGTCACTGTGGCCCTGCTCTGTGTGTCTTTAAATTCTTAGTGGGGCTTTTTCTAAAATTGGTCAGCCGTTGGACTCGCTGCATACCCTATAACTGTATAGCAGACCCTCTCCTTTCTAATAGGAACATGTCATACCTTGTTACTGTGGCCCTACTCTGTGTGTCTTTAAATTCTTAGTGGGGTTTTTTCTAAAATTGGTCAGCCATTGGACTCATTGCATACCCTATAACTGCATAGCAGACTCTCTCCTTTGTAATGGGAACATGTCGTACCTTGATACTGTGGCCCTACTCTGTGTGTTTTTAAATTCTTAGTGGTGTTTTTACTAAAATTGGTCAGCCGTTGTACTCGCTGCATACACTATAACTGTATAGCAGACCCTCTCCTTTCTAATAGGAACATGTCGTACCTTGTTACTGTGGCCCTGCTCTATGTGTCTTTAAATTCTTATTGGGGTTTTTCCCAAATTTTGGCAGCCCTTGCAGTCACAGCATGGGCATTACCACTATAGGAGACCCGCTCCTTTATAATGGGAACATTTTTTTTACTGAGACCCTCCTCTATGTCTCTTCAAAGGGGTATTGGGTTGCGTCCAAATTTTTGGCAGCCTTTGCAGTCACTGGATACGCAATAACAGTATAGGAGACCCACTTGTTAATAATGGGAACAACAAAGCATAGCCAGCTGATGGCTATCTAACAATAGCTAGGGCCAACTGCTGGCCTTTTAAGAATAGTAAGGGCCGTCTGATGTCCCTATAAAAATAGGCTTTATGACTTTCAGAGTCCCTCCATCATAAATAAAACAGGATGTGTCTGATGATGTGTCACACACCACATTGCCAGATAAGGTTGTAAAATGTTAAAATGACATTTCCCGGTGAATGCATTTGTCTTAAAAAAAAACGTAAAAAAAACAAAACAATAGGATCTTTCTTTAGTATAAAAAACAGCGTCACCAATTTAACAACAATGTAATCACATTGTTCAGCTCATGCACCTCCTCCATCTCCGAAATGACCACATCAGTCACAAGCTGACAGCACTGCAGCACTGCCTTGGCCAAGTGGCAACAGGCTGTGCTGAAGATAACATGCTTAATGCTTAATTGACAAACAGCCCAGCGCTGCCGAGTTGTTGAAAGCTGTAACACTGCAGCCTGATCTGTGGCTCTCACCGCTGAACATACAGCCAGGCATGGTCGTGTGTGACAATGGGCAGAACCTTTTGACGGAGAAATGACAGCCGGGGTTGATACGGTTACCCTCTCTGCCAGTCCTTTCACCGAGCTAAAGAATATGGCTGTGGTGAAATACAACTCCCACTGAGAAGCTGTTTCAGATTGAAAAACATTGTGCCCACCAGAGGATTTGATTCTGAGGGCTAACCTTTCTCCCCCGCTCAAGCAGCTGCAAAGTTAGCGCTATCATGAACTCTCCTGAGGTAGAAGCCAAGGCACACCAGAGGATTTCGGGTGGGACCGTCCAACCCTGCCTAGAAGCAGTCCTGGCTAAGAAAAGTGTGTGGAAAGGTTCCCGGACACTCTATGGCTGCTTTTTTACTGAGGAGGAAACACATGCAAACACGGACAGAACATACAAAGTCCTTGCAGATGTTGTCCTTGCTGGGATTTGAACCCAGGATCCCAGCACTGCAAGTCTTCAGTGCTAATCACTGATCCAATGTGCTGCCGTCCACCCTCTAATATCTAACAGGCTGGAGAAACTTGTACCTACTGCCACTTTATCTTCAGCTCCTTTGTGAGAAAATGTATTTGGGCAGCCACTCAGTCTACCAAATAAAATTCCTGAGAAGGAAATTGGGGATGGCTTCGCTACTGGTACTGGGGGCAGTGCTAATACCATGGCGTCGTACCATAGTTTGCTGGAAATATTCCAGGCTGGTAAGAGGCAAGCAAATTCCCACAGAAAAGTACGAGCAGTAATGTTCAGGAAGCCGCGCTTGTAGAAGACGGAGACAACACCGGGAGAAATAGTGACGGCTGGGGACCGAGTATGGACACGAGGCATGAGGCATGTGGTTGTGAAAAGCTTCCGCCTCCATGAGCCTAAAAGGTCACATTTCAAGTGAAAGTGACGCGCCCCTGGGCCTGTGTCGCGCTGCGTTGCGCACGCGGGAGCTTACCCAGAGCCGGATCTGTTGAGGGTTGTAGTCTCGTGGCGGTGACCCGGTCCGTGCCCAGGGAGTCAAACTGAGCGGCGATGTATCAGCGGTAGATGTTGGACGACTACGCCACCCGTTGAGTACAGCTAAGGAGCTGCTGCTGCAGGGCAGACCGCTGAGGCCGGTGGTAGGATTGTGCAGCGTGATAGTATAACCCCCAACGGGAGGGGTATGGCCTCAGGGCAGCCGACGTGGATGATGGGGGTAGCAGGAACCACTCGGAGACGGTACGGTGTAGTTCAGGGTCTTTACTGGTGACAAAGATAGACCCTCCCGGAGTACTGGCTAGCGATTGGGGCCTGGTCAGTCCTTGAGCAGATGGGATCTCCCCTGGCCAGGCGGAGTTGTAGGCCTCCCAAACTAACTGTACTCTTCTGGCTACCTTGCTAGAGGCGGGTATAAGTAGCCCACGTCCCTGAGTGTACCGTGTGGTGCTCACCCGTATGGCCGGTGACTCGGGGCCTTCTAGTAGCTTCCGCTCCACGACGGCGGTGCTGGTCCCATGCGTGTGACCGTGCCTTCGGGTTTCTTGGCCAGAGGACCTGGAATCCCCTGCCTGACGGATTCTGCTGCTGGGTAGGAGTTAGTCCCCACAGCCTCGGACTCCGGGTCCGGTAAGAAATCTTCTCAGTCACGGCGAGCTCTGCAGCTGCCAGCCCCTGACTCCTTGTAACACTGCTCCCACAGAGCTCCTGATGTTCTGTTCCTATATTTGCTTCTTTTCTCTGTCTCTACTTCTTCTCTACTCACTAACCCTGCCTCAGCCCTAGGTTTATATAGGGGAAGTTCTTCCCCTCCCAGGACTGGGCAGGAGGTGTGGCATGCATAGGATTCCTGACCAAGAGACCTCCCACCTGCTCTCAGACGTAATATCTCTATCACTGTGGCAACCAGACCCCTGGGGTGTCACATTCCCCCCTAGTGAAATTTAGTACTCCGGGACTAAACATATTTTAGAAAAACATAACAAGATATAACAATAACAATACAATAAAGAAACACATAAAGGTGGTCACGGCATGTCCGTAACCGGGTGCAGTCTTTGAAGAAAGCAAGGTGTCCATTTCACCAAAACAGGGAGACGTAACCAGGTAGGGGTCTGTCCTGCCCCGAGTCCTTAACAGTCTTTAGTCCGTCCTGGGTTACGCTCCAACTATGTACACAGGATTCCCGGTAAATCCACCAAAGACTCCTATAAACAACTAGAAACACATAATTATACACAAGCAACAAGAAAAACAGGTAACCACAAATAAAACAATTTATACACTTCAAATCCTCCAACGTGCGGGTAACTGGCCTCTAGTGGCCCTAGTGGACCTACGGAGCTGTCTGTCTGGCCCTGAACTACAGGGTGTAGGAGCTGTCAAGGGTAAATTGGGCAGCTGTCTACGGGCCCTTTGGCTCACTAGGGATATGGCAGGCTCACTGCAAGCAGAGGGTTGATCCTCCTGATCTGCTGGTGTGGGGTCTTCTGCCTCCTGGACCGGCTGTTCTTCCAGCTCTACCTGTTGCTCCGTAGGTGCTTGGGATGCTGGTTGGAGGAAGGTGAGTACGGGTACCACAACTGCACCATTGACTTGAGTCCAAGACCGAGGGAAGTCTCCGAGCACAGTACTAACCATATCTTCCCTTTCCTCTACGGGTCGATGGTCTTCTTGTTCCTCTTCAGGGTTCCGTAGCTGTTCAGGACACTTCTTCAGGTGATCCCGGGATACAATGGCTGTGGTCTCCCCTCCGTCTTTACTGATGGTACAGACCTTCGGGTTCTCGTGGCTTGAGGGCAGTACGGTGTACGGGTCCTTCTCCCACTGGTCGTCCAACTTGTGGAGCCGTCTTTTCCTATAGGTCCACCAGATCGGGCAGCTTCTCAGGCCACAGACTGCGTTCTTCCAGGGGCAATGTTTTCAGAAGATCCATTACCACCTGGTTCATTTTCTCACAAAGTCCATTAGTTTGCGGATGATAGGGTGTCGTCCTTATCTTCCGGCAGCCATACAGATTGCAGAATTCCTGGAAGACCTCCGCTTCAAAGGCAGGTCCCTGGTCCATCAGCACTTGGTCCGGGTACCCGTGTGGACGGCAGAAGTGCTGCTGGAAGGCTCTAGCTGCTGTTTGAGCCGTTAAGTCCTTGACGGGGACGACAACCAAGAACCGGGAGTAATGATCCACGATGGTTAACGCGTAGACGTAGCCACTTCTGCTTGGGGTCAGTTTTACATGATCCAAGGCTACCAGTTCCAATGGCTGCCGGGTGACGATGGACTGCAGGGGAGTCTTCTGGCTGGCACGGTCCTTCCTCCTCAGGTTGCATGGGCCACAGTCTCTGCACCACCTCTCGGTGGTTCCCCTCATGCCTACCCAATGGAACCGCCCGCGCAGCAGGAACTCCAGCTTCTTCCATCCGAAATGCCCAGCTCCATCGTGGTATGCCTCCATCACCATGGCTGCGTCTCGTCGTGGCACCACTACTTGCCAGATTAGTTCATGCGTCCGGGAGTTAACCATCCTGCGGCACAACTTCCCCTTGTAAAGGAACAGTCTACTCTTTTCTGCCCACAGTTGCTTGGCTTCCTCCGGAGCGTCTGGGTCAAGGCGAGCCTCTGGCTGAGTCAGCATCTCCTTCACCAGCCGGACAGCAGGGTCACTGTCTTGCGTTTCCGCCCAGTTGTAGTGAGGTAAGGGGTTAAGCGAAGCGCCTTGCTTACTCCTTACCCGATGGGAATACTGGATAGTCCCATGACGGTGAAACGCGGGGAGTTCAACTTCTTCCAGTCCCTCTGGATCTTCTCCTACGTCCGGTAGGTTTGGCATCCTGGACAGGGCGTCCGCGTTGGTATTGGAGCGTCCTGCCCGGTATTTGATGGTGAACTCGTAGTTGGACAGGCGGGCCATCCATCTCTGCTCTAGGGCACCGAGTCTTGCCGTGTCCAGGTGTGTCAACGGGTTGTTATCCGTGTACACGACGAACCGGGAAGAAGCGAGGTAGTGCTTAAAGCGTTCGGTGACTGCCCACACCACTGCCAGGAACTCTAGCTTAAATGAGCTGTAATTCTCAGGGTTTCTTTCGGTGGGTCGCAGTTTTCGGCTGGCGTAAGCGATTACTCGCTCTTTCCCCTGCTGGATCTGGGACAGCACGGCTCCTAGCCCGATGTTACTTGCGTCGGTGTAGAGGATAAAGGGCTGGCTGTAATCCGGGTACGCCAGGATTTCATCCCCCGTGAGGGCCATCTTCAGCTGGCGGAAGGACTCTTCTTCCAACTTCTCCCATCTGAAGGGCGGCTTCTGGTTCTTGGCCTTCCGGGACTGGCCTATCAGGAGGTCCTGCATAGGAGCTGCCTTTTTGGTGAAACCGGGGATGAACCTGCGGTAGTAGCCTACCAACCCGAGGAACTGCCGCACTTCCTTTACACTGGAGGGACTAGGCCATTCCTTAATTGCGGTGATCTTATCAGGGTCGGGAGCCACTCCGTCAGCGCTCACCACGTGTCCCAGGTACTGCACCTTTGGTTTCAGGAGGTGACACTTGGAAGGTTTCACCTTTAGGCCGTAGCTTGCCAGAGCTTCGAACACTTCCGCCAAGTGTTTCAGGTGGTCCTCATAAGTCTTAGAATATACGATGACATCGTCCAGGTACAACAGGACCGTCTCGAAGTTTCTGTGGCCCAGACAGCACTCCATTAATCGTTGGAAGGTTCCTGGTGCGTTGCAGAGTCCGAACGGCATGCAGGTAAACTCGCTAAGTCCCATCGGGGTGGTGAATGCGGTCTTCTCCCGGTCCGCCTCTGCTACAGGAACCTGCCAGTACCCACTAGTGAGATCCAAGGTAGAGAAGAAGTTAGCAGATCTTAAAGCAGCCAAAGACTCCTCTATCCTTGGTAAGGGGTACGCATCCTTGTGTGTGATACGGTTGATTTTCCGGTAATCTACACACATCCTCATGGTGTTGTCTTTCTTTTTGACTAAGACTAGTGGAGCTGCCCAGGGGCTACAGCTATCCCTGATCACCCCAGCCTCCTTCATGTCTCTAAGCATCCCCTTGGCGTGTTGGTAGTGTGCAGGGGGTACGGGTCGATACCTCTCTTTTATGGGAGGATGGTCTCCCGTGGGGATGTGGTGTTCTACCCCCTTGACTCGCCCGAAGTCTAACGGGTGTTTACTAAACACTCTCTCGTACTCTTGAACCACCCGATAGACTCCCTGTTTCTGGTGTGAGGGAGTGGAGTCAGTACCCAAATGTAGTTGCTGACACCAGTCCTCCATTGTTTTCTTAGAGCCGTTACCTTCCTCCGGGTGAGATGGAGGCAAGGGTTCCACAGATTGTATAGCATTTTGGTTAATGGTATATAATTTGGCTAGCGTGGCATACCGGGGCAGGTACACTTCCCTCTTCCCGATATTGATTATGCGAACGGGCACCCTCCCATGGCGTACATTAACCACCCCCCGTGCTGTCAAGATGGTGGGCCTACTGTCTGAGTAAACTGGTTCTACCATTGCCTGGTAATCTCTACCTCTCAGACCAATAGCTGCCCGGCACCAAATCATCATTTCACTTTTTGGGGGCATGGCAATAGGGAAAGGGTCACACATTCTCACGCTACCAATCTCACCGCCGGAGAGTTCCACCTGTTGCCGTCGCATCAGTGCCCGGATCTCTTTTTGGAGCACTCGCTGCTCGCCGGAGCTGGCGTTCTTGGCAACCTGCTGTAAAAGGAAAATCACCTCTGCAAGACAATTTTCAATTACATTAGTTCCTAGAGTTATCTTTGGGTGACTCTCGTGTTTGTCAATGTCTACAATGATCAGTCCCTGTGCTGCCAGTTCAACTCTACCAATTTTAATGGTCACCTCTTTAAATCCGATCTGTGGCACGGGCTGACCATTGCTGGCGATGATACTCAAGTCGTCGTCAGGGTAGCGGGTAATATCCGAGTCATTCCAGTACTGCTTGAAGAGCACGTACGGGATGGTGGTGACCTGTGACCCGGTGTCCAGTAGGGCACTCATAGGAATGCCATCCAGTACCACAGGCAAGACTGGACGTCCTCCCACATATTTGTCGCACCAGTTCGATGGGCCTGATGATCTTTTTCCTAGGGGTTGGCCCTCTACCCTAGGTTGTGCCAGTTTAAAGGACAGTACCTTGCCATATGTCCGGGTTGATTACAGCGGCGGCAGATGGGTCGTCCGTCCTCGTTGTATCGGTCGCTGGGTCTTCCTCTGGCCGGTGGGGTCCTCCTTGGTCGACGCCACGGGATGTCCTCCGGTCCGGATGCCAGCTGGATCTTCCCTGGAGTAGAAACCTGTAAAGACTGCACAGTTCGGGTTAGCGCAGCAACGCTTTTAGCTAGCTCTTGGACCTGATGGTGCAGGTCTGGAGCCGGGTCATTGCTCAAAGCCTGCGCATCAGCTCCCACAGGCCCTGCCGACAAGGGCGCCGCCTCCTGGTGGTAAGTAGTAGTGGGGCGTCTGTGGGTCACAACGCCACCTGGTGCCGGTTCTCGGAGCACCCGGATGGCTCTGTCCTTGAACTGTGCAAATCCCAGATGAGGGTCCTGTAAGGCCATTGCCCGCAACTGGGTTCGGTGGGCATTGCAATATAAACCCTCTATAAATTGTTCAGTCAACAGCCTGTCCTCGTCTCCCACGCCGTCAGGGTCGGTCTGCTTAATGGCTCTCAGGGCCTCTTGTAGGTTCAGGGCATAGTCCCTTATACTCTCATGTGCCCGCTGTTTGCACCCGTAGAATCTAAGCTTGATCTCGGCTGAGGTGCGGGTATCAAAGGTGTCCCTCAGCCGGGTTAGTATCCCTGCGACAGTCCTCCCCCCAGGTGGCCAGGACTTTACCTCCCTTCGGGCTGCCCCAGTTAATTGGGCCACCAGGATGCTCACTTTTTGCTCTTCTGTGAGGGGGTACACCTGGAAGAGGCTATCCAGCTTTTCTCTAAAGTCATGCAGGGTATGTGACTCCCCTGAGTACTGGGGTAGCCAGGCCGCTCCCGGGATATAGGGCATGGTGAAAGGCATGACTGCAGCAGCGATAGCGCTGGCGGGGGTTGAGGCAGTGAAGCTCTCCTCCGTATCCGACATCCTCCTCCCCCCTAGTGGACCGTGGCCTACCTTGCGATGATCCTCTTCCGTAGGCCGCGGCTCCGCAGTAGATCGTCAGGGTTGAGGACCTTCCGTCGCGCTCCCGTGACGTCGGCGTCTGCTGGGCTCCTTCCAGGACCTTACGCGACGTCCGGACGTGAGGCGGGGCTTCAGTTCTCGCGCGCTTTCGGAGTCCACGTCCCTCTTCTTCCCGCGCGACGTCTTCAAGATGGCGTCCAACGGCGGGAAAACTCCATGGAAGGCGGGAAGAAGGCTGAAAATGGCGCCGGATGGCGGGAATCTTCACCAATGGCGGGAAGAAGGCTGAAGATGGCGCCGGATGGCGGGAATCTTCACCACAGGTAAGTTTGAACAGTCTCTTTCAGGCACGCAGTACCCGGTGGTTGCGGGCACGAAATCCTGCCGACTACGCCAAAGTTGACGCGCCCCTGGGCCTGTGTCGCGCTGCGTTGCGCACGCGGGAGCTTACCCGGAGCCGGATCTGTTGAGGGTTGTAGTCTCGTGGCGGTGACCCGGTCCGTGCCCAGGGAGTCAAACTGAGCGGCGATGTATCAGCGGTAGATGTTGGACGACTACGCCACCCGTTGAGTACAGCTAAGGAGCTGCTGCTGCAGGGCAGACCGCTGAGGCCGGTGGTAGGATTGTGCAGCGTGATAGTATAACCCCCAACGGGAGGGGTATGGCCTCAGGGCAGCCGACGTGGATGATGGGGGTAGCAGGAACCACTCGGAGACGGTACGGTGTAGTTCAGGGTCTTTACTGGTGACAAAGATAGACCCTCCCGGAGTACTGGCTAGCGATTGGGGCCTGGTCAGTCCTTGAGCAGATGGGATCTCCCCTGGCCAGGCGGAGTTGTAGGCCTCCCAAACTAACTGTACTCTTCTGGCTTCCTTGCTAGAGGCGGGTATAAGTAGCCCACGTCCCTGAGTGTACCGTGTGGTGCTCACCCGTATGGCCGGTGACTCGGGGCCTTCTAGTAGCTTCCGCTCCACGACGGCGGTGCTGGTCCCATGCGTGTGACCGTGCCTTCGGGTTTCTTGGCCAGAGGACCTGGAATCCCCTGCCTGACGGATTCTGCTGCTGGGTAGGAGTTAGTCCCCACAGCCTCGGACTCCGGGTCCGGTAAGAAATCTTCTCAGTCAGGGCGAGCTCTGCAGCTGCCAGCCCCTGACTCCTTGTAACACTGCTCCCACAGAGCTCCTGATGTTCTGTTCCTATATTTGCTTCTTTTCTCTGTCTCTACTTCTTCTCTACTCACTAACCCTGCCTCAGCCCTAGGTTTATATAGGGGAAGTTCTTCCCCTCCCAGGACTGGGCAGGAGGTGTGGCATGCATAGGATTCCTGACCAAGAGACCTCCCACCTGCTCTCAGACGTAATATCTCTATCACTGTGGCAACCAGACCCCTGGGGTGTCACAAAAGCAGCTTTACAGGACTTCCTGTGAGAAATGAAACGCAGGGTAGATAGGGTTTCCCTCTATGTCAGTCCTTTCACTGAGCTAAATACAACTGTCAGCAAAAAAAGTTGTGGACTGGCTCCGTACCATCCCTGGCCACATTCACCTGTCCACGTGTTTGTGGTTAGGTGGTCCTTCCCAGTAAGTGCACTGGGGAGAGCACTGGTAATGTTGTGGGACCCGTGCTTATGGAAGGCGGAGGCGATACCGGGAAATATAGTGGCGGCTGGGGACCGAGTATGGACACCCGGCCGCCGCCGGCATGAGGTTGTGAAAAGCTTCCGCCTCCTCGAGCTTAAAAGGCCATATCTCAAGTGCAAAAAGCTGCCCAGAAATCTGACAGTTTAGTGTTGCGGCCTGTGGGTGGGTGGGTGGCTGGCTGCATACTTGCACTTGCATTCCAAGTAACAGAAAACTAAGCAGATGGTGGCCTCTATCATCATCATGGCCTCACCTCGGCACTATGAACTCTCCTGAAGGAGAAGCCAGGGCCCGCCGGAGGAGTCTCCGGTTCTCTGGTGGGCCCGTGCAACCCTGCCAAAAAGCAGCGCTGGCTAAGAAAAGTGTGGGGGAAGGTTCCCGGACACTCTATGGCTGCTTTTTTAATGTGGATCGGCCATGCTTATGCATGTTATTTCTCAAACCGCATTACAGATCAGGCCATTGTCCAACTCTGTATTCAAGAAATTAAATGCTCAAAAAAGATGTGTGTGTGTCAAAGCACCACCAACAAGGGCGAATTGATGTTGGACAGGCTGCCATTGCTTCTGCAACAAGCTGCATTACAGGACTTCCTGTGAGAAATGACATGCAGGGTACATAGGGTTTCCCTCTATGCCAGTCCTTTCACCGAGCTAAATACAACTCTTAGCAAAAAAAGTTGTGGACAGGCTTCGTACTGTCCCTGGCCACATTCACCTGTCCACGTGTTTGTGGTTAGGCGGTCCTTCCCTGTAAGTGCACTGGGGAGGGCACGGGTAATGTTGTGGGACCCGTGCTTGTGGAAGGCGGAGGCGATACTGGGAAATATAGTGGTGGCTGGGGACCGAGTATGGACACCCGGCTGCCACCGGCATGAGGTTGTGAAAAGCTTCCGCCTCCACGAGCCTAAAAGGCCACATTTCAAGTGCAAGCAGCTGTCAAAAATTTGGCAGTATAGTATTGCAGCCTGTGGGTTGGTGGGTGGCTGCCTGCATACTTGCGCTTGCATTCCAAGGAATGGGGTAGGGACAACTGAACGCTGCAGTGGGACAAGGACGTGGACGGTGATTGTTGCAAGCCTGCAACATCAGGTTCATGGCGGGAGGCATCTTCGCATGCTCCAAGGATCACTTATGATGGGCACACTTTTAGGTAGTGACCTGGGAGTCAGAGATGCTTCCAGAGGTCTTCCACATCCTGTTCCCATGACTTTTCAGCACTGTATGCATGTGTCTGATGATATGTCACACACCACATGGCCAGATAAGGTTGTAAAATGTTAAAATTAAAATTCCTGGTGAATGCATTTGTCTTGGTTGAAAGCAATGCAAAAGTGCAAAAACGCATCAAAAACGCTACGTGTGAACATAGCCCAAGGTGTGGAGGAGTATTTTTGGCTTTAGTTATTTATTTTGTACATACATTGTACATGTCATGGAAATGATGTTCCTTAACATATTTCCCAGGAAAATCCATTTTGGTTTCATTTTTGTATGTTTTATTGTGAGTCCGTAAAAGTGGCGTACTACCTGTGATAACTTTGTTGACAGAAGTGACCTGAGAGTCAGAAATGCTTCAAGGGGTCTTCCCCATGCTGTTCCCATGTTATTTGAGCACTGTTCCCATCGATTTGGGTAATTTTTAGGCCCTCTGCAGACCGCCGGGGGGAGCCACCTGAAAAATGCTCGAGTTTCCCATATACTTACATTGGGCTCGTTGCTCGGGTCGAGCACCCGAGTATTCCAATTTGCTCGACCCGAGCAACGAGTACCTGAGCATTTTAGTGCTCGCCCATCACTAGCAGTATTAAGGGGTTAAACCATATATGCTATTTTGAAGAAAAAAATGCAATGATCAGAAAATCAGTTTCATGGTAACACCATGTCGTTCATATATATATATATATATATATATATATATATATATATATATATATATATATACAGTACAGACCAAAAGTTTGGACACACCTTCTCATTTAAAGATTTTTCTGTACTTTCATGACTATGAAAATTGTACATTCACACTGAAGGCATCAAAACTATGAATTAACACATGTGGAATTATTTACTTAACAAAAAAGTGTGAAACAACTGAAAATATGTCTTATATTCTAGGTTCTTCAAAGTAGCCACCTTTTGCTTTGATGACTACTTTGCACACTCTTGGCATTCTCTTGATGAGCTTCAAGAGGTAGTCACCGGAAATTGTCTTCCAACAATCTTGAAGGAGTTTCCAGAGATGCTTAGCACTTGTTGGCCCTTTTGCCTTCACTCTGCGGTCCAGCTCACCCTAAACCATCTCGATTGGGTTCAGGTCTGGTGACTGTGGAGGCCAAGTTATCTGGTGTAGCACCCCATCACTCTCCTTCTTGGTCATATAGCCCTTACACAGCCTGGAGGTGTGGTTGGGGTCATTGTCCTGTTGAAAAATAATTGATGGTCCAACTAAACACAAACCGGATGGAGTAGCATGCCGCGGTAGCCATGCTGGTTCTGTATGCCTTCAATTTTGAATAAATCCCCAACAGTGTCACCAGCAAAGCACCCCCACACCATCACACCTCCTCCTCCATGCTTCACGGTGGGAACCAGACATGTAGAGTCCATCCGTTCACCTTTTTTGCGTCGCACAAAGACACGGTGGTTGGAACCAAAGATCTCAAATTTGGACTCATCTGACCAAAGCACTAATTTCCACTGGTCTAATGTCCATTCCTTGTGTTCTTTAGCCCAAACAAGTCTCTTCTGCTTGTTGCCTGTCCTTAGCTGTGGTTTCCTAGCAGCTATTTTACCATGAAGGCCTGCTGCACAAAGTCTCCTCTTAACAGTTGTTGTAGAGATGTGTCTGCTGCTAGAACTCTGTGTGGCATTGACCTGGTCTCTAACCTGAGCAGCTGTTAACCTGCGATTTCTGAGGCTGGTGACTCGCATAAACTTATCCTCAGAAGCAGAGGTGACTCTTGGTCTTCCTTTCCTGCGGCGGTCCTCATGTGAGCCAGTTTATTTGTAGCGCTTGATTGTTTTTGCAACTGCACTTGGGGACACTTTCAAAGTTTTCCCAATTTTTCGGACTGACTGACCTTCATTTCTTAAAGTAATGATGGCCTCCCGTTTTTCTTTACTTATCTGCTTTTTTCTTGCCATAATACAAATTCTAACAGTCTATTCAGTAGGACTATCAGCTGTGTATCCACCTGACTTCTGCACAACACAACTGATGGTCCCAACCCCATTTATAATGCAAGAAATCCCACTTATTAAACCTGACAGGGCACACCTGTGAAGTGAAAACCATTTCCGGTGACTACCTCTTGAAGCTCATCAAGAGAATGCCAAGAGTGTGCAAAGCAGTCATCAAAGCAAAAGGTGGCTACTTTGAAGAACCTAGAATATAAGACATATTTTCAGTTGTTTCTCACTTTTTTGCTAAGTATATAATTCCACATGTGTTAATTCATAGTTTTGATGCCTTCAGTGTGAATGTACAATTTTCATAGTCATGAAAATACATAAAAATCTTTAAATGAGAAGGTGTGTCCAAACTTTTGGTCTGTACTGTATATATATATATATATATATATATATATATATATATATATACACAGCTCTGGCAAAAATTAAGAGACCACTGCACAGTTTTCTAAAAATCCCCATCTCTACATGTCTGACAGCCATTCCATTCCAGTGTCAGTTGAATTCCAACCAAAGTCCACCTCATTCTACTTAATGTGCTTCTGATTAGCTGATCACCTGAACCAAATCTTATGTAACGAGGGAAAGTATAAAAAACACTGCTGTGGTCTTCACAATCCTCTTGCAATAGGACAAGCTGGATGGCAAAACAAGTGCTAAGAATAGCCCAAAAGTAATTTGAATGACAAAATAACTTTTAACCATGCCAAAGGAGTTGAAAAGAAAAGTCTTGAGTGAGGAAAAGAAGGGTTTAATTCTAGCTTTACTAGCAAAGGGATACAGTGTGCGTCATGTTGCCTCCATCCTTAAAATTTCGAAGACCGCAGTCCATTACAACAAGGTCAAGCAGCAGACATTGGGGACAACAAAGCTACAGACCGGCAGAGGGCGAAAGCGACTCTCCACTGACCGGGATGACCGCCATATTATTTGAATGTCACTCAGCAACCGCAGGATGACATCAAGTAACATACAAAATGAATGGCAAATGGCAACTGGGGTGAAGTGCATGGCAAGAACAGTTGGTAACAGGCTCCTAGAGGCAGGCCTCAAGTCATGTAATGCTAGAGAAAAGCCTTTCATCAATGAGAAGCAAAGGAGAGCCAGGCTGAAGTTTGCCAAAGACCATAAGGATTGGACCATAGAGGACTGGAGTAAAGTAATCTTCTCTGATGAGTCTAATTTTCAGCCTTGCCCAACACCAGGTCGTCTAATGGTTAGACGGAGACCTGGAGAGGCATACAAGCCACAGTGTCTTGCACCCACTGCGAAATTTGGTGGAGGATCGGTGATGATCTGGGGATGCTTCAGCAAGACTGGAATTGGGCACGTTAATCTTTGCAAAGAACGTACGAATCAAGCCGCATACAAGGTTATCCTTGAAAAACACTTGCTTCCTTCTGCTCAGGCAATGTTCCCCAACACTGAGGACTGTTTATTCCAGCAGGACAATGCCCCATGCCACACAGCTAGGTCAATCAATGTGTGGATGAAGGAGCACCACATCAAGACCCTGTCATGGCCAGCCCAATCTCCAGACCTGAACCCCATTGAAAACCTCTGGAATGTAATGAAGAGGAAGATGGATGGTCACCAGTAGTGTTGAGCGATACCTTCCGATATCAGGAAATATCGTATCGGATTGGATCGGGCCGATACCCAAAAAGTATCGGATATCGCCGATTCCGATACCGGAAACCAATGCAAGTCAATGGGACACAAATATCGGAATGAAAATAAACCCTTTCTTTCCTTGTAGGTTAATTCTACATGAAGTAAAACAACTAAGAATAATGTAGAATGACATGAAAAGCCGGCAATTCATCAGCGGCATACACCGGTACCCGACAATTTACAACAGAAAGAATAGAGCATCACACATAGATTAGATAGATAGAAACATGTCAGTCACATATATATGAAGTACAGTGACAGTGTTGCTTACTGTACTTGTCATTTAGTGTAAAGGATTTATTAAAAAAAATATTAGTGTTTTCGTGCACCGTCTCTTTAAAAAAGCCGGCCGGCAATTCAGCAGCGGTACCCGACAATTTATAACAGAAAGAATAGAGCTTCACACATAGATTAGATAGATAGAAACATGTCAGTCACATATATATGAAGTACAGTGACAGTGTTGCTTACTGTACTTGTCATTTAGTGTAAAGGATTTATTTAAAAAAATAATAGTGTTTTCATGCACCGTCTCTTTAAGAAAGCCGGCCGGCAATTCAGCATCTGTACCCGACAATTTAGAACAGAAAGAATAGAGAATCACACATAGATTAGATAGATAGAAACATGTCAGTCACATATATATGAAGTACAGTGACAGTGTTGATTACTGTACTTGTCATTTAGTGTTAAAATAAAGGATTTATTTAAAAAAAAATTGGCGTGGGGTTCCCCTTAATTTTAGGCTCTAGCGGAGGTTAAGCAGACAGCTGGGGCAAATGTTTGAAGCCTGGGAAGGGGGTAATACCCACGGAGCTTCCCAGGCTACTAATATCAGCCCCCAGCTGAATACCTAGCCTTTACTAGCTATTAAAATGGGGGAACCCCCCCAAAAAAATAACGTGGGGTCCCCCCTAATTTAATAGCTAGCACAGGCTAGGCAGACAGCTGGGGGCTGATATTAATAGCCCAGGAAGGGTGCCATGAATATTGGCCCCCTCCCAGGCTAGAAACACCAGCCGTCAGCCGCCCCAGAAATGGCGCATCCATAGGATGCGCCAATTCTGGCACTTAGCCTCGCTCTTCCACGCTGCCCTGGTGCGGTGGCAGGGGGTAATAGGGTTGGGGTTGATGTCAGCTTATAATGCCAGCTGACATCAAGCCCAGGTTAGTAATGGAGAGGCGTCTATAAGACACCCCCATTACTAACCCCATAGTCAAAGTTAAAAGAAAACACAAACACCCAGAGTAAAGTCCTTTAATTGAAATAAAGACACAATTCTTTATTGTTCTAAATTAAACCATACTTACCATCACGCCCATTCCAGCTGAAGCCAACGATCTCCTGCAATAAAAGAAAAATAATAAAGCAACCTCATCCTTACCTTTCGATGGTTCCCAGGACAGCTCCAGCTCTGCTACATCGAGATGACAGGATGGACCGCAGCAGAAAGCTGCCATCCAGCCTGTCATCCCGCAGACACTGAGAAGCGCAGGCATGCTTGCGCTCCTCAGTGTCTCTCTGTGACGTCATCCAGATGAGCCGAGTTCATGTCCAATGAACTCAGCTCACCTCATGCACGTCACTGACAGCGTGGGAAAGTTCTCCTGCACTCAGCGCTTCAGCGTGAGAATTCTCCCACGCTGTCAGTGACATACATGAGGTGAGGTCATGTCCAATGAACTCAGCTCACCTCATGCACGTCACTGACAGTGTGGGAAAATTCTCACGCTGAAGTGCTGAGTGCAGGAGAATTTTCCCACGCTGTCAGTGACGTACATGAGGTGAGCTGAGTTCATTGGACATGACCTCGGCTCATCTTTATGCCGTCACAGCCAGACATTGAGGAGCACAAGCATGCCTGTGCTTCTCAGTGTCTGCGGGATGACAGGATGGATGGCAGCGTTCTGCTGCGGTCCAGCCTGTCATCTCGATGTAGCAGAGCTGAAGCTGTCGTGGGAGCCATGGAAAGGTAAGGATGAGGTTGCTTTATTATTTTACTTTTATTGCAGGAGATCGTTGGCTTCAGCTGGAATGGGCGTGATGGTAAGTATGGTTTAATTTAGAACAATAAAGAATTGTGTGTTTATTTCAATTAAAGGACTTTTTTCTGGGTGTTGTGTTTTTTTAAATACTTTACTAGAAATTCATGGTGGTCATGTCTAATATTGGCGTGACCCCATGAATTTTGGGCTTAGGGCCAGCTGATAATACCAAGCTGGCCTTAACCCCTTTATTACCCAGTGAGCCACCGCACCAGGGCCCTGGATGAGTTGGGTACAGCGCCAGAAGATGGCGCTTCAATGAACGCGCCATTTTCTGGGGCGGCTGCGGACTGCAATTTGCAGCGGGGGTGGCCCAGAAAGCTTGGGTCTCCCTGCGCTGCGGATTCCAGCCCCCAGCTGCATAGTTGTATCTGGCTGGACACAAAAATAGGGCGAAGCCCCAAGCATTTTTTTTTTTAATTATTTCATGAAATTCATGGAATAATTAAGAAAAAAAGGGCTTCCCTATATTGTTGTGTCCAACCAGGTACAAATAGGCAGCTGGTGGTTGGGGGCAGCCCATTCCTGCCTGCTGTACCTGGCTGGACACAAATATAGTGCGAAGCCCCACGTCAATTTTTTTTTAATTATTTCATGAAATTCATGGAATAATTAAGAAAAAAAGGGCTTCCCTATATTGTTGTGTCCGGCCAGGTACAAATAGGCAGCTGGTGGTTGGGGGCAGCCCGTTCCTGCCTGCTGTACCTGACTGGACACAAATATAGGGCGAAGCCCCACATAATTTTTTTTTAATTATTTCATGAATTTCCTGAAATAATTAAAAAAAAATTGACGTGGGGCTTCACACTATATTTGTGTCCAGCCAGGTACAGCAGGCAGGAACGGGCTGCCCCCAACCACCAGCTGCCTATTTGTACCTGGCCAGACACAACAATATAGGGAAGCCCTTTTTTTCTTAATTATTCCATGAATTTCATGAAATAATTTAAAAAAAAAAAACGTGGGGCTTCTCCCTATTTTTGTGTCCAGCCAGGTACAACTAGGCAGCTGGGGGATGGAATCTGCAGCGCAGGGAGGCCCAAGCTTTCTGCCCCCCGCTGAAAATTGCAGTCCGCGGCCGCCCCGGAAAATGGCGCGTTCATAGAAGCTGGATGCTGTACCTGGCTGGCATACAAAAATATGGCGAAGCCCACGTCAAAAGTTTTGGGAAAAATTTATTAAAAAATAAATAATAATTTAGGGACTGCATCTTTATTAAGTCCTCAAATGTCATTTAGTGTTAAAATAAAGGATTTATTTTAAAAAAAAATGGCGTGGGATCCCCCATAATTTTAGTCTCTAGCGGAGGTTAAGCAGACGGCTGGGGCAGATGTTTGAAGCCTGGGAAGGGGGTAAAACCCACGGAGCTTCCCAGGCTACTAATATCAGCCCCCAGCTGAATACCTAGCCTTTACTAGCTATTAAAATGGGGGACCCCCCCAAAAAAAATGACGTGGGGTCCCCCCTATTTTAATAGCTAGCAAAGGCTAGGCAGACAGCTGGGGGCTGATATTAATAGCTCAGGAAGGGTGCCATGAATATTGGCCCCCTCCCAGGCTAGAAACACCAGCCGTCAGCCACCCCAGAAATGGCGCATCCATAGGATGCGCCAATTCTGGCACTTAGCCTCGCTCTTCCACGCTGCCCTGGTGCGGTGGCAGGGGGTAATAGTGGTGGGGTTCATGTCAGCGCCAGCTGCCATGAAGCCCAGGTTAGTAATGATGGGTGTCTATAAGACACCCCCATTACTAACCTACAAAGTGTTAAAAAGAAAAAACACACTACACCCAGAAAAAAATAATTTATTTGAAATAAAACACCATTTTATTTAATTCTTAGTTTACTAAAAAAAAATAGTTACCTGTCCACGTTCCTGCGCTGATCTCCCATGCACAGCTGTCACATCTGGAGATGGTGACAGCTGTGCATGGCTGCTGTAAGCTCACGCTGCCGGGAACACGTCCGCTCCCGGCAGCGGGAGCCACTGACTGAGGTTACCGGAGTGCATTCAGGCAGCGCAGCTCCGGAGACCTCCTTTACGGCAGTGCTGTACCGTGGGAATTTCTCACGATACAGCAGTGCCGTAAAGCAGCTAACCGGAGCAGCGCTGCCTTAACTCTGGTGAACCCTTACGGCCCCGTCATTCTAGCGGCGGCAGCGGTTCAGAGCGGTCACATTCTATGTGGCTGCTCTGAACTGGAGATCTTCGTGGGACACTCGTGGACTGCTACGGAGGGGTAAGGATAAGGTTGTGGTTTATTATTTTATATTTTATTACAGGAGATCGATGGCTTCGGGGAATTAGGTGTCTAGGTGAGTATAGGTGTAGTTTTTTATTTTTTACTTTATTTTAGGTGACGATCGGCGGGGACAGGTAATGTATAAACTAATTTCTTTTAGGTAACCACTGGCCACCAATGACATGTATCTAACATTTATTGGGGACACAGTAGGGCAATTTATATAGCAGGATCAGGCTGATGGGAACTACTGCTCCCATCGAGCTGATCCTGCTGGCACGAGTGGACGGGGGACAGACATAGGCCGATGGGAGTAGTAGTGTCACATCGGCCTATGTCTGCCTGCACGCACAGACACCCCGCACACACACCCCGCACACACACACACCCCGCACACACACACCCCGCACACACACCCCGCACACACACACACCCCGCACACACACACCCCGCACACACTAATCATGACGGGTCTGGGAGGTGAGGCTGACCTGTGCGGCCGTGGGAAAGTTCATGTGAGTTCATGCAGTCAAGCATGAACTCACATGAACCCTCTGAGGGCACCGCGGCTACTTCAAATGAACAGCTGATCGGCATCACCTGATACCTCAGCTGTTCATTTGAAATAACCGGCGGGAAAGCGCAGCACAGAACGGGAAAGCCGGCGGTGAAGTCTTTTCACTGCCGGCTTCCCCGCCCGGGTCCTTCGCTCCTTGGTGCTGTGCTCCCCGCCCGGTCCTAATTTACGATTGGGATTGGAGGTGGCGAGGGGAGCGGAGGATCGGGGTGGGAGGCTGCGGGGAAGCAGTATGGGGCTGTGTGATTGTTTAAAAGCCGGCGGCTTTTTACCGCCCGCCGGCTTTTAAACAATCAGGAGAATTCTCCCACGCTGGGATGGCATTCTGATGACAAGCTGGATCGCAGCTGAGCGCTGCCATCCAGCTTGTCATCCTTCACAGACACTGCAGAGCGCAGGCATTATGGGAACTTCCGATTCCGGTATTCGATATTATAAAAGTATCGGAATTAAGTATCGGAATTCCGATACAGTGAATATCGGCCGATACCCGATATTTCAGTATCGGAATGCTCAACACTAGTCACCAGCCATCAAACAAAGAAGAACTGCTTACATTTTTGTGCCAGCAGTGGCATAAGGTCACCCAAAAGCAGTGTGAAAGACTGGTGGAAAGCAGCCAAGACGCATGAAAGCTGTGATTAAAAATCATGGTTATTCCACCAAATATTGATTTCTGAACTCTTCCTGAGTTAAAACATGAGTATTGTTGTTTCTAAATGAATAATAACTTGTTTTCTTTGCATTATTTGAGGTCTGAAAGCACTGTTTCTTTTTTATTATTTTGACGATTTCTCATTTGTTGCAAATACAACATTTTTAGCTTTGAATTTCGGAGACATGTTGTCAGTAGTTTATAGAATAAAACAACAATGTACATTTTGCTCAAAAATATACCTAAAAAGAGAAAAATCTGAGAAAATAAAAATTTTGCAGTGGTCTCTTAATTTTTGCCAGAGCTATATATATATATATATATATATATATATATATATATATATATATGTATATATATATATATATATATATATATATATATATACATATATATATATATATATATATATATATATATACAGTACAGACCAAAAGTTTGGACACACCTTCTCATTTAAAGATTTTTCAGTATTTTCATGACTTTGAAAATTGTACATTCACACTGGAGGCATCAAAACTATGAAGTAACACATGTGGAATTGTATACTTAACAAAAAAGCGTGAAACAACTGAAAAAAAGTCTTATATTCTAGGTTCTTCAAAGTAGCCACCTTTTTGCTTTGATGACTGCTTTGCACACTCTTGGCATTCTCTTGATGAGCTTCAAGAGGTAGTCACCGGAAATGGTTTTCACTTCACCGGTGTGCCCTGTCAGGTTTAATAAGTGGGATTTCTTGCCTTATAAATGGGGTTGGGACCATCAGTTGTGTTGTGCAGAAGTCTGGTGGATACACAGCTGATAGTCCTACTGAATAGACTGTTAGAATTTGTATTATGGCAAGAAAAAAGAAGCTAAGTAAAGAAAAACGAGTGGCCATCATTACTTTAAGAAATGAAGGTCAGTCAGTCCGAAACATTGGGCAAACTTTGAAAGTGTTCCCAAGTGCAGTTGCAAAAACCATCAAGCGCTACAAAGAAACTTGCTCACATGAGGACCGCCCCAGGAAAGGAAGACCAAGAGTCACCTCTGCTTCTGAGGATAAGTTTATCCGAGTCACCCAGCCTCAGAAATCGCAGGTTAACAGCAGCTCAGATTAGAGACCAGGTCAATGCTACACAGAGTTCTAGCAGCAGACACATCTGTACAACAACTGTTAAGAGGAGACTTTGTGCAGCAGGTCTTCATGGTAAAATAGCTGCTAGGAAACCACTGCTAAGGACAGGCAACAAGCAGAAGAGACTTGTTTGGGCTAAAGAACACAAGGAATGGACATTAGACCAGTGGAAATCTGTGCTTTGGTCTGATGAGTCCAAATTTGAGATCTTTGGTTCCAACCACCGTGTCTTTGTGCGACACAGAAAAGGTGAACGGATGGACTCTACATGCCTGGTTCCCACCGTGAAGCATGGAGGAGGAGGTGTGATGGTGTGCGGGTGCTTTGCTGGTGACACTGTTGGGGATTTAGTCAAAACTGAAGGCATACTGAACCAGCATGGCTACCACAGCATCTTGCAGCGGCATGCTATTCCATCCGGTTTGCGTTTAGTTGGACCATCATTTATTTTTCAACAGGACAATGATCCCAAACACACCTCCAGGCTGTGTAAGGGCTATTTGACCAAGAAGGAGAGTGATGGGGTGCTACGCCAGATGACCTGGCCTCCATAGTCACCAGACCGGAACCCAATCGAGATGGTTTGGGGTGAGCTGGACCGCACAGTGAAGGCAAAAGGGCCAACAAGTGCTAAGCATCTCTGGGAACTCCTTCAAGATTGTTGAAAGACCATTTCCGGTGACTACCTCTTGAATCTCATCAAGAGAATGCCAAGAGTGTGCAAAGCAGTCATCAAAGCAAAAGATGGCTATGTGGCACTCCAGAGGGTCCAGTTGCCACAGTGGTATTGCCTCCTTCAAAAGAGGTACTGCCATGCCTGGAAGCAAGCAGAGGTCCCATAGTCAGGTACATTACACATGCAACACTTTCCTGGCTCCAGACCAGCAAGGGGAGTCCTCTCCCCTTGGCAACGGGGATCTGGAGGCGGGGTTAGTTAGTCTCAGTGTGAGGAGTTGAGTTTAGGACATCGAGTAGAGAGGAGCTAGGGACTGGAGCTGAGGAAGCTCGTCCTAGCTAGAGAAACACAGAGGACCGGACACCGGAGTCCGAGGCTGTGGGGGCACTGCAGGCCCAGCAGCAGATACCATAGGGCAGGAGATTGCAGGTCTCCTGGCCCCATCAGACGCCCGGAGACTCAGCAGCATGGAGGGACCAACACCGCCACGGAAGAGCGACGCATGTACAAGGCCCGAGCTGCCAGCCATACGGGTGAGCACAGAACATCACACTCAGGGATGTGGGCTACAACACAGCTACAAGTGACGCGCCCCCTGGGCCGTGGTGTACCCGGTGCCGGGCCGGTAGATGCTGGGGGTTGTAGTCACTGTGGCGGTGACCCGGTCCATGACCCAGGGCGGTCAATCCAAGGGTAATTTGTATATATGGGTTTTATAATGTCCGACTACGCCACCTGTGAAGTGCGGCTAATGGAGGCCACCACTGCGGAACAGTCCTCTGAAGCTGATGGTTTGGCAGCAAAGGTGGTATAACTCCCCACAGGAAGAGCTAGCTTCAGGGCAGTGTGTGGATGATGGTGGTTGTGCAGGGTATCAGTAATAACCACAGAGTCAGTATAGTGCAGTCCCAGGGTCTTTACTCACAGTTGTCAATTAGGCTAGCATGGACTGGAGTACTGGCTAGAAGTAAGAGTCCGGTCAGCCTGGAAGCAAACATAGAGTCCTACTTGCCAGTTGTAGGCTTGCCCTTCTCACTATACTCTTTGGCTTTACTGCTTGTAGCTGTGTTGTAGCCCACGTCCCTGAGTGTAACGTGCTGTGCTAACCCGTATGGCTGGCAGCCCAGGCCTTGTGCATGCGTCGCTCCTCCGTGGCGGTGTTGGTCCCTCTGTGCTGCTGAGCCTCCGGGCGTCTGATGGGGCCAGGAGACCTGCAATCTCCTACGCTGCGGTATCTACTGCTGGGCGCCTGCAGTGCCCCACAGCCTCGGACTCCGGTGTCAGGTCCTCTGTGATGATCAGCTAGGACGAGCTTCCTCAGCTCCAGTCCCTAGTTCCTCTCTCCTCGATGTCCTAAACTCAACTCCTGACACTAAACTAACTAATCCCGCCCCCAGATACCAGTTGCTAAGGGGAGGGGTCTCCCCTTGCTAGTCTGGAGCCAGGAAAGTGTTGCATGTGTAGTGTACCTTACTAAAAGGACCCTTGCTTGCTTCCAGGTATGGCATTACCTCTTTTGAGGGAGGCAATACCACTGTGGCAACCGGACCCTCTGGGGTGCCACATTCCCCCCTAGTTAATTTCAGTACTCCGGGACTGAGAATATTTTTCAAAAGTAACAATAACATTAACAATAACAGGCACATTAGAAAATTTTCAAACATTACAGTCTTTAACAGGTTACAGCATAATCTGCAACGAGGTGTCCATTCCACTGAGCAAGATGCAATGGTAGCAGCATGAGGGACCCATCCTAAACCCTCAACGGAGGCCTTGGGGTGGCTGCAGGGCATAGATGATCCAAGTGCTGGACCACGTCTTCGGCCACCTCCAATGAGTTTTTGTTCAGTGGTCTTTCAATAAGGGGCACTTTAACAAGTGCAACTATTTACAATGGAGAGTTCTTTGGTTATTCACCGTCCATAACCTACAAGTCTCTGTACCCCTGTCGGGTAACTGGATAAACACACATATAAAACTTTTCAAATTTGGCAATGTCTCTGGCATACCCTTACGGGTAACTATATACAGCATACATTTTAATACTCTTAAACTTTAATTCTTTACATTTCAGTTTCTCCAACGGGCAGGGAGCTGACCTTTTGTACTCCTGGTGGATCTACGTAGTACACTACTCGTCACTACCCTGGTCCCTTGTGTCTACCCCTGGTGTTGTGGGTTCAGTGTGGACTACACTACGGGCAGTTTGAGGTAGCACTGGTAGGCTGGGTAATTTCCTACGAATTCTTTGGCTCACCATGGGTACGACAGGTTCACTGCTAGCAGAGGGTTGATTCTCCTGGTCTGCTGATAATGAAACTTCTGTCTCTGGGGCCGACTGGTCTTCCAGCTGTTCTGGGACTTCTGCAGCTTCCGGTGAGGACGCTTGGAGAAAGGTAATGACCGGTACTACAATTGCATTGTTTACAAACACTGGAGGAAACTGAGTATAAGGCGTATAGAAAAAGCTTTATTAATTATAAAAAATTCACAGTGAAAAATACAAATTACAAATATGTGCAAATTGCGGAGCAAATAGATCTACAGGGATCGACAAAAGGATAGCCACAGTCACAATGCAGCCAAAAATAGTGAGTAACCGGAACAATGTCCTAGTGTAGGCTGCAAGTGTTATGTTCTGCTACCAAAGCTAAGGAAAGAGAGGAGATCTGTCCCTACTATGAGACTCAGCTGAATCCCTACGATGTAACAGGGAACCTGATCCTGCGATCAGACCTGCTAAAGTCCTAATCTAGTCTGTACGAAGACCTATAGATGTGGGGAGGGAATCCCTACAAGTACTAAGGACTGGGAGGAATATGGGACACCTCCTAACAGAAATAGTAGCAGACAGACGAACAAACAAAATAGATAGAACATAGAGGTCCGAAGACCAAGCAAACTAACAGAGTTAGATACAGAGCACAGGCTAGCTAGAAAGTAGATATACAATGAAGTCCAGCAAAGCCAGAAGGGCGGAGCAGGACTAAATAGGCCAACAAGGTCATGTGACCAGCAAAGGAAAAAAAACCTAACAGCAAGGTTCTAACAGTACCCCCCCTTCTAAGAGGATCCTCCGGATCCCCTAGGACCAGGCTTATCAGGAAATCTCCTGTGAAACGCTCTGATAAGTCTGGACGCGGAAACATCATCTGACCTCACCCAAGAGTTATCCTCGGGTCCGAAACCTTTCCAGGCCACAAGATACTGCAAACTACCTCTATACCGTCTAGAGTCAAGGATGCGAGAAATTTCATATTCCCCGTCCTCCACCACCGGAGGAACAGAGGCAGAGGCGTCACCATCCGACACAACAGCTTTTTTTAACAGAGAGACATGAAAGACCGGATTAATTCTCCAGGAGGTAGGAACCTCCAACCTAACAGCAGATTGGTTGACAACCTGAAGCACCTTAAAGGGCCCTACAAACTTGGGACCCAATTTCTTAGAAGGAATCCTCAACCGCAGATTCCTAGAGGACAACCAAACCATGTCACCAACAGCGAACAAAACCTCCTGTCGTTTCCTATCAAAGTAGTCTTTAGATTTTCTGTTGGCCTCCTGAAGATTACCACGCACATCCGTCCAAACTCTTTCCAAATCAGCGGAAAAATTCTCCTCCTCAGGCACGGCAGATCCCAACTTGGAGAACGACCCAAACGACGGATGTCTCCCAGAACAACAAAAAAAAGGCGAACAACCAGCAGAAGAAGATGTATGATTGTTCAGAGCAAATTCGGCAAGTGGCAGAAACTCAGACCACCCCTCTTGATTGTCTGCCACAAAACAACGCAAGAACTGCTCAACATCCTGGTTTTTCCTTTCTGTCTGGCCATTAGATTCAGGATGATATCCGGACGAAAACGACAAATGAATTCCCAACCTGTCACAAAAGGCACGCCAAAAACGAGCCACGAACTGAGGACCCCTATCAGAAACAATGTCAGTAGGAACGCCATGAAGTCTGACAATTTCCTTGACAAAGGCCTTAGCGAGAGTTTTAGCGCAGGGCAGTTTGACGAAGGGAACCAAGTGACACATCTTGCTAAAGCGGTCCACGACCACCCAGATGACAGTAAAACCCTCAGAGGGGGGAAGGTCAGTTATAAAGTCCATAGCCAAATGTGTCCAAGGAGCACTGGGGACCTCCAAAGGACAAAGCAACCCCGCAGCAGGAGTATGTGAGGACTTAGATCTAGCACATATAGTACATTGGCGCACCCACTTAATGACTTCCTTCTGCCATCCAGGCCACCAAAAACTGCGACCCACCAGTCTCTTGGTCTCAGAGATTCCGGGATGACCTGCCAACCGAGATTCGTGACACTCAACAAACAAATCTCTCCTAAAGGTCTCAGGCACAAACAACCTCCCATGAGGAGTGTTAGATGGGGCATTCTCCTGAGCTTTAAGAATCTCATCTTCCAAAACGGAGTCTAAAGCAGCTATCACAACACCTTCTTGTAAAATGTTTTCCTCTTTCTCAGCACCGACTATGGGAGAAAAACTGCGAGACAAGGCATCCGCCTTAACATTCTTAGTACCAGGGATGTAAGTAACGGAGAAATTAAACCGCGAGAAAAACAGTGCCCACCTAGCCTGACGGGCATTCAGGCGCTTGGCAGCATCAAGATATATCAGATTTTTATGATCCGTAAGAACCTGAACGGGAAATTCCGCACCTTCCAAGAAGTGGCGCCAGTGTTCAAATGCGAGTTTAATAGCCAATAATTCCCGATTACCAATATCGTAATTCAATTCAGTCTCCGAAAATTTTTTTGAAAAAAAGGCACAGGGATGTAATCCATCCCCGTTATCCTGAGACAATACTGCGCCAACCCCCACAGAGGAAGCATCAACCTCAACCAAAAACGGCCTAGTAACATCAGGCTGCATAAGGATGGGAGCAGAGGTGAACCTCTCCTTGAGATACACAAAAGCTTCAATGGCCTCAGAAGACCACTGAACCGCATCAGCACCTTTCCTGGTGAGATCAGTCAGAGGTTTGACAATACTAGAAAAATTTTTTATGAACTTTCTATAGTAATTGGCGAAACCCAAAAACCTCTGTATCGATTTCAAACCAATAGGCCTAGGCCATTCCTGCACAGCCTGAACCTTAACCGGATCCATCTCAAAACCTTTGCTGGAGATAATGTAGCCCAAAAAACTAATTCTCTGTACAGCGAACTCACATTTCTCCAGCTTAGCAAAAAGCGAATTGTCCATTAATAACTGTAATACCTCACGCACGCTCCGCCAATGAGACTCCAGATCTGGCGAATAAATCAAAATGTCATCCAAATACACAACCACATTTTTACCGATCAAAGGTCTAAGGATGTCATTAATCAGATTCTGAAAAAATGCAGGAGCATTAGTGAGACCAAAAGGCATAACCAGATTCTCAAAATGACCCACAGGAGTGTTAAAAGCAGTCTTCCATTCATCACCCTCCTTCATGCGCAACAGATTGTATGCCCCCTTAAGGTCAATTTTAGAGAACCACTTGGCCCCCAATAACTGGTTAAACAGATCAGGAATCAATGGCAGTGGGTAAGGATTGCGTACCGTAATTTTGTTAATCTCACGAAAATCCAGACAAGGACGTAAACCGCCGTCCTTTTTTTTTACAAAAAAAAATCCAACCGCCACAGGAGACTTAGAGGGCCTAATGTGACCGGCGGCCAAGCTTGTCTGTATGTATTCCTCCAAAGCCTTCCTCTCAGGAATAGTAAGGTTAAATAAACGACTCTTAGGAAGAGTCGCTCCAGGGACAAATTCAATAGAACAATCATAGTCTCTATGGGGAGGCAAAACCTGCGATTCCTTCTCAGAAAAAACTCTCCAAAAATCCTGAATAGGAACAGGCAATTCTCCCCTATCCAAAGCTGCAATACGCCCGTTACAACACTTGTCATAACATTTATGGCTCCAGGATTTAATTTCACTGGTAGACCAATCCAGTACAGGATTGTGAAATTTTAACCAGGGCAAACCCAATATTACTGGAGAAGGCAAGTTATTCAACACTACCAAATCCAATTTCTCATGGTGAACACCATTAATAGTGAGAGGAAATTCACTGACCTTGAGAGTAATATTCTTCAAAGGGGAGCCATCCACAGAAACCACAGCAATGGGGGATGACAAAGGTTCAGGTTTTAAATTGAGTTTTTCCACGAATCCCCCATCAATTAAATTCAGTGTAGACCCGCAATCAACAAACACCCGAAATTCCATTAATTTTTCCTGAGCAATCGTGGAAGCAGCTAAAAATATACCCTTGGAATTTAAACAGGCAATACGGGCGTGACTGACCATTTTTTTTTCTTTCTTCATACGAAGCTCACAGCCTTTAATCAAATGACCAGATTTTCCGCAGTAGAAACACAAGCCTTGCGAAAAACGACGGTCTTTTTCTTGAGAGCGAGGTGCCACCGATCCAATCTCCATCGGTTCACCACTGTTAGTACACACATTATCATAACCAGAAACTGACATAGCAGAGGATTTGCTCTCATTAACCCTAGCACGCAGTCTTCTATCCACCCGTATAGCTAATTGCATAGCCTGTTGCAAATCTTCAGGTGTAGGATAAGCAATTAGCAGGTCTTTAACCCTTTCACTGAGCCCAGCAAGAAATAGACTTTTCAGAGCAGAATCGTTCCACCCTGTTTGAGTGGACCAACGACGAAAATGTGTACAATATTTTTCCACATTACCCGATCCTTGTTTTAGACGTCTCAACTCAGTCTCAGCTGATGCGACACGGTCAGGATCATCATATAATAGTCCCAAAGCAGAAAAAAAACTATCCACTGATCTGAAGCATGAATCACTAGGTTGCAAAGAAAAGGCCCACTCCTGAGGCTCTTTGCGCAAAAGTGACATTATGAACCCTACGCGCTGGGATTCATCCCCAGAGGACTTAGGTCTCAAACGAAAATACAATAAGCAAGCATTTTTAAATGAAAAAAATTCTCGGTGTTCACCAAAAAACAAATCCGGCAAACATACCTTAGGCTCCAAGAAATGTGCTCCAGGACAGTTACTCACGTGCTGACGGAGCTCGGCCACCTCCAGAGAGAGTCCCTGCAGGCGATGAGCCAAATCCTGAACCGACACCATGATGGAACAGAAAAATCTTTCCTTAGAGAATTTGCTGGCTGGACTTACTGTTATGTTCTGCTACCAAAGCTAAGGAAAGAGAGGAGATCTGTCCCTACTATGAGACTCAGCTGAATCCCTACGATGTAACAGGAAACCTGATCCTGCGATCAGACCTGCTAAAGTCCTAATCTAGTCTGTACGAAGACCTATAGATGTGGGGAGGGAATCCCTACAAGTACTAAGGACTGGGAGGAATATGGGACACCTCCTAACAGAAATAGTAGCAGACAGACGAACAAACAAAATAGATAGAACATAGAGGTCCGAAGACCAAGCAAACTAACAGAGTTAGATACAGAGCACAGGCTAGCTAGAAAGTAGATATACAATGAAGTCCAGCAAAGCCAGAAGGGCGGAGCAGGACTAAATAGGCCAACAAGGTCATGTGACCAGCAAAGGAAAAAAAACCTAACAGCAAGGTTCTAACAGCAAGTAAGTGGATCCTCATAAAGAGAGGGACAAAAAGAGGCCCTTATATATAATAGCATAGAAAGAGAGCAATCAGGAAGTGAGTATGTAGCACCCTGAGGATTCGGCTGCTACAGGGGTATCACACCTCAAGCCAGAGGTGTGGTATTCCACTCCCGGGTAAGGATGGAGTGTGGAACTGAGCTCAGTAGGCTGCATGCACTACACACATCCCATTTCCGGGGAACAGACCGATGGTACTCCCACTAGAGAAATGTGCAGGTACGACAGAGTCTGTTCCTGGCTGGAGTGGGAGGGGGGTGGAACATCCCAGTAGTGTAGGGGCAGATAGGGGGAGCAGTCTGGGTAGTGCTAGGAGCTCATTGGGTGCTGGTCACCTGAGCTCACACATAGAGGGAGTATATAAGGTGGGAACCATCTTAGATCAGGGTCAGTCTTTTGCAGAGTGAGGTCAGTCTGTCAGAGCAGAGGAGAAGAGCAGCTCCAAGGCCAAGAGAGAGAGAGAGGAGAAAGAAAGACCCAGAGGGGGAGAAAGAAGGAACTCCAAGAGCCCAAATTAGACCAGAGGGTGAAGAGTTGGCAACAGGGTACCGGATCCCAAGCTGGCAGAGGCTACAGCACACCTTAGCCAGGAACCGGAGGTCGTGGGCAGGATCGATCTGCCACGATCACCCACTAAATCCACCCGGAAGGCAGACCAGGAATAGGGTCAGGGAACCCAGAGACAAGGGTTTACCACCAAGAGGCCCGAGGGAGCCGGACATAGGTGGATCCCTGGTGGGGAAGGCCAGAGAAGAGGACAGGACAGAAAGGGAGCTCAGGACCACGCTCCAGAATCACCTGGGGGTTGGCTGAGTCCAGGACCTGGTGGACGCAGCACGGCTCGGGTGGTCACTTAAGGCCGGAGTGACCAGAACAACTGCAGTAAGTAAACAAACCCTGAACTGCACAGCCCGACTCTGAGTCTCATTTCCATCCTCGCTGCACCACCACAACCCCCCATCCTCTGCAACTGACCCCCTGAGGCTATACCCCTCCCGTTGGGGGTTATACTACCTGAGCTGCACATACATCACCAGCCTCAGCGGACCCTGCTGCAGCGGCGGCCGTACTGACCGCAATTCAACGGGTGGCGTAGTCGACACAAAAGAACATCCAGTAACATCATAAGGACTGCCACACACTGAGCTTGACACCCTGGGCACGGACCGGGTCACAGCCACTCGGAGACTACAACCCCCATCTGATCCGGCTCCGGGTATCCCCCAAACAGCACTGGCCCAGGGGGCGCGTCAAGTATAAAAGCGGATGACAGCACAGGTAGTTAATATGTAGATATATGGGCAATTCAAAGGGTCAAAACATATCAGGCATACAATAATAAAGAATAGCCAAAATATATAGACTGTCAAGTGACAATGACTCACCAATGCAGTCACTAACGATTGCTCAGGAGGGGGGGGAGAGGGAGACAGTAGGGAGTGGAGGGGATGGGCGAACAGGGCAGGAGCGGCAAATGTGGAGCCTGCAAGCCTCGACGCGCGTTTCGCGGGATTTGCTTTGTCAAGAGGCGTCACAACTAAGAGTACCAGCATCTTTTTAAATATGCCCCCCAATTGGTCACATGTCCGATCATGTGACCGGAAGAAGATGGTCGCCGACCGGAAGATGTATACGGCGCATGCGCGGGGATCGTCATGGCCTCCCGCCCCCGACGCATCCATCATGACAACGGTGCGGCCCCGGAAATGCCATTGAAATAGCGTCCGGAGCGGCGCCAGCACCATGGAGACAGACGCGCGGGATCGCAGGAGGGTGAGTAGCCCCGCGCATGCGCACCGCCTGCCCAGAGGGCTGCACACCATTTCCACCATAGCTCTAAACCAATGATTAATGCACAATCGCATCACATAGGGATGCATGTCTCCTAAAATAAAATCAGTATACATGGAGCTAAGAAAGTGACAAGCATCAAAATACATGCAATAAAGTACAAAGATTAGGAATTTAAATTCCAAGGCAGAGGGTAAGCAGCCCAAAAGGCAGAATCCATAAGAGTCAAACAGACATTCCATTTCTTAGAATTCTGTAGGGAGCAGAAAAGGTTTCACCAGAGTTGGAACTTCAGAGCAGGTATAGGATCCACAAATAGAGAGACACTAGATGCAAGAAATATGAAAAAATAGAAGTTAAAATCAATAGTAAAAAAATATATTAAAATAAGCAGACCACAAAAGCTCGCCCCGCCACTAGGGTTATACAGAGCAGGGGCTACAGGAGAGCACAGATTCAAAACCAAGAATGTTAGATTGGGCCTCATACAGGGAGAGATCAGCCACCCAAAAATCAGGAGTGGATGTGACCCTCCAGGAGTATCAGACAAGTAGTAAGAAAAATAGTAATTCAATTGAGACACAAAACACCACCATTAGGTGTCACAGGAAAGGAGAGAAACCCAGATTTTCATTCAGACCCCGTGGTGCCAGGGTGTCAAGAGTGATGATCCATCTTGCCTCCTTTTGTGCCAGGAGGCGTTTAATATTCCCTCCCCAGAAGCAAAGGCACACCCTGTCAATCCCCCGCACTTTAAGTGAGCGGGGATCACAGTTATGGACGGCCCTAAAGTGCCGTGGTAGTGTCTTCAGCTCCCGGGGATCCGTGGCCGTTGCATTGTTTACCTGTGTCCACGACCGGGGAAATTCTCAGAGTACTGTTTGGACCACTTCCTCCACTCCCTCTGTGGGTTGAGGGTTATCTGGGTCTTCCTCAGTGTGCTGCAATTGCTCGGGACATTTCTTCAAGTGATCTCTGGAAACTGCCGCTGATGTTTCTCCTCCATCTTTGCTGATGAGGCACACTTTGGTGTTATCATAACTCGAGGGTAGGATGGTGTATGGCTCTACCTCCCACTGGTCATCTAGTTTGTGGAGTCATCTCTTTCTCTTAAGGACTTGTTCTCCAGGTAACAAGGGGACAGCAGGTGCGTGTTGATTATAAGTTTTCTCTTGCTTTTGTCTTGCCTGGGACAAGCTTCTTTCAACACTCTCTTGCACTTTGCGGTATTGTTGCTGCCGCTCGGTATCCCAATCCGCATCTGGTGAGGTTGTCTCTGGTGTTAGGACTCCCATGTCCAAGTCGATGGGCAGCTTACCAGGTCTTGCCCTCATCAGGTAAGCAGGTGTGCAATTGGTAGAGTTCACTGGGATATGATTATAGAGGTCCACCAGATCTGGCATCTTCTCTGGCCACAGGCTGCGTTCTTCAAGGGGCAACGTTTTCAACAGGTCTATCACCACCTGGTTCATCTTCTCACACAACCCGTTGGTTTGGGGGTGATACGGCATTGTCCTTATTTTCTTGCAGCCGTACAGGTTGCAGAATTCCTGGAACACTTCCGCTTCGAAGGCTGGACCTTGGTCAGTAAGCACACGGTCAGGGTAACCGTGCGGGCGACAAAAGTGCTGTTGGAATGCTTTGGCTGCCGTCTGAGCCGTCTGGTCTTTCACTGGCACTACTACCAGGAACCGGAAGTAGTGGTCTACGATTGTGAGAGCGTAGACATAGCCTGACCTGCTTGGGGCTAGCTTCACGTGGTCCAAGGCTACCAGTTCAAGTGGCTGTTTGGTGACGATGGGCTGCAGGGGAGCCCTCTGGCTGTCACGGTCTTTTCGTCTCAGGTTGCATGGTCCGCATTCTCGACATCATCTCTCGATTGCTTTCCTCATGCCAGCCCAGTAGAATTGCTCACGTAGCAGGACTTCCAACTTCTTCCATCCGAAGTGTCCTGCTCCATCGTGGTACGCTTCTAAGACCATTGACGCATCTCGCCTTGGGACTACCACCTGCCAGACCAGTCCATGTGTCCGGGAGTTGATACTTCTTCGACACAGCTTCCCTTCATAGATGAACAGCTTGCCCTTCTCCTTCCACAACTGTTTGGTCTCCTCTGGAGCATCTGGATCAGGGTGCGAGTCAGCTTGTGTCAGTAACTCCTTGACTAGGCGGACAGCCAGGTCACTATCCTGTGTCTCTGCCCATCCATGGTGGGGCAATGGATTGAACGTGGCCTCTCTGTTGGCGGAGCACCTGTTCTTTACACAATGGGAGCACTGGGTCACCCCATGACGATGGAAAGCGGGGATCTCTATCGCTTCCAGCTCTTCCAGGTCTTCGCCTCCATCTGGCAAGTTGGGCATCCTGGACAGCATGTCAGCATTTGCATTTTTGTGCCCAGCCCGATACTTGATGGTGAACTCGTAGTTAGATAGTCGGGCCATCCATCGTTGTTCCAGGGCACCAAGCTTTGCAGTTTCCAGGTGCGTCAGCGGGTTATTATCCGTGAAGACCGTAAATTTGGAGGAGGCGAGATAGTGCTTGAAGCGCTCTGTCACAGCCCAGACTACGGTGAGGAACTCCAACTTGAAGGAACTGTACAACACCATATCCCCACGGGAGATCATCCACCCATTAAAGAGTGGTACCGGCCTGTACCCCCAGCTCACTATCAATGTGCCAAAGGGATGTTACGGGAGATGAAGGAGGCTGGGGTGATAAGAGATAGTTGTAGCCCTTTTACCTGCCCGAAGTCTAGTGGGTGTTTACTGAAGACCCGCTCATACTTCTGGACCACCTGGTAAACTCCATGTTTTTGGTGCTGAGGGGTGGAGTCAGTGCCCACATGTAGCTTCTGACACCAGTCCTCCATCTGTTCCATGGAGCCATTATCCTCCGTCGGTTTGGATGGAGGTAAGGGTTCCACTGTCTTTATAGAGTTGTTACTGACGGTGAATAATTTGGCAAGGGTAGCATATCGGGGCAAATGAACCTCTTTCTCCCCACAATTCAGGATGCGGACTGGCACTCTCCCATGGCGGACATCAACCACCCCCCTGGCTGTCAAAATGGTGGGCCTACTGTCAGAGTATACGGGCTCTACCAGGGCCTGGTAATCTCGACCCCTGAGACCGATTGTTGCCCGACACTATATCAACATTTCACTTCTAGGGGGCATGGCAATGGGGAACGGATCACTCATCCTGACACTGCCAATTTCACCACCAGACAGTTCTACCTGTTGTCTTCTCATCAGGGCTCTGATTTCTCTCTGCAGAACTCGCTGCTGACTGGAACTAGCAGTCTCCGCAACCTGCTGTAACAAGACAATAATTTCTGAAAGACAATTTTCAATGACATTAGTGCCTAAGGTTATCATGGGATGACTTTCTCGGCGATCAATGTCAACAATTATCATTCCTTGTGATGGCAACTCTACTCTGCCAATCTTTATGGTAACTTCTTTATACCCCACCTGAGGCAAGGGCTGACCATTGCTGGCATAGATGCTAAGATGTTCATCTGGACGGCGGGTAATGTCCGAATCAGTCCAGGATCGTTTATAAAGAATGTATGGCATAGTGGTCACCTGGGATCCAGTGTCCAGCAACGCGCTCATTGGGATGCCATCAAGCACAACAGGTAGGACCGGCCGTCCTCCCACGTACTTATCTCGCCAGCTTTGTAGGCCTGGTGGTCTTACTCCTGGGGGTTGGCCCTCTGCCCCAGGTTTTGCTCGTTTAAATTACATTACCTTGCATAGTGTCCTGCCTTGTGACAGCGGCGGCAGATGGGTTGTCCGTCCTGGTCGTAGCGGTCGCTGTTCCTCCCTCTGGTTGGTGGAATCATTCTCTGTCGTTGCCACGGGACATCCTCTGGACTGGAAGCCAGCTGGATCTTTTCCTTGGGGGACACTTGCATGAACTGCACCATTTTGGCCAGTGCAGCTACACTTTTAGTCAGCTCCTGGACCTGAAGGTGCAGGTCTGTAGACCAGGCATTGTCTAGAGTCTGTGCTTCAGCCCCTACAGGTTCTGGGGAAAAGGATGCCACCTCCTGGTGGTATGTGATAGCTGGGCGACGGTGGGATGTAGCGCCACCTGGTGTTGACTCTCGCAGCACCCGGATGGCTCTGTCTTTAAATTGTGCAAAGTCCAGATCGGGGTTTTGCAGAGCCATTATGCGCAGCTGTGTCCGGTGAGCGCTGGACAGGAGCCCCTCAAAAAACTGCTCAGTTAGCAATCTGTTCTCATCTCGCACACTGTCGGGGCCTACTTGTTTGATGGCCCACAGCGCCTCCTGCAAGTTTAAAGCATAGTCCCGTACACTGTCCTGCACCCTTTGTTTGCACCCGTAAAACTTCATTTTTATTTCAGCTGCAGTACGAGTGTCAAAGGTGTCCTTTAGTCGGGCCAGTATTTCCTTCACAGTACCTTTGTCTCTGCCCGGCCAGGACTTCACTTCTCTCTGGGCTGCACCGATTAACTGACCTATGAGGATGCTTACTTTCTGCTCCTCAGACAGGGGGTACACTTTAAACAAGCTGCGCAGTCTTTCTTCAAAGTCACTCAGGGTGTGCGACTCCCCTGAGTACTGGGGCAGCCACGCCGCTCCCGGTATGTATGGCATTGATAACGGCATTACAGTGGCAGCCGCCGAGCCTGCGGCTGAACTTTCCTTCATGTTGGGCGTCTTCCTCCCCCCTAGTGAACCGTGGCCTACCTCCTTTTACCTTGCCCCTGGTAGGCCGCGGTTCCGCCGGTGACGGTCTCCTTCAGGACCTGGCATCGCACGCGTCTGATGTAAGCGCTCACTGGGGCTCCTTCCAGGACCTGGCGCTGCGTCAGTGCGTGAGGTGGGACTTGGGCTTCGCACGCTTCCAGCGGTTACGCCCCTGTTCTTCCCACACGGCGACCCGGAAATGGCGGACAATGGCGGGAAACAGCGGCAATTGGCGCGAAACTTCACTGCGGTATGCGACACAGTTCTGTAAGGCGCACAGTACCCGGTGGCAACGGGCACGAAATCCTGCCGACTACGCCAAAGTTGACGCGCCCCTGGGCCTTGGGGTACCTGGTGCCGGGCCGGTAGATGCTGGGGGTTGTAGTCACTGTGGCGGTGACCCAGTCCGTGACCCAGGGCGGTCAATCCAAGGGTAATTTGTATATATGGGTTCTATAATGTCCGACTACGCCACCTGTGGAGTGCGGCTAATGGAGGCCGCCGCTGCGGAACAGTCCTCTGAAGCTGATGGTTTGGCAGCAAAGGTGGTATAACTCCCCACAGGAAGAGCTAGCTTCAGGGCAGTGTGTGGATGATGGTGGTTGTGCTGGGTATCAGTAATAACCACAGAGTCAGTATAGTGCAGTCCCAGGGTCTTTACTCACAGTTGTCAATTAAGCAAGCATGGACTGGAGTACTGGATAGAAGTAAGAGTCCGGTCAGCCTGGAAGCAAACATAGAGTCCTCCTTGCCAGGTGGAGTTGTAGGCTTGCCCTTCTCACTATACTCTTTGGCTTTACTGCTTGTAGCTGTGTTGTAGCCCACGTCCCTGAGTGTGACGTTCTGTGCTCACCCGTATGGCTGGCAGCCCGGGCCTTGTGCATGCATCGCTCCTCCGTGGCGGTTCTGGTCCCTCTGTGCTGCTGAGCCTCCAGGCGTCTGATGGGGCCAGGAGACCTGCAATCTCCTGCCCTGCGGTATCTGCTGCTGGACCTGCAGTGCCCCCACAGCCTCGGACTCCGGTGTCCGGTCCTCTGTGATAATCAGCTAGGACGAGCTTCCTCAGCTCCAGTCCCTAGCTCCTCTCTCCTAGATTTCGTAAACTCAACTCCTGACACTAAACTAACTAACCACACCCCCAGATACCAGTTGCTAAGGGGAGGGGTCTCCCCTTGCTGGTCTGGAGCCAGGAAAGTGTTGCATGTGTAGTGTACCTGACTAAAAGGACCCCTGCTTGCTTCCAGGTATGGCATTACCTCTTTTGAGGGAGGCAATACCACTGTGGCAACCGGACCCTCTGGGGTGCCACACAAGCAGTAAAGCCAAGGAGTCTAGTGAGAAGGGCAGGCCTACAACTCCATCTGGCAAGGAGGACTCTATGTTTGCTTCCAGGCTGACCGGACTCTTACTTCTAGCCAATAGTCCAGTCCAGGCTTGTCTAATTGTCATCAGTAAAGACCCTGGGACTGCACTATACTGACTCTGTGGTTATTACTGATGTGGCGCCCCTGAGGGTCCGACCGCCACAGGGATGCAGCACTTCTCTAATGGAGTGTAGTGTTCCTCCTCTGAGGTAAGAACAGTATGATAGTCGTGACCCAAACCTTGCATCCAACACCACATTTCTCCACCAGAGGGGGCTAGTATGCACTAGGTGCTGCTCCCCTGGTTACAGGGAGACTGGGGAACCAAGAGTTAGGGGAACCAGTTAGTGGGTGAGGGTGGAGGACTTACAAGTTAGTTACACTTTAAATTTGATATTTAATAAAAAGCCATCTTGGGTCTTGGTCTTTTGATCGTCATTAGCCTAGCTCTTTGACTGTCTTTATGCTGTCAATTGCTGAGGGTGCTGTGATCTCCCACCCCAACGCGGATCCTGTGTGGGCCTGCATCGGATGGAGACACAGCCCTCGTACGCCGGCCTTGGGAGGAGGGGGAGGTTGTAGACAAGGAATGTCTCGACCCGGTCAAGGACCAGGACCAAGAAGGCCCAGAGCTTAGGAGTGTGGCTCCACAGCAAATGGATCCCAGGCAGGATGCAGACGGAGCGGTGTACGCCACCTGTCCTCGCCATGCTGATATATTCAGAGGGAGTCCGGCTGAAAGAGGGGTACCGGCCCCCGACACCCGACCTTGCTACTCCATGTCCTGGTCGGGAAAGCCCGGTAGGCCCTGAGGATCCCACCGGGTATCGGACGGAGCGGAGCTGCCACCCGTGCCCTTGTTCTGAGAGGAGCTCAGAGGGAGACCCGGCCTATTTGCACACACACGGACAGGAAAGGATTCGGTCTGTAGTTCAGGAACACTCTGGTGTAGGGTCCCGACTGAATGCTGGAGTTTCTCGGAGGTTGTCGGACCCCCGTCCCTGATGACCGCAGGACTCCGCGGGGAGCAGGGAGTCGCCTTCCTTCTGCCGTCTCTGAAGTGAGTAAAGCCTTGGAAGTTCACCCCTATGGCCTCCGGACTGTTTTTTCTGCGCTACACAGCTCGACGCGGTGCCCGTCTTCCTCCACTACTACCCCCTCCATCCTGTCCCTCTGCCCTGAGGCCTTGCTCCGCCTGTGGGGAGTAGTAATAACTCTGGCCGCCATAACACCATGCCTCAGCGGACTGCAGCGGCGCTGGTGGCCTTCACCAGGTGCCACAGGTGGCGTAGTCGTAAATCAGCCACTCAACCCGGTTAAGCCCACACCATCTCCTTTTAATGTGATGGCCCTGAGCACGGGTCGGGTCTGGGCCACGGCTGCACTCCATCTCTCAATCACAGGACCCGACTCCGAGTCCCCCATCTCCCAGGGTAAAATAAAGGGCTTTTCGAGTAAGAGGCGTCACAACCTGGCGTAGTCGGCAGGATTGCGTGCCCGCAGCAAAGGAAGGAATTACCCATTGCTACCGGGTACTGTGTGCCTTACACCTTAAACTGTCGTTTTACACTTAAAATGGCGCCCGCCCAAGAAGAACAGGCACAATAACGCTGTGAAAAGCCTGTCTTTGAACGCCTCCCATCGTGGGCTGGGCTCCAGCTTGGCGCCAAAAATGTGGATTGCCCCTTCCATCAGAGACTGTCCGCGGGGTAATGCCCGTCAAACCGGATGGGCTGAACGAAGGCGGGCCTGTCAGCATTCCGCCCAGGAACCGCCCCGAAAGAGGAGGAAGAAGAAAAAACAACAAGGTGCAGCCATTGCAGTCGGAGCTTGCCATTCGTCAGAAGCAGACATGGACGCTTCTGGAGAGCAAACCAACGCACCTTCTGAACCCGGTTCAGGCCCTTCACCCGGCAGAGAGTGAGGCAGCAGTATCCTCACATCGGGAGATTTTGAATTTCTCCGGCAGGAAGCTCTGGGTCTCTTGCTGAGACAGAGAGAGGCCCAGGAGGCGGCGACGGCTGCGTGGTGGGAAGAGATGATGCTGCGTATCCGGGCCCGCCACCAAGGAGTTGAGGTCCCAGGACAAAGAGACACGGTGACAGAGGTCGTGAGCGGCCCAGCGGCGGGTGAGTGTGCTACCCCTGCCCCGGCTGCAGAGCCTACCGTAACGATCCTGGACCTTATGACGGGGTATTTAATACCCCACGCGGCCACCTGGGAGCAGGCTTTTGCTCCGGAGCTGCAAGCGGCAGCTATGAGTGGGGACCTGCGATGCCGCCCTAACCCTGAACCCGAAGTGCCTGAAACTGCGGAGGAATCCACTGGCTCCAACCCGGACTGGTCCGCGCCTGTAGAGGACCCGCAGCAACCCGTGATGACCCCGCTACCCGCACCAGCAGTAACCTGGCCCGAGGCTGAGGAGTGGGCCTGGGACAACCAGGGGGGGGGATTAATGGGCTTCCCCTGGGAGACCCGGGCTGAAGCGCGGAGGAGGAGCCAGTGGTGCAGCGACCAAATCTTCCAGCTCGCTCGGGAGCAAAGTCAATGGGAGCTCCGCTGCGTACGTCTAGAGGTACGGGCCAAAGCTGCCAAATCCCGGTCTCGTCAGGAAGAGGCCACCCGTCCCAGTTCCCGAGTGGAAGGGCAAGTCGTCCGCTTCCACCATGAGGCGGGGTGGGGGTTCATTAGAAGTCCCTAGTACCATGATGACGTCTTTGTCAGCCGGCGGGATGTCGAGCCGCGTCTGAAGAAGGGACATCCTGGCCGGAACCTCTTCCCGGGCAATACAGTGACCTTTTCTTGACACCAGGGGGTGCGAGGGTGGTATGCCCTGGATGTATACAAAGTGTCCAGGAGCGACGCCCCCTCACGCTCGGCCTCAGGGGACCGGTCAGCCTCCGTCGGGAGGAACGAGCCTTTTCCCAGGAGGGAGCCCGAGGTTTAAAGCAGCCCCGGCGGTTGCAGTTTTTGGTTTAAAAGTTAATCTGTTGACATTTCTACTTTTGCTTATTTTATAATCCCGGTTTCTAGAGACATGTGTCCCTGCGGACTGGCAGCAGACAGACTCTTTCCCTTGTAAATAGTTTGCATCTCTTTAGGTGCTCCATATTGGTTTTATACAAAAACCGCGGATCTTTTCTACCTCAAGACCTCAGAAGGAAAACCTGTCAGGGTGGCTCTCCGGGAGGTCCAACTCGGGATCTTCATGCCCAGCAGCCACCCCAGGGCCTACGTTGAGGGTTTGGGACAGGTCCCTCCTACTTCTGAACTGACTCTGCGTCTTTGCACCTTAACCCGTCTGTTTGCACAAAATGTCTCTGGAAAATGCTAGCACTTTTATAATTTTATACTTTTGTAATTTTCTACTGTATAACATGTTTGCAACGTTTAAGAAGATGTGCCTCCCATAAAGGGAAGATACTTCATGTTTATATTAAAAAGAAAATTTCCTGGGTGTTACTTCTTTTGCAGCCCGCGGACGTGCTGTGTTTTACCAGGGGGGAATGTGGCGCCCCTGAGGGTTCGACCGCCACAGGGATGCTGCACTTCTCTAATGGAGTGTAGTGTTCCTCCTCTGAGGTAAGAACAGTATGATAGTCGTGACCCAAACCTTGCATCCAACACCACATTTCTCCACCAGAGGGGGCTAGTATGCACTTGGTGCTGCTCCCCTGGTTACAGGGAGACTGGGGAACCAAGAGTTAGGGGAACCAGTTAGTGGGTGAGGGTGGAGGACTTACAAGTTAGTTACACTTTAAATTTGATATTTAATAAAAAGCCATCTTGGGTCTTGGTCTTTTGATTGTCATTAGCCTAGCTCTTTGACTGTTTTTATGCTGTCAATTGCTGAGGGTGCTGTGATCTCCAACCCCAACGCGGATCCTGTGTGGGCCTGCATCGGATGGAGACACAGCCCTCGTACCCCGGCCTTGGGAGGAGGGGGAGGTTGTAGACAAGGAATGTCTCGACCCGGTCAAGGACCAGGACCAAGAAGGCCCGGAGCTTAGGAGTGTGGCTCCACAGCAAATGGATCCCAGGCAGGATGCAGACGGAGCGGTGTATGCCACCTGTCCTCGCCATGCTTATATATTCAGAGGGAATCCGGCTGCAAGAGGGGTACCGGCCCCCGACACCCGACCTTGCTACTCCATGTCCTGGTCGGGAAAGCCCGGTAGGCCCTGAGGATCCCACCGGGTATCGGACGGAGCGGAGCTCCCACCCGTGCCCTTGTTCTGAGAGGAGCTCAGAGGGAGACCCGGCCTATTTGCACACACACGGACAGGAAAGGATTCGGTCTGTAGTTCAGGAACACTCTGGTGTAGGGTCCCGACTGAATGCTGGACTTACTCGGAGGTTGTCGGACCCCCGTCCCTGGTGACCGCAGGACTCCGCAGGGAGCAGGGAGTCGCCTTCCTTCTGCCGTCTCTGAAGTGAGTAAAGCCTTGGAAGTTCACCCCTATGGCCTCCGGACTGTTTATTCTGCGCTACACAGCTCGACGCGGCGCCCATCTTCCTCCACTACTACCCCCTCCATCTTGTCCCTCTGCCCTGAGGCCTTGCTCCGCCTGTGGGGAGTAGTAATAACTCTGGCCGCCATAACACCATGCCTCAGCGGACTGCAGCGGCGCTGGTGGCCTTCACCAGGTGCCACAGGTGGCGTAGTCGTAAATCAGCCACTCAACCCGGTTAAGCCCACACCATCTCCTTTTAATGTGACGGCACTGAGCACGGGTCAGGTCCGGGCCACGGCTGCACCCCATCTCTCCATCAAAGGACCCGACTCCGAGTCCCCCATCTCCCAGGGTAAAATAAAGGGCTTTTCGAGTAAGAGGCGTCACACTGACACCCTGCACAACCACCATCATCCACACACTGCCCTGAAGCTAACTCTTCCTGTGGGGAGTTATACCACCCTTGCAGCAAAACCACCAGCTTCAGAGGACTGTTCCGCAGCGGCGGTCTCCATTGGCCGCATTCCACAGGTGTTATAGTCGGACATTCACACCTATACATATAAATTCCCCTTGGATTGACCGCCCTGGGTCATGGACCGGGTCACCGCCACAGTGACTACAACCCCCAGCATCTACCGGCCCGGCACCGTGTTCCCCACGGCCCAGGGGGCGCGTCAGCTACTTTGAAGAACCTAGAATATAAGACATATTTTCAGTTGTTTCACACTTTTTTGTTAAGTATATAATTCTACATGTGTTAATTCATAGTTTTGATGCCTTCAGTGTGAATGTACAATTTTCATAGTCATGAAAATACAGAAAAATCTTTAAATGAGAAGGTGTGTCCAGCTCACCCCTAACCATCTCGATTGGGTTCAGGTCTGGTGACTGTGGAGGCCAAGTCATGTGGCGTAGCACCCCATCACTCTACTTCTTGGTCAAATAGCCCTTACACAGCCTGGAGGTGTGTTTGGGGTCATTGTCCTGTTGAAAAATAAATGATGGTCCAACTAAACGCAAACCGGATGGAATAGCATGCTGCTGCAAGATGCTGTGGTAGCCATGCTACTTCAGTATGCCTTCAATTTTGAATAAATCCCCAACAGTGTCACCAGCAAAGCACCCCCACACCATCACACCTCCTCCTCCATGCTTCAGGTGGGAACCAGGCATGTAGAGTCCATCCGTTCACCTTTTCTGCGTCGCACAAAGACACAGTGGTTGGAACCAAAGATCTCAAATTTGGACTCATCAGACCAAAGCACAGATTTCCACTGGCCTAATGTCCATTCCTTGTGTTCTTTAGCCCAAACAAGTCTCTTCTGCTTGTTGCCTGTCCTTAGCAGTGGTTTGCTAGTAGCTATATTACCATGAAGGCCTGCTTCACAAAGTCTCCTCCAAACAGTTGTTGTACAGGTGTGTCTGCTGCTAGAACTCTGTGTGGCATTGACCTGGTCTCTAATCTGAGCTGCTGTTAACCTGCGATTTATGAGGCTGGTGACTCGGATAAACTTATCCTCAGAAGCAGAGGTGACTCTTGGTCTTCCTTTCCTGGGGCTGTCCTCTTGTGAGCCAGTTTCTTTGTAGCGCTTGATGGTTTTTGCAACTGCACTTGGGGACACTTTCAAAGTTTGCCCAATTTTTCGGACTGACTGACCTTCATTTCTTAAAGTAATAATGGCCACTCGTTTTTCTTTACTTAGCTGGTTTTCTCTTGCCATAATACAAATTCTAACAGTCTATTCAGTAGGACTATCAGCTGTGTATCCACCAGACTTCTGCACAACACAACTGATGGTCCCAACCCTATTTATAAGGCAAGAAATCCCACTTATTAAACCTGACAGGGCACACCTGTGAAGTGAAAACAATTTCCGATGGTCTGTATATACAGTACAGACAAAAAGTTTGGACACACCTTCTCATTTAAAGATTTTCCTGTATTTTCATGACTATGAAAATTGTACATTCACACTGAAGGCATCAAAACTATGAATTAACACATGTGGAATTATATACTTAACAAAAAAGTGTGAAAAAACTGAAAATATGTCTTATATTCTAGGTTCTTCAAAGTAGCCACCTTTTGCTTTGATGACTGCTTTGCACACTCTTGGCATTCTCTTGATGAGCTTCAAGAGGTAGTCACCGGAAATGGTTTTCACTTCACAGGTGTGCCCTGTCAGGTTTAATAAGTGGGATTTCTTGCCTTATAAATTGGGTTAGGACCATCAGTTGTGTTGTGCAGAAGTCTGGTGGATACACAGCTGATAGTCCTACTGAATAGACTGTTAGAATTTGTATTATGGCAAGAAAAAAGCAGCTAAGTAAAGAAAAACGAGTGGCCATCATTACTTTAAGAAATGAAGGTCAGTCAGTCCGAAAAATTGGGCAAACTTTGAAAGTGTCCCCAAGTGCAGTTGCAAAAACCATCAAGCGCTACAAAGAAACTGGCTCACATGAGGACCGCCCCAGGAAAGGAATACCAAGAGTCACCTCTGCTTCTGAGGATAAGTTTATTCGAGTCACCAGCCTCAGAAATCGCAGGTTAACAGCAGCTCAGATTAAAGACCAGGTCAATGCTACACAGAGTTCTAGCAGCAGACACATCTCTACAACAACTATTAAGAGGAGACTTTGTGCAGCAGGCCTTCATGGTAAAATAGCTGCTAGGAAACCACTGCTAAGGACAGGCAACAAGCAGAAGAGACTTGTTTGGGCTAAAGAACACAAGGAATGGACATTAGACCAGTGGAAATCTGTGCTTTGGTCTGATGAGTCCAAATTTGAGATCTTTGGTTCCAACCACCGTGTCTTTGTGGGACGCAGAAAAGGTGAACGGATAGACTCTGCATGCCTGGTTCCCACCGTGAAGCATGGAGGAGGGGGTGTGATGGTGTGGGGGTGCTTTACTGGTGACACTGTTGGGGATTTAGTCAAAATTGAAGGCATACTGAACCAGCATGGCTACCAAAGCATCTTGCAGCAGCATGCTATTCCATCTGGTTTGCGTTTAGTTGGACCATCATTTATTTTTCAACAGGACAATGACCCCAAACACACCTCCAGGCTGTGTAAGGGCTATTTGACCAAGAAGGAGAGTGATGGGGTGCTACGCCAGATGACCTGGCCTCCACAGTCACCAGACCTGAACCCAATCGAGATGGTTTGGGGTGAGCTGGACCACAGAGTGAAGGCAAAAGGGCCAACAAGTGCTAAGCATCTCTGGGAACTCCTTCAAGATTGTTGGAAGACCATTTCCGGTGACTACCTCTTGAAGCTCATCAAGAGAATACCAAGAGTGTGCAAAGCAGTCATCAAAGCAAAATTTGGCTACTTTGAAGAACCTAGAATATAAGACCTATTTTCAGTTGATTTACACTTTTTTGTTAAGTATATAATTCCACATGTGTTAATTCATAGTTTTGATGCCTTCAGTGTGAATGTACAATTTTCATAGTCATGAAAATACAGAAAAATCTTTAAATGAGAAGGTGTGTCCAAACTTTTGGTCTGTACTGTATATATATAGCGAGAAAATGTAATTTTTAATTTAACCACTGGAGGTCAGTAATGAGCGTTTGGTCAACCTATAAATAAAATAATATGAGCAAAGTAAAAAAGCAAAAGACATATCAAAGAACTAAATTTAAGAGGCACAATGTGCTTTAGCTTGATCATTCTTTAGATCAGCGTTTCCCAGACTCCAGTCCTCATGGCCCCCAACAGATCACGTTTTTCAGTATTTCAATATGTTCCACAGGTGAGAGAATTCCTGATGCCTTGATGATACTTCCATCACCTGTGCAATATTAAGGAAATCCTGAAAACATCACCTGTTATGGGACAATGAGGACGGGATTTTGGGAAACACTGATCTAGAAGGATTGTAGATAATGAATTAAAAAAAGGCACAGATAAAACATTATTTTTCAGGTTTGATAAGTATGGCTCTTATAAATGGAAAACTGACCACACCGCATGTAAGCACAATATATTCTAACCATGTGGTACAGCATAATGGTAACTACAGGGGGATATGTCAGCTGCTGGTTGTTCAAAGGAATAAGACTTTTATTCTGTTCACCTCTGTAGCGATGCAGTGATGGAGTCTGCACATTTTACATAAGATTTCCAGGTAATGACGTAAGAAATGGGAATCTCCCTTTGGATTTTCTGTTGCTCGCTGCTGAGATATCACTGCTGCTTAACCTTTTATTGTATTTTAGGATTTTATAACAGGGTAAAAACTTTATCAGTAACTTTGACTTTTTGGTTTATTACTAAAACAAAGTGAAAAAAGTATAGATAGTATGTGACTGTTCAAAATGTTTTAGTAGTGTAAATATTTGTAGTTTCCCTAAAGTATCAAGTCTGAGGCATCTGCTCCCATGAATTTGCAACTTTGGAAGGCATTTGAGTGATAAGTGAGGGTCTCTGGACCCTCAAATAAAAGGTCACATGTGTATATATATATATATATATATATATATATATATATATATATATATATATATATATATATATATATATATATATATATATATATATATATATATCTCCCCACAAGGGAGATGAGCAGCCCTAGAGGCCACTCACATTTTGAAGGAAAGAAAGTCGTCACATGCAAAAATAATGCTGAGGCTAAATTTTCTCCTGCATTATAATAGAAGGGATGGCACCACTACAATCAGCAGTGAATCTCTCTTGTCCATATATACAACACCTTCTAAATAATATAATCGTGTGTGTACAATAAAACTTCCAATAAATAATGCATCGGAGGCACCAGCCCACACAGCCAGAGATAGGCGAGTTTTGTCCTCAGTGAAGCTTCCTCACATTAACGCATCTCAAATTGTAACTTTATCCTCCATTATAGAAGAAATAATTAAGACCATTAAACCTACTAAGACATATAAGTCTAGGGCTTCATGGCTTTACCAACATGTATAATAAAAAATATGTTGCCGTGCTTGCAGTCTTCGTTTATCAAGGCGGTTGTTAAGGGGTCCTTCTTTGATTAAATGTTCTCTACTACCAAAGTGACTCCCCCTAAAGCTGGAGCCTACACCCCTGCCAACTTTCATAGTATATTTTGATAAATACAGATATGAAGATTTACTCCAAAAATCTGGTTGGACAAGATATTTAAGATTATCCCCTGCATCATCTCATGTAAATGGGCTTTGTTGCTGGCATCAGATGGTACCGGCAGCATACCCAAAAGTCTTCTCTCCTCCTAGCCTTGGACTTGAAGAACATGTTCGGCAAGGTACATTGGTCATAGTCCTTGAGCAAAATTGAAAAGTTTCATTTTGTAGGTTTCGTTAAATCAGCTACAGTATCCTAAAATGCCTGGCTTTTGGGTATTTGTAAGAGGGGTTCTCTATAGGTAATGGCACCCGACGGGGTTGTCCAATGTCTCCTATTTGCTATAATGATGGAGCCCTTTGTGGCCTTAGTCAGGGTACACATAGATGGGATCCAAGTAGATAACACTTATAAAATTTGGTTTTATGGCAATGATGTGATTTTAATGCTTTTGTGTAAACGTAGAGTAGCAGCCGTAGGCAAGTGTCATGTGTCTGACACCCCGGGATGCCACAGAGAAACGAGTGTTGTGCGTGTGCATGTGAGACATTGATCCTGCTCGGTTACACTCGTATCACTCAATACATCGGCTCCTTTCCCAGAGTTACAGCTTGTATTTTGTTCCCAGCTACAGGTACCACAGAGGCATGGGGAGAAGTTGGAATTGCCTGCATTTTCCTAGGAGTAGGGTCATACGGGTCCTGTTTTATCGGTATGACCCTGATATCCTGAGTCTTTGCCTATATCAGTCCCAGGGGCCACTCGTAGAGACATTGCTCCCTGTTTCAGTACCCACAGCAGAGGGCTACCTTGTCCCAATGAGCGCTACCTTGTCCCTTTGTACGTTCCCGGACTTAGAAGCTTTCCCCTTGCAGAGGTCCCCACATGCCTGTGATGTCCTGCCGCCTCTATAATTAGTTCCTTTTCATGCTGAGCCTTGTAGTTCCCCTACTGGTAAACCTGTCCTCTCCCTTTCACCTCCTCTCCAACTTTTACTACTTCCTATATCCCTAAAACCTCCCCACTGGTTCCCCTTTAGGGCCGCCTTTCCCCCTTCTCCTCCAGGGGCCGGCCTTGCAGTTAACACTGCAGGAACTTGACACAAACAACGGCCATAGGGATACATACATTATATATAATAAGCACAAATATAACCACACAAAATAACTTCCTGGACACTTGCCGAGACGTCTTCTTGAGGAGGACAGGACTCCTTGTCCACCCTCTTACAATTACACATCAGATCACATCACTTGATGGAGGTCTCGTCCACCTTGATGGTCTTTGGAAGAGTTTCAGATTACAAAGTCAATTCCTCAAAAACTGAAATATTAAACATGGGGATAAGTTTGCTTTCCACTCAGTGTTCTTATGTTTGGAATATTGATCAGATCGAAAATTGAGACCTTACCTTCTCCAGTTTATTACTATTTAACTATACAGTACTTACACTAAAACTTGCAACACTGTAGCCAGCAGCAGGGATGGAGAGGGAAAATGTGAATTTACAGATATCAGATGAGGGGAGAAAAATATACCCAAACTGTACAATTTACGGTCTGGTAATTTTTTCTCTACGTTCTGAGTACTTCAGACTAAGCTGGCGAAACACATCTGTTGTGTGTTGGTGCGTCAACCTTAATATTCCACTTGGATTGTATGCTTGGTCAAATGTGCTGCTTATTTCTAATCTTTTAGTCCTTTGTACTTTTTTAATTTGTTTTTTCAAGGCATGCTTTTTTTCTGCCTTTTTTAAACTTGATACTCTTCCTACTGCCAATCTACTTAACTTTACTGCAAGAGATAACATATGTTACTGGGGGGGTACCTGTCTATTACACAACACTATATTTACTTACTTCTCTATTTTGCAGCACCTGCTTTACCCGCCATTTGTTGATGGTTGTCATGGCTGTGTTTTTAGTGCTTTTGTTGTGGGTTTCTTTTCTTTTTCACATTGAAATATTTCGTGTATTTTTGAATTCCAATGAATTATGTGTTTTTATTTTTTGCATTTTTTGCAGCCTGCACATTGTTGATTAGTTTGGTCTCATGGGTGTCAATGATATTGTGGAGGCATCTGATGAGGAATACTCCTGATATATACAGTACAGACCAAAAGTTTGGACACACCTTCTGATTTAAAGATTTTTCTGTATTTTCATGACTATGAAAATTGTACATTCACACTGAAGGCATCAAAACTATGAATTAACACATGTGGAATTATAGACTTAACAAAAAAGTGTGAAACAACTGAAAATATGTCTTATATTCTAGGTTCTTCAAAGTAGCCACCTTTTGCTTTGATGACTGCTTTGCACACTCTTGGCATTCTCTTGATGAGCTTCAAGAGGTAGTCACCGGAAATGGTTTTCACTTCACAGGTGTGTCCTGTCAGGTTTAATAAGTGGGATTTCTTGCCTTATAAATGAGGTTGGGACCATCAGTTGTGTTGTGCAGAAGTCTGGTGGATAAACAGCTGATAGTCCTACTGAATAGACTGTTAGAATTTGTATTATGGCAAGAAAAAAGCAGCTAAGTAAAGAAAAACGAGTGGCCATCATTATTTTAAGAAATGAAGGTCAGTCAGTCCGAAAAATTGGGCAAACTTTAAAAGTGTCCCCAAGTGCAGTTGCAAAAACCATCAAGCGCTACAAAGAAACTGGCTCACATGAGGACCACCCCAGGAAAGGAAGACCAAGAGTCACCTCTGCTTCAGAGGATAAGTTTATCCCAGTCACCAGCCTCAGAAATTGCAGGTTAACAACAGCTCAGATTAGAGACCAGGTCAATGCCACACAGAGTTCTAGCAGCAGACACATCTCTTCAACAACTGTTAAGAGGAGACTTTGTGCAGCAGGCCTTCATGGTAAAATAGCTGCTAGGAAACCACTGCTAAGGACAGGCAACAAGCAGAAGAGACTTGTTTGGGCTAAAGAACACAAGGAATGGACATTAGACTAGTGGAAATCTGTGCTTTGGTCTGATGAGTCCAAATTTGAGATCTTTGGTTCCAACCACCGTGTCTTTGTGCGACACAGAAAAGGTGAACGGATTGACTCTACATGCCTGGTCCCACCGTGGCAGGAGGTGTGATGGTGTGGTGGTGCTTTGCTGGTGACACTGTTGGGGATTTATTCAAAATTGAAGGCATACTGAACCAGCATGGCTACCACAGCATCTTGCAGCGGCATGCTATTCCATCCGGTTTGCGTTTAGTTGGACCATCATTTATTTTTCAACAGGACAATGACCCCAAACACACCTCCAGGCTGTGTAAGGGCTATTTGACCAAGAGGGAGAGTGATAGGGTGCTACGCCAGATGACCTGGCCTCCACAGTCACCAGACCTGAACCCAATCGAGATGGTTTGGGCTGAGCTGGACCGCAGAGTGAAGGCAAAAGGACCAACAAGTGCTAAGCATCTCTGGGAACTCCTTCAAGATTGTTGGAAGACCATTTCCAGTGACAACCTCTTGAAGCTCATCAAGAGAATACCAAGAGTGTGCAAAGCAGTCATCAAAGCAAAAGGTGGCTACTTTGTAGAACCTAGAATATAAGACATATTTTCAGTTGTTTCACACTTTTTTGTTAAGTATATAATTCCACATGTGTTAATTCATAGTTTTGATGCCTTCAGTGTGAATGTACAATTTTCATAGTCATGAAAATACAGAAAAATCTTTAAATCAGAAGGTGTGTCCAAACTTTTGGTCTGTACTGTATATGACAGAATATAAAAAAAAATTAAATCTGAACAGACCATTACACTAACAATCCTGACTGCGCTACAGCTAATAACATCTACAGCTTCCTTTTTTTATAAAAGAATATGGTCACTCTATTGTCACGCAAGGTGTGGGAAAGAGTTAGTGCAACACAAAGGGAAGAGGGAAAGGGAGCCCAGACTCTAGAGAAAGGGAGGAAGTGGAGACCTCCTAGGTTGATCTAGCATCAACCTGTCTCCCCCAACGTCCCTGTATTAGCTCTTCACCAATCGCCGCACGTGTGCCTCGCCCTGTCTTTCCCTGGCGTATGACTAAGGCTAGGGAAGTGAGGAGATGAGCACTAGTCGATCTCCACTAAACACTATAGACAACAGGGATGGACAAACAGGGGGAAATTGCTTAGCTTTCTACTAACTCCAAACAAATGCGCACACGTCCTCAAGCTCCAGAGAGGACGAAGTACTGCTCTTGCTTAAGCTTTCACAGGTAATAGTGAATATCGCAGGCACCTCCCTCTGAAACACAGCAGGTATTTATACACCCAGACAGGGTGTTAATTAGCCAGAGGGAGGTAGTCGCTCGGTCCTAGACACAGCCTCTAAGAAGATGTCTGTAATGACAAATGTAGAGATCTCATGCAACCAACTGCAGGGTGACTGTCTGTCACCTCTGACACACCAGTGACATCTATAGAGCTGTCTATATCATATGGAAAGCCCATGTAGCTACTATGGGGAATGGGGAAAAGTGCAATTTCCTGGTCCAGAGAGGCTACAGTAGATTGGCCCTTTGGAACAGAATACGTCATCCGGTGTGAGCATGCTGTAACTTTCTTTACAGGAGTTCCCCCAGGGAAATCTAGTAAGGCTTCATGATTAGGCATCATATCTCTGTATCAATATTCTGAGATTTATGTAAAGCCTCTGTCCCTACTGACCATACTATTATATCCCCAGGCCGCTCGCTCGTCTAAATCGGAAGTAGAAAAGCACACACCGCACACTCGTGTATCCTGTGTTTCGCTGCTATGAGGCCACATCAGTACATACATACAAGACATGAATAATTTATTGCACCAGTTTATGATTTTTTTAAAAGCCTGATGTCAGTCCCCTGGGAATATAAGTGAGAGGATATCCTCCAGTAAGCTAACCACAGTAGAGTATAACAAGAGGCACTTAAATCATGGACGGGGGTTATTTTAAATATGGAAGGTCAGAAATATGGAGCCATATTGAAAATTATGTTTTCTTCTGTATCAGAAAATGTGCAAAATGCTCAGGGAGGAAATGTTAGTCCAGGATCCCTTGGCTTGTACAGCGGTCCAGAATGTTCCTCATATGACCGGCGAGGTGGACGCCACCAACAAGGATAACCCAGGACTACCGGCATCCCTGCCTCAGAAGGAGTCATGGACTTATCAAGTTCTACAACTATCTACGGTGAGCCTCTATATGTGTTACATTTGTAAGGTGCCCCAGCGAGGTAGTCGTGGGCGAGCTGTAGCCCCCTCTGGCTCTGGCACCCTACAGACAATTTATGTCCTCCCTCTGATGTGTGGCTGTGTATGTGGGGCTCTACACTTACCATCCGATCGCGGCTGTCTCCAGGCATTTCTCTTCTGGGACCAGGGCAGCAATAAATTCAGAGGACACAAAGTTCTTAACCATAACTTGGGCTTTACTTGGGGAAGAGGAATATGTACAATATTTACAGGCAGATATAATGGAAAAGGCCCGACAGGTTATTATCTCCCTCACAGGTGCTGGCAACATCTTCAGCCCTGGTTCCCTCTTTAAGTGAAGCATCTCTGTGACTCTAATCTCTAGCCCAAGAGACTCTTCTGCAATACCAACAGTGTTCCGGATCCAATATGTCTTAGCCTGGAGCCCTATTTATCTTCCTCTGCTTCCTGCAGACTAGAAGTGCCCCGGGTCCTCAATACCTCCGTTGAGTTTCTCCGGCCGGCTAACAGGACTTTTGCGCAGGGAGACTTTTACACTGGTGATCCCACTGTCTGAGGGTATGGAGCTCCCGTCTACCCTAGCAGCCACCATATAGTCAGGCTGCCCGTACAGTTCACTGTCCTCTCTTACTAGTCATCACTTCCTGCTTCTGGAAATTAAGCAGAGATTTTCCTAATGTGCCCACACTCTGTGGACTGTCATCCCACAGCATTAACCCCATCACTGTCTGTAACACTGCTGGCAGACTCAACCTGACATCTGCACCCGGGACAGTGGCATCTTGTGGCTGATTACAAGTACTGCAGCCCTCAAGGAATTATGCCAGGACCAAGCTCTATAACACTCAAGGCTTGGTCAGGGCACTAAGTTCCCCCTCTACTCTACTGACTGGACCACTGATGCTAACCCCTTAGCTTGGCCTACCAACAGTTCTGAGAGGTTTAACTACGGAACACTCCCTTTAACTACTTAAGTGCCAAAGGAAGGCTACGTCCTTCCCCACTATTACACATTACTCAGCTTTGTTTTTAATTTTTGGAAACCTTTACTACAACAAAGGCACATTTATCAAAACTGGCTAAAAGAAAATACTGTCTTTGTAGCCCACAGAAAACCAATCACAGCGCAACTGTCATTTGTTTAACCCAATGGTGATGCCTACCTTAAACATATGGTGGAAACGAGTCATCACAATTAGGAGTGGGTTCAGGACCTGAGCCCGCTTCATAATGCTAAGTTGTCGGCTGTGTTATAAAGCCAGCAACTGAGCGTAACTGCTGCATTCGTAGCTAGTTCCAAACAGTTTACCCTCTGTGTGACTGTAGCATGTAAAATACTTTAGCATGGCAGTTGTCAGTTCTGATGACCATAGGCACCACCATAATTTTTATTTATTTGTATTACATTACACCTGTTTTTTAGTATATTTTATTGTAAAGTGGAAAAAAACAAGCCCTCATGTGGCTGTGTGGATTTAAAAAATCAAAAAATGATGGCTCTTTGATAAAGGGGAGGGAAAATCGAAAGCACAAAAACGAAAAATGGCCAGTCTTTAAAGGGAATCTGCCAGCAGATGTTTGCTATTTAATCTAAGAGCAGCATAATATAGATCAAGAGAGCTTGATTACAACAATGCATCACTTACTAGGCTGTAGTTTCAATACGATCAGTGCTTTATCAGCAGGAGATTATCACTGCAGGACTAGGTCTCATGTGCACAGCAGTCAGGCTAATGTGTGTAACCCTGCACTCACCAGTGATTGTCAGCTTGCTAGCAATGTACAGTGTACACAGGAAGCTGCCTATCAGGGCTGTGGGCGGGGTTATACACAGCACAGCATTCTGTCCTTTGGTACACCTACAGCAGAGAAAACCGGGATTCTATCAAAACTACACCAAGCAGCCCAGTAAGTGATATATCACTGGAATCAGGATTTCTTTCCCTATATTATGCTGATCTAAGATTACATAACAAAAACCTGATGATTGTGGTTGTAGTTCTGATTGGGGAACCATCAGTTTTTCTTTTTGACAGTTTTGATAAAACCGCCTCAATGTCATGTATTCTTCCATCAGTATTTTACAGAACTGAGCACTATATACTCTGTATACTGTACTGGCTTGTATGTGGCCTGACTGTAAGGCTACATTCACACAAAACATGTTTGTTTTTACATACGCGTAAAACGAACCGTTTTTTCTCATGTGTCATCCATATTGTCTCCAACAATGGATCAGTAAAACATGGCAAGAACTCTGAAGTACAAAGTCTGTCTTCTGTGTTCCACCCATTTTATGGATCCTTAGAGACATCAATGGTCGAGTCTGTGAGAATACGACCTGTTTTGATTCTCTATGATGGGAGACACGGAGACGTTTTTAAGATTTATGTAATGATCAATGAAACCCTTTAGTCCCGATTTGTTATTGCATTTGTTCCATTTTTATGTCTGTTTTTTTGTTGTTTTTTTGCCAGTTTGTCATTTGCGCCCTTTTTTTAAAAAAAAATTGCTTCTTTTCTAAAGTTTATTTTATTTGTGTTTCCTGCTTGTTTTTTATGCACCTCATTGTGAGCAGGGTCTGGAGATTCTAGATGTTTATGATTGACTAAATTGTGACTTTTTAAAAAGTAGTAAAATTTTCACGCAAATGTGCTTTGGTCCTTCCCAGGAGTGATCTTAGACCTCAGTTCACATTGTCTGGTTTTTTGACTTGTTTGCATTCTGTGCAATTTAAGGGTGTGGCATGCCCTTTGTTGAGCTGATTGGTATATATGTAGCTTACCACGGGCCTAGGTGGTCTGGAGTTGGGACCCGGTCCTATTTGTCTACCCTTTTATATGCATTACTTCAACTTTGATATACAGTAAGGTTTTTAATATAGGCAGTATAGGTACCGTCCCAATTTAGGGTCACCTTGCCGCTGGTGGGACGGCTTGTATACTTTTTTTGATCAAAAATAGTTCACTAAGTACCCTATATTTATTATGCAACTTTGCTTTACATTTATATATAATTATGGTAGGGTATGAGATATATTTTTGTCTTGCTTCTTTTTTTTCTTTTTTGCTAGTGTGAACATGCCTCTGTTTCTTGTATGTCTGCCATCTTAGACCTCAGTTCACATTGTCTGGTTTTTTGACTTGTTTGCATTCTGTGCAATTTAAGGGTGTGGCATGCCCTTTGTTGAGCTGATTGGTATATATGTAGCTTACCACGGGCCTAGGTGGTCTGGAGTTGGGACCCGGTCCTATTTGTCTACCCTTTTATATGCATTACTTCAACTTTGATATACAGTAAGGTTTTTAATATAGGCAGTATAGGTACCGTCCCAATTTAGGGTCACCTTGCCGCTGGTGGGACGGCTTGTATACTTTTTTTGATCAAAAATAGTTCACTAAGTACCCTATATTTATTATGCAACTTTGCTTTACATTTATATATAATTATGGTAGGGTATGAGATATATTTTTGTCTTGCTTCTTTTTTTTCTTTTTTGCTAGTGTGAACATGCCTCTGTTTCTTGTATGTCTGCCATCTTAGACCTCAGTTCACATTGTCTGGTTTTTTGACTTGTTTGCATTCTGTGCAATTTAAGGGTGTGGCATGCCCTTTGTTGAGCTGATTGGTATATATGTAGCTTACCACGGGCCTAGGTGGTCTGGAGTTGGGACCCGGTCCTATTTGTCTACCCTTTTATATGCATTACTTCAACTTTGATATACAGTAAGGTTTTTAATATAGGCAGTATAGGTACCGTCCCAATTTAGGGTCACCTTGCCGCTGGTGGGACGGCTTGTATACTTTTTTTGATCAAAAATAGTTCACTAAGTACCCTATATTTATTATGCAACTTTGCTTTACATTTATATATAATTATGGTAGGGTATGAGATATATTTTTGTCTTGCTTCTTTTTTTTCTTTTTTGCTAGTGTGAACATGCCTCTGTTTCTTGTATGTCTGCCATCTTAGACCTCAGTTCACATTGTCTGGTTTTTTGACTTGTTTGCATTCTGTGCAATTTAAGGGTGTGGCATGCCCTTTGTTGAGCTGATTGGTATATATGTAGCTTACCACGGGCCTAGGTGGTCTGGAGTTGGGACCCGGTCCTATTTGTCTACCCTTTTATATGCATTACTTCAACTTTGATATACAGTAAGGTTTTTAATATAGGCAGTATAGGTACCGTCCCAATTTAGGGTCACCTTGCCGCTGGTGGGACGGCTTGTATACTTTTTTTGATCAAAAATAGTTCACTAAGTACCCTATATTTATTATGCAACTTTGCTTTACATTTATATATAATTATGGTAGGGTATGAGATATATTTTTGTCTTGCTTCTTTTTTTTCTTTTTTGCTAGTGTGAACATGCCTCTGTTTCTTGTATGTCTGCCATCTTAGACCTCAGTTCACATTGTCTGGTTTTTTGACTTGTTTGCATTCTGTGCAATTTAAGGGTGTGGCATGCCCTTTGTTGAGCTGATTGGTATATATGTAGCTTACCACGGGCCTAGGTGGTCTGGAGTTGGGACCCGGTCCTATTTGTCTACCCTTTTATATGCATTACTTCAACTTTGATATACAGTAAGGTTTTTAATATAGGCAGTATAGGTACCGTCCCAATTTAGGGTCACCTTGCCGCTGGTGGGACGGCTTGTATACTTTTTTTGATCAAAAATAGTTCACTAAGTACCCTATATTTATTATGCAACTTTGCTTTACATTTATATATAATTATGGTAGGGTATGAGATATATTTTTGTCTTGCTTCTTTTTTTTCTTTTTTGCTAGTGTGAACATGCCTCTGTTTCTTGTATGTCTGCCATCTTAGACCTCAGTTCACATTGTCTGGTTTTTTGACTTGTTTGCATTCTGTGCAATTTAAGGGTGTGGCATGCCCTTTGTTGAGCTGATTGGTATATATGTAGCTTACCACGGGCCTAGGTGGTCTGGAGTTGGGACCCGGTCCTATTTGTCTACCCTTTTATATGCATTACTTCAACTTTGATATACAGTAAGGTTTTTAATATAGGCAGTATAGGTACCGTCCCAATTTAGGGTCACCTTGCCGCTGGTGGGACGGCTTGTATACTTTTTTTGATCAAAAATAGTTCACTAAGTACCCTATATTTATTATGCAACTTTGCTTTACATTTATATATAATTATGGTAGGGTATGAGATATATTTTTGTCTTGCTTCTTTTTTTTCTTTTTTGCTAGTGTGAACATGCCTCTGTTTCTTGTATGTCTGCCATCTTAGACCTCAGTTCACATTGTCTGGTTTTTTGACTTGTTTGCATTCTGTGCAATTTAAGGGTGTGGCATGCCCTTTGTTGAGCTGATTGGTATATATGTAGCTTACCACGGGCCTAGGTGGTCTGGAGTTGGGACCCGGTCCTATTTGTCTACCCTTTTATATGCATTACTTCAACTTTGATATACAGTAAGGTTTTTAATATAGGCAGTATAGGTACCGTCCCAATTTAGGGTCACCTTGCCGCTGGTGGGACGGCTTGTATACTTTTTTTGATCAAAAATAGTTCACTAAGTACCCTATATTTATTATGCAACTTTGCTTTACATTTATATATAATTATGGTAGGGTATGAGATATATTTTTGTCTTGCTTCTTTTTTTTCTTTTTTGCTAGTGTGAACATGCCTCTGTTTCTTGTATGTCTGCCATCTTAGACCTCAGTTCACATTGTCTGGTTTTTTGACTTGTTTGCATTCTGTGCAATTTAAGGGTGTGGCATGCCCTTTGTTGAGCTGATTGGTATATATGTAGCTTACCACGGGCCTAGGTGGTCTGGAGTTGGGACCCGGTCCTATTTGTCTACCCTTTTATATGCATTACTTCAACTTTGATATACAGTAAGGTTTTTAATATAGGCAGTATAGGTACCGTCCCAATTTAGGGTCACCTTGCCGCTGGTGGGACGGCTTGTATACTTTTTTTGATCAAAAATAGTTCACTAAGTACCCTATATTTATTATGCAACTTTGCTTTACATTTATATATAATTATGGTAGGGTATGAGATATATTTTTGTCTTGCTTCTTTTTTTTCTTTTTTGCTAGTGTGAACATGCCTCTGTTTCTTGTATGTCTGCCATCTTAGACCTCAGTTCACATTGTCTGGTTTTTTGACTTGTTTGCATTCTGTGCAATTTAAGGGTGTGGCATGCCCTTTGTTGAGCTGATTGGTATATATGTAGCTTACCACGGGCCTAGGTGGTCTGGAGTTGGGACCCGGTCCTATTTGTCTACCCTTTTATATGCATTACTTCAACTTTGATATACAGTAAGGTTTTTAATATAGGCAGTATAGGTACCGTCCCAATTTAGGGTCACCTTGCCGCTGGTGGGAAAGCTTGTATACTTTTTTTGATCAAAAATAGTTCACTAAGTACCCTATATTTATTATGCAACTTTGCTTTACATTTATATATAATTATGGTAGGGTATGAGATATATTTTTGTCTTGCTTCTTTTTTTTCTTTTTTGCTAGTGTGAACATGCCTCTGTTTCTTGTATGTCTGCCATCTTAGACCTCAGTTCACATTGTCTGGTTTTTTGACTTGTTTGCATTCTGTGCAATTTAAGGGTGTGGCATGCCCTTTGTTGAGCTGATTGGTATATATGTAGCTTACCACGGGCCTAGGTGGTCTGGAGTTGGGACCCGGTCCTATTTGTCTACCCTTTTATATGCATTACTTCAACTTTGATATACAGTAAGGTTTTTAATATAGGCAGTATAGGTACCGTCCCAATTTAGGGTCACCTTGCCGCTGGTGGGACGGCTTGTATACTTTTTTTGATCAAAAATAGTTCACTAAGTACCCTATATTTATTATGCAACTTTGCTTTACATTTATATATAATTATGGTAGGGTATGAGATATATTTTTGTCTTGCTTCTTTTTTTTTTTCTTTTTTGCTAGTGTGAACATGCCTCTGTTTCTTGTATGTCTGCCATCTTAGACCTCAGTTCACATTGTCTGGTTTTTTGACTTGTTTGCATTCTGTGCAATTTAAGGGTGTGGCATGCCCTTTGTTGAGCTGATTGGTATATATGTAGCTTACCACGGGCCTAGGTGGTCTGGAGTTGGGACCCGGTCCTATTTGTCTACCCTTTTATATGCATTACTTCAACTTTGATATACAGTAAGGTTTTTAATATAGGCAGTATAGGTACCGTCCCAATTTAGGGTCACCTTGCCGCTGGTGGGACGGCTTGTATACTTTTTTTGATCAAAAATAGTTCACTAAGTACCCTATATTTATTATGCAACTTTGCTTTACATTTATATATAATTATGGTAGGGTATGAGATATATTTTTGTCTTGCTTCTTTTTTTTCTTTTTTGCTAGTGATTTTAGGTATGTCTGAAGTTTCTGCCCAAACTTTGCAAGATTTTAGCAGAAGATGCCACCTTTTGCTCTAAAATAAAGCAAAACAAGATAAAGACAAACAATTCAATTTTGTGAAAAATAATGAACCACCTCCATCATTTTAAAGAATTTGGTGCACAAAATATCAATGAATACCACAAGATAAAGAAAGAAAAGTGACAACAAAAAAGTAAATGAATGAGGCCCTGTGGGTCCGTGTACGGACGTGTGACACATGGATGCGTGAATGAAGGAAACATGTTTGCTGCCTACTTTGCTTAGACCTCTAAAACTTCACATGAACACGAAGCTTCAGGAAGATTTCCCGAATGATTGCTTTCCAGACTGCGCTTTTTAAGGAAGCGCCATTATTAATTAAACAGGAGCAAAAGCGAGACAATGTTATAAGAGTTACATATCAGCGTCCTAGGGACTGAAAATGAGCAGATGTTACATCTGTATCTAAGTATTGTTACATTTTTTTCATATAAATATTCCGGTCGGGAGAATCCACCAATTAAGACAATAAAGTAACTTTACCATATGTTAATATAATTGTCAATTATCTGACCAGCTGTGAACCCCATGAGCACCTGAGGGGTACTCTACGATTTATGAGCTAGAGGGGCAATTAACTATTCATAATAAACCCATAAATAAAAAACTATTACATTTAATGTAAGCCATTTAAAGGGAACCTGTTACCTTGAAAAATGCTATTTATCTAAAGATATGGTGTTAATCTGCAGGTAAATAATAGTGTTACAATGCTGCCCGGTTGCTTCAGTGAAATGGCGGCTACTGGGAGAAAATGAATTTATTTTCTCCCAGGAGCCGCTGGCTTTAAGTTATGTGGATGCAGAGAGCCCGTTCACAGCATCACGCACTATACTATTCAGAAATGCAGCATTGTTACATTATTTACCTGCTGATTAACCTTAAGGGTATGAATGAGCGGACCCATGGAAGTTCTGGTTCTAGTACTAGACCCGAACTTAATTTCAAAGTTCGGTTTGGGTACCAGTATTGTACCTGAACTTTAAGCAGAACCTGAACCCCATTGAAAACAATGGGGACCCGGACTTTTGAGCTGGAAAAAAATCTCTTAATAAGCAGCAATATTATTGTGCAACTCGGCAGTTGCAAAAAAAAAAAAAATGAAACAGCCACTATAATGGCGTAACTTATTCCGCAAATGAACACCATCCCCTGGCTTGCGCATATTTCTGGCGGCAGCACAAACTGGATTCTTTAAGCGCCACTTAAAGGGGTTACCTGGGTCTATTTTTTTTAACAATGTGCCTAAGAACTAACAGGCAGGCAGTTGCTAACTACCTACCTGTTGTGCCTGATGCCGATCTCTGCCGGCACAGAGCAGTCACACACAGCTCCTGCCAGCGATTCTGCGGCTTCCACTGACACCATGTTGACACTGCTTTGTTGACGGGGCGTGACTGCTGACGTCATGCTGATTGATAGCCAGCTCCCCGCTGCCTAACGACAGGAAGCCGGCTGTCAATCAGCGTGACATCAAAAGCCACACACTGTCGACAAAGCAACCCGGAAGAAGTTTCCTTATAAACAGGGAGGAAATGGTTGAGGAGGTAAAGGTGGCTGGGACCCTAGGAGGCAGCGATCATGCTATTATAGAATTTTGGATAACTAGAGGAGGAAGACATGTGAAGACTCAAACTTCAAGGTTAGATTTTAGAAAGGCAGATTTTAAGAGACTCAGAAAGAGAATAGGAGGGATCCAATGGCTGGATGTCCTTAAGGACAAAAATGTCCAGGAAGGATGGGAAATTTTTAAAAATGAGATTCTCAAAGCACAATCGTTAACAATCCCGAAAAGTAGGAAGAATGGGAAGCATTTAAGGAAACCAGGATGGATGAACACAGAACTTAAACACATGCTAAAAAGAAAGAAAGAAATGTTTATTAAATGGAAAGAGGGAGGCATATCTAAAGAAGATTATAATGCAGTCTGCAGATCCTGCAGGACACGTATCAGGCTAGCTAAAGCTGACAATGAATTAAGGCTTGCAAGAGATGTCAAAAGCAATAAAAAAGGATTTTGGGGGTATGTCAAAAGTAAAAGAAAAGTCAAAGATGCTATAGGATTTTTACAGGATGAAAATGGAGAAATGGTAAGAGAGGATGTTGAGAAGGCCGAACTTTTTAATTCCTATTTTGCATCTGTTTTCTCTCAGAAAGAAAATGTAACATCAACTGATCTTCACTGTCCTTTTAAAGGAATAGAAGAATCCAAGTTATCTGTAAACAGAAAGATTGTGAGGGAATATTTAGCTAACATAAATGAGTTCAAGTCTCCAGGTCCAGATGAATTACAACCCAGAGTACTGAAGGAGATCATAGAAGAAATTTTAGAACCACTCTCCATAATCTTTGAAAATTCTTGGAGAACAGGAGAAGTTCCAGAAGACTGGAGAAGAGCAAATGTTGTTCCTATCTTCAAAAAGGGGAAGAAGGTGGACCCAGGGAACTATAGGCCGGTGAGTCTGACTTCTATACCAGGAAAGATCTTTGAACAAATTATTAAACAACATGTATGTAAGTACATGGATAAGAATGAAGTGATTAACCAGAGTCAGCATGGGTTTGTAACTAACAAGTCATGTCAGACTAACTTAATTTCCTTCTATGACAGAATCACTGACTGGGTGGATCAGGGAAATGCTGTAGATATAGTATATCTTGACTTCAGCAAAGCATTTGACAAAGTATCTCACACCATCCTTATTGAAAAAATGACCAAGTATGCAATGGACCAGGCAACTGTTAGGTGGATTCATAACTGGCTTAGTGATCGGACTCAAAGGGTGGTTGTAAATGGCTTCACATCCAGCTGGATGAATGTCTCAAGTGGGGTACCACAGGGCTCCGTCCTGGGACCTGTATTGTTCAACATCTTTATCAATGATTTAGATGAAGGAATTGAGGGTAAACTGATTAAATTTGCTGATGACACAAAGCTAGGAGGGATAGCTAATACTAGAGAAGAGAGAGAGAGGATTCAAAAAGACCTAAATAAACTGGAGCTGTGGGCAGCAACCAACAGAATGGTTTTTAACAGGGAAAAATGCAAAGTACTACATCTGGGCAATAAAAATGAAAAAAGCATATACAGAATGGGAGGAATAGAGCTAAGCAACAGTACATGTGAAAAAGACTTAGGTATACTAATAGATCATAGACTGAACATGAGTCAACAGTGTGATGCAGCAGCAAAAAAGGCAAATACAATTCTGGGATGTATTAACAGAAGCATACAGTCTAGATCACGTGAAGTCATTATCGGTCTTTACTCCTCTTTGGTCAGACCTCATCTGGAATACTGTGTACAGTTTTGGGCACCACATTTTAAAAAAGACATAGACAAACTGGAGCAAGTTCAGAGAAGAGCGACCAGAATGGTGACTGGTCTGCAAACCATGTCCTATGAGGAACGGTTGCAGGATTTGGGAATGTTTAGCTTGCAAAAAAGAAGACTGAGAGGAGACTTAATAGCTGTCTACAAATATGTCAAGGGCTGTCACATTGTAGAAGGATCATCTTTATTCTCATTTGCACAAGGAAAGACTAGAAGCAATGGGATGAAACTAAATGGGAGGAGACACAGATTAGATATTAGAAAAAACTTTTTGACAGTTAGGGTGATTAATGAGTGGAACAGGCTGCCACGAGAGGTGGTGAGTTCCCCTTCAATGGACGTCTTCAAACAGAGGCTGGACAGACATCTGTCTGAGATGATTTAGTGAATCCTGCTTTGAGCAGGGGGTTGGACCAGATGACCCAGGAGGTCCCTTCCAACTCTACCATTCTATGATTCTATGATTCTATGAAAAGCTGCTCTGTTGACGTAGAGCAGGAGCGGTCTGTGACTGCTCTGTGCCTCTGTTAGTAACAACCTACTTCTTAGTTTTTAGGGCCCATAGAAAAAAAAATTCCTGGCAAACCCTTTAACGAATCAGGTCAGAGTACTCCAGCGAGCGCTTCATTAAGACCGAAGTGCGCTTCACCAAGGGGTTATCTGAGAGTAAGTACAGCACCACTGTAGTCCATTGGCTGTGTCTGGTATTGCAACTCCGCCCTATTTAAGCAGTGGCACAGCTGGGGCACTACCTAGCACTAGGATCCTGAAGGAGGCCAAATGACCCTTTGCACACAACTGTTATAAACTGCACATGGTAAGGGTCCTGCTAAAAAGATTTCCTTGGGCCCTAAAGTTTTACGTTACGCCTCAACTTTCAAGTGAATATTTAGAGCAGAGAATTTAGAGCAGCCCAACGCTATAAACTGCTAACAAATAATTGAGGGTACTGTAATTTCTGATTGGAACCATTTCTGATTAGGACAGTCTACTTATTTTAGAAGAACTTCAATGGTGCCGTCCGATTCCCCCCAAGCAAGGTTGATCATAGAGTGTTTTATCTGCTGACCCCCAAAACAATCAGCTGTAATCTGTGAAGGACCCCTGTGATAAGTGTTTCATTTGACTGTGACGCCACCACAGGTGAAATAAAGAATTACATGTTGTCTGTTGAAAGAAAAGAAATGTCTGTATAATGCATAAATGAAGCATGGATCCTTCGAGAGGAATACAGATTGGGTGTATGGGTTTTCTTAATCAAACGGTTTTATTTGATTTGATTTTTTTTTTTTAACTTTAGAAAGAATTACAATTTCATTTATATTTACCATTGTGATTTTTTTCACTATTTCTGTTTTTTTCTACATTATTTTTTTTTGTTAACCTACCAGTACAAATGCAAATCGTGTTCTTGCTGCGCTGGTGCTGTCCATGGTGCTGGATGGAATACAAAGCGTTCTCTATAGATTTTCTCATTGATCATGATGAGAGTCTGCCAGCATGTAGCTGAGCTGGGACGCAGGCTGCGGAGGACACCCTATGTGAGCTGCTGTGTCACGTGGCTCCAGCTGTTGTCTCCAGACACAAGGGGAAGATCTGTTACAGGTGACTTCCCAGCAGCGGCTGACTTCAAAGCCTTAGCTGCACGCACAATCCTCACATCTGATTGGTTCAATAGTGTCTGCGCTGTTCACATTGGGGTTAACTTGTTAGCTGTGGGTTAATCGGGGGGCTTCATGTCACAAATGGAAGCATATTAATTTTTTTATTGATATGACTTTTGGTTAATTAGTTTTATGCAACGCAACCTGCTGATCCGATGCATAATTCGGCATCTGACTATGTATTCCAATGGGGGCGTCTACATGACCTGCAGATTACATTAGATAATTGGTTTTAACTATTGTTAATCCTGGGGTAATGCTGTACGTAAAGCAAAGCACCACTCACAGGTGCTTATTAATTAATTAAAGGAGCTTTCTAATTTAGGTTATTATGAGGTATAGGGGTTGTCCGGTGCTTGTCATATGTCTTTTCCTAGCAGTGTAATAAAGCTCTCCCTTGTTTCAAAGAAGTGTTGTGTGCATTGTTCCTTATGCAAAGCACTTAAGTCCAATCCAATGTTAAGATAAAAGCTAATCCAAAATGTTTCCAAAATATATAAGGAAAAAAATTATTTATCTATGTATCCATAATAAACGGAATGAGGGAGGATCTTTTTTCGCCTGGTTTCTACTATCACTTTCTAAGGTGCAGCCAATATAATGTTAAAGAATTTCTTACATCTCTGGGTACAGTTGTAATTGGTTTGATTTAAAATGGTTCCATGAAAAATGTCCACAGGAAAAATGTCCACAAAAAAAAGCCCACAGCCATAAATGCCCACTGAAAAATTGCCCACAAGGAAAGTTGCGCACACCGAAAATTGCCCACACTAAGAAATGCCCACACCGAAAATTGCCCACACGCAAAATTGCCCATAAGGAAAATTGCTCACATGGAAAAAAATAACGGAGAAATATAACTTATTAAAGGTCAGGAAAGTGGGGTAGGTGATAATGTTATATCGGTACAGCTGGGGTCACATTGTAAACAGGCTCCGGAGCAATATAACATTACAGGTTAGGGGCAGGGAGGTGATAACTATTGTTATTTTGTCCATGTGGGCAATTTTCTGTGTGGGCAACTTTCCTTGTGGGCAATTTTCCAATGGGCATTCATGGCTGTGGGTTTTTTCTGTGGGCATTTTTCCTGTGGGCATTTTTCTGATCACTGGAGGTAAAATCATGAAGAGGCGACTCCGGGATGCTGGCCTTCAGGGCAAAGTGGCAAAGAAAAAGCCATATCTGAGACTGGCTAATAAAAGGAAAAGATTAATATGGGCAAAAGAACACAGACATTGGACAGAGGAAGACTGGAAAAAAGTTTTATGGACAGACAAATCAAAGTTTTAGGTGTTTGGATCACACAGAAGAACATTTGTGAGACGCAGAAAAACTGAAAAGATGCTGGAAGAGAGCCTGACACCATCTGTCAAGCATGGTGGAGGTAATGTGATGGTCTGGGGTTGCTTTGGTGCTGGTAAAGTGGGAGATTTGTACAAGGTAAATGGGATTTTGAATAAGGAAGGCTATCACTCCATTTTGCAATGCCATGCCATACCCTGTGGACAGCGCTAGATTGGAGCCAATTTCATCCTACAACAGGACAATGACCCAAAGCACACCTCCAAATTATGCATGAACTATTTAGGGAAGAAGCAGGCAGCTGGTATTCTATCTGTAATGGAGTGGCCAGCGCAGTCACCAGATCTCAACCCCATTGAGCTGTTGTGGGAGCAGCTTGACGGTATGGTGCGCAAAAAGTACCCATCAAGCCAATCCAACTTGTGGGAGGGGCTTCAGGAAGCATGGGGGAAATTTCTCAAGATTACCTCAGAAAATTAACTGCTAGAATGCCAAAGGTCTGCAATGCTGTAATTGCTGCAAAGGGAGCATTCTTTGACGAAAGCAAAGATTGAAGGAGAAAATTATTCTTTCAAATAAGTGAGTTTTCATGGAAACACAAAATTGTCTCGGAGACCCCAAACTTTTGAACGGCAGTGTATATATAAGTGACAACAATAATTTAAAACAGATTCGTAATTTTATTAAAGGGATGTTCACAATATTAGGTAAGGGAGGGGGATTTTAATAATAAAACACAATTTGTTAAAATTGAATATAAATCCGCAGTGGGAAGGACAAGCGTGGAGATGACTGCAGAGTGGCAGTAGTAGTATGGCATGTACTAGAAAGGTGCGTATGATCCAAGGTGTATCCTGGGGGAAGAGTAGAGGATGAAAGTTAGATGATGGGTGATTGTCCCTAATTGAATGAATAGAAATGTGTTTACCTGGTGTGAAAGGAGTAGAATTTTCAAAGATGACTGGGGTGACAGATGTCACGTGACCCGGTGCTCCCTTTGGACCCGTTTACCTTGCAACACTTCCTCTTTCTTCTGGTTCCGTTTGAGTAGTAGATGGCGATCTCCAATCACAAATTGTGCACACAATTCGGGAAATCTTATCTTCCATTGTACACTCTCTTATACCACTATGGTTCAGGATTACAAAAAAATCTGTATTTTGGTGAATGCAAATTTTGGTAAAATTTGAGTAGAATTCAATCCCACTTGAATTTATTCTCTCATCTTTAATCATATTTTCATTTTGTTTCTACACAAAAATTAGATGTTCGTCCAGGACTGATTAACACAATTCTCATATTAGGTTAGATCTTGAGGTTTAGGAAGATTAACCAAGTAACAATACATGTAAAACTCCTAGACAATATAACGAGGTGCGCAGCATCTTATCTAGTTCGTGCTTGTTGCCATAACAACCTAAGTGCTATAGTTTCTGTACTTTGCAAAGGTGTGACAGCTAATACGTCTGTTTTGAACATACTAAATAACATGTCTTATGATACAGAGCAGACAGGATTGATCTCAATAAAAAAAAAATAGAAGACATAATAGAGACATAAAAGCTGACAAAAGATAAAAACTTCATGATTTCTATAACCCTCCTCTACATCTCTTTCTTCAGATTAAGAACTCTATTTGATCTCCAACCTTTCCTTCATATGACGCGTCCATTAAAAAAATGGAAATAACATTTTCCAAACATCTTGATTTATTCAGTACTGAGTGTGAGCGACACATGCAGAAATCCCCACTTTTAAAGCCTTGGCAGCTATCAATGAGGTTATGAATGGTTGTCTGAGGAATGTTCTACCGCACTAAATGCACTTGGACACGGAAAACATCAAGATCCACTGCTGGCAGCTCCCTGTGCAATTGCCGACCACTGACATTCCAGATGTTCTCAATGGGAGGGAGACAAGACTGGAGATGCACAAGGTGATTACAGTAGCACAAGCAACATGAAGGTTGCTGTGGTCGTGTTGAAAAATGGTTCCTGGGACACTTAGGAGAAATGGCTGGGCCACTGGTTCCACCATCAAATCAGTGCAGTGCCAAGCTGTTGAAGTACCTGGAATAAAGACTAAAGGGTTCATCTACAGTACATTATGATTCACCACACCATAATCCTGGGAGTAGGAATGGTGTGAAGTTCCCTTCTGAAGGGTCTTCATGGGTTCACCCATATTGTCTCCAGAGCAATCTTCAGCTATAATGGCATCTAAGACAAAAATGAGACTCATCGCTGAAGAGAATAGACCTCCATTCCAACCACAATTTCCATTTTTGCCCTGCACCATGATAGCCTTTGAGAATAGTGTGTGAGGTCAGTGGATCACCTGGAGCCGGATGTTTGGCTGGTAGCCCAATGTCGTACAAACACCTGATGATTTTTATAGACACTGTTTGACGCCTTAGGTTCAGTATGTGACATCTAATTTCACTTGAAGTATAGAATAGATCAATCGGGGAACCAGTAGCTTATTATTCTTATCCATCTAAACCATGAAAGTTTTTATTCATTGATTGACAGCAGAGGTTTTTGCAAATCATGATGAATGATGAATTGATATGTAAAGTGTAATTAATAACTGATAATATGCTTAAAACCCTTTAAATGATTGGATGATAGTTTTCTACTTGTTCTCCATCTATTACATTATGACCACACGTGAACAAGTGTATTAAGTCTGTGACAGAGTTGGAATCACTTTTGCTTTTTTTATCTCTCAGACAAAAAAGCCAGCTAGAGATGTGATAGAGATTCTATATCATCTGACATGTCTGCTTTACCGACTTCGTAAAATGAGAGAAATCGGAGATAAGTGATTAATATCTTCCAGATAAGGCTGTGTCAGCAAAGCAACATAACTCAGGGTTCTTCAGCCTTTCTTAAAAGGAATGTGCTAGCAGAAAATGACCTATTGTATTCAGATAGATCCAGAAATATTTGGACATTGACCGAATCTTCGTGCTTTGGACTCTGCATGCCACTAGTTTTGATTTAAAATGAAATAGCTGAGACTTTCAGATTTAATTAAAGGGATTGAACAAAAATATTCTGTTAAACGTTTAGGAATTGCAACCATTTTTCTACAAAGCCTCCTCATTTCAGGGGCTCAAAAGTAATTGGACAAATTAACTTGGCCATAAACAAAATATTCATTTTTAATACTATGTAGAGAATCCTTTGCAGACAATGACTGAATCACAGAATCATAGAATGTTAGAGTTGGAAGGGACCTCCAGGGTCATCTGGTCCAACCTCTTGCTCAATGCAGGATTCACTAAACCATCTCAGACTGAAGGTTGGAAGACATGGATGTCACCAAACGCTGGGTTTCCTCCTTCGTGATGGTTTGCTGCCTTTACTGCAGCCGACTTCAGTTGTTGCTTGTTTGTTGATCTTTCTGCCCTAACCTTTGTTTTAAGAATGTGAATTGCAACTCGACGGGGTTGAGATCAAGGAGATTGACTCAGCCATAGCAGAATATGCCACTTCTTTGCCTTAAAAAAATCCTGGGTTGCTTTCGCTGTATGTTTTGGGTCATTGTCCATCTTTACTGTGAAGCACCGTCCAATCAGCCTTGATTGTGAGCAGAAAGTATCGCCCTGTACACTTCAGAATTCATCCGGCTGCTTTTGTCACATCATCAATAAACACTAGTGAACCAGTGCCATTGGAAGCCATGCATGCCCACGCTATCATACTGCCTGCACAATGTTTTATAGAGGATATGGTGTGCTTTGGATCATGATCCGTTCCAAGCCTTTGCCATACTTTCTTCTTCCATCATTCTGGTAGAAGTTGATCTTAGTTTCATCTGTCCATAGAATGCTTTTCCAGAACTCGGCTGGATTCTTTAGATCTTTTTTTGACAAAGTCTAATTTGGGTTTTCTATTTTTAAGGCTGATTAATGGTTTGCAGCTTCTGATGACCCTTCTGTATTTGCTCTCATTAAGTTTTCTCTTTATGGTAGACGTAGATATTGAAACTGATTTCCTGGAGACTGTTCTTCACTTGGGTGGATGCTGTGAAGGGATTTTTCTTCATCATGGAAAGCATTCTGCGATCATCCACCACTGTTATCTTCCATGGACGTCCAGGCCTTTTTTAGTTCCCAAGCTCAACAGTGCTCTCTTTTTTTTGCAGAATGTGCCAAACTGTTGATTTGGCCACTCCTAACATTTCTTCTGTCTCTCTGTTAGATTTCCTTTTTTTCAGTCTGTTTTTCTTCCATTGAGAGCTCCTTTAAATGCATGTTGTGGGTTCACAGCAACAGCTTACAAATGCAAATGCCACACTTAGAATCAGCTCCAGACCTTTTACCTTCTTAATTGATGATGGCTTAATGAAGGAACAGCCCATGTAACCCATTAAAGAGCTTTTTGAACAAATTGTCCTGTTACTTTTTGTCCCTTGAAAAAGGGACAGCTACATATTAAAGAACTGTAATTCCTAAACTCTGACTCCAATTAGGATCTGAATATTTAGTATCGCCGCCATCATACTGACCTGAAGAATCATATAGCCATGTCAATTTTACTGTACAATGAATGCCACAAAAATGTGACCAAATAAACAATGGCAGAATTAAAAAATTTTCAGCATTTCGCCTTAATTGGACCAGTGTGTTGATTTGTTTTTCAGTGCTGGAGTGGTGCTACTAATGTAAGGTCCCTGTCCCCAGTCTTATACTTACCCTCCAGCGTCTTCACCTTTTTTCGGTGCCACTCCGGTCTTGCGGCGCTATCTTGTGACCTCATCTTCTGACTGCAGAGGCAACGGTCACAAGCTCTTGTTCTGGCTCTCATAGACTTGTATTGAGTTGTCACCTCCAGCTTGCTCCATGACACACTGGAGCGATCTGCTGGAGACTGACGGGAGTGGCGTCGATAGACATTGAAGACGGCGGACTGTAAGTATAAGAGCAGGGTCGGGGACCTTAGATTAGATGCACCACTCCAGCGCTGCGATAAGAAAAAACACTGGAGTGGTGCTTTAGTACACCTCCAGTCCAGTCGTGGACCTTGATTGTGTGTGATCGACCGTTCCCACAAGGGGCTCCAAAACACCTGAAAGTCTAGGGGCCCAGCCTTGAGTTAATAAGGCCCTGGGCAGCAGGACCTATAACTGTATGAAACACACAATGTGTTAGTAACTAATCCAGGCAAAGAAACTTAAAAAAAAATATCTATAAGAAACTGAATCAGAACGAAGGGATGAGCAGAGTCTACATGACACCGCTTATCACTAAATAAACATCAGGACCCTATTCTTTCTATCTATACACACACACATATGCATATATAATGTATATATATATATATATTTATAAGCTATACGCATATATATATATATATATATATATATATATATATATACAGTACAGACCAAAAGTTTGGACACACCTTCTCATTTAAAGATTTTTCTGTATTTTCATGACTATGAAAATTGTACATTCACACTGAAGGCATCAAAACTATGAATTAACACATGTGGAATTATATACTTAACAAAAAAGCGTGAAACAACTGAAAATATGTCTTATATTCTAGATTCTTCAAAGTAGCCACCTTTTGCTTTGATGACTGCTTTGCACACTCTTGGCATTCTCTTGATGAGCTTCAAGAGGTAATCACCGAAAAATCGTTTTCACTTCACAGGTGTGCCCTGTCAGGTTTAATAAGTGGGATTTCTTGCCTTATAAATGAGGTTGGGACCATCAGTTGTGTTGTGCAGAAGTCTGGTGGATACACAGCTGATAGTCCTACTGAATAGACTGTTAGCTGCTTTTTTCTTTCCATAATACAAATTCTAAGTAAAGAAAAACGAGTGGCCATCATTACTTTAAGAAATGAGGGTCAGTCAGTGCGAAAAATTGGGAAAACTTTGAAAGTGTCCCCAAGTGCAGTTGCAAAAACCATAAAGCGCTACAAAGAAATTGGCTCACATGAGGACCACCCCAGGAAAGGAAGACCAAGAGTCACCTTTGCTTCTGAGGATAAGTTTATCCGAGTCACCAGTCTCAGAAATCGCAGGTTAACAGCAGCTCAGATTAGAGACCAGGTCAATGCCACACAGAGTTCTAGCAGCAGACACATCTCTTCAACAACTGTTAAGAGGAGAATTTGTGCAGCAGGCCTTCATGGTAAAATAGCTGCTAGGAAACCACTGCTAAGGACAGGCAACAAGCAGAAGAGACTTGTTTGGGCTAAAGAACACAAGGAATGGACATTAGACCAGTGGAAATCTGTGCTTTGGTCTGATGAGTCCAAATTTGAGATCTTTGGTTCCAACCACCATGTCTTTGTGCGAAGCAGAAAAGGTGAACGGATGGAATCTACATGCCTGGTTCCCACCGTGAAGCATAGAGGAGGAGGTGTGATGGTGTGGGGGTGCTTTGCTGGTGACACTGTTGGGGATTTATTCAAAATTGAAGGCATACTGAACCTGCATGGCTACCACAGCATCTTGCAGCAGCATGCTATTCCATCCGGTTTGCGTTTAGTTGGACCATCATTTATTTTTCAACAGGACAATGACCCCAAACACACCTCCAGGCTGTATAAGGGCTATTTGACCAAGAAGGAGAGTGATGGGGTGCTACGCCAGATGACCTGGCCTCCATAGTCACCAGACCTGAACCCTGGACTGCAGAGTGAAGGCAAAAGGGCCAACAAGTGCTAAGCATCTCTGGGAACTCCTCCAAGATTGTTGGAAGACCATTTCCGGTGACTATCTCTTGAAGCTTATCAAGAGAATGCCAAAAGTGTGCAAAGCAGTCATCAAAGCAAAAGGTGGCTACTTTGAAGAACCTAGAATATAAGACATATTTTCAGTTGTTTCACACTTTTTTGTTAAGTATATAATTCCACATGTGTTAATTCATAGTTTTGATGCCTTCAGTGTGAATGTACAATTTTCATAGTCATGAAAATACAGAAAAATCTTTAAATAAGAAGGTGTGTCCAAAGTTTTGGTCTGTACTGTATATATACAGCTTATGCATACAGTGGGTACGGAAAGTATTCAGACCCCTTTAAATTTTTCACTCTTTGTTTCATTGCAGCCATTTGGTAAATTCTAAAAAGTTCATTTTTTTCTCATTAAAGTACACTCTGCACCCCATCTTGATTGAAAAAAACCCAGAAATGTTGACATTTTTGCAAATCTATTAAAAAAGAAAAGCTGAAATATCACATGGTCATAAGTATTCAGACCCTTTGCTCAGACACTCATATTTAAGTCACATGCTGTCCATTTCCTTGTGATCCTCCTTGAGATGGTTCTACTCCTTCATTGAAGTCCAGCTGTGTTTAATTAAACTGATAGGACTTGATTTGGAAAGGCACACACCTGTCTATATAAGACCTCACAGCTCTCAGTGCATGTCAGACCAAATGAGAATCATGAGCTCAAAGGAACTGCTGAAGGAGCTCAGAGACAGTATTGTGGCAAGGCACAGATCAGGCCAAGGTTACCAAAGAATTTATGCAGCACTCAAGGTTCCTAAGAGCACAGTGGCCTCCATAATCCTTAAATGGAAGAAGTTTGGGACCACCAGAAGTCTTCATAGACCTGGCCGTCCATCCAAACTGAGCAATCGTGGGAGAAGAGCCTTGGTGAGAGAGGTAAAGAAGAACCCCAAGATCACTGTGGCTGAGCTCCAGAGATGCAGTAGGGAGATGGGAGAAAGTTCCACAAAGTCAACTATCACTGCAGCCCTCCACCAGTCGGGCCTTTATGGCAGAGTGGCCCAATGGAAGCCTCTCCTCAGTGTAACACATATGGAAGCCTACATAGAGTTTGCTCAAAAACACATGAAGGATTCACAGACAATGAGAAATAAGATTCTCTGGTCTGATGAGACGAAGATAGAACTTTTTGGTGATAATTCTAAGCGGTATGTGTGGAGAAAACCAGGCACTGCTCATCACCAGCCCAATACAATCCCAACAGTGAAACATGGTGGTGGCAGCATCATGCTATGGGGGTCTTTTTCAGCTGCAGGGACAGGACGACTGGTTGCAATTGAAGGAAACATGAATGCGGCCAAGTACAGAGATACTATGGATGAAAACCTCTTCCAAAGTTCTCTGGACCTCAGACTTGGGCGAAGGTTCACCTTCCAACAAGACAATGACCCTAAGCACACAGCTAAAATAACAAAGGAGTGGCTTCAGAACAACTCTGACCATTCTTGACTGGCCCAGCCAGAGCCCTGACCTAAACTCAATTGAGCATCTCTGGAAAGACCTGAAAATGGCTGTCCACCAACGTTCACCATCCAACTTGACGGAACTGGAGAGGATCTGCAAGGAAGAATGGCAGAGGATCCTCAAATCCAGGTGTGAAAAACAAAACTTGTTGCATCATTCCCAAGAAGACTCATGGCTGTACTAGCTCAAAAGGGGGCTTCTACTCAATACTGAGCAAAGGGTCCGAATACTTATGACCATGGGATATTTCAGTTTTTCTTTTTTAATAAATTTGCAAAAATTTCTACATTTCTGGGTTTTTTTCAGTCAAGATGGGGTGCAGAGTGTACATTAATAAGAAAAAATGTTTTACTTTTTAGAATTTACCAAATGGCTGCAATGAAACAAAGAGTGAAAAATTTAAAGGGGTCTGAATAATTTCCGTACCCACTGTATATATACATTATATATACATATATGAATATGTATGTGTGTGTGTGTGTATATATATTATACACACATATAATATATCCCTCTGTGTGTGGCCAGGTCTGACTCCTTGCTGTTACTCAGCAGGAGCACATAGCTTCCAGCAGAGGGCGCTCTTACACGAGGTCTTCATTGGCTTTGAAGCTGTTCACATCTGCTTTTTGCACACAGAGACACACGCCCGTGCTATAGAGAATATCAGGGAGGCATCTTTCATCCTCTCCTCTTGCCCTCACAAGCCCAGCTATTGTTTCCATTCATCTTCCTCTCCTCCAGCCCCTGGGAAGGTGTCTCCTGTCTCTGTGCTGTTTGTGTTGCACCTGCTCTGTGCACAGCATCCTTTCTCCTCCTCCCTTTGCACATCCAGGATCCAGAGAGGAGACACGCCTGGTACTGGGGGGACACAGAAGCATCTCAAGCAGCATATAGGAAGAAGAAGACCCTTATAGGAAAGGAGAGCCACATACACAAACATTCCAGCCTTGGAATTAAATGTCATCTGTGTCCTGATGGGAGAGAAATAGAGGAGATCCCTGATCCTGAGGGAGGTTGATCTCGACAAAAGCAAAGGAGGAGAGAGCATTGTTCCTTTGCCTTGGTGAGTATTGCATGGATCCATAACAAGGATCATTATGGTACCTGTTCCATCATTCACATCTTCTTCATATCCTAGCAAATCCTCAGCTGCCATTCATCCTTTGCAAAGATGTAATAAAACAGAAAGCTGGAGACAGGTAGATACAAAGATGCTGTTGTTTATAAATATGTATCTGTTATTATTATTTGAACATGTAAATATGTATCTATATGTGTTGTTGATACATGTACACACTCTCCTCTACATCCATCTGGGCAGTGACTGGGGGGATGGGATAAGGTATCAGGGAAGAAGGGGGACAAATGAATCCGCAGGGATTTAATAATTACGTTGTCCTAATGAATTAACCACTTCCAAGCTTGCGGTTTCTGGTCGAAATGCATCGCAGGCCTCTCCATTATATAGGGGGGACTGATATATTTGCCATCATATTTGCATTTATTACATAGTATGGTCACTCCTAGCTCCCCCCTACCTCCCTACCTCCTTGACAGAATGTACTGGGCTTAGAATGGGGGGCAGAGACCATTTCTAGAAACGACTAGTCTTGAAAAGGCCGATTGATTTTTTTTTTTTTTTGGAGCAACGTCATCCAACAGCATGATAAACAGCAATAACAGTAATGGTTTTGAAGGTCATGTATGTATGTATGTATATATATATAAATATATATATATAAAATATGTGTGTGTGTGATGTTGCTATAGGGTGTAACAAATTGATGCCTTGGGGACACTGATCTATAATAATCATTAGTCTGGATGTAGCTCCAGACAGTGATTTTTAGTGCATGGATCAGTATTGCATTGTTATGAGGAGCTATATATAGATACATATGTAGCACGCTTATGTCATAACAAATAAATAATACATAGGGGAGCATTATAATATATTTGTATAGTCTCCGGCTAATGGAGCAGCTTCTATAATTAGGCATCGTTTTTGTGGATCGTCACGAAATGACGTAGTTAATCCAACAAAAAATAGAACGAAATGTTAAATACCCTCAAAGACTTTGTACCGGAACCATAGGCCTTGTTTATAAAGATGGTGTCAGGGAGTGATTTATTAGGGAGTTACCTCTGCACAGTCTCCTTTTCCATTCTCCTTCTCCTATAGGACTAAACTGTTGTCTGACCCTGAATTCTTGTTGTATTGTTGGAAACAGTGTTACTTAAAAAAGATTTAGTGACATCATAGGAGCGTGTCAGAAAATCCCTAGGACAAGTGTCACATGAATCTGTGGAGCTGGGGATGATATGTAACCCTTCCCAGGCCGTGACGTCCAACAACAAGACCGATAACGTGTTCATGCGCCTAATGGGGTCATTTGTACTGATATGTTATAGGATGTAGGTTTTGCAAACGTTTATGCTGATTTTAAATGTTGTCCAATTTTTTATTGTTCATGTTTGTTTTATTATTGCTTTTCTAATATTTAATATTTTTGCTTTTATGCACAGTTCACATAGATACAAGCTCATTTGTATACTGGCTTTCCAGACAGGCCTAGATAAACAGGAAGCGCCCGATGCATAAACTATATACTAACTCCGGAGTCTATGGACATTTTTTTTAAATCCTCTAATGTGAATGTCAACATTTGTTCTAGAAAACCAAAAAAATGCCAAGAACTGTGCACAGCCTTTATACAAATTATCTTGCTGGGTCATTCCACGTTGTGTTATTAACTCAATGAGCACCAATGATTACGTTGTCTGACCTTTATTTATTATTTTTTCTACATTTTTTTTTTATTTTTGTGTTGTAACATTTTATCAAATTTTCCATTAAAAAAGTTACCTTTATAGTATTAATTTGGGGGGGTGAAAGTTGTAGAGATGGTAACCGTTTGCTTCCTGTTTAAGGTCTCAACTGATAATTTGGTGGATATGGATATATCAAGAATTTTTAATTTCTTTAAAAATGTTATAAAAAAATGAGACTATCCAACCAAATAATAGTTATTATAACAGCTTGTGTAAAATAACAAAAAGAGCAATACTCTCCTTTCTAATCCCCTGTTTCTTCGCTGGTCCCCTCCTGTTCTTCCAATTATTGACTGTAGTGTTGATGTGTGATTGGCTGCAGTGATTGGCTGCAGCGGTCACATGTCATATTGACACATTATCAATGGAAATGGAGGAACAGAGACCGTCGGGTGCCAAAAAAGTGTAGACTTGGAAGATGCTTTGAATAGGTAAATTGAAGATTGCTTCTTCTGTTAGTTTTCACCTTTGTAGAATTTTAAAGGTCTGACAAAGATTTTAACAGGTTAATTGTGTTGTAGAACAGTTTTTAGTGTAAATTAACATTAATTTACCTGGATGGTTGATACATTTTGGGCAACAGACAGTTCATAGAGTTTTTGATAATTTGGGTATAATAGAATATCATCTGCTCTGTAATTACTACTGTGAAAAAAACAAACACACAATACATAGGAAACCACATTATATAGAGTGTAAGAAAATGTATCCATCATACCTGTCCTGAATCGTGTGTGTCCATGATGGGATTGTGAACAAGGATTAATGTTTTCTAATTGCTGGATTTAGAAAACATTTGCCATATATAATTGTAATAACATAAAAGTGAAAGAATTGTGTCCTTGTGTAAAGTCTTAGGCTATGTTCACACTTCCATTCGGACCGGACATTCCATTTTAAAGAACAGACAAACAGAACTGATGTCCACAACGGATCCATTGCGTAACTGATGCAAACACATGCAGGGGGAACTTAGTCAATATCATGGGGTCTGTCTGAATTCTATTATATCTCTGTTTTTAGAATGGAAAAAAGTTTGCATAATGCACTTTTTATTCTGTAATTAAAATGGACACATAATAGTACCCAAAAAGACCCCATAGTAAGAAATGAGGCCCCTCTGCTTTCATTCGTATCAATTACGCAACAGATATGATTTGAAGTTTTGGACATTGAAGGAAATCTGTCAGCTGGTTTTTGCTATATAATCTAACAGCAGCATGATATAGGGACAGAGACCCTGATTCCAGCAATGTGTCACTTACTGGGCTGCGTGTGTCAATAAAATCAAAGTTTTATCAGCAGGAGATTATCACTACATGACTAGGTGTCTCGTGCCTCCTAGTCAACTGCTCTGTGTAACCCCATCCCCACCACTGATTGGTAACTTTCTGTCAATATACAGTGTACACAGAAAGCTGCCAATCAGTGATGTGGGTGGGGTTATACAGAGCTTAGCATTCAGAGCTGTGCTAGATGTGCAGCAGAGAAAACTGTGATTGTATCAAAATGACAGCATGCAGACCAGCAAGTGATACATCTCTGGAATTAGGGTCTCAGCCCCTACATCATGCTGCTCTCATTACATAGGAAAAACTTGAGGGCAGATTCCCTTTATTTCCATTTGTCTGTTCCTCAAAAATGAACAGGCAACAGGAAAGTCCAAATAAAAGTGTGAATGTACTCCTATGCTTTCTTGCATGTGTCAGTTTTCACTGTAGTTCTAGAATTGTATTCTTGAGCACAGTGCTGTAATAAAAGATACAGATTTGATTAGTCATTCCATGTGATTATAGTGTCTTTGTAGAAAACCTTTCACCTAATGTGCAGTGCTTAATTTCAGGGTGCGTACAGAATGACCACAGTATAACGATGGTGTGGTGAAATCTATTCCGTAGTTTATACTCGCTCTCCCTGTGTACAGGGTAAAGAGCTGCATTTAAGGTGTAAGATAGTTTGGTGAAACAAACGAAGGGGTCTACAAACAATATGACGACCACCTTGATGCAGGACCCATAACAATATACTCTCCCATTATATCAGCAATTTCTCCTCATCTCAGAGCCTATAAAACTATTTCAGGAATTTATGGTAACATTTTTAAATTGTATCACAACTTGTCCTCTTTGGGCTGGAATCACACATGCCTTTTCTGCTGCAGTTTCTGGTCCTAAGATAAAGAGTACATTCTAAAAAAAATTTAAATATAAAGGATAAAGGGTATTTCCATGCAGAATTGAAAAGTCTGTAGCGGAAAATTCACAGTGAATTCTACATCAACAAGAACTGTCGAGAAGCCGCATATTTCAGTCATTGCATTGCAAAGGGTGAAAACCGCAGTCTAAATTGACATGCTCAGTTTCCTAAGCGGATTTTCTCAACTAGTGGATATTTCATAAAATCTCTTGCACCATGTCAGTAATGCAACATGCAACATATTTTCAGCACATGCAGATCTACAGCTTAAAGGGGTTGTCCAGGACTTTAACAATGATGGCCTTTCCTCCATCAATGTCTGATCAGCGGAGGTGCGACATTCGGCACCCCAGCCAATCAGCTGTTCCTGGTGGCGGCTGGAATAGCTCAGTTATATAGCTGCACAGCTCCATCGACAGAATAGTGGCAACAGCCGGGTACTGCACATAAATCCCCTATTGATTTGAATATCGGGCGGATGTGCAGTACCTGGCCGTGGCCACTATACAGTCGATGGAGCTGTGCTGTGCAGCTCTACAACTAAGCAATTCCAGCCGCCACTGACACCAGGAACAGATGATGACCAATCCTAAGGAAAGGCCATCAATGTCCCGGACAACCCCTTTAATAACCACTTTCAATATCTCTCCTTCTTGCTGCATCAAAAAACTTGGGCTAAAAACAGCTTTAAAAACTGCATGTGTGATTACAGACGTATAAAATTAGGCAGCTCTTTAGATCAGGGGTCTTATATAGCATATCACATGTTGACAATATTTAAATAGGTGTTTTTTTCCCTATTTTTAGTTTTACAAATATGATCAAAAAAAGAAAAATATACAAGTGCATCTCACTAAATTAGAATATCATCAAAAAGTTAATTTATTTCAGTTCTTCAATGCAAAAAGCGAAACTCATATATTATATAGAGTCATTACAAACAGAGTGATCTATTTCAAGTGTTTATTTCTGTTAATGTTGATGATTATGGCTTACAGACAATGAAAACACAAAAGTCATTATCTCAGTAAATTAAAATAATTAACAAAAAAACACCTGCAAAGGCTTCCTAAGCATTTAAAAAGGTCCCTTAGTCTGTTTCAGTAGGCTCCACAATCATGGGGGAGACTGCTGACTTGACAGATGTCCAGAAGGCAGTCATTGACACACTGAACAAGGTCCCAGAGTTCCAATTTTCATTTGGAAATCAAGGTCCCAGAGTCTGGAGGAAGAGTGGAGAGGCCACAATCCAAGCTGCTTGAGGTCTAGTGTGAAGTGTCCACAATCAGTGATGGTTTGGGGAGCCATGTCATCTGCTAGTGTAGGTCCACTGTGTTTTATCAAGACCAAAGTCATTTTAGAGCACTTCATGCTTCCTTCTGCCAATAAGCTTTTTGGAGATGGAAATTTCATTCTCCAGCAGGACTTGGCCCCTGTCCACACTGCCAAAAGTACCAATACCTGGTTTACACACAACAGTATCACTGTGCTTGATTGGCAGCAAACTCGCCTGACCTTAACCCCATAGAGAATCTATTATAGAGAATCTATGGGGTATTGTCGAGAGGAATATGAGAGACACCAGACCCAACAATGCAGACGAGCTGAAGGCTGCTATCAAAGCCACCTGGGCTTCCATAACACCTCAGCAGTGCCACAGGCTGATCGCCTCCATGCCACGCCGCATTGATGCAGTAATTGATGCAAAAGGAGCCCTGACCAAGTATTGAGGGCATTTACTGATCATACATTTCAATAGGCCAACATTTCAGATATTAAAAACATTTTTCAAGCTGTTCTTATAAAGTATTCTAATATACTGAGATAATGACTTTTGTGTTTTCATTGGCTGTAAGCCATAATCATTAACAGAAATAAACACTTGAAATAGATCACTCTGTTTGTAATGACTCTATATAATATAGGAGTTTCACTTTTTGTATTGAAAGAACTGAAATAAATTAACTTTTTGATGATATTCTAATTTAGTGAGATGCACCTGTGTATATACCTACTAATTCCCCGTTGTTCTTCTCCTAGCGTTGTACAAGACCTTTTCTGGTCTACTTGCTTCCTTTTTGGGTGGGGATGCTCATGTGATAGCTGCAGCCAATCACTGACGGCAGCGGTGACCTATGCATCAACGCTACGGCCAGTGACTCACAGAAGTCATCAAATGTCCGCACAAGCAGAACAGGATGTACTGTACTGTAAAATTGTTGTTTTGATCTTCACTACAATTGTAACATTCTCTATGTTGGTTGCTTCGGAACAACATAGATTTATTGTAGACAATTTTATAAATCTCACCCAAAATACTGTTTATAAGGTATATCTTATACTTTGAGGTATTATATAAGGAGAACACTTAAAGGGGTTGTCCGGTCACAGAATATGCATGGCCTCTCCTTAGAATACCCAACAGCGGCCAATAAATATTGAATGGAGCTGCTACGTTCAATGTGTTTACATCCTGCCAACAACGGAGCTTATATCAGCTGATCGGTGGGGCTGATGGGTGGGGCTGATCGCTGGGGCTGATCGCTAGGGCTGATGGGTGAGGTTGATCGTTGAGGCTAATCGGTGGGGCTGATCAGTGGGGTTGAATCCAATCACATTGATTTTCACATTGATTGCCTATCCTGTAGATAGGTAGATAGGTCATCAGTATCCTGTGACTGGACAACCACTTTAAGTTCATGTTCATTTTAGGAATTTTTCTTAATTTCTGACCAAAGACCGAGTGGGTTTTTTTCTCTGTCAGGTAATTAAAATATAATTAGGAGAGCTGTATTAAAGGGAGATAGTAAAATCAGACTTTCCAAACTGCATACATGAGCATGCAAGTCTTTAAAACTATATCAATCAAGACCTATTATATCTTCCATCTGTTCCTTTATTCCCGAGAAGTTAGAGTTTTAATTCATATACACATAAGACACTAAGTGCTCTGGGTGTGACAGAGCCTTCCCTGAGCCTCAGCCTCCCGATGTTTCTCTGTCCAGCTCCAGGCTTGATTGATAGCTCATCGTCTGTATAATGTCAAGCGCCACGCAAGGAAATCAGACTGGTGCTGGGCGGAAAACAAGCTGGGAAGGCTGAGACTTTTTAGGTGCTATGTCATTCCCAGAGCACTTAATGCATGGTTTGCATTACAGATGCTTAAAGGGGTTTTATGAGTATATGACACTAATGAATTATCCTTAGTATAGGTCATTAAAATCAGATCGATGAGGACCTGACACCCTGTAGCCTCCTCCCCCCTCATCCCAATCAGCTTCTAGCAACTTCGGTGGCGGCTGGATATGAACATTGAATGCAACGGCACTCTGCAACTCCATTCAATATGTAGCTGCCATCGCTATAGCTAAGAGCAGCTTTTCAATGATCCCCATCAATCTGATATTGATGAAATATCCCAGTGATAAGTCATCAATATCGTATGCCCGGAAAACACCTTTTATTTCCTTTCAGTGCCGCAAAGAGGAAATGAAGCAAAGCATTGTGTCCATTAAAGTCAGAGGGTTGTCCATGTAGTGCATTGATGTGTCTGACCCTGTAGAGGGGAAGACTACATTGTAGCAGTTCTCTGTCTTGGCTTATTGATGAAGAGACTGACTCCTTTCTGTATAAATTCAAAATGCCGTAATAGCATACTGAAAAATGTGTATTTCTTTAGACCTGACAGTCCCTTTAAAGAAGCCATTCTCCTCCCATCAAAGTTTTTATCCTCTTAATATATTGCAGTCATTATATTATATAGCACTGCGTACTTACAATTGCTCATTTTTCCTTTCTGCCCAGCTAATTCTTCTCTTTTCTCTGCTCTATGTAGAAACAGGAAGTCTCTTGTTCCTGCATTTATCATTCCCATCTTCATCTCCTGACCCAGCTGCTCTCTCCTCCCCCCTGCCAGGAACTTTTGCAGTGACTCATGACTTGTACAGGGAAAATTGACCTCCTGTTTCTACATTGAGCTTAGAAGGATTCAGCTAGTCAGTTTTTAATCACGTGATGTCATAGACTTAATGGAAAAGAGAAGAATTTACTTACTGGGTAGAAAGGTAAAATGAGCAATTGTAAGTACACAAAGCTATATAACATGATGATTGCAATATATTAAGAGGATAAAAACTTTGATGGGAGGAAGTGCGCTTCTTTAAATACTCATTGACAGCCGCACTAATGCTGTTGAGTGTCCATGGCATAATTAACATCTTATTAAGTGATAGCACGCTCCGGTTTACAGTGCTACTTTTAACAAATTACTTACAGCATTCACTATTACTTTTCTTACTAAATCCACTTGTATGAATTATTTAGTAAGTGATTTCTTCATTTCACAAAGTAGGCTATTTCTCATTTTTTGTATTGATTGGGAGGAGTTATAATGTAGGTCTGTGGTTTCCAGCCTTTTATCTCTCTCTCCCTTTTCTTGTAGTTGCGCCTCGGGGCTGCAGATCATCATTCATGCCATCAGCTCTAATGTGGCTGTAATTGTGCCTGTGTCAGGGGATGTTCCCTATATTCACTCTATGTGTTGGTCACTTCTGCTTCATTGCCTTGTCTAATGTTTAATGACTGTATGTATGGCTTTTATAGGGCGAAAGGCAAAGCCTGGCACAGGTCTCATGTAGAGTTGCATGGCTATATGGCATCTCTTGAATATTTATGAATATATGCCTATAATAAGAATGTTTTATTTATTTCCTTAAAGGGAATATGTTTAAATCAAGTTTTTAAAATTTATTTAAAGGGAAGTAAATTACTTATTGTTTCAATAAGGTTTTTGTGTTACATGTATTTTTAAAACATTTTTTTCAATGATTTTTTCATAATATAATCTTTATTTAAAAAAAAATAATAATAATTTGTAATCATTAAATTTTTACACTGGCCACTGGGTTTTTTTTTACACTCCTACTTCCTGTCTTTTCAGGAAAATTTTTCAGTAAGACTTTTTATCATCACAGACAGGATTACGATGACAGGTGATACCTGCATATACCTCTATATAACACAGGATCCACCAATCACAATAGACAATGTCAATACCTTTGCACATGCTCATTAGACACTTTAATACAAAAGATAGGATCGGAATCTTTTTTGTTTGTAGTTAATGTACATATTTTGTTTCTAGAAACACCAAGAAGTTAGAATCTAGAAACAAAAAACACTCACCAATGTGAAAATTGCAAGATTTTTATGTTTATTTTTTAAAGAGGACCTTTCACCATATTTTTCAAGTTAAGCTGTACACACAATCTAATAATGGCTGCAGAGTGGAATGAAACGGGGTTTTTAATTTTTTTTCGGTTTCGTCTCTCCGTTTTCGGAAATATTAGTAATCAAAGTACTGGCACCTACTGAGTTAACTTTAGTTAAGTCCAAGTGGGTTTTACAGATAGCAACTCATACAGGAAAAAAGTAAGTACATACATGCATACATTTGGATCCAACAATAATAGGATAGGATTTTTGGGGGGGGTTGTTTTTTTGTAGTGCCCATAAAAGGTTAATTAATTTTTCTTTATTATGACTAGGAGTTGAGTTAGGCTTCAATTTGCAGTAAATTACAATGTGCATTGACCCTTATTGACCAGCAATGTGATTGTTAGCTGGAGCAAAAGATAACTGACCTGAGCTGAAAATGATGTATGTGGTCAACATCCATCTGTGCTACTGTAACCTTTTCTAGGACTGTTGTTGAAACTATCGAATTTTTCGTTCTTTGGGATTTTGTGCGTCCACAAGGGTGTAAATAATTTTCATAATTTTGGCACCTTCGGGTCCAGGAGGAAATTTAGCAATTACAGGTGTTAAAGGGACATTAAGTGAAAAATGACTGTAAACTGGTGGTGATCAATGTTCCCTCCAGCCACGCTAAAATGGAAATAATTAAATTGTACATTCTAATGAGGATCAAGGAGCTCAATATTGGTCCTGTCTGTCTGCAGGATTTGCAATGTTTAACTCTATCATTTCTTGCAGCTTAAAGGAAACAGTGGGGGTGACAGTGATGTTCCCCACCCAATATTGATGACCTATCCTGTAGGTTATTAATATATTGATTTTATATTGATGACCTATCCTGTAGGTTACTAATATATTGATTTTATATTGATGACCTATCCTGTAGGTTACTAATATATTGATTTTATATTGATGACCTATCCTGTAGGTTATTAATATATTGATTTTATATTGATGACCTATCCTGTAGGTTATTAATATATTGATTTTATATTGATGACCTATCCTGTAGGTTATTAACATATTGATTTTATATCCTAAAGAGAGGTCATCAGTATATAAGCGCTAGAGAACACCTTTAATAAAAAATCCAGAGATTTAACCAAGTGTTTATGTACCATACACATAGTCCTTATAGCTGCTATGGGGCGGCCCCTATTCAGGTTAGTTTTTAACCCATGCTAATTAGGTGTTAAAAATATGTGGATGTTGCCTCCAAGTCAGAATAGGGGAACCATGACTTCCTATTGTGGGTAATTGATTGTGTAGTCATTCCAACAACAGCTGAAATTAATTTTTATCATTTTGTGAGACCCCTTGTACTCTGATTATGCCGCTGGATCGAACATCTTAACATGTTTGCCTTCTGTTAAGCCTACTAGGGAGCTTTAAAAAGGGAGTAGCACTTGCTGATGCTATGGAGTGCATAGGTGTAAGGGACAACACATGTTGGCCTAAGCTCCATTCTCTGATCAATGTGAATCTGAAGTCCACCTTCTTCTTCCCTCAAGCACTACAATTATAGATTAGCAAAGCCATAGGTGGTTTTATGGTGGCTGATGCCCACTGCATACACTTGCTAACCCTTCTGAAAAATTCAAGGGGCTCCAGGAAAAAGTCAATATCTCCTCTATAGTTTGCAGCCATTGTCTTGTGGTCAGACAAAAATGGCTTCCCGGCATCCTCTGGAACCTAGGTCATGAGGCACATGCCCTATGAGGGCACATTATAAATCTATGGGATCAGTTGACATCTATTCAAAGACGGGTTTTAAAAAATGATGAAACTACAGGAGTAACTTAAAGAGAATCTGCATCAGGATTTTATACCCCAAATTAATGGTATGTATGTAATGGCGCTTTATTGCTGATTAAATCCTTGTCTTGCTTGTAGAAATCTGTTTTTGAGAAATTCATAGTTGAAACTACAGTGCCTACAAGTAGTATTCAAACCCCTGCAGATTTAGCTGGTTTGATAAGATGCAAATAAGTTAGAGCCTTCAAACTGCAAACGAGAGTAGGATTTATGAACAGAAGCATAAATCTTACAAACCAAAAAGTTATGTTGCTCAGTTGAATTTTATTAAATTTTAAACATAAAAGTGTGGGTCAATTATTATACAACCCCTATGTTTAATATTTTGTGGAATAACCCTTGTTTGCAATTACAGCTAATAATCATCTTTTATAAGACCTGATCAGGCCGGCACAGGTCTGTAGAGTTATCTTGGCCCACTCCTCCATGCAGATCTTCTCCAAGTTATCTAGGTTCTTTGGGTGTCTCATGTGGACTTTATTCTTGAGCTCCTTCCACAAGTTTTCAATTGGGTTAAGGTCAGGAGACTGACTAGGCCACTCCAACACCTTGACTTTTTCCCTCTTGAACCAGGCCTTGGTTTTCTTGGCTGTGTGCTTTGGGTCGTTGTCTTGTTGGAAGATGAAATTACGACCCATCTTAAGATCCTTGATGGAGGAGCGGAGGTTCTTGGCCAAAATCTCCAGGTAGGCCGTGCTAGCCATCTTCCCATGGATGCGGACCAGATGGCCAGGCCCCTTGGCTGAGAAACAGCCCCACAGCATGATGCTGCCACCACCATGCTTGACTGTAGGGATGGTATTCTTGGGGTCGTATGCAGTGCCATCCAGTCTCTAAACGTCACGTGTGTGGTTGGCACCAAAGATCTCGATCTTGGTCTCATCAGACCATAGAACCTTGAACCAGTCTGTCTCAGAGTCCTCCAAGTGATCATGAGCAAACTGTAGACGAGCCTTGACATGACGCTTTGAAAGTAAAGGTACCATACAGGCTCTTCTGGAACGGAGACCATTGCGGTGGAGTACGTTACTTATGGTATTGACTGAAACCAATGTCCCCACTGCCATGAGATCTTCCCGGAGCTCCTTCCTTGTTGTCCTTGGGTTAGCCTTGACTCTTCGGACAAGCCTGGCCTCGGCACGGGAGGACACTTTCAAAGGCTGTCCATGCCATGGAAGGCTAACAGTAGTTCCATAAGCCTTCCACTTACGGTTGATGCTCCCAACAGTGGAGACAGGTAGGCCCAACTCCTTGGAAAGGGTTTTGTACCCCTTGCCAGCCTTGTGACCCTCCACGATCTTGTCTCTGATGGCCTTGGAATGCTCCTTTGTCTTTCCCATGTTGACCATGTCTGAGTGCTGTTCACAAGTTTGGGGAGGGTCTTAAATAGTCAGAAAAGGCTGGCAAAAGAGATCTTTAATCCACACATGTGAAGCTCATTATTCTTGGTGCCTGAACTACTTCTTAATACTTTTGGGGGACCAAACAGAATTCTTGTGGTTTGAGGGGTTGAATAATAAATGACACTCTGAATTAACTTTTAACGTTTTAAAAAAAAAAAAAAAAAAATTTGCTGCAGTGCATTTCCCACTTCCAGGCTGATCTACAGTACAAATGTCACAATGCCAAGTTAATTCCGCATGTGTCAACCAGCTAAATCTGCAGGGGGTTGAATACTACTTGTAGGCACTGTATATGCTAATGGGTTGCAAGTGCAGTGGGGCAGGACATTGCACTTGCAGTTTTCTTGCCTTCTCTCCCCATTCTCTGCTCGCTGCCTGACTACTGTCTCTGATTGAAAGGTCACAGAAGCAGGAGTGACCTGTCAGAGGCAGGAAGTAGCCAGGGAATAGGGAGAGAGGGCAAGAATACTGCAAATGCAGTGTCCCACCCCACTGCACTTGCAATTCATTAGCATACAATTTTAACTATGTATTTCTCTAAAACAGCATCATAGATTTCTGCAAGAAAGGTCAGGATTTAATCAAAATTAAAGCACCTATACATACTGAACATGCCATTAGTTTGGGGTATAAAATGCTGATTACAGGTTATCTTTAAGATCGGCCTCAGTTGAACAGTGGCATTCTCAGATTAAAAATTGTGGGTGCAACTGCAGCTGCATTCACTTAAATGCACAATTTTCGGCCATAAAACGGATAAGTCGAGTGTATGCTGCAATTTTTTCTGACATATGGAAAATCTCTTCTGTTCACCAGGGCATTGTGTAACATTAGTCAGTGTGCTGTCCATGGAACGTATGAATAACACAGCAACAGAAAACCCAGCCAAACTCACAGATACATACTGTATACCTAGGGTTCCAGCTTCAAATGTTTTTTCCTCATCAGCTTTTACATATTTGATTTGATTCTAGTGACTTAATTTAATTTCTTTGTATTCATATAGTCGCATAGCAGTAAGATCATCTTTTATTAAATTCTACATTGTCCTTCTGGCCTCCAGCCCAATCTGTTTAAACCCTGTGCTTCACTTACAATGACATTTGCAGGTTTCTGAATCACTGGGCCATTTATTTGGAGTATTTGTAGAAGGCACAATGTACTTTTTTTCATTTTAACCTTCAGTGGGTGGTCAAGTAATTCATCAGAAAGGTTTTATAGCAGAATGTATGAAACACAATACAAAATTAAAGCAAGCAAAATGATTAATCAATCATTAATCAATCACATGTCATTCAGGAGCATACATAGAAATCATGGGGCTCCATAGCAAAAGTTCTAATTGTCCGCTATATAGTATAATGCAGTCCCCATAGTCCTCCATATAGTATAATGTACTCCCCATAGTCCTCCATATAGTATAATGTACTCCCCATAGTCCTCCATATAGTATAATGCACTCCTCATAGTCCTCCATATAGTTTAATGCCGCCCCATAGTCCTCCATACATTATAGTGCATTCCCCAGAGTACTCTATATAGTATAATGCACTCCCCATAGTTATCCATATAGTATAATGCACTCCCCATAGTTATTCATATAGTATAATGCACTCCCCATAGTCTTCCATATAGTATAATGCACTCCCCATAGTCCGCCATAGAATATTCGGCCACCACATTATTCTCACTGATTTTAAAAAAATAAGTACAATACTCACATCTCCTCCTTGTTCTCCTAAGATGTCAAATGCAGAGGAAGAAGGATGCTTTCAACTGTATTGGCATCCAGGTTGCCGATATAGTTGAACTTACAACGATAGGGGGGGACCCAGTGCTGGCCTTCGCACCAGACCCCCCAGCTCCTGGGCCCCATAGCGGCCGTGTGGCTTGCCGCCGTTGTTGATACGCTACTGATATCATTGATCAGTCATATGAGACAGATGTAGTTTCAAGTGAATCTGTCACTCAGATTTCACAATATTAACTGCATACATTATAAACAAGATCTCTTAGACTTGATGAAGCTGATGTACTTTGAAAACTCATTTTAGAATGTAATCCTCAATGTAAAATATTTAGGTTTTTTTACTGAGCTTGAACTACACTCATGAATTGCTCATATTCATATTAAGCCAGGGAACTTTCACAAATGATCATACAGTCATTTTGACATGGATTTACAAAGTGAGTACACCAGTCTCATCAGGTCTAAAGGGTTGATTTATTAATGTATGCTGTTTGTATTTTGAGATCTAGGGACAAATCTGTTTCAAATAGACAAATCTGATATAAGTAAAACCAAAAGTATAATTATAAGTTGGTATACATACAATGTGCAGGAGCATGTTCACACTGGTCATTAAACAGACAAAACCTAAGAGAGAAAGAAAATGAATCTGATATAAGTATCTTAAAAAAGACCTATCACCAGAGCAGGAGGTTGCAGTAGTCAAGGCGGGAGATGATGAGGGAATGATAGAGATTGTACTAGTGTACTATCACTACCTTTACACAGAGAACCTCGAGACCCCTGTTATCGTGATAATTTCTGGTTTAAATGGTTGGACCCCCAGCGATCATAGATTTATCACCTCTCCACAGAAGATGTGATGAATGTATCTATGGAGAAACCTCTTTAAAAGTGTTTTATGCCACATTACATTTGACAGTCACAGTTTAAAGAGGAAATTCAACAGGGAGATAACAGTATAAGAGCATTTCCTTTGTTTCTTTTTAAAGAGGGGTTCACATCATCCATAATGGGTAAAATTGCTAGACAACTTTGCAATTTACCTCTTATTTTATCCTCTATGGGACACTTTTATCTCCAGTACAAAATGGAGCTGCAACTCGGATGCTCGACAGCTGCTCAATTAATTCTCTATGGGGCTGCTGGAAAAAGTTGAGGGCAGTGTTCATCAGTCCCATTGGGAGTGAATGGAGCGGCGTACAAGTGTGTGCACTACTGCTCCATTCTAACTGGGATAAATGTTCCTTGTTCTAATAATCAGTGCAGGTCTATGAGGTCATACAGTCACCAATCAATAAGTTATCACCTATCCTTTAGATATTTTTAAACTAGTTTTCACCAGACAGCCCCTTTAAGGTTGAAGTTAAAATTACTATGTTCCAACTCTTGATCGCTGTATCTCATCTTCCTCTTTCTATAGAACAGCAGGACATAAAGTGGCTACACAATCCAAAGGTGCCATCTACATCCTACATCTACATCCTCACGTGTCTGCTGCTAATCCACGAACCGCACATACAGTTGAAACCAGAATGGGAAAGGTTTATTCTGATTTCATGTCAGATATTGAGAAAAACATACATATCTGTCTTTTTATACAGTGTATCTAAACTTCTGGTTTCAACTGTACTTTATGTCACTATCCAAAAACATTCAATAGAAAAAAAGTTAAAAAAGAAAGTCTGTTTTAGTCTTTAAACGATAGATTTTTGATTTCCACCTCTGTGTCTTCCACACTGCGTGTATATATGGCCATGGAAGAAAACAAAAAGAATGGATGACCTATAGAGCACTTCCTATTGTGTGCAAACACACTCACTTCCCCTGTAGATTTTTGCTTATTCAAACACAGGATATTAAAACAAAACAATATTTTCATGTATAACTTCCTGTACAAAGGCAAAGTGAAGAATAAAAACAACCAAATGTACTACAGAAAACTTACACCTATCACACATTTATACACAAGTAGGATAATTGATTCATCATGTTTAAAGGGAAATTGCCATACCCAAAATCCTTACATTGTCCTCACATTGAGTAAACTCCAGCCACAGAATTCAAACTAAAGCATCTCTACTTCTTGATGACCCCATCTGCAAATCTCAGCTTCATAGGGCCTTTTCAATAGGATATTAAAAGATAATTGGATATAGGGGCTACCTCTAGCCATACTTTAATTTTCAGATTTCATACTTTGCACTGATGAGCGGCAGTACCCTGAAACACAGTTTCTGCAAATTAAGATTCTGGTTTGGACTCTATCCTAAGTCACATGACAAGGCTCATTAAAGAGTCGATGTTGACTTTTAGGATCGCTACTTCCAATAGGTGGCACTAGAATTCAAGTCCTCTTCCTCTCTGAAGAGTCAATTTGCATATTTAATTTTTCAGAGGAGGCTGAAAAAATCAAGGAAAAAGGAGCCTGATGAAGAGCTCAAGTTGAGTTGTAAATGCATTGCTCATATGCCAATTTAAGGGAACCTGACAGGTGATACATGGGCAGCATGCATCAGGCACCAGCTGTACGATCACAGCCATGTATGTTTGTCTCTGTAACACTACAGTGTTTCAGAGAAAAACATACTTTTAATAACCGGCAGCTTCTCCCCGCCTGATGACAGTGGCTGGCAAGCCTCTGCCAATGTGCACACATAGACAAAGGTTTGTCAGTCACTTTCAGTGGGCGGGGAGAAGCCGCCAGGGACCCGCCTGTACGACTAGTGCACAGTGTGGCTCGGTCCCCCGCGGCTATTAAAATGAAGTTTTTCTCTGAAACTCCACAGCGTTTCAATGACAATCATACATGACTGTGATCGTACAGCCTGTGCCTGATACACGCTGTCCACGGTTTGAGCAGCATGTATCACCTATCAAGTTCCCTTTCAGTTTATGTGTTAATTCACATTCCTGGCCATTTAATTTGCGACTTCTGTGGAGCCAGATTTGTAACAAGAACAGCGCTTCCTTGCGCCTCCCATTGGTTCCTCTGTGATCCTCTACCATTCACCATGGCACTGTTTCTTTTTGTATTCTTAACATTAAAAAAAAATTCTTACAATTTTTCACACTGACCTTTACGTCTTTTGCTAGAGACTTCCTCTTCTGCGAATATTCAGAATATTTTATAAGTCTCATTATCATCAGAGAACGACATTACAACAACAGGTAACACTTCTATATACAGTAGATAACACAGGCTCCACCATTTACAATAGGTGATATCACAGCTCACCTCCCCCTCCTCCATTGCTGCAAATGTCCATGTGACCAACAAGATGTGGGAGTCTTATATTGAGTCTAATGACACATTTGCTTTAAGTGGAGTCAGTCTTGTTATAGGAGTTCGGAAACATTTGATCACATATGTTAAATGACAGTCTGCCAAACTCTCTGATTTTGGCCCGAGCTGCTGACACTCCCATAGGCAGATATCAGGGCGAGTGTGGAGTAGGCATGTCGGAATTCAACATGCCTAATCCTTTGGTTCTCATAAGAGATAAGCTGCCACTAGAAGTGTCCAGCTGTGACTTTCTTCTATCACTAATTGAGAACACATGCATTTTCAACTTGTGCATGGGGAAGGGGGGGGTCAAGAAAAATATGTAACTAAGCTTATATGGCTACCTCGAGTGAAGACAGTCCTGTGCGCCACTGTTTTTTTTTTACTTGGCCACGTCGGTATTTATATGTCATATCCAGCATATGATTGTAGCAGACAATGCTGACCACGGTGTAAATATCAGTACGGAGGACATGTCACCAACGTGGTTAGATTGGCTGCCAAAGTCCCAGAGCGTGACATCGATGCAGCAAAGTAGACATTGGCTTCAGGGCACTACAGATTCATCAGAGCAGACGTGAGGGGATGCAAAAAGATAAGTGTATGACTATTCGATTTTTTTCTCCCATGTGCAGTTTTTGCCGAGTGTTTTCTAAATTAGAGAAAAATTATTTTAGCTTTTAAAATAGTCTTGTAAACTTGTCATGTTACTTGGGCGCCTGTGAAGTGTTTTATCTATATTTATGTCGAAGCTATTATTCCATATCATTGAACTCTGTGTAAAGGATCTTCCATGGATATGCAATGTGACTCATGATATCTCCCGTCCAAGTGATATACTCGATGTCTTCACAATGTAGAGGATTGAGTCAAATGACGCATTTCACATCAATATGACAAGGGCTGAGTGATGATACCACAACATTAATCCAAAAGTGCAGAAGTTCATGAGTTACTAACACCCTTTATGTACGGTATATAGCGCCAATCTATTCTACAACACTTTACAATTCGTAAAAGTACATACATGACACAATAAATTACAAAATAAAAAACATAAAGTTAGTGGAGAGACTTAACTTAAAACATCTGAATCTCAATTCAAAATCTATTATAGGGTCCCCACCTCCCTTGGGCAATTTATAATATTGGCATCTTATGTATCAGACTGGTCATTTGACCTAATTAGGTTCCATGTGCCAGAGGCGACTGTTACCTCTGCACTTCCTATAGCAGCGCCTTGGAGCAAATCTTGTCCTTTAAAGATTAGTTCAAGGATTTTTCTTCCATGATGATAGACAAAATTTATATTAATTTCTTCTCCCCTTCCCCCCTCCTTCCGGTTGCCATCACACATCAATGACAATTGCCCAGTTTATGACTTATAGCTGCCAATCACTGGTTGCCAAACCAGAGAGACAGCAGGATCATCCATTCTAATATCCATGCTTAAAAGGGGACATGTAGATGTGGAAATTGCTTAGTTCCCAAAGGGTCCCCATGTAAGCACCAACTTAAGTGCTACCCACTGTGCAAGCCATTGTACCCCAGAGTCAGCCATAGTTCTCCCCAGTGATACCCCAGTCTCCTATCACCAACCACAGTGCCCACAGTAACAACCACTGTGCCCTCGATCATCACACCATTTGAGATACATTTGTAGATGGGTCCTTCCTTACCTTTCCTTTTGGCTCAACTTTTGCCAAGATAAAAACCAATTTTGTAAAAAAAAAAAATATTTTGCAATACTTTGTTGGGAGATGTTTAAGCCGTATGCATATGTGCCCATCGAGTGGTTGTCATGAGAATTTCCGCCTGTTAATGGATTTGCTAGGATGTGAGGATATTATATTACATATAGTTTTGTTGTGAGAACTTGGAGTCTTTAACGAAATTTGCAAAAAGGGTGGACACGTGAGTATATTTTTCCTTTCATGCCCCTTCTTTAGCAAAAAGGAATATCTTGGTTTGCCCCGTTACAGTTGAACGTAACTGTGTTCCTTTGCTGATCTTTGCTTTTCTAGAGAACATATGATAGGTAAAACTCAAAGCTTGCTAAGTCTGACCTTCAACATATAGTCTACAGATGTACTTAAATAGGTTCGGCTAAGACAATGAATGCAGGTGTCCATGCTCGACATTCAGACAGGGCTTTGTAGAGCTCTATTCTTGGGATCACTGGGGGGCCCAGATGTTGGACCTCCAGTGATCAGTAAGTTATATCAACTGACCTCAAACTATACAGTGATACGTCATTGTTATATTGCTTGATGTTTCATATATATCACTTCTGCACATGTTACTTTAGTAACCCTGAATCTCAGTGTATCATATCATATTATATTGTAACCTTAAGTCTCTGTGTGTTATTGTTCTAGACCCTCAACATGTATCGTTTGTATTTTACTGACCTTGAGTCTCGGTACACTACAGTTTACTATCTGTGAGAAACTTCTGCCTTTGTTATTTTTTTTTCTGTTGTTGTGTAGGCTAAAAGCCTCCATACGCATTAGATGTCTGTTGGCTGAACGATGCTTCAGCTGATTGTTCAGCCAATATCTAGCTCAGCCAACTCTCCCATACACAGGAGCGCTCGTTCGGCCGAGCGCTGATGTTTTCTCCATGAGAAAGCTACCTATTGAAACAACGGCCCGGGGGTTTATCTCTGGGAGAACAATGCGATGGCAATCCAAAATTGGCATCTCCCTCGACCATCAGTTGACCAATGCCCCATACACATTATATTGTCACTCGTACCTGTCAATATGGGGGATCGGTGGACATTACTCTAATGTCTATGTGTGGTCTTTAGTTCAAATTATATTGCAAACTGACTAAAGATTTATTTTCAAAATGGCAAGTTATCTCTTATTTGTAGGATAAAGGACTACTAGCTGATCACTGGGCCTCTGACCACTGGAACCCCTATCGATCCCTAGAACTGGGCTCTGTTGCCCGGTTGTGAACATAGTGGCAGTGTGCATACTTGACCTCCGCTCAATTCATTGTCTATGGGACTGCCAGAATCAGTCTAGTACATTACTCGGCTTTCTCCAACAGTTCCATCAATTATAAATGAAGCTGAGGATGAGCATATGGACCACTGTAGACCCCCATTCTCAGGATTCTAGAGTCCCGTTCTTGGAATCGGTGGGATTCAATTGCCTAAACGTTCTTATTGACATTTGTATTTATTATATGCAATGCCCTCTCACTTTTTCTTTGCATAAAGGGGCAATCCAATCATGAAAAAAGAAGTATAGATGCAAATAAAATTACTATTTATTCAAATTATTTTAAAAAAACAATCAATAAAAGTACATTTCTAAAAAGTAGAAGTAGATAGAAGGATACCACAGTAAGTAGGTTGGAGGTATAGTCCAACAAGATAGTAGACAGATATACACACGTCCAAGGTTATGTCAAGGCAGGAGAGGCCTGTCCAAACAAGCAACCTTAATAAAGTGTCACATTCAATAAATAATAATAGTACTATAACAGTTCATAATAAAGAGGACCCAAATTATTAGGTTACTCAAAAGGATTCAGCGGTATAAAAAACCTGTAAAGAGAACTTGTCATAGAACTGTAAAGTATAGCGTGCAATAATAGGAAGAGTCCATGGATGATGCTATATCAGGCCTTAAAAATGGGGAAAGAGCCTCAAAATTGTCACCACCACAAAAAGCCCTGAAAAAACTAAGAGTTATGATAAAGTGACATATGGCTAAGTGCCAGTTTGGAATATGATGTAGACAAGTGTCAAAGAAAATCCATTATAAATAAACACAAAATATATAATAACATGGTAGGTATATAGGGAATGGAGGGAAGAGGCAATACAACCTGGTCACTGTGGAAGGAGGGACAATCCCAACGCGCGTTTCGCGGGGGATGGGTACATAGGGGGTAGAGAGCTCCCTTATATTGAGCCATGTTCAGTGTGCTCTCCTACCCCCCGAAGAAGAGGAACGCGAAACACGTCTACTATCTACTGTCAACTATCTTGTTGGACTATACCTCCAACCTACTTACTGTGGTATCCTTCTATCTACTTCTCCTTTTTATAAATGTACTTTTATTGATTGTTTTTTTTAAATAATTTGAATAAATAGCAATTTTATTTGCATCTATGCTTCTTTTTTCATGATTGGATTGCTTTGAATGAAGTATTGCATTCAATAGGCCCCCAACTTTATTTGGAATATTTTGTATAAAGGGGGCTGGCTATTTCGGGCCAGACCTGGTTGTACTCTTGACGAGCATTGTCTGAATGCTTTTGTTGTCTCCATTGTCTGATGTTTCTATAAACAAATTATGGACCACTGGGTGAGAACTGAAGAATTATCTGTGGTGTCTTGCCTGCATAAATCGAATAATGTATAAATCTTGGATGGTAGCCCTGATTCAAAAAGGTCTTTCTGAGGCCACCAAGGTGTTTGCCTCTAGAGTCCTTATCTATGAACCAATCCAATATTTACAGCCAGAACTGTTTATCTTTCTCCCACAGTAATAGCTCTGCTTAACGTCACCTGTCTCATCTATTGCATTATTTCTGTGTCCTAATGTGTATAAATATGTGACTCTTCAGATTTTGTGTTATATTAGCCTGATGAAGTGGCCTGAGTAGCCTTGAAAGCTTGCAACTTGTTACCATCTTTTCAGTTAGCCATTAAAAGGTATCAACCACTGAGGACTCTCAAATCTAAATATTTTTCTATTTACTGGCTAACACAGTACAAAAATATATATATATATTTTTTTTTCCCTGTATGAAAAAAGTTAAATGTTAATTTTTTCCTTCCACGTTGCTTCAGTTCCTGTGAAGCACGTGAAGGGTTAATAAACTTTTTGAGTGTGGTTTTGAGTACCTTGAGGGGTGCAGTTTTTAGAATGGTGTCACTTTTGCATATTTTCTGTCATATAGGCCCCTTAAGTCAATTTTGTTGCAAAAGTGAGAAATCGCTGTTCAACTTTTAACCCTTATAACTTCCTAACAAAAAAAATTTGTTGCAGAAATTGTGCTGATGTAAAGTAGACATGTGGGAAATGTTATTTATGGACTATTTTGTGTGACATATCTCTCTGGTTTAAGGGCATAAGAATTCAAAGTTGGAAAATTGCAAAATTTTTAAATTTTTGCCAAATTTCCATTTTTTCACAAATAAACGCAAGTGATATCAAAGAAATGTTATCACTATCATGAAGTACAATATGTCACGAGAAAACATCTCAGAATTAGGGGGATCCATTGAAGCGTTCCAGAGTAATTACTTCATAAAGTGACAGTGGTTGGAATTGTAAAATTTGGCCCGGTAATTAAGGACATAATTGGCTCCGTCACTAAGAGGTTAAAGTTACAATTGAGTAATCGATTGGTGCCACATATCAAATAAATGAAAGTGTGATCTGATAAATATAAGATTACGTGGGCATCTTGACTGCACCCATAGGCAGATGTTGGGGAAACTGAAGATTGATCCTTTTTCTTGCTGTGACTGAGAGCAGCTTGTGTCCATCCATATAAAAGTTAGTCGTAATGCTCTAAACTCCATCAAATAATTTTTGAGGTTCAGGTTGTTTAAATTTTAGTATAAAACCTAAGTTTTTCAGCTTTTTAAAAAAGTATTTGCGTAAGGCCTCACTCATTCATTTTGCATACATGAAAAAAATATACAGTACAGACCAAAAGTTTGGACAAACCTTCTCATTTAAAGATTTTTCTGTATTTTCTTGACTATGGAAATTGTACATTCACACTGAAGTCATCAAAACTATGAATTAACACATGTGGAATTATATACTTAACAAAAAAGTGTGAAACAACTGAAAATATCTTATATTCTAGGTTCTTCAAAGTAGCCACCTTTTGCTTTGATGACTGCTTTGTACACTCTTGGCATTCTCTTGATGAGCTTCAAGAGGTAATCACCGGAAATGGTCTTCCAACAATCTTGAAGGAATTCCCAGAGATGCTTAGCACTTGTTGGCCCTTTTGCCTTCACTCTGCGGTCCAGCTCACCCCAAACCATCTCGATTGGGTTCAGATCTGGTGACTGTGGAGGCCAGGTCATCTGGCGTAGCACCCCATCACTCTCCCTCTTGGTCAAATAGCCCTTACACAGCCTGGAGGTGTGTTTGGGGTCATTGTCCTGTTGAAAAATAAATGATGGTCCAACTAAACGCAAACCGGATGGAATAGCATGTCGCTGCAAGATGCTGTGGTAGCCATGCTGGTTCAGTATGCCTTCAATTTTGAATAAATCCCCAACAGTGTCACCAGCAAAGCACCCCCACACCATCACACCTCCTCCTCCATGCTTCATGGTGGGAACCAGGCATGTAGAGTCCATCCGTTCACCTTTTCTGCGTCGCACAAAGACACGGTGGTTGGAACCAAAGATCTCAAATTTGGACTCATCAGACCAAAGCACAGATTTCCACTGGTCTAATGTCCATTTCTTGTGTTCTTTAGCCCAAACAAGTCTCTTCTGCTTGTTGCCTGTCCTTAGCAGTGGTTTCCTAGCAGCTATTTTACCATGAAGGCCTGCTGCACAAAGTCTCCTTTTAATAGTTTTTGAAGAGATGTGTCTGCTGCTAGAACTCTGTGTGGCATTGACCTGGTCTCTAATCTGAGCTGCTGTTAACCTGCGATTTCTGAGGCTGGTGACTCGGATAAACTTATCCTCAGAAGCAGAGGTGACTCTTGGTCTTCCTTTCCTGGGGTGGTCCTCATGTGAGCCAGTTTCTTTGTAGCGATTGATGGTTTTTGCAACTGCACTTGGGGACACTTTCAAAGTTTGCCCAATTTTTCGGACTGACTGACCTTCATTTCTTAAAGTAATGATGTCCACTCGTTTTTCTTTACTTAGCTGCTTTTTTCTTGCCATAATACAAATTTTAACAGCCTATTCAGTAGGACTATCAGCTGTGTATCCACCAGAGTTCTGCACAACACAACTGATGGTCCCAACCCCATTTATAAAGCAAGAATCCCACTTATTAAACCTGACAGGGCACACCTGTGAAGTAAAAACCATTTCCGGTGACTACCTCTTGAAGCTCATCAAGAGAATGCCAAGAGTGTGCAAAGCAGTCATCAAAGCAAAAGGTGGCCACTTTGAAGAACCTAGAATATAAGACATATTTTCAGTTATTTCACACTTTTTTGTTAAGTATATAACATGTGTTAATTCATAGTTTTGATGCCTTCAGTGTGAATGTACAATTTTCATAGTCATGAAAATACGGAAAAATCTTTAATGAGAAGGTGTGTCCAGCTCACCCCAAACCATCTCGATTGGGTTCAGGTCTGGTGACTGTGGAGGCCAGGTCATCTGGCGTAGCACCCCATCACTCTCCTTCTTGACAAATCTTTATATGAGAAGGTGTGTCCAAACTTTTGGTCTATACTGTATATATATTAAATATATATTTTTCATCAGTGGTGGATCCTCTTTTTAGCCATCTTTGATCCGTGTGTCCAGTTTTTCCAGTAAAAAACATTCAGTGCTCGGGTGACACACATATATCATCTACATACTGTTTGGTTTTTTTGTCACGGACCTATTGATTTGAAATGGACGTGTTTATGTTTTTTTAGGGCTTTTTTGCAAATGGTCACTCCGCAACAAAACCACAGATATGTGAACAGTCCCATAGACTCTAGTGAGCAATTCTTCTATCTGTGAAAATCACATATATATATAGCTGAGAAAAATGGATATCTGAAACCTTGTGATTGTGTTCTTCTCCCAGGAGATCTGGGCTGGGGTACTCTTCTCACTGATCATCATTGCTGGGAGTATCAGATATAGAAGCAGACCTTGGAGAGGAGCAGAGGAGAGACTCTCTGGCCGGCACCTTCCCTCTTCTCCATGGCTGGGATAGATCTACAGAAGCCCTTCCCTCCATATTAGCCTCACGATGTTAGTAAACAACGACTACCCCATCCTGCTCTCCTACCACAGATGGAAAGAGGTGGATGTAGAGAAGGAATGACCTTCCTGTCCTGAGATGGGTGTCGGAAGGCCAGCTAGTGCCAGGCGGGGGCCTGTTTGATTCCTCCCCTTTCATGTATGCCCTTGGGTGAGGCATCTTTCCTATCTATTGCAGAACACCCACAGGTGAAAGAGATCATTTTTCTGTATTACTATTCCATGGTCTGTGATATCATCATTTATGGTATCTGCTTATTTATCGGACCCATCTAGCTCTTTATGTAGGAATGACCTTAATGCGAACCGAGTCATATAGCGAGCTGAGCAATACAGTATCAGATTCCTATTATTTCCAGCTCGGTCTTAAAAGGCTGGGTCCTGTGGATTTGCCTGACATATACGTGTTGCTATAGCAACTTGTGGTGTTCTCGCTTGTTTGTCAGCTCCCTCGCCACAGCGTCATTGTGTGCAGAGACTGCTAATTCTCTTATGGCAATTCCTGAATGTACCATGTGCACAAGGAAGGGGGGACGGAAATCACCTGTCTGCTGGGCCGTGGTGCTGGGCATGGTGGGCACCGCATTGTGCTCACACATAGCACTTAATAAAAGAAAGATAGAGAGATAGATACATAGACAAAGATCAATAGATAGATAGATAGAACATATATGGAAAAATAGAGCAGCACCAAGACAATAGGGGTGCAATCAGGGCCGGACAGTATAGTCCTCCATACAGTATTATGGGCACCACATAGTCCTCCATACAGTATTATGGGCACCACATAGTCCTTCATACAGTATATTGGCCCCACATAGTCCTCCATATAGAATAATGGGCTCCACATAGTCCTCCATACAGTATTATGGGCACCACATAGACCTCCATACAGTTTAATGAGCCCCATATATTATTCCATTCAGTATAATGAGCCCCATTTATTGCTCCATACAGAATAATGGACCCCATGTAAAGCTTAAAACTGAATAATGGGCCCCATATAATGCTCCATACAGAATAATCGACCACATATAATGCTCCATACAGAATAATGGACCCCATATAATGCTCCATACAGAATAATGGACCCAATATAATGCTCCATACAGAATAATGGACCCCATATAATGCTCCATACAGAATAATGGGCCCCATATAATGCTCCATACAGAATAATGTACCCCATATAATGCTTCATACAGAATAATGGACCCCATATAATGCTCCATACAGAATAATGGACCCCATATAATGCTCCATACAGAACAATGGGCCCCATATAATCCTCCATACAGAATGGGCCCCATATAATGCTCCATACAGAATCATGGACCCCATATAATGCTCCATACAGAATAATGGGCCCCATATAATGGTTCATACAAAATAATGGACCCCATATAATGTTCCATACAGAATAATGGACCCCATATAATGCTCCATACAGAATAATGGGCCCCATATAATGCTCCATACAGAATAATGGACCCCGTATAATACTCCATACAGAATAATGGGCCCCATATAATGCTCCTTACAGAATAATGGGTCCCATATAATGCTCCATACAGAATAATGGGCCCCATATAATGCTCCATACAGAATAATGGACCCCGTATAATACTCCATACAGAATAATGGGCCCCATATAATGCTCCTTACAGAATAATGGGTCCCATATAATGCTTCATACAGAATAATGGGCCCCATATAATGCTCCTTACAGAATAATGGGCCCTATATAATGCTTCATACAGAATAATGGGCCCCATATAATGCTCCTTACAGAATAATGGGCCCCATATAATGCTTCATACAGAATAATGGACCCCATATAATGCTCCTTACAGAATATTGGGCCCCATATAATGCTATGTACAGTATGGGCCTCATAATGCTCCATATAGCAAAATGGGCCCCATATAATGCTGCATACAGTATTGGCCTCATAATGCTCCTTACAGAATAATGGGCTGCATATAATGCTCCATATAGAATAATGGGCTCCATATAGTGCTACATACAGAATAATGGACCCAATATAATGCTCCATACAGAATAATGGGCCCCATATAATGCTTCATATAGAATGGGCCTCATATAATGCTCTATACAGAATGGGCCCCATATAATGCTTCATACAGAATAATAGACCCCATATAATGCTCCATACAGAATAATGGGCCCCATATAATGCTCCATACAGAATAATGGGTGCCATATAATGCTCCATATAGAATGGGCCCCATATAATGCTCCATACAGAATGGGCCCATATAATACTCAATACAAAATGGGCCCCATATAATGCTTCATATAGAATGGGCCTCATATAATGCTCCATACAGAATGGGCCCCATTTAATGCTTCATACAGAATAATGGACCCCATATAATGCTACATACAGAATAATGGGTCCCATATAATGCTCCATATAGAAAGGGTCCCATATAATGCTCCATACAGAATGGGCCCCATATATTGCGCCATACATAAAAAATAAATAATCAAATACTTATCTTTCCTTGTTCCTTGCTGGCCGCAGGTCCGGTCCCCTCACCGCCTTCTGCCTTTCTGCACTGCTCAGCAGAGGGTGCGCTGTAGAGAGTCAGAAGACGCGTAAGAGACCAGGCAGCAGAGGAACAGGGAGAGGTAAGTATTTCAAACAGTTTAAAGCATGATGGGGGGCCTGGTGTCAGTGCCCGCACTGACCTCAACTCCCCCCCACTGACTCACAGTGGCCCCCCCGCTTGTTCAGGGCCCCTGCACTTGCCCTGGTGTACTGGGTGGTGATGCCGGTCCTGGGTGCAAAGCCTCCCTGGAATCGACTAAACCATCCAGACAAGAAAATCAACTGGAGGCAGCTCACCAAAAAATAGTGGAAAAAATACTTATGTAATGACACATTGTAGCAACATTTCGGTTCAAGTGTGTGAAGCTTGAGGAAGGGTCACACCCTTGAAACGAAATATTGCCACAATGGGCCGATAAATAACCACTTTTTCCACTATTTCTTGGTGGGCTGCCTCCAGTTGATTTTCTTAGCTAGATAGATAGATAGAACAACACATTTCCTCCAAAAAGTAAGTAAGGCGGTGAATATGAATGGTCAAGTTGTTCTCTTGTGCAGAGGAGCAGATATCCCAGATATAGATTGCAGGATAGTTAGACGCTCATATTAGTTGTCAGCGAGAATCCCCGAAGACAACTCATGTGGTTATATATATATATACACTGCTCAAAAAAATAAAGGGAACACTCAAATAACACATTCTAGATCTGAATGAATGAAATATTCTCATTGAATACTTTGTTCTGTACAAAGTTGAATGTGCTGACAACAAAATCACACAAAAATCATCAATGGAAATCAAATTTATTAACCAATGGAGGCCTGGATTTGGAGTCACCCCCAAAATTAAAGTGGAAAAACACACTAAAGGCTGATCCAACTTTGATGTAATATCCTTAAAACAAGTCAAAATGAGGCTCAGTATTGTGTGTGGCCTTCACGTGCCTGTATGACCTCCCTACAATGCCTGGGTATGCTCCTGATGAGGTTGCGGATGGTCTCCTGTGGGATCTCCTCCCAGACCTGGACTAAAGCATCTGCCAACTCCTGGACAGTCTGTGGTGCAACGCGACGTTGGTGAATGGAGCAAGACATGATGTCCCAGATGTGCTCAATCGGATTCAGGTCTGGGGAACGGGCGGGCCAGTCCATAGCTTCAATGCCTTCATCTTGCAGGAACTGCTGACACACTCCAGCCACATGAGGTCTGGCATTGTCCTGCATTAGGAGGAACCCAGGGCCAACCGCACCAGCATATGGTCTCACAAGGGGTCTGAGGATCTCATCTCGGTACCTAATAGCAGTCAGACTACCTCTGGCGAGCACATGGAGGGCTGTGCGGCCCTCCAAAGAAATGCCACCCCACACCATTACTGACCCACTGCCAAACCGGTCATGCTGAAGGATGTTGCAGGCAGCAGATCGCTCTCCACTGTGTCTCCAGACTCTGTCACGTCTGTCACATGTGCTCAGTGTGAACCTGCTTTCATCTGTGAAGAGCACAGGGCGCCAGTGGCGACTTTGTCAATCCTGGTGTTCTGTGGCAAATGCTAAGCGTCCTGCACAGTGTTGGGCTGTGAGCACAACCCCCATCTGTGGACGTCGGGCCCTCATACCACCCTCATGGAGTCGGTTTCTAACCACTTGTGCAGACACATGCACATTTGTGGTTTGCTGGAGGTCATTTTACAGGGCTCTGGTAGTGCTCCTCCTGTTCCTCCTTGCACACAGGAGGAGGTAACGGTCCTGTTGCTGGGTTGTTGCCCTCCTATGGGTCCCTCCACATCTCCTGGTATCTGCTCCATGCTCTGGACACTATGCTGACAGACACAGCTACCCTTCTTGCCACAGCTCGCATTGATGTGCCCTCCTGGATGAACTGCACTACCTGAGCAACTTCTGTGGGTTGTACTGTAGACACCGCCTCATGGTACTGTACCTCTAGGGGTGAGAACAATGGCAAAATGAAAAAGTGACCAAAATAACAGCCAAAAAGGATGAGAACAGAGAAATGGTCTGTGGTCACCACCTGCAGAACCACTCCTTTATAGGTGGTATCTTGCTAATTGCCGATCATTTCTACCAATTGTCTGTTCCATTTTGCACAACAGCAGGAGAAACTGATTCACAATCAGTGTTGCTTCATAACTGGACAGGTAGATTTCACAGAAATGTTATTGACTTGGAGTTACATTTTGTTGTTTAAGTGTCCCCTTTATTTTTTTGGGGGCAGACCATTAGCAGAGCACAGTACAATTCCCGGTGGTGTAGGAATCCTAAAGGCCTTAGATAAACCTCTTGATCATATGCAAGTATAAATCTCCTCAGCAAAGACATATATTCTATACCATGCCAGACACACACAAGGTATAATAACAAAACTTAAAATTTGGAATATAGTTTTTTACATTTAACTAAGGTATACATTTGCTGACTTCCAATTTTTACAGTGTCCATAATAGTATGCAACGCCATAAATAACCAACATTATCAAAGCAAAATATACATGTGGGTGTTCACCCAGAAGATATAAATAAGAACAAGAAATAGCAGGAACACCCTAACTATCATTAAAAAATAATTTTTATTTCATCATAAATATAAAAACTTGACAGAAAGATAAAAATATATAAAACAGGGGAAAGAAGACAGGAAAATCACAGGGAAACATATACAAAGTGGGTATAATTAATTGATATCATTTACAAAGTAACTTAGTAACACAAAGTGAATACAATATTAAGGTTATACAAATGTACTTGTAGGATGACCACATATATCTCAATGGACCTATAGAATATAATACCCTCTGCGTACACAGAGACCCGTAGCTATAGGGTTATCCCACAAATTTCAGTGGACCTACAGGGTTAAATACCATATACATACACAGAGACCCTCTTAAGACTATATCACAATGTAGAGTATAAATAGATAAATAAATAAAATTATAATAGCAGATATAACTGCCTAAATGCTCCAACATACGTTTCACCAGGTGGCTTTCTCAAGGAGTGTAGGATAGTCAGGAAGTGAGGGTAGACTGTATATGTGTCCACACAGCCAATAGCGGAAAGGATATCAAATTCATATAAAGACCTATCTCATAGGATAAGGTCAATTTCAAGATGTAAAAAAAATGGTCTCATTGGTGGATCAGGGAAATGTCCCAGGTGTAGAGGATAATTCAGATAGAATAGATCATTATGCCCTCCAGTCTGGACCGCACGCCAAAAAGGGCACCGGACGTAATGCGATGCGCACTGGAAATGACATGCTGCGTTCCAAAGTGGAATGCATCAATGAGCAACACCTAAACCGATGCCGGAAGTGATATCAAGGATAAGCGTACATAGTATCCGGCATCGGAATAGACGCGGTGCGTTCCAAGGTGGAACGCATCCATAGACAATATCCAAGTGACGGAAATGACCTCAGAATGGAACGCAACCCCATATCATGTCAGGGCTGCGGTGAAAGATGACACAATGCGTTCCAACCAGGAACGTGTAACTATACAACACAGGGGCAACACCACTGATAAACTATATATATGGGTGATCCCTGAACCTAAACAAAATATACCATATTTTCGGACTATAAGACGCACAGGACCATAAGACGCACCCAGGTTTTAGAGGTGGAAAATAGGGAAAAAAAACTTTTGAAGCATTCTGCCCATGGATTGTAACAGCTGATACATTCTGCCTGATCCACGGGAAGCATGTATCAGACACTGGATGTACGACGTAAGGCTGATGCGGTATGTTTCCATCTGAAATGCTGCAGCAGAGGAAAACATACTGTACTTTGGCTTCTCCTCTCCTGCTGTCAATGACTGACTGGTCTGTAACTATACACACATGCAGGAAGAAAACTGTCACTCAGTGGGAGCAGATGGGGAGAAGTCGCTGGGGACCCACCTGTCCGCCTAGTCTCCAGTGCGGCTCGGTCTCTGTGGCTTTTAATGTACCCACTGTACCATGTGTTTTTCCTTGAAACGCCAAAAAACAAACGTGGCTGAAGTTATACATACATATGACTTCAGCCACATACGGTATGTCCTCTTTAAGATCCCACAGGTATTGTGGTTGCCTTTGAGGGGAACTATAACTCCCAGCATATCCTGCAGCTTCTATGGCATGATGGGAGTTATAGTTCCCCATATTTATGTCATTTGTTTGCCCTGAGAACTATAATTCCCAGCATGTCGTTCAGCTCTTATGCCATGCTGGGAGTTATAGTTCACCACAGCAGTGGTACAGTGTTTAATGACAAGTTTACTTCTAGGTTATAATGCTTGCCTCTCATTCTGGACGATAGACAGGGAGCGGGGTCATACTGCCTGGGGCTGCGGCAGCGGAGGCAGCTGGGGCTGCATCAGCGGAGGTGGCCGGGGCTGTGACAGCGGAGGGGGCTGTGGCAGCTGGGGTGGCGATGGAGCGGTGTTACCCAGTGGGTGCCACCATGAATTCACTATGGCCTCGCTACACATCAGGAGGTGGGCAGTCTCCCATCCAGATCGCGAGCTGCAGTGACCTTTGTAACGTCACTGCAGCTCACAATCTGGACGGGAGACTGCCCACCTCCTGATGTCTAGCAAGGCCATAGTGAATTCATGGCGGTGCCCACTGGGTAACACCGCTACATAGCTGCCCCAGCTGCCACAGCCCCCTCCACTGCCGCAGCCCCAGCCACCTCTGCTGCATCAGCCCCAGCCGCCTCCGCTACCGCAGCCCCGCCGCCTCCGCTGCATCAGCCCCAGCCGCCTCCGCTGCATCAGCCCCAGCCGCCCCCACATCACAAAACGGTACATTCAGACCATAAGACACACCCCTCTTTTCCCCTAAAAATTTTTTGGGGAAAAAGTGCGTCTTATGGTCTGAAAAATACGGTATAAGTGATTAATATGTTTAGAAAATAATAAATAAATTAAAAAATAGTACCGTGTATCCAAATTAACAATTAAATCACCGCAGCAAAGACATATATTATATGCCATGCCAGACACATACAAGGTATAATAACAAAACTTAATATTTGGAATATCGGTTTTTTAATTTATCTAAGCTATACTGACTTCCAATTTGTACAGTGTCCATAAATGATATGAAAGTTCTGTTCTGATCTAAGGATATACCGAATATTGTATTTTTAGTTTTTTTTATTTCACTACTAGCTTTAAATAAGTAACGTATTTTTCAATCATTCAGGTCACTCCTTAATGAGTAGGCAACGCTCAGTCATTAATTGAAGTCTCTATGCAGCTATATTGACTTTTTTTATGCAAATAGTGTATAAAAGTAAGGGGTGATAACAGTAAGACAACATAAAGAATTGGTCCCAGGACATGTACTTCAGACGTGGTGATATAAGTGCTCGTCCTAACTGTCACTAGACACAAATAAAAGTCATCCAATTTATTGACAGCCTCAAATAGGGGGTCTACTACTGGACCCTGTGGTCTGGATCTGTATTGTCATGTGGATTTGTAATTGCCTTCCATAAACTTTAGATAAAAGTCGTCCAAACAAAGCACTTTTTGTTGGGTTCTGAGGACCATCTAATGTGCATTGAGGCTTCCTGACTGTCCCTCGACAGATTATGTCAGGGGACATAAGGATCTGCCGGGTTAGAATTCAATCACCCGATCCTTTTGTCTGACAAGCAGATAAGCTGCCAAGGACAGATCAACACTTGGGTGGACGTTCCTGTGCATGGAGGAGTCGAGGAAAATAGTTGTCAGCCAAACAAGAGTTTGGGCAACAGTCATCTAATGTGGGCAACTTAACAGTGGCCATACCTTAGATATTTCTTTCATTCCCACCAGATACAAATGGATCTGAATTCCAACATGAAAACATGAGTCGGGAAACCCCAATACAAATTAGATGGTTGGCCAGTCCCATCCAAAGTGGTAGTTTTGCCAAAATTTATCAAATGTGTGTGCTCATATTTATTACACGGTTCAAAGTAATATGCCGTTCAGATTTTTTATGGCCATATAGAGGACAATTTCGGGATGAAATTTACATGTGAGCTGTTTTGAAATAATTGAAATAATGTTAGAAATAATAATGGGACTTTGGCATCGACTGAAAGGTGAAATGTGCTCCTGCTCCTTAGAGGTTCACAAATAGGCTTCTGACTCACAGAATGGAAATATTTGAATAGCACGACCAACCTAAATAAATAGCAAATAGCAAACTTATTTGTGCTAAGTAAATAATATAGGTAATGTGAAATCTAACCCTGACATTGCTCTCCTATTTTTACATAATTGTACATGAAGCTCATTCTTATGTTGGTTATGTGCATTGTGACTGTCCTCATGTCAACCATCAATCCTGATGTATGCACTATAAAAGTTTGTTTTTCCATTGGAATGGTTCCTTCTATAGCAGAAATGCTATTATAATAATTGTTACTCTCCTATAGGTTCCTATTGTTTGAGCTGAACTAAGCCGGATCATGCAGTGAGCAGAAGGGTTAAAATCCCCCAGGCATCAACTATCTAGAAGTCTCCAGTCTCCACTGCTCTTAGAATGATGACAAGTTTCTGATGATTGTCTTTAAAACCTAGGATTTGAGGATAGTAATTTGGCCTTTGTACAGCACTGTTACAGTTCAGCTATTTGGGCAGTATTTATGGTGCATTTAAATTGGCCGAGCAAACCAAAGCCAATCAGCTACACAGAAGTCGATCGGTGGTCGTTTAATGGCCTGTTTAGACAAGGGCCTGTTTAGTTAGTGCGATCATTCTGTGCTCATAGAATAGCATTGTTCTCGGCAGCACATTCCCCTGTGATCTTTTAAGCAAGCTTAAAAACCATTTCACCCGACGAACGAGCATTACGCTCGTTTGTCAAGTGATTGGCAGCATGTTTATGACTCGCCCCCTGGGCCGTGGGGCACTCGGATCCGGGCAATAGGGGAATGATGGGGGTAGTAGTGGCGACCCGGTCCGTGGCTCAGGGTGGTCAGACCAGTAGTAGTCCCTTTATAAGTTTTAAGTGATGTCCGACTACGCCACCCGTGGATTGCGGTCAGTGCGGACCGCCGCTGCCAGGTAGACCGCTGGGGCTGATGATGTATGCAGCTGGGATAGTGTGACTCCCCACGGGAAGAGTGCGGCCCCAGGGCAGTATAATGGAAGATGGGGGTGATGGTGTAGGGCGTCCCAGTACCGTTAGTGCTGGAGGAGTAAGGAGCACACAGACAACAGATTGCAGTCCAGGGTCTTTACTAGAACAGGTGAACTGACCCACAAACAGTCCCGGCTAGGAGGGGACCTGGATGTCTGAGAGCAATTGGGAAATTGGCCCTGGTCAGGGTGAGGGTGTAGGCCTACCGTGCTGTCTGCGCTCCTTCTGACTATCTCCTCCTGATAGGGTAACAGCACACGGTCCCGAGCTCACCGTGTATTCTCGCCTGTATGGCCTGCAACGTGGGTCCCTTTCTACTCCCGGCCTGGTACGGCTTTGCTGGTCCCTTCTGTTGTGGCAGAGCCTCCGGGCTTCTTAGGCCAAGGAACATACGGTCCCCTGCGGACTGGTTATCTGCTGCAGGACGTGGAATCCTCACAGCCTCAGACACCAAAGTCTGGTAAAATGGAGTTCTTTGTCTGCCAAGACAGGCTCACTTCGCCTCTTGTCTCTGGCTTGTGGCTCTCCTACTGCCACACTTCCTCTTAGGGTGCAATACAACTGTCCCTCTCTGCTCTGGGACACCTCTCAGTCCTGAGACAGGTCGTCCAGTTCTCCCTAACCCTGCCTCCAGTTCCAGCTTCTATAGGGGCAGCCTGCTCCCCCTACTGGCCTGAGACAGGAGGTATTGCATGCTAATGTTCCCCTGGCTAGAGAACCTCCCCCTTGCTCTCAGACACAGCTTTATTATATTTGTGGCATCCAGGCCAGGGTGAAACATTCCCCCCTAGTAAAATTTATTACTCCGGGACTAAACAATAAACAAAGACAATATGCATGACCATAAAACATTATCAGGAAAGTGACGCACAGATTGAGTTCTTAAGGTCACAGTGTCGTCTGTGACCGGGTGTCCATATCACCAACACAACGGGGAGCCTTAACCAGGTGGGGGTCTGTCCTACCCCAAGTCCTTTACAGTCTTAGTTCATTCCTTGGTTAGGCTCCGAACGCAGTCCATACAAAGTCCCGGTTATTAAAAGTCCATAACCTTGGAGTCCGTGCGGTAACTGCAAGAAACTGAAATACACTATTAATAATCATACAGGTAACTTGGCAAACATTTAAACATTTGGAAACAGGGTTATTTACAATTTTAGTGCACCCTATATTCTCCAGCGAGTGGGTATCTGCCCCTTTGTGCTCCTGGTTGACCTGCGTAACCCACTGTCTGGTGGTGGACCGACCTGGCTTTCCCCACTAGCGTTAGGGGTACAGCTACCAGCTGGACTTACAGGCAGGGCAGGCAGCTGTCTGCGGGTCCTTTGGCTTACCGCAGGCATGGCAGGCTCACTGTCAGCAGAGGGTTGACTCTCCTGGGCTGCTGGTACAGGCTCTTCTGCCTCTGGAGCTGCTTGCTCTTCTTCACCTTCCGGCTCTGGTGCAGGTTGTTGCTGAGTCGGTTGCAGGAAATGCAGGACGGGTACCACTATTGCATCGTTTATTCGAGTCCAGGACTGAGGGAACTCTCCGAGAATGGTGCTGATCATTTCTTCCTTGTCCTCTGCGGGTTCAAGGTCACTTTGATCCTCTTCTGCACTACGGAGTTGCTCGGGGCACTTTTTTAGGTGGTCTCTAGAGACGGTACTAGTGGTTTCTCCTCCATCCTTGGTGATCACGCACACCTTCGAGTTGTCATGATCAGACTCCAGTATGGTGTAGGGTTCCCTTTCCCACTGGTCGTCCAACTTATGTAGCCTTCTCTTTCGCTTCAGGACCTGCTCACCAGATTCTAGGGGACCAGCAGGGGCGTGTTGGTTGAAGAGTTTTTCTTGCCTCTCTCTCACCTGGGCCAGGCTCTTCTCCACACTCTCCTGTACTTTCTTGTTCTGCAGTTGCCTTTCCGTATCCCAGTCCGCATCCGGGGAGGTGTCCTCAGGTGTTAGGACTCCCATCTCCAGGTCTACGGGCAGCTTACCTGGTCTAGCTCGCATCAGGTAAGCCGGGGTGCAGTTTGTAGCATTCACCGGGATATGGTTGTATAAGTCTATTAGATCCAGCAGTTTTTCTGGCCACAGGCTGCGTTCCTCCAGGGGCAACGTCTTCAGGAGATCAATGACTATATTGTTCATTTTCTCACACATCCCGTTGGTTTGTGGATGATAAGGCGTTGTCCGAATCTTCATACAGCCATAGAGGTTGCAGAATTCTTGGAAGATTTCAGCTTTGAACGCTGGACCCTGGTCCGTCAGGACCTGTTCCGGATACCCGTGTGGACGGCAGAAGTATTGCTGGAAGGCTCTGGCCGCCGTTTGGGCTGTCAAGTCTTTCACTGGGACCACCACTAGAAAACGGGAATAGTGGTCCACGATTGTCAGGGCGTAGATGTATCCTGACCGGCTTGGAGCCAATTTGACGTGGTCCAGAGCTACCCGCTCAAGAGGCTGCTGGGTGACGATGGGCTTCAAGGGTGTCTTCTGGCTGGTGCGGTCTTTTCTCCTTAAGTTACAAGGGCCACAGTCCCGGCACCACTTCTCTACAGCACCTCTCATGCCGACCCAAAAGAACCTTCCTCTTAGCAGGAACTCCAGTTTCTTCCAACCGAAGTGCCCCGCTCTGTCATGGTAAGCCCCCAGGACCATGGCTGCATCCGACCTTCGGACCACAACTTGCCAGGTCAGCTCGTGCGTCCGGTGGTTGACAAGCCTTCTGCACAGCTTGCCTTCGTAGAGGAACAGCTTGCTCTTCTCTTTCCATAGCTGCTTGGCTTCCTCTGGAGCATCCGGATCTATGCGGGCATCTTCCTGGGTCAGCAGATCTTTCACCAGGTTTACTGCAGGGTCACTATCTTGGGTCTCGGCCCAGCTGTGGTGAGGTAGGGGATTGATCATAACTAGTGTTGAGCGATACCTTCCGATATCAGGAAATATCGTATCGGATTGGATCGGGCCGATACCCAAAAAGTATCGGATATCGCCGATTCCGATACCGGAAACCAATGCAAGTCAATGGGACACAAATATCGGAATGAAAATAAACCCTTTCTTTCCTTGTAGGTTAATTCTACATGAAGTAAAACAACTAAGAATAATGTAGAATGACATGAAAAGCCGGCAATTCATCAGCGCATACACCGGTACCCGACAATTTACAACAGAAAGAATAGAGCTTCACACATAGATTAGATAGATAGAAACATGTCAGTCACATATATATGAAGTACAGTGACAGTGTTGCTTACTGTACTTGTCATTTAGTGTAAAGGATTTATTTTAAAAAATATTAGTGTTTTCATGCACCGTCTCTTTAAAAAAGCCGGCCGGCAATTCAGCAGCGGTACCCGACAATTTATAACAGACAGAATAGAGCTTCACACATAGATTAGATAGATAGAAACATGTCAGTCACATATATATGAAGTACAGTGACAGTGTTGCTTACTGTACTTGTCATTTAGTGTAAAGGATTTATTTAAAAAAATATTAGTGTTTTCATGCACCGTCTCTTTAAAAAAGCCGGCCGGCAATTCAGCATCTGTACCCGACAATTTAGAATAGAAAGAATAGAGAATCATACATAGATTAGATAGATAGAAACATGTCAGTCACATATATATGAAGTACAGTGACAGTGTTGCTTACTGTACTTGTCATTTAGTGTAAAGGATTTATTTAAAAAAATATTAGTGTTTTCGTGCACCGTCTCTTTAAAAAAGCCGGCCGGCAATTCAGCAGCGGTACCCGACAATTTAGAATAGAAAGAATAGAGAATCATACATAGATTAGATAGATAGAAACATGTCAGTCACATATATATGAAGTACAGTGACAGTGTTGATTACTGTACTTGTCATTTAGTGTTAAAATAAAGGATTTATTTAAAAAAAAATTGGCGTGGGGTTCCCCTTAATTTTAGGCTCTAGCGGAGGTTAAGCAGACAGCTGGGGCAAATGTTTGAAGCCTGGGAAGGGGGTAATACCCACGGAGCTTCCCAGGCTACTAATATCAGCCCCCAGCTGAATACCTAGCCTTTACTAGCTATTAAAATGGGGGAACACCCCCAAAAAAATAACGTGGGGTCCCCCCTAATTTAATAGCTAGCAAAGGCTAGGCAGACAGCTGGGGGCTGATTTTAATAGCCCAGGAAGGGTGCCATGAATATTGGCCCCCTCCCAGGCTAGAAACACCAGCCGTCAGCCGCCCCAGAAATGGCGCATCCATAGGATGCGCCAATTCTGGCACTTAGCCTCGCTCTTCCCACTGCCCTGTAGCGGTGGCAGTGGGGTAATAGGGTTGGGGTTGATGTCAGCTTATAATGCCAGCTGACATCAAGCCCAGGTTAGTAATGGAGAGGCGTCTATAAGACACCCCCATTACTAACCCCATAGTCAAAGTTAAAAAAAAAAACACAAACACCCAGAATAAAGTCCTTTAATTGAAATAAAGACACAATTCTTTATTGTTCTAAATTAAACCATACTTACCATCACGCCCATTCCAGCTGAAGCCAACGATCCCCTGCAATAAAAGAAAAATAATAAAGCAACATCATCCTTACCTTTCGATGGTTCCCAGGACAGCTCCAGCTCTGCTACATCGAGATGACAGGCTGGACCGCAGCAGAACGCTGCCATCCAGCCTGTCATCCCGCAGACACTGAGAAGCGCAGGCATGCTTGCGCTCCTCAGTGTCTCTCTGTGACGTCATCCAGATGAGCCGAGTTCATGTCCAATGAACTCAGTTCACCTCATGCACGTCACTGACAGCGTGGGAAAATTCTCACGCTGAAGTGCTGAGTGCAGGAGAATTTTCCCACGCTGTCAGTGACGTGCATGAGGTGAGCTGAGTTCATTGGACATGACCTCGGCTCATCTGGATGCCGTCACAGCGAGACACTGAGGAGCACAAGCATGCCTGCGCTTCTCAGTGTCTGCGGGATGACAGGCTGGATGGCAGCGTTCTCCTGCGGTCCAGCCTGTCATCTCGATGTAGCAGAGCTGAAGCTGTCGTGGGAGCCATGGAAAGGTAAGGATGAGGTTGCTTTATTATTTTACTTTTATTGCAGGAGATCGTTGGCTTCAGCTGGAATGGGCGTGATGGTAAGTATGGTTTAATTTAGAACAATAAAGAATTGTGTGTTTATTTCAATTAAAGGACTTTTTTCTGGGTGTTTGTGTTTTTTTAAATACTTTAATAGAAATTCATGGTGGTCATGTCTAATATTGGCGTGACCCCATGAATTTCGGGCTTAGGGCCAGCTGATAATGCCAAGCTGGCCTTAACCCCTTTATTACCCAGTGAGCCACCGCACCAGGGCCCTGGATGAGTTGGGTACAGCGCCAGAAGATGGCGCTTCTATGAACGCGCCATTTTCTGGGGCGGCTGCGGACTGCAATTTGCAGCGGGGGTGGCCCAGAAAGCTTGGGTCTCCCTGCGCTGCGGATTCCAGCCCCCAGCTGCCTAGTTGTACCTGACTGGACACAAATATAGTGCAAAGCCCGACGTCAATTTTTTTTTAATTATTTCAGGAAATTCATGAAATAATTAAAAAAAATTGATGTGGGGCTTCGCCCTATATTTGTGTCCAGTCAGGGACAGCAGGCAGGAACGGGCTGCCCCCAACCACCAGCTGCCTCTTTGTACCTAGCCGGACACAACAATATAGGGAAGCCCTTTTTTTCTTAATTATTCCATGAATTTCATGAATTTAAAAAAAAAATACGTGGAGCTTCGCCCTATTTTTGTGTCCAGCCAGGTACAGCAGGCAGGAACAGGCTGCCCCCAACCACCAGCTGCCTATTTGTACCTGGCCGGACACAACAATATAGGGAAGCCCTTTTTTAAAAAAATTATTTCATGAAATAATTAAAAAAAAATTGACGTGGGGCTTCGCTCTGTTTTTGTGTCCAGCCAGGTACAACTAGGCAGCTGGGGGCTGGAATCTGCAGCGCAGGGAGGCCCAAGCTTTCTGGGCCCCACCCGCTGCAAATTGCAGTCCGCAGCCGCCCCGGAAAATGGCGCGTTCATAGAAGCGCCATCTTCTGGCGCTGTACCCAACTCATCCAGGGCCCTGGTGCGGTGTCTCACTGGGTAATAAAGGGGTTAAGGCCAGCTTGGCATTATCAGCTGGCCCTAAGCCCGAAATTCATGGGGTCACGCCAATATTAGACATGACCACCATGAATTTCTAGTAAAGTATTTAAAAAAAACACAAACACCCAGAAAAAAGTCCTTTAATTGAAATAAACACACAATTCTTTATTGTTCTAAATTAAACCATACTTACAGTCACGCCCATTCCAGCTGAAGCCAACGATCTCCTGCAATAAAAGTAAAATAATAAAGCAACCTCATCCTTACCTTTCCATGGCTCCCACGACGGCTCCAGCTCTGCTACATCGAGATGACTGGCTGGACCGCAGCAGAACGCTGCCATCCAGCCTGTCATCCCGCAGACACTGATAAGCGCAGGCATGCTTGCGCTCCTCAGTGTCTCTCTGTGACGTCATCCAGATGAGCCGAGTTCATGTCCAATGAACTCGGCGCACCTCATGCACGTCACTGACAGCGTGGGAAAATTCTCACGCTGAAGCGCTGAGTGCAGGAGAATTTTCCCACACTGTCAGTGACGTGCATGAGGTGAGCTGAGTTCATTGGACATGACCTCACCTCATGTATGTCACTGACAGCGTGGGAGAAGTCTCACGCTGAAGCGCTGAGTGCAGGAGAATTTTCCCACGCTGTCAGTGACGTGCATGAGGTGAGCTGAGTTCATTGGACATGACCTCGGCTCATCTGGATGCCGTCACAGCCAGACACTGAGGAGCGCAAACATGCCTGCGCTTCTCAGTGTCTGCAGGATGACAGGCTGGATGGCAGCGTTCTGCTGCGGTCCAGCCTGTCATCTCGATGTAGCAGAGCTGAAGCTGTCGTGGGAACCATGGAAAGGTAAGGATGAGGTTGGTTTATTATTTTACTTTTATTGCAGGAGATCGTTGGCTTCAGCTGGAATGGGCGTGACGGTAAGTATGGTTTAATTTAGAACAATAAAGAATTGTGTGTTTATTTCAATTAAAGGACTTTTTTCTGGGTGTTTGTGTTTTTTTTAAATACTTTACTAGAAATTCATGGCGGTCATGTCTAATATTGGCGTGACCCCATGAATTTCAGGCTTAGGGCCAGCTGATAATGCCAAGCTGGCCTTAACCCCTTTATTACCCAGTGAGCCACCGCACCAGGGCCCTGGATGAGTTGGGTACAGCGCCAGAAGATGGCGCTTCTATGAACGCGCCATTTTCCGGGGCGGCTGCGGACTGCAATTTGCAGCGGGTGGGGCCCAGAAAGCTTGGGCCTCCCTGCGCTGCAGATTCCAGCCCCCAGCTGCCTAGTTGTACCTGGCTGGACACAAAAATAGGGCGAAGCGCCACACATTTTTTTTTTTAATTATTTCATGAAATTCATGGAATAATTAAGAAAAAAAGAGCTTCCCTATATTGTTGTGTCCGGCCAGGTACAAATAGGCAGCTGGTGGTTGGGGGCAGCCCGTTCCTGCCTGCTGTACCTGGCTGGACACAAATATAGTGCGAAGCCCCACGTCAATTTTTTTTTAATTATTTCATGAAATAATTTAAAAAAAAGGGCTTCCCTATATTGTTGTGTCCGGCCAGGTACAAATAGGCAGCTGGTGGTTGGGGGCAGCCCGTTCCTGCCTGCTGTACCTGACTGGACACAAATATAGGGCGAAGCCCCACATAATTTTTTTTTTATTATTTCATGAATTTCCTGAAATAATTAAAAAAAAAAAAATGTGTCCAGCCAGGTACAACTAGGCAGCTGGGGGATGGAATCTGCAGCGCAGGGAGGCCCAAGCTTTCTGCCCCCCCCCCCCCCCGCTGAAAATTGCAGTCCGCGGCCGCCCCGGAAAATGGCGCGTTCATAGAAGCTGGATGCTGTACCTGGCTGGCATACAAAAATATGGCGAAGCCCACGTCAAAAGTTTTGGGAAAAATTAATTAAAAAATAAATAATTTAGGGACTGCATCTTTATTAACTCCTCAAATGTCATTTAGTGTTAAAATAAAGGATTTATTTTAAAAAAAAATGGCGTGGGATCCCCCATAATTTTAGTCTCTAGCGGAGGTTAAGCAGACGGCTGGGGCAGATGTTTGAAGCCTGGGAAGGGGGTAATACCCACGGAGCTTCCCAGGCTACTAATATCAGCCCCCAGCTGAATACCTAGCCTTTACTAGCTATTAAAATGGGGGACCCCCCCAAAAAAAATGACGTGGGGTCCCCCCTATTTTAATAGCTAGCAAAGGCTAGGCAGACAGCTGGGGGCTGATATTAATAGCTCAGGAAGGGTGCCATGAATATTGGCCCCCTCCCAGGCTAGAAACACCAGCCGTCAGCTGCCCCAGAAATGGCGCATCCATAGGATGCGCCAACTCTGGCACTTTGCCTCGCTCTTCCACGCTGCCCTGGTGCGGTGGCAGGGGGTAATAGTGGTGGGGTTCATGTCAGCGCCAGCTGCCATGAAGCCCAGGTTAGTAATGATGGCCGTCTATATGACACCCCCATTACTAACCTACAAAGTGTTAAAAAGAAAAAACACACTACACCCAGAAAAAAATAATTTATTTGAAATAAAACACACCATTTTATTTAATTCTTAGTTTACTAAAAAAAAATAGTTACCTGTCCACGTTCCTGCGCTGATCTCCCATGCACAGCTGTCACATCTGGAGAAGGTGACAGCTGTGCATGGCTGCTGTAAGCTCACGCTGCCGGGAACACGTCCGCTCCCGGCAGCAGGAGCCACTGACTGAGGTCACCGGAGTGCATTCAGGCAGCGCAGCTCCGGAGACCTCCTTTACGGCACTGCTGTACCGTGGGAATTTCTCACGATACAGCAGTGCCGTAAAGGAGCTAACCGGAGCAGCGCTGCCTGAACTCCGGTGAACCCTTACGGCCCCGTCATTCTAGCGGCGGCAGCGGTTCAGAGCGGTCACATTCTATGTGGCTGCTCTGAACTGGAGATCTTCGTGGGACACTCGTGGACTACTACGGAGGGTAAGGATAAGTTTGTGGTTTATTATTTTATATTTTATTACAGGAGATCGATGGCTTCGGGGAATTAGGTGTCTAGGTGAGTATAGGTGTAGTTTTTTATTTTTTACTTTATTTTAGGTGGCGATCGGCGGGGACAGGTAATGTATGAACTAATTTCTTTTAGGTAACCACTGGCCACCAATGACATGTATCTAACATTTATTGGGGACACAGTAGGGCAATTTAAATAGCAGGATCAGGCTGATGGGAACTACTGCTCCCATCAAGCTGATCCTGCTGGCACGAGTGGACGGGGGACAGACATAGGCCGATGGGAGTAGTAGTGTCACATGGGCCTATGTCTGCCTGCACGCGCAGACACATCGCACAGACACCCCGCACACACACACCCCGCACACACACACCCCGCACACACACACCCCGCACACACACCCCGCACACACACTAATCATGACGGGTCCGGGAGGTGAGGCTGACCTGTGCGGCCGTGGGAAAGTTCATGTGAGTTCATGCAATGCAGTCAAGCAGGAACTCACATGAACCCTCTGAGGGCACCGCGGCGACTTCAAATGAACAGCTGATCGGCATCACCTGATACCTCAGCTGTTCATTTGAAATAACCGGCGGGAAAGCGCAGCACAGAACGGGAAAGCCGGCGGTGAAGTCTTTTCACTGCCGGCTTCCCCGCCCGGGTCCTTCGCTCCCCGCTCCTTGGTGCTGCACTCCCCGCCCGGTCCTAACTTACGATCGGGATGGGAGGTGGCGAGGGGAGCGGAGGATCGGGGTGGGAGGCTGCGGGGAAGCAGTATGGGGCTGTGTGATTGTTTAAAAGCCGGCGGCTTTTTACCGCCCGCCGGCTTTTAAACAATCAGGAGAATTCTCCCACGCTGGGATGGCATTCTGATGACAGGCTGGATCGCAGCTGAGCGCTGCCATCCAGCTTGTCATCCTTCAGAGACACTGCAGAGCGCAGGCATTATGGGAACTTCCGATTCCGGTATTCGATATTATAAAAGTATCGGAATTAAGTATCGGAATTCCGATACAGTGAATATCGGCCGATACCCGATATTTCAGTATCGGAATGCTCAACACTAATCATAACGGTTGTTAAATCCTCCTCCTTCACACGGTGGGAGTATTGAGCGGCTCCATACCGGTGAAACGCGGGGAGTTCTACCTCCTCCAGCTCTTCCGGGCCTTCGTCACCTTCAGGTAAGTGAGGCATTCTCGATAGGGCGTCAGCGTTGGCATTGGTTTTGCCTGCCCAGACTTGATCACGAAGTCATAATTGGAGAGATGGGCCATCCACCGCTGTTCCAGGGCACCAAGTCTTGCACTGTCTAGGTGTGTTAACGGGTTGTTGTCCGTGTACACAGTGAACTTTGCGGAGGCCAGGTAATGCTTGAAGCGTTCCGTTACGGCTCACACCACCGCCAAGAATTCTAGCTTGAAGGAGCTGTAATTCTCCGGGTTCCTCTCGGTGGGCCTCAGCTTCCGGCTGGCGTATGCGATCACCCTTTCTCTGCCCTGTTGGTTTTGTGACAGTACGGCTCCCAGTCCCACATTACTGGCGTCTGTGTGGAGAATAAAAGGCTGGCCATAATCAGGGTAGGCCAGGATCTCATCCCCTGTGAGGGCCATCTTCAACTGGCGGAAGGACTCCTCTTCCGGTTTATCCCACTTGAAGGGTGGCTTTTGGCTTCTGGACTTAGACTGTCCTATCAGGAGGTCCTGCATAGGAGCTGCCATCTTAGTGAACCCGGGGATGAACCTTCGGTAGTAGCCTACCAACCCGAGGAACTGCCTCACTTCTTTGATGTTCGAGGGGCTTGGCCAGCTCTTGATTGCTGTGACCTTGTCAGGGTTGGGGGCTACTCCTTCCGCACTTACCACGTGCCCTAGGTATTGGACCTTCGGTTTCAACAGGTGACACTTTGATGGTTTCACCTTCAGGCCATAGCCTGCCAGGGCTTCGAACACCTCGGCCAGGTGCTTTAGATGGTCCTCGTAAGTCTTCGAATAGACGATCACGTCGTCCAGGTAAAGGAGGACCGTCTCGAAGTTTCGGTGCCCTAGACAGCATTCCATCAGCCTCTGGAAGGTCCCTGGTGCGTTGCAGAGCCCGAAGGGCATACAGTTGAACTCACTCAGTCCCATCGGGGTGGTGAAGGCGGTCTTCTCCTTGTCAGCCTCTGCCACAGGAACCTGCCAGTACCCACTAGTAAGGTCCAAAGTAGAAAAGAAGTTACCTGATTTTAGTGCGGCTAAAGACTCCTCTATTCTAGGCAGCGGATATGCGTCTTTGTGGGTGATACGGTTGATTTGTCTATAGTCCACACACATTCTCATGGTGCCGTCTTTCTTTTTTACCAGAACCAGGGGGGCTGCCCAGGGGCTACAGCTATCTCTAATGACCCCAGCTTCTTTCATTTCCCGCAGCATACCCTTGGCGTTCTGATAATGTGCAGGGGGTACAGGCCTGTGTCTCTCTTTTATTGGTGGGTGGCTCCCTGTGGAGATGTGGTGTTCTATCCCTTTTACTCTGCTGAAGTCCAGCGGGTGCTTACTAAAGACTCTCTCGTACTCCTGTACCACCCGGTAGACTCCTTGTTTTTGGTGCAGGGGAGTGGAGTCAGCACCCACATGGAGTTTCTGGCACCAGTTCTCCTTTTGTTTCTGGGAGCCATTACCCTCCAGCTGAGGAGATGGAGGCAAAGGCTCCACGGCCCTGATAGCTTTGTGTTCGACAGCAGTTTGGCAAGTGTAGCATACCTGGGTAAGTGTACCTCTCTCTCCTCAATGTTGAGAATGCGAATGGGCACCCTCCCATGGCGGACATCAACCACCCCCTTGGCTGACAAAATGGTGGGCCTGCTGTCTGAGTACACGGGTTCTACCATGGCTTGGTAGTCTCTACCTTTCAACCCGATTGCAGTCCGACACCAGATCATCATTTCGCTTTTGGGAGTCATGGAAATGGGGAACGGATCAGTCAGTCTTACGCTACCGATCTCACCACCAGACAGTTCTACCTGCTGCTGTCTCATCAGGGCTTTTATCTCCTTGTTGAGGACTCTCTGTTGGCTGGAACTAGCATTCACCGCCACCTGTTGTAGAATTACAATTACCTCTGAAAGACAATTTTCAATCACGTTAGTACCCACAGTTATTTTAGGGTGACTTTCACGACGGTCAATGTCCACAATAATCACTCCCTGTGCCGGTAGTTTAACTTTACCAATTTTAATGGTCATCTCCTTGAACCCCATCTGTGGCACGGGCAAGCCATTACTGGCGATGATGCTGAAGTTACTGTCTGGATACCGTGTGATATCAGCATCAGTCCAATGCTGCTTAAAAAGTACATAAGGGATAGTGGTTACTAGCGACCCAGTATCCAGCAAGGCGCTCATGGGGATACCGTCCAGCACCACGGGTAAAACCGGGCGCCCCCCAACGTACTTATCACGCCAATTATAAGGGCCTGGTGATCTTATGCCTGGGGGTTGGCCCTCTGCCCCAGGTTGGACCCGTTTAAATTACAGCACCTGGAAATGTGTCCAGGCTGGTTGCATCGACGGCAAATGGGCTGTCCATCTTCTGCGTAGCGGTCTGTGGGCCTCCCTCGGAACGACGGGATCCTCCTCTGTCGACGCCATGGGACATCCTCCGGACTTGAAGCCAACTCGATGGGTCTTGACGAGTCCACTTGCAACACCTGGACGGTCCTGGTCAATGCCGCAGCGCTCCTGGTCAGCTCCTGGACTTGGTGGTGCAGGTCTTTCGACGGGGCTTGGTTCAGGGCCTGTGCGTCAGCCCCCACAGAGTCCATAGGGGAGGGCGCTGCCTCCTGGTGGTAGGTGAGAGCAGGACGCCGGGGGTTTATAGCGCCACTGGTTGCGGGTTCACGGAGCAATCTTATGGCCCTGTCCTTAAATTGGGCAAAGGTCAGATCAGGGTTCTGAAAGAACATGAGGCGCAGTTGGGCCCTGTGGGCGCTAGACAGCAGACCTTCTATGAATTGTTCTGTTAGCAGCTTGTCCTTTTCCTGCACGCTGCTAGGGTCAGCTTGTTTGATGGCCCTCAAGGCTTCCTGCAAGTTTAGGGCATAGTCTCTGATGCTGTCCTGTGCCCGCTGCTTGCATCCATAGAACCGCATTTTAATTTCTGCTGAGGTACGGGTATCAAAGGTACCCCGCAGCCGGGCCAGAATGTCCTTCACAGTCCTTTTCTCCTCAGCGGGCCATGACTTTACCTCCCGCTGGGCTGCGCCAGTTAACTGCCCCGTCAGTATGCTGACCTTCTGTTCCTCTGTCAGGGGGTAAACTTGGAACAAACTGTACAGCCTTTCCTTAAAATCAGTCAGGGCATGGGGCTCCCCTGAGTACTTAGGCAGCCAGGCCGCTCCAGGGATGTAGGGCAGGGAAAATGGCATCACCGCTGCTGCAGCCGCGTTGGTGGTAGTGGGCGCCTCTGTGTCCGACATCTTCCACCCCCCTAGTTAAGCGGGGCCTACCTTCCTTCGATCCTCTTCTGTAGGCCGCGGCTCCGCTGATGCTGCTCCGGACGAGGACCTTGCGTCGCATCCTGGTGACGTCAGCGTCGCTCTCTCTCCCTTCCAGGACCTTGCGCAGCATCGGTGCGTGGGGCAGAGCTTCGGGTCTCGCGCGGTTTGGACGTCCACGCCCCTCTTCTTCTCGCGCGGCATCCTGAAGATGGCGTCCGATGGCGGGAAAACGGCTGAAGATGGCGGGAACCGACGGAAGATGGCGGGAAAGCGGCTGGAAATGGCGGGAAACGGCTCCGGATGGCGGGAAACCTCTTTTCAGGTGCGTGTACAGTCTTTTTCAGGCACGCGATACCCTTTTGTGGCGGGTTGGTTACTATCCTGCCAACTACGCCAAAGCTGACTCGCCCCCTGGGCCGTGGGGCACTCGAATCCGGGCAATAGGGGAACGATGGGGGTAGTAGTGGCGAACCGGTCCGTGGCTCAGGGTGGTCAGACCAGTGGTAGTCCCTTTATAAGTTTTAAGTGATGTCCGACTACGCCACCCATGGATTGCGGTCAGTGCGGACCGCCGCTGCCAGGTAGACCGCTGGGGCTGATGATGTATGCAGCTGGGATAGTGTGACTCCCCACGAGAAGAGTGCGGCCCCAGGGCAGTATAATGGAAGATGGGGGTGATGGTGTAGGGCGTCCCAGTACCGTTAGTGCTGCAGGAGTAAGGAGCACACAGACAACAGATTGCAGTCCAGGGTCTTTACTAGAACAGGTGAACTGACCCACAAACAGTCCCGGCTAGGAGGGGACCTGGATATCTGAGAGCAATTGGGAAATTGGCCCTGGTCAGGGTGAGGGTGTAGGCCTACCGTGCTGTCTGCGCTCCTTCTGGCTATCTGCTCCTGATAGGGTAACAGCACACGGTCCTGAGCTCACCGTGTATTCTCGCCTGTATGGCCTGCAACGTGGGTCCCTTTCTACTCCCGGTCTGGTACGGCTTTGCTGGTCCCTTCTGTTGTGGCAGAGCCTCCGGGCTTCTTAGGCCAAGGAACATACGGTCTCCTGTGGACTGGTTATCGGCTGCAGGACATGGAATCCTCACAGCCTCAGACACCAAAGTCTGGTAAAATGGAGTTCTTTGTCTGCCAAGACAGGCTCATTTCGCCTGTTGTCTCTGGCTTGTGGCTCTCCTACTGCCACACTTCCTCTTAGGGTGCAATACAACTGTCCCTCTCTGCTCTGGGACACCTCTCAGTCCTGAGACAGGTCGTCCAGTTCTCCCTAACCCTGCCTCCAGTTCCAGCTTTTATAGGGGCAGCCTGCTCCCCCTACTGGCCTGAGACAGGAGGTATTGCATGCTAATGTTCCCCTGACTAGAGAACCTCCCCCTTGCTCTCAGACACAGCTTTATTATATTTGTGGCATCCAGGCCAGGGTGACACATTTACACTGCTAAATAATATGAGCATTCCTAGGAACGTTCATTCTTGAGTATTGGCAGTGTAAATGCACCATTCACACGTTAGTATTTGGTCAGTATTTTGCATCGGTGTTTGTATGCCGAAGCCAGAAGTGGAAGATTGACATCTGGTTTGTGTTTTGGAGACACACCTGGTTTTGGCATAGAAATACTGATGAAATACTGATCAAAAATACTAATGTGTGAATGAGGTTTCAGACACTACTTGAAAAGGAGGTTACTTGCATAGTTGGTTTTTTTTTGGGAGGAGGGTGATTTATATAAGACTAATGTGTTGTTACTTATGACTTTTTATACTACTGCAGCTTTCTAAGGGAGAGGGTAAGGGGTCCCCAACACAATTTTAATCTTGACATCTTGATCTAGTTATGGAGCTGAATTGTAAAGTCACATGCACATGGACATCTGTATGCATTGACTCGTGCACACAGCGCATATAGAGCACTTATAGCAGAGATGCACAACCTGTGGAACCAATGCCCTTCTGTGAAGCCGCCATCCATCTGTTCACAGAAAAAAGAAAACTGGGGTTGGCACACAGCCATCACTGTGTCCACCAAATAAATTTTAGGGGGGTTTTACAGGTGGCTTAGTGGTTAGCATTGCAGCCTGCATCACTGGGGTCCTGGGTTCAAATCCCACCAAGGACAACATCTGTAAGGAGTTTGTATGTTCTCCCTGTGTTTGTGTGGGCTTCCTCCGGCTTCGTCCCACACTCCAAAGACATACAGATAGGGAATCTAGATTGTGATCCCCAATGGGGACAAATGATGATAATGTATGTAAAGCGCTGCTGAATATGTTAGCGCTATATAAAAAAAAGAAAGAAAGAAAGAAAGTGCCCATCTATGCTAGTGACTCCTTACATTGTACTTTATGGCATTTACGTTTACAATGGGCAAGAGCCACGTTCACGCTTGGTCTTCCCTTCTCCTAAGTGCTCTCTTGTAGGTAAAGTGAACCTCTGTTATCCCCATAGGTGTAGGTTCCTCTTTCTGGATTACTATTTTTAGAGATTTATGGCATATCATTTTGATATTCTGAAAATTTCTAAGATGATAGTTTCCCGCTAAGTTTTATTGCAGCCCATGGGAGTGATTCAACATTACAATGCAGCCCTCAGACCCCAAAAGATTGTGCACCCTTGATCTATGGGTTTAAAACATGGATCTATTTGAAATTTATGTGAGACTTCCATAATAACATAGCATGTAATGGAGCTTGCCATGTTTTTGAGTTAAGAGCCCATAAATGATTCTTTAAAAAATTAGAGGGACACTAATTGGCTTAAAGCAGACTGTGTGTGCCGAATTATGGATCTGCTATATGTCCATATTCATAAGGTTTTCTATTCTGGCTATGAACACAATATGAACACAATATTAGTGTACCTCTGCACTTTAGGTGTATGTTACTTCGTGGGTCAATATGGGGCACAAACATAGCATCAACCCCAAAATATCTCATTGCTCAGATTCAGAAAGTCTCCAAGACAGGTTTCCTTTAGGCCAACTGACCCCCCAAAGTGACCAATGGTTAATCCCCTACTCCCTAGAAAAAAAGATGGACATGGTGAGGAATTTCCAAGAGATGTAAATGTCATTTGTTTACCGTGACAGAGGAGCCAGAAGACCACACCATCTGATTTCTCCTGCTCTTGCACTGATTAGAAGCACTTCACTTTCATAATAAATGGTGAAGGTTTCTTCTAGCAGTGCAGGGGTTAATCTCTTCAGTTGAGAGCTCCTGGAAGCTTTACTGGGTGATGCTCTCAGCTGTTCAGAGTTGGTCACTCCCCTCTCCTATATATACTCGCCTCTGGCAAGCAGTCATTGTCAGAGCTAGTGACGCGCCCCTGGGCCTGTGTCGCGCTGCGTTGCGCACGCGGGAGCTTACCCGGAGCCGGATCTCTTGAGGGTTGTAGTCTCGTGGCGGTGATCCGGTCCGTGCCCAGGGAGTCAGACTAAGTGGCGCTGTATCAGCGGTAGATGATGGACGACTACGCCACCCGTTGAATGCAGCTATGGATCTGCCGCTGCAGGGCAGACCGCTGAGGCCGGTGGTAGGATAGTGCAGCGTAGATGGTATAACCCCCAACGGGAGGGGTATGGCCTCAGGGCAGCCGACGTGGATGATGGGGGTAGCAGGAACCACTCAGAGACGATGCGGTGTAGTTCAGGGTCTTTACTGGTGACAAAGATAGACCCTCCCGGAGTACTGGCTAGCGATTGGGGCCTGGTCAGTCCTTGAGCAGATGGGATCTCCCCTGGCCAGGCGGAGTTGTAGGCCTCCCAAACTGACTGTACTCTTCTGGCTACCTTGCTAGAAGCGAGTATAAGTAGCCCACGTCCCTGAGTGTACCTTGTGGTGCTCACCCGTATGGCCGGTGACTCGGGGCCTTCTAGTAGCTTCCGCTCCACGACGGCGGTGCTGGTCCCATGCGTGTGACCGTGCCTTCGGGTTTCTTGGCCAGAGGACCTGAAATCCCCTGCCTGACGGATTCTGCTGCTGGGTAGGAGTTAGTCCCCACAGCCTCGGACTCCGGGTCCGGTAAGAAATCTTCTCAGTCAGGGCGAGCTCTGCAGCTGCCAGCCCCTGACTCTTTGTAACACTGCTCCCACAGAGCTCCTGTTGTTTCTTCCTATGCTGCTTCTCTTCTCTACTTCTGGCATGGCCCAAGAGCTGGGCCCAGCCAGAGCCACAGCTCCCTGTCAGCCCTCCTGGCTGAACTCTCCCTCTCAACTCTCTAACCCTGCCTCAGCCCCAGGTTTATACAGGGGAAGTTCTTCCCCTCCCAGGACTGGGCAGGAGGTGTGGCATGCATAGGATTCCTGACCAAGAGACCTCCCACCTGCTCTCAGACATAACATTGCCGTTACTGTGGAAACCAGACCCCTGGGGTGCCACATTCCCCCCTAGTGAAATTTAGTACTCCGGGACTAAACATATTTTTAGAAAAACATAACAAGGTATAAACAATAATAATACAATAAGAAAAACACATAAAGATGGTTACGGCGTGTCCGCAACCGGGTGCAGTCTTTGAAGAAAAGCAAGGTGTCCTTTTCACCAAAACAGGGAGACGTAACCAGGTAGGGGTCTGTCCTGCCCCGAGTCCTTAACAGTCTTTAGTCCGTCCTGGGTTACGCTCCAACTATGTACAAAGGATTCCCGGCAAATCCACCAAAGACTCCCATAAATTACTAGAAACACATAATTATTTACAGGATATGGCCGCTCTCAGTCCTCGGCCAGTGGGGATAAGGAATGGCTGCTCACAGTCCTCAGCCTGGTTTAAGATAGGGGCACATGGGGAACAATTCACTAATCCCAACGGGGACCATATTTTAATTAGCAGCAGTCCTTGTACCCTTACGGGTAACTATTTACAGCTCTTTATTCACGCTACTTCCCTTCAGTAGCTATGTCCTCTTTGTGCTCCCTCCTGAGGGTAGTCCTCAGACCCGTCCGGGTCCTCTTGGCTTTCCTCGTATTGGTAGTACTGCAGCTCCTCCTCGGTTAGCTGGGTTAGTATCTCTGCGACAGTCCTCCTCCCAGGTGGCCAGGACTTTACCTCCCTTTGGGCTGCCCCGGTTAATTGGGCCACCAGGATGCTCACTTTTTGCTCCTCTGTGAGGGGGTACACCTGGAAGAGGCTATCCAGCTTTTCTCTAAAGTCATGCAGGGTATGTGACTCCCCTGAGTACTGGGGTAGCCAGGCTGCCCCCGGGATATAGGGCATGGTGAAAGGCATGACCGCAACAGCGGTGGCGCTGGCGGGGATTGAAGCGGTGAAGCTCTCCTCCGTATCCGGCATCCTTCTCCCCCCTAGTGGACCGTGGCCTACCTTGCGATGATCCTCTTCCGTAGGCCGCGGCTCCGCAGTGGATCGTCAGCGTTGAGGACCTTCCGTCGCGCTCCTGTGACGTTGGCATCTGCTGGGCTCCTTCCAGGACCTTACGCAACGTCCGGACGTGAGGCGGGGCTTCAGTTCTCGCGCGCTTTCGGAGTCCACGCCCCTCTTCTTCCCGCGCGGCGTCCTCAAGATGGCGTCCAATGGCGGGAAAACTCCACGTATGGCGGGAAGAAGGCTGAAGATGGCGCCGGATGGCGGGAAAACTCCACCGATGGCGGGAAGGAAGCGGAAGATGGCGCCGGATGGCGGGAATCTTCACCACAGGTAAGTTTGAACAGTCTTTTTCAGGCACGCAGTACCCGGTGGTTGCGGGCACGAAATCCTGCCGACTACGCCAAAAGTTGACGCGCCCCTGGGCCTGTGTCGCGCTGCGTTGCGCACGCGGGAGCTTACCCGGAGCCGGATCTCTTGAGGGTTGTAGTCTCGTGGCGGTGATCCGGTCCATGCCCAGGGAGTCAGACTAAGTGGCGCTGTATCAGCGGTAGATGATGGACGACTACGCCACCCGTTGAATGCAGCTATGGAGCTGCCGCTGCAGGGCAGACCGCTGAGGCCGGTGGTAGGATAGTGCAGCGTAGATGGTATAACCCCCAACGGAAGGGGTATGGCCTCAGGGCAGCCGACGTGGATGATGGGGGTAGCAGGAACCACTCAGAGACGATGCGGTGTAGTTCAGGGTCTTTACTGGTGACAAAGATAGACCCTCCCGGAGTACAGGCTAGCGATTGGGGCCTGGTCAGTCCTTGAGCAGATGGGATCTCCCCTGGTCAGGCGGAGTTGTAGGCCTCCCAAACTGACTGTACTCTTCTGGCTACCTTGCTAGAAGCGAGTATAAGTAGCCCACGTCCCTGAGTGTACCGTGTGGTGCTCACCCGTATGGCCGGTGACTCGGGGCCTTCTAGTAGCTTCCGCTCCACGACGGCGGTGCTGGTCCCATGCGTGTGACCGTGCCTTCGGGTTTCTTGGCCAGAGGACCTGAAATCCCCTGCCTGACGGATTCTGCTGCTGGGTAGGAGTTAGTCCCCACAGCCTCGGACTCCGGGTCCGGTAAGAAATCTTCTCAGTCAGGGCGAGCTCTGCAGCTGCCAGCCCCTGACTCTTTGTAACACTGCTCCCACAGAGCTCCTGTTGTTTCTTCCTATGCTGCTTCTCTTCTCTACTTCTGGCATGGCCAGGAGCTGGGCCCAGCCGGAGCCACAGCTCCCTGTCAGCCCTCCTGGCTGAACTCTCCCTCTCAACTCTCTAACCCTGCCTCAGCCCCAGGTTTATACAGGGGAAGTTCTTCCCCTCCCAGGACTGGGCAGGAGGTGTGGCATGCATAGGATTCCTGACCAAGAGACCTCCCACCTGCTCTCAGACATAACATTGCCGTTACTGTGGAAACCAGACCCCTGGGGTGCCACACTAGCGTCATTGTTTCATGGTTTCAGGAGTTGGTGGAGTATTGTTGTTTGAGGGATTGATGGATTTATTGAAGACTGTTGATTGGTTATGGTTATGTGCAAATGCTCTTCTTCTCCTACTTTGTTTTTTCCCTTCTTTCACTCCCCGGTGTTCCCCTCTGTTGCTTGTGAGAGCATATTAGTATGATTGGTATTTACCGTTATCCCCTGTGCGTACTACCTTGTTAGTCTGGTTGGTGTATTGCCATACACTATTACTCGCCTTTCCCTGGGTGGGGGGAGGGAACAGACTAAGGGCAGATTCAGGAGCTCAGCAATATACATGACCCCAGCATCTTCACCATTAGAAGTAATCCGGGGAGCAGGGATAGATAGGACTCCCCTAACACTATGGACAGGGAAGGAGCCCTTGGCCCCAGGATACCCGACAACTGACAGTAGAGATGTTTTTTGCACTTTAAGACTATTAATATGTATCTTACATGCTGCAGTTACCTTCACAGTGAAAGACTAATAATAATAACGATGACGTTCTAGGGGCTCGTAATCGTAACCACTATAGTAAATTTCTGATATATGCTACAAGAGTTCTGCAATGATTCACTGATGTCTATAGACTCAAGACTCTGAAGTTCATACTAATGTCAGTAACTACAGTATGTTATAAGTGAAATGAAAAGCAAATTGTCCTTCTTCCAACCCTAGAAATCGTGTATTTCATACCACTGAGTCAGTTTTTTTCGGATGACTGCCAAGACAGATCCATCCCCTCTTATTGCTGTCGTGTGTCTCAGAGGAGCAATCAAGGTCAAGGAAAAAAAATTAACTCTGCTGTTTTGGTGTAACATTTCCTTAGGTAAAAGCGTTAAAATAGCAAGCACCACTTCAGAACCAATTATAAGCAAGAAACACAGAACTTTTTAATGCTTAAAATACACCCTAAAGAGAGGAAATGTAAAATGTAAGACTTGAGCTTAATGTACACACCAGAGCCACATACACAAACCCTGATTTCCAAGCTCATTCAGGTGCTTATTTTGGACCAGTAGGCACCTCTTAGGTACTGGAATAGGGTCATGTGCATGTAACACCCCTTAAGTCGCCTCAGTGGGCAGGGTGTCCTATAGTTCTCACCTTAGTATGGTGCATTGCTTACACCCAAATCTTTCTGGGCACTCTAGGGGAATGTAGTAGGGTCTTCCTCTTCTGCCAGGGGTCGACTGAACTCATCCTAGAGCTGAACCACGTCTGCAGAGCATGTAGTGGTGGACATCTACTGGTAACCTGGCTAGTCTGCAGACATGCTTAAGCATCAAGATTATCTTCTCGCCTCACACACTGAGCTGCTAAGCTGTCAGCACTCACTCTGTGTCTCTATTCTCTGCTCTACAATGTCAGGTTCTCACCAGTCTCCAATGGAGGAGCACGCCCATGTCATTGTGCCCGGCTAGATCATCCCTTCTTTTCCAACTTGCTCAGCCAATCCATCTCTTCCTCTGCTACTCCTCCTCTTCCAGGATGTAAAGAGGAGCAAAGTCTGCTGGGAGTTGTGGTTTAGGGCAGTGCAGCAAAAGAAACATTAATGTCTGCTAGTATGAATGTTTGTTTAATCCAAGTAGCAGTAATCTCTCTACACATAGCTTCCAGTGTAGATATTACATGCATAATACTAATAATACTCCACTCTTGTATCTGTTTCTGGTCTTGTCACTTGATCATATAATGTAATTTTTACAAAGCTCCCCAACTTATCCGTTCCCAAAACTGAAGTCATTGGACACATTCTGCAGATTTTTATGGGCTGCAAATTAGACAAAAGTTTAGGGGTCACTGATTTTTTGCTGCATTGCATCATGTACTCACGAACTCACTTGTTATAAGTATGTCATAAGTTATAACCTAGCAGAAACCTAAAAAGACACATAAGCTTTTCCCTTGAGCCAGATGAAGTACTAAGGGCTATATTGTGCACACTTTCCTTGTCCGGTTCTCAAATATAACCTCAGTATAAATTAAATTAATATCAGTATGTTTACAATTTTTAATAATCCAAATACATTTAAAACTTTGGGAATTCCTAATTACGTCTTAATAAAAACCGTGCGTAAATGGTTAAATAAAACACAGACATGTTAAAAGGGTTGTCAACTACCGTACTTTGATACTGATGAATAATCCTTTGGTTAGTTGCAAAAAGAACTTCGGCACTCCATACATGAATATATAATAAATATTGTATCTAGACTAATGTCACTTTGAAAAATGAAGGTTTTTTGCGCATAATTTGGCCAATTTATGTGTGCCCATCAACCACGACAAGGTCACCTTTGTATGATGGGAAACTACGCTACGCTAACACTGGATATGCCACTCTTGGGCTGTAAGCCTGTATGGACAATATGTCTCTGCTTGGGCTATATCCAGTGGTAGCGTAGCGTAGTTTCCCATCATACGAAGGTGACCTTGTCGTGGTTGATGGGCACACATAAATTGGCCAAATTATGCGCAAAAAACCTTCATTTTTCAAAGTGACAATAGTCTAGATACAATATTTCTTATATATTCATGTATGGAGTGCCGAAGTTCTTTTTGCAATTGAGAGTACTCTTTTCTTCAGAGCACCCGAATAGACCAGTGAGAGACCCCTCTCTTTTTTCTATTAATCCTTTGGTTAGGTCATCAATATCAGATCTGTAGTAGTCCAACACACGGCACCCCACCAATCAGCTATTATAGTTCTGATTCGCCACCGGGTGTAAACAGTGTGATAACAGCCGATTGGTGGGATTGACAAGCATTGGACCACTACATATCTAATATTGATTACCTATTCTTTGAATTGGTGTTCAATGTCAAAGTAGTAGACAACTCCTTTAATTATGCTAAGCCATCATTTTCCGAACTATTTTCCTGTTACTAAACGTTCAACTGAATGCACCTGTGTCGTGTTTTAATTTTAGCACATTGCTATAGTTTAACATAATGGTGGTCAAGCTTAACTGCAGTTCTCATTGTAGCCAACAGAAGGCACTGTAAGTGGGGATTGAAGCCGACTGTTGTTTGCTGATTTTTGGGGGCTGTTTATTAGACACTGCTTAAAAAAAAAAATTTGAATAAGTACATTTTTGTTTGTTAGACAATAGACAACCCTTTGCTCCAATGACATTTCCCAATGTCATCAATATTTGAATTATATTTAATAGTATCGCCATGCAACTCCTCTTTGTATCTAGTGATTAGTCTTGGCCAGCCTAATTACTATATAACATGCCACAATGTGCCATTTATTTGGTACACAGGCAACTGTTATCTTCCATGAGTTAGAGAATAAGTTAGAGAATATAGAGAATATCAGTGCAAATATGAAACCCACGCAAACATGGGGAGAACATACAAACTCCTTGCAGATGTTTGAACCTAGGACCCCAGCGCTGCACAGCTACTGTGCTAACCACTGAGCCACCATGCTGTCCCAATTACTATTCAGTAGAAACATCATTAAGAGGGAAGGTCCCGGCAGGTCTGTACATCGATATCAACTTTCAGAAATCCTAGCCTAGATCAAAATCTTAACTCTTAGATTAGGACAGTGGTTGAGAAAAGCAGAACAGACAGGAAGGTTCTCACTTTTTCTTCTTGTGTCAAGTCACAACAACTACAATACCATATGTATAGCTGACACTACAAGAGGTGCTTGTTCTACCGGTGCTGACTCCGGATGGCTCAGAACAGTGCATAAATTGCAAAAAAATGTAGCCCTAATAAAGAAGGATAATTTGTATTTTCGAAAGTGCACAACATATTATTCTTGGGGGAGCATTCAGAAACGCCAGTGATTCGGTATCAATAGATTCACATGTACACATCCGTTTTCTTCAGTGGTCAATGTTCGCTTGGCTTCGATCACCATGTAACAATGGCTGAATCGAAGATAATACAAGGCACTGTGTTATATGTCCTCCAGCTGTGAGCTAGTTAACAACTCTCTAGGAGCCATGTCCTAGTTAGATTCGGCCCTGACAATGTACTTGCCCTAATTCTTTTTGTTTCATATACACTTGTCAAGAAAATAAATCATATCCTTGTGCGCGAAGGCCATTTGTAAATCAGTAAATTGCTTTGTTTTTTAACAAGCTATCGTATAGTGGATTGTAATACGCTGGTGAAGAAAAACAAGAACTGTCGCTTTATTCTGAATACTATCAATTGAAGAAAATAGTGGGGAGATAATTTTAAAGGGATCTATGTGAAGACCCCATACACATTAGATTAATGACAGTCTAATGTGTCTGAGGGCCCTGAGATGATTGTTGGGGGAGTTAAGGTTCCGGAATGTCCAATTTCAGAATGCTGATTCTTCTGTTCTCCCGGAGATAAACCACTGGCAAAGCTGTCTGGTGGTGGCGCTCTCATAGAGAACACAGGAGTTCATAGAGAGCTCGACTGTGCAAGAGATTTTGTGTATGAGAAAGACAGTCGAAATAGCTACTGGCTGAACGATCGGTCGACCGCCTTCTAAAATGTATGGGGGACTTTATAGAGCAGGGGGAGCTGAGCAGATTGATATATGGTTTTGTGTATAAAGATGGAGTATAACATTCAGTGTGCATACTGAGATTGGAGCTAAATAAGGGGATCAAGGGGATAGTGGCAAGGCAAGCAGGAGCGTTGCATGGCTTATAAGTCTCCTTATACTGACATGTCAGATATGTCACTCTCTGAAAGGAGAAACATTACCCCTTAGATCCTAGTTAGCTTATCATACAGGCAAATCTCATACTTTGCACTGATGAGGGGCAATAGCCCGAAACACCATGTCAGTAAATTGAGATTCTGGTTTGGCTTTTATCCTACGTCATGTGGCAAGGCTCATTAAAGGGTCGATATTGACTTTTAGGATTGCTACTTCCTATAGGTGACGCTAGAGTTCAAGTTCTCTTCCTCTCTGAAGAGGCAATTTGAATAATTAATTTCCCAGAAGAGCATGCATGGCGTATAAGCTTCCCTACACTGGCATGCCAGGATGTCACTCTCCATGGAGAAAAGTTGACCCTTAGATCCTGGTCCTCTTTAAGCATAAATTTTGGAAGGTTAATATTTTGCTTCTTTACTGGAATGATATTATTGCTGAGTCCAACAGTACTTAATCATCAGATCAGAGAATCCACAGGAATGGGTAGATGGGGCATAAACTAGGATTTTTTTCTGATCGTAGGGACCTTATCTTTATCTATTCACTACTTTGGGAAGGTAATTGACCACATCTATTGGAGCCAAAACTCAGTTTTAGGGGAACTATTATAAAGTTTTAGTCTTGTGGTCAAAGGGTTGGGGTCTCAATATACAGTATATGAGAACAGTTCTGTATAATTGATATTTAGGCTTCTTTGCAGATAACTGCAAAAATGATTTTATTTTCTTCTTCATTTACTTTCATGGGAGAGTGTTGTGCGCATGCACTGTGATTTGTGAAGAGGTCATTTTACTGGAAGGAAGAGGAGGTGAGCTGTTCTCACCACATATGATATAGCGGATCCCGTATTATCTATATACAGGTGTTACCTTTTTTTTGTAATCCTGACAGTGACTTGGAAAATAAATATGTTTAAAACTTATTTTAAACAACAGGCCATTTTCTGATGCATCTTTTAGTTTTCCCGTTTTTTGGGTTTTTTTTTTCACATTCTTTGCACCTTGCCTTTACCTGCAGCTGATAAATCATTCATCAACTGCTGCAAAAGTCTTATCTAAACCTACAAAACTAAAAAGAATGGATGAAAAAAATATATATGAATCCAGCTATTTGTTTGCAAATGCATTTTCCTATTGAATATTTAATGTAACTGTGTTTGAAGACGGCCTTTGTATTGTGCTGGAGGCCTTGACATATTAAAGTCATTACACTTGCCGCAGATAAGGGGCTTCATTTGGTTTGTGTCAATTTTTTTTACCAGCAACTAAATTTCCTATCTGTTTTTCATTGTGCCCCCTCAGGCCAGCACCTGTGTAAGTGATTGCATTGATTATTCTGTATATTATAGATTTTATATTTTATTGCCTTTTCGATCAGAAATTTAGCTATGTATACTGTGTGTGGAAATATATATTGTGGAAGATTAGCTGTGTAACAGTAGGTTAAATGGGATCAATGCGGTCAGAGCCAGTGACACTGTTTGGCTCAAACACGGCTTCTCCTGCTATTTATTATTGGTAAAACCTACAAGAAGCAAAATCAACAAACCCTGCTGTAAATAAATAAAAAGCAAGTGCATTTAAATAGAATAGGGTTCTTGGTAACACTGTTTTTGATCAAAAATAGTATATAAGCCATCTCAACATCGGCAAGGTGAACCTATTCGGGACGGTCCTACACTGTCTAATATTAAAAACCTTACTATGTGTCAAAGTTGACCTCAATGTGTGAATAAGGGCAGACAAAGGACTAGGTCCCAAACTGTGAACACTAACCTAGGGAAGCTTTAAATGTGTTATCCAACTCTAGGGAAGGGAGGCCACACCAAGCTTTGCACAGAATGCAAAAAATACAAAGAAAAAACGCAAAGTGGAAAAAAAAAAAAATTCTCTCCACCTCCGATAAAATCGGTTCACACTCTGACCAAAATCTAATCAAAATAATGGGATCATTTTTTCCTGGATGTGGAGAAAACGGTCGTCTGCCCCTGACCTAAGGACACATGGTAAGGTTTTTAATATTAGACAGTGTAGGACCGTCCCGAACGAGTTCACCTTGTCGATGGTGGGATGGTTTATATACTATTTTTGATCAAAAACAGTGTTACCAAGAACCCTATTTTATTTAAATGCACTTGCTTTTTATTTATTTACAGCAGGGTTTGTTGATTTTGCTTCTTGTAGGTTTTTCTGATTCATGGCCATTGTGAAACATGCATTTATGTGCTGCATGTATACCAAGCTCAAATTTTGTGTTTTTTTTTTTTATTATTTATTATTGGTGTAGAAAAGAAATGTAATGGCTTCATATCAAGCCGAAAAACACAAATTAACTCCTGCTCAATCAGCTGAGCACTAACTCAACATCAGCTTCCCTGACTGTACAAGTGGCATATTACCAACCACTAAAAAATGAAACAGAAAGGTTGTGTGTAATCTCACACCAATGGCACCAAATGGAGACCAGCAGTCTTCAGTAGCAGTCTCTTGAATAGACACCTTCTGCATCTTCAGAGAGTCCACCGCTCACCTTCCTAAATCCAGACCTGAAAACAGGAATTACATAAACCCCCAGCAAACGATACTTTACTAGGGATATCCAGCTTTCCTGGTTTCCTTATACCTCACCCAGCTTCCCGGAATCTATCAGTTTTTCCTTGGATATTCCATTCATTTCCTACATTTTTATGGCTCTTGTTCATGGGGCAGTAGTCAACCAAAAACTCATTCCCAATTATTATATAAACATGTAACGATCAGCTGTTATATCAGGAAAACACTTATTTATCTGCTGATTACATCATTTACATGGGTCTAAAAATCATCATTGTGAGCAGAACAACTCACAAAGTATACTGGGAATATGATGTTGACCATATGCAAACTGTATAGGGACTGAACAATCATATTAAAGATCATTTTTTTCCATATGGTTTGCATTGTCCTGTATATAAAAGCCTCAAATCAGCATCAATAGGCAGAGATCTTCTCATGTAAGCCTGTCTTTAGTTAAATCCCATGGACTTTACTAATTGTCTGTTTTGAGCTTAGACTGTTACATATGTACTGACTTGTACTTGTGCATCCTAGTATATCTTTTTTCCATCACTTCCTCTCCAATATATGGTTTTATGATAAATGGACTGACCCATTTTCTGTCTTCAGGAGCTCACTGCTCTTCTGCCTCCCAGTTTCCATCTTTCTGGGGGAGGAGTGCGCTCCTGAAGATTGCCAGGTTGGACTAGCAGCATGGCTGAGTTGCTACCCCAAACTGTGCACTCTGGATGCTGGACACGAGAGGCTGCATCGAAGGAGAGCCAGGGCATTGGAGCTGGCGGGATACAGCAGTCTGGCTAGCTTCTGAGCAATGTTTGCAAACTTTATAGCAAAGAGCTTGTAAGTGCTACACTCCTTACCTAAGAGACCAGCAGTCACTGATACACTGCAGGGTTGGGCTGTAGACAAAAGGCAGTAAAGTATAAAATTAAGAGTACTTCATTCTTAAGAACAGAGAAGATTTTTAATAAAAGGTAAATGGCATGTATTGTAGGATATGAAATGTATAGTGTAAGGAAGCCACCCCCATATTGTTTCTTATTTCTGAAGTATGATATAAGTTGAGGGACCGGCTCATGCAGTAATAATCCATTTGCCGCTATTTCCGGTACAGACTTATAATCACATTAAGGAATGCTTTATATTTGCAGTAATGCGGCATTGGAAAAACATTTGTGCATTTCATTATGGTATGGTTCCTCGATATGTCAGAAGAGAATTATTAATGCGCTTTTCTGTTCTCATTACACGAAAGATCAATCAGTGGCATTCCAGATCTGATGAGGTTCATTCAAATGAAAGCTCTCAAGGAAATCCAAGAACATGTAAACCTTATAAATGGAGCCATGCCTGAGGAAGGGACCTAAGAAGTCCCAAAAGTTTGCATTGTAAGATCATTTATTTTATTTTTGTTAGCCATTAAAAGGTATCATAACCCCAAGATTGCTCTCAGTGGGAAATACAAGACAATCTTGTAGTTATGATACCTTTTAACGGCTAACAAAAATAAAATAAATGATGTTACAAAGCAAGATTTCTGGACTTCTTAGGTCCCTTCCTCAGGCATATACCATGCCTGAGGAAGGGACCTAAGAAGTCCCAAAAGTTTGCATTGTAAGATCATTTATTTTATTTTTGTTAGCCATTAAAAGGTATCATAACCACAAGATTGCTCTCAGTGGGAAAAATAAGACAATCTCCTTTCTCTGAACTGTTGCTGCGTTTCAGAGAAAATAAAGTCCGCCAAGGACTTTAGGGGGAGATCTGACTAGTCCGGTGTGATCCTCAACCAATTTCTCCCCTCCTCACTCCAGTTTATTGACAGGTATCTCCCTATGTACATACATGGGCGAGACCTGTCAATCAAGTAGGATGACTATATCATGTCACACATATGACATCACAACAACCCTGACAAATCAAATGCCGCTCTGGAGACGCCAGGCAGTAAGAGATTCACGGGCCTCCTATCTAGCCCCCAGGTACCACTGACCTGTATGCTGGACCGGAGACGTGCAAATCAATCCGCTCATCACTAATCACCAGAAACTGTATTAAATGTATTGTCTAAACATTTTTGCCAATTTATTTTCAATATCACAATCTTTATTAAAAGTAGAAATAGAAAGAAATCTTGCCGTTTTCACTCTGGCCTCTCAGGCTTTTTTAGACTCTAACTTCATGTTGTTTCAGTAAATACACACGTACATTAGCAGCAATGAACAGGCACTGACCCTATATTCTGTATGGAAGCAGCTAATGAGCGTCTGCAAAAATGATTGTCAAAGGAGGGGCAGTAGGGGAGACTTCGAAATCACCTATTGTGATTAGCGGATCCAGTGTTATCAGCTGTATACAGAAGTGTTACCTGTCACTGTAATTCTGCCTCTGATGAAAAGAACAGAAAGTATTAGTCTATTAAAGATTGTGATATGGAGATAAAAAAAACTGCAAAAAAAAAAATGTAATACAAAAAAATGATTTAAAAAGGTCATGGTCTGATAACACATTCCCTTTAACACAATTGCAATAACAGTCTGCACGGAGTTTACTTGTAGCCTGTAAGTAAAAAAATTGGTTTGCATAGGGGCTGTGTACACAAAAATTAATTGCTTGTTAATCAGGACTGTTTGCACAGTTGCTTATCTTTACACTACAGATAGCTTTTAAATTTACTACATGACTTGAGAATACAATATTTTATTATTTTATCCAGTTTTCATAGATTTTTTAAAAATTGTAAACTTGTTTGTTTTACGATTTTTGCACCACAGTACAGTAATGTTGGTCATAGACACGACACATATCTGCAGATTATTTGCAAATCCAAATATATGATTAAATGTGCTGACAATCTGATGTTTATAGTGGTCACACAACTAAATTAATAGCAGTTGCTACTAAAGATGGGCCAACAGTATGGAGATAAATATACAGTGGGGAAAAAAAGTATTTAGTCAGCCACCAATTGTGCAAGTTCTCCCACTTAAAAAGAAGAGAGAGGCCTGTAATTGACATCATAGGTAGACCCAGGGTCGGTCTGGGCTGGCGGGATACCGGGAAATTTCCCGGTGGGCCCCGCCCCCTGCTGCAGAGTAGAGGGGGGAGAAGAGAACAAAAAAAAATCCTGCGGCTTTAAGGGGCACGGGCCCTTTAAAAGCGCAGGCACAGTGTATGCAGGGACGCGCGCACGCAGCGTTCATTACCTGAACCACCGCGGCGCACGTCCCAGTGAAGCAGCTGAAGCTGCGTGTCTCCCTTCGCCGGCCGGCGTATGACGTCATCGTCATGCGCCTGCTGTGAAGGAGGCGCGCAACTCAGGAGAAGGAGGACACCGCACGGGATCGCAGGAAGGTAAGAGGTGTGTGTGTAATGGTCTGGACACACAAGGCGGGGGCCAGCAGGACACACAAGGGGGGGCCCAGCTGGACAGACCCACAAGGGGGGGGCCCAGCTGGACAGACACACAAGGGGGGGCCCAGCTGGACAGACACACAAGGGGGGGCCAAGTTGGACAGACACACAAGGGGGGGGCCCAGCTGGACAGACACACAAGGGGGGGCCCAGCTGGCCAGCTGGACAGACACACAAGGGGGGGCCCAGCTGGACAGACACACAAGGGGGGGCCAAGTTGGACAGACACACAAGGGGGGGGCCCAGCTGGACAGACACACAAGGGGGGGCCCAGCTGGACAGACACACAAGGGGGGGCCCAGCTGGACAGACACACAAGGGGGGGCCCAGCTGGACAGACACACAAGGGGGGGCCCAGCTGGACAGACACACAAGGGGGGGCCCAGCTGGACAGACACACAAGGGGGGGCCCAGCTGGACAGACACACAAGGGGGGGCCCAGCTGGACAGACACACAAGGGGGGCCCAGCTGGACAGACACACAAGGGGGGGCCCAGCTGGACAGACACACAAGGGGGGCCCAGCTGGACAGACACACAAGGGGGGCCCAGCTGGACAGACACACAAGGGGGGGCCCAGCTGGACAGACACACAAGGGGGGGCCCAGCTGGACAGACACAAGGGGGGGCCCAGCTGGACAGACACACAAGGGGGGGCCCAGCTGGACAGACACACAAGGGGGGGCCCAGCTGGACAGACACACAAGGGGGGCCCAGCTGGACAGACACACAAGGGGGGGCCCAGCTCAACAGACACACAAGGGGGGGCCCAGCTGGACAGACACACAAGGGGGGCCCAGCTGGACAGACACACAAGGGGGGCCCAGCTGGACAGACACACAAGGGGGGGCAAGGGGGGCCCAGCTGGACAGACACACGAGGGGGGGCCCAGCTGGACGGACACATGAGGGGGGGCCCAGCTGGACGGACACACGAGGGGGGGCCAAGCTGGACACACGAGGGGGGAACCCTGGCTGGACACGCAAGGGAGGGGCCCTGGCTGGACACGCAAGGGGGGGAGCCTTGGCTGGACACGCAAAGGGGGGGGTCCTGGCTGGACACGCAAGGGGGGGAGCCTTGGCTGGACACGCAAGGGGGGAGCCCTGGCTGGACACGCAAGGGAGGGGAGCCCTGGCTGGACACACAAGGGGGAGCCCTGGCAGGACACACAAGGGGGAACCAAGGGGGACCCAGGCAAAGGGGGGTGGGCAGGATGGGTATATGGGGGGCAGGCTGGACACATGGAAGCCAGGATGGATATATGGGGGGCAGGATGGATATATGGGGGGGGCAGGATGGATATATGGGGGGGCAAGATGGATATATGGAGGCCAGGATGGATATATGGGGGAGTGGGGGCAGGCTGAACACATGGAGGCCAGGATGGATATATGGGGGGGGACAGGCTGGACACATGGGGGGCTAGGATGAATATGTGGGGGGGGCGGGCTCGATACACATGGGCTAGCATAAATATATGGAGGGGCACGCTGGATATATGGGGGGTGTCAGGATGGATATATGCAGGGGGTAAGGGCAGTATGGATATATGAGGGGAGAGGCTGGACACATGGAGGCCAGGATGAATATGTAGAGGGCAGGCTGGACACATGGAGGATATATGGGGGGGACATATGGGGGCGCAGGCTGGAAACATGGAGGCAAGGATGGATATGTGGGGGGGCAGACTGGCACATGGGGGGGCTAGGATGGGTATATGGGAGGGGGCAGGCTCGATACACATGTGCTAGGATAAATATATGGAGGGGTCACACTAGACAAATGGTGGCCAGAAGGGACATATGGGGGTGCCTGGCTAGACAAGGGACTTAATTACTGTTTGGGAGCCAGATTGAGGAACATACTTTATTAGTTTATGGTGACCAGTGGGGAACATTATTACTTTAGATTCCAATTATTATTACATTATTACTTCTGTAATATAATTTACTTTTTAGGAAATTGTTTTCCATGGGATGGGACAAAAGAGAGGTCCTGTTACTGTGCAGGACGGCACTATGTTGCTTTTTTTCTTCAACTGGTGTAGTGTAGAGGTCGGGGGGGGGGGGAAGTGGGAATATTCTCTAGAAGAGATCAGTTATTAATAACTGTGTGTTATTTTCTGCAGAGATGATTCCTGGCTGGAAGAAGTGATGGCGGACTGTGCCAGATGAAGAAGAAAAGCGAAGATGAAGGACTTCACCTAGAGACATCACTGGTGAGTCAGTGTATTACATGTACACTTACACTACACACGTGGTCAAAATTGTTGGTACTCCTCGTTTAATGAAAGAAAAACCCACAATGGTCACAGAAATAACTTCAATCTGATAAATTACAAATTTTTGAAAATGAAGAGATGAAGGTCAGACATTGATTTTCTGCTTCCACAGAATTTAAAAAAAAATTAACCTCATGAAATCGGCCTGGACAGAAATGATGGTTCTTCTTCTTAACTTAATATTTTGTTGAACCTTTTGAGGCAATCACTGCAATCAAACGATTCCTGTAACTGTCAATGAGACTTCTGCGCCTCTCGACAGGTATTTTGGCCGACTCCTCATGAGCAAACTGCTCCAGTTGTCTCGTGTTTGAAGGTTGCCTTTTCCAGAATGTTTCAGCTCTTTCCAAAGATGCTCCATAGGATTTAGGTCAGGGCTCATAGAAGCCACTTCAGAATAGTCCAATGTTTTCCTCTTAGCCATTCTTGGGTGTTTTTAGCTGTGTGTGTTTTGGGTCATTATCCTGTTGCTAGACCTGCGACTGAGACCAAGCTTTCTGACACTGGGCAGCACATTTCTCTCTAGAATCCCTTGATAGTCTTGAGATTTCATTGTACCCTGCACAGATTCAAGACACCCTGTGCCAGGTGCAGCAAAGCAGCCCTAGAACATAACAGAGCCTCCACCATGTTTCACAGTAGGGACAGTGTTCTTTTCTTGATATGCTTCATTTTTCCATCTGTGAACATAGAGCTGATGTGCCTTGCCAAAAACTTCAATTTTTGTCTCATCTGTTCATAGTACATTCTCCCAGAAGCTTTGTGGCTTGTCAACATGTAGTTTGGCAAATTCCAGTCTGGCTTTTTTACTATTTTTTTTTTCAACAATGGTGTTCTCCTTGGTCGTCTTACATGAAGTTCACTTTGGATCAAACAACGGTGGATAGTACGATCTGACACTGATGTTCCTTGAGCTTGAAGTTCACCTTTAATCTCTTTAGAAGTTATTCTGGGCTCTTTTGTTACCATTCATATTATCCGTCTCTTTGATTTGTCATCAATTTTCCTCCTGCACCCACGTCCAGGGAGGTTGGCTACAGTCCCATGGATCTTAAATTTCTGAATAATATGTGCACCTGTAGTCACAGAAACATCAAGCTGCTTGGAGATGGTCTTATAACCTTTACCTTTTAACATGCTTTTCTATAATTTTCTTTCTAATCTCCTGAGACAGCTCTTTCCTTTGCTTCTTCTGGTCCATGTTGAGTGTGGTACACACCATGTCACCAAACAACACAGTGAGTATCTGTAGCCCTATATACAAGCACAGTGAGTATCTGTAGCCCTATATACAAGCACAGTGAGTATCTGTAACCCTATATACAGGCACAGTAAATATCTGTAACCCTATATACAGGCACAGTGAGTATCTGTAACCCTATATACAGGCACAGTGAGTATCTGTAACCCTATATACAGGCACAGTGAGTATCTGTAGCCCTATATACAGGCACAGTGAGTATCTGCAGCCCTATATATAGCACAGTGAGTATCTGTAGCCCTATATACAGGCCCACTGACTGATTACAAGATTGTAGACACCTGTGATGCTAATTAGTGGACACAACTTTATTTAACATGTCCCTTTTGTCACATTATTTTCAGGGGTACCATCATTTCTGTCCAGGCCGATTTCATGAGTTACATTTTTTTTTTAAATTCAGTGGAAGCAGAAAAGCAATGTCTGACTTTCATTTGTTCATTTTCATCGATTTTTAATTTATTATTACTTTTGTCAGATTCAAGTTATTTCTGTGACCATTGTGGGTTTTTCTTTCATTAAACGAGGGGTACCAACAATTCTGACCACGTGTGTATATAGTATATACAGAACTCCTGTGTATGTCACTGGTGATCACTATATTATGTATACATTATATACAGAGCTTCTGTGTATAATGTCACTTGTGACCACTGTATTACCTGTGCACTATATACAGAGCTCAAGTGTATAATGTCACTGGTGATCACTGTATTACCTGTACACTGACACTATATACAGAGCTCCTGTGTATAATGTCACTGGTGATCCCTGTATTACCTGTACACTATACACTATATACAGAGCTCCTGTGTATAATGTCACTGGTGACCACTGTATTACCTGTACACTATATACAGAGCTCCTGTGTATAATGTCACTGGTGACCACTGTATTATCTGTACACTATATACAGAGCTCCTGTGTATAATGTCACTGGTGACCACTGTATTACCTGTGCAATATATACAGAGCTCCTGTGTATAATGTCACTGGTGACCACTGTATTACCTGTGCACTATACACTATGTACAGAGCTCCTGTGTATAATGTCACTGGTGACCACTGTATTACCTGTACACTATATACAGAGCTCCTGTGTATAATGTCACTGGTGACCACTGTAATACCTGTACACTAAATACAGAGCTCCAGTGTATAATGTCACTGGTGATCACTGTATTACCTGTACACTGACACTCTATACAGAGCTCCTGTGTATAATGTCACTGGTGAACCCTGTATTACCTGTACACTGACACTATATACTGAGCTCCAGTGTATAATGTCACTGGTGGTCACTGTATTACCTATACACTGTACACTATATACAGAGCTCCTGTGTATAATGTCACTGGTGATCCCAGTATTACCTGTACACTGACACTATATACAGAGCTCCTGTGTATAATGTCACTGGTGATCCCTGTATTACCTGTACACTGACACTATATACAGAGCTCCTGTGTATAATGTCACTGGTGGTAATAACAGTGTTGTTAGTATTGTGGTTTGTATTCATGATCAGTATTGTAGTATTTGGTCACTTTGGGGTGGTAATATGTGGTCTGGTCATGGTGTGGCCGTATTTGTTCCTTGTATGTAGTATTATTCGGTCACTATGTGGTGGTAATATGTGATCTAGTCATGGTGTGGCGATATTTGTCTCTTTTGTATGTGGTATTATTGGTGTTGATATAGTGGACTGTGTTGTGTATGGCAGTCATTTTGTTCTTGCTGATATTAACTAGGAAAAGATTTTTTTCCATTAGGCCACAGCCCCACCATCAGTATTCGGTCAGTATTTTTTCTCAGGAGTAGCTGCCAAAACCAGGAGTGGGTGATAAATACAGAATTGGTGACTTGTTTCTATTATACCTTTTCTCTGATTGTTCCTCACCTGGTTTTGGCTCCCACTCCTGAGAAAAAATACTGACCAAATACTGATAGTGGGGCCGCAGCCTTATAGATTAAATACTTGGACCAGAGCGGCAGAGATGCACTTACAGGGGTTCTCTGGTGAAAACAAGTAATCACCTCTCCACAGGATCAGTGATGATATTGATTGGTGGGGGTCTGACTGCTGGGACACAATCGGCAGAATGTGGAGCTTTTCTCCCCATTAGACTGGAGCGGCATGTGAGATGCGACCACTCATCCAGTCATTCCCTCAGTGACTGTGAGCGCTGCTCTTTTTTGGAAGCTGCATTTTAAAATGGGGATAAGTGTCCTGTCAGGGATGAAACTTCCCCATTCTTCTGATAGGCGCGTTTTCCAATGTTCGGACCCAAACGATCAATAAGTGATCACCGATCCTGTGGATCCCATGGATCGGTGATAACTTGTTTTAACCAAAGAAGCCCTTTAATGCAAACTACCGTAATTGTACATCCCAGTTATAGTGGTGCACAGTACAGTCATGGCCAAAAGTATTGAGAATGAGACAAATAGTTATTTTTCCAAAGTTTACTGCTTCATTTTTTGTAATGGCAATTTGCATATACTCCTGAATGTCAACGAGTGATCAGCTTAACAGCAATTACTGTACTTGCAAAGTCAATATTTGCCCAGAAAATGAACTTTAACCCCCAAAACACATTTCAACATCATTGCAGTCCTGCCTTAAAAGGAGCAGCTAACATCGTTTTAGTGATTGATCCATTAACACAGGTGTGGGTGTTGATGAGGACAGGGCTGGTGATCAATCAGTCATGATTAAGTAAGAATGACATCACTGGACACTTTAAAAGGAGGCTGGTTCTTGGTATCATTGTTTCTCTTCAGTTAACCATGGTTATCTCTAAGAAACACGTGCAGCCATCATTGCACTGCACAAAAATGGCCTAACAGGGAAGAGTATCGCAGCTACAAAGATTGCACCTCAGTCAACAATCTATCGCATCATCAAGAACTTCAAGGAGAGAGCTTCCATTGTTGTCAAAAAGGCTCCAGGGCACCAAAGAAAGACCAGCAAGCGCCAGGACCGTATCTTAAAACTGTTTCAGCTGCGGGATGGGACTACCAGCAGTGCCGAGCTTGCTCAGGAATGGCAGCAGGCTGGTGTGAGTGCTTCTGCACGCACTGTGAGGCGGAGACTCTTTGAGCAAGGGCTGGTTTCAAGGAGGGCAGCAAAGAAGCCACTTCTCTCCAGAAAAAAACATCAGGGACCGACTGATATTCTGCAAAAGGTACAGGGAGTGGACTGCTGAGGACTGGGGCAAAGTCATTTTCTCTGATGAATCCCCTTTTCGATTGTTTGGGACATCTGGAAAACAGCTTATTCAGAGAAGAAGAGGTGAGCGCTACCACCAGTCTTGTCTCATGCCAACTGTAAAGCATCCTGAAACCATTCATGTGTGGGGTTGCTTCTCAGCCAAGGGAATCGGCTCACTCACAGTCTTGCCTAAAAACACAGCCATGAATAAAGAATGGTACCAGAATGTCCTCCAAGAGCATCTTCTCCCAACCGTCCAAGAGCAGTTTGGCGCCCAACAATGCCTTTTCCAGCATGATGGAGCACCTTGCCATAAAGCAAAGGTGATAACTAAATGACTCATGGAACAAAACATAGAGATTTTGGGTCCATGGCCTGGAAACTCCCCAGATCTTAATCCCATTGAGAACTTGTGGTCAATCATCAATAGACGGGTGGACAAACAAAAACCAACAAATTCTGGCAAAATGCAAGCATTGATTATGCAAGAATGGACTGCTATCAGTCAGGATTTGGTCCAAAAGTTGATTGAGAGCATGCCAGGGAGAATTACAGAGGTCTGGAAGAAGAAGGGGCAACACTGCAAATATTGACTTGCTGCATTAACTCATTCTAACTGTCAATATAACCTATTGGTCCTCATAATATGATTGCAATTATATTTCTGTATGTGATAGAAACATCAGACAAACACTAATAAAAACCAGAGGCCAGCAGATCATGGGAAAATATCATTTTGGTGTCATTCTCAATACTTTTGGCCATGACTGTAGATGTGCAGGAGCCGCCAGTCAATGCTCCACTATAACAGGGATAGCGGATAACAGATATTTGCATATGGCTGTAGGTGGGCCCCTAGAGTCAGTTCTCCCTGTGGGCCCCAGACACCCCAGTCCGACCCTGGGTAGACCTCAACTATGAGAGACAAAATGAGAAAACAAATCCTGAAAATCACATTGTCTGATATGGAAAGAATTTTTTTTTTTAAATTTTGGTGGAAAATAAGTATTTGGTCAATTACAAACAAGCAAGATTTCTGGCTCTCACAGACCTGTAACTTCTTCTTTAAGAGGCTCCTCTGTCCTCCACTCACTACCTGTAGTACTGGCACCTGTTTGAGCTTGTTATCAGTATAAAAGACACCTGTCCGCAACATGAAACAGTCACACTCCAAACTCCACTATGATGAAGACCAAAGAGCTGTTGAAGGACACCAGAAACAAAATTGTAGCCCTGCACCAGGCTGGGAAGACTGAATCTGCAATAGGCAAGCTGCTCGGTGTGAAGAAATCAACTGTGGGAGGAATAATTAGAAAATGGAAGACATACAAGACCACTGATAATCTCCCTCGATCTGGGGCTCCACACAAAATCTCACCCCATGGGCCAAAATGATCTCAAGAACGGTGAGCAAAAATCCCAGAACCACACGGGGGGGACCTAGTAAATGACCTGCAGAGAGCTGGGACCAACATTATACAGGCTACCATCAGTAACACACTATGCCGTCAGGGACTCAGATCCTGCAGTGCCAGACGTCCTCCTGCTTAAGCCATTACATGTCCGGGCCCGTCTGAAGTTTGCTAGAGAGCATTTGGATGATCCAGGGAGAATGTCATATGGTCAGATGAAACCAAAGTAGAACTGTTTCGTAGAAACACATCTCGTCATGTTTGAAGGAGAAAGAATGCTGAGTTGCATCCAAAGAACACCATACCTACTGTGAAGCATGGGGGTGGCAACATCATGCTTTAGAGCTGTTTCTCTGCCAAGAGACCAGGACGACTGATCCGTGTACATAAAAGAATGAATGGGGTCATGTATCGTGAGATTTTGAGTGCAAACCTCCTTCTATCAGCAAGGGCATTGAAGATGCATGACAATGATCCCAAGCACACCGCCAGGGCAATGAAGGAGTGGCTTCGTAAGAAGCATTTCAAGATCCTGGAATGGCCTAGCCAGTCTCCAGATCTAAACCCTATAGAAAGCCTTTGGAGGGAGTTGAAAGTCCGTGTTGCCCAGCGACAGCCCCAAAACATCACTGCTCTAGAGGAGATCTGCATGGAGGAACGGGCCAACATACCAGCAACAGTGTGTGCCAACCTTATGAAGACTTACAGAAAACGTTTGACCTCTGTCATTGCCAACAAAGGATCTATAACAAAGTATTGAGATGAACTTTTGTAATTGATCAAATACTTATTTTCCACCGAAATTTGAAAAAAATTCTTTCCAGATCAGACAATGTGATTTTCAGGATTTGTTTTCTCATTTTGTCTCTCATAGTTGAGGTCTACCTATGATGTCAATTACAGGCCGACCTCATCTTTTTAAGTGGGAGAACTTGCACAATTGGTGGCTGACTAAATACTTTTTTTCCCCACTGTATCATGTATATGACCAGCTTTAAAGAGGTGGTCCGGTCCAAATCGATAAGTCTCCAGTCACTCTGTGAGACTGCAGACTTATGAATCACCCAGCGTGCACACTGTCCGCTGCGGGGATTCGCTGTTTTTTTCCCTCTACTTGTTCTGAAAAAAATTACCCTTACTGAGTACGACATTTTTTTTCTTGATTTCTTTTAGTGTTTCTTAAAACCCTAAAGTTGCCATTTGAAATGACTTTAGTTCTGTGCCATGTCTGTGATCTGCTTTTTTTCAACAACATTAAACAACTGAATGAACATCCTCCGAGCCCGGTGATTCCATAATTTTTGCCAGGGGTTGTACATACTCCCGGCCAGAATCCGACTAGTGTATGTGACCTCACACCACACACTTGTATTGAGCGATGTCATGCCCCCACTAGTGACGTGGCCGTCCAGTGGGCTCGGCCTCGCTCCATATTTGAGGCCATGCCCACTGGACGGGCTCTGGACAGGAGTATGTATAACACTTACACACCCTCCGTTCCCAGATCAGAAACCGGCGAATCCTCACTAAGTACAGTGCATGTGCTGGGGGGATTCATAAGTCTTCAGTCACACAGAGTGACTGCAGACTTACCAATTTGGACCGGACAGCCCCTTTAAGGTGGGACTCACGTTTGATAGAAGTCAGACAATCACTCATTCAGCAGACATCCAGGAAACCAATAATTCAAGTTATTGCTGCTAACGGTGTTTCTACAGGCTATTGATACCTGGGATGTACTGAACTTTACACTTTTTCTGCACATTAGCCAAGCTTTTGGTAAATAAATAATGACTCGGTGTAATTTTTTGTTTGCTGGTGTTCATCTAGGGTTGTATTTTCCTAATTTTAAAATCTTCTAAGGACCAAATGTTTTTTTTTATTGTTTTCTGATACATAAAACAAAATAATTCAATTAGCTTTTCTCATGATTTCATATATGCAGAGTGTGGCCAAGTGCTCATGTGTTCTCAGTGGGAAGAGTTGAATGGATACTTTTGATAGTAGCTTATTTCCTATGAGAAAAAAAGATTGGGCATGTCAAACTTGGACATGCCCCATCCATTATTTTCCCCCGACATCTGGGGATTGTTGGGACTCCCTCATAAACAATACAATACCTCCTAAAATGAGTGGGTTTGGCCAACATTTGACTAATGTGTATGGCCGCCCTTAGTCTATATATTTCATAAACTCTAATGCTGTAGTTCAGCAGCTATATACTGTATTATCATAGCTCGGATCTGTGAAATAAATATGTGCCACGTGCTAAATTTAATCCCTTTTGGATATAGGAGTTTATTTTATCTCTTTCTATAATTAGTACAGGGCATATTTTAAGCAGCACTGTCTCCTTAAACATGATTTATACATGGTTTGTGTTATTGTGAAATGGAAATCATTGTTAATAACAGCTATTTAATCCTGTATAGCTTGAACATCATGTAATTACCTCTACAGGGTCTCGCCTTGGAGAATTCTTATCTTCCTTTGGAACTGTTTGAGAGCTGTGGGGTTTATTGGGCAGCTCAGTGGCATACGTTTGGTCCCAGAGGGACCTACAGAGTAGTGTCTTTGCCATCCCGTTCACAACGCGGTTATTGCTCCATATCCATTACTATATCGTGTTCATATGTAGTGCTTCAAACTACATTTTAAATCTTGTGCCGCAGATCTCGAGCTACGTTGAGTCAAGAGAAAAGATGAGGACACATCTGTAGTTACCAGGTATATACAAATGTGTTCTTCCTAAATTGGACATATGCTTAAGATATATAGTGCAGGATAGTAAATAAATTAATAAAATAAACTGCACATCAAAGAGTCATCTCGACAGATGCCAACTGTACTTATAGGCTCCATGTGTTAAAAAAAATGTACAATGACGAGCAAAAGAGTAACAATGTTTTGAACTTTTGACTTTTAGGCTCCATATCTCACCATCATTACTGGTTTGAACGTGAGACTACCATCATTTTATAGACAATCAGCTTGGCTTTCTCATGCATAAATTTGACATACAAGTATTTAGCATATGATTAGTTATGCAGATTCTTGTCATCTCATTTCATTGCTACTGTTTTGCTCCTAAAAATCTAAATTTAAATTTCTATTAGTTTGTTAGTATTTGATAAGTCCACCTTTGGCTTTCAAAACTGACTGATTCCTTCTGGTCACGCTCTCGATCAGATACTAACACAGCATAGAGTTGTGGTGTTCCGGTTCCATACATGGTGCACTAAGGACACAAAATCAATAACAGAGTAGTGACCAAGTCCTTTAATAATGAATGGCGACATTTCAGTATAAACACAGGATTAGAGAATTAAAAGTTTGGGGTTTGTACCGGACAGTTAGTGTCCGATGGTAAACGCCGAACACTGACTTCTCCCAAAGTCCGTTGCAATGTTTGGGCTATGTGCCCACAATGCAGAAATGCTGCATATTTTTTCCTTTTTCCGCTTCTCCCTGGCAGGAAAAATGCATGCGGTTTTTACATGCGTTTTTCCCGCCAGGTAGAAGCGTTTGTCAAGCTTTTTTGCATGCATTTCTGCGGCTCGTGGTGGTGTGAAGGACCTGCGGTGACGTCATTGAGTCATGTGACAGGTCACATGACTCAATGACGTCATGGCAGGTCCTTCACAACACCGCAACCCATACAGCGGACCAGACGGAGGGGAGAAAACACCGGGAGGACATCGGAAGGTAAGTATAATCTTTATTTTTTATTTTAAATTCTTTTTTTTTACAGTTTCTATGGTACCCAGGTCTGGATGAGAGTCTCCTCTCCTCCAGATCTGGGTACCATCCGCACATTGATCCGTTTGATATTCGCTTGTGCAGATGCAGTGATGCGGATGTCACGTGGTCCAATGCAAGTCAATGGCGGCGATTACGCTGCGTGTCCGCAAAATTAATGGACATGCTGCGTATTTTTCCGCAATGATAACCCGCAGCGGAAATTTCCGCAGCATGTGCACAGCACTTGCGGATTATCATTGGGGACCATGGGGCACGTATTACCAAGCATTTTTTAAGCATTTCCGCTGCGGAAATTCCGCGGCAAAAACGCTTGAAAAACGCATAGTGGGCACGCAGCCTTGGACTTACGGGAGAAGTCAAGGAGGAGAGAGAGAAAATTTTCCAGATCAAAAGTTCAGGTCCCCATTGTTTTCAAAGAAGTTTGGGTTCTGGTTCAAGTTTGGGTACAGTTCTGGTACCCGAACCAAACTTTGTAATAAAGTTCGGGTTGGGTACCAGAACCTGAACTTACATGGGTCCGCTCATTCCTACATCCAAACTGTAGAATCCTTATTTATCTCAACAGCAGCCAACTTGGTCTTTCTGACAAACCACATAGATATCACTGGCATATGCCAAAGCTCGTGGGACTGGTCAACCACAATTTTTATTTTTTATGTTTTTATTTCAACCTATCTATTGAACTGCCTCTTGTTTGTCGTCTTCACTTACTTTTCTGAGCTCTTTTTCAGTTGCAAACATTGACTTGCCCAATTTATTGATATGCACAATATGACCTGATGTGCTTGACCTTGTTCTAAAACAAGTAGTAACCAGTTACATATAGTAGGTCATGTTACCTTATGCACTGCACACAGTAATATATTAAGGTCATTGATCATCTCAGGACCAAGCAGACTATATTTTGCCTGTGATTTTTGCTGGAGCTTTTTAATATTTCAGTCTAGATAATAGGAATAATGTGGGTTTAGAACAGCTCTTTCTATTGGTATTTTATAGAACAAGTCTAAAGCTGTTTTCAGCAGGACTATGTACCAAGTATTGAACTACAATTCTTTGAGTATGAAGATATTTTTTAGCTTTGAAAAAAATTTTAAGCCTCGAACCATTTGGGCCTCATGTTGATTTTGTTATTATGGGAGCAATTATTTTTCCCGGCCAAATTCTTAATGCAATGAAGAAAAAAAGTGTAAAGCTTTAGTAATCACAAGCTCTCGAATGTTCCTATGCCCCTAATCTAACAATTACTCTTTAGAAAAAAGACATGTCATCGTGATCTGCGAAGCTAAATCACATACTGAATATCGTGAGGCATTTATTATGTAATGTCACCTAGCCTGGTTTCCATAACTGCCAGGTGAGTGGATTGATCATCCAAAAATAGTAGGGACCGCATTTTTTTTATGCCCAAAAATTACACAATAATTATACTTGTGGACCTCAATACCTGGAAATGCTAAGTGCTTAATAGGGTTGCCCCATAAAATGAAGTTTTATCAACCCCTTCACGCACCCTGACATAACTGTGTGCACATAGATGTTGTGGGCTCAGCAGCTAACCGTGCTCCTTACCGGAGACATGCCGGCTGAGTGCAGCAATTGGAGCTAGCTCTGTTCACTGTCAGTGATTCGGAGTGACAGCGGCATTTAAATGGTTTGATTGCCAATGCGTAGCTGCCATCTTGGTCCGCCAATGAAACCCATCCTTGGCTTCATAGAAGAAAGTAAATTTTCACTACACACTGTATTGCAGTATATACTACAATCGGTCAAATGATCGCAGGTTCAAGTCCCCTAGGAGGATTAAAAAATTAAGTAAAAAGTTAAAAAATGTTTTAAAAAATATTAAAAATGCAAAAGTTGAAATCACCTTCTTTTTACAAATTAAATAATAAAGAAATGTAAAATAATAAAAAAAACATATTTAAAGGGGTATTCTCAAGTTTGGAAGTTATATTCTATCTAACTGATAGGGAATAACTTTCCAATTGCTGGGGGTCTGACCACGAGGAACCCCACTGATCCCAAGTTGCAAGCAGTGGTCCATTTTGCGAGCTGTCGCTCCATTCATTCTTGTAGGACCTCCGGAGATAGCTGAGTACAGCACTCGACTGGTCTCCTGTAGTCCCATAAGAATGATGGACCGGCAGTGCGACTACTCAACTAAAGCTCCATTCACATGGGAATCTTCAGAGCCCTGGTACTCAGGTGCAGGGGGCGTCCCAAGGGTCGAACCCCCAGCAAATGAGAAATTATATCCAATGCCTAAATAGGGGATAACTTCCAAACTTAACAATACCACTTTAATATCAACTTGTCCATTAAAATCTGATCTATCAAATGCAAAATATAAAATTATTTCACCAGTACAATAAACGCCAAAAAGAAGAAAAAAAATTGAAATTACGAAAATGACGTTTTATTGTTTGCTGTACTTTTTTGCAAAAATGCGATAAAAAACTATCAAAACATAATTTGGACCCCACAATGCTATCAATAAAAACTACAACTTGGCATACGAAAAAACAAGCCCTCACAAAGCTCTATCAATGAAAAAATAAAAAGTTTCGAGTCTCACAAAATGGAAGCATAAAGCAAGAATTTTTACAAACTTTTTTTAACCACTAAAATAATAAAAATAAACCTATATAGGATCGGTATTGACATAATCGTGAACTGATTTGAAGAATCATGTTGCCAGGTCAATCAACGCCGTAAAAAGGAAACCCAAAAAACAATGATAGAATTGCATTTTTTTCCATTATTTTACCACATTTTGGAGTTTTCAAAGCATAAAAATGAAAAATCGCCTTGCCCTGAAGGATTTAAGACATATGGATGTCCCCAGCTATAGACCTCATTATAGGAACCAGAATAACACAATAGGGCCTCCTTTATTAAATGTGTCCATAAGAAAAACTGTCTTTGTTGCCCATAGCAACCAATCAGAGCTCGGCTTTCATTTGGTAAACTGCTCTGTGAAAATGAAAGCTGTGCTGTGATTGGTCGATAAGGGCAACAAAGACTTTTTTTTTTTTGCTTAGACAGTTTTGATAAATCTGCTCCCAGCGCTCTGCATGAGCAGCTTTATCTCTCTGTCTGACAGACCGGGCCCGTCCATGCGTTAAATAGTTGGCCAGATGTGGATTTTCCAGCCCCCTTCTATTTAAAAAGAGGTTATCTTTGTAAAACAACTTCATCAAAGGATTATAGAAAATCTGTTTTCATGTTCGCTATTAGCGCATTCTCAGTTAATAAAGAGGAGTACCTCATTTAGGATTTATAATAATTATCTGTAGCAGAGAGAGGTTACAAAGGACATCTTTCGCTCTGTGGAGCCCGTAGGGTCATACATTACACAGATGGTCCATTGATTTTAACAAATAACATGTAATACTCTCTTTGTCCTGGGGGGGTGCTGTAGAAAAATTTAACACTAGCAGGCGGTTTTGCTTGCTGATTTAACCAAAATACTGTAGGAACCAGTGGCAGGACATCCTCAGATCAGTACATCATTTGGGCAATCCTCTCAAATATGGGATTGTACAAAGCTCTAGCACCATATTTCAACCACAAAAAACATATTAGTTCCCATTTATACCAATATTAATAGGGGCCAGTGGATTTGTCCATCTCTTCTGAGAATTTTTTTTTTTTTTACTAATATACAAAATCTTTTTTGCAATTCGGTTTCATAAAAAATGTTGCCCCATTTGGCTTTTTTACGCGCTGTTTTTGATGTGGTCTGTAATTATAAATCAGCTGAGAAAAAGACAGAAAAAAGAGTTACCAACTCCCTGTCGGACTGTCATAGCGGACTGATGGATTCTGCTAACTCGTTCACAGTGCAATATAGACGGCAAACGGAGCCAAATTTTTAATGAAACCAACTTACAATTTTTTTTTTAGCCATGAACACATCCATTTAAATGAGAAAAAAATTGTCCCCAAAGGTGGAGAACACTTTTAAGCAATAATATAAGCAGAGGCTTCATTTAGGCTCGGACTGGCCCACAGGAGAACAGGAGAATCCTCCGGTGGGCCCCCATGCAGGAATGGGCTCTCCACCTATATGAGAAGTAGTTGACATTTGTTTCACTATGTTTAGACAAAGGCATCATCTCAATATTCATTTAACAAACTGCCCATTTATTATTATATAGAAAAATAGGTATATTTGTGAATGAGGGTGATATTTGCATGTAGCTGAACAGTGGACCACCAGAGTTAATGTTACTGGTGGGCCCTTGGCACCCCAGTCCGGTACTGAACATCACAGTGTCAATAGGAAACATTTGTATAGTTCGCCCCAATATAGAAAAGGTCAAGCCAGTAACACTTACCTCTTTCTATGGCGGGTTTCATATGTGTCTTATAGTCCGAGTATGGGCCACAATTTCCTGAGTGGCGAAGGTTCTCCTAACCTGAACACAACAGCCTCATATATGAGTGAGCATGCTGAATTTGGTTTAGGTAACTCACAGCCGGTCCAGATGACGCAGGCTCCAACCATGAATCACGGACGTATTACTAAAACCTAATTTTGACGACCGTGTACTGTATTACATACGTTTTTTATCCGTGTTTTTCAGAGATAAAACACGCGTTCATTATAGTCTACGTTGCTATTCACATGTCTGTTTTTCTTTTGCAGCAAAAAACATCGAGAAGTTCATTATTGATCCTATTTGTGGATCAAACTCTCCCTTTCATGTAAAAAAACACAGTACTTGGATGTCATCCGTGTTTCATTTGTTTTGAGCTTGTAAATATTTCATTTCTTTGTATACAAGAAAAATGGATGCCATCCTGATGGTAAAAAAAGCACACGGGCCAAAAATGGATGAAAATTGGTTCCGGGGTTAATATTACAGTCCACACATTAAAATCTCTGCTGTAGTACCTATATATTAGGATGCACATTTTATTTAGCAAGTATGAAGGAAGCCAGGCCCTTAAAGATGTGCGGACTGCATCGGTGGCCATGTTGGACTATTAAAGAGGTTGTCCACTACTTTTTCATTGATGACCTATCCTTATCAATGTCTGATTAGTCGGGGTCCGACACCCTGCACCCCCACCGATCAGCTATTCTCGATGTTGGTGGTGGCCGCCAGCCGAAACCATCCTATTGCGGACCTGCTCCGTCTTTTGATAGTGGCTGCAGCAGGGAACTAACTGCACATCCACTTCCTATTGATTTGAAGTGGTCTCGGCCACTATCAGAAAGCAGAGCAACTCCGCCAAGCAGTTTCGGTCGGTGGCCTCCGACACCGAAAACAGCTGATCGGGGGGGTGCCGGGTGTCGGACCCAGACAGATCAGACATTGATGACTTATCCTACGGACAAAGTAGTGGACAACCTCTTTAATATAAGTGCAGCTACTGGACATTGTAGAGGTGTGTACGCTCTTCGAGTTATTTATTAGTCTCCATTATGAGACAACTTTAACAAACTTACCCTATGCAAAAGACCTAACACTGAGACCTGGACCTTAGGTGATAAAATTCACATTTGCCTTGTAAAGCTGGCAGCCCTTTGTATATATTGCTTCTGCATGATATCCATTTGTGCACATTGTAATATTATTTGCATGAATTCTACCTGTATGGTTAATGTGTGACACTATAATCTGCTGATCAATGCTGCATATTCCTCAAGGTAGGACCACAATGATTTCAGCATTATGGACTTTATCAAATTATTCTTTACCCACAATTATTTGTTTAAAATTAAACATGTACTTTATTGCTTAAATGCAGTGATGGAAAGTTCAAGTCTGAAGTATTAGATGCTAATATTGTTTTGAAAGAATTTTAGATGTTTTAAGCCCTTTAATTCGAAGCAGATAGGTGGGGTTCAGGGTTCTGAGACCCCCCACTGATCGAGGAAAAGACTTCTCTTGTGCAGCTCAGAATACAGGAGTGCGCATACACAGCTTAGTATGGATGCAGTAAAAAATTATAACTCCGACGCCCCATGAACCCCAGCAATGCCAAGAATGCTGCTCAGGAACACCAAGAACTGGCTCCACCTTGAATGGAGCAGAGGTACACATACTTGGCTTTCTCTGGCAGTCCCATAGACAATAATGTGGCATTACACTGTTTGCATCCAGTCACTGCTGGAGGTAATAAGAGCTGATCTGTGATGGTGGTGGTGTTGGGTTTTTTACCCTTACCAATTTTTCATAAATGACCTATCCTAAGGGCTCGTACAGACGACTGTACAAATCGGACGAGTGTTATCCATGGTTTTGTCGAAGAACACTCATACCTTTGTTATTCTATGAAGAAGTAGAAAAAGACCCAGGTAATCAAGGCATAGGTATCACGGGATTTGCAGGTAAGAAAGAGAAGAAAATCCAGCACTCTTTGGAGAAAAAAAATTAGCTGTTTAAATAAAAACACCTTTATTAGTAGAAAAAAATCCATAAAGAATCAGCACATGGAGATGAAAACAAAACTGTCACGTTTCGAATACAAAAAGTGTTCTTAGTTGTAGCTCATGTATGTTATTCTATGGGGTTGTGCACATGTCCGATTTTTTTCTCAAAACCAGTGGCCGAAGAACAGGTTTGTACCTTGCAGGATTCGTCTCTGAGAGTCACTCGCCCATTCAAGTCTATGGGTCCTTGGAAAAAACAGACCGCACTTGGGTGTCATCCAAGTGCGGTCCGATTGTCACGGACTGACATTATAGCAAAAGTGGAGAATAGTTTTTTCTCTCCACCGCCGATAAAATCGGTTCACACTCTGACCAAACTCTAATCAAAATAATGGGATCATTTTTTCCTGGATGTGGAGAAAACGATCGCCTGCCCCTGACCTAAGGATGGGTCATCAAAATAAAAGTAGTGGACAACCCCTATAATTGACGTCCCGTAGGCCAGGATATATCATTACATGCTAGCTCAAACAGATATTGGGTGTATGTGCAGTGCAGAGATGAAGTTGAGGCCATACACCTTTGCTAATATGTGCTGGATTCTACCAGAGCTGGTTGGTAATGAAACATTCTGACCTGAGGGATAGTAATCAGACGAGGACTATATGACTCCTCAGGAGACCAGGACTATATGACTCCTCAGGAGACCAGGACTGTATGACTCCTCAGGAGACCAGGACTGTATGACTCCTCAGGAGACCACGACTATATGACTCCTCAGGAGACCAGGACTGTATGACTCCTCAGGGGACCAGGACTATATGACTCCTCAGGAGACCAGGACTGTATGACTCCTCAGGAGACCAGGACTGTATGACTCCTCAGGAGACCACGACTATATGACTCCTCAGGAGACCAGGACTGTATGACTCCTCAGGAGACCAGGACTGTATGACTCCTCAGGAGACCAGGCCTGTATGACTCCTCAGGAGACCAGGCCTGTATGACTCCTCAGGAGACCAGGCCTGTATGACTCCTCAGGAGACCAGGACAATATGACTCCTCAGGAGACCAGGACTGTATGACTCCTCAGGAGACCAGGACTGTAGGACTCCTCAGGAGACCAGGACTGTATGACTCCTCCGGAGACCAGGACTGTATGACTCCTCAGGAGACCAGGCCTATATGACTCCTCAGGAGACCAGCACTATATGACTCCTCAGGAGACCAGGACTATATGACTCCTCAGGAGACCAGGACTATATGACTCCTCAGGAGACCAGGACTGTATGACTCCTCAGGAGACCAGGACTGTATGACTCCTCAGGAGACCACGACTATATGACTCCTCAGGAGACCAGGACTGTATGACTCCTCAGGGGACCAGGACTATATGACTCCTCAGGAGACCAGGACTGTATGACTCCTCAGGAGACCAGGACTGTATGACTCCTCAGGAGACCACGACTATATGACTCCTCAGGAGACCAGGACTGTATGACTCCTCAGGAGACCAGGACTGTATGACTCCTCAGGAGACCAGGCCTGTATGACTCCTCAGGAGACCAGGCCTGTATGACTCCTCAGGAGACCAGGCCTGTATGACTCCTCAGGAGACCAGGCCTGTATGACTCCTCAGGAGACCAGGCCTGTATGACTCCTCAGGAGACCAGGACAATATGACTCCTCAGGAGACCAGGACTGTATGACTCCTCAGGAGACCAGGACTGTAGGACTCCTCAGGAGACCAGGACTGTATGACTCCTCCGGAGACCAGGACTGTATGACTCCTCAGGAGACCAGGCCTATATGACTCCTCAGGAGACCAGGACTATATGACTCCTCAGGAGACCAGGACTATATGACTCCTCAGGAGACCAGGACTATATGACTCCTCAGGAGACCAGGACTGTATGACTCCTCAGGAGACCAGGACTGTATGACTCCTCAGGAGACCAGGCCTGTATGACTCCTCAGGAGACCAGGCCTGTATGACTCCTCAGGAGACCAGGCCTGTATGACTCCTCAGGAGACCAGGCCTGTATGACTCCTCAGGAGACCAGGACAATATGACTCCTCAGGAGACCAGGACTGTATGACTCCTCAGGAGACCAGGACTGTAGGACTCCTCAGGAGACCAGGACTGTATGACTCCTCCGGAGACCAGGACTGTATGACTCCTCAGGAGACCAGGCCTATATGACTCCTCAGGAGACCAGGACTATATGACTCCTCAGGAGACCAGGACTATATGACTCCTCAGGAGACCAGGACTGTATGACTCCTCAGGAGATCAGGACTATATGACTCCTCAGGAGACCAGGACTATATGACTCCTCAGAAGACCAGGACTGTATGACTCCTCAGGAGACCAGGCCTGTATGACTCCTCAGGAGACCAGGACTGTATGACTTCTCAGGAGACCACAACTATATGACTCCTCAGGAGACCAGGACTGTATGACTCCTCAGGAGACCAGGACTGTATGACTCCTCAGGAGACCACGACTATATGACTCCTCAGAAGACCAGGCCGGTATGACTCCTCAGGAGACCAGGACTATATGACTCCTCAGGAGACCAGGACTATATGACTCCTCAGGAGACCAGGACTATATGACTCCTCAGGAGACCAGGACTGTATGACTCCTCAGGAGACCAGGACTGTATGACTCCTCGGGAGACCAGGACTGTATGACTCCTCGGGAGACCAGGACTGTATGACTCCTCTGGAGACCAGGCCTGTATGGACTCCTCAGGAGACCAGGGCTGTATGACTCCTCAGGAGACCAGGACTATATGACTCCTCAGGAGACCAGGACTGTATGACTCCTCAGGAGACCAGGACTGTATGACTCCTCAGGAGACCACGACTGTATGACTCCTCAGGAGACCAGGACTGTATGACTCCTCAGGAGACCAGGACTATATGACTCCTCAGGAGACCAGGACTATATGACTCCTCAGGAGACCAGGACTGTATGACTCCTCAGGAGACCAGAACTGTATGACTCCTCAGGAGACCAGGACTGTATGACTCCTCAGGAGATCAGGACTATATGACTCCTCAGGAGACCAGGACTATATGACTCTTCATGAGACCATGACTTCCCAAGTAACTCTCCTATAGATAATTAACATACAGCACACGGTGCAATATGGTTAGACTGTGGTCTTCAGTGTCTTGAATGAGTATCTAGCCCAACAGCTACTCATATCTCAGCTTCATGGAACCTTATTGAGTATAATGTGGGACATTTTAGCCTTTGAGGATAATGTGACATGACTTTAATGTGGATCTGTCACTAGATTTCACAATTACAAGCTATATACGTTAGTAAATAGACCTGATGAGGCTGGTGTAATTATTTAAATACTCCATGTCAAAATGGCAGAATAATCCTGAAATAAAAATGGAGCATTGCATTTTATAGGACTGATAATTTGCCTATTTTGTTATTAGGCGGGCAAAAAAATACGCAACCCTTCTGACATGGATTTTCACAGTAAGTCTAGCAGCCTCATCAGGTCTAAGAGTTCTATACTATAATGCATTCAGTTTGTACTGTGAAATCTGATGACAGAAGAACTAAAGCATTTTAGATGATTCAGAGATCTGTGAATGCTTATGTTCATTATTGGACATTTATATTTGTTTCCATGCCCACATACCGTACATCAAGTGTTAAAATAAAATATGTGTACAGAAGTTCTATAGATATGCGCTGTATGATCCCCGAGATGGCAGTTCTCGACAGTATTCATAGAATGAACTATGCATGCGACATGTAGATGAATGCTCACTCCTGTAGATCACTAATCACAGGACCATTATTCGTATGGTTATATGCGGCTCACAATTCCATCATATGTACACGATCAGTCATTGCATTGTGACCGGGGACTGCAGCCCGGCATGGCAGCTGAAATATTACTCATCTATCTGCCGAGCTGATTTAGTTTCTATTAGCTTTGCATGGTATTTGCCTAAGGGGAACAGATGATTTTACAATTTTCTCTGCTAATATTAAAATCTGCTGCAAAGATTTCTTATATCATATACTGTATCTATAACCATTTTTATAAGGCACCCCCTATCCCTTATTCAAAGGGTTTGTGCAAAGTTTGGAAGTTATCCCCTATCAATAGGACAGTAGTTAACTTCCCGATCAATGGGAGTCCAACCTCTCTGCTGTCTCCATCATTCAACTTTCTGTGACCTGCATGCCCATATAGGCGACTTACGAGGGTTGATCCTACTGACGGATTCTGAGTAGCACCAGAAGGGACCTCATGGTAATCTATCCTACGGAGCCTTCTCACTTCTATATAGGACAAAATGACTATTTCATAGTAAAGGAAAGAGCAGCACTTTATTAAACCATTATGTAACGGGTTGAGGGTCCGTTGATGGGTTACATCACCATTTTTTATTGAGTGGGTGAAGATGTTTAAAAAAGAAGCAGTGGATGAGATATATACAACAAAAAAAGTCTTTGATTGTGTGGGCAGGTTTCCTTTGTGGACTCTAGATCAATACAAAGTACTCTTATATTATGCTTGAGTCATTCATTGCCTTGTATGTCTATTTGTTGCACTTAACGCTTCTTGTAAACAGTTTAAGGGAACAGATTTTAGGGAATCGCTCTACCCGGACATGTGTATGATGACATTTGTTAGGCTGACATGATAGTTACATATCATATCACTTTCATGTAAGCCATAAATAATTAATTTGATGTGTTGAAATTAATAGTACACTTTAATAATAATAATAATAATAATAATCTTTATTTATATAGCACCAACATATTCTGCAGCGCTTTACAATTCAGAGGTTCATATACAACAGTCATAAGTAGCATAGCTAAAGATAATATAATAATTACAGCAAAAACAATGACGTCTCTGCTCGTAAGAGCTTACAATCTACAATGAGGTGGGGGTGACACAAATTGCAGGGTCTTATTTACAATGATGGTCCAGCCATCTTGAGGGGATGAGGGATAGATAAAGGCTGCATGAGCTCGTCACCAGCCAGTATCTGTAGTGCTTTTGGGTTCGGTGGAGACTTATGTTTGGAGAAATAATGAATGGGCTATAAAAATATAAAAGGACTTCGATTAGGGAACGTGATAGGCCACCCTAAACAGGTGTGTTTTTGGGAGTGCCTAAAACTGTGTAAGTTGTGGTTCATCCTAATTTCTTGGGGTAGAGTATTCCAAAGAATAGGTGCAGCTCGGGAGAAGTCTTGAAGCCGGGAATGGGAGGTACGGATTAGTGCGGATGTTAGTCGAAAGTCGCTTGCGGAGCGTAGAGAACGGGTAGGCCGATAAACAGAAATGAGGGAAGAGATGTAGGGGGGTGCCGCACTGTGGAGAGCTTTGTAGGTGAGAACAAGCAATTTAAATTGGATCCTTTAATGTATGGGCAGCCAGTGCAATGACTGGCACAGAGCGGAAGCGTCCGAGTAACGATTAGCCAGATAGATGACCCTGGCTGCAGCATTAAGGATGGACTGGAGAGGGGAAAGTCGAGTGAGGTGGAGGCCAATTAATAGAGAGTTACAGTAGTCAAGGCGGGAGTGGATCAGGGCAACAGTGAGTGCTTTAGTTGTTTCCAAGGTGAGAAAGGGGCGGATTTAGAATTGGTGTAAAACACAACGCACGGACAGCGCGCCTGCTGGCTCGGCGTTATTGTGGTTCCACACGCGGAGAGAATTAGAATTAGAGAATATTAGAGAGGCTAGCAATGTCCACCATTGATGATGTCAACATAGGAACACTGGTCTTGGGTTTCTTAGACATAAGGGCATTGATTTCATATCTTCCTAATAAACCATTCTTATATTTTCCTTTTAGCAAATGAAAGAATCACACTTCTACTGTTCCATTCTCATTCATTGATGGTCCAAAAGTGGTCAAAATGTTCTAGTAAGAGACATCTATCCATATATGACTGCCAGAAAATGTAGTGTTATTGGTGACTTCTACAGAAGCGTAATGAAAGTTTGATGGCATCCTGAAATTCCTTGAAGCTTGCAAGTTGGTGATAACATAGTTAGTAGACCATTTACTTACAGTATTAGAAAGGTGCATGGTAGCTAAGTGGTTAGCACTGTAGTCTTGTAGAACTAGGGTGCTGAGTTTCAATCCAACTAAGGATAAACCTGCATGAAGTTTAGGCAATTTTCACATCTACTCTATGTTGTAGCCTTAATTGCAGATTCCATCATATTTAGTGGCAAATTGAAAGACATAATGATAGAAACACGACAGACCTTATTACAGTCAATGGAATCCATTGGTGTCAGTCTTGTAATGTATATTTCACTGTTCTGCTTCTATAATAGAAGAGAACGACGGGATTCAATGTGCAGGTGGGAACACATACGCATGTTTTCCCCATGTTTGTGTTGGTTTCTTCTAGGTTCTCTAGTTTCCTCCAATATGTCAAAGACATTCTGATAAGCCAATTGGCTTTCAATCAGTTTAGAAATTATATGGAGAGATAATAATTAGAGATGAGCTGATCGATCAGAGGAGGATCGAGTTTGAGTCGAATTTCCTGAAATTTGCTGCTTCTTGTGAATTTGAACATTTTGAGATTCGATTCACAATTCACCCCCAAAAAATTTGTCTGACACCATTTCCCACGCTGCTGTAATATCAAGGGGCGGGCTAATGTCATTTTGCGTGGCCCCGTGGACCTCACCATAATGCCCTGCAGCTATGATATCTTATGGATTATTATACCTTTTACAGTGGTGGTCAGTACCGGGGCCATCACAGATCAGCGGTTCCCAGTGGAGTACAGCTTGTACACCAGAGTCATTTTCCGTCTACAGAGTCACTGGGTAAGTCTCTCTTCTGTAGAGTATAAGCTCTTATGGTCAGCGGAGTCCTCTCTCTCCTGTAGAATGTACGCTCTTATGGGTCCTCTCTTTCTCCCCTGTAGAGTGTAAGCTCTTATGGTCAGCGGAGTCCTCTCACTCTCTTCTGTAGATAGTAAGCTCTTATGGTCAGCGGAGTCCTCTCACTCTCTTCTGTAGATAGTAAGCTCTTATGGTCAGTGGGGTCCTTTCTCTTTTGTACAGTGTAAGGTAAGCTCTTACAGTCAGCAAGGTCATATCTCTCTCTCCTGTAAAGTGTAAGTTCTTATAGTCAGCAGGATCCTCTCTCTCTCTCCTGTAAAGTATAAGCTCTTATTGTTAGAACCCTCCTGTTAGTTTTTTCTATCTTGTGTTTTGCGGTCACGTGACCATCTGCCTTTATATTCCAGCTCTGCCCTTTTGGCTGTGCTGGACTTCAGTGTTGTTTGACTGTTTCTCTAGCCAGGTGCTTCTGTGCCTATTCTGTCAGTTAGCTTGGTCCTTTTGGGACCTTTAGTACATTTTGTCAGTTTGTCTTTTGTGTTCTACAACAATTTCTGTTTAGGAGGTGTCCCATTTTTGTCCCAGTCCTTAGTTCTTTTAAGGACCCCTCCCTTAATTCTATAGGTCTCCGTTCAGACTAGCCGAGGACAAAGGCGGGTCTGTTAACTAGGAACAGGCAGCCCGCTACATCGTAGGGATTCAGCTTAGTCTTACTGTAGAGACAGCTTTCCCCTATCTTTCCTTAGTTCTTGTTGCAGATCATAACACTTATGGTCAGCAGTATCTTCTCACTCTCTTCTGTAGAGTGTAAGTGACGCGCCCCTGGGCCTGTGTCGCGCTGCGGTGCGCACGCGGGAGCTTACCCGGAGCCGGATCCGTGGAGGGTTGTAATCTCGTGGCGGTGACCCGGTCCGTGCCCAGGGAGTCAAACTAGACGGCAGTCTATTAGTAGTAAATAGTTGATGACTACGCCACCCGTTGAGTGCAGCCAGGAAGCTGCTGCTGCAGGGCAGACCGCTGAGGCCGGTGGTAGGATTGTGCAGCGTGATAGTATAACCCCCAACGGGAGGGGTATGGCCTCAGGGCAGCCGACGTGGATGATGGGGGTAGCAGGAACCACTCAGAGACAGTACGGTGTAGTTCAGGGTCTTTACTGGTAACAACGACAGACCCTCCCGGAGTACTTGCTAGCAAACGGGGCCTGGTCAGTCTTTGAGCAGATGGGATCTCCCCTGGCCAGGCGTAGTTGTAGGCCTCCCAAACTGACTGTACTCTTCTGGCTACCTTGCTAGAAGCTGATGTAAGTAGCCCACGTCCCTGAGTGTACCGTGTGGTGCTCACCCGTATGGCCGGTGACTCGGGGCCTTCTAATGGCTTCCGCTCCACGATGGCGGTGCTGGTCCCACGCGTGTGACCGTGCCTTCGGGCTTCTGGGCCAGAGGACCTGAAATCCCCTGCCCGACGGATTCTGCTGCTGGGTAGGAGTTAGTCCCCACAGCCTCGGACTCCGGGTCCGGTAAAGAATCTTCTTAGTCAGGGCGAGCTCTGTAGCTGCCAGCCCCTGACTCCTTGTAACTCTGCTGTTTCCTATGCTGCTTCTCTTCTCCACTCTCCTTGTCTGACTCTCCCTGCCTCAGCCCCGGGTTTATACAGGGGAAGTTCTTCCCCTCCCAAGACTGGGCAGGAGGTGTGGCATGCACAGGATCCCTGACCAAAGGACCTCCCACCTGCTCTCAGACATAATATCTCTATCACTGTGGCAACCAGACCCCTGGGGTGTCACATTCCCCCCTAGTGAAATTTAGTACTCCGGGACTAAACACATTTAGAAAAACATAACAAAGTATAACAATAACAATACTATAAGAAAAACACATAAGATGGTTACGGCGTGTCCGCAACCGGATGCAGTCTTTGAAGAAAAGCAAAGGTGTCCATTTCACCAACACAGGGAGACGTAACCAGGTAGGGGTCTGTCCTACCCCGAGTCCTTAACAGTCTCTAGTCCATCCTGGGTTACGCTCCAACTATATACAAGGATTCCCGGTAAATCCACCAAGGTTTCCTAAAAATAACTAGAAACACAAAATTATACACAAGCAACAAGACACAGAAAAACATAGATAAAACAATTTATACACTTTAAATTCTCCAGCGTGCGGGTAACTGGCCTCTAGTGGCCCGAGTGGACCTACGGAGCTGACTGTCTGGCCCTGAACTACAGGGTGTAGGAGCTGTCAAGGGTAAACTGGGCAGCTGTCTACCGGCTCTTTGTCTCACTAGGGGTACGGCAGGCTCACTATAAGCAGAGGGTTGATTCTCCTGTTCTGCTTGTGTGGAGTCTTCTGCCTCCTGGACCGGCTGTTCTTCCAGCTCTACCCGTTGCTCCGTAGGTTCTTGGGATGATGGTTGGAGGAAGGTGAGTACGGGTACCACAACTGCACCATTGACTTGAGTCCAAGACTGAGGAAAGTCCCCGAGCACGGTACTAACCATATCTTCCCTTTCTTCCACGGGTCGATGGTCTTCTTGTTCCTCTTCAGGGTTCCTCAGTTGTTCGGGACACTTCTTCAGGTGGTCCCGGGATACAATGGCTGTGGTTTCCCCTCCGTCTTTACTGATGGTACAGACCTTCGGGTTCTCGTGGCTTGAGGGCAGTACGGTGTACGGGTCCTTCTCCCACTGGTCGTCCAACTTGTGGAGCCGTCTCTTCCTCTTCAAGACCTGCTCTCCGGGTACCAGGGGAACAGCGGGAGCATACTGGTTGTAAGTTTTCTCTTGTCTTTCCCTAGCCTGACAGAGACTTCGCTCCACGCTCTCCTGTACTCTCCGGTACTGCTGCTGCCTCTCTGTGTCCCAGTCTGTTTCTGGTGAAGTGTCCTCGGGGGTCAGGACTCCCATTTCCAGGTCAACAGGTAACTTACCAGGTCTTGCCCTCATTAGGTAAGCCGGGGTACAGTTGGTGGAACCTACCGGGATGTGGTTGTATAGGTCCACCAGATCGGGCAACTTTTCAGGCCACAGACTGCGTTCTTCCAGGGGCAACGTTTTTAGAAGATCCATTACCACCTGGTTCATTTTTTCACAAAGTCCATTAGTCTGCGGATGGTAGGGTGTCGTCCTTATCTTCCGGCAGCCATACAGATTGCAGAATTCCTGAAAGACCTCCGCTTCAAAGGCAGGTCCCTGGTCCGTCAGCACTTGGTCCGGGTACCCGTGTGGACGGCAGAAGTGCTGCTGGAAGGCTCTAGCTGCTGTTTGAGCCGTTAAGTCCTTGACGGGGACGACAACCAAGAACCGGGAGTAATGATCCACGATGGTTAACGCGTAGACGTAGCCACTTCTGCTTGGGGTCAGTTTTACATGATCCAAGGCTACCAGTTCTAACGGTTGCCGGGTGACGATGGACTGCAGGGGAGTCTTCTGGCTGGCTCGGTCCTTCCTTCTCAGGTTGCACGGGCCACAATCTCTGCACCACTTCTCGATGGTTCCCCTCATGCCTACCCAGTGGAACCGCTCGCGCAGCAGGAACTCCAGCTTTTTCCACCCAAAGTGTCCAGCTCCGTCGTGGTATGCCTCCATCACCATGGCTGCGTCTCTTCGTGGCACCACTACTTGCCAGAGTAATTCATGCGTCCGGGAGTTAACCATTCTGCGGCACAACTTCCCTTTGTAAAGGAACAGTCGACTCTTCTCTGCCCATAGTTGTTTGGCTTCCTCCGGAGCGTCTGGTTCAAGGCGAGCCTCCGGCCGAGTCAGCATCTCCTTCACCAGTCGGACGGCAGGGTCGCTGTCTTGCGTTTCCGCCCAGTTGTAGTGGGGTAAGGGGTTCAACGTAGCAGCCTGCTTACTCCTTACCCGGTGGGAATACTGAATAGTCCCATGACGGTGGAACGCAGGGAGTTCAACTTCTTCCAGTCCCTCCGGATCTTCTCCTCCGTCCGGCAGGTTGGGCATCCTGGACAGGGCGTCCGCGTTGGTATTGGAGCGTCCTGCCCGGTATTTAATTGTGAACTCGTAGTTGGACAGACGGGCCATCCACCTCTGCTCCAGGGCACCGAGTCTTGCCGTGTCCAGGTGTGTCAGCGGGTTGTTATCCGTGTACACGGTGAACCGGGAAGAAGCGAGGTAATGCTTAAAGCGCTCAGTGATTGCCCATACTACGGCCAGGAACTCTAACTTAAATGAGCTGTAATTCTCGGGGTTCCTTTCGGTGGGTTGCAGTTTTCGGCTGGCGTAGGCGATTACTCGTTCCTTCCCCTGCTGGATCTGGGACAGTACGGCTCCTAGCCCGATGTTACTGGCGTCGGTGTAGAGGATAAAGGGCTGGCTATAATCCGGGTACGCCAGGATTTCATCCCCCGTGAGGGCCATCTTCAGCTGGCGGAAGGACTCTTCTTCCAGCTCTTCCCATTTGAAGGGCGGCTTCTGGTTCTTGGCCTTCCGGGACTGGCCTATCAGGAGGTCCTGCATAGGTGCTGCCTTTTTGGTGAAACCGGGAATAAACCTTCGGTAGTAGCCTACCAACCCGAGGAACTGCCGCACTTCTTTTACGCTGGAGGGGCTTGGCCATCCCTTAATTGCGGTGATCTTATCGGGGTCGGGAGCCACTCCGTCAGCACTCACCACGTGTCCCAGGTACTGCACCTTTGGTTTCAGGAGGTGACACTTGGAGGGTTTCACCTTTAGGCCGTAACTCGCCAGAGCCTCGAACACTTCCGCCAGGTGTTTCAGGTGGTCCTCATACGTCTTGGAATATACGATGACATCGTCCAGGTACAACAGGACCGTCTCGAAGTTTCTGTGGCCCAGACAACACTCCATTAGGCGTTGGAAGGTTCCTGGTGCGTTGCAGAGTCCGAACGGCATGCAGGTGAACTCGCTAAGTCCCATCGGGGTGGTGAATGCGGTCTTCTCCCGGTCCGCCTCTGCTACAGGAACCTGCCAGTACCCGCTAGTGAGATCCAAGGTAGAGAAGAAGTTAGCAGATCTTAAAGCAGCCAATGACTCCTCTATCCTTGGTAAGGGGTACGCATCCTTGTGTGTGATACGGTTGATTTTCCGGTAATCTACACACATCCTCATGGTGTTGTCTTTCTTTTTGACTAAAACTAATGGGGCTGCCCAGGGGCTACAACTATCCCGGATTACCCCAGCCTCCTTCATATCTCTAAGCATCCCCTTGGCGTGTTGGTAATGTGCAGGGGGTACGGGTCGATACCTCTCTTTTATGGGAGGATGATCTCCCGTGGGGATGCGATGTTCTACCCCCTTGACTCGCCCGAAGTCTAACGGGTGTTTACTAAACACTCTCTCATACTCTTGAACCACCCGATAGACTCCTTGTTTCTGATGTGAGGGAGTGGAGTCAGTACCCAAATGTAGTTGCTGACACCAGTCCTCCATGTCTTTCTTAGAGCCGTTACCTTCCTCCGGGTGAGATGGAGGCAAGGGTTCCACAGATTGTATAGAACTTTGATTAGTGGTATATAATTTGGCTAGCGTGGCATACCGGGGCAGGTACACTTCCCTCTCCCCGATATTTATTATGCGAATGGGCACCCTCCCATGGCGTACATTGACCACCCCCCGTGCTGTCAAAATGGTGGGCCTACTGTCTGAGTAAACTGGTTCTACCATTGCCTGGTAATCTCTACCTCTCAGACCAATAGCTGCCCGGCACCAAATCATCATTTCACTTTTTGGGGGCATGGCAATAGGAAAAGGGTCACACATTCTTACGCTACCAATCTCACCGCCGGAGAGTTCCACTTGTTGCCGTTGCATCAGTGCCCGGATCTCTTTCTGGAGCACCCGCTGCTCGCCGGAGCTGGCATTCTTGGCAACCTGCTGTAAAAGGAAAATCACCTCTGCAAGACAATTTTCAATTACATTAGTTCCTAGAGTTATTTTTGGGTGACTCTCATGTTTATCGATATCTACAATGATCAGTCCCTGTGCGGCCAGTTCGACTCTACCAATTTTGATGGTCACCTCTTTAAATCCGATCTGTGGCACGGGCTGACCATTGCTGGCGATGATACTCAAGTCGTCGTCGGGGTAGCGGGTAATATCCGAGTCATTCCAGTACTGCTTGAAGAGCACGTACGGGATGGTGGTGACCTGTGACCCGGTGTCCAGTAGGGCACTCATGGGAATGCCATCCAGTACCACAGGCAAGACTGGACGTCCTCCCACATATCTGTCGCGCCAGTTCGATGGGCCTGGTGATCTTTTTCCTGGGGGTTGGCCCTCTACCCCAGGTTGTGCCCGTTTAAAGAACAGTACCTTGCCATATGTCCGGGTTGATTGCAGCGGCGGCAGATGGGTCGTCCGTCCTCACTGTATCGGTCACTGGGTCTTCCTCTGGCCGGTGGGGTCCTCCTTGGTCGACGCCACGGGATGTCCTCCGGTCCGGATGCCAGCTGGATCTTCCCTGGGGTGGAAACCTGTAAAGACTGCACAGTTCGGGTTAGCGCAGCAACGCTCTTAGCTAGCTCTTGGACCTGATGGTGTAGGTCTGGAGCCGGGTCATTGTCCAAAGCCTGAGCATCAGCTCCCACAGGCCCTGCTGACAAGGGCGCCGCCTCCTGGTAGTAAGTGGTAGTGGGGCGTCTGTGGGTCACAACGCCACCTGGTGCCGGTTCTCGGAGCACCCGGATGGCTCTGTCCTTGAACTGTGCAAAGTCCAGATGGGGATCCTGTAAGGCCATTGCCCGCAACTGGGTTCGGTGGGCATTGCAATATAAACCCTCTATAAATTGTTCAGTCAACAGCCTGTCCTCGTTTCCCACCCCATCAGGGTCGGTCTGCTTTATGGCCCTTAGGGCCTCTTGTAGGTTTAGTGCATAGTCCCTTATACTCTCATGCGCTCGCTGCTTGCACCCGTAGAATCTAAGCTTAATCTCGGCTGAGGTGCGGGTATCAAAGGTGTCCTTCAGCCGGGTTAGTATCCCTGCGACAGTCTTCCTCCCAGGTGGCCAGGATTTTACTTCCCTTTTGGCTGCCCCGGTTAGTTGGGCCACCAGGATGCTCACTTTTTGCTCTTCTGTGAGGGGGTACACCTGGAAGAGGCTATCCAGCTTTTCTCTAAAGTCATGCAGGGTATGTGACTCCCCTGAATACTGGGGTAGCCAAGCTGCTCCCGGGATATAGGGCATGGTGAAGGGCATAACTGCAGCAGCGGTAGCGCTGGCGGGGGTTGAGGCAGTGAAGCTCTCCTCCGTATCCGACATCTTCCTCCCCCCTAGTGGACCGTGGCCTACCTTGCGATGATCCTCTTCCGTAGGCCGCGGCTCCGCAGTGGATCGTCAGGGTTGAGGACCTTCCGTCGCGCTCCTGTGACGTCGGCGTCTGCTGGGCTCCTTCCAGGACCTTACGCAACGTCCGGACGTGAGGCGGGGCTTCAGTTCTCGCGCTCTTTCGGAGTCCACGCCCCTCTTCTTCCCGCGCGGCGTCCTCAAGATGGCGTCCAATGGCGGGAAAACTCCACGGATGGCGGGAAGAAGGTCGAAGATGGCGCCGGATGGCGGGAAAACTTCGCGGATGGCGGGAAGAAGGTAGAAGATGGCGCCGGATGGCGGGAAACCTTCACCACTGGTAAGTTTGAACAGTCTTTGCTTTTCAGGCACGCAGTACCCGGTGGTTGCGGGCACGAAATCCTGCCGACTACGCCAAAGTTGACGCGCCCCTGGGCCTGTGTCGCGCTGCGGTGCGCACGCGGGAGCTTACCCGGAGCCGGATCCGTGGAGGGTTGTAATCTCGTGGCGGTGACCCGGTCCGTGCCCAGGGAGTCAAACTAGACGGCAGTCTATTAGTAGTAAATAGTTGATGACTACGCCACCCGTTGAGTGCAGCCAGGAAGCTGCTGCTGCAGGGCAGACCGCTGAGGCCGGTGGTAGGATTGTGCAGCGTGATAGTATAACCCCCAACGGGAGGGGTATGGCCTCAGGGCAGCCGACGTGGATGATGGGGGTAGCAGGAACCACTCAGAGACAGTACGGTGTAGTTCAGGGTCTTTACTGGTAACAACGACAGACCCTCCCGGAGTACTTGCTAGCAAACGGGGCCTGGTCAGTCTTTGAGCAGATGGGATCTCCCCTGGCCAGGCGTAGTTGTAGGCCTCCCAAACTGACTGTACTCTTCTGGCTACCTTGCTAGAAGCTGATGTAAGTAGCCCACGTCCCTGAGTGTACCGTGTGGTGCTCACCCGTATGGCCGGTGACTCGGGGCCTTCTAATGGCTTCCGCTCCACGATGGCGGTGCTGGTCCCACGCGTGTGACCGTGCCTTCGGGCTTCTGGGCCAGAGGACCTGAAATCCCCTGCCCGACGGATTCTGCTGCTGGGTAGGAGTTAGTCCCCACAGCCTCGGACTCCGGGTCCGGTAAAGAATCTTCTTAGTCAGGGCGAGCTCTGTAGCTGCCAGCCCCTGACTCCTTGTAACTCTGCTGTTTCCTATGCTGCTTCTCTTCTCCACTCTCCTTGTCTGACTCTCCCTGCCTCAGCCCCGGGTTTATACAGGGGAAGTTCTTCCCCTCCCAAGACTGGGCAGGAGGTGTGGCATGCACAGGATCCCTGACCAAAGGACCTCCCACCTGCTCTCAGACATAATATCTCTATCACTGTGGCAACCAGACCCCTGGGGTGTCACATAAGCTCTTATGGTCAGCGGGGTCCTCTCTCCCTCTCCTGTAGAGTGTAAGCTCTTATGGTCAGCGGGGTCCTCTCTCTCTCCTGTAAAGTGTAAGTTCTTATGGTCAGCGGGGTCCTCTCTCCCTCTCCTGTAAAGTATAAGCTCTTATGGTCAGCGGGGTCCTCTCTCTCCTCTCCCTGACGTGTATTTTCCGAGTAGTTACAAGCTTTCCAGTATTGATATTCACACAGATTTAATTGCCGCAAATCTAATTTTTGGTAAAAATTCTGCAAATTCAAATTTCAAAAGATCCGCTCATTTCTAATGATAATCCCTGTATTACACTGTGCAATATGTTGGTGCTATATGACAGAAACTAAAATAAATACAGTACATTTTCACAATTTGGAAGTATTGGAGTACTTTTACCTTACTAACTACTTTTAATTGATATGCTATCATTTTTCCAACTTACATTGGTGTAATTCATCACATGGGGCACAATATTGTCCAAGGAGCATTGTGACATAATTTCTGAAACAGAAAAAAAGATAATATTGTAACTGCTTCATAATCTGATTATGTTATTGTGTATTTACAAGGCATTTAATTAAGGAAGCAATCATAAGAGTAATTATGTCTTGATTTCTTTAGAGGATGTGGTTCAGGCAGAACAGATTTACTCATACTGTATGTGGTTTTCAATGTTCGCATCCATGTCACACTTTCATGATAATGTTGGTTTGTCAGATAACTAGGACTTTCTAATAAAACATAATTTGTTTCATTAAGATTTTGACATTAAGCTAAATTTAGATGTCCTAGTATCACGGTCACGGACCGAATTCAGTCTGTGATTTCCTGGATCAGCCATTGGTTTTCTGACTCAAACTCAACTTCCTTATAGGCGTATACAGTATGTTGAATTGAATTTGGTTCACAAGATCAGCAGAATTCACAGTCCATACTTGGTCCATGATACTAGACTGCATTCAGCCTTCGAAATATTGATTGAGAAAGGGATTAAGTACAAATGTACAACAGAGCCCATGTACCACCACTATTGTACCTCTGTGTGAACTTGAGTTGGCTCTTCCATACCACCAAAGTAAGACATATGCTCCAGAAGTCCAAGTCACCAGAGGAATTAATGGAAAAATCTTAGCATAAGTCCATGTGTAAAAAAAAATCATTACAACATTTTGTGCAAAATCTCCTTTGTCAAGTGTGAAGACCCGGGGTCTTCCGTGGGCATAACGCTACTCAGACAACACAGGGTGAGGGTAAAACAACATGGCAATACTTTATTGAACCTCAAAGCGTACAATAAACACACAGAACAGTCCCAGCAAATACCCAAGATGGTACAACATTACACAGTCTCACCCTTCCTTCTCGGCCCGCCAGGGATAGAACAGCTGCACCTTTTGAGACTTCCAGGGCCGACTACCTCAACCAGTGGCCCCCCGCTTCTGGCAGGCCCCCACAGAGAGAAGGTAGCGGCAAGCTTAGGAAGCTAGCAGTCCATCGAGGTACAAGACCAGGAGACCCGTACATAAACTGACGAGCAAGCAGAACATTAATAAAACACAGCCAGCAATCTCTAATAAAACACAATAAGGTATTTCTCTTGGATTGACTAATCTAATCGTCTGGCTAATTAAGATGTTAAGCTGTATCGTCACATCAAGCAAAAAATGGTGCTGTGTTTTATTCATGTGCATTTTTCACTTGACATAGGACATTTTTGCTGAAACATTGTAAAGAGTTTTTTTGGGGGGATGCAATAAAAAAAAGCAATTTTTTCACCAAATTCTTTTGTGTCTTAGATTTTTGGAGAATAAAGGACTGGACTAGGTACAAGTTAAGTTTAGGCTAAGAAGAGCAGCGTTTGCCTGTTGTTGTCAATCTCATAGAGTTTGAACACAGTGGAAGAAGGCATGCTTGACCGTCGCTTCACTGAAGATCCTCCCAGCCATAGTCACGCAGCTAAGGTGGGAAAATGGGATTAATGTCTCCCATCCTTGCGATTTGTGGGGAGTTTATTGAACAGATCACCAACAACTAAACAGGTTACTCAGGAGACAGAAGCATCAAGTGATTGGCTCAGTGGATTATCCTTCTCCCAATAGATAAGGGACCAGCACCTATCATTAGATACCATCTTAATAAGTTATCCCCTATCCACAGAGTAGGCGATAACTTTGTGATTTTGGAAGTACCACATATGGAACCCCCATGAATCCTAAGAACAGGACTCTAAAGTGGCCTGTTTGAATAATAACAATGTGCTCCATTCAATGTCTTTGGGACTGCTGCAGAAAGCTGAGCACTTTAATCTGCTCTCCCAAAGGCCATCCCACTCTCGGGATGGTTCCAATAGTGGAACCCCAAGAGATCAGCAAGATCTCTCCAGTGCATAAGGGATAACTTGCTACGATGGGAACAAACCTTTAATGACATAGCCTATGGATATGCCATAAATGCCTACCATGGGAAGATCCATTTAATTACTTTGTGCTTAGGCTCACCTGGTGAGGTCGATCTTCTAAGCCTCAGGTCCGGATGGGCGCAAGGACCCCAGGTATTGGTGCAGCAAGCAGGGAAGGCACATGGGAAGGGAGGACTTGTCACACTCTGGAATCTTGGCAGCTGCAGGATGGATGAAGTGGAACCCAGCAGGGATGGAAGCAAGTTAAAGCACGGTGTGCACAGAAGGTGGAGTACACCAATCAAAAGTCTTGAGACTCAATACTAAGACACAGGTGTGTCTTATTGGCCCTTAAATAGGACTAGGGAAATGATGTCACTGAGCCAAACTGGGCAATCTGCAAAACCCAACGTGGAGCAAAACAGAGGGCAGGGGACCAAGGTGAAGGAAGCAGAGCCCGGGATAAACTGGACAGGTGTTTAACACTTTGGTTTCACCTTGCATTCATTTTGATATATTCCTCCCATTGTGATCATGATATGATGGTACGATATAAGTATGAATGAATTATTTAATTAATTAATGATTTAATGAAATTTTGAATATCTATAGAAACCACAGAAAAATAAACATTGGTATATTTTCTTAGAAACCTAAAAACAGTGGATAGTAATATAATTAAATGCTTATGGCAATCTGAGCCTGAAATGCAGGACTTTTGTTACATTTGCATTGTGGCTGCATTGTTTCTGTTCACTGCAATACTGTTCTTTTTAACTATAATTGCCGGCCGCCTGCAAAACATTATTTGTTTGTAAATCTCCCCTACATATAATTTCATTGAAACATGGATTTAGAGGAGATCCTACTGGTATAATTAGCATATACACTATGCCTGCAGTGCAAGATCAATTTAAGAATTAGTTAGGCTCCTAGAAGCAATCTTTTCAGATTGCGAAGAATTGTGAACAGCAAAACATTTTATGAAAGACAGCGTCACTTTTCCTGACCAGGAAGATAGAAATATAATTTAAATCTAGTTATGTGGCACCCCAGGGGTCTGGTTTTCCACAGTAATGTAATGTTATGTCTGAGAGCAGGTGGGAGGTCCTTTGGTCAGGGATCCTGTGCATGCCACACCTCCTGCCCAGTCTTGGGAGGGGAAGAACTTCCCCTGTATAAACCCGGGGCTGAGGCAGGGTGAGTCAGACAAGGAGAGTGGAGACAAGAAGCAGCATAGGAAACAGGAGAGTTCCAAGGAGTCAGGGGCTGGCAGCTGCAGCGCTCGCCCTGACTAAGAAGATTCTTTACCGGACCCGGAGTCCGAGGCTGTGGGGACTAACTTCTACCCAGCAGCAGAATCCGTCAGGCAGGGGATTTCAGGTCCTCTGGCCCAGAAGCCCGAAGGCACGGTCACACGCGTGGGACCAGCACCGCCATCGTGGAGCGGAAGCCATTAGAAGGCCCCGAGTCACCGGCCATACGGGTGAGCACCACACGGTACACTCAGGGACGTGGGCTACTTACATCAGCTTCTAGCAAGGTAGCCAGAAGAGTACAGTCAGTTTGTGAGGCCTACAACTACGCCTGGCCAGGGGAGATCCCATCTGCTCAAAGACTGACCAGGCCCCGTTTGCTAGCAAGTACTCCGGGAGGGTCTATCGTTGTTACCAGTAAAGACCCTGAACTACACCGTACCGTCTCTGAGTGGTTCCTGCTACCCCCATCATCCACGTCGGCTGCCCTGAGGCCATACCCCTCCCGTTGGGGGTTATACTATCACGCTGCACAATCCTACCACCGGCCTCAGCGGTCTGCCCTGCAGCAGCAGCTCCCTGGCTGCACTCAACGGGTGGCGTAGTCATCAACTATTTACTACTAATAGACTGCCGTCTAGTTTGACTCCCTGGGCACGGACCGGGTCACCGCCACGAGACTACAACCCTCCACTGATCCGGCTCCGGGTAGGCTCCCGCATGCGCAACGCAGCGCGACACAGGCCCAGGGGCGCGTCAGTTACATGTAGTAAGTAACACATATTTATATAAACTTGAATGCTGCGTCATGTTCAATATAGTTTACAAACTGAAGTCAAAGTGGAAAGTATGGTGGTCACCTTCCTTCTCATGATGAAAACCGTGGCCACCATCATGTTGACACCTGCTATATCTGTAGTTTAGTAAATCGTCTCCAAAGTGTTTGATACATTGTAAAAGATTTTGTGCACATAACGTCTTTTATACGCTTTAAAACCCCCTGAATTTTTCAGGCGGAAGAAGCTGCAGGACACGTCAGTGTGTATTGATTACTGTATAAACTAGTGAATGGCTTCTTTGGAAACCTGAAGCAGATAAAAAAAGCTTAAAAAACTGATCATATGAACAGCAAGTCATTTTTACTTAAAAATGCATATGTTTATTCTTTTGAGAATTTATTTAGCATTTTTTTCTGCTGGGTTAAGGAGCGAAACCTCCTGAAAAAAAATGTTGTGTGCACATACCCTTAAAAGGATTTTCCTTTAACAGCTCTTTAATTACTATATTGGCCTGTGCTGGGTCAAAATAATAAAAAGAGATGCTATTCCCCCTTTCCGAGATCAGCGCTACCTCACTGATGGTCTCTTTTTGCTGGCTGCAGGGGTAAGGTCACGATTACATTGCATATCATTGCGACAGCCAATCTCTATATGTTGAGCATTTATCAACCTTTTTTTCATTTGCTTTAATGATTTATTATGCTGTCTTTTTAATGTTGAATACTGGATTTCGGTGTTTACTACACTTTTAGCATATTATTGCTGACTAAGGAAAAACGTAGCCCCAGCGGAGCCATGGGCGCAGTGACCCATTACTCAGCTTTTTAGGGCTACACCGGGGTTAAACATCAGTTAGGTGAGGTGGGAGTTAATTGGGGTAAAAGTTTAAGGGGAGAGAGGGGCTGTGATTAGAAAAGAGCGGAGGCTATAAAGGTTGAGTAAGGGGTGGCCTCCTAAGACACACGTAGGCACCACTGTGAAGAGGTGCAGCCCACCTGCCCCGATAATTTGTGGTTAGGGATAAGTTATTATTCTTGAGATTAATATTTTACTCATTTATATAGCGACATTAATTCCATAGCGCTTTACAGATATTATCATCACTGTCCCCATTGGGGCTCACAATCTAGATTCCCTATCAGTATGTCTTTGAAGTGTGGGAGGAAAACGGAGAACCGGGAGGAAACCCACGCAATCACGGGGAGAACATACAAACTCCTTACAGATGTTGTCCTTGGTGGGATTTGAACCCAGGACCCCAGCGCTGCAAGTGCTAACCACTGAGTAATATTGTGTTTTGTTTGTGTCATATCGGCAGGCGGTGGGGGGAGGGTTCTTGGAGTTGGTGACAAAAATTGGAGTGGAGGTTTGTACATGGAGTAGATGGTAACCTCCTATAGGTCTTGTAATTTTGGTAACTGCCTAGTGGATTTTGGGTCTCTTCAGGGTGAGATCCCTGGGAGTCGTGGTATGAGAATGTTTTCCGGCATCAAAGGTGCCCCTGAGAGCGTGGTTGTGGCAGGGGGTAATGGCTGGATGGTTATTATATATATTGGTTTCCGCCCTGATTTTGGACCTCCAAGATCCAACTGAGCCCAAGGTATTTATTATATGTTATGTTTGTTATTATAAAAGTCCATTTTGGCCATTTAAATCCAAGAATGATGTTACGTCTCCTTTTTAGGGTAATTCGGGATAATACACTGTGTTCCAAATTATTATGACAATAATATTTTCTCGGATTTTCCCAAATTACCTATATGAATTGCAGTCATTGTAATTTTCCAGTCAAATAACTATTCGAGTACAATTGAAAGGTTTTTGTACAAACTGCCTATGATAACAGTATATTTTTAAAAAAATAAAAAACTCAAACTGCACTCAAAATGCATGTTCCAAATTATTATGCACAGCAGAGTTTTCAACCTTTTCATTTTAATAAAGAACAAAAAAATGGTAATTTTTGAAATTATAAGCATTAGCAGGTTATTACAAACTGAAATCAAACAGTTTTCAACTCAAAACTTTATTCTAGGTGATGTTACATTTGCACAAAGGACCCCTTGTTCGAAAGGAGCTTCTGAACTCTCTCGTCCATTGAATTTGTCAGGTTTTGGATGGTTTCTGCTTTATTTGTTTTGCATGAGGACAGAATACCCTCCCAGAGCTGTTGCTTAGATGTGAACTGCCTCCCGCCATCATAGACACTCCTTTTGATGATGCTCCAGAGGTTCTCAATGGGGTTGAGGTCAGGGGAGCATGGGTGCCACACCATAAGTTTGTCCCCTTTTATGCCCATAGCAGCCAGAGATGCAGATGTGTTATGTGCAGCATGAGACGGGGCATTATCATGCATGAAATCATCTCGATGGTCCAGATGGATGGAGTGGAGGATGGCTGGTTGATGGACACCCCATGCAAACACGGCTACGGCGCCAACAAGGAGGAGGTGGAGTAATGTTTTGGGCTGGAATCATGGGGAGAGAGATTGTCGGCCCTTTTTGGATCCCTGAAGGGGTAAAGATGAACTCCATAATGTATGTGGAGTTTCTCAAACAGCACTTCCTTCCATGGTTCAAGAAGAAGAACCGTGTATTCCGCAGCAAGATCATTTTCATACATGATAATGCCCCGTCACATCTAAGCAACAGCTCTGGGAGGGTATTCTGTCCTCATGCAAAACAATTGAAGCAGAAACCATCCAAAACGTGACAAATTCAATGGACGTGAGAGTTCAGAAGCTCCTTTCGAACAAGGGGTCCTATGTGCAAATGTAACATCACCTAGAATAAAGTTTTGAGTTGAAAACTGTTTGATTTCTGTTTGTAATAACCTGCTAATGCTTATAATTTCAAAAATTACCATTTTTTTGTTCTTAAAATGAAAAGGTTGAAAACTCTGCTGTGCATAATAATTTGGAACATGCATTTTGAGTGCAGTTTGAGTTTTTTATTTTTTTAAAAAATATACTGTTATCATAGGCAGTTTGTACAAAAACCTTTCAATTGTACTCTAATAGTTATTTGACTGGAAAATTACAATGACTGCAATTCATATAGGTAATTTGGGAAAATCTGAGAAAATATTATTTGCATAATAATTTGGAACACAGTGTAGATGGTTGGGGGGAGGCGAGAAGGAAATGGGTAATTTAGAAGGGGCAGCCTCTACAGCACTGCAGTCATGTGGTCTCTGTCTTTATGTGGCCTGCTCTTTTCTGCGTATGCAAGGTCAGATACACCAAAGCTTATGTCCATTTTCCATGTATCCCTAAAAATCTGTTTATCAGCAAATCATACAGTTTCTGGGTGCAAATTGACAAGTGTCAATCGTGGGCCAACCTTGAGTTTACATGTTTAATGTATGTCCATCATAAAAGATATTCTGTGAGACGTGCTGAGGTTATTTCATTATTTCCTAAGTGTCTTGGCCGGAATAGCTCGGGGATTTAGTCAGTTAACTCAAGCATGTTGCCAGAGCTGGTTTTCTATTAAACATTTCGCTCTGCATCTTACAGCATCGCTGACAGTCATTTACATAGAAAATTGCATCTTTACCATTAAATGATGCAAAAACATTTACCCAAGAGAGTAATCGTAAAAAGGCCAGTTGCCGAGATAAAAAATAATGTCTTGAGTTTTCAGAATTTTATTTCTGCAGTATAATAACGACAAACTAAGGTAGACTCTATAAAACCCATAGGAGACTGAATTATTAAGAAGACGTCATGCTCGAAGAAGTCAGTGCAGAATGTTCAGAATGATTCTTAATATGGAATTTTTATACGAACGATGGTCAATTTGTGACCATCTTATAAAAACAAGCCATGATCTTAGATGATAAGTTGTCGATCGTTGGAAGTCCAACTGCTGGCACCCGCACCAATAGCATTAACGGTTCCCAGTCCTCTGAATGCTGTACTCGTGTATCTTTGTCAGTCCCATAGACAATGAATGGAGTGGCAGGGTGCATGCACAAACATCACTCTATTCATACAGGAGAAATAGGACCCCTTTTTTTCCAATTGGTGAACTCCCCAGTAATGGGATCCAAAAAAGTCATCAGCTGATTATTTTAATGGGTAGGAATTAGATTCATATAATTAAAGAAGTTGTCCACTACTTTTCCATTGATGCCCTATCCGTAGGCTAGGGAGGAATAGGAGGCGGATGCGTAGTGCCCCGCCGGCACCGATAAGAGCTGATCAGCAGGGGTGCCGGGTGTGGGAACCCAGCTGATCAAACAGGGCATCAATGGAAAAGTAGTGGACAACTTCTTTAATGTCTAACTATGCTCCCCCCTGATTTACCAGTTTATTGGGTGCTAAAGTTCCCCTTCCATCACTACAACATGACTATCAGGTTTATAAGGTCATGTACATACAGTTCATTGAGTGTTTTTTAAAGCCATGTTCCCACAATGATTTTTTGGTGAGCATTTAATGTTGCAGATTTTCTGCAGCGTTACTTTACCCATTAGCTAAATTAGGTTACTTGCCATTTTTTCATTGCTTTTTTGAGTACATTTACTTTACATAGGTTTTTATCATGTTTTTGATGCTACATTTTTTGTCTCTTTTTAATATGTCATATTTTAAATAAAAGCTGCTTTGTTTTTGATTCTTCCTGGCATTTGGCTTTGACAAAACTTTATTAATACAGTCATATGCAGATCACATGCGTTTTTTTTACCTGCTGATTTTCCGCACCTAATATAATTTTATGGAGAAAATCCACACAGAAAACTCAGCATGCCCGCAAGAGAGATTGACATGTTGCGGATTTCAAAAACGCCCCGCAGAACAGCACAAAAGAAAAAGCACAGTGGACATGAGATTTCTATAAATCCCGTCCGCTTTGTTGAAACTGTAAAACACAGTCAAAAACTCATCATGGGAACTTAACCTTAGAGTAGGTCTGTTCCAAAAAAATGTTTGAAAAATTGCTTGAAAGCACTTGGGTCTAAGGGGTAACGTTTCTCCTGGTGGAGAGTATCAAGCCAAGCCTACCATGTCAGAGTGAGGAGACTTATAAAACATGCACGTTCCTCTGAACTTGAACTCTGGCACCACCTATTGGAAGCAGCAATCCTAAAAGTCAATATCGACTCTTTAACAAGCCTTGCAATATGACTTAGGATAAAAGCCCAACTGGGATCTCAATTTGCAGACACAGTGTTTTGGGGTATTGCCCCTCATCAGTGAAAAGTGTGAGATCTGATTTGGCTGTATGAGAGGCTTTAGATTGGGGACTAAGGGGTAACGTTTTTCCTTGTGGAGAGTAACAAGCCAAGCTTGGAATGTCAGAGTGCGAAGACTTAAATGCCATGCATGCTCCTCTGGGAAATCACTGCTTCCAATAGGTGGCGTTAGAGATCTAGTCCTCTTCCTCTCTGAAGAGGCAATTTGCATACTTAATATCACTTGAAAGTCTCCTCCTGTTCATTTTTATTGCAAAACCACTTTGCTGATCATACGTTTCTTCATTGTTTTGAGCATTTTTTTTTCTTTTCCCGTCTTTGAAGCGTCTCCTTTTGGAATCTGCTCCAAACTGGGCACTGTCCAAAAAAACTCTCGGGAAAAAAGTTTTTTAGGATATGTACACACAATGTCTGTTTCAGGCGATTTCTGTCTGATATCTGCCTGAAAAAGTGCCCAGAAAATGTTTAAAAGAATGAACATATGCATTTTATGTAAACACGACTAGTTTCATATGCTCAGGCCTTAGGGTATATACACTGCTCAAGAAAATAAAGGGAACACTTAAACAACAGAATATAACTCCAAGTAAATCAAACGTCTGTGAAATCAAACTGTCCACTTAGGAAGCAACACTGATTGACAATCAATTTCACATGCTGTTGTGCAAATGGAATAGACAATAGATGGAAATTATTGGCAATTATCAAGACACCCTCAATAAAGCAGTGGTTCTGCAGGTGGGGAGCACAGACCACATCTCAGTACCAATGCTTTCTGGCTGATGTTGTGGTCACTTTTCAATGTTGGTTGTCTTTCACACTCGTGGTAGCATGAGACGGACTCTACAACCCACAGAAGTTGCTCAGGTAGTACAGCTCATCCAGGATAGCACATCAATGCGAGCTGTGGCAAGAAGGTTTGCTGTGTCTGCTAGCGTAATGTCCAGAGGCTAGAGGCGCTACCAGTAGACAGGCCAGTACACCAGGAGACGTGGAGGGGGCCGTAGGAGGGCAACAACCCAGCAGCAAGACCGCTACCTTCGCCTTTGTGCAAGGAGGAACAGGAGGAGCACTGCCAGAGCCCTGCAAAATGACCTCAAGCAGGCCAGAAATGTGCATGTGTTTGCACAAACGGTTAGAAACCGACTCCATGAGGGTGGTATGAGGGCCCGACGTCCACAAATGGGGGTTGTGCTCACAGCCCAACACCATGCAGGATGCTTGGCATTTGCAACAGAACACAAGGATTGGCAAAGTCGCCACTGGCGCCCTGTGCTCTTCACAGATGAAAGCAGGTTCACACTGAGCACATGTGACAGACGTGACAGAGTCTGGAGACGCCGTGGAGAGCGATCTGCTGCCTTCAACATCCTTCAGCATGACCGGTTTGGCAGTGGGTCAGTAAAGATGTGGGGTGGCATTTCTTTGGAAGGCCGCACTGACTGCCATTAGGTACCGAGATGAGATCCTCAGACCCCTTGTGAGACCATATTCTGGTGCGGTTGGCCATGGGTTCCTCCTAATGCAGGACAATGCCAGACCTCATGTGGCTGGAGTGTGTCAGCAGTTCCTGCAAGATGAAGGCATTGAAGCTATGGACTGGCCCGCCCGTTCCCCAGACCTGAATCCGATTGCGCACATCTGGGACATCATGTCTCGCTCCATCCACCAACGTCACGTTGCACCACAGACTGTCCAGGAGTTGGCGGATGCTTTAGTCCAGGTCTGGGAGGAGATCCCACAGGAGACCATCCGCAACCTCATCAGAAGCATGCCCAGGTGTTGTAGGGAGGCCATACAGGCACGTGGAGGCCACACACAATACTGAGCCTCATTTTGACTTGTTTTAAGGACATTACATCAAAGTTGGATCAGCCTGTAGTGTGTTTTCCACTTTAATTTTGGGGGTGACTCCAAATCCAGGCCTCCATTGGTTAATGAATTTGATTTCCATTGATGATTTTTGTGTGATTTTGTTGTCAGCACATTCAACTTTGTACAGAACAAAATATTCAATGAGAATATTTCATTCATTCAGATCTAGGATGTGTTATTTGAGTGTTCCCTTTATTTTTTTGAGCAGTGTATATATTATTTAGGAATTAATTCTTCCTTTTTATATGACCAATATTAGCTAGTCATTGCATTACTCCAGAAGCGAGGAACGATCTTTCCGGAATGGTGATATATCAAGGAAGGCCAATAGGGTGTAATAAGATTTAAGTGTGTTGGAATGCTGTCTGCTTTCCAAGGAAGAAATCCTCCCTCGCTCCTGTATGTCTGTGTACATCTCAGCTTTATTATTTTATCGAAGCAGCAGCCTCACATTTACATAAATGCCCAACTGACTTCCTATCACTAATTATCTGCTACAATGATTTAAAGAAAAGGACTGTAATGGGGAACAAAGTAAAGCCCTGGGCAAAATGTTTCTAAACTGCTAGTATGCAGCAGTCTGTGAAATCCCTTCCCGGTGCACACGGACAACAGACTATTTATCATGCAGAATTAGTGGCTGAATTTGCATATAGTACTGTAGATTGCCTTGTTGTAAGGTTTTATGTGCAATGACAATATGTTTCATTATGGATCACTTTAGTAAATCTTTGCTGAATGTAGTTTGAATCTTAAGATCCGGCCATAAAAATTTGTTACATTATATATTAGCTAGCTCCGATCGCATCAGATTAACCGCTTAGATGCTGTCAATCGTGACAGTGGCATTTAAGTGGTTGGATATGGAGGGAACCTGTCGCCCCTATTCCCCAGCCTGTGTCTGGTATTTATAGGAAATTGGGCATTTTAAAAACCAAGCGATAGCATGTTTGATTCCCACTAGGGCATATATGTTAAACTCTGGCCTGTGGGCCAAATCTGGCCTGCAGGGTGATTATATTTGGCCCGTGACACCAGAACCACCACCCCTATGTGCGGCCATTATCCTGTATGGAGGACTTTGTGGGGCCTATTATACTGTATAGGAGGCAATGTGGGGCACATAATACTATAAGGAGGACTAAGTGGGGCCCATTATCCTGTATGGAGGACTATGTGGGGCCATTATCCTGTATGGAGGACTATGTGGGGCCAATATACTGTATGGAGGACTATGTGGGGCCATTATACTGTATGGAGGACTATGTGGAGCCATTATACTGTATGGAGGACTATGTGGGGCCATTATACTGTATGGAGGACTATGTAGGCCCATAATACTATAAGGAAGCTTATGTGGGGCCCATTATACTGTATACTGGTTGGCCCGCGACTCCGTCCAAGTTTTTCATTTTGGGCCTTTGTGTGTTTTGAGTTTGACATCCCTGCCCTAGAGGGAATAAAAAAAAAAACTGTTAGGCTATGTGTCCACGATGCAGAAATGTTTTTCCTGAGCGTTTCTGCATCTCCCCTGGCAGAAAAAAGACATGCGGATTGTACATGCGGATTGTATATGTGTTTTTCCTGCCAGGGACATGCGGATGTGAAGCGGTCTTCACTTGCATTTCCGCATGCGGGTTGACAAGCGCTTTCCAAGCGATTTTAGCATCACTTGGAAAGTGCTTGTCAACTTGGTCACGCTATATAAATCCATGCAAACGATATGGATTTATATAGTGTGACCGAAAGAATGTTTAAAAATAAAAAAATAAATCTATACTTACCTTCCGATGGCCCCCGGTGTCTTGCTTCCCTCCGTTCTCCCTTGCCGGCAGATCGCGGTACACTGAAGGACCTGCCGACGTCAGCATCGCGTGACCCGTCACATGCCTATGACGTCAGCGCAGGTCCTGCAGTCCATCGCGAGCTACCGGCAAGTGAAGACAAGCACACCGCGGGCCGTCAGAAGGTAAATATAACATTTATTTTTTATTTTATTCTTTTTTTCACAGTTTCTATGGTACCTACGTCCGGAGGAGAGTCTCCCTTCTCCAGACCCGGGTACCATCCGCACATTGGAACGCATGGAATGCGCATGTACAGATGCAGTGATGCGGAATCCATGCGTTCCAATGCAAGTCAATGGCGGCGAAAACGCAGCGCTTCCGCAAAATAATTGGTTGTGCTGCGTTTTTTTCCGCAATGATAATCCGCAGCGGAAATTTCCGCAGCATGTGCACAGCACATGCGGATTACCGTTGGGGAACATGGCAGGCCTTCTACCATGCGTTTTTTAAGCGTTTCTACAGCGTTTTTGCTGCTGCGGAAATGCTTAAAAAACGCATCGTGGGCACACAGCCTTACAAGTATTTTAAAAAATGACAGACGATTGACACCATCTACATTGCTTAAAGGGCTATTCCCATCTCCAAGATCCTAACCCCATATGTAGTAGGTGTAATAGTAATATTAGCAAATACCTTCAATTAGAAATGCAGTATAATTATCCTGATTAGCTATGTCGCTTAACTCATGTGCAGGGCATTGCAGTAGCACAGGTTACGACCACTAACAGCTAACAGACTGTCACTATATGAATGGTCTTAACCATGGATACCTAAGCTACTGCAATGTCCTGCACATGAGATAAGCAACAAAAGTTATCAGGTGAGCTATACTAGATTTCTAATTGGAGGTATTTACTAATATTATTATTATTACACCTACTACATATTGGGATAGGATCTTGGAGATGGGAATACCCCTTTAAGTCTACTCCCCCTTTACTCCACCATATTATTTACAGTGTATATTATAAATTTGGTATATCCCTAATCATGCTGTCACCAGGTCAAAAGTGGCCAGTTTTTGCTTTTGTTTTATTCCCAATGCTCCCCTGAGTATTCAGATTTTTTTTTTCTTAAAGCTGTCATTCGGTTCCTGAGATATGGGCCTTTTTATTTAGTGCTGATTTTTATGCTCTTTTCCAAGGGGGCATGGATCACTGGGAAATAATGCAAAGAAGCCTAAAGAAACACCCCAGAGTTTCCTATGAACAGCACCCCAATGGAAAGACTGGAAAAAACAGTACTAAAGTACGGTAACCGTCTGGCGAAAAAACAAAAAGCGAATGACTCGGGAGCAGCAGGAATACAACAAGAGCAGAAACTGACCATTTTTGACTTGGTAACAGGTCCTCTTTACAGGGAATCTGTCAACAAGTTTTTGTTATGTAATTTGAGAGCAGCATGATGTAGGGACAGAGGCCCTGATTCCAGTGATGTTTTACTTACTAGTCAGCGCTTTGCTATTTTAATAGATAAATAAATATCAGCAGAAAATTATCAGAAGAGAACTAGGTGTCTCGTGCCTTCTGGTCCAGCCACGCACTCACTGTCAATATACAATGTACACACAAAGCAGCCAATCAGTGATCGGCGGGGCTATACATATCTCAGCATTCCGAGCTCTGCTAGATCTGCAGAAGAGAAAAATGTGATTGTGTCACAACTGCTTCACCCAGTAAACTAAGTGATACATCACTGGAATCAGGGTCTCTGCCTCTACATCATGCTGCTTTCAGATTACGTAGCAAAAACCTGCTAATAGATTCCCTTTTAAAACTAATTATCTTATTCAACGCTACAACTCATCTTGCAAAAAAAGGAGCCCTCATAAAATATAGAAGTTAAAGGGATTAAATGGCTGCATCCTGCAACTTTTCCATCTATATTTATGAGCCGGCAGATGTCAGGTTATTTTAATAGTTAGTGATAAGTCCGCTCAGTGTCTTTACTGCAAGGTCATATGGTCAGCAAAGGCTTTGCTGTAATCATTACGATCCATGAAAGCTGGATGTAAGCAGCAGTTTGTAGCTCAGGGAAATCACTTAAGGATGAGCAGTGGTGTCACCTGTTGTAATGAAGCAATGTCAGGAGGGGCTCGCCCACATAAGACATGATAGCTGACAGTTCGGGCAGCCCCCTCAGCAATTGGTTCTTGAAATGAAAATTGAAATGACATATCAGTCAGCGTGACTTTCCGCACTCTCTGCAGCTCAAAGTGAACTGGAGAGAGGAGATTCTGGTAGAGTGATACATGACGCTGCCTCGGATCGCCTGCATTCCAGGTCTATGTCTTCATTACACGGCGGAGGCTACTGCTGTATGTCCTCAGTCAGGGACCACTGACTCATCTGGTAGTGGGAAAGTGGGAGAATTATAATATGAAAAGGCCAATTTTAATTCAAGTCCAACATCTGTTGTATGGTTCAGATGTCGTCATGATATGGTCAGCAGGAAAGTGGTAAAATATAATAAGAACATGCCTACCTCATGTAAGTGACTCCTCTCCACTCAGAGGGAAGGTGCAATTAATGATGACTATGGATATGGAAGGAAGTGGGATGTGGAAAACTGAATTAGGCTTTATTCAGAGTTCTGCTGTGAAGACCCATTAGTGCTTGTTACACCCATGCAACTTTATCACTGTACTGTGATATCATAAGGGTGGCTACTAGTGATGCGCGAACGTGCTTGGATAAGGGGTTATCCGAACACGCTCGGGTGCTTACACGAGTATCTTCGGCATGCTCGAATGCCTCCGCGGTTGCATGTCTCGCGGTTTTTAGTCAGCTGCAGCACATGCAGGGATTGCTTAGCAAACAAGCAACCCCTGCATGTGTAGCGGCTGAAGAACAGCCGCGAGACATGCAACCGCGGCGACTCATACATAGCATTCGAGCATGCCGAAGATACTCGGTTAGGACTCGAGCATGCTCGGATAACACCTTATCCGAGCATGTTCACGCATCACTAGTGGCTACACCCTAAAAAGAAGACATTGATGTTTTTTATGCCGTTTTTTTGAGCCAATGCCAGAATGCCAGTTCTTTCCTAGAGTTCCTATTCTTTTTGGCTTTGGCTCAAAAGCTGATGTGATGTTTTTCTACCCTTTGTGTTTTTTCCTGCTCTGTGATTAGGGATGTTCAGGTTCGTCGGATTCGGTTGAACTTTAGTCCAAAGTTCGGTTCGGGTACCAGAGCTCCATCCGAACTTGAACCAGAACCCGAACCCCATAGAAGTCAATGGGGATCTGAACTTTGTTGCTGTATAATGGTCATAGTAAGGTCTAGGGGCTGCCAAAGGAAGAAGAGTCTCTCTCTCTCCCGGAACTCCGGACACTAAAAAGAACATCCGGGAGAAGTACATGATCGGAGTTCAGCACCAGACACTAGGTTTTCGGTACGATCCCCGAACTGTTCTCTCATCTCTAGTTGTGATGTCACTCTGTGCATTGTCCTTCATGGGGATATTCTCCTCCTCTTGTCTCTTCTTCAGTCGGTAATTTTCAGACCCTCTACGACCACTGCTACAGCCTCATCTTTCCAAAAATACACTACAAGGGCCTCTCCGAATGTCAGCAGGGTCCTCTCTGCTAGCCACAGGCCACAACCCAACAGATGATTGGTGCCAACAACATGACAACAGTCTCCTCACCCTTTATTCCACCAACAATATTGTCAGCGGGCATCTCCATGCAGCTACGTTCTTCCATGGGCCACAGGTCTACTGTATGCTATGAACTCATACTACCAATTCCCCAAAGACATGGCTTCTGAGGCTGCTTTCCCTGTCACCAGTAGAGGAGCAAACTTACCGGTCATATAAAGCCATATCTGACATCACTGTGTCAATTATCTCTATGCTATTACATCATTGTGTGCATTATCTCTATACTGTGACATCACTGTCCATTATCTCTATGCTGTGATATTTCTGAGTGAATTATCTCTATGCTGTGACATGACTGTGTGCATTGTCTTTATGCTGTGACATCACTGTGCATTATGTCCATGATGTGACATCACTGTGTCCATTATTTCTATGCTGTGACATCACTGTGTCCATTATGTCCATGCTGTGACATCAATGTGTCCATTATCTGTATGTTGTGACATCATTGTTGCGTTATCTCTATGCCGTGACATCACTGTTTGTATTATCCTTGAACTTTTACCACTTTATGAAATATTTTAGTGCTTTTGGATATAATTTGAAGCTACTGAGACCCAATCCAAAATATGCGACAGTGACTGCAGATTGAAAACCCAAATATTAACCTTTTCATGTACGGAGGGAAAGTGATCTTAGAGAACTGGTGGTGACTAGTGTTGAGCTATACCTTCCGATATCAGGAAATATCGGATCGGATTGGATCGGGCCGATAACCAAAAAGTATCGGATATCGCCGATTCCGATACCGGAAACCAATGCAAGTCAATGGGACACAAATATCGGAATGAAAATAAACCCTTTCTTTCCTTGTAGGTTAATTCTACATGAAGGAAAACAACTAACAATAATGTAGAATGTATTGGGGGAGGTGGTTGCCTAAATCGATGGGAACAGTGCTCACAGTGAAACATGAAAAGCCGGCAATTTATCAGCGGCATACACCGATACCCGACAATTTATAACAGAAAGAATAGAGCATCACACATAGATTAGATAGATAGAAACATGTCAGTCACATATATATGAAGTACAGTGACAGTGTTGGTTACTGTACTTGTCATTTAGTGTTAAAATAAAGGATTTATTAAAAAAAAAAATGGCGTGGGGTTCCCCGTAATTTTAGTCTCTAGCGGAGGTTAAGCAGACGGCTGGGGCAGATGTTTGAAGCCTGGGAAGGGGGTAATACTCACAGAGCTTCCCAGGCTACTAATATCAGCCCCCAGCTGAATACCTAGCCTTTACTAGCTATTAAAATGGGGGACCCCCCCAAAAAAATGACGTGGGGTCCCCCCTATTTTAATAGCTAGCAAAGGCTAGGCAGACAGCTGGGGGCTGATATTAATAGCCCAGGAAGGGTGCTATGAATATTGGCCCCCTCCCAGGCTAGAAACACCAGCCGTTAGCCGCCCCAGAAATGGCGCATCCATAGGATGCGCCAATTCTGGCACTTAGCCTCGCTCTTCCCACTGCCCTGTTGCAGTGGCAGTGGGGTAGTAGGGCTGGGGTTGATGTCAGCTTACAATGCCAGCTGACATCAAGCCCAGGTTAGTAATGGAGAGGCGTCTATAACACACCCCCATTACTAACCCCATAGTGAAAGTTAAAAAAAACACAAACACCCAGAATAAAGTCCTTTAATTGAAATAAACACACAATTCTTTATTGTTCTAAATTAAACCATACCTACCGTCACGCCCATTCCAGCTGAAGCCAACGATCTCCTGCAATAAAAGTAAAATAATAAAGCAACATCATCCTTACCTTTCCATGGTTCCCAGGACGGCTCCAGCTCTGCTACATTCACATGACAGGCTGGATCGCAGCAGAAAGCTGCCATCCAGCCTGTCATGCCGCAGGCAGATACTGAGAAGCGCAGGCTATTATTTTTTTAAGTAAATCCTTTAACACTAAATGACAAGTACAGTAACCAACACTGTCACTGTACTTCTTATATATGTGACTGACATGTTTCTATCTATCTAATCTATGTGTGAAGCTCTATTCTTTCTGTTCTAAATTGTCGGGTACCGGTGTATGCTGCTGATGAATTGCCGGCTTTTCATGTTTCACTGTGAGCACTGTTCCCATCGATTTGGGCAACCACTGTAATGCCACAACCACCATGGCTGTGGCATTAACGTCTTAAAAATATATTAATTCCTGCTATTCCATTTAATTGTAATGTAAGGGAGATAATGTAATGTCAGCGCTTGAGCAAGAGAATTCTCCCACGCTGGGATGGCATTCTGATGACAGGTGGATCGCAGCTGAGAGCTGCCATCCAGCTTGTCATCCTTCAGAGACACTGCAGAGCGCAGGCTTTATGTGAACTTCCGATTCCGGTATTCGATATTGTAAAAGTATCGGAACTCAGTATCGGAACTCCGATACAGCGAATATCGGTCGATACCCGATATTTCAGTATCGGAATGCTCAACACTAGTGGTGACCCAATCCAAGCTTTGCCATGTAGCCCCAATGTTACATTGTTGCACCCTGGGAATGGTTGGGAATGGGGATGAATAAATAGTGAGCCACATAGAGGTATCCTAAAATCCAGAAATGGCTCCACAGGCATTGGTTGGGACTACTGCTCTAGGCTAATTTGTAGCCTTGGAGCCACAAAACTGTCCACTTCACAGACATTTAAGGTGAATGTGTGAGATTGGGCATTTCCGCTGCCCAGTGTTGTAATGCGCATTTCTCAAGCATGCTGTGATTGTACCTTTTTAGAACATGAAGCTACTGAACAGCGAGCTCTATTAACATATGCATGAGGGCAACTGCTGCAGGCTCTGTAACCTGTGAATCTGTGTGGAAGCAGCGGGAATGCTATGTGGAGCAAACATTCTGTTCAAACATTTAAACCAGACTTTCCAAAATGTAAAAATCTGGAGCAATTTGTAACCATTTTGCATGTCATGTCCTCACTCTCGATACGCCGTCATATACGCGGGGTCTTCACTGACGCCTTAGCGAAGGGTTAGACAAGGACAATGGTCACATAATACGTAATCGCCGTCATGCCAATCTAGGTGACTGAATTTATAAACTCTTCTTCTCCTTTTTGTGACCTTTGAGTTTTTCCAAAACTGGAAACACTCTAAGGGTATGGAATCATTACATTCGCCTGTGGCTCTTTAAGTGACTTCAATTAGTGTCTGCACGGCTCTTGTTATTGTGACGGGAAATGATGGTGAAATGTTGGCGCAGCATTAATTCACACTTTTTGCAACTCAATGATTTTCTGTGGTAGCATCGTAACAACATTACATGTCTACTGTTGGTATCTGGTTTTATCAGGGAGTTGAAATTTAGAATTTTGGTAATTTATGCATTTTAAATTATAGAGAAAACAAATTTTAATGCTTTATGCAAATGAACTTGCAAGTGCTCCAAGGGCGGTCTCAAGTGCTCTCCACAGTGAATCCTGCCTAGTTCAATGGACTTGTATTTAGCCTTAGATTTTGAAAGATTAATTAAAAGTTGGGCCAAATTTGTACCAGATTTTTTTTCTTGTATTTTTAAAATGTAACAATTTTTATCAGGGTGCTTGATCCTATTTACTTTATTTTTGACCCGTCTTGTCCTTTTTACCGTCCGGGTATCATCTGTTTTCCATATGAGAAAAAAGCTGATGGAGATTTTCTAAAGTTCATCTACATATGGCATCTGTGGGCGGTGTGTTTTTTTGTGGAGTAATTCACTTATTTTAGTAAGTTTGATTTGCAAATTGGTCAAAAGTTGGACATGTCCAAAACACCAATGAGTATAATGTGTTCATCTGTTAAAAAAATATGGATAGCATAAGTATGTGCTGCTCGGATGTGTGAATATTGCCTTCATTGGATAAAGGGGCTGTCTGGACACGTCTAGTCAGAATGTGGCTGTCCGGCCTTAGGCTACAAGTCTGTGTGCTCTGAGGAATCTCCGGTGCCAGTGCTGGGAGCATCGGGCGTGTGGCCACAAGCATGTGATTTGCATACATGGCTTACATGCCGACTAGCTGGCTCAATGCAGGTGTATTGAGTGAGTCCGGACACGTCTAGTCAGAATGTGGCTGTCCGGCCTTAGGCTACAAGTCTGTGCGCTCTGAGGAATCTCCGGTGCCAGTGCTGGGAGCATCCGGGCGTATGGCCGCAAGCATGTGATTTGCATACATGGCTTACATGCCGACTAGCTGGCTCAATGCAGGTGTATTGAGTGAGTCCGGACACGTCTAGTCAGAATATGGCTGTCTGACCTTACGCTACAACTCTGTGCGCTGTGAGGAATCTCCGATGCCGATGCTGGGAACGGCAGGCGTGTGGCCGCAAGCATGTGATTTGCATATATGCGCTCACATGCCGACTAGCTGGCCCATTGTAAATGTCTTGAGCGAAGCTGGACACGTCTAGTCAGAATGTGGCTGTCTGACCTTAGGCTACAAGTCTGTGTGATGTGAGGAATCTCCAGTATTGGTGTTGGGAACAGGGGCGTGTGGCCGCAAGCATGTGATTTGCATACATGCACTCACATGCCAATTTGCAGGCTCAATGCAAGTGTATTGAGCGAGGCAGGACACGTCTAGTCAGAATGAGGCCGGAAGTATACAAATCACTTACTTACGGTCACATGATCGCTCGCTCATGGCACCGGCAGCGGAGAATCCTCCCTTAGGTTGGACACCCCCTTTAAGAAGATTTTGTCTTGAATTAGAAAAACATGGCTGCTGCATTTTAAAAACAGTGCCACTGCTGCTCATGGTTTGAGTCTGGTATTGCAGTCTAGCTCCAGTGAAGTGAATAGGGTTGTTTTTACAAAAAAAAAGCAGCTGTGTTTTTCTAAATTAAGGAGAAAATATTGAACAATAAAGATTCCGTCTTAGCGACGCTCATCATTTCGCAGATTGTGATTGTTCCAGGAGCTGTGTAAGATGATGAGTATTATGAGCAAGTTCACGGATATGAATTACTCTGACTAACATGCACGTCTGTTAAATTAGATAGAAATTTCAGGCTAAATCAAGCTTTTTGTTGTCACTTCTTTTTTTTTATTCGTTTTCAAGCGTTAAAGCCGAGAACAACATGTTGACACTTATGTCTTCTGGATCACATTATTGGGTTTACAGTCTGCTGGGACATTCATTTCAGCATCAGATTATGAATCATCAGATCCCATGCAGTTTTTGCAGCTTAAGCTCCATGTCTGCTTATGTAGTTGGCGGAAATTAGAATAACTAGGGGCTCCACGGACCCTAAATCTGAAACGGCAAACTACCCAATAGTTTATTTTTATGGGAATGTCATGCAAAGTGAACTGCAAATATCATTAACAGAAAACAAGATATTGTTCAACCACTTCCATAAGGGAAGGGGTTTTTTTTAAAGCAGGTCTGCTTCAAAAAATGCCTGGAAAGTTGCATCAAAAACAGTCCAAATAATCTTTTTACAAATTTCTGTTGTAAAACCACTTCGCTGTTCATATGTCCACTGTTTGGGGTAATTTTTTGTTCCACTTCGGGTTTTGAAAAACACCTTGTGGGGGAAAAGAAAGTGCATGGAGCTTCTTTGAAACAAGTCCTGATGAAATCTGCTCCAAATCAGGCAATTTCCAGCACTGGCGTAACTAGAGGCCGATGGGCACTGGTGCAAAATTTAGACGTGGCCCCCCCCCTGCATGTTGGCCAGATGTATGGGTCCTTGTAACATCCTAAATCCTATAAGCAGTTTTAAACCTGTAGCATGTCAATTCTTTCAGCATACGCAAAAACGAGCATGCAAAAATGGACTCAAAAACACAATCATTTTACGCAATGTTTTTCCCACCAACATTCCAGTGTTTGCAGCAGTTTTTAATGCTGCAAATACTGAACGTGTGCCCACCCCACAGAGCTCCTGACAGGTTCCCTTTAACAAGTGAGCGATTTCTACCTTTGCCTTCATACCCCCTCTTATTTTATGTTTATGAAATTATGACATATGCCATCAGTATTGGCATAGTTTATGTATTGCGGCTCCTAAGTCCCAACCCCATGACCTTTACACCTTAGGGGGTAACCTATCTGAATAACTATCATTTTCAAATGAAAAGCCCCTTTAGTTTCCATAATAATGTAGATAAATGATACAATACACATCACTGCGGTGTTTGTTCATGGCTCTTATGTAGCAGACCAAGGAATACTATTTCAAAGTTTGTGAAATCTTTTTTTTTAACATTGTGTCATAGATTATTGTACTGTCACAATGTATTATTCGTGGTTTTACATAGACCTCAGGTAATCCATTCCCACCACACCATCTTCAGGTGGAATTGTCACAATACACTTACAATGCATTATGACAGATTTGCCAATGCTACATCTGTATTTATGCACACAAAGTAACCAGTGAGATGCTAATATTTTCCACATATTGTACCTATATGTTCATTATTTTTGCTAATTCTTCCTACTAATGTTGATCAATTTGTATGTACAGTGGGGAAAAAAAGTATTTAGTCAGCCACCAATTGTGCAACTTCTCCCACTTAAAAAGATGAGGTCAGCCTGTAATTGTCATCATAGGTAGACCTCAACTATGAGAGACAAAATGAGAAAACAAATCCTGAAAATCACATTGTCTGATCTGGAAAGAATTTTTTTTCAAATTTTGGTGGAAAATAAGTATTTGATCAATTACAAAAGTTCATCTCAATACTTTGTTATAGATCCTTTGTTGGCAATGACAGAGGTCAGACGTTTTCTGTAATTCTTCACAAGGTTTGCACACACTGTTGCTGGTATGTTGGCCCATTCCTCCATGCAGATCTCTTCTAGAGCAGTGATGTTTTGGGGCTGTCGCTGGGCAACATGGACTTTCAACTCCCTCCAAAGGTTTTCTATAGGGTTTAGATCTGGAGACTGGCTAGGCCACTCCAGGACCTTGAAATGCTTCTTACGAAGCCACTCCTTCATTACCCTGGCGGTGTGCTTGGGATCATTGTCATGCTGAAAGACCCAGCCACGTTTCATCTTCAATGCCCTTGCTGATGGAAGGAGGTTTGCACTCAAAATCTCACGATACATGACCTCATTCATTCTTTCATGTACACGGATCAGTCATCCTGGTCCCTTGGCAGAGAAACAGCCCCAACCCATGATGTTGCCACCCTAATGCTTCACAATAGATATGGTGTTCTTTGGATGCAACTCAGCATTCTTTTTCCTCAAAACACGACGAGTTGTGTTTCTACCAAACAGTTCTACTTTGGTTTCATCTGACCATATGACATTCTCCCAATACTCTTCTGGATCATCCAAATGCTCTCTAGCAAGCTTCAGATGGGCCCGGACATGTAATGGCTTAAGCAGGGGGACACGTCTGGCACTGCAGGATCTGAGTCCCTGGCGGCGCAGTGTGTTACTGATGGTAGCCTGTGTAACATTGGTCCCAGCTCTCTGCAGGTCATTCACTAGGTCCCCCCGTGTGGTTCTGGGATCGTTCTTGAGATTATTTTGACCCCACGGGGTGAGATCTTGTGTGGAGCCTCAGATCGTGGAGACTATCAGTGGTCTTGTATGTCTTCCATTTTCTAATTATTGCTCCCACAGTTGATTTCTTCACACCGAGCTGCTTGCCTATTGCAGATTCAGTCTTCCCAGCCTGGTGCAGGGCTACAATTTTGTTTCTCATGTCCGTCGACAGCTCTTTGGTCTTCATCATAGTGGAGTTTGGAGTGTGACTGTTTGAGGTTGCGGACAGGTGTCTTTTATACTGATAACAAGTTCAAACAGGTGCCAGTACTACAGGTAGTGAGTGGAGGACAGAGGAGCCTCTTAAAGAAGAAGTTACTGGTCTGTGAGAGCCAGAAATCTTGCTTGTTTGTAATTGACCAAATACTTATTTTCCACCAAAATTTGAAAAAAAATTCTTTCCAAATCAGACAATGTGATTTTCAGGATTTGTTTTCTCATTTTGTCTCTCATAGTTGAGGTCTACCTATGATGTCAATTACAGGCATCTCTCATCTTTTTAAGTGGGAGAACTTGCACAATTGGTGGCTGACTAAATACTTCTTTTCCCCACTGTATAGTATAAAGAAGAAGCTAAAGACCCATATGGATGTTGCTACAAAGCCACTGGCAAAGTACTGGAGGGGAGGTATGTTTCACTGAGGCTATTAGCTTCAGTGATTTGAAACCCAGAAGTTTTGCTCCAGCACACTATGTGTTGAGAGGGGTTAATCGGCCATTTTATGTTTTTGTGAACAACCATAGAGCAAGTGGGAGGTTGTTCACTATATCTCCACCCCAAGGTGGGGTCTAGGATATTTATTGTCGACCTTCTGAGGCATTCGGTGTTCAGTAGGCCTGGAGAATGGAACTCCAGTGCTCTGTGTCCTGACAAGGAAGCTTAATCATTGCATGTTGATTTCTCCTGAGCAGGCAGATACCCGCAACAACTGTGCTGTATGTTTTGCTTTGTTCTTCCTCAGGTCAAAAAGGCCTTGTTTATTTTTACTTACTCTGCAGTGGCTTTTGCAGAACCCATAATAAACCAGTGAGAGACTTAAAGAGACTGTGTTCTTGTGCCTACCTCCGTGTGCAGCCGAGTGAGCCGATCTACAACAATGGTCAAATGTGAAGCTCGCAGCCTATAGGTTTACACTTATGTGTAGAATAGCTACGGCTATGGAGACTTTTACATTGTTTTTAAAGCATGTCTATCACTTCATGTGAATTTTAAAAGTTTTCCTGTGAGTGTCCATGAGCTATAACACTATTTTTTGCCATAACATGTCTTGAATCATACATTTTTTTACTAGTTTTCTCCACTGCAGGTGACTCGCCCCCTGGGCCATGGGGCACTCGGGACCCGGACTTCAGGGCAATGCTGGGAGTAGTAGTGGCGACCCGGTCCCGTGGCTCAGGGTGGTCAGACCAGTGGTAATCAATGATGTGTTTTAGGTAATGTCCGACTACGCCACCCGTGGATTGCGGTCAGAGTGAACCGCCGCTGCAAGGCAGACCGCTGAGGCTGGTGTTGGGGATGCAGCAGGGATAGTGTTACTCCCCACGGGAAGAGTGCAGCCCCAGGGCAGTGTAGAGGATGGTGGGGGTGATGGTGTAGAGAGTCCCAGTGCCGTTAGTGCTGGAGGAGCAAGGAGTACACAGACAACGTACTGCAGTCCAATGTCTTTTACTCACAGTTCTTATGCTCCGGGTCACTTCAGCGCCAGCAGTGACCACCCAAGCCGTGCAGTGTCCACCAGGTGAGGGACTCGGTCATTCCCCAGGCACTTCAGGAGTATGGTTCAGAGCTCCTTCCTATCCTTCCTTCGGCTCATGCCCCACCAGTGACCAAGCTTTTGTCCAGCTCCCGCGGGTCTATGCGGGCAAACGTGGGCCCCGTTTCCCGCTACCCTATATGGTATGCCTTCCTAGCAAGGTTTAGCAAGGGGTCGCACCAAGTGATGATCACAACCTCCGGTTCTTGGCTGAAGATTATTAGCTTCCACCAAATTGGGATCCGGTACCCTCTTCTTGCCTGACCCGTCACCCGATTCACGTTGGTCCTTAGGGTCCCTTCCACCTTCTTGTTCCTGAGCCCTTCTGTTTCTTGGCCACTTCTTTCCCTTTCCTGTTCTTTCTCTTCTCCTCCGTTCCTTCTCCTCTCAGGCCCCGGCCTTTTCTCTAGGCCGGCCTCTGAGCAGAGCTCCTACAGAGCCTCCGCTCCCTGTCTTCTCTTCTCTCTGTACTTCTCTCTGACTGAACACACTCCTAAGATGGTGCCCACCTTTTATACCTCCCTCTAGAACATGAGCCCAGGTGACCAGCAACCAATGGGCTCCTACCTACGCTCAGGAACCGTCCCCTCCTGCTCCTACATCACCAGGTTTTCCTCCCCACTCCCCACTCCAGCCAGGGACATAGTCTGTCGTGCCTGCATTACTGTCTAATGGGAGCACCGTTGAGCTGTCCCTCGGAAATGGGGTGTGTGTGCTTCATGCAGCTACCTGAGCCCTGGTCCATACTCCATCCTTACCCGGGAGTAGAATATCACACCTCTTGCAGAGGTGCAATACCCCCGTAGCGGCCGAACCCTCGGGGCGCTACACAGGCTCTGTCTTTAATTTCTACTTGTTTCAGAGCTAGTGGATGGAAACTAGCTGCAATATTTGCCATACATAATACACACAGCATTAAGTGATTCCTGCTCTCCTGTTTCTATGTTTGAAGTGCTCAGATAGAAGCATCAACATTATACAGCAGTACTAAGCACAGTAGCTGTAAATCCAGCTCTGTGGTGAGATAAACACTTACCAGAAAGCTTTATCACTATCTTTCTGTGTCTCTACCTCCTCCTTTCTCCATAGACTTCAATATGCAGCTGTAATCTGATTTTTCAGTGTGCGCCATGTCTGTCTTGATATAACCAAGACGTATTTGAGCTGTTTGCGAATAAAGAGATCAGGAGGCAGCGGTGGGGGAGAAAAGGTGGCTCATATGTGTAGTAAGAAGCATATTTCTCTGATAACATAGATTACAGGGGGGGTTTATATTTGCTTTTTCTATTGATCTATGAAAAATTAGTGACTATTTAATCTTTTTCTGTAGATGTTAAACCAAACCTCTCAACTGTAGTAGTGGTGTAACTTAAAGCTTATGGGGCCAAATGTAAAATTTCCGACAGGGCTCCTCTGGCCCCCCTTAGACTCCAGGGCTCTGGAGCAACCACAACCATTGCACCTACTATAGTTATGCCCCTGAATTGTAATGTTACATCTAATGACTGAAACACCACTGAAGCAGAAATTTATTTATATAGTGCCTGCAACTTCCATAGCAATTGTTTAGGTCACGAAAAAAAGTTAGCAAGAGAGAGCGGTGTTGAAATATCAGTTGGGGGACTCTTTAGATCAGGTTTTAGGTTTATCAAAACTGCTTAGATTTTCAATGATTGGAATCTTTTAGGGTTGGAGAATGTTGAGTGGAATGGAGGGGTCAGAGAAGAGAAGAGAGGTACAGGGGAACAGCGTGAGGAGGGGATGGAGCTTTTCGTTAGCAGAGAGGAGGTTGCATATAGGTTGGTTTCTGTGCAGTAGTGTATGGTGATTGATAAGTGGTCCAACATTTGGAGTGAATTTCTATGGTCGATATCATTAAAGTGTACCTCTAATTGTATAGGAAAAGGAATAGGAATATAGTGCAGGAGTCTGCACATCTATAGTTTCCTATATACATTTATGACCACTTTCTCGTTCTAAATAGTGTGGGTCCTTGCTGCCGATATCTATACATCCAGATTGCTCCATCTCCCAGTCTCCAGTAGCCATTAGTGGAGCGAGTGCTGTAGAATCACATTACATATTTCATTGGTCGCTGCTCTAGTCAATATGGAAGCCTAGGAGACAGAGAAGGATATTCTCCTTCCTAGTGTTCCTAGTGCTGACATACGAGCAGCCACCATCACAGATTAAAGAGGTTGTCCACTACTTTTACATAGATGACCTGTCCTTAGGGTAGGTCATTAATGTCTGATCGACAAGGATCCGACACCCGCCACCCCTGCTGATCAGCTATTATCGCTGGCGGCTGGGGGTACTCACTTGCCGAGCTGCTCCGTCTACTTGTAGTGGCAGGGCTTGGTACTGCACATCCGCCTCCTATTCAAATTAATAGTCGGCGGATGTGTAGTACCCTGTGGCACCACTACAAGTAGACGGAGCAGCTTGGCAAGTGAGCACTTCCGGCCGGCGACCGCCGATAATAATAATTGGCAGGGGTGCTGGGTGTCGGACCCTGGCCGATCATACATTGATGATCTGTCCTAAGGAAAGGCCATCAATGTAAAAGTAGTGGACAACCTCTTTATGGTGAAAAAAAAAAAAAGCTATGCAATATATTTAGAAAAATGAATATTCTGTAATGGAGGGATCCTTTGTTAAAATTGCTTGCATCATTAAATAATATAGGCCATCAACATCTTATGGAGAAGTCAGCAAAGACGGGACTCTACCGGAAAGATGAACAAAGTTTGGTGTTCTGGACTTCGTTTACATAATTAAATTAAATGGCTCCTTAGAGGGTATGAATCAGTATAGCTTTTGAGGGATTACAGCAGAATCCCCCAATGGGTTCATATTGTTTGTTTTACCTAAATAGGTGTTCATTTTGGGATACAAATATTTTTACAATTGGGATTCATAAAAAATGTTTAAGCCATTTAGCCTCTTCAGCCTGTACGCTTCACTGTGCACAGAAGGTTGTAGAATCTGTTCCGTCTGCAGAGTTCTGCTCCTTTGAATTTTCTTACGAGCTGATTTATGACCACATCAATGTCTCAAAAATGATTTTTAGCCCAACATACCTGCATTTAAATAAAAAATAACCATATGTCTATTAATTTAAATTACTACTTAAAGATTTTCAATGAAATTTTCAATGTTTATAACCATAGTGGGTCTGATCACTACTCATTTCCCAGCCACTACTCAATTGAGAAGTATTACAAAAATCATCTTTCTCTAACATCCTAATCTGAGATTTAGGGTATGTTCACATACAGCGTTTTTGCAGCTTTTTTTGCTGCATTTTTTATGCACATTAAAAGCTACTTTTTACAGTACCAGCAAAAACCATGAGGTTTCAGAAATCTCATGCATACGTCTTTTTTTTTCCTGACTTACTGTAAGAATTGCAGCGTTTTTAAAATCTGCAGCAGGTCAATTCTTTCATCGTTTTTGCAACATTTTTTCTCCCACAGATAACGACGAAAAAGTGAAAAAAAAACACTGAAACAAATGTTTTAGATGCATTTTTCGTGCATTTTTGAGGTGTTTTTGGTGAAAAAAAGAAACTTTATTAAACATGTATTGCTGACAAAGTACACATATAATCCACACCCAAAAAACGCTGCAAAAAAAGTGATGAAAACGTCGCAAAACGGGCATTTTGAAAGCACTGTTTTTACTGCCAAGAGAGCAGGTTTTGGCTGCAGAGAAAAATGCAGCAAAAGCGCTGCATGTGAACATAGCCTTATTGGTCCTTTTCTTTGCTGACAATTATTCTTTCTTCTCGTTGTAGGATTCCATTATGAAAGGAGCTAAGCAGTAAATTAAAAGTTGCAGGATGAAAAGATGGCGCAGGCACGACTTGTACCACCAGGGCCCGACAGCTTCCGCTATTTTACCAGGGAGTCTCTTGAAGCAATCGAGAAGCGTATTACAGAGGAGAAAGCGAAGAAGCCCAAACAAGAGAACATTAATGATGATGATGAAAATGGCCCCAAGCCAAGCAGTGACTTGGAAGCGGGCAAAAGTCTGCCGTTCATCTACGGTGATATACCTTCAGGAATGGTATCAGAACCGCTGGAGGACCTAGACCCATATTATTTGAATCAAAAAGTAAGTAGACTTGTTTTTGCGTTTCTTAGTAAAATGAGGATTTTGTCGACTCTATAACCATCAGGGTCATGTGAAAGGAAAAAACAATTATTTTTCAATATCTTACTCAATACCTATGCTGTGATATGATTGTATCCAATTGGGTCCAATACGTCAGTAGAGCAGCATCAGATTTTGGACCTGTAAGTTTATGCAATTGTACCTTTGCTTAGGATTCCTCGGTGACCTGCAATGTGATATGTATCTCGGCCCACACTTTGTATCCTGTTTCTTGAAGGTGCTTATAATAACATATCGGTGACCAGTTCTGAAAACGTGCAAATGATTTATTTTTCCTTCAACAAATAAGTCTGTAGAAATTGATCTGGAGGTCATTATTAGTGATGAGCGAGCACTAAAATGCTTGAGTGCTCGAATAGAGCAGGTTGGACGCTCGAACGGGCTCGACTCGAGTAACGAGTATAATGGAAGCCAATGGGAAACTCGAGCATTTTACCGGAGGACAGTCTCTCTCTCGTCCCTGCGCTCCCAGCAGGGGAATACCCCGCTTCAGTGTGGTGCACGGCTCAGATGATTCAAATAAGCTTCTTATGGGGACGAGCACCACTGCTCGATACTCGATCAAGTACCCCGATGCTCGATCAAGTATCGAGCAGTGCAGAATGTTCTCGCCCATCACTAGTCATTATTGCTTCTGACCTGTCCATCAGCTATTGACTAATGGAGCATTGACACTACATTTGTAGTGCACATTTGGCGTAAGCACTGGTAGAGCTCCCTGTGTATATGTCAAACATTTTCTTGGGCCTCACCATTTACCCAAGGCTGTATTTTTAGTCCTATCGGGCTGATATACATTCTTTTTTATGTAAAATGGGAGCCTTTGGACAAAAACAGATGATTCTGTAGGAGATAAAAGTCATGAAATGCTCCTGACGTATACATCTGACATACACTGGAAACCCAAAGTGGATGCACCCTAATGGCCTCCATACACGTTATATAACAGTGATTTTTGACAGGATTACCCAACCATCTAATGTGCATGGAGACCTCCCAACTCTTCCCTGATAAAGTCAGGGTAGATGAGGTCCAAACGCTTTGAATCAAATTATCAATCTTTTTGTTCTGCTGGAAGCTTCTTCTCCTTCCTTGGAAGTCTTCAAACAAAGGCTGGACAGACATCTGTCTGAGATGGTTTAGTGACTCCTGCATTGAGCAGGGGGTTGGACACGATGACCCTGGAGGTCCCTTCCAACTCTAACATTCTAGGATTCTATGATTCTAAGACACTACTAAAAGAGCAACCAAGTTCACCTCCAGTCTGGTCCTTTCTTGCAGCCAGTTTTCACTTCTGTGTTCAGCATCCACGTCCATTCCTGTCTTGGGCACCTATGTCGCTTCCTAGTGACTTTAAAATGGATTAAAATATTGGTGACTGCATAATTTATTCTTTGCGACCAGTGAACTTTTTTATGTTGCTTAGAAGCAGCTTTGCAAAAACTATCTTAGAATTTGGAGGCAGTGGCTCCGACCTGCCTCAAGTATGAACTCACCCTGATATACAGTAAGACATTTTTTTGGATCAGGTGTAATATAGAGACTAACTTCTTCCCTATTAAAGGGTTATTTCCAACTTTGAATGTTATCATTTATCCACAGGACCTCTAAAGATCTTGAGAATGAGGCTCGAAAGTTGACTAGTGTCCCCGCATGTGCACCATGGCTCCAGTCATTCTCTGCCAGAAATAGCTGAGTAAAGTCTCCAACTTTCTCTAACAGACCCATAGAGAATAAATGGAGCATTACAGAACTCCATTCTCATGAGTGATGAGGGTCTCAGCGGTTGGACCTCCAACAATAATCATAAAGTGAATTTGATTTGTTGAAAAAATCAGTTTCATCAATGCAAATGTTAAAATGTTTTTGTGGTAATGAAATTGATTTCTGCAAACCCTATTCAGGTAAATAAGACAATCACAAAGATTTCTGCAACAAATCTGCTGCATGTGACTATACCCAGATAAAGATTCACAGTTTTAGCTCTTGCATTCCTCATAAAAAAAGAAAAACAGATGCTCCTCTAATATTCCTTCTGGAAATATCCAAAAAATAACTAGATAGTGTCACTCTTATCCATGTAGTGTTGCGCCATGCAGCCTGAGAAGGTTAGCACTGAGTGGACAGTCTATGACTATGCTGAGACACACCCCATTGACAAGATGAATATTTACGCCCATTTGTCAATTTATGCATATATTTCCAGGAAGAATTATAAAAAAGGAATGTCACATTGCAGAGTTTTAAGAAATGTTGCAACAGAATAGGATTTTCATAGATAATGCAAGTTTTAGCTAAAACAGACGTGTCAGGACAGATGGATCCTCTTTGAGTCACCTTACCCTTCTACAGGAGGAGGTTATCAGGCACCCTCCCTCGTTTGGGGTTCAATCTGACTGATTTGCTGCTTGTGCAAACAGATCTTTAATCTATGTTGGTAATGGGTAATCGAGGATTAGGATCATTTTAGATTTTACAACACGAGTTATTACAGAAAATTCTTAATGTTTTATAACCTTTCGCTTTGCTGTGTAACTAATTGTTTATTTCTCTCTTTACAGACTTTTATAGTATTGAATAGAGGGAAGGCAATCTTCCGCTTCAGTGCCACGTCTGCCTTGTACATTTTAACTCCTTTCAACCCCCTTAGAAAAATAGCTATTAAGGTTTTGGTACATTCATATCCTTTTACAATGGATTTATTATATTGTTTTTTATTATGATGTTGAATTGAATAGTGAAAATGTTTTATTTACTGACTGAGGTTTTAGATTGCTTTTCATTTCTGTAATAAAAACAATATTTAGTTTAGACTAAGCAAGAAATACAGTATTTTCCATGAGCAACTTTTCCATTATAGACCATAATCTAAGTCGCCTATGACTTGCTTTGTGACTGGTCTACGATTTGCTTGTTTCATTTAGAGCCAAATCACAACTCTAAAATAGTCTCATGATGGCAATTTAAAGACAAGTTGCACAAATTTTTGGAATGTGTGACTTGTCCTAAACTTGATGTTGCGTGACCAAAGTAGCTGTGAAGACCTAGCCTTAAGGGCCAGGACTGTCTGATTGCTGATCCCCCAATTTAATTCATGTGTGTTAGGCTATGTGCCCACGATGCAGAAATGAAGCAGAAAATTTCTGCAGCATTTCTGCATCTCCCTGGCAGAAAAAAACGCATGCAGATTGTGCATGCGTTTTTCCTGCAGAATACATGCGGATCCACATGCGGGTTCACATGCGTTTCCGCATGCAGATTGACAAGCGCTTTCCAGGCGATAGCATCACTTGGAAAGTGCTTGACAACTAGGTCACACTGTATAAATCCATGCAACCGGCATGGATTTATACAGTGTGAACCGTAATAATTAAAACAAATAAAGCTATACTCACCCCCGAGGCCCCGGCGTGGCTGCAGCGCTGCTTCCTGGCTGGTTCCCGGCTGCCGGCATATCGCGAGACAGAGCGGTGAAGGGCCTGCGGTCACATGACTGTGACGTCACCGAAGGTCCTTCAGCGCTGCTGGCATTCAGAGAGAAGACGCCGGACAGGTGAGTATAAACTTTTTTTGTTATTTTATTCTTTTTTTACAGGTACAATGGTACCCAGGTCTGGATGAGAGTCTTCTCTCCTCCAGAACTGGGTACCATCTGCACATAGAGACGCATAGAAGCCGCTTGTAAAAATGTACAGTCGCGGTTTCTGTGCGTCTCAATGCAAGTCAATGGCGGGAGTTCCGCTGCACTTCCGCAAAATTAAATGACATGCTGCGGATTTTTGTACGCAGCATAAACGCTGCGGAAAAATCCGCAGCATGTGCGTAGAACATGCGGAATCCCCTTGGGGACCATGGGGTGCGGATTAGCTAGCGTTTTACAAGCGTTTCCGCTGCGGAAATTCCTCAGCATAAATGCTTGAAAAACGCTACGTGGGCACACAGCCTTAGAGATGAGAAATCCAGGTGCCGGGAGCTCCAAATGAATGAGAAGAATCTCAATGACAAATGTAAAAAAATTATTGAAAATAGGAATAAAAAAAAAAAATTATATTTAAAACCTCAATGTGTTTCGGCTGGGAACAACCTTCATCAAGTGTTCCAAGTCGAAATGCGTTGTGGTTTTAAATACAATTTTTTTTTTTTTATTCCTATTTTCAATTATTTTTTTACGTTTGACATCAAGATTTTTCTCATTCGTTTTGAAGCTCCCAGCACTTGGGTCTTTCACCTCTAATTCCCTTCTGTTGTAATCTTTCCTGGAGGGTTTACCTACAGCACACCAGGTCAGCCGCACCATCTCCTTTCCATCATATATATATATATGGAGTTGTGCCCAATCTGCACAACGTCACCAGATGAGATACTCTATTCGCCATTATCAAATTCATTTTATACTTATTACGCTCAGAAAGCATTACTTTTTCTCCCATTTCCGCAGGGATTATCCATATATCGTACAATTCATGTCTGTGGGACTGATGAGGATAGCCAAGTACATTACTCAGTTTATCTCTGCCAGTCCCATAGACAATAATTGACGTGGGAGTGCTCAAGCCACAAGAATAAATCCCTGAGACAATGAAGAAGAACGGGAGCTCTTGACCCCTGTTCTGGTAATTGGTAGGACCCCATTTTATCATGTTCAGTATTTAGGAAAATTCCTACTATAAAGATTTGTCAAGAAAATAATAGAGTCTTTTGGACCTAAAAGCTACATTGTAGTGGTGAACAACAGAGATCCACTTTAAAGGGGTGTCTCCGGACATATGATATTGTTGGGATAGGTCATCAATATCAATGGGATAGCTCATCAGTATCGTTAGGATAGGTCATCAATATCAGGTCGGAGGTTGTCGGACACCCAGCGCCTTATACAGTGTACAAAGCTGTGTTGTCCCGCTCCTCTCAATGTCTACATCCAGCTAGCTGCTGTTCGGTCGCAATGCCTGTTGGGATCTCCGATAATTTGATTCCGGAAGTTGGACCGCCATCAATATAATTGGCCAGGACAAACCCTTTATGATATGACCTACTTATCGTGCAGAGTCTAAGGTGCCAGACAGTTTGTGCCTATAGACTCCTGGGATGTAAAGCTGGCACTGATTACATGTTATATATGTGTGTTCTGTACCTCTGAGCCTTTTGCATAGTGCCGGCGGGTAGGGAGTTATGATCAAAAGGACATATTCCATGCTGTTAGGTGTATTACCGTCAGTAAGAAGACAACTGTGTCAGATCAGTAAAGCATTAGGACAGAGCTGGCTTTGTGACTGAAAGAGGGGAGTGAAGAGGAAAATGTTTGCTCCAATAACTAAATACATCACGGCTCTGGTTGACTGAGCAATAGCACTATCCTTTTATAAACTCTCCAGCATGACTCTGTAAAATCCTGGACTCTAGCAAAAATGGAAATAATATAGCCATGCCTGGTTAACAGCATTTACTTCTCCCTTTATTATCAATTTATAAAGTAGAACAAAAAAATATAATGGGTTGCAAAAATTAGGATTTTTTTCATATTGCTAATAATACCCGAACGGTACTGTTATGTGCATTACTTATCCAATGTAATGAGCAAAATCCTAAAAGCTCCAGCTGTTGAATCATTGAAACCCAACATTTTTTATTCTGCACCTTACATGAAGTAGATATAAATAGCGAGAATGTAATAAAGTCATCACTATTGCTATAACCCGACAGATAATAAAGAAGAATAAGCCACGGCACAGACATAGGAAAGAAAGTGACACGGCTTGTTTTATATTCCCTGACACTTTCCATTATGATTGCCCTTTACAATACATTTTTCTATGGTATATGTGACTGGTGGATATAGTTTTTCTTTGGGATATGTAGTTCCAGCTGTAAAGTATAAGTAATATGTACTGTAGCACTGGGATTCAACAGAGGAAATTATTTGAGGGACCCACCCACCGTCTATATAAAACGTGCATCGTAAGGAATAGACCCTTTAACGGGTCTGGGAGGTGGAACCTCTGAGCAACTATACAAGGGGGCGGTCCTTGTAAAGAAGCGGGTGGCTCCCAGGGAAGGCGGGCATGTAGTCACGGCAAGTGACAGGGACAGTCTCTGGGTAGAAGGGCAGGAAGTCACGGCAAGTGACGGGGACAGTCTCTTGACAGGCGGATGGTCACGGCAAGTGACAGCAGGGTAAGAGTCTCTAGACGGGCAGGTGGTCACGGCAAGTGACAGCAGGGTAAGAGTCTCTAGACGGGCAGGTGGTCACGGCAAGTGACAGCAGGGAAAGAGTCTCTAGACGGGCAGGTGGTCACGGCAAGTGACAGCAGGGAAGAGTCTCTAGATAGGCTAGCAGGCAGGTAGCAGGTGAGCGCTCCCAGGTGAGCGGGCAAGAGTCTCTGGACAGGCAGGTGGTCACGGCAAGTGACGGCAGAGCCTCCAGGTAGGCTAGCAGGCAAGTAGCAGGTGAGCGCTCCCAGGTGAGCGGGCAAGAGTCTCTGGACAGGCAGGTGGTCACGGCAAGTGACGGCAGAGCCTCCAGGTAGGCTAGCAGGTAGGTAGCAGGTAAGCGCTCCCAGGTGAGCGAGTAAGAGTCCCTGGACAGGCAGGTGGTCACAGCAAGTGACGGCTAAGCCTTCAGGTAGGCTAGCAGGCAGGTAGGTGAGCGCTCCCAGGTGAGCGAGTAAGAGTCTCTGGACAGGCAGGTGGTCACAGCTAGTGACGGCTAAGCCTCCAGGTAGGCTAGCAGGCAGGTAGCAGGTGAGCGCTCCCAGGTGAGCGAGTAAGAGTCTCTGGACAGGCAGGCAGGTATCAGGCAGATATCTGGCAGGTACTTCCTGGTCCGCAGGCGAACTGATCCATAGACAGACTGGCAGGTGCTGGTAGGCAGACTGTCGGACCACAGGATAGCAAGCAGGTAAGCAGATATCAGGCAGGTATCAGGCAGGTATCAAGCAGGAATCTGGCAGATGACTGGCAGGTAACTGGTAACGGGACCTGAGGGCTGAAGCAGAGTTGAAAGGCTTTGCAACAACATTGCTCGGGCACCTCCATTTTGGAGGAGGTGCCTTATATATGGTGATGTCCTCCAGCCATTGGCCGGGGACTCCTTAGGACGGCGCGCGCGGCCCCTTTAAGAGAGGGGGAGCGCGCGCACGCGCGCCCTAAGCACAGAGGCTGGGAAGCTGCCAGCAGAGCGGGAGGAAGCCGCCGGGCACGGAGCAGAGAGGTGAGGGGAACGGCGTCCCTGCCTAGCAGGAGGCAGGGACGCCGACGCTACAGTAACCCCCCCCTTTAGGCCCCCCCTTTTTTAGGCCAGACAGAAATTTATCAAGGATGAGCGGGGCATGGATGTTCTCCCGGGGCTCCCATGTTCTCTCCTCAGGACCAAACCCCTTCCAATCCACTAGAAAAAAGGTCCTTCCTCTTACCCTTTTGGTGGCCAGAATGTTCTCTACCTCAAACTCGTTTTCAGCGGAAACCGGAGCAGGAGGCGTACCTGTAGGCTTGGAAAAAGAGTTAAGTATCACGGGTTTGAGTAGAGATACATGGAAGGAGTTAGGGATCCGCAAGTTGGCCGGGAGTTTCAATTTATAGGCCACCGGGTTGATTTGTTTGATAACTTCCAGTGGGCCGATGAACCGAGGCCCTAATTTGTAGGAAGGAATCTTGAGCCGGACATATTTGGACGATAGCCAGACCTTATCTCCAGGACGGAATTGTGGTGGATCCAGACATCTCTTGTCAGCCTGTTTTTTCATCCACTCGGATGACTGAAGAAGTGCGGATCAGGTACTTTCCCAAATGGAGGAAAATTCGTTAACGAGAGATTCCGCAGCCGAATTGTCCGCCGAGGCGGAGACGGGAAACGGGATCCGAGGATGCTGACCGAAGACTACAAAAATCATGGATTTGGAGGAACATTCGCTCTCGTGATTATTGTAAGAAAATTCGGCCCACGGTAAAAGATCCACCCAGTCGGAATGGTGAGCATTAACAAAGTGCCAGAGGTAAATGGTTAAAATTTGGTTGATCCGTTCTACTTGGCCATTGGACTGTGGGTGATAAGCAGAAGAAAAGTCCAAGGTGACCCCCAGCAGTTTACACATGGCTCGCCAAAAACGAGAGGTGAACTGAACCCCTCGGTCGGATACGATGCGGAGAGGAAGACCATGAAGACGGAAGACATGATGGATAAAGTCTTTAGCTAACTCTGATGCAGACGGGAGACCCGGCAGGGGAATAAAGTGAGCCATTTTGGAAAAGCGGTCAGCGACCACCCATATGACCGTACAACCGGCAGAGACAGGGAGGTCCGTTATAAAGTCCATAGCTATATGCTGCCACGGGGCAGCAGGTACAGGAAGAGGAAGGAGACGGCCAGCTGGCAGATGTCTCGGAACCTTGTTGCGGGCGCAGGACACACAGGCTGAAACAAAGTCTATTACGTCCTTGTGCAGGGTAGGCCACCAGTAATGCTGGGTAATAAGCTGGAGGGTCTTTTTCTGACCAGCGTGGCCAGCTAGCTTGGACGAGTGTCCCCAGTGTAGAACCTTCTCACGATCAGGAACAGTTACGAACGTCTTACCGGGTGGAAGACGATTTAGATTCACGGGGGCCACCTGCATTACTTTGGAGGGGTCGATGATGTGTTTAGGCTCTTCCTCAAGATCAGAGACAAAAAGGATCGGGATAAGGCATCAGCTTTGATGTTTTTGTCAGCCGTGCAAAAATGAAGAATGAAATTAAAGCGGGCGAAGAACAAGGACCACTGGGCTTGGCGCGGGTTAAGTCTCTGGGCACTCTGGAGGTAAGCCAAGTTCTTGTGGTCCGTGTAAATTATTACCGGGTGAAGAGCCCCCTCGAGCAGGTAACGCCACTCCTCCAGTGCCAGCTTAATGGCCAACAATTCTCGGTCTCCTATAGAATAATTGCGCTCCGAAGAGGAGAAGAGTTTGGAGAAGAAGCCGCAAGTTACCATTCTTCCGGAAGACGACTTTTGGGCAAGTACTGCTCCGGCTCCGGAGGAGGAAGCGTCGACTTCTAGAAAGAATTGTTTGTTGCCGTCCGGACGATGCAGCACAGGGGTGGAGGAAAAAGCTCGTTTTAAGGAAAGGAAGGCCTCCTCTGCTTCGGGCGGCCATTCTTTGGGATTAGCGCCCTTACGGGTTGACGCCGAGATAGGGGCAGTCCGGGAAGAGAAGTGCGGAATGAAGAGGCGGTAGTAGTTGGCGAAGCCCAGGAACCGCTGAATAGCCTTCAACCCCTCTGGTCGGGGCCACTTCTCGATGGCAGACAGTTTCTCAGGGTCCATTTGTAGGCCGGTCTGAGAGATTATGTAGCCCAGAAACGGAAGCGAGGTCTGCTCAAAGAGGCACTTCTCATATTTAGTGTAGAGGTGGTTCTGCCTGAGCCTGAGCAGGACCTGACGAACGTCCCTCCGGTGAGTGAGAAGATCCGGAGAGAAGACCAAGATGTCGTCCAGGTACACCACCACGCAGGAGTAGAGAAGGTCACGGAAGATGTCATTGACCAACTCTTGAAAGACGGCGGGAACGTTACAGAGACCGAAGGGCATTACAAGATATTCATAGTGGCCATCCCGGGTGTTGAATGCCCTCTTCCATTCATCCCCCTGACGGACACGGACCAGATTATACGCCCCACGGAGGTCCAGCTTGGTGAATATTCTAGCCCCCCTCAGACGGTCAAATAATTCAGGAATGAGCGGAAGGGGGTATTTATTCTTCACAGAGATCTGGTTAAGGCCTCTATAGTCTATACAGGGACGGAGTGAGCCGTCCTTCTTTTTGACGAAGAAGAAGCCTGCTCCCGCCGGGGAGGTAGATTTCCGGATAAATCCCCGGGCCAGATTCTCCTCAATATATTCAGACATGGACCGGGTCTCAGCAGCGGACAAAGGGTAAATACGCCCACGGGGAGGAGTAGCGCCGGGCATCAGGTCAATTGGGCAGTCGTATGGTCTATGAGGGGGTAATGTCTCTGCTTCTCTTTTATTAAAGACGTCCGCAAAAGACCAATAGGGAGCCGGTAGGCCGGGTAGATTGGCTGGGGTAGGAGAAGGACGAGCAGGATGAACAGGAACTAAACAAGTCTTATGGCAGTCCTGTCCCCAGCGAAGAACTTCTCCTGTCTGCCAATCAAGCACGGGTGCGTGTCTCTGGAGCCAAGGTAGGCCTAGCAAGAGGGCGTGAGAGAGTCCAGGCAGAACATGGAAGCAGATGCTCTCAGAGTACAGCATTCCCACCTGCAGAGTTATGGATTCGGTGATGAGTTGGATGGGATGTGGTAAGAGGCCCCCATCCACGGCGGCGACAGATAAGGGTACAGCCAGAGGTTTGGTGGGAATGCGGTATTTCTCTACCAGGGACTGAGAAATGAGATTTCCGGCAGCTCCAGAGTCAAGTTGAGCCAGTTCAAAATAACGGCTCTCCCCGCAGATGATAGAGACCGACAGCATTAGAGATGGAGAGGGTTTATTTCTGTCTAGGGTGACCTCTCTGAGCGATCCTAGACACAGGCGTTTCCCGACCTCTCCGGGCAGGAACGGATCCGGTGCTCCTTACTGCCACAGTAGAAGCAGCTCCCCTCGGCACGGCGTAATTCTTGACGGGTCTTGACCATCTTGGTCTGGTCGACCTGCATAGGCTCGGGTGAGTGCGCCGGAGGAGTAACGGAGGAAGTGACGGATCTCTGGAAGGTAGGGGCAAGGCGTGGAAACCTCCTCTCACTGGTGACCTCTTTGGTACGCTCCTGGAACCGGATGTCAATCCGGGTGGCAAGTGTAATTAAGTCGTCGAGAGTGGTAGGAATGTCCCGACCGGCGAGTTCATCTTTAATACGGACCCTCCCAGAAGATGGACACCAGGGCGTCATTATCCCAGGCAAGCTCTGAAGCAAGGGTACGGAACCGTATGGCATATTGGCCCACGGTGAGACTTCCTTGGCGGAGGCGTAGCAGAGATGAGGCGGATGAGGTCCTCCGTCCTGGTTCGTCGAAGACCTTCCGGAAAGCCGAGAGAAAGGCTGGCAGATTGGACACCAGGGGGTCTCCTCTCTCCCATAGAGGATTTAGCCAAGCCAGTGCCTCCCCCGTGAGATGGGACATGATGAAGGCTACTTTGGCTCGGTCGGTGGAAAACTGGTGTGCCAACAGTTCGAAGTGCAGAGTGCACAGGTTAATGAAGCCCCGTGCCTGACCGGGATCTCCGCCAAAACGAGGCGGGGCGGTGAGGCGGGGACCGGGAAGAGATGCCATGGAATTCATGGGCAGCGGCGCTGCCGGGGTAGGAGTCGTGCGACTGGAAGCCGGTCCCGAAGATGTAGTCAGTGTGTCCAGGCGGGAGTTAACACTACGCAGGTGGCTCAGGATGGACTCCTGTTGGGACCTCTGATGGGACAGTTCATGGCATAGGTCCGAGAGCGAGGGAGCTTGGGTGCCACCGGGTTCCATGGCCCCGAGCAAACTGTAACGGGTCTGGGAGGTGGAACCTCTGAGCAACTATACAAAGGGGCAGTCCTTGTAAGGAAGCGGGTGGCTCCCAGGGAAGGCGGGCAGGTAGTCACGGCAAGTGACAGGGACAGTCTCTGGGTAGAAGGGCAGGAAGTCATGGCAAGTGACGGGGACAGTCTCTTGACAGGCGGATGGTCACGGCAAGTGACAGCAGGGTAAGAGTCTCTAGACGGGCAGGTGGTCAATGCAAGTGACAGCAGGGTAAGAGTCTCTAGACGGGCAGGTGGTCACGGCAAGTGACAGCAGGGAAAGAGTCTCTAGACGGGCAGGTGGTCACGGCAAGTGACAGCAGGGAAGAGTCTCTAGATAGGCTAGCAGGCAGGTAGCAGGTGAGCGCTCCCAGGTGAGCGGGCAAGAGTCTCTGGACAGGCAGGTGGTCACGGCAAGTGACGGCAGAGCCTCCAGGTAGGCTAGCAGGCAAGTAGCAGGTGAGCGCTCCCAGGTGAGCGGGCAAGAGTCTCTGGACAGGCAGGTGGTCACGGCAAGTGACGGCAGAGCCTCCAGGTAGGCTAGCAGGTAGGTAGCAGGTAAGCGCTCCCAGGTGAGCGAGTAAGAGTCTCTGGACAGGCAGGTGGTCACAGCAAGTGACGGCTAAGCCTCCAGGTAGGCTAGCAGGCAGGTAGCAGGTGAGCGCTCCCAGGTGAGCGAGTAAGAGTCTCTGGACAGGCAGGCAGGTATCAGGCAGGTATCTGGCAGGTACTTCCTGGTCCGCAGGCGGACTGATCCATAGACAGACTGGCAGGTGCTGGTAGGCTGACTGTCAGACCACAGGATAGCAAGCAGGTAAGCAGATATCAGGCAGGTATCAGGCAGGTATCAAGCAGGAATCTGGCAGGTGACTGGCAGGTAACTGGTAACGGGACCTGAGGGCTGAAGCAGAGTTGAAAGGCTTTGCAACAACATTGCTCGGGCACCTCCATTTTGGAGGAGGTGCCTTATATATGGTGAGGTCCTCCAGCCATTGGCAGGGACTCCTTAGGACGGCGCGCGCGGCCCCTTTAAGAGAGGGGGAGCGCGCACGCCCTAAGCACAGAGGCCGGGAAGCAGCGCGCGCTGCCAGCAGAGCGGGAGGAAGCCACCGGGCACGGAGCAGAGAGGTGAGGGGAACGGCGTCCCTGCCTAGCAGGAGGCAGGGACGCCGACGCTACAGACCCTAGTGGTAAGTGAATGGCTCCAAAGCTCTGATTGGGGTCATCTTTTGCTGAACCTTTGGGCTCATTACTGTGTCCAAGCTTGAGATCATTGAAAGACAGTCCAACCTTGTATGAAGTGTCTGATTTGTTTTTTTAGTTTTCCTACAGTCTTCGGGTGATCATTTCATTTGTAATGCAGGTCTTCCAAGATTATAGTTGGTGTAAGGTCCTTCTTCAGATCAACTCTAATTAAAGGGGACCTTTTCCTGGATTTTTTTTAATTTAAACTGAGTACCTCATTCAATTAGTGCTACTCCACTGATTCTGGAACAGCTTTTCTTTTTCTTTTGCACTATTTTGTTCAGAGTTATTCCCCCTATAAGTAAAGGTGCAAATTTTACCTTCAACCATGGTCATGTTTTTATTGGCCAGCTTCATAGAAGAAAAAATAAACGCCCACAGAGAAGTTCTGTGGAAGATGCCCAGTTGTTTGAAAAGAAAATGTTCACCTTTCTTTCCAGGGGAAATAACTTTAGAACAAAGGCACAGAAGAAAAATAAAAACTGTTCCAGAGTCAGTGGAGCAACACCAGTTGGAGGATATGCTCAGTTTAAATTTGAAAAATTCCGATGAAATGTCCTCTTTAAACATACTGCTCTGATAGGTTACATTAGTGGACCCTTGGAGCCTTTAGTAGACCAGTACAAACATTATGTACTGTATTATAATATTCTAAATCAATGGTACCTAACTCACTCTTTGGGCTCATTCACACATCTGATTTTTACATGTTCAAGAAAAGCCGACCTATTATTCTGATAAGAATTTGATCAGAGTTTGATCAGAGTGTTCTCCGAGTGTTATCCATTTTTCTCATACGTGGAGAAATAATAAAAAAAGTTTCTCCATCTTGTCTATTCTGACTGTCCGTGAAAATCGGACTGCACTTTGATGTCATCTGAATACCTTTGCGATTTTTTCACGGACCCATTGACTTGTATTGCCGATTTTGATCCGATACTCGGATCAAAGTCAGACATGTCTCCGAGATTTTCTGTGGACCTCATGGTCTGCGAAAAATAACAGACATGTGAATGGCCCCATAGACTATTACAGATGCGAGTGCTATCAATGAAAACCATGAATAGTACTTGTATCGGAAAATCAGACCTCTGATTGAGACCTTACCGAATAATGATACCAAAATAAGTGTGGACTATTTTATTGAAAACTCATCTAACATAAATAGTCTGGTAAATGGCAGGAGTTGTCCTATGATAACCAATATTGCTTGGGGAATCCTTCAATTGCCAGACATTTCCGCCTTTTACTGATTGGGCGTCCATTCTGAGTAAAAGAGGAGGAACTAGAGTGGAGAACCCTCTACTCTATGATCTGACGCGCCCCCTGGGACATATTCCTTTTTGAGGGGAATACCCGGCACCGGATCAGATGGGGGGTTGTAGTCTCCGAGCGGCTGTGACCCGGTCCCGTGCCCAGGGCGTCAAGCTAAGTGTTATGTGGCAGCTTTACAGATGTTACTAAAGTTCTTTTGTGTCGACTACGCCACCCGTTGTGATGCGGTCACTGTGGCCGCCGCTGCTGCAGGGTCCGCTGAGGCTGATGGTGGGTGCGCAGCTTGGTGAGATAACCCCCAACGGGAGGGGTATAGCCTCAGAGGGGACAGGCGCAGAGGATGGGGGTTGTGGTGGTGCGATGCAGCCGGCAATGAAGACAGACTCGGGTTGTGCAGTTAAGGGTGTTTACTTACTGCTGATGTTGTACTGGTCACTCCAGCTGCTAGTGACCACCCGAGCCGTGCTGCGTCCACCAGGTCCTGGATCCGGCCAACCCCCAAACAAGTCCAGAGCGTGGCCCTGAGCTCTCCCTCTGTCCTTTCTTCAGCCGTCCCCACCAGTGATTCACCTAGGTCCAGCTCCCTCGGGCCTTCTTTTGGGACACCCTTGGCCCTGGGTTCCCTGACCCTTCATGTGGTGTGCCTTCGGGGTGAATGTGGTGGGTGACCGTGACAGACACTGCCCACGGTCTCCGGTCTCTGGCTGGGGAATGTCTTTGCCCCCACCAGCTTGGGTTCCGGTACCCTCTTGCTGACTCCTCACCCGGTGCTCTAATTTGGGTTCTTGGGTCCCTTCAGTCTTCCCCCTCTGGGTCTTTCTCTGCTCCACTCTCTCTCTCTCCAGGGCTGCTGTTTCCTTCTCTCTCCTCTCCAACTGACTTGTTCTCAGCGTCTGACCCTGATCTAAGTTGGTGCCCTCCTTATATATCCCTCTATGTGTGAGCTCAGGTGACCAGCACCCAATGAGCTCCTATCACTACCCAGACTGCTCCCCCTATCTGCCCCTACACTACATGGGATGTACCACCCCCCTCCCACTCCAGCCAGGAACAGGCTCGGTTGTACCTGCACATTTCTAAGTGGGAGTACCGTCGGCCTGCTCCTCTGGAATGGGATGTATGTAGTGCATGCAGTCTATCTGAGCTCAGTTCCACGCTCCTTCCTTACCCGGGAGTGGAATATCACACCTCTGGGTTGAGGTGCAATACCCCTGTAGCAGCCGAATCCTCAGGGTGCTACATTCCCCCCTGGTAAATCACAGCACGTCCTCGGGCTGTAAGACATAAAACACCAAAACATACAAAATTTTTATATGAACATATAAAACATATAAACATTATATATATATAAAACTTTTTATATAAACATTCTCGTAGACTTCTCTTGTCTCTGGTTCCTCCTCCGGACACTGTGCAACGTGTGTCCGGGAAAAGTGCGACAGTCTCTTAGAAAAACTGGTTTTCTATAAAACCGGTAGGGGGCGCTTTAGGAAGCGCAACTATATACAGGGGAAGTTGAAAGTTGGCCGCTCTCAGTCCTCGGCCAGGTAGAGGGTAGGGAATGGCTGCTCACAGTCCTCAGCCTGTAGGATGAAGGGGTTAACGGGTAAACAGTTCCCTGGTCCCAACGGGGACTTATTTTAGCAGCAACAGTTTCAGTTTCTTTATACCCCCTTTGGGTAACTTATTTACAGCACCTGCTCTGCCGCACTCAACGGCGTCTTCCTCCTGCTCTTTGAACTTCAGACCCGTCCGGGTCCTCTTGCTCCTCCTCCCCGTACCGCAACTCCTCCTCCGTCAAGCGGTGTACGTGGAGGGCGTAAGGTCCTTTGGCACACTTGTGCCGGGTGAAGGTGACCTCATCTCCGATGTAGAGGTCACGACCTCTGTGCCCCTCCGGCAGATGGGACTCCACGTCTCTGCGCGTGACAAAGACGTCGCCGTGGGTGTTGTTGTCTCGAATGAAGCCCCACCCGTGCTGCTGGTTGAACTTTATTACAGTCCCGGTGGTACGGGGACTGTGCGCTGCACGGGGGTCCCTCCTGGTCCGGCTCTTCTGCTCGGCACTCCGTACTTGGGCCTGCTGTTCCCGGACCCGCCTCTCTCTCCGCTCCCTCGCGAACTCTTCGAGCTGTTGGCGGCAGCACTCTGCACGCTCTGCTGCAGCGGCCCTAGTTTCCTGAGTGAACCCCATTAGATCTTCTCCGGTGGGGTCCCACTCAAACTGTGCTTCCGCTAGCGGGGGCGAGATCCGTGCCACGGGCTTCGGAGCCGGAATCAGGGGTTCATCCAGGGGTCTTAGTCTCTGCTGCCGTTCCAGCTCATGGTATCCTTCGGGCCAGATGAAGGGCCGCCCGTCCGGCCATGTGAGCTGGCTGAACAGGTCCTCCCCCAGGTGTGGCACCCTTGGTATTGCGGGCGCGGGCGCGGTGGTGGTGGCGCCCGGGTTGCCCAGGCCTTGCGGCCAGGCCTGGGGCACCTGGAAGGTGAAGGGCACCGTTAATACGGCGGCGCCCTGGGCTACCTGGCCTTGCGGCCAGGCCGGAGGCTCCGCGGAGGTAGGGGGCGCTGTTGGTGATGCGGCGCCCGGGGGTACTAGGCCTTGCGACCAGGCTGGTGGTATTTCCTGCTTTGTCACGCTCCGGGTCGAGGCGCGTGACGTCACAGGGGTCGCTGCGGCGGCTTCCGGTCGGGGCCTAGTCCATAGCGGTGACGTGGCGGCTACGGGCACAGCAGGGGGACTTTCAGGCTCTGCGACGGGGAGCTGGGGCAGGTAAGCGGTGTCACGGCTTGGGGTATAGGCGTCCCCTTTACCTGCCTCCATGCGTTCGGCTCCCTCCTCGGCGCCGTCTCCGGCCTTTGGTCCTCCCGCGCCATCCTCAGAGGCGGTCTGCTTCCTCTTCCAGGGTAGCGTGCTCCGTTGACTGGTCTCAGCTTGCTGGGTCATCTCCCGGCTCCACTCCGCCAGTATCTCGCGCTGTACCCGGGCCATCCTCCGTGCGAGGCCCTCCAAGGCAGTTTGTGCACACTCCCGGTCTCGGGGGAGCTGCGCTAAGATCTCCGCTAGACCTAGCGGGGTGGTAGACTCTAGCAGGCTCCTGACCATCGGGTCGGTGCTGCTCTGCTCGGCTTCCGGCAGGCTCCTGGCCAGCGGGCCGGTGCTGCTCTGCCCTCCTTCCTCGGTCTCTAGCAGACTCCTGGCCAGCGGGCCGGTGCTGTTCTGCTTTCTCTCCATCTCCGGGTAAGCTCCTCCGCTACTCCTCGTTAGACCTCTTGCCTCCGGGTGCGCTCGCTCCAGACTGCTCCAGGCGACACCCATCTTTTCTCTTCTCTTTCGTCTCCTCCCACTTCGAGGGCGGTCCCGGGGCAACTCGGTGACTGTCAGCTCCAGGGGGAGTTCTTTCACGCTGACAGACACCTCCAACATCACAGTCTCTGTTGGTGGGGGCGGTTTCCACTTTTGGCGCCATTTTCTGTCCCGGCCCACGATGGGAGGTGGCCTCTTGCCCTCCTTTGGCACGCCCATAATGGCGTCCGCTGCTCTTCCAAGGCGGGAAATCTGCGGTTTTGGCGGGAAGCGTCGCCCAGTGGCGGGAAACTCTGCAGATGGCGGGAACAAGTTGGAAATGGCGGACAATCGGCGGGAAACGACTGGTGATGGAGTCCGATGGCGTGGACCCTCCGGAACCGGCGGGAGACTTCTTTCTGAGGTAAACTTGCACTTTTCTTCAGGCACGCAGTACCCGGGTGTTGCGGGCACGTAATCCTGCCGACTACGCCAAAGTTGACGCGCCCCCTGGGACATATTCCTTTTTGAGGGGAATACCCGGCACCGGATCAGATGGGGGGTTGTAGTCTCCGAGCGGCTGTGACCCGGTCCCGTGCCCAGGGCGTCAAGCTAAGTGTTATGTGGCAGCTTTACAGATGTTACTAAAGTTCTTTTGTGTCGACTACGCCACCCGTTGTGATGCGGTCACTGTGGCCGCCGCTGCTGCAGGGTCCGCTGAGGCTGATGGTGGGTGCGCAGCTTGGTGAGATAACCCCCAACGGGAGGGGTATAGCCTCAGAGGGGACAGGCGCAGAGGATGGGGGTTGTGGTGGTGCGATGCAGCCGGCAATGAAGACAGACTCGGGTTGTGCAGTTAAGGGTGTTTACTTACTGCTGATGTTGTACTGGTCACTCCAGCTGCTAGTGACCACCCGAGCCGTGCTGCGTCCACCAGGTCCTGGATCCGGCCAACCCCCAAACAAGTCCAGAGCGTGGCCCTGAGCTCTCCCTCTGTCCTTTCTTCAGCCGTCCCCACCAGTGATTCACCTAGGTCCAGCTCCCTCGGGCCTTCTTTTGGGACACCCTTGGCCCTGGGTTCCCTGACCCTTCATGTGGTGTGCCTTCGGGGTGAATGTGGTGGGTGACCGTGACAGACACTGCCCACGGTCTCCGGTCTCTGGCTGGGGAATGTCTTTGCCCCCACCAGCTTGGGTTCCGGTACCCTCTTGCTGACTCCTCACCCGGTGCTCTAATTTGGGTTCTTGGGTCCCTTCAGTCTTCCCCCTCTGGGTCTTTCTCTGCTCCACTCTCTCTCTCTCCAGGGCTGCTGTTTCCTTCTCTCTCCTCTCCAACTGACTTGTTCTCAGCGTCTGACCCTGATCTAAGTTGGTGCCCTCCTTATATATCCCTCTATGTGTGAGCTCAGGTGACCAGCACCCAATGAGCTCCTATCACTACCCAGACTGCTCCCCCTATCTGCCCCTACACTACATGGGATGTACCACCCCCCTCCCACTCCAGCCAGGAACAGGCTCGGTTGTACCTGCACATTTCTAAGTGGGAGTACCGTCGGCCTGCTCCTCTGGAATGGGATGTATGTAGTGCATGCAGTCTATCTGAGCTCAGTTCCACGCTCCTTCCTTACCCGGGAGTGGAATATCACACCTCTGGGTTGAGGTGCAATACCCCTGTAGCAGCCGAATCCTCAGGGTGCTACAGATCTATTGTAAATTCATAAGAAAAACTAATGTTTTGTTGGGTTTCTTGATTAATTGATTTTGAGTTTACTTCGGGTAGGTTCACACACAATTTCTTAAAGTGAATTTTAAATTGGGTCCATTCCAATATCCACATAAGAAATAAAACGCTTCTCATATTCCTTGAATATGTTTAATACTGATTTTAAGGGGAAATTTGCATGGCTGGTCATTCAGCAAAATTGTTTCCAATGAGGTTTTGAAAAACCACACCATTGGAAAAAAAAAGTGATCTGTCCCTTATTTGTTGCAGAGGTCCTTGAAAAATCAAAAGTCAAAAGTCTGCAAAAAATACATCTGAAAAAAAAATGGAAAAATTGCCCCATATTTGAGAAACTCAAAAATCCACATGGATTTCTCTTCATATTTTTTCTCCTAAAAAAGGAAAGTGTGAACATACCTTTAGGGAAATTTTACGTCTATTCATGCCAACATATAAAAAATAGAGATTCAGCTTCTGCATATACAGTACATGTGGAGATATTTTGCTAGGGAAAAATACACTACATGTGCAGCTGATTCCACCACACACAGGCCTGTGGTGGAGGGGGGCCCAGTAGCACTGCAGGTTGTTCAGATGCTGCTGTGGTGCTGTTCTGGAATTCAACCTCACAACCTCTTGCATGGCAGACAAGTCATGCACAGGGGCCCTTCAATGTCAATGTTTACCTCTGCATTTTGCTATGATGGGAACCTCGTTCTATGCTTAAATAAATTCCTGCCATTGTCCTTAAGGAAATATATCCATCATTTTGTTTTTGTGGTATTTTCTTCAGCATAATTAAAGCAAATATGATTATATTAGTTACATCAGTTGTTAAATGTTACTCTTAATACAGCTATAAAATTATTTTCTACATTGCCTTTTTCCTTGACTTATCTTTACATTATTCAGCATGCTCATAATGTGCACTATTTTGACCAACTGCGTGTTCATGACCATGAGTAATCCCCCGGAGTGGGCCAAGAATGTAGAGTAAGTATTTCATTTATCTACTGTTTTATTGTATTGAATGTAATGTTATGGTTTCCAATTTAATGATCCGTGTACTTCCATTATAACAATGCATTTTTCAGTCATTAGTAATTAATTGGTAAAAGCTAGGATGCCTATCTTACATAATATCATAATATAGTCTACTTGAAAATAAATGTGTGCAGATACATACATACATTTCCAGGTGTAATTTTGCCTAGCATATTATGCAATTTGATAGCCAAAGTCCATTATTTGGTTCTATTTAGCACTACAGTCTGAGATGTACTAATATGCCCAAGGTGGGAGATTGATCAAGACACTCCGTCCACATTTGTGATTCACTTCTGTGTTCTTATGAAGTGAATATACCAGGAAGCATTGAATTAAGACCAAATGACTGCAATCTATGACTATTATAGAATAGGTGTATCTCAATAACCAATAGCCCAAAATTTTAAATTGATTAAACATGCCTTATAATGAACAGTATTTCTCTAAATTGTCCTATGCTTGCATGTACCCCAAAGGGTGCAACCTGCTCACCAATAATGTTTTTTTTCACCTTGGGAGCAAATTGCTGTGGTTCCGGCACAATAATATAACCCAATCCTTAGCTAGGACTATGATGTCCCCATCTACGTCTAACAGTATTACATCTCTGAATTGCAAGTGTTCACAAATATGATCTATATAAACCGTACTTGCCATCTTTTAAGAAGGGACATCTGGGAAATTCTGAAAAGTCATGTATTTGAAACTAGTCTTTCAACCCCTTCAAAAAAAAGCTCCAGACTTCATAAATTATACAACCTCCTAAATAAATTCAGATTCCCTAAAGAAATACATGTCACAGACCAGAACCCCTAAATAGGTACAGAACACAAACAAGACAACCCCTAAATAAAGGCCCAGACTAGACTCCCACTTCAAGGGAATCTGTCAGCAGGATTTTGCTATGTAATCTGAGGACAGCATGACGTAGGGGTTAAAATACTGAACTCAAAGATGTGTCACATGTCTGACAATATGGTGTTGTTTACTTAGATTAAAGGATTAATCACCTGGTGATTAACATTGCTGTGACCCCCAACTATCCCTAAATACAAACCCCAGACCACACTATCCCCAAAATACTGACCCAGACCAGACTTCCCCCATTTCCCCAATCCTCTTGGTGCCACCTCATCCTTAGAATCACCTCCTCTGGTGATTCTTCTTAGGCCACGTTCACACGTTCAGTATTTGGTCAGTATTTTACATCAGTATTTGTAAGCCAAGATTAGCAGTGGAACAACCAGAGGAAATGTATAATAGAAACACGTCACCACTTCTGCATTTTTCACCCCTTCCTGATTTTAGCTTACAAATACTGATGAAAAATACTCACCTAATACTGAACGTATGAACATGGCCTCTTCTTAAAGAGGTTGTCTATTTTAAGAAATCCATCTTCATATGAGCTCCTTTAAAATCCTGAGTTAATTCTGTTAAGGAACCTCTAGGCTAGAGTGGAGAACATATACAAATAGCATCTATCGCTTTGGAGGACCTGTCCTATCCTGAATTACACATATATCTTAAGGCCTAATGTCAGCTGAGTCCACCGATTGATGGGTTCGGCCAACAGTCTAATGTGTATGGGGTGCCAGCTGATCGATGGCTGGAAAATATGTCAATCGCACATGTCCAATTTCAAACTGCTGATCGCATTATTCTCCCTGAGATTAGCTGCCAGCCGATGTGTTAGTTGGCAGCTTTCTCAGAGAAAACAGGAGCGTTTGGCCAAACAAGCGCTGCTGTGTATGGGAGAGTTGGTTGAGATGGCTTTCAGCCAACCGATGTATGGTCAGTAGGGATGAGAGGATTCGTGGAAGTTCGAGGTTCTGTTACCCGACCCAAACATTATTCCAAAGTTCGGTTCAGGTATCAAAACTGTACCCGAACTTGCACCAGAACCCGAATCCCTTTAAAAACAATAAGGACTCAAATTTTGGGCAGGAAAATTCTCTCTTTCTGAAACGGACTTTCCCCGAATCTCCAAACATTGCAACGGACTTCCGGGACAAGTCCGTGTTTGGAGTTTAGCACCAGACACTAGCTCTCCGGTACGAACCCCAAACTTTTAAGTTCGGGTTCACTCATCTCTAATGGTCAGTTTTATTCATTTCAATTAATGCTTAACTTACCCTAGAACACATGACCGTAAAAATGGGTATTTTCAAAAAAGAGTTGTTTTACCGAAAATGCCTGTAACATAAAAATAAATGAACAACTGGAAATGACAAACAACTATATAGCTGAGGAATACCTAGAGTTTCAAAATTCTAACTAAAGAAATCTTGCAGAAAATAGAAAACAATTAACAGGGCGTGCCTGCGAGGCCCCAGGTATGCGTTCTAGGGTTAACTTCCCTTGCTCAAAAAAATAAAGGGAACACTTAAACAACAGAATATAACTCCAAGTAAATCAAACTTCTGTGAAATCAAACTGTCCACTTAGGAAGCAACACTGATTGACAATCAATTTCACATGCTGTTGTGCAAATGGAATAGACAATAGATGGAAATTATTGGCAATTATCAAGACACACTCAATAAAGGAGTGGTTCTGCAGGTGGGGACCACAGACCACATCTCAGTACTAATGCTTTCTGGCTGATGTTTTGGTCACTTTTGAATGTTGGTTGTGCTTTCACACTCGTGGTAGCATGAGATGGACTCTACAACCCGCAGAAGTTGCTCAGGTAGTGCAGCTCATCCAGGGTGGCACATCAATGCGAGCTGTGGCAAGAAGGTTTGCTGTGTCTGTCAGTGTAGTGTCCAGAGGCTGGAGGCGCTACCAGGAGACAGGCCAGTACACCAGGAGACGTGGAGGGGCCGTAGGAGGGCAACAACGCAGCAACAGGACCGCTACCTCCGCCTTTGTGCAAGGAGGAACAGGAGGAGCATTGCCAGAGCCCTGCAAAATGACCTCCAGCAGGCCACAAATGTGCATGTGTCTGCACAAACGGTTAGAAACCGACTCCATGAGGGGGTATGAGGGCCCGACGTCCACAGTTGGGGGTTGTGCTCACAGCCCAACACCGTGCAGGATGCTTGACATTTGTCACAGAACACCAGGATTGGCAAAGTCGCCACTGGCGCCCTGTGCTCTTCACAGATGAAAGCAGGTTCACACTGAGCACATGTGACAGACGTGACAGAGTCTGGAGACGCCGTGGAGAGCGATCTGCTGCCTGCAACATCCTTCAGCATGACCGGTTTGGCAGTGGGTCAGTAATGGTGTCGGGTGGCATTTCTTTGGAGGGCCGCACAGCCCTCCATGTGCTCGCCAGAGGTAGCCTGTCTGCCATTAGGTACCGAGATGAGATCCTCAGACCCCTTGTGAGACCATATGCTGATGCGGTTGGCCCTGGGTTCCTCCTAATGCAGGACAATGCCAGACCTCATGTGGCTGGAGTGTGTCAGCAGTTCCTGCAAGATGAAGGCATTAAAGCTATGGACTGGCCCGCCCGTTCCCCAGACCTGAATCCGATTGAGCACATCTGGGACATCATGTCTCGCTCCATTCACCAACGTCACGTTGCACCACAGACTGTCCAGGAGTTGGCGAATGCTTTAGTCCAGGTCTGGGAGGAGATCCCACAGGAGACCATCCACAACCTCATCAGGAGCATGCCCAGGCGTTGTAGGGAGGTCATACAGGCACGTGGTGGCCACACACAATTCTGAGCCTCATTTTGACTTGTTTTAAGGACATTACATCAAAGTTGGATCAGCCTGTAGTGTGTTTTTCCACTTTAATTTTGGGGGTGACTCCAAATCCAAGCCTCCATTGGTTAATAAATTTGATTTCCATTGATGATTTTTGTGTGATTTTGTTGTCAGCACATTCAACTTTGTACAGAACAAAGTATTCAATGAGAATATTTCATTCACTCAGATCTAGGATGTGTTATTTGAGTGTTCCCTTTATTTTTTTTGAGCACTGTATATACAGTTATATGAAAAAGTTTGGGCACCCCTATTAATCTTAAGCTTAATGTTTTATAAAAATTGGTGTTTTTGCAACAGCTATTTCAGTTTGATATATGTAATAACTGTTGGACACAGTAATGTTTCTGGCTTGAAATGAGGTTTACTGTACTAACAGAAAATGTGCAATCTGCATTCAAACAAAATTTGACAGGTGCATAAGTATGGGCACCTCACCAGAAAAGTGACATTAATATTTAGTAGATCCTCCTTTTGCAAAAATAACAGCCTCTAGTCGCTTCCTGTAGCTTTTAATGAGTTCCTGGATCCTGGATGAAGGTATTTTTGACCATTCCTCTTTACAAAACAATTCCAGTTCAGTTAAGTTTGATGGTCGCCGAGCATGGACAGCCCTCTTCAAATGATCCCACAGATGTTCAATGATATTCAGGTCTGGGGACTGGGATGGCCATTCCAGAACATTGTAATTGTTCCTCTGCATGAATGCCTGAGTAGATTTGGAGCGGTGTTTTGGATCATTGTCTTGCTGAAAGATCGATCCCCTGCATAACTTCAACTTTGTCACTGATTCTTGAACATTATTGTCAAGAATCTGCTGATACTGAGTGGAATCCATGCGTCCCTCAACTTTAACAAGATTCCCGGTGCCGGCATTGGCCACACAGACCCAAAGCATGATGGAACCTCCACCAAATTTTACTGTGGGTAGCAAGTGTTTTTCTTGGAATGCTGTGTTTTTTTTCCGCCATGCATAACGCCTTTTTGTATGACCAAACAACTCAATCTTGGTTTCATCAGTCCACAGGACCTTCTTCCAAAAAGAAATTGGCTTCTCCAAATGTGCTTTTGCATACCTCAGCCGACTCTGTTTGTGGCGTGCTTGCTGAAACGGCTTCTTTCGCATCACTCTCCCATACAGCTTCTCCTTGTGCAAAGTGCGTTGTATAGTTGACCGATGCACAGTGACACCATCTGCAGCAAGTTGATGCTGCAGCTCTCTGGAGGTGGTCTGAGGATTGTCCTTGACTGATCTCACCATTCTTCTTCTCTGCCTTTCTGGTGTTTTTCTTGGCCTGCCACTTCTGGCCTTAACAAGAACTGTCCCTGTGTTCTTCCATTTCCTTACTATGTTCCTCACAGTGGAAACTGACAGGTTAAATCTCTGAGACAGCTTTTTGTATCCTTCCCCAGAACAACTATGTTGAATAATCTTTGTTTTCAGATCATTTGACAGTTGTTTTGAGGAGCCCATGATGCCACTCTTCAGAGGAGATTCAAACAGGAGAACAACTTGCAAGTGGCCACTTTAAGTAGCTTTTCTCATGATTGCATACACCTGGCTATGAAGTTCAAAGCTCAATGAGGTTACAAAACCAAAAAAAGTGCTTTAGTAAGTCAGTAAAAAGTAGGTAGGGGTATTTAAAACAAGAAAATGATAAGGGTGCCCATACTTATGCACCTGTCAAATTTTGTTTGAATGCAGATCGCACATTTTCTGTTAGTACAATAAACCTCATTTCAAGGCAGAAACATTACTGTGTCCAACAGTTATTACATATATCAAACTGAAATAGCTGTTGCAAAAACACCAATTTTAAGAAAACATTAAGCTTAAGATTAATAGGGGTGCCCAAACTTTTTCATATAACTGTCTATATATGTGTGTATCTATGTTTCAAAGAGTTTGCATAAGTGCATATGACGCACCCCCTGGGCCATATTCTTTAGGGGGAATATCCGGAGCCGGATCAGATGGGAGTTGTAGTCTTCCGAGTGGCTGTGACCCGGTCCGTGCCCAGGGTGTCAAGCTCAGAGTATGTGGCAGTCCTACAGATGTTATTGAGTTCTTAATGTCGACTACGCCACCCGTTGTATTGCGGTCACTATGGCCGCCGCTGCAGCAGGGTCCGCTGAGGCTGATGGTGTAGGTGCAGCTTTTGATGGTATAACCCCCAACGGGTGGGGTATAGCCTCAGGGGGTCAGGTGCAGAGGATGGGGGTTGTGGTGGTGCAGCGTAGATGTAAAATGAAGACAGAGTCGGGTTGTGCAGTTTAGGGTATTTACTCACTGCTGATGTTCCGGTCACTCCAGCTTCAAGTGACCACCCGAGCCATGCTGCGTCCACCAGGTCCTGGATCCAGCCAACCCCCAAGCAAGTCCGGAGCGTGACCCTGAGCTCTCCTTCTTTCCTTTCCTCTGGCCGTCCCCACTAGTGATCCACCCAGGTCCAGCTCCCTCGGGCCTTCTGTTGGGAGACCCTTGGCCTTGGGTTCCCTGACCCTCCACGTGGTCTGCCTTCGGGGTGGATGTGGTGGGTGGCCGTGGCAGACGCTGCCCACGGCCTCCGGTCTCTGGCTAGGGTGTGCTTTTGCCCCCACCAGCTTGGGATCCGGTACCCTATTGCCGACTCTTCACCCGGGGATTGAATTTGGGTTCTCAGAGTCCTCTCTTTGTCTCCTCTGGGTCTTTCCTTCTCTGCTCCACTCTCTCTCTGCAGGCTCATCTGGACCTCTGCTTCTTACTCTGACAGACTGACCCTGTTCTCTGATGGTGCCCACCTTATATACACCCTCTATGTGTGAGCTCAGGCGACCAGCACCCAATGAGCTCCTACCTTTACCCAGGCTGCTCCCCCTATCTGCCCCTACACTACTTGGGATGTACCACCCCCCTCCCACTCCAGCCAGGAACAGACTCGGTCGTACCTGCACATTTCTAAGTGGGAGTACCGTTGGTCTGTTCCCCGGAAATGGGATGTGTGTAGTGCATGCAGCCTACCGAGCTCAGTTCCACACTCCATCCTTACCCGGGAATTGAATATCACACCTCTGGGTTGAGGTGCAATACCCCTGTAGCAGCCGAATCCTCAGGGTGCTACATTCCCCCCTGGTAAATCACAGCACGTCCTCGGGCTGTAAGAACAAAACACCAAAAACATACAAATTTTTGCATAAACATATAAAACATCATATATATATATATTAATAAAACTTTTCATATAAAACTTTCTCGTAGTCACTTCTTGCTTCTAGCTCGACAGTCTTTGGAACTCGTGGCTTTCCTGTAAAACCAGTAGGGGCGCTTTAGGACGCGCAACTATATACAGGGATATGGCCGCTCTCAGTCCTCGGCCAGGTATTAGGGAGGAATGACCGCTCTCAGTCCTCGGTCAGTGGGATTTAGGGGTTAAACGGGTAAACAGTACAATTCTCTGGTCCCAACGGGGACTACATTAGCGACTGTAACAGTTCACTGTGCCCCGACGGGCAACTATATACAGCTTCGGCTCCGCTGTACTTAACGACGGCGTCCTCCTGCTCTTTCTTTATGGTTACCTCTAACTCTAGTTTCAGACCCGTCCGGGTCCTCTTGTTCTTCCTCCTCACACCGCAGCTCTTCCTCCGTCAGGCGATGCACATGGAGGGCGTAGGGTCCTTTGGCACACTTGTGCCGGGTGAAGGTGACCTCGTCCCCGATGTAAAGGTCACGACCTCTGTGTCCCTCCGGTAGGTGGGACTCAACGTCTCTCCTGGTCACGAAGACGTCGCCTAGGGTGCGGTGGTCTCGGATGAAGCCCCACCCATGCTGCATGTTAAACTTGATCACAGTCCCTGTGGTGCGGGGACTATGCGCTGCACGGGGGTCTCTCCTGGCCCGGCTCTTCTGCTCCGCGCTCCTTACTTGAGCTTGCTGTTCCCGGACCCGCCTCTCTCTCCGCTCCCTCTCAAAGACCTCGAGTTGTTGGCGGCAGCACTCCGCACGCTCCGCTGCAGCTGCCCGAGTCTCTTGAGTGAACCCCATAAGATCTTCTCCGGTGGGGTCCCACTCAAACTGCGCTTCTGCTAGCGGGGGCGAGATCCTCTTTACGGGCTTTGGAGCCGGGATCAGGGGTTCATCCAGGGGTCTCTCTCTCCGGAGTCGGGGATGGTGAAACTCCGGTGGCCATATAAATGGCTGCCCATCCGGGCACGTATGCTGGGCATACAGATCTTCTCCCAGATGCGGCACTTTTGGTCTTATGGGCGCGGTGGTGTTAGCGCCCGGGTTGCCCGGGCCTTGCGGCCAGGCCTGGGGTATCTGGAAGGTGAAGGGCACCGTAAGGACGGCGGCGCCCTGGGCTACTTGGCCCTGCGACCAGGCCGGGGGCTCCGCGGAGGTAGGGGGCGCTGTTGGTATTGCGGCGCCCGGGGGTACTAGGCCTTGCGACCAGGCTGGTGGTACTTCCTGCTTGGTCACGCTCGGGGTCGAGGCGTGTGACGTCACAGGGGTCGCGGCTCCTGTTTGAGGCCTAGTCTGCGGCGGTGACGTTGCAGCGACGGGCACGGCAGGATAGACTTCGGGCTCTGCGACGGGGAGCTGGGGCAGGTACGCGGTTTCCCGGTTTGGGGTATAGACGTCCCCTTTACCTGCCTCCACTCGTTCGGCTCCCTTCTCGGCGCCGTCTCCGGCCTTCAGTCCTCCCGCGCCATCCTCAGAGGCGGTCTGTCTCCTCGTCTCGGGTGGCGTGCTCCGCTGACAGGTCTCGGTCTGCTGGGCCATCTCACGGCTCCACTCCGCCAACGTCTCTCGCTGCACCCGGGCCATCCTCCTTGCGAGGCCCTCCAGAGCGGTCTGTGCACACTCCCGGTCTCGGGGAAGCTGTGCTAGGACCTCCACTAGGCCTAGTGGGGTCGTTGCTTCCAGCAGGCTCCTGACCAACGGGTCGGTGCTGCTCTGCTCTCCTACTGTTGTCTCCAGCAGGCTCCTGGCCAACGGGCCGGTGCTGCTCTGCTCTCCCTCCTCTGTTTCTAGCAGGCTCCTGGCCAACGGGCCGGTGCTGCTCTGCTTTCTCGCCATCTCCGGGTAAGCTCCTCCGATATTCTTCTCCAGGCTTCTTGCCTCCGGGTGCGCTCGCTCTAGACTGCTCCAAGCGACACCCATCTTTGCTCTCTCCTTTCGTCTCCTCCCACCTCGAGGGCGGTCCCGGGGCCACTTGGTGATTGTCAGCTCCAGGGGCTGTTCTTTCACGCTGACAGACACCTCTAGCATCACAGTCTCTGTTGGTGGGGGCGGTTTCCACTTTTGGCGCCATTTTCGGTCCTGGCCCACGATGGGAGGCGGCCTCTCACCACCCTCTGGCACGCCCATAATGGCGTCCGCTCTTCCAAGGCGGGAAACCTTTGGAAATGGCGGGAATCGCTTCCCAGTGGCGGGAAACTCTGCAGATGGCGGGAAAAAGCTGTTAATGGCGGACAACCGGCTGGAATCGACTGGTGATGGGGTCCGATGGCGGGGACCCTCCGGAACCGGCAGGAGACTTCTTTTTGAGGTAAACTTGCACTTTTCTTCAGGCACGCAGTACCCGGGTGTTGCGGGCACGTAATCCTGCCGACTACGCCAAAGTTGACGCACCCCCTGGGCCATATTCTTTAGGGGGAATATCCGGAGCCGGATCAGATGGGAGTTGTAGTCTTCCGAGTGGCTGTGACCCGGTCCGTGCCCAGGGTGTCAAGCTCAGAGTATGTGGCAGTCCTATAGATGTTATTGAGTTCTTAATGTCGACTACGCCACCCGTTGTATTGCGGTCACTATGGCCGCCGCTGCAGCAGGGTCCGCTGAGGCTGATGGTGTAGGTGCAGCTTTTGATGGTATAACCCCCAACGGGTGGGGTATAGCCTCAGGGGGTCAGGTGCAGAGGATGGGGGTTGTGGTGGTGCAGCGTAGATGTAAAATGAAGACAGAGTCGGGTTGTGCAGTTTAGGGTATTTACTCACTGCTGATGTTCCGGTCACTCCAGCTTCAAGTGACCACCCGAGCCGTGCTGCGTCCACCAGGTCCTGGATCCAGCCAACCCCCAAGCAAGTCCGGAGCGTGACCCTGAGCTCTCCTTCTGTCCTTTCCTCTGGCCGTCCCCACTAGTGATCCACCCAGGTCCAGCTCCCTCGGGCCTTCTGTTGGGAGACCCTTGGCCTTGGGTTCCCTGACCCTCCACGTGGTCTGCCTTCGGGGTGGATGTGGTGGGTGGCCGTGGCAGACGCTGCCCACGGCCTCCGGTCTCTGGCTAGGGTGTGCTTTTGCCCCCACCAGCTTGGGATCCGGTACCCTATTGCCGACTCTTCACCCGGGGATTGAATTTGGGTTCTCAGAGTCCTCTCTTTGTCTCCTCTGGGTCTTTCCTTCTCTGCTCCACTCTCTCTCTGCAGGCTCATCTGGACCTCTGCTTCTTACTCTGACAGACTGACCCTGTTCTCTGATGGTGCCCACCTTATATACACCCTCTATGTGTGAGCTCAGGCGACCAGCACCCAATGAGCTCCTACCTTTACCCAGGCTGCTCCCCCTATCTGCCCCTACACTACTTGGGATGTACCACCCCCCTCCCACTGCAGCCAGGAACAGACTCGGTCGTACCTGCACATTTCTAAGTGGGAGTACCGTTGGTCTGTTCCCCGGAAATGGGATGTGTGTAGTGCATGCAGCCTACCGAGCTCAGTTCCACACTCCATCCTTACCCGGGAATTGAATATCACACCTCTGGGTTGAGGTGCAATACCCCTGTAGCAGCCGAATCCTCAGGGTGCTACACATATCCTTTATTGCCTGCACAAGACAGTGCGTATGATCATTGCTGGAAAATAATGGCACCAGTTGCTTAGTGAGTGATGCAGGAAGGTTACAATCCCTGGAGATTTCTATTTATATTAACTTAAGTGCTATTGGCCATTTAATTTCAGCTGCCCTGTCAGCCAGCATAAGAGGCTGGAAGGAAAAGTGGAGGAAGTGATTCAATAAAGTTTTTGTCCTTCAGAGCTTTCTCAAAACCAAATGCCAATTTCGTACATGTGTGCGGGGAGGAAGTTAATACATTAAGCTGCTGGTTTAAGTGACACATCTCGGCTCCTGGTGTCTTCTGTACTAAAGCTGACTGAGTCCTACAGGAGTAACAATAAATCAGCAGCAGAATACATGCAGCTATGTACAGAGGGTTTGTTCTTTTGTATGAGTCAATTGAATAATGTCTATGTACGCCTTTGAACATAAGGGTTGCATAGGTAACATTTGCACCCACACCCAACGACCCATCTGCAACTTATGCCAACAGACCAGTATTATAATAGTACATGGCAGGTGCGGAGTCCTGTTACAGATTTTGCATTGTTGCCCATAAGCCTCAAGTTCTACCTCTGCCCTTGAATTATTTATGCATCAGATTATATTTTGGAATATCTTGATTGCATTTAGAAACAGCTACAAAAGCGCTGGCATCAGTTGGCACAGGCATTGTCATGACTCATGACATTTTCCATTTGCATACAAATTATGGCACCATTTCACATTTCCATAAATTTACATCTTTACATTTTGCAGTTTACATAAGTAATCTCCATACAGAGTTGAGTAGCTTTGTACATTCGGTACATTACTTGTTTTGTACCCTCCCTTACAGCCTTCAGGGGTGAAATTATAATTCTGCAGGCTTCGGAGCTGAAATTTTGCCTGGGTTTCTTGCTGTGTGCACATATAATTATCTCAATGATGTGAAATCTCATGTAAAAAAAACAGGTTCTATAGAATAATCTGATGTACAAAGAACAAGGTTTGGTTGCACATGGATGAAATTAATAATCCCAAATACACAATTGGATTTTTCACCAAATCCAACATTGAGTTTTGAAGTAAATGTGTGATGTGTGGCTTTACTGAGGATTTCAATGCAGATTTCATCCCTCTACATTGAAGGTTAAAAATCCACAATGGAGTTCCGCAACAGCACGTCAGGCCAAGGATGTAGAAGTGACGACTTCCCTAGTCCACCTGCCACATATTACTGGACTTGACACTGGAACGGCCGGATGAATCTTGCTTAATTTTATTAGTCTCCTAACTTGCCTATATACAGTGGGTACGGAAAGTATTCAGACCCCTTTAAATTTTTCACTAATTCTAAAAAGTTCATTTTTTTCTCATTAAAGTAGACTCTGCACCCCATCTTGACTGAAAAAAAAACCTGAAATGTAGAAGGTTTCTGGCCACTGTGCTCTTAGGAACCATGAGTAATGAAGAAATTCTTCTGTAACCTTGGCCAGATCTGTGCCTTGCCACAATTCTGTCTCTGAGCTCCTTGGGCAGTTCCTTTGAGCTCATGATTCTCATTTGGTCTAACATGCACTGTGAGCAGTGAGGTCTTATATAGACAGGTGTGCGCCTTTCCAAATCAAGTCCTATCAGTTTAATTAAACACAGCTGGACTCCAATGAAGGAGTAGAACCATCTCAAGGAGGATCACAAGGAAATGGACAGCATGTGACTTAAATATGAGTGTCTGAGCAAAGGGTCTGAATACTTATGACCATGTGATATTTCAGTTATTCTTTTTTAATAAATTTGCTAAAATTTCTACATTTCTGTTATTTTTCAGTCAAGATGGGGTGCAGAGTGTACAGTACTTTAATGAGAAAAAAATGAACTTTTTAGAATTTACCAAATTGCTGCAATGAAACAAAGAGTGAAAAATTTAAAGGGGTCTGAATACTTTCCGTACCCACTGTACATGTATGCTCAGATCGGCTAAGCATGCAGGTGTTTTTAATGGGGAGAACAGAGTAAGCTACTGTCAAACACATCAGGAGGTGGCTTATCTAGAAGGAATACAAGAGAATTGGTAATTTAAATAAAAATGCCTGTCCCTTCCCTTCCCTAACAAATAGTTATATGAACAAAACTGCTCCCCAAATGCTTTTATACAATGTAGAGTAACAAACACAGCAGTAACGCACCCTCCACTGGTCCAGCACTCCTCTCATCTCTGTTTCAGTTACAGAAAGGAAGGAGAAGAGGAGTAAATCTTAGAACCGTAGCTCTTTGTTTTCCCCCATGAATTCTATTATTCTCATGAATTAGATTTTTTCTCTCTTTCTCACAGATACACGTTCACTGGAATTTATACATTTGAATCTCTGATAAAAATTCTAGCAAGAGGTTTCTGTCTAGAAAAATTTACCTTCCTGCGAGATCCATGGAACTGGCTAGATTTCAGTGTGATTGTTATGGCGTAAGTATCATATTACATTACTTTCTATAAGGTAGATATTTACTGGCTTTACACGCGATAACATTTGCTTTCACAGAGATAGTGGGTGCCAATGGTGCCAATAAACACCTTCCACCCCAAAACTGGTCCAATATAGTCTGCCACATATACTGAAAGCATGCATGGCATGAACTGATCCACCTCCCCTTCCCTTCTCAGCCATGTTGGTGAATGGACAGCACCACCATTGGGGTAGGATGAGGCTGGTAATACACTGACGCTAATCTGACTGTAGAACGGTGGTGTAGTTATAGGGGTGCAGAGTTTGCAGTCACGCCCTGTCCCAGGTGCCTCATGGCAGGTATCCCTCTTTCAGACATTTTCATGGGCGCTTGCATTTGGGCGTCCATTGGGCACTCTACCCAACAGGTCTGATCCTGGTTGTGGCTTCCATTATGGACAGAAGCCATAATGAAGATTCATAGGAGACTATTTTTAATAGTCATATATTCTGGCGCATATTTGTTCTGCAAATGCAAAGGGCGGTTGTTGTTTTTTTTCTTTTTTTTTAACAGCCGTTATGAATTACCTCTTCTCACTCTCAGCACATTCTCTGATTCGGGCGCCAACCCACAAGACGTTCTGATGCTAACAAGTGACAAAATGTCATGTGTGACAGGCAGCACGCACAATTTTCTTTAATAATTAAAGTTTTGAGAAACTTAAATGTTTTTTTTTTTTAAGAAAGTAATCAGAAAGCCCTAAAATAAAAAAAATAATCATGTATACCCTACCGATCCCCGGCAACTCCTTTTCCAATGCTGCCTGGGTTCCCCACCCACCTCCATGCTTCCTGTTCTGTCTGACATGTGACCACTGAAGTCAATCAGCAGTCTGGTTGGGACAGGAAGAACGGGGACCCAGTTACCATTGGAGAAGGAGGATTGGGAGATAGGTAACATTAGTATGACCTAGAATAATATATTATAGGATTGTACTTTTTTTTAACTTCAGTTCTGGACAACCTTTTCAGGTACAGAGAATATTAGAAAGTTTCAGAACTTTTCAATCTACAGTGATTAAACATTATTTAGATAACAGATCAAACTCCTCGTAATATCTGTCTACTCCAAAAAAATTGTCACCACCATTGTGAAAAACTAGGGGTAGCTTTTTTTTACAATGTAGATTGCCATTTCATCAGTCAGCCTACCGTAGACATTACCGCACTATAGTTTTGCTAGTAATAGCATATGAGCCATCAGAATTGTTTTTCCATCATTGTAATGGTTACCCAGCTTGTAGAAAAGGAAACTACAGAATCTCATCCTCGTACAATAGGCCTGATATATGAAAACTAGTCCACATAGATATGGATAAAAGCTTATGGATCCAGGTACAAAAGTTCAACTTCGGCTCCTGTTCCACCACCCCACAAAGCCCATTATGGATTCCAGTTTCAGCTTTGTTTTCAGGGCTTTTGGGTTCCCTAGAATTTTGCCACATCTGTAACCGTGACCGCTGTGACCCTTATAACTACACCAAGTATTGCACATATAGACCAATCATATATTTTTTGAAAATCATAAAAGGGGTTGTCTACTTTTGGAGGCATAATTTTTACTTACATGCATGTATTTGAGGCTAAAATGGTTTTTGCAATTGGGTTTCATTAAAATGTTTGCACCATTTGTCTTTTACAGTATCTTTGTGTCCATCCATATTCAATTTTGATATGGTCTGTGGTCATAAATCAGCAGAGAGCAGCTCAGAAAAGGACAGATAAAAGAGTTACAAACTTGCCAGAATGAGCTCATTTATGGATTTTCAGTTAACTCATTGTGAATGCCACTATTTTTACAGAAACCCAATTGCAACAATGATTTGTAGCCCCTAATACATGCTTTGAAAGAAAATCGTTCACCAGTTTTAGCATGTTACACTGGCCACATCATTGAATAGTGGCTACACAGCTGAATAAACCATCTTTTTATTTTTAATTTATCATCTCCTTTCAGACATATTACTATAATTTATGCTAAGCCCAACTGGGCATCACCAGAGATTCTTCTTTGGTGGCATGTGCTTTTTCCTCTGCATGACATTGACCAATCATAAGCAGTAGAAATTATGCAGGGGAAAAAGAACACGACCCAAGAAGTTCAGAAAAACATGCCTTCTCCTGTGAGTTGTAATAATGGACAGCCCTGATCTTCAGTTACTGTGTAGTATAGAGCAGAGATGAGTATCATTGCAAACACTTCCAGATCTCCTCTGAGTGCAGTCAGTGTTGGAGTATGGAGAATACAACTGAGCTCAGTGTGAATACAAACACAAACACTTCCAGATCTCATCTCAGTGCAGTCAGTGTGAAGGGAGGGGGAATACAGCAGAGCTGAGTGTGATTACAAACACTTCCAGATCTTCTCTCAGTGAAGTCAGTGTAATGGAAGGGGTAATACAGCACAGCTGAGTGTGATTACAAACACAAACACTTCCAGATCTCCTCTAAGTGCAGTCAGTATAAAGTGAGGGAGAATACAGCATAGCTGATTAGCTGATTGTGTTTACAAACACTTCCTGATCTCCTCTCAGTACAGTCAGTGTGGGGGGAGAGTGATACAGCGGAACAAAGTATGATTACAAATACAAACACTTCCAGATCTCCTCAGTCCAGTCATTCAGTGTGGGGGGAGGGGAAATCCAGCAGAGGTGAGTTTGATTGCAAACACTTCCAGATCTCCCCTCACAACACTATCAATGTGGTGGGGAAGGGTAAAGCGGATACAGCTGTGAAAGGAGAGCTGCAGTTGCAGACATTTTTGTAATCACAAGATAATATCTCCACAACGGAGGTGAGAAATTGAAAAAATAAAAAATATGTTTTACTCAGCTCTGCAGACACTATTTTTAGATGTAGCCATTTTAACATGCTAAAACTGGTAAAAGAGACTCTTCAAGTAAGAAAATAATGTCCACAAAGGTGGTCAACTGTTTAAAGAGGTAGATTAGTAAGTAAAGAAACTTCTTCAATGTCTTGTTAAATTTCATGCTTTATTCTACAGTCAGTGAGCCTTCTACACTGTAACTCTGTTTGGACTAAGTCCTATGAATAACTGAGAATAATAATAATAATTTTTATTTTTATAGCGCCAACATATTCCGCAGCACTTTACAATTTTAGTGGGGACTTATACAGACAATACAGAATAAGCATATCTCATATCGAAAGGAGTGAGGGACAAAAAAACATTTGTATCAAAAGTTATTTTAAGAAGTTAATTGCATAAGATAGGTCTAAAATATATTCTACATTTTCAATTATTTTTTTTAACGTTTAAAGACATCTTCTGGGATCAGCAATTAATCTCCGCTCCTATTAAACGACTGTTATTTGGAGCAGATTAATTACCTGAAACTCATAATAGGAGAATAAATTGGGGGCTAGGTTACTAGGAGAATTTTTCATTCTCAAGATGTACAACAGCTAATTAAACCTAAAGTATCACAGGGGCTCATCTGCCGCTAGACTGAATCATTGGAGATTACCTTTTTAAGAAAAGAAAGAAAATATTGTTTCTAGCATCCTTGGTTTGACAAGGTCGTCTAGTCACATTAATCATATTGTGTGGGTACAGCTTTTTCTTACGTGCTGTGCTCCATAGGCATCAGATATGTCTATAAAGACGTATGCATTCACCTATAATAGGTGAGACATACTGTATGCAAAATGAGTCCCAGTAGATTGTCTATAACCACACCCGCCCCCCCCCCCAAAGTGCCCTGCTGTCTGTTGCATAGAACACATCCCTTAATTCCTACTGATCTTTGTTTTTCTATTGTTAAAGGGAAGCACTTACTAGCACAGAGTTGGTAGAGTAGGCGCTCGATCAGATAATGCATCACCCGAAGAATAGAAGCCGTAATCAATAAGCAAAATCCATCATTAACATAGCACCACCCCACCCACCACCCCTTCATTTGCTCGAACCCTAAGCATGTCTTTCTCATCAACCATTTGATGAACAGAGGTAGCAGCCCCCAACTTGAAGATTAAAGCACCCTATGGTTATAGCATCGCATGCCTAAACTTTTACTGTAGCACACCAGACATTCAAAGTAAGTGCGGCAGCCGTCAAGTTGGCGGCTGTTACATCTGAATGTAAACCAACTGCCCTGGCCTTTGTCACAGGAGGAGGGCATCATAGACATGAGTCCCTATAACCCCCTTCTGCCATCACAATTTATTTAAGTCATGCTGTAATCAAGTTAATGATAGGGTCCAACCCAAGACTTTGCTATGGGGCCCATTGATTTCTTGTGCCCATAAAGTATTTGAGGAGACTGGACAATAATGACAGAACGCTGATATGTACAGAAAGAACAATCCTTCATGTACTGTAATAGTGGGAGTCATGAGCCATCATTTGGCTGCTTGTGTCATTTTGAAATTAAATATATAATAAAGTGTAACTTTCTTTTAACAATTCATTCAGTAGATGTTGAAATCTTGTAATTTTATTTCAAGGTAAATTAAAGAGGTTGTCCACTACTTTAACATTGATGGGCTATCCTTAAAGGGGTACTCCGGGGAGATAGAAAATTATTGTAATGGCCATACCTTCATAAACTATTAGATTAAAATGAATAGTGCTGTTTTCCACCCTCACACTAGCTGTAATTCTTTATGACACTGCAGCTGCTCCTCACTGCTCCCCCTCCCTTATGGGATGTTACGTCACACATCAGGAAGTGTGGCCTGTTCCCTGCGAGAAGCAGCATCCAGTCCCTGATACTATCTGCTTGTATGCAGTCTGATATTGGGGGCATTGCATGGTCTGGACTGCTCCCTGCTAGTAGTGGCCTGCTCCCTGATACTATCTGCTTGTATGCAGTCCAATAATGGGGGCATGATGTGGTCGTAGCCTGCTCCTGGCTGCTAGTAGCGGCCTGCCCCCTGATACTATCAGCTTGAATGCAGTCTGATATTGGGGGTGTGGTGTGGGCATGACCTAATCTTGGCTGCTAGTAGCAGCAACCAGCCCCCTGATAATATTGGACCACATACAAGCAGTATCAGGGGGCTGACTGCTGCTACTAGCAGGGAACAGCCCATGCCCCCTGATGTGTGAGGTAACATTCAATAAGGGAGGGGGAGCAGTGAGGAGCAGCTGCAGCATCACACAGAATTACAGGTAGTGTGAGGGTGGAAAACAGCATTATTCATGTTATCCTGATATTTTAAGAAGGTATGGCCATTACAATAATTTTTTATCTCCCCGGAGTACCCCTTTAAGATAGGACAACAATGTCTGATCTGTGGGAGTGCGACACCTGACACCACCACTGATCAGCTATTTTCAGTGTCGGCAACGGCTGGAACTGCTCAGGTATGGAGCTGCACAGCTTTGTCAACGCTATAGTGACCATGGCAGGATACTGCACATCCTAACCCTATTCAAGTCAAAAGCAACCACCGACACCGGAAACAGCTGATAGGCGGGGGTAACAGGTGTCGCACCCCCACCGATCAAACATTTATAACCTATCCTAAGTATAGGCCATCAATGTTAAAGTAGTGGACAACCTCTTTAAGGTTTCTTTAACAGGTTATTCCCCTCTAAAAAAAATTATTCAGCTGATCCCTGGGGTGGGGGGTAGTACCGCTGGAGCCTCCAACGATCCTGAGAATGAGCCTTTGGAATCTCTACAGCCCATCTCAAAAGGAGAGGAGGGAGTATGCTCAATGTCCACTCCATTCATTTTCTATGAGACTTCCGGAGAAGGTCGAGCTCTGTACTCAAATATTTCCAACAGTCCTATTGAATGGAGTGGAGGTTGAGTATGTGCCCCTTAGTTCCATTCAAGGATGGGGCTATAGAACTCCACTCTTGGGGTCCCAAAGCCCTGTTCTCAGGATCACTGGGTTTCCAGCATTCAGACCCCCATCAAGTTAGGGGATAACTTGTTTTTTTGGGGGGAAAGCTCAGTATTACTATGTGAATTACTATTATTAGTACTATAATTATAATAATTACTTTGAATTTAGAAGAAAAAAAATCTAATCAAACTAAGCTTTAATAAAAAATGTCAATCAGTTATTTGACTAGTTTAGAGAATAACTCTAAATTAATCCCCAATATTTCCTTCCATAAAATTTAAGGTTTTATAGTCGACCAGCTGCAACAGCATCTAATTCAACAGTGTTGAAGTGTGCGGGAAAAAAATAATTCTGTTGTTACAATGAAAACATACATTTTGCAAAAACAAAGCAGATAGAAAAATTAATAAATTCACATTTAAAGGAATTTATCAATTTATGCATTTAAATAAAATTTCATAAAAATTCTAAAATTAAAATAAAAGTACACAAAAATTAGACTTTATTAATTTGCTATTTACTGCAGATGATCAAGGACATTAACAAATATGAAGTTTGTTGGCTTGTTTCTTACTTCTTGGTTAATTCCACTTGGAAAGATCCTTTAAAGGGGTCCTTCACTATAGTCAATGGTTACTTGTTACAAAGTTTCACTGACAATAAGCTGATCACAAAGTGTCTTGAAACTGGGACCTCCACTGATCACTTTTTGGGACTAATTGCTCAGTTTCCCTGCAGCACTTCCACAGTTGAAATTAAGCATTACACAATGTACATTTAAATTAATGGACTGTCTTTGTAATGTAAGACAGGACAGTGTAAAGTCTCTAGACTCTAGTCAAAACAAATAAGATATTGAGCACTGGACTTCCTTTTCAGAATTTCCTAATAGGGTCTATAAAAACCTGCTTACAAAACTGGACGAGTACCTTAAAGATTCTAGCATTCAACCGAGGAATGAGGGTAAATCAATCCTATGGGTTTGCAGTTTTGCTTGTCTACTCCTTAGATCTAGGGAGAAGTGAGTTTACCATTTCATTTTGGCAGATTTTCTCGATTTGGCCGTCAGGTTTTATTTGATCTGAATAAAACCGGTTAAAATCTAAAAGTCGAAAATGTCCTGTTGTGAGGTCTCCAGAACCCAAAACATATTAAACCGAAGGGAGGGAAGTGGTTAAAAAAATAATAAAATACATTATACTCCTCTGTCCTATGCCTTCACTTGTCCTTATGCTGCCTCCACTGCAACTCTCTGATTCTCTGCGACAATCTCCAGTTCTTCCGGGGCCGACTCCTGTGATTGAACATGGGGGATCGACGCATGTTATATCACCGGAGAGCTGCCGTGTAGGCGGTGTACAGACAGGTAAGTATAATATATTTTCTTTTTTCAACCTCTGCAAAGCCCTCAAAAGAAGATAACAAAATAATGACCGGTAGGACACCATTTTTCTGGATTTATGTGAATTCAATACCCCAAAATTCGAATTTGTCAGATTTAGAAATTTTTGAGAAATTCAGAATGAATTTAATTTGTTATGGATTAATTTGCTCATCTCTATTTAAATCTTTTTTTTTAAGAAGAAATTGTTGATAAGACTTGAAATCATGGATTATAAGGAAATATATATATTTTTGCATTATTGCATTGATTGAATAAAGTTACATTAATTGAATAACTGAATAAATGGTTTATAACCCCCCCAAAAAATTGTGTTCATCTGATCTGATTTAGTGGTAGCACAAATAATGAAGAGGTTAACGTTCAATGCTGCAATATCAGTGCATTGTTTTACATTAAATTGGTCTCTGAGACGTCTCTGGAAATCAGTTCTGCTCTGTCTGCTTCTATAAAAGTGCTTATATTACTGAATCTTTAAAAACTAGGCCACGTATACTGTCTCATTACTCTTTTCTATAAGAATTTTATCACCTCTCAAGTTCACAGCTATTTTTGCATTGTTTTTTAAATCACAATAATTGTTTCAAATATATTAGGGTTTCAGAAAAATCTCAACACAATTGTAAAAAAGACTATTTAAATAAAAAAAAAAAAAAAAAAAAAGTAAAAAAAAAAATAATAATCAAAAAGTAAAATACAATTAGATTGTAAATTTAAAAAAGTAATACAAAAAAATAAAATTCCGAAGTATAAATCATAATCGGCTACAGTTTATTATTTTTGGGCAGCAAACCTTGAGCAAGTGTTTCATTTCCTTACAGCACCACTACAGGAGAAATTAAGTATTACACTATTCTCAATTAAATCAATGTTAAACAAAAAATATTCACTCTTGCCTGGTCTAGCATCCAGTCTGGTCCTCTGTGGCAGTCGGATCAGGGCAGTCTTAACTTCTGTTCCCACATCCTAATTCTGGGCACCTCTTGCACTTACGAGGTTGTACAATGTCAGGATTAGTGTTGAGCGAATTTGTTCGGCATTTCAAATTCGTGTTCGTGTTCGGGATTCCAACATGTTCGCGCCAAAAAATCGGCTCCGCCCATGAACATCCCATTTTGGCGCGAACATGTCGGAACCCCGAACACGAATTTGAAATACCGAATAAATTCGCTCAACACTAGTCACGATGTCATGAGGCCCAGTGAGTATCAGATTCGCCTAGGATGCCGGGCCGAGGATGTCAGCTGCAAAAGGGAATACTGTGCTGCTACAGAGGACGACTTGAAAAGGTTTTTTTTTTTCATAACTAGTGAAGTCCTTTAAAGAGGTTTAGCAGTTTTTCCTTTCTTCCGACATACCCTACATAGGGTATAGTGTATAATAGGGTATAGGGTATACTGAGGATTACATTGTTGTGGATCCATGATATGTAATTCATAGTAAAACCCTAACTAAAAGATTAAGGTTTCTGATCTGGCCAGTAAAATGAAAATTGAAGGGTTTGCCATTTTCAGACTACCATAACTCCTTCATTCTGGACATTGATAAGAGTTTTAGATCAAGAACCCTCAACTTTGTTGTCTTATACCAGTAGAAATCTCCTTTAACCTCTTCCCAAAATATTGAGTTCCCTCTTTGATGTGAGCTCAGGAACTGAGCCTGCATCTTTGCCGGCAGATGATGGCTGTTGTTCAGCCATCATCTGCCTCTGACAGCCGCGAGTGGAGCAGAGCTCCTCCCGCGGTTGTTAACCCCTGTCAATCCCCTGGGTGATGCACTGTTCTAATCTCTGATGCCTGTCATAACGGTGCTCCTATAAAAGCCAAACCTTGGCTGGAATTAATTGCAAAAATTTAAATAAGAAGGGATCAAAACTTTGTATCTACCCCGCAAATGGTATCAATAAAAAACAAGCCTGCATACAGCCCATTTAACTAGAAAATGAAAACATTATGGGTCTTGAAAAAGGGAAACACAAGCAATTTTTTTTTTTTATGAATTGTTTTTCACTACTTAAATTTAAAAAAAAATCATGCATGTTTAGTATCACCGTAATCGTATTGACCTAGAGAATCAATTTCCCAGGTCATTTTTAGTGTGTAATGAATGTTGTAAAAACAAAACCATCAAAAAAATCATCTTCAGAATGGTCCTTTTTTTGCTATTTTGGATTTTTTTTTCACATTTTCCAGTATATCACATGATGAAAAACTATCTGAATCCTTCCAAGCTCTATGTAGAAACATGAGGTCAATTTTCTCTGCACAAGTCATAAGACTCTGCAAAAGTTTATGGCAGGGGGAGGAGGGAGCAGCTGCGTCAGGAGTTGAAGAGGGGAATGAGTCATACAGGGACCAGAGATTTCCTGTTTCTACATAGAG